>NC_080094.1:35555357-36780714 GCF_950005125.1 Chionomys nivalis | reverse complement strand
ATCTGTTAAAAAAATACATGTGTATAAATCTATACAAGGAATACTTTGAAGTGCCTTTCTAAAACACAGAGAAACCCAAAGACTAAGATTTCTGAAATGCATAAGGAAAAAGTGAAGAGTCAGGATAAGATAGTCAATACAGAGAGATCAGAGAGGACTGTGGTGTGTTATAAGAATAAATGTAGCTGGTATGTAGCACATACTTATAATCCTGGGTCGGGGAGAGGAAATCAGGAGGATCCTTCCAAATTCAAGACCACTCTGTTCTACATAGTGAGTTCCAAACACCCAGAATAGCATAACAAGACCCTTTTTCAAAAATTTAAAGCAAAAATTAATTAATTAATTAAACTATATTTAAAATTCAAATTGAGGTAGAACACACATATCTGTGCAGTCTATCAATTCAAGAATGATGAGGCAGAAAAAGTCATAGATCATGTAAAAATATTACTAAATTTATGTTTACTGCTAAGTGGTGTAAAAGGGTTATTGATTCTAGACTCTTAGCAATGTATATTAAAACACAAGCTGGTTTGTACTCATAAGACAACTGCAACTGAGTCAAATCTTAGTCTAGAAGTCCGTCAGTAATTTTACGGATGTCAGTCTATGAAAGACCCTCAAGGAAATATGATTACATATGAAGAAAGAGCATGTTGCCAACACAAGGCAAAGAGAAAATATTATCATACTGTAATGTATTAATAATTCTTATGAAAGGATTTATAAAATGAAAGAATAGGGTGGCACCCTATTATGTACTTCTTTTTTTAGAATGCATATATTTCCTTTGGGAAGAAAAAGAGTCATTAAGAACCAGAAAATAAATGTTACATGCATTTCATTTCAATTTCAGGAAGTAAATACACCTCATAAGTCTCAGAAAAAAAAACTAAAAATTACAAGATTCAGCTGAACCCTCCCAAGGTTATATAACCAGTAATGTGCTGGTGAGGGAAGACTCTCCAATGGGACAACTGAGTTCTCTGTGATTTGTGTAAGAGTTCCAGTGATATATCTTTGGGAATAACCAATATGGTAGGGTGAGATTTTGATAATAGAGCTGACTTTGTGTCATCTATGCTTGGTAAGTAATCCCACAAACTTCTGTATGTAACCTCAATAATATCACTGTTTCACTAAGCTAGACTTGGGTATGATTATTTCTTTGATCTATCATTAATCATGTGAGGGGAATAGATGTCTTCTCCAGAAAATGTCACAAAGTGTGGCCCCTATGAAAAAGGTCATTGACTGAAAAAATTTCATCAACACCTGAACCAGGTCACCCAGTGCTAACATTGCTGTTTGAAAGATAATCAGAAAGACAAATAATCTTAATACCCACTGCTGATACCCTGTTCTAAATTTTATGTCCAACAATACATGTATATATGACATTGAATAGTTAACTTGTTCAGCCTGGAAAACTGAATCATTTAACTCAGCTCTTTCTAGATCCATCCATCTATCCATCTATCCATCCATTCATTCATTTATGGATTAATTTAACTTGACTGAAGAGAAAAATAAAAATAAGCCAACCGCCAAGTTTCTACTAAGGTTTTTAGGAAACATAGACAAATCCAGCAGTAAGTGAGGATAGTATATCTAGTAAGTAAGATATTTCTAAAAGAGAAAAGAGTTTCTTCAAGAAGAGATGGAGATCTGCCAGGTTGTACTATTGGAGAATTTTCATCACACATCATTATAAGAAGGAGGGCATCTGTTTATATAACCCACTCGAGTCACTGTTGCTATTATCTGCATCTCTTTGGATCCAGTTCTACTTCTGCCTTCCAGATGACTTGAAATTTGGTTTACACTCACCTTGGCTATCTAATAATGATGAAAACATCATCTATATACCAGGGCATTTCATTTTACAATTTATGAAATGTTTCCACTTAATTATTGATATGAATCCAGAAGAAGTTATCACTGCTATTTTGCTTTAAAAATGAGGAGATTTACAGAGGATTGAAAAATTTAAAAAGGAAAATTTATAATGTAAGTCAAAGTTTAGAAAAGAAGGAAAAGCTTCCAAAGAAAACTATAGAAAATGAGACTGTCCATTGGGGCTTAGAGATGACTCATTGGTTAAGAATACTGACTGTCCCTTCAGAGAATCTGGGTTTAATCGAGTATACACATGGTGCTCACAACCATTTTTAACTCCAATTTTTGGAGACCTGACACTCTCTCTGGCTTCTGCATGAACCAGGTACATGTGTCGTGCACATACATAGAGTCAGGCAAAATACCCCCCATATATATATTCTTGAATTAAACCCCTGTTCAATAGACAGTTTTATCACAGAGACTGATTATTGGTAGGTTCTGAAGTCAAGGTTTGTTTCCTCTTTCTTAGGAGTCAAAAGTGTAGCTTAACAGCTTCCTATAATCATTAATTGGTTAATGAGTGTCAGTATATTACCTGTTGCAGAACACCGTCTCTGTTCCTCACCAGCCCTCAGTTCTTAAACCCTCATTTTAAATTAAGACCCATTTTTGCCAAGGTATTCTCTATGGTGTGAGAGAAGCAAGGTTGTGGCAGTGAATGACAGAATACTTCTTATTGTAGACCAAAAAAAGTCTACCAACTCAAGGAATAAGACAAATTAGCAAACAGATCACTGGTCACATGACAATTTATCACAATCATCTCCTGGGCAAGCATGTCATGAGCCACATTTTGTTCGTTGGTATTCTATGTCCAGCCACATGGACTTCTTTTTTGAGTTTTTTTTCTACTATTATCATCAAAATGTTGAAGGAACTCATTTTCCTGTAAATACTGACAAATGGTTTCCAGGAAGCACTGACTGAGCAAGAGATAGAGCATGTAAACAGTGCCCTGAAGCTGCTCCTTCAAAGTTTTCTTGTATTAGTATTCAGAGTGCATGCTTATGTTTCTGTTGATGCTTTTCACTAAAGATATTAAATGCAGATGAGCATCTTATCTCTGAGTTATTGGTCCATCTTGTAATCTTGCACTTCTAGTTACAAGAAACAAGCTGGGCAGTGGTGGCGCCCACCTTAAATGTCAGCACCCAGGAGGCAGAGGCAGGTGGACCTCTGTGAGTTAGAGGCCAGGCCTGGTCTACAAGAGCTAGTTTCAGGAAAGGTTCCAAAGCTACAGAGAAACCCTGTCTTGAAAAGCCAAAAAAAGGAAAGAAAGTAGAAAGAAAGAAAGAAAGAAAGAAAGAAAGAAAGAAAGAAAACTTAAAAGAAATAGTGGATGCCCTCCAAGCAGGTCTTTCTGGCAGAGTTGGTTTACATCTTCATATAAAAAGGCAAAAGCACTATCCATAGTCACCCTGTCCTTAATATTCCATCTCAAAACACCTCCAATACAAGTGACCCACTATTCTTTTCTCATTTCTCTTCCCATTGTCATCTTCATGCTATTTTTCCCTCTTCCATGACTCCATTTCATATCTTTTCTGTGTGAAATAAGCTGGAGCTCGTCACTCACCATGACAACCTAGTGAATGTTCCTGAAGTGAAGAAAGCACAGTTTGAACACATAAAGATAACAAAAGCTCTTTGAGTTTGGATTATTGAATATTGTTCACCTCTTTATCCATTATGAAAATAGAGGGTTGAGAGTAAAGATAATATGAGATCATGGGTATGGAATGAGTTTTGATGAGAACCTGGGAAGCTGGAAATAGAGGTGGCAGAAGGAGATGGGGCTGTATGGTCTATGAGGAAGTTGTCTTCTCAGGACAGGCTCTAGAAGCTGAATTTCATTGGAAGCTGCTCTCAAAAATGTCAGTCTGTGAATGAGTAAGTGGAGAACGCAGGTGAGTAAAAGGCTGAGAGACTTGAGGCCCAGCTAAGAGCTCTGTTGCATTGTGTAAATTGCAAATGTTGACTCTTACTATGGGTTACTTTTATTGCTAATTTTTTCAGTCTTGATAATATTCATAAGGTCTACAAGTCTTTACATGTAGTTCTCTGATATTGAGCTTTCACTAGCATTAAACAGAGAAATGGAGAAAAGGAATGATAGGATTTTTGTATTTCTATGGAAATATGAGTTACTAAGCCTCAAAATTCTGTTTCTGTTTTTCATTTAACTTTTGAAATATGTAAAACAAACATCAACTTTAGGAGGTAAGGAAAGAAATTCAGGGAATGGGAAGTTCAGAAAGTTACATTTTACTCTCCTGGGCTCCCTGCAGAGACTCTACTCCCTGCAGACTGCCTCTCTCTTCCTATCCCACCCAGTTTGCATCCAGAACCCTTCTTCCTTCTGCCCCCTTCCTTCTTTGGGCACATAACACCACCTAGCTCAGCCTGTCTGGGCGCTGGGGGCGAATCCTCAGGGCAAACAGGCGGGTGGGAGTTCCTTTGTTTCACTGGCCTGACTGCACCAAGCAAGGTAGGCGCTTTGTTTACGAACTACCCAACCAGCACGGAGATCTGATCTTGGCACCAGGAGAGCCATCATTGAGCACGGAGAGCTAATCTTGGCACCAGGAGAGCCATCCTTGGGCACGGAGATCTGATATTGTCACCAGGAGAGACATCACTGGAGCACCAGGAGAACCATCACTGGGGAGTGCCATCACTGGGAGGGTACATCAGTAGGCAAGGAGACCTGATCCTGTAAAAGAAGATCCATAGGAGAGCATTCGGAGGAAGAGATGTGCAGGCGCCAATGCAAGAATTCACCCAACAATCTGAAAAATAATATGAAACCACCAGAACCCAGCGACCTCACAACAGGAGGACATGAATACCTTAATCATGAAGAAGTAGAAAAAATTGACTTTATGAAAGTGACTGACGCCCTTAAACAGCATGTAAAAAATGCCCTTATAGAAATGGATGAGAAGTATAACAGAAAGTTTGAAGAATTGAGTAAATCAGTGAATGATACCCTAGGAAACCAAGGAAAAACAATCAAACATTTTTACTCACTCATACATTTTTATCCCAATCTTGTGATGGTAATCTTAAAACGGAGACCTCTTAAATGAGATGCTGGCAGCATTTGTCTAATAGTTAACATTTTAAATGCATCACTCTAATTTTGGCAAGTAATTAAATCTCTGACTGTAGCTAGAGGTTTCTCTCTCATACCTAGTCCCTCAGCAGCTTTTAAAATAACCACTCTGAGGCTTAATATTAATTACATACTATTTGGTCTATTAGTTTAGACTTATTATTAACTAGCTCTTACAACTTAAATTAACCTATTTCTATTAGTCTCTTTTTTACCACAAGGCTCATGGCTTGTTCATTCACATCTTATTTCTCCAGCAGCTGCTGATATCTCCAGGGAATCTGCTTTCTTTTTCCCTGTATTCAGTGAGGCTTTCTTGCCATAGGCTAAATCTTGCCATATTCTACCCTGCCATAAGCTAAATCAGCTTCTTTATTAACCAATGGAAATAAAACATAGTCACAGCATACAGAGGGCCATCCCACATCACTCTGACGACTTGTCCTTGAAAGCTTGGACCCCATATTTATAAAATGTCAGCTCTTATGTAATGCCATAACAATGGATAACAGGGTCAGGCTGTAGGCTGGGAGTATGAGCTTAGAATTTTGTTTTGATTTTATGCATAATCTTTTCTATATGTTTATTCTTTTATTGAGTTAGTACTCACTTTACTAAAATATAGCAAGGCAAAAAGAGGTTTATTTCTGAGAATGTTAGATATGTCATATCTCTTTGTAATATCTTATAAATCTACTTTTAATACTACTTCGTGTAAATTTATAAGGCACAGTATGATAATTTGACATAAACACATGTTGTGTAATGTTAAAAACAAGGTACTTGAATTCCTTTTCCAGAATCATGTTTTTATTTTTGTCATTCCTTTCTCACCAATTCCTAATCACTTCTTAGGTGCGAATCACTCTTCCTACCTCTTGTGAGTTTTGCTGATTCTTAAAATTTTATCTCCATTTTCAACTTTCTACATCTCCAGCTTATGCCAGATACCTGTTCAGTATATCTTCTTTGGGAGTTAAAAATTCATCCCAGAAATTGCATGTCAGAGGAAGGACAAGAGGCTACTGTTGGGTGACCCTGTGAAGGACAGAATCAGATTATAGAAAGAAAAGGTCCCACGCCAAAGATGAAAATAGAAGAGCATTGGAAATCCACATACACAGTAAGATAGTACCATAAAACAGCAAGGTGAAAAGACAGCATAACTCAGAGAGGTAAAATAAACACAACTTACCTCTAGCCATTCCCAGTTTGGAGGAGTAGAAAGAGAAATCACTTCCAAAATCAGTTTTCTTCTTCAAGTATTCCTGGATATTTTGCTTGCAAGAGTAGGCTACCCAGAAACTGGACAGATGGTTCACTGTGTAAAATTCCTCTCAGGCAAGCTGAAGTACCCAAGTTTGGATCCTAAGCGGACAGATAAAAACTCTGATATAACTGCAGATCCCTTTAACAATAGATCTAGGAATGTGAGTGGAGTAGGGAGAGGCAGGGCCTTGATATCCATTGTGCAGACAACAGCACAGCAGAATCAGTGAGCTTCAGGTTCAGTGATTGTGTCTCAAAGACTAAAAGTGAGTAGTGATCAAGAAAGACACTCATTCTGTCCTCTTGTACCTAGAACACATCTATAGTAATACTTATATATACTTCACACACAGAGTGTACACTTACAGATTTATACAAAAGATAATGAGCTCATGAAGAAGACCTTCTATGCCCCAAATCCAGAAAAGGTGTGAAACCAACAAGTGTTCAATTAGAAACACAAAGCACATGTGAAATCAAAGCAATTAGATAATTCTGAAAGACATAAATTCTCAACTGGACTCAAAGATATTGAAATAAGAAACATGATCAATGAAGATTTCAAAAACTTTCCAGTAGTAATGATAAATTACCTTTAAAAAAGATACAAACAAACAAATGAACTCAATCCAAAACCTAGAGAAGAAATCCAGCAAGAAAGAACAAAGTCAGCAAAGGATAAGAAAAAAAAGCAATACTGATGAAAGTCAGTAGTAACACAGACCAACATTTCAAAGTGGAAATCAAGGCCTTTTCTGGTCTCTGTGGGTACCAGATAAATGATGCATAACTTGGCTAGATTTTTTTATCCTTTTCATAAAAATAAATACATTTCCAATATTAGAATATGGAATGGAGGACAAGGTTGCTGAGATATTATATTCAGAAATTAATAAGGAAGAAAAGTAAATGACTGTGATCACGATCTGAAAGGGCTCTGGGATAAAATCAAGAGACTAAGCTAAGACTCTATGAGAATAAAAAAAGTCGAGAGAATGTTAACAGTATTAAGAAGCTATTTAATAAAAATTAAAGCAAAAGTTTCCCAAAATCTAGAGAAAGAAATAGACATATAGTCACAAAAAGCATTTAAACCCTAAAAATAAGCCTCACCAGACAAGAGTTTGTATATAACATACTATACTCAAAATGTTAAAATTACAAGGCAAAGAAGCAATGTTAAGGAAGGTTAGGTCCCTTCTAAACTGAAACATTAGAATAACTTCACATCTTCAGTCAACAACCCCAATGCCAGGACATCATGAAAAAATATACTTCAAAGCCTAAAAGTGAATACCTGCCTAGCCAGAATGCTATATGTGATAGAGACCTTTTGCAATTGTTGGGGAAAACATGAATATTTCAAAATAAGTACAAACTAAGGCCAACAGGCAATCCCTGCCAAGATAGTTAAGGAAATATTGTACACAGAGTGAGGTAGCACTTGCTTCCCAGTATTTGAGCTATTAATGGATCGTTGATCATATGTTCCTGTCTTATATTTTTATTCATCAGTCAGAGAATTCACCCTTCCCCCTGACCTCTCACATTCTCTCTCTCTCTCTCTCTCTCTCTCTCTCTCTCTCTCTCTCTCTCTCTCTCTTCTTTAGTTAAGAAAAGGTTTCTTGCAGTCATGGTCAAGCTTACTATGTAGCAGAGAGTTGCCTTGAAGTCATGATCTTCATAAACCCATGCCCCCACTCCTGAGGTCTTGAATAAAAAGTGTGTGTCATCAAGCCCGTGCTGTAGGAATTCCTGTCACCAGTAGCCTTTAAGTTACCCACCCAGTTGGGTGAGGTCTCTTATACTATATATATGCATATCATATATGAGACTTGATGTAAAGCAGCCTCTTTCTGGCTGTGGGATTTGGTTGCTGTTCTCAGTTCCAGCAGAGGATTGTGATATGTGAGTCTACCCCTAAATAAATAACCCTGTATTATACTCAATTCTGAGCTAGTGTGGGTTTTCTTTTAAGCGTCCTTCTTCATCTGGCACCGCAAGTGGATCTGAATTCCACATCTACTGGGTGGATTGGCTTAAAGGCCTAAATGGTCCAAAGCCCAGAAAGTCTCCCACCCTCACCCACTTGACTTGCTTTTACCTACTAAGCGGGTTTTTGTAAAACCCCCACCATAGCGGAGCTGTGTGAGACGACTTGGAAAAATTCAGAGTTTCTGCCTTATGTCTAGAGTCATCTGGTATGGGACAGAAAGAAGAAAGAATTTAGAAAAAAAATTACTTTTCTCCATACTATTTTTGTCTCTATTGTACCTTTCTTTGACTATATACGTCTGTATAAATAATGTTTAAGCTTTCCAAAATGAACAATGAATTTTCCTTCAGTAATCTTTGAAGTTTCAAGGAAAATAATGGGACCTCACGACAACAACTCCACCTGGTTGATATGACATCATGATGCTGAAAGCCCTACTATAAGACCTGTTTTGGGTCCCAGCTGCTCAAGATGGTTCCAACTTGGTTAGCTGAAATGGTGCACTTTTTTTTTCTTACAACATTCGGGCCAGAACTCCAAATAGGAACATTAGAAAAACCCTATCAAGTACTCAGAGACTATTTGCAATTATTCCAGACATTGATCTTAGAACTTAACCATCATTTTACTTTCACAGGATCCCATAGAAAGAACATCACCTCCATGACAGCTGGAAGTAATTCGAGAAGACAAGGTCCAGTCTCCCAACAAATTTTGTCTTCAGGGTTAGGGACATCATTTAGAGCTTGATTATAATTAGTATGCTGCTGGAGTTGGGAGGAAAATTATGTAGGATCAGAGATCTCTTTGGAAAAATAAAGAGAGGAAATTGGATGGGATAATAGTTTAGTGTGAGCTTACTCACACTAATAATATTAGTGAGTAATGAAGTGAATATCTGTGAGCTATAATTTATAGGTAATTTACATTGGTATAGATTCTTGTATGTTGATACAAACTTTTATTATATTGAATATGTTCCTATTTTGTGTACAATATTTGTATATCTAGGCCAACTTATTTTGTCATATTGTAAGCATGCATGCTTCTACCTCTGCTTAAGACATTTTATATATTGTTACAATTTTAGAATATATTTATCATATTGCAATATAAATTTCTACCTCTTATCATGATACTTATACAATTTCTACATTTTGAGATCATTGTCCTCATTTGTTGCACAGTTGTTTAAAAATTGTTTAATATTTTAATATGAAGTCATACTTAGTCTTTAAGTTTTATAGGTATTAAGATTCATAGGTCAATAGTCATCCATGTTTGTCATACTTATAATTAGACTCTTTAGATATATAGACATTGTATTCTGCATAGATATGTAATCTTCAACCACTTCAAAGATCTGTAGAATATGGCATTAAAATAACTTAGGGTCCTGTTGAAGTGAGATATGATTGCTCCTGGCAGCACCAATCTATTCCTGAGAGAATGTTGAGCACTGAAGACATTCCTCTCGGAGCTTGTTTTCTTCTTGGCAAAACTAGCCTTTGGGCAAAGAACTGTCCCTGCCTAGACCACTGACAAAATGCACGATGTTCGGACAGGACAAACAGGATACAAGAAAAAAGACTGTCCAATTCTCCCTCTGAAAATAATCTGTCAGTTACTCTTGGCCTTAGCCAAAGTTGGTTGTGCCAATGTCGCAAATGAGAATTTGGGTGATTGCTCAGGTAGTCAATTGTACCTGTCATTTGTTGCATATTTTGGAAGTTGCTTGATTGCACTTCCTGCTTATTCAAATAGTATTATTTCCCTTCTCGGGTCTTCGATGGGGTTGAAGACTAGATAGCTGTAGTTACTTTCCTCTCATGACTTGGCCAAGTTATTTATTATACAAGGCTTAAACTCATTAGTATTGGATAATTATTGAAACATTTACTACATGATTCTTGCTTGATTTTGTTTATGCTGGTTGTAATTCTAATTTTTATACCTGATATTTGTTCTTATTGTATATAACTTTGTATTAGGCTTAGAACATTTTTATTTAAACAATGGGGTGAGGTGCTGTAGTAATTCCTACAGCCAGTAGCCTTTAAGTTACCTGCCCAACTGTGCATGGCCTCTTATGCTATATATGCTGATGTAAAACATTTGTCTGGCCTCTTTTCTGGCTGTGGGATTCAGTTGCTATTCCCCATTCCAGCAGAGGATTGTGGTCTGTGAGTCTACCCCTAAATAAATAACCCTCTATTTTACTCTGTTCTGAGCTAGTGTGGGATTTCTTTTAAGCGTCCTTCTTCAAGCCTGCTTTGGTTGGTGGTTTTTGTTTTTAAGGCATTAACTGGCCTTGAATTGATGATCTTCCTCCCTCAGACTCCTAATTGTAAGGATTCTACTACTTCACCTAACTGAAATGCTCTCCTGTCCTGAGCAAAACTGACCCTGAACAATCATTTGCTATTGTCTGCCCTCTGGGACTCAGGATCATTTACGTGCTTAATAAACAAGAAAAGAGACTTCAACAAAGAACAAAGGCAACCGGGAGTCCTATTGCCCTTCAAGTTTTCATATATGAAAGATCATGAACACAGAGTGCATAGACAAAATTATCACTCAGAATTTCTGGTCCTAATCAAGGAGAAGACTGCCTGTCTTGAGGCCAAAAAAGAGTCATTGAATCCTCTAGGCCCATATCTAAGAAGGCAGGCACTGTGTCATCCAGGCAAGCAGAAGGGAGATGGAGTGGTGACATTTGGATGCACTTTGATCCTGTCTTCACTGGTCTTGCTAAGCTCATTTCCTCTCCAGATGGCTGCTAACACTTCTATATTATTATCTTGTCATTATTCAAATTTGGTTTGTGAAATCATTCTGAAAATCCCTGACAGGCTGCTGATACAAGGACAGAAAATGACATTTCATTTTTATTTTAAAGCTGTGTCTTCAACAAGCAAAAATTGGGATGTGGACTTAAATGTGTGTGATGAATTGGGGAAGTACTTTTAGGAAGGGAGTGGGGAAGGAGTTCAGGATGGGGCACTCGAGAAAGACAAGTATGATGTAAATTCAGCAAAGGGTGAGTCTCAGTCTGATCCCACAGAGAGTTTTAGAGTATGAAGGGCAAGTACTGGCCATAATTCCCCTTTTCTAAATGAGGTTCAGCCTGCCCCAAAACTTAGTGCAATCTCCTGGAAATTTCTCAGTGAGTTAACTGCTGTTAAGCACAAATGATCCTCAGGAAAACATTAGTGGTAATCTGGGAAGGCAGTAACTGGGTCTGTCTGTGCCCCACAAAAGGTATCCCAGGATGCACAGCAGAGGTTGTCTATGCATGGCTCATGGTCCTGTCTGAGGAGTAACTCCTTTTGTTCTTTATTCAAATTCATATCTGCTTCACTAGTCAAAGAAGAAAACTCTTCCAGTTTTCTATATTAGGACGTTTTATCCAATTGTTATCAGGGATTCAGCTTGACATGAATATAAACATCTTGTTTGTTACCCTGGCTTCTGATTTATCTTCTACACATGTTAATCAAAGCCAGTAAAGTAGCTAGCACATATTTCATGTAGGCCACAGAGGCAGAAAATATTTAGAGGGTTATTTATTTATTTATTAAAAATTTCCACCTCCTCCCTTCCTCCCATTTCCCTCCCACTCCCCTCTCCCCCTCCTCCTTCACTGTCCTAAGAGAAGTTTGGGTGCCCTGCTCTGTGGGAAGTCCAAGGCCCTCCCCTCTCCATCCAGGTCTAGAAAAGTGTGCATCCAAACATACTAGGCTCCCAAAAAGCCAGTACATGCTTTATTTTAGATATGAAATGCTGATAATATTAGATAAGAGAAGTTGGTAAACATAACACTATTTATAAATATCTTAAAATAGTAATTAGGTCGACTAACAGCAAGCTTCCTCTTGGTCTATGTTTTCTGGTCTCTGAAAAATATTATAAAATATAAGAACAGTTCTTCAGCCAAATTATACACATGTACTTTGGAACAAGTTAAAATAAAACAATGAGTTATATAACACTTTGCTGCCTGAATAATCTATCCTAATATTGGTGTGACTCACTGGCATGGTGAAAATCAAAAGGCATCTTATGTATTTCCCAACATAATTTCCTTAAACAGGAACTTTATGCATACTGTTTTTACATCTGTCCACGTAGCAATATGACATGAAGGGTCTTCAATATAACTCCAAACAGTTGAACCTAAAATGTAAAATGCTACAATGATCCCTGTGAGGTCTAGGGAAATGGTACCATCGGTTTAAATTTTTATTTGTATATGGTTATTTTTATTGTTTTTAGTTTCTTGTCTCATAGAGATGAGGATTGAATTATTTTCTACAGTTCTGTGAATTCATCTATGAAGGCATACATAGGAAAAACATTCTAAAAGTAGAATATGTGTTTCAGGCATGATATTTTCAAAACTGAAACACATAGCTAAGATGAAATGGACTTCATGTAAACAATACATAAAAGCACATTCTTCCGCAAGGCAGTGGTGGTGCATGCCTTTAATCCCAGCACTCGGGAGGCAGAGGCAGGTGGATCTCTGTGAGTTCGAGGCCAGCCTGGTCTACAAGAGCTAGTGCCAGGACAGGAACCAAAAGCTACGGGGAAACCCAGTGTCAATAAATCAAAAAAAAAAAAAGCACATTCTTCCAAATACTCATATAATAGTATGGACTTTTAAATATATACATTTCATCTATGTTCAACTAGCGTCATCATAAGTGCTGAGTATGGTCACATGATTATTTAATTTGCATTTGTAAAACATGGGGTTCTATAATTTCCAGACAATTTGTATTTAATTTAAGAAAATGCTAGTTCAGTCATAATCTTTATTTTAATATGTTATCTGCATATGAAATAAAGCTTGCACCGGCCTTTTATACCATAAGGAAGATTAACCCTTTTGTCTGTGTTAAGTGTTACCATTGTTTTATCTACTTGGCTGATGAGTATATTATACATAGACAAAATCACACTGATCATAAGTATACAGTTTAACTAATGCTGGCAATTACATACACACTTGTAATCATCACACAAATAATAATATAAATTCCCTTGGTTCATCCCCCAAAACCACACACCAAATACACACACACACACACACACACACACACACACACACACTTTTTATTATTGCCTCTCATTTTTTTGACAGAGGATAATTGTATAGTCAGAGTTTACTTCTATCTTCTAATCTTCTTGTCAGGTCCTTGGGTCCTAGGATTATAGGTGTGTGTCACAATACCAAGCTCTCTTTAACAACATACAGACAAAAGCACCTGGAATCTGAGAAGACTGGTATACACTCATAATCTAGATATAAAATTCCTGAGTCATGAAGATCGAGGGCTGGCACAAGTCTAGCCTGGTTATGTAGTAAGACTGTATCTCATAAAACCAAATAACAATAGATTAAATTAAATAAATGACATAGAATATAGTAAAGTAGAAATTTCTAGAGCCCTCTTTTTACTTAGATACTTGTATCCAAATGTAATGACACTATGTAAGCATGTTTGAGCATGCAATATGAGACCATATAACAAACTCCACTAATAAAAGTTTCAAGTATATCTACATATAAATAAATGTCTTATTATTTTCTTTAAAAATGGAATGGGGTAGGTAGCTCAGCTGCTAAAATCTGGCTCCCAGCGCCTACAACAAATAGTTCCCAACCACCTGTAACTTTAGTTCCAGGAGATAAGTGGGATTCTTAAGGAGTCTATGGGTAATCATGCATATGTGGCATAGACGGACACACAAAAATAAAAATAATATGATACCCTTTTATGATAAGAGTCCTGGAGAGATTAGTGATATAAGAGACATACCTTAGCATATTAAAATCAGTTTGTGCCAAGACCATAGCCACATAAACTAAATGAAGAGGAACTCAAAGCAATTCTACTAATGTCAGGAAATATACAAGGTTGTCCACTCTCTCCATGCCTATTTAATATAGTACTTGAAATCTTAGTTAAAGCAACAAGACAACCAAAGGAGATCAATGGGGCACAAATTAGAAGGGAAGCAGTCAAAGAATCTTTATTTGTAGATGATATGATAGTATACATTAAGTGAACCTAAAAATTCCCCCTGGAAACTCCTACATCTGATAAACACTTTCAGCAAAATATGTGAATAAAAAATTTAACTCTTAAAAGTCAGTAACCCTCTTATATACAAACAACAAATGGTTTGAGATGAAATCAGAGAAATAACCTCATTCAAAGTAGCCTCAAATAATATAAATATCCCGGGGTAACTCTAACCTAGCAAGTCAAAAACTTGCACGATAAAGCAAAGAAAACCAGACCACAATCCCAGAGAACCTAGACAACAATGAGGACCCTAAGAGAGACATACATGGATCTAATCTACGTAAGAAGTAGAAAAAGACAAGATCTCCTGAATAAATTGCCAACATGGGGACCATGGAATAGGGTTGAAGGTGAGGGAAGAGGCAGGGAGGGGAGCAGAGAAAAATGTATAGCTCAATAAAATTAATAAGAAAAATCAAGTCATTGAAGAAATAAATTAAAGAATATACCAGAAGATAAAAAGACCTCCCATGATCATGGATTTGTAAAAAATAACAGTAAAAACAGCCATGCTACCAAACATAATCTACATATTCAACAAAATCCTCATCAAAATTCCAACAGAATTCTTTATAGACATTGACAAGGCAATTTTTATCTTCCTACAGAAACAAAGAAAAACAGGATAGCTAAAATAACGTTAAATAATAAGAGAACTGCTGACGATGTCACCATCTATAAATGGATTTTTCTGTTCCCTCTACCAGCTCACAAATCATAACATGGAGACTTATTATTAATTATGAAAGCATGACTGATAGCTTAGGCTTGTTTCTAACTAACTCTTATATGCTAAATTAACCCATATTTTTACTAATCTATGTTCTACCATGTTTTACCTCTACCCCATTTTGTCTGTCCAATTCATTCCACATCTGACTGGCTTCTCCTCCCTTTTTCTTCCCACTATCCTTTGTGCCTGGAAATCCTGCCTAGCTATTGACCTTTTCATTAAACAAATCTGAGTCATGCAAATTCACAGTGCACAAAAGATTATTCCACAACATTTCCCCATTTTGTCTACATTAAAAGGAAAGTGTTAAAAATAGTAAAACTATAAACAATGTTAACTATCAGAAAAGAATTACATTTATAATGTCAGGTCCATTTTCATTTGGCATATTTAGAGAAAATACTCCATTACTGATTCATATGGAGCTCTATACCTAATTTACCTTCTATCACAACTAAGGAAAACTATAACTATCTAGTCTCTAACTTCATGTAAAACCCCAAAAGGGTATTATAATAATACCTTAACAAATAGGAGGTACAGAGCAATCAACTTTCCAAACCAAAAGAAACAACAGAAAGAGTTGTCTAATGCAGCATATTTTTGACTTCCATTTTGGAATTTAAATATTTTAAAAATATATAGGTGGACTTATTTCAGCAGTTTTATAACCTAATACCTCTCAGCACCATTGTTTGTTCATCAACAATGAAAAAATTCAAAGACCTTACAGTAGCATTCAGAATCCAGATTCCCTGTGTATTTTCCCTCTCTACATAGCTTATTACTTTATTCTTTACTTTATTACTTTACTCTTTCTTTAAAGATTTTATTATTTTTAAACATTTTAAAATTTTATCCATAACCGTTTTCTTTTCTTTTTCTCTCTTATGCACATTGTTAAACACACTGTGACTTATTTAGAGGGTTTTTTTTTCTGTCTGAACCTGCTTATTGCATATCTGTAACCTTTTCAGTCTGCATGAGCAAAATCTTAAACTGGCACACAACTTAGCTTATGGTGTGCTGGTGCCTGGCTCCATTCCCCACCAAATGTGCGTATAGTGCTTCTTCATAGAGAGGGTCAGCCCTGGAGTCATAAGATGAATAAGTTTATGGTAATATTGGTGATTTTATGTCTGGAGAATGGGCCATGTGATGGATGAAACTGACATGAGCTAGTGAGTTTGGTGGTGCCTAGTCATGGATAGATGAAGTAATGACTTGAATCTGGGGGGCCTATGATGATGCAAGGTTTGGAAGTGTACAGGAAGTCAGATGGGATTGTGATCCTTGGACAAGTGGCTTTGACAATGTTTCTATAAGACTAGAGGGGTTTAGAATGAGAGAAATCTACTATCTCGTCCTTTCGTGTGTGTGTGTGTGTGTGTGTAGAGATGTGGCTTCGGTGTGTGGGCTTCTTCCCTTGTTTGTGTGTCTGATGTGAGATTCTATTTTGTCATCGGCTAATACAGAAACTGCACTTGCCAGAGCTATTCAGAGAAGTACTGAGAATACGAATGGGCTTCATTTTGGCAGATTCAATAGGGAAAACTATGTGTTCAATGTGTGCAATGTGTGCATCTGGAGCTAGATCAGGGAGTATATGGATGCCATGGGCAGGCTTGGTTCTGGGTGGATTTATCAGGAAATGGCAGTGCACAAGGTGTGCTTCCAGAGATAGACCTGGGAATGTGCAGATGGCAGAGGTCAGCTTGGTTCTACTGTTTTGTAGTTCTAAATTATATAAATATAATACTTATTTTTATGAGTATAGCTTATTTCATTAAGTATAATAATCTTCAATTTCATAAATTTTCCTGCAAATGACACCATTTCATTCTTTGTTATGACACAATAAAAGTCAGTATAGTGGAGAATACATGCCACATTTTCTTTGTCTATTGATTTATTGAAAGATACCTAATCTAAGCCCATAATTTGGCTTTATAATACTGCTGAAAGAATGCAAGTTCATGAATATATAAGATTGTTTTCAAATGTATACCTAGGAATGGAATAGCTATATATGGAAGTACTATTTTTATTTCATTTCTTTGAGCAATCTCTATAATGATCTCCATAGTGACTAGATTTATTTGTATTCCCATAAACAATGTCTAAGAATTCATTTTTCATATACCCTTTCAAGGAGTTATTGTTTCTTCTTGTCTTGATAATAGCCATTCTGACTGATGGAACCCCAGCAGAGTTTAATTGCAACTCTTTGACAGCAAAAAAATGTTGAACAGTTTTTCGTTTTCTAGTTGTACTTTTCATATGTATGACATCTATTCAGTTTATTAATTCATTTATTGACTGGATAATTTGTTCTTTTGATGCATGATAACTTGAGTTTTTATATAGTCTAGATAAGGATAAGCTGAGTGCCTGACAAAGAATTTACTCTAATATGTAGGCTCTCTCATTCTATTCAGTCTTTCTTTTGCTGTACAGAAGCTTTTAAATTTGATGCAATCACATTCACTTATACTTGCTATTATTTCCTGAGCTGGTGGAGTCCAAGTCAGAAGGTTATTCCTAGTGCATCAATTTTAACTGTACTTTACTTTTTTGTGTTATCATTGAATTCAACTGTAAAAGCTTCTGGCCAAGGTTATCCACTCCTTAATTCTTAATTCTCTTCAAACTTTGGTTATATATACAAAACTGCTAGCAGATTTATTATTATGTGGATATTCAGGTAGTTTTTATTTAGGCTATAAAATGATTGTGTTGTGACTATTCATGAACCATATTTGTAGATATACATTTCATTTATCTTAAGCATATACTTGATACTGTAAATACCTTATTATTCAGAAACGCTATACTAGAAATTTGAGAAACTTAAAATGAAGCCTGCTTTCCAATAATGCTACATCATTCTATATTCCTATCACTAATATATGAATGTTCTAATTCCTTTGTTCCATACCCAATACACATTATTGACTCAGTATTATGATTTCAACCTTAATATGTACAAAATAGTCAAACAATAGTTTTGATTGTATTGCTACGATGACTAACAGTTTTGGGCATCTTTTCATATGCTCATAGAGTACAATAGAGTGGATTGTTGTGCACTGGAATACCAAAGTATCCTCTAAGAACAGTAGAAAGGAACAGATGGTAAGCACAGATAGTGTTATATTCACAGATAGACTATTCAGGAAATTTCAGTCAATTGTAAGGGTATAATATTATATTATTATATTTATGTAAATCAGAATCAGTGGCAAAAGAGTCTCCACTAATAAAATGTAAAATAATGTGTGCTGGATCAGGAAGGTATGAGGCAACCTTTCAAGCTACTGGCAGTGCCTTATACCTTGATCTCTAGATGACGTATGAGATAGGCATGTGTAATGTGATGTACCTGAGTAATGAACCTAGATCTGAGCATCCCACTGCATGCAAATTAGACTGTAACACAGTTTTGAGAATTTTAAAAGTAAAAAAATTGTGTAGGCCCCAAAATGTGAGCGTATTCCTACTTTGTCTGAAGATCAGAGAGTTTTAGCTTGCTAAAAGTTATTGACAAGTATGGCTACACATCCTGACCTAGGGTGTAGCTGCTTGGTCTTTTTGACATTAAGATGGCCCATATAGGTAGATTCATTATACTCCGACCAATGGTCAGGATATTCAAGCATACTTCTGCTTCTTCTTTGAAATTAGGAGGTTTGACCTCGGGAATGGCTGCCTTCAGGATACTCGGTCTAGGGTGGGTTCATTGCCTAAACAACAGAATGCTTTTCTCATGGATTAATGACTTGATGGAGCAAAGTATTGAAGTAAGCAACTGTTCTAATTGTCTTTCATATCATATTAAAGCAGTATTTTGTCTTCTTCCCCTTATTGTATTGTAGTATAAAAGCGTGTGGAAAATTAAACATGGGCAGATTTAAGTATTCACTGAAATTCCCTCCCGGTACTTTCTTCTGTTTTCTGCTTTATTATTTTCACTCATGTCTTTATTCTCTTCACTATTTTTCTAATCCCCATGCCCCTACCCTGGTTAGTGGTATTTTTATTGAAGTTGGTCTCGAAAAAATGGCACCCAAAATGGGGCTTGAACCCATGACCCTGAGATTAAGAGTCCCATGCTCTGCTGAGTGAGCTAGGGTCTCTAACAGAAGATGAAGCAATGAAAAATTCCCTTAGGTCAAACAACCCAAGGGTGATAGGAATATCAGTATTAATGATATATTGGATAAAATTTTCAAGGAAATAAAGATTGCCTACATAATAATATGATGCAGATTTTTTAAAAACAGTTTTTATCCATCTTTTTTGTCAGTTTCATTTGAATTAGTTATTTTCATATTATGGCAATTTTAATAACTAATTTGCTCTCATGATTCAAAATCTCCAGATATATTTAAAGACAGGAATGAAATAATTTCTATAATGAGCAAAAATAAATCACTCTATCTCGACCTTTTAATGATATGATAAGAGGATAGTGATGTAGCTTCTCTTTTAACTTTAAAAGCACCATATGTGGGCAGGGGGGTTTTCCCGTGTGATTTAATGATCTAAGAAGAGTGCCCATGGAAGACAACCCAGTGTAATGCATACATGTTCAGGAGATATTTACAAAAAGTAAGTAGTCTGGTTTGTACTATAAAAAATATGTAACAATAATAAAGAGCTTATCAACTTTGATGCTGTATTGAAGAGTTTTGAGAGAGTGTACCTGGGAAGGGTTGGAGGAAACAATAGGAGGGGAGAAAATGATTTAATTCTATTTCAATTAAAACACTTATTTTTAAATATGAAAGAAATGGCAATGAAGAAATAGTATGTTTATGTGGTTAAAAAGATGTCTATGTCTGCCAGTACTTAAAATAGTTCATGAAAAGAGTCATTTGGCCAGGGAATGGTGGCGCATGCCTTTAATCCCAGCACTCGGAGGCAGAGGCAGGCGGATCTTTGTGAGTTCGAGACCAGCCTGGTCTACAGAGCAAGTTCCAGGACAGGCTCCAAAGCCACAGAGAACCCTGTCTTGAAAAAACAAAAACAAAAACAAAAAAAACCAAAAAAAAAAAAAAAAAAGAAAAGAGTCATTGGTTCTTACATGTAACAATATAGAATGGGAAAGAAATAGTGGAGGCCAGATCACATGCATAATCTCTGAAAGTCACAAAACCAGTTCAATCTTTCATGTTTAGTGAAACAATCGGGACTTAAAATAGACTTCCCAGAAGTAGAGCCTGGCAAAGGGACTCCTTTGCATGTGATTTTCTACAGAAGGGCTTTTGGAAATGGGTAGGAGCCAGAAGGAAGCAGGATAGGGCAGAAGAAGAAGATGATATAGCAAAGGCTAAGTAGAGTTATAAAGAGCTTCAGCCCCTTCTTGGGAGCTCAGGTGCAGAGATCAACCAGAATTGCCCTAACAGAAAGTGAACTTAAGCACAATTTTAAACTCTTATACGAGTCCATCCTATAATCCTGCCAGATGAAATGAATGATGAAAATTCCCTCTGACAAAATCTCATCAACCTCTTCTGAAGGCTGTTCCCAAGGCCCAAACTTTTACATTGTTTGTTCAACTTTATGTTGTTCAGATTTAGAAAGCCTTTCGATTTAGTCAGCCTCTATCATCATTGTTCTGTTCTTTGTCTTCTGTATTTTATTAGTGTTCATAACTATGTAAAATGATGGATTTCATTATGATACCTACATATATGCAAATCATGTTCATTCTTCATTACTTTCTGTCCCCAGTTTACAATTCATGTTATTATTTCCCTTTCCAAATAATCTCCATTCTTTATGGGAGATTACAGACTTAAGGGAGATACATGCACACATACACACTCACACACACTAGCACAAAGACAGAGGCAAAAGTTAGGTAAAAATAGTACTACTCATACGGGAAATTTTCAAAAATAATTTAAGTTTTTTTTTTTTATATTCCTCAAGACCCTGCCATACCACTCTTGGGAATATACCCAAGAGGTGTTCCATCATACCATAAGGACACTTGCTCAACTGTTCATAGCAGCTTTATTTGTTATAGGCAGAAACTTGAAACTACCTATATGTCCCTCAATAGAAGAATGGATAAAGAAAATGCGGTACATTTACACAATGGAGTATTTTTAAAAAAAAAAGATATCAAGATATTTTAAGACAAATGGATGGAGAAAAAAAATCATTTTCAGTAAGGTATCTCAGACCCAGAAAGACAAGCATGGTATGTACTCACATATAAGTAGTACTGGCTGTAAAGTTTAACAGTAATCAACAGACCTAGAGAGGCTAAGTAACAAAGATGACTTTGGGAGTGGGGCACGTGAATCTCTCTGGGAAGGGGAAACAGAATAGACTTTGTAGGTGGACTGGGAGCAGGTAAGGACAGGAATAGGAGGGATCAGATTGCAAAGCAGGGATGGAGGAAGAGAGCACAGGGAGAGATGACTGGAATTGGAGGTTGTTTGGGGGACAATGTCAAAACTTGCTGAAGTAGAAACACCGTGGAATCTGTGAGAGTGACCACAGTGAGGACACCTAGTAATGAAGGATATGGGGTCTGTACTGTCTATCATCTATTTTCTGTAACCAGGAAAGACTTCCAGTGGAGCGACTGAGACAACAACAAAGCCGCAAATCTTGGACTAAGACTCTCTCCTGCCTATAAAATGTGCTGGAGTAAGGGCAGAAAACTCGTGGGAGTGGCCAGAGTTGTCTTATTTGATGCCCACACCACTAGAGGGAGCCCGTGCTGGACATTGCACCGATGGCCAGAACTTGAGACATCATAGCTCAGAGATCTAGGGTAGAACTAAATAAGACTGAAAAAAAAAATCAACAAAATGATTCCTAATGATATTCTATACTATTCCTAGATCAGTGCTTAGTCGAGTCATATTGGAGGGGTAGTGGTTTGGGCTCAGGCCAAGTGGGTGCCAATTTGTAAACTGAGAATGTTCTTTTTTTCCCCCTAGCCACCAGGACCCAAATAATCACATAGAAACTATATTAATTACCACATTGCTTGGCCGACAGCTCAGGTGTATTTCTAGCTTGCTCTTACATCTTAAACCATTTCTATTAATCTGTGTATTGCCATGAGACTGTGGCTCACCAGTAAGGTTCTGGCATCTTTCCCATAAGGCAGCTACATGGCATCTGCCTGGCTCTGCCTTCTTTCTCCCTGCATTCAATTTAGTTTTCCTGCCTACCTATATATACCCTGCCACAGGTCAAAGCAACTTCTTTATAAACCAATGGTAATAAAACATATTCATAGCATACAGAGGGGAATCCCACATCATCTGGCAGCTGATGGGAGCAGATGCAGAGACCACTGACCACATATTAGGCAGAGAGAGAGAGAGAGAGAGAGAGAGAGAGAGAGAGAGAGAGAGAGAGAAAGAGAGCACCCAGGTTGGAGGATCCCAAAGGATTCCTCTATTTGGAGTTTGGGGACCCCAGAAAAGATTCAGGAATTATGGGAGCCAGAGGGGTTGAGACTCATGGAGTCTCACAGGGACCAGAGGCTGAAATGGTAATTTCAGAGCCTGCGTGAGTCTGCTCTAAGTCCTCTGCATGTATGTTACGGTTGTTGGCTTGGAGTTTGTGGGTGGAGGGACTCCTGACAGTGGCAGGAAGGGAGCTGCAGTTGAGGTATAGCGTAAAAAATAAGAACATAAAATTATTTATTATTTTTCTTTAATTCATTTTTAAATTGCATTTTCAATAAGCAATAATGTATTCAAAATCAAAACATTTAGGGTTATTTTTATCTAATACATATAGACATTTACAGTCTGTGTTGTTTATGTAAAGATAAGCTTCAAGAAATCAAATATACATAAGTGAATACATAATCCAAAACTTGTATAACTGGAATATACAGAGCCTCTTTCCAACCTCTTTCTATCCACAAAGAGATACACATGTACCTCCGCTTGAGGAGCACTGGATTAAAGTATGGCAAATGGTATATGTCTATTAAAAGTTTGTCTTTATTTGTGGATCTTACATTAGTCCCATGAAAACTAAATCATTGCATTACAATACAGTATTTACAAGGTCATACCTTTATACAACCATACAGATGCATTATGTATACAACTATGTGCTGGCTAGATTCGTGTCAGCTTGTCACAGACTAAAGTCATCTGAGAGGAAGAAACCTCAATTGAGAAATTACCTCCAAAAATTGGACTGTGAGACAGCCTGTAGAGCATTTTTCTTAATAAGTGATTGATGGGGGAGGGCCCAGCCATTGTGAGAACTCTTGAGTTCTATAAGAAAGCAGGCTAGGCAAGCCACAAGGAGCAAGCCAGTAAGAAGTACCCTCCCACAGCCTCTGAATCAGTTACAGCCTCTGGGTTCCTGCCCTGTTTGAATTCCTGTTCTGGAATTCGGGGATGAGCTATAATGTGGAAGTGTAAGACTAATGAACACTTTTCTGCCCATCTTGCTTTTTGGTCATGATGTTACATCACAGCAATAGAAATTAAGACAATGTATACACATAAATATATAAATTGAACAGTATATGTGTTATGGTATGGGAAAACACTACTGGTTATTATCATAGTTAAGAATATCTCAAAACCTTCAAGAAATAGTATACTAGAAAGATAAATTTTAATATGTAAGGTGAGCAGACCATGGATCCTTCCCAAGATTATATGCTGGTGTATATCTTAGAGGGAGCCAGGATATGAGCATTAGATGAAATAAAGATAAGAGAGTTTTAAAAAAAAAATCCAATATGACTACTGTCCAAATTTCAGTGATTAATACAGCTTTTATTGTGCTTGCTGAGCTATCAGAAAAGAGTCAACATGATCACCATTGCTTTTATTTCATAGTTTTTAATTGGATTTGTGTTATGATCTTTACCATCAACAGTCATAAAGATAACTTCATAAAATGAAATTGGATACTTACAGAGGAGGAAATGGGAAAAAGAAGCCAGAATTAGTGAAAACAGACTTGTAAATCAATGGAGAAGAACAGAGAACTCACAAAAACAATCCATTGGTTTATAATAAAATAGCTGAGGCAAACTGATAGTCAAAGGCAGAACTTTGTGACAATGCCATGCATTTATATTAAATGGAAAATAAACTTTGCAATCACCTGATACTATGTGCAAAATAACTCAAAATACACGACTATCTGAAATATAAAGCAAAATTACAAACTTTATAGAGTGAAGGAGGCAAGAAATTGAAATTTAGGTAAGCAAACATGATTAATTGCTTCACATATGAAAAGGATGAAAGCCTGGATGAAAAGCAAAAACATGTGACTGCGCATTTTTTAAAAAGCCATTAAAAGAAATAATCAAGAAAACAAAACATCAAGCCACAGAAAGTATATGCTATATATCAGACAAAGGACTTGTATCTAGACTATATAAAACACAGTCAGCAAGAAGACACACAACCTAATAAAATTATGGGCAAACAGTCTATTAGAAGCCTCACTTAAAAAGATATGCAAATGAACAATAAGCTCATGAAAAGAGGGTCAGTATCATTAGTCATCAGGGAAATGCAAAGTAAAGCCACAAAGAGATACGAACACAAGCTGCAGAGTATCTTGATTTAACTTGGAGGCTTTTTGCCTGTATTTCAATAGCAGGTCTTTTCAATTTTCAAGGGCAAACGTAAGCAGGAGTCATTAGCAACTCAACCCAACAGGGAAGGGGCATACATAATTTCACTACACCAATTTAAGAAAATGATAACTTTGCAGATGCTATTTTTCATCCTTTTCATAATGAACTTGGGAGGTTCAGGATGCTCAGTTGTTAGTGTCATTTCAGGCTGGGATAATGGGATCCCCTGGGTTCGGCCTTAGTGATGGTGATGCAGCCTTGCTCTCAGGAAACAAATGGCACCAACGTGCATTCCTGGCCATCACATCCATGCCTGAAGATGCTTTTACACAGATGATTCTGGAAATAGGGGGATTTAAGTGCAGCTGAAAGAATAATTGTCTCAAAGGAAGCAGGATATTTAGATGTTGAGCTGGGAGGCTGAGAGGAGAAAGAGGATGCAGGGTATTACTAAATAAATGTCCTGTTTCTTCTCTTGAAATGGATACATCATCATCTTGGCTGTCAACAGTCACCACTAAATGAGAGTACGTTTGTCATGCTTCATTTAGCAGACTTTCAGGACCGGCTGGGCTGAGTCTGGCCAGGATTACAGACTGTTTAAAGTCTCTAAACCAGAGTTCATAATAAATCCCACCACAAAGCCAGGGCCAGGAGTGAAGGGAGCCAGGTTATTGCAGGGTTTTGTGAAAGGGATAAAGGGATCAATACTTCAGGAGAAAGCCCAGGAAAAGAAAGAAGAAAGGCACACATTTTCTCGGGCTTAATCTGCATGGATTTTTTTTCTGTGATGCTGTGAATCTTACTAACTGCAGGAAAATCACCACCTCCACACATACATTCATCAAGAAAACCTGCAAATAGTAATGTAGATGGTGGGAGACATTTTGTCCTTGAACAAAGGGAGCTTAAACAGGAAGCACAAGGGTTGGTTCCTAGTCCTTGCTTTTTGAATCTCAAAGTACATAAGGTATTCCCCGATGACACGTTGAATTGTGCCTTTTTACTTTAGTTTTTTAAAGTTAGCCTTATTCTAATTGCATTTAATTATTCATTATTCATTCGTTTGTTTATTCCCTCAGTGTGGTAGGGAGGGAAGACCATGAGCAGAGTAGGTTCAAGAACAACTTGTAAAAGTTGGTTATCTGATCCCTTGTGTGACTCCCTGAGATTAAGATTCGGTCTTCGGGAATTACAACACATATTTCCACCCAAAAGCTGTCCCACGTCTTTTGTTATGTGATAGAGCAAAAGGAGATTGCCTCGAAAACTTCCCAGTTGGAATAGAATTTTATTCTTTGCTTAGACTATTGAAACACATTACGATATCTTCTGTGCAGACCAGAAGTAGCATGGCACAGCTCCCTGTCAATCAGCTAGGTGATCAAGAGGGGGACACCTGATACTGTGCAGTATATAATATTCAATAAATTGCATAAGATTTTAGACACTATATTAGAAAGGAAGATTTTGTTGCATTTTTCCTATGTACAGTCTGATGTAAGAATTCTGAGTATATTTGAAGCAGACAAGAAAACACCATGAAGTTAAGAAAGTAAGTATATTAAATATCATGAATGAAACATATGGTATTTTCTATGTGCAATGGTCTTAACTGGATATAAAATCATTGAACTTAGAAAGTCACTGAAATTGCAATCAACAGAAGAAAGCATGTCTCATCATGATCTTTTCCTGATACAGTGTTTCCTTATGTGTCTAAGCACCTCATGTGAAAGCTAGAGACTTATGCATATGAAGGACTTGGTCTCAATTTGAATAGCCATTTAATTATGAGGAAATATCATCTCAGTGTACCATTTTCATCGTCTTGTCATATAGATACCAAAAGCAATGGCAATATAATAATTGTGTATTTTCTTATACTTAAAATTTCATATAAATGAAATACAAACTATGTGGCCTCTGGGATCTGGCTTCTTTCCTTATCATTATGTCTTAAATATCTTTACTGTTATAGGGTCAACACTTGATTCATTTTTATAGCCCCAAATTATTCCAGTGGATTTATACATCAGATTCTATTCATTATTTGTCAGACTTTAGGTGGTTTAGACTTTGTGGATCTTATGAATAAATCTACTATGAACAGTCATGCACATTTTTTTTTTCAAGACAGGGTTTCTCTGTGGTTTTGGAGCCTGTCCTGGAACTAGCTCTTGTAGACCAGGCTGGTCTCGAATTCACAGAGATCCGCCTGCCTCTGCCTTCCAAGTGCTGGGATTAAAGGCGTGCGCCACCACCGCCCGGCTTCATGCACAAGTTTTTATATAGATGTATGCTTTATCTTTGTAGAGTCTAGTAGTGGAATCTATGGGTCACATGCTGATGCCATACTTAATATTTGAAGCACTGGTAATTATTTTTGCAAAATGTTTTTCACTTTAGCTTCCAAATAATCAGTGCATACAGGCTCTGCTTTCTCCCCATCTTCAGTTGTTCTTGTTGTCTGTTTGAATTTTAATGATTTAGAGACTGTGTGCATACCGTCACTTATCTTTTGGATTGCATTTTTCTGAAGATGAATAATGCTGGCTGAATATCTTTTCATGTCTTGTTGACTATTTCTACCACCTTATTAAAAAAAGGTATCTCCCACACATTTTAATACAGATTTTCTGTGGCCAGACCTCATTATGGATGGATCCAAAGAGGACCATATCAACAAACTCCTGCTTTTAAAAATTTACATTCTAGTACAGTTACAATTTTTAAAAAATAAACACTTAAATGCAAAAGAAAATTGTTCGAGAGTAATAAAATACTGCAAACTAAATGGGCATTTCAGTGCCATAGAAAGATGTAAGAGGAAGCCAAAGGTGAGTTTGCTTTGTGCGCAGGGAAGAGGCAGAAACTATGACTGGATCATAACCTACATGATGAAAACACATACCAGGTATTTACTGGCATACAAGACAAAGGAACCTGTCCTCCAAAATAAGAGTGTAGCAAAAGTCAAGAGTGCCCTCTCCAGCTTAATGGTGTGGTTGATGGAATTTCTGGTTATTTGGACTTGAGATTTATGTTTATATGAATGATCACATTTCCCAGGGTTACATAGTATTCATTTAGTCTCATTTTGCCTTGATGTATTTTGAAATAAAAAGTGTCTTTTGAATTCAAGATCTACATCACTCTTCCCACAGTTTATTGACTTAAGCACATATTTATTAAGTATATTCATTTCGAAGCTTATCTTTACCAGTTTATAGTAATGAGGCCAAAGGGCAAGAGGCAGTGAAATTTTCTTCTTCATTAATAAGCTAGATGTCACAAGACAAGATCAGGTATTCAACAATGCTAGTAGTAAGTTTTATTTTCCCAATATTGAACTTTCCTTGAAATCATTTTCTAAAGCAAATCCATAAAATATGAGTTGACCGCATTTCCTATTTGCAAACAATGCATAAAACGTAAAGTAACAGGCACAATATTCACTTTTCAGAAATGCAATTTGGAAAGTACTGCTCTCTTGCTTGTTTTGAAGCCAGCTGCCAGAGGATATGAATAACAAGATCAGAAAAATTCAATAAAGGCTAAGCGTGCTTGTGGGTAACGCTCCTTCATTGGGGTATAGTTACACTTGGATGATAGGCAGATACCTAAAACCACTGAATGCATTCCACTGAAATTTAAGTTAAATAAAAACGGACCCCTGTTCAGAAATCCAGCCTAATGCAACTTGACCTATTTAGCTGAGTATCCAACAAAGCTCTTTTCTTAAATTTGACACTTCAAATAAGCTGATTTAGAGCAGAAACTTAAATCTCACACTTAACAAAATGCCTCAGGAGGAACTAAGCTATGAACAGTGCTGTTATTGACGACTATGAGATCTTGACTTTTAAACAGGTATTTGTTGGATACCAACCTCATTGTAAATGGTATTTGTGAAGACTCAAAAATGAGACAGGAGACAACACCCTGCTCTTAATATTGACTTCTAATAGAGGAGACAGACAATAAGCAGTTAAACAAGAGAGTTGTTAAATGTACTAACTGCTGCAGAGAGCAAAAAGATGGGGTGGTATGTACTGGTAGATGTACCTGAGAGCGACAAGGTAAGAAAGATCCCTGTATTACTGTAAAATCCAACTTGAACCTTGTAATCCTATGCAGGAAGACATCTGCTGTGGTATTTTGAATCATATCGACTTAAATTTTGTTACTATTCATGAGTGAGATCCAGCTGTGTTGTTCTTTACCGCTTTCAACTCCCAACACTAACATTATACATATATGAAATAAGCTTTCACAGTTTATTGGGAAATATTAGTGTTTTTAAGACTATGCATATATACATATATATTTTAAAAAGCCTTTAATACATTATTCAAAACTTTCATATTCTTTCATTTTTCTTCATTTGAATATTCCTAATATTTTACCCAAATTAGCAGCCAAAGCTATCTTGTTTGAATGCTTGAAAATTTTGCTGGTGATACTTTACTAGTGCTGTTTAAGAAGCCAGTCTGAAAAAGCCATCAATCCGTTGTTCTGGTTCTTGTGATTTATGTTTATCAAAGGTGAGCTTTGATGCAGGATAGGCAAAGCTGCACATTGATTAAAAGCTAACCACTCTGTTTCCTATCCTCTGTGATCAAGCGGTTGCTTTTAACAAAACTATGCCCAAACATGAGTCATATTTCAAGTTTTTGCTTTTATCAGCTGTGCTAACATGTCATAAAGAAAAGAAAGTCTCATGACTAAGGTCTAAGTTTATTTTCAGGGACTACGCCCTGTCTAACATGTTGTCTGCCGAAGCCTCATAGTCCAACATGAATGGGGCAATGAAATGACTTCTCCCTCACAGGTGAGATCACAGTCTAAAATTCCACATCGTTCAATCTCCAACTAAATAGCAATCATTTAATATATTCAAGACATTGTGGTATATACTGTGGGATGTTAAAAATAGAGCATACGCCATATGAAATGACATGCA
The DNA here is from genome assembly GCF_950005125.1 of Chionomys nivalis. Classification (NCBI taxonomy): domain Eukaryota; kingdom Metazoa; phylum Chordata; class Mammalia; order Rodentia; family Cricetidae; genus Chionomys; species Chionomys nivalis. Next base: position 36,751,037 of record NC_080094.1, on the reverse strand, counting down.
GAATATACTTAGATATGCGTTTTCATTCACACAGGGTTGTCAGTGAGAAGCATATTTTCAAAGAATTGGATAAAAATGTTTCAGACATTCAGAAAGGGAAGAAATACCATCTTAAAGCCTCTTTCTAATGCAAATATTTATATGTAAAAAGTGAGATACATACTGACTGTCCGTATCTACTATATATGTCTATAAACTCTCCTGAACACAAATTTTCCTGAGTGTCAGGTTGAACATTTAATTGTCTTTTCATAGAAGAAATCATCCATGCTTCTTCATCCACGTGGTATTCACCATCATGTCATCAACATTAGAGTCTCCACTGGAAGAACCTGTAGTCTTCTGTCTGAGAGCACTGAAGCCTTAATACTTTTATTCAGCCTGTGCATGAGTCAAAGGAACATGGAACTAAAACTCTGAAGAGCTTCTCTCAGCTGTTGATGGTCTGTAACTGACAAACCCTGCAAGCTGCTTCTTTGATTCATTCACAGTTCCACAGCTGAAAGTAGTCCTAGTCACACCGGTGGTACTCTGCTTGTTAGAAAGCCCCTATTTGTTGCCTCCCCCTCCCTGCCTCGTGTCTCCTACCCATGGACATTGTCAGAACACCCTCTACATTAATGAATATTCATTTGTGTTAAAACCCTTGTCTCCAGGTCTGCTAATGGCACCCCCCCCCCAAAAAAAATGAAAAAATGAACTTAAATAACTTAAAAGGTGTCAGGATTTATTAGAGGTAGAAACATCAGACCAAAATCAAAATATCTTGAGAATGGCAGTGTTTCACCTAGTAACTGTCTTTGAACATTTTAATGTGTGCTTAGTTTCTATATAAAACAGAAGATTCCTTCTCTATAGAACACATCATATGCCTTATCAAACAAGGAATACCAAGGTAAGTTTGAACTGCCTTAGAAAGATTAGGCATCCCAGTTGAAAGGACTAGAGATAGAATCTTATGTAAACAGTCCATTCTTCACCAGAAGCCTTGCCTGTAGATTCAGATAATTTTGTTTTCAACACTACTAATCCACAAACATCTAGTGCCAATTTATTTCATGAAAGACACTATTCTAATTTTTTAAATAAAACATTAGATATTGGCCTGCTTCTGCACATATGAGTTAATAACCCCGTTAAGCATTATAAACAGAAGAAGAGGATAAAAGCTGCATTAGAATATTGCCTATAGTGAATGACAAAATAAGAAGCAAAGGAAACTCTTTTCTTTGTATACCCACCTTTCCCGAAATGGTGATTGCTAATAGCTCCCTCTAAGATAAATGACGAGATACTGGTTGTAATAGGTGTTTTAAAAATAGAAGTAAATTGTCTTATGAATAAACACAAACTACACTTTAAACACAGGCATATGCAATTTCACCGTTAATGCATTTCTTTTTTCAAGGGACCTTTATTGTTTTTGTTTGTTTTGATTTGTTATTAATACACAGTCTGTACCATTAGGTAACACTTGGTGAAACTGGGTCAGGAAACATTTCACCATGAAATGAGAATCAGATAATTTCTTTGGGGTCAGGAATTGACGCAGGTATGCAGGAGGAAAATGGGGATTAAAGTCTGGCAGCAGAAGGCCAGGAGCTGTCTTGGATTCAGAGATGGAGGGAAGCTTATAAAGAAGGATGTTCATCCATAGCAGAAGCAAGATGTAAAAGAAAACTTCTCTTCCTTTCCCGTCCAAATCTCTCCCCCTGAGCTAATAGGAAAGCACTTCTCTGCAGCCAGGAACATGCAGCATGGGGCCTGCCGCCATTATGTGAGCAGCTATGACAGACAAATCGAAAGCAGAACACTGGCACATCAGGGGTTTTGTGAGGTTTCTGTGCAGATGGAAAATAAATAGTGACCATTCCATCTATGAAGAAAACAACAAAACAAAGTAGCAAAATAAAGAACTCCAAAAGCCTGACTGCCGTGATATCAGAAAATAGAAGTTGGATATTTTATTACCCAAATTTGCATTGGTCCCATCAAAAAGCAAAATGGCGATTAATCTTCCATATATTTTTAACAAGCATGAATGTGGAACTTTCAAATCTGTATGTCTCGATGTTTCGATTCACTTTATGTTTTGGATAATATATATGCTACCTTTGAGGTGCTGTTTAATTCCCATTACAGACACTCTCTTAGAGCCTTCCTTTTATTGAGTTACTTACATGTCAAACATATGTAAGAGGTGGGTGTATCTTTGATTCACCAGCAATTATCAATGGGATGTTGATATGCAGAAAAGGAATAAGAAACATTTTAAGAACAAAAGGTGGTGGATGGCTTAAAGTAAACACTGTTTTCCAGATACAACAAGCCAGAGGTGTTATAAAATCGCAGGCATTGAGACAGTATTCAGACAGCATTCACAAGGCCTGCATATAAACTAAAGTCAGAGAAAATTCATCACAGAGGTGGCGAAGTTGGCATGAGGTCCCACCCTAGCCCAGAAGCTATTTGCAATTCAAAACTGCAGCAAGAGGGAAAGATCAAGTTTCTTCAATAGAATGATAGTAGGTATATCATCTATACCTCAAGGCAAGCCCCAAAGCCAGGGGTAGTTAGCCAGTAAAAACTGGATTCCATAGTTTTGTTGTGTTGTTTGCGTCTTTTAACAGAGAGAATGAGAGAAACAGAGAGAGAGAAGGAGAGAGAACATTAGGCTGATGAGGTCAGGTTGTCTGGGAGGCATTGTGTTAGGAGAATGAATATAATCAAATATATTATGTGGCATTCTAAAAGAAAAAACAAAAAGATGATTTCTTTTCACCTAGTGAGGAAAAGCAAAGGGAGAGAGATGAGGCATTATAAACAGTTATTAGCTCTTGTAGATCAGGTTCGCCTCAAACTCACAAAGATCCACCTATCCACCTGCCTTTGCCTCCCGAGTACTGGGATTAAAGGTGTGCACCACCACCGCCCAGCGCTCTGGTCTAAATTCGGGTCTTTCATATTTCCGATTTTAATCACCACCATTTCCATCACCAAGTTTATTAGTCTACAAATATTAATTTTAGCTCTACTATTGCTTCTACAACATGCACCTAATTGGTTGCAGCATTCATTTCATTTTTACAACGATATATTGGAAACATGCTTTAAATTCCAATTGAGTTATTACTCTTTGTCCCTTTGCTCAGAGTCTCTGTCATTTCTTTCTTTTTTTTTTTTCTTTTTTTGACAGGCTCCAAAGCTACAGAGAAACCCTGTCTCGAAAAACCAAAAAAAAAAAAAAAAAAAAAATATGACATCAAGCCATTAAAGCAGAAATTACCAGATGAGACTCAGAACTGAACATGAATCACAAGCAAAAGTCAGTACTGGAAGAAACTCAGGAGAAGAACCAAAGGTTGAAGACCTCGGTATACACTGACAAATAAGCATCCCAAACATATTTGTAAATACAACACAGTCAAAGATTTTAAATTGTTTTAGAATTTGATACACATGACAAGAAATTTTATTGAACCAAAGCTGCAAGTCCAACTCATTGAATACATTTCCCCTTTGGATGGAATTGGTCTTTATGTGTATATGTGCCTTAAAAGCTCAGTTTATGCTGTTGTCATCTAGCAGAAAAATATATGCTCTATAGAAAATTAAATTCATACTTTTTTATGCTAAAAAAACAGTTATTAAAAACAGACAACAAAACAAGCACCGTTTATAAAAAGGACCCAGAAACTGAAGTCAGCCACAAAAAATTGTACATCTTTATGTGCCCGTTGCCAGCATTGCACTCACAGGGACACTAGGGCACACGGAGATATCATGCTTGCTATACCTTGCATCTCTTCCCTCCATCTCATTCCTCTCTTCTTCCTGATTTTTCCTTCCATCTCCATTTTTTCTTGATCTCCCTCTTCCTTTCAATCTCTTTTTACCTTTAATGCTCACTTTTTAAATAATATATTTGCTATGACAGATTCAGACTAATTATAGAAACTGGTCTTATATACACTTCACGATTAGGAAATAACAGAACAAAAGTAGTGATTATGCAACACTAATCAAATAGAAAGAGGGGAGTGGTTGGAGTAGGGTTAGTGTAATGGTTTGCTCTGTCCCTTTAAGAGACAAGCCACGCCTACTCCCCTACTCCCTTCTTTCTCCCCAAGAGGCAGCTTCTGCCTTGCTCCATTCTCCCCACTTCTCCCCCATTTCTGTCTCTGTCTCTCTGTCTCTCTCTCTTTCTCTCTCTTTGCCCTTACCCCTTCTCCCTTGTCCCCTTCTCCCCTTCTCTTCCATAACCCACTAAATATATTAAATCTCACTCTGCATGCTGTGCCTATCCCTGTCTCTGTCTCTCACCCACTGCCTGGCTTCCTGCTTGGGACCAGCTGCCTTATGAGACCTGCTGCGTCTGTCTATCTCTCCTCATGGACTCACTGACACTTGTGGCTCACTGCAGCCACTGGAGAACTGAGAAAACCCTGCTTGGGACTGGCTGCTTTTGGGACCCGCTGCTTGCTGTCTGCCCGCTGCAGCATTTTACTTAAGCCATTACAGTTAGGAGCAAATAGATTAACACACACTCTGGGACATAGATTGGATGGACATTGGGGATGGGGAAAATGGGGGAAGCAATGAAGAAAAGAAAGAACAATACAGAAAAGTTTAGACCAAGTGAAGTTTAGCTGTAGGGAAGATAAGGAGGGTAGAAAGGGTGAAAACTATTGCAGGAATCTTCTGTAATGTAACTTTCATCTACTTTCTCCTAAGAATTTTCATATCTATGAATAAATCGGGAGAACCATGAACCAAGCTGCTTAACCAGTAGCCACTGGATGTAGCTGTATGGAATCCAGACCCAAGGGCACAAAGGAAAGATCATTCTTCTATTTTCTGGAGCCTCTCAAAGTAGGATCCCCAGTCTGTTTTCAAACAGCTAATGCCCATACATAGAATGCACAATTCAGCTCATGTCTGTGTAGTCCTGAGAGCATGCCTACAAGTAACCTTACATACATTAAGCAGGCTATATTTATAAATATAAGAATGTGTGTGTACAAATAATGAAAAATGAGCCAAAATTTGAAAGACAGCAAGGAAGTGTGTACCTGAGGGGTTGGAGGAAGTAAATCAAGAAGGGAATGGTGTAATCGTATTTTAATCTTGAAGGATAAAGAATAATTTTTAAAAATGTTCAATTCCGTGGTTGACACAAAAGTACTCAATCTTCACAAAATTAAAATTTATAACCTTGACAGAAAAAACAAAACAAAACAGAATTCATCAACAAAACACTCTTGACTAGAGCCAAGAGCTTGATGAGACACCTTTTCTAACAATAACAAAATGATAGCTGGCTCTGAACTCCATCAACACGGAAGTCAAATTTGGCCTTGGTAACATTTCTTTTCCATCTAAATGTTCTACCTGTTGTTTGTTTGTTTGAACAAAGTGTTTACTTTTCATTCTAGCGCAGTAATGCTGGCCCATGGAATCAACAGTTCCCAGTAACATTAAAAAGGCAAAAGGCCCTTTGAATGTGGGTGACAGTTGTGTGGCTTGGTCTATTTGTGGGACCCCTGGCAGGGGAACCAAGATTTAATTCTTATGCAAGAACTGTCCTTTGGAGCCCATTCCCTTTGATGGAATACCTAGATCAGTTTCTATGCAGTGGAGAGGGACTTGGTCCTGCCTCAACTGCAAGCCCCAAGCTTAGTGGGCTCTCCATGGGAGGCATTACCCTCTCTAAGAAGAGCCTTGGGTAGTGGGGGAGGAGAGGGAACAGGGAGAGAAGAGAGAAGGAGAGCTGTAGTTGATATGTAAAATGATTTTTTTTTTTTTTTTTTGGTTCTTCGAGACAGGGTTTCTCTGTGGTTTTGGAGCCTGTCCTGGAACTAGCTCTTGTAGACCAGGCTGGTCTCGAACTCACAGAGATCCGCCTGCCTCTGCCTCCCGAGTGCTGGGATTAAAGGCGTGCGCCACCACCGCCGGGCTATTTTTTTTTTTTTTTAAAAAAGAGTTTACAAAAAAAAAAAAAGAAAGAAAGAAAGAAAGAAAGAAAGAAAGAAAGAAAGAAAGAAAGAAACTGGAATCTCCATCTCTTATATTGACAAAGTAACAGACAGGGAATGCAGGCCAGTAACCCCCACACTGCACTTAACAGCCAAATGTATTCCGGCTTCTTGCAGACCAGGACATTTTCAACATTTTTTTTTTTTTTTTTTTGGTTTTTTCGAGACAGGGTTTCTCTGTGGTTTTGGAGCCAGTCCTGGAACTAGCTCTTGTAGACCAGGCTGGTCTCGAACTCACAGAGATCCGCCTGCCTCTGCCTCCCGAGTGCTGGGATTAAAGGCGTGCGCCACCACCGCCCGGCCATTTTCAACATTTTTACAGGTTGATGATGCATTTAACATTCTAAGTCAGGTAGATGTCCCCACTCCAGTAACCACTTAAAATCCATACATAATAGAGTCCCTGATATAGAGGCAAAAGGATTTCTGCAGACAGTAGCCTCTTCTTCGTCCTCATTTCTACTTGTTGCTATTCACAATAGAGTCATGCGGATAACACCTGCTGTCTTCAATAACTGGCAGGCACAGTTCTATTTCTTCATTAAATATGCTATTTAGTGAGGTACGGTCAGAATATGAAATTCAGATTCTCACACTAAATAAGTTACTGAGCCTGATACATGATAAACGAAATCCATGGGGAGCAAAGCAACCTGTGTCCCTAACTATTAACAGCTAATAATATAAAGTCAGAGATGGCTGTGTTCATTCAATTTGCAAACTGTTTAAAACAGTATTAATGCAGGTATTCAGAGGGCTAGAGATACAGCTAAGAGTAAAGCACTTGCCTAGTCTTTGTAAGGCCCTGGATCAAACTCATAAGCTTATTTTTTTCCTAATTAAAATTTTCCATACTTTTAACTAACTTCTCCCTCATTTATCAACTTCCCCCTCAGGATTCAGCTCCTGGTTACTACCATTTCAATTCTTCAGTGCTTTCAGTGTCTATGTATAAGTGGCAATAGATTATTGTCATTTTGAGTCTGGTTTATTTCAGTTAGTAAAATGCTACCCACTCCACCTTCACCCATTCTATTGCAAATGACAGGACTTGATTATTTTTGAAAGTAGGAATATTTTCTATATATCAATTTCTTTATTTACTCACCCCCTTAGACAGGTTTGCATTGATCCCATAGTTCTAGTTTCCTTCTGTTACAATAGTAGACACTCTGACTAGGCATTCTTTGGGGAGGGAAGGGTGGACTTGGCTTACACTTTTGGTCTAGTCCATATTTGAAAGAAATCAAGGTAGAAAATCAAGCAGAAACCATGGACATATGTGGCTGCTGTCTTCCCTCTCACACCATCACAGGTTCATGCTCAGATTCTTATTTAACCCAGGCCCTCTGTCTGGGAATGGTAACACCACAGTGAGCTGAACTTTTCAACATCAATAATCAATGAAGGCAATCTTTTATAGGTAGAGCTACAGGCCAGGCTGAGATGGAAAATTACCAGACGAGACTCCCACGTCATGCTAGGCTGTGACACGTGGGCATCTGAAGTTAACTAATACAAGTTTTAGTTGTTGTGGATAGTGCATTAGTGAACAGGGAAATGTACACACCTCTTCAGCATACTTAGTTCACTTATTTTGGCCAAGGCGTGGGAATGCTGGATCATATAGAATTTCTGTTTTTACTGTTTGATGAACCTCACACTTTTTCTATAATATCTGTAGAAACTGCACTCCCAGAAAGAATAATGGTGTCCTCTTCCTCATATTCTTATCTTTAATCGTTTTAATTGTAGACATCCTTAAGTATGAGTAATAGCTCATCATACCTTTAATTTGTTGTTCTAATAATTAGTGATAAATACTTTTTTCTTTACCTTATGGTGATCTGTACAACTTCTTATGAAAACCATTTCTACATTTTAAAATGAGATGACTTCCTTATTGTTGATTATTTCATCACCTATATCTTATTTATATGAACTCCGTATAGTTACTATAATTTTATATAGGTAAGACTGTATTTTGTTTGAGAAAAATAGTTCACATCAATGTCAGGTATCATGTCTGTGAATTACCTTTTGCTGTTTCTTACCAAGGAAATGGAACAACAAAAAGGACAAGAACAAAGTATTTGTATAAGAGCTACCTGGCAGACTGCCCCATCATTTTTATATGTAATGGAAAATAGTGAAACCTAGTGTTATTGGGAAGAAATCCTGACTCCTGCCCAACTAGTGAATCAGCAATTTCATGGAATGCTGGTCTCAAAATAACAAAGCAAACTCAGTGAAGGTAATGTCACTGCTTATGATGGTTAATACTCTTAGCCAACTTAACTAGGTTTAAAGTCACTTAAGGGACACACCTCAAGAAGAATGTGAATATCTCCAGAGTGGCTAAACTGAGGGAGAGAGACTCACTTTGAATGTGAGTAGCACTTCCCCATGGACCAAGGTTCTAGACTCAATGAAAGAAAGAAAGAGGAAGCCTGTTGACTAAAGATACAATGCAGTCAGCCACACAATACTTCTGCTGCCATGCTGTTCTAACGATGATGGACTGTATCTCCTCAAACAGTAAGCCATCATAAACCATTCTTCCCTTAAGTTGCTTCTGTCAGGTATGTTGTCATAGTAAGAGAAAAGCAAGGAATGAACCTCCTACATAGTCTACTAATAAAAGCTCACCCTTTGAGAACTATGAAGCACAAGTGTACTTGGTCCAGCTATTGCCATTAGCAGTGATACAGACCTGGCCAAATCTACCTTGGTGAGGCTTCATATATAGCCCAGTGCTATTAGCTTAGGTGGAGATTCCTCTCCAACCTGTTTTCTGTCTTTCTAGTATCATCATCACTGTACACGGACCTTATTAGTATGTTTAGCTCCATGTTAATGAATATAAATTAACTTTACAGACTGCACAAAGCCTCTAAAACTTTTGTTTGAGTATCCCACTATCCTAAAACAACTAGGCTATGATGGGATTGCCATGACTGGAGAGTAAGAGGTGACTGGTCATATTTTGTTCTGAGTCATGAAGCAGAGGGCAGGTAGGTAGTGGGGTCAGCTATCAAACTTTAGGACTTACAGCCAGAAACTCATTTATTCCAGTAAATTCCACCATCTAAAGGTTCCAGGACCTCCAAAAACAACAACAGCAGATAGATAAGGCCAAGTTATCAAAAACATTAGTTTATGTGGGGCAAGTGATTTCAAATCTACAGCAATAATGAAATTTTGATTTTCTTTTCTTTTGGTTGCTTAGCCAGTTGCCTCTTCATGTGTTACTTGAATCTATTTACATGAAAAGTAATTCCTAATCAGTGTAGAATTACTACAGATATTTTGATTTTTGTCCCCTTGATTTTTCTGTAGCTTTTTTGCTGTCTTCCTTTATGCTAAAGAGATTTGGTCCAGCATTATGCTTTTACTCCCTCCACTTAAAGTTTTGTGCATCTACATCAGGATTTTTTGAGTTCTGGTTAGCACGAGGCTCATATAAAACATTATAGCTATAATAGAGTATTTTATACTGATAACAACTTAACTTTGATTGCATAAAAATGCTATTTAGATGTTGCATTTCTTCTACATTTTACATTTTCAAAGTGACACTTCACTTTTTTTTATATTGTGTACCACTTTAACCAATTACTGTAGCTGTTACTGTTTTTAATAGTTTGTACTTTTTATCTTCATAGTAAAATAAGAGTGATTTATAGGCCATTTCTAACTTTAAATTAGAATATTCAGAATTTGATTGCACTCATCTACCAGTGATTCTATACTTTTATATGCATTTATGTACCTGATATGTGTCCTTTTCTGTCTGCTTGATCATCTCATTTTATCACTTCTATAAGAGGTACCCAGTGATAACTGAATACCTTAGGGGTTTGGGGGGATGGGATATAAATCATTGACTCTCATTCATTTCTGAAAACAACTTTACCATGTATAAGTATTGTACTTGTGACTTGAAATTTTCATTGTCTGATTGGTTAACTTCTGTTGTTTTGTTCTGTCCTTCAGTATTTTGAATATGTTGTCTTCATCTCCCTGTTAGGCTTCTGTTACAGATTTTACATCTTTTCTTATTTTATCCTGTTTATAAGTTGTTTACTTCATTTATAGTATTTTTTTTCAGTTCTGTCACTGTTTGAATAAGAAATGTCCACCATAGGCCTGTATATTTGAATATTTGGACCCCAATTGGTAGCCTTGTATAGGGAAGTAATGGAACCTATGGGAGGTACAGCTCTGCAGGAAGAAGGATGTCACAATAAGTGGGCTGTGAGAGTTTATAGCCCCGTCGTACTTCATATTCTTTCCCTACCCCCCTCCTTTCTCTCTGCCTTCTCTATGGAAATGAAAATGTGCAGGAAAGACAGCTTCCTGCACCTGCTGCCCTATCATGCCCATAATTATGGACATTCTCTCTTTTCAACTGTAAGCTAAAATAAACCATTTTTTTCTTAAACTGTTCTTGGTTGAGGTATTTTATCACTGCAGTTGAGAAGTAACTAATATAACTTCCTTTTTGGTGTGTGTATGTATGTGTTTGTGTGTGTACAAACGTACACTTTCAATTTATACACGTAATAATTTTTAATTTCTATTATATTCTATGTTTGGCTCATTTATTGTTTTCCCTGGCCATGAATTTATTTTCTATATTTTCTTGAAGTTCATTGTGTTTTCTTAAAACAATGGCTTTCAATTCTTTTCAAGCAGCTTGTATATATCCATGTCTTGGGAGCAGGTCCCATAAATTAATATGTTCTCTTGGTAGTGCATATACTCCCGCTTTTCCGTGTTTCTTATCACCTTCTATTGATATTTTCACGTTGGAAGGAGTAGGGTCTATTCCAACTTTTACAGACTTATGTCTGAGAAAGTTACACTAGTTAACATGGCCATGGAGTTGGGAAGACCACCTCACAAAGGGTCCAGTCTAGCACATAAAAACTGAAGCCTAGCGTGATATAACTCAACCATGTTTGAGTACCGACTTGGGAAATCAGAAACAATTAACATGCTCAGCTTTCAGAGTCTCAGAAACATTTTAACATAAAATTCTTCTTTCAACCATCTTCAGTGTGACTGTTCTTGTTTCAACCATCTTCAGTGTGTTCTTGTTTCTCTGCTACAGTCAATCATAATACTCTTTTCTCTAGTTTTCTAAGTTTTGCAAAGGATTTTTTTCCTCCGTGGAGAGTTATTTGAAGTGATGTTTCTGTAGGAAGATGAATTCTGGGATATTATCCCATTCTGATACACCCCTTTTCTTGGTTATAATTCATCTGCATTCAGTCATAAAGCTTTAAGCTTTATTTAAGCAAGAAAAATAAATGAAATGTTCTCCCACATTCACATAACTGAAAGATTCACCATGGTGGTTTGAATAAATATGCCACCCCCCCAGGCTTTTATATTTAACTACTTAGTCACTGTAACTAGCATTAAAGAAGAACTAAAGTAATTTGTGGGTGTGGCCTTGTTGGGGAAAATGTGTCACTGGGAGTGAGCTTTGATGTTTCAAAAGCCTATGCCAGGCCCAGTCTGTCTCTCTCTGGTTTGTTCCAGTACCATGCTTACCACCATGGTCCCTATCATGGTGATAATGGTTGATCCTCTGTAAAAACTGTAAACAAGTCCCCAGTTAAATGTTTTATTTTATAGGAGTTACCATGATCATGGTGTCTCTTCACAGCAATAGAACACTAAGACACCACCAACGCAGTCATCATAAGACAGAGGAGCAAAGCACCGCTAAGGCAAGCTCCATCCCTACCTCAACCTGTCCAGAACGGGCTACATATTTAAAATACAAATATTCCAAGATCTGGGAGTCAGCATATATTCTTAAATCTGGAAAAAGTCCCTCTAAACGAGATTGAGTGTGTTCCCACAAGTTTCCTATAGAAAGAGCATAACAAATTCAGAGTGCTTCCTCTTATTTCATATCTGGGGCTGAAAAGATGAAACCCTCAAGTATCAAGTGTTAGTTCACTGAATGTTGACTATTCCTATGAGGGGAAGTGGTAAGCGTTGGAATGAGTCAAGCAGCATGAGTCCATTGTTCTTTTCTTCTCTGACCTTGCTCAACATTAACAGAGGAAGAGTAATTCATAAAGATTTCTATGTTCCCAGACTGTCAATAGCACATGAGTGGATATTATTTTTCATTAAGAATGGTTGGGTATAATTGATATATTGACATAATTCCCTGAGACACCCTGTAGATTTCTTTTTAGGATAAAACTTTATCCTGACTTGAGAATTCACTGAAACAACATCACTCACAGACAATCAAAATATAAAATTTCACCCTGTAATTTATTTAAACCTATAATCTACTGCAAAATTGGTATTAGAAAACATAACATTCTTTCGGCTTTAATAACAGTGCCAGGTCATTTTACAAAGAAATATCCATTTCAGAATTTTGAGAGTACTGACTTACTGGTAGCATGTAAGAATAGGTAAGAATAAAACACTTAGGCAAAGACCCCTTTACATTCACTAACTGCTTGGATAGTCCAAGGGACTCACTTAGACACGCTAACTAGGTGGACGGTCCAAGGGACTCACTTAGACTCACTAACTAGGTGGGCAGTCCAAGGGACTCACTTAGACTCACTAACTAGGTGGGCAGTCCAAGGGACTCACTTAGACTCACTAACTAGGTGGGCAGTCCAAGGGACTCACTTAGACTCACTAACTAGGTGGGCAGTCCAAGGGACTCACTTAGACTCACTAACTAGGTGGGCAGTCCAAGGGACTCATAAAGTCTCACTAACTAGGTGGACAGTCCAAGACACCCTCTTAGACTCACTAACTAGGTGGACAGTCCAAGAGACTCACTTAGACTCACTAACTAGGTGGGCAGTCCAAGGGACTCACTTAGACTCAGTAACTAGTTGGACAATCCAAGGGACTTATTTAGGCTCACTAACTGGAAGGACAGTTCCCCTTCCACACCCAGGCCTGAAGCTTGGTGGTGAGGATCGTCTAAAATCTTGTAGCAAATTCCAAGTTACTGCTTAGAGGAGAAACTCCCGGATGCCCAGTGTTCAAGAGTTCAACCCTTAAGCAGCAATTCCAAATATACATTGGTTTAACTCTGCCCCTGGCCTGGCTTAAAATGATAACTAAAAGAATAGGTTCTGGAAGTAGAATCTAGTTTCTAATATACCACCCAGAGGAAGCCCACTAACTTTGCTCTCTTCAACTCACATGCAAACCTGATAATAATGCATCATGTTTGTACCAAATAGAACACATACAAATAAAGGCAAGAAGAGGCTTGGCTCACAATTAGCACTCAATAAACTCTGGCTTATTATTTCTACCCATCAATTACCCCCATTCTATCTCACCCTTGGGTTAAACATCATTTACATGATTTTATAATGACTATTTCCAAAGTATGTTATCACCCAAAATAGATTAAATGAGATCCATTTAATGTTGTAATTGATTAATCATGTGGGCTTTCTTTAAATTATGTCCTAGACATATTTATATAAGATATATTAATTTTGGGGGACTATTTCCTATGCTCTTATGAACAAAGAGTACTTGAATGAATCACTCTTACCCCTGTCCTAAATTATTCTGAATGAAGACTCAGTCAAATGGCATTGCTGGTGGGTACTTTATGGCATTTAAAACAAAATAAGTACCCAGCCAGCTAGCGCTAATCAACATTCTAATTAAAGGACATGTGAACAACCTTAACATCAATGGGGCCATCTCTTTGCTTTATGCTTTTGACATCTTTAATGTCCATTTCAGATTTTAGCAGCTTTTCAGTCCATACTGCTCTTTGCAGACACTGGGAATCTAGTAAAAAAAAATCAGTGAAGATGTTTTTGGGCTTTTAAAATTGTGAATGTGAATTTTTTTTAACCTTTCCTTTTTTTTCCACTTAAGTAATGGATCTAAATCATCTATGATTTTTCAAGACTATATACTTTGTATGGAGACCAAGTAACACAATGTAACAGAAATAATGTTGAAATCCACACACAATCTTCCATGATGGAAACAAAGGGGATTTATTTCAAGTTCTCAGTTTCATTTAAAGAAAAACAAGGCATTTTTATCCCTTTAATTTTCTAGACCTTGTCTTTTTAACTTTCATCTTGTAACTTTTGTCATTTAACTTTCATCTTGTAAGTTTTGTCTTTTAACTTTCATCATGCAACAATTTCAACTTAATAAGGCTTCTTAAAAGGCTATTTGGCCCATAAAAGTTTGTCTAGAGGGAGATATTGAGTCTACTCATTTCCATTTCTTTGGTTATAGAATGAAAGGGTTTTTAGTTAATTTATCTTACACAAACTGCCCACTGAAAAATACTGTATAGAGAGGGTATATTCTTGAGTTCAAAGCCACCGTGATTAATAAGATATTCAAGGTGGTTCCAAAGTGTCCCTTGAAACAAGAGGATTTTAATGCACATGAGAGATGGATGTTAAGAGAAAAGAGCATAAGGAAACAAAAGATTTTACTTTTAGAAGTAGAGGAAGTAGGTGGTGGGTCAGAAGCTCCTATTTTGGAATGCTAAGTGACACTGTGTTGCTTCTGAATCATTGAGTTCATATTCTGAAAATGGAGCAGAAGAAGGACCATAATGTTATCAGTCCTGTACAGCATGTTGTTCTTGGATTATCTACTTTATTTTTTTTCCATGTAGGAGAATTTAAATTATGTGCACCAGTGGAGGTGCTCCCCTTAAATCCCAGCACTCTGGAGGTAGAGGCATTCGAGGCCAGCCTGGTCTACTGAGCAGGTATCAGGACAGCAAGGACTACGCAGGAAAAAAATTAATTCAGAAATATCTAGTTTCTGACATTAAAAAGTTTAGGTGTAAGAAAGCAAATCCATTTTGTCTCTGAAACATCCTTTTCTTTCTCTCTTGTTCTTTGCTTCTGTTTGTTTTTGAGACATAGTCTTGCTATGCAACCAAATATAGGCTAACACATGATCCTCCTGCCCTAGCTTTCCAATCGCTGGGATTACAGGTGTGTACTTCTGCCCCTGGCAGAATTCAGAGCATCCTGTCATGTTATTCTTCACATTATCCTTGACAATCTGGTCATGGCACCTTTGATTTAAATTTTAGTATTAAATTATTAGAATTCCTGAAAATTTACTATCAACATTCCAGGTCAAGCCAGAACTGTGCAGTTTGCCCAGATTTTTTTTTTTGGTTTATTCTTTGCATATTTTGTGGAATACCTTAAGACAAAGCATGAGTGCAGAAATCTTGTGAATGGAGAATAAATATCCACAGCAATCAAATGGCTTATGTAAGAGCCCTGCTCTTATTAAAGATGAGGTCAAGAGCTAGGAGTAAAGAGATATCGAAAGTTGGGATATATGGTGCCTCTTTCCAACACATACAAATTAGAATGGCACTGTATACTTTCTATACCATCCTTCGGGCTCTCTTACTGAACTAATATGTTTTCTCAGGCATACATCTTTCTATGTGTGTGTTCACTTCTTCAACATTCACTAACATTTTAAACACATTAATATAAAATACTTTATTTTTGTTTTTTTTTCTTGGTTATTTAATGCTATGTTTTATACATATGGTTTTAGTATGGGCAAATTGTATTTATTGATGACTATAATTGTGGAGCTTAGATGAATATGATAATCAATTGGCTATTAAAATTCATGTTCTATGGATTTTTCTTGTGATAGATAAGACCTCCTTAAGACACATTAGCTTCATAGGTGAGCCTCAGTTTCCCATATATTATAATGCAAATGAGAGAGAACCAAATTTTGAAAATGTCACAATAATTGATATGTACATTCTCCATTCTATACATTTTATCTGATTTTGTTCTCATCAATCTCTAGGAGGCTAAAAAAATGTCTATATCTTTTTTGGTTTGCTAGTGTTGATCTGAGATATAATAACACTTCAAAACAACCCTTTATTTTCATTGAGATATTCTTTGTACAGGTAAATATTTGGTGTATAGTGTGTTTACTATGCTACAACACGCTGTCTGCTGGATAGGATTGGGAAATTTGAGTAGTAAGAACTGCCCCAAGCTATAGGGATAAAATGTCTACACAGAAAGCTGGAGAAATGGCTCAGCAGTTAAGAGAGTGTATCTATTTTTCAGAAAATTTGAATTTATTTCACAGCATACATGATGTCTCACAACCATTTGTAACTCTTAATTCCACAAGATCCAATGCTACTATTGACTTCTGTAGTCTTTTGTACATACATGGTGTCCATAAGTACACTTGCATGCACACACAGGCACACAATTTAAATGAAAAGAAAGCCAAATATACAAATGTTAATCAAGTCATTTAATTGCACACTACTGGAAACAAATTAATTTTGACTACACAACCTATTAACTTCAACAGCCAGGAGGTGGGGAGAGGGAAAAGAACAGAGATAGATTACACTCTGCTCTCCTCCTTCCATTCATATTAAATTATCCTTTCAGTTAATATTGCTTTTCTAGTAGTAAAGAATATACAAGAAGTCGGGATATATAACTCAATAGTGGAGTATTGTATAGCATGTGGAAAGCCCTATATTTAAAATACTGAGGATTGAACCTAGAAATGTGTTCTCTCTCTCTCTCTCTCTCTCTCTCTCTCTCTCTCTCTCTCTCTCTCATACACACACTCACACACACACACTTTTTTGGGAATTTCTGGAGATCTGAATATGAATGTTCTGCCGTTATTATACTGAGTGCCTCACGAAGAACAAAATAGTGTCATTCTGATTTATGGAGCTGATTGAGAGGATATATTCATTGTGACTCTCAGTGCTTGTTGAATGAGCATCTTTATTTATCTATCATTTATTTATTCACTCAATTATTTATTCTTCTATTGGTTGCTTGTGTTGATCTGAGATACGATAACTCACATCAAAGAAGCACTTTATTTTCATTGAGCTATTGCTTTGTGCAGGTAAAATTCCTATTCACCTAGTGCTTAATATGCCATAGCAACCAGATAAATCATCTCCAGTCAGAATGCTAATGTTCATCTTGCCCTGGGTGCTGAAATTCTAGTACTTTCAGGGTTGGTACCCCATAATGTTTTTTCCATGAAGAAATAACATCACTTTTCTCTATCTCTTAAAAAGATCTTCTGGCATGTTCCAGTGAATTAATCATAAAATCTGTGTTTAATAAAAAAAGAAATGGAAAATATGAGACATAGATTAGGTTTCGCGGCAGTGAGGCAGCAATATGTATAAGGACTGTGATGGGAGGTGAGCAGAAGTTTGACAGTGTTACATATAACTCATCAGTACCATCGTGTTTTCCTGTTGTCTCGAAGTAAAGAATGCTGTGCAAGGGTGACCTCTGTACACTACATTTGCTTTTCAACTTTTAGTGAGGTTAGCTCACAGAAAATTTCCCCGAAATTATGCATTTTAAGATCAAGACAAGACTCCTTCCTTTAAGCAGTTAAAATGTAACTAATGGGCTGAAAAAGCCTTTGGAAGATAGTAAACAAAATGCATTTCACGTTTCATAGGGGAAACATATAGCATGTTTCTGCACACATGTATATAAAGGCAGAATAGTACTAAGAAGGAAGAAACTAATAATGAGAGGAAGGAGGACTAAGAAAACCTTGATGGTTGAGTTTCTTCTATTACAAATAATATAAATGTAAACATCATATAAGATAGATTTTTTTAAAGAGTGGTTCAGTTTGGAATAAAAATGCAATGGCATAAAGTTGCCAGATGAATTCACAAAAGCTATGCCTGCTTCTGTTCCATCATTTACAGTCTCAAGGATGGCATGAAGTATTTAATTATTCAGTCTTTACAACTATTCACATCTTTAGTGGTAACAACATTTACAGCTATTTTACTTCTTAAAGGTGGTGATGAGCACCAAACAAAGCAATGATTGTAACTGTGCTTTGTACAGAGGTGAAGCTCTGGGTGAGCTGGTGTCATCCTGTGTTCTCCCTCAGCTCTCGTTCAGAACACAGCGCTTTGCAACAGGAAACTTCATGAGCTTTTGAAACTTGCTCAGTAAGATGTGTGTGTCTGTCACAGCAGTCTTGCAAGCGCATCCTCTCTCAGGGAGAGAATTCATTTCAAGAAAATCTCTTGCTAAAGATTTAGCAGGATACTTTCCTTAACTCATTCAGTTGTTTTTTTTTTTTTTTTTTGGTTTTTTGAGACAGGGTTTCTCTGTGGCTTTGGAGCCTGTCTTGGAACTAGCTCCGTAGACCAGGCTGGTCTCGAACTCACAGAGATCCGCCTGCCTCTGCCTCCCGAGTGCTGGGATTAAAGGCGTGCGCCACCACCGCCCGGCCCCTTAATATGTATTGTATGTGGAAGAAGTAACCTTCCATAGTAACAGTCTGCTGTCATCTGATCTGAATGTGCCCATTTCATGTGATAAAAGAGTGATCTAGTTTGTTTTCATTTTATTTATTTTTAAAACAATATTACTTTACATACCAATCCCAGTTTCCTTTCCACCCCATCTGCCCACTCCCACCACCTTCTCCCAACACCTCATCCACTCCTCAGAGAGGGTGAGGCCTCCCATAGGGAGTCAACAAAGTCTGTCACATCACTTGAGACAGGACCAAGTCTCCACCCCCATATCTAGGTTGAGCAGGGTAGTTGTCCACAGGGAATAGGTTCCAAAGAGCCACGAGCGGTGGAACCAGTATTTATCCCTACTTTGTTTTCTATTGCACCTATAAACACCATGACTAAAAGCAACATGGGGAAGAAATGGTTTATTAGACTTACAGGTTGGAGGTAAGCATCAAGGAAAGTTCCTGGCAGGAGCCCAAGAAAGAATTAAAAGCAAGAACTAGGCAGAGATCATGGAGATACACTACTTTCTAGCTAGCTCACCATAGCTTGCTCATTTTTGTTCCTTTTACACAATCTAGGACCACCTAACAAGGAATAGCACCACCCATAGTATGCTGGATCCTCTCACATCTACTGGTAATCAATAAAATACCCCTGAGACATGCCTACAGGCTGATCTTATAAGGAAATTCTCTTCCCATATATATCCAAGTTTGTGTCAACCTGACAATAACTAACAAGCATGCATGCTCACTAAGGAAGCTTTGCCTGCATTACACTTAATGGTATAATCAGTGATGACTCATGCTGACTGCTATTCCACCAGCTCCTATTTAGCATTTAAAGTTACTTGGATACGGCCATGTCCTATGAATGACGAATAAATCTGTATCTTTTATGTTTATGACTTAGTTCTGACATAGTCTCAGGATGGAACTGAAAGTGGCTGTGAACTTGTGTTACTTTTGTCTTAGTTCTTGAATGTTGAAGTTGTAGGTAGGTGTTGCCATGTCTGCTGAGCCATGGTATTTGTACATACTACTAAAACTAAATAAAGTTACTGAGCTGTGGTCATGCATGCCTTTAAACCCAGCACTTGGGAAGCAGAGGAAAGCAGGTGCCTGTTAGTTTGAGACCATCCTTGTCTATAGTGCAAGTTCCAGGACAGTCAAAGCTATGCTAAGAAATCCTGTCTTAGGAAAACAAACAAACAAACAAACAAACAAACAAACAAACAAAAAAAATGCCCCCTCAAAAATTCAATGAATTTGAAGCACAAATCTTTTCAAATTTATTTAGCATTTGACATGTACAAAATACTGTTTTCACCATGTACAATACTCATTTCCATTAAGTTGGGAGAATAGGGAAAGTAGAGATCTATGTGGAATGGTTTGATTGAGAAACAAAGGAAAATGAAACCCATTCTTTGCAGAAATGAATGGAAACCAATATTACTAAAAGCAAACACACAACTTAATTCTTTGACTGGATCATTAAACTAGTTCTTTAAGTGTAAGGATGAAACTTTGGTACCCATATGATATGTGGTGCAAGGACCACATTCTGCCATGAAGAGATTTGGAATCAACATTCTTATATAAAGCCTGGGAGAAGACGAACTGATTGACTTCCTATTCTAAAGAATTGGAAGTCTGGCACTTGGCTTAATACTTTTTATGAAATTCTAACTCATGTATAGAATGTCAACTACAACAAAAACAGCAAATTTGAGTGTCGTAATCTCTCACAAACTTCCCTGTGTTTTTATTTTTAGAACTCTAAACCAGGTGAGTGCTAGGATCTGTCAATTTCTCTAGAATGTTATTCATGTATTCACTAATCTACAATTTCTAAGGATGCTTCCATTTAATAATTATAATGTGTTAAATCTTATCATCCTTAAAGTTATTAATGATCCCTTACTTTATATGCTAAGTGGCATGTCACTGTTTAGATGTGATATAACTATCCTTTAATGCATAGGAAGGTGATGATGTCATTGATGTGTGTGTGTCTGTCTTTCTGTTTGTCTGTCTCTCCCATGTTTTTCAATTCGATGTTAATATTGAGTTTTAAGGGATTATTTATGTATTTTGGAAAATACTCCATTTATTAAGTATGTACCGTAAAAACACTAAGAGCCCTTTCTTGTCTATTCATTCTTTTATCAATGTTTTCCTTAACATCTAAAGTGTTAATGACGTTTATTTCATAATTAGCTTCTTTTATAGATTTGGTGTTATACCTAAAAATTATTGTTATGTCAAATCACAAATATTTTGTGTTGTTTTCTTGCAAAATTTTTATACTTTTATATTTTACATATAGATCTTTCTTGAGGTAAATTTTATATAGCTTTAAAGTTTGCTTTGTTATTTTGCTGGAATCTAAACTCATAATTTTTTCAGTGCTACTCATTAAGAGATCTATCCATTAAACTCTGTTGGAATTTTTTCACATCTTTCAAATATCAGTTGGATTTGTGTGGATCTTACACACATATCTATACAGAAGATATGTTTATATATTTATATGTAATGCACATATATTTATGTGTATAATTTTGCAGTTTTCATTGCTATAACTTTATATTTACCATAAAATCAAGTTGTATAATTCTTCAAATTGTTTTCATTTACCTTTGTTGATACTCTGGTTTCTTTTCTTTTGTTAATAAATCTTAGAGAAACTTTGTTATGCTACACTTTTCTGGTGGAATTACTGTCAGGGCCTTTCAAGGAATAACCATGTCGTGTTGAACTGATATCAGTTGCTTGGCTTTCTTTAAGCAGCATTTTGTACCTTCTCTCATACGTATCACTGTGTTCATTTTGCTATATTTAGTATATTTGAAACTATGTATTTTGTTGTAGCATCAGAAAACTAATGTAATTGGTTTCACAAAATGAGTTGGAAGTTGTTCTCTCCTGTTTAATCTCAAGAACTTAACACATTTTAATTATATTTTATAACTTTTAAACATTGTGATGTGTATCAAGAGAATTAAAATGTCTTCTCTAAAGGGTATTTTTAACTCTGGGATTTTTCTGTGTCCCATCTCAGATGATATTTCATGGTTTTGCTTGTTTGGTGAGCCTTGTTAATGTTGATTTGCTGAATTTATATGTATGTAAACGTCTGTTGTGTTCCTCTCTTACTGTAAGAACTATAAAATATTATTAGTCCTTGAAATTTGTCAAACCTCTAGATATATTTTTATAATATAACAAATTCAGATTACCACATGGAGTAAATCAGAAAAACTATTGTGGAAAAGTATAAAATTCTTTTTTCTTCAATGAATTATTTGTGAGGAATGGTAGGAGGAGAAAGGAAACTTATGAGAAGTAATTCAAAAAAAAGTTTAAAAATATATGGATATTGACTCTCTGTAACACAGATAATAAAAACACAGAGACAGACATTGGGGTTCAACCTGAATATCAGAGAAGCAAAGCAGCCAATCACTAGAGAGATGTTTACCTCTACCAGATCTTCAGGCAATCGTGCAACGCTCTCTACCAACCTACTCCACACTCCTGAGTTCCTGACCCTTCCCCTTTATATTCCTCTCTCTACCCAGCCATATCATTCTTGCCTCCACCTCCAGAGTACTAGGATTAAAGGCATGTGATCCCAATTGCTGTGATCATCTTTGCAAGAGCCCTGCTTCTCTTTCAGACAGATTCAATCTTATATAGCCCAGGGTGACCTTGAACTCACAGAGATCCCTATGCCTCTGCCCCAGATTTCTGGGGTTAAAGGTGTGTGCTACCATTCCCTGGACTGCATGGGTGATTAGTATGAATACTTTATCCTCTGATCTTCAGACAAATTTTATTTACTAAACATAAGTAATATAGCACTATACCTCTCCATCACAGATCTTACATCTATGGCTCAAGTAACACCACAGAAGAGGGTGCTTGTGGAAGACCAGCCTTGACAAAATTTGTATGTTCCAATGTAGGAGCATGAGGATTAGAATTATTATGCAAAAAGAACAGAAATAAGAGAGAAACAAGAGACAGAAACACAGACAGCATCGGGAGGAAATTCAGCAAATACTGAATCTGGAATTCTTTATTTTCCACATACTTATATATTTCACTTTGAAAGGGGTTGGGGAGGCAACAGACTTCCTTACCATGTAATTTATGAAAACATTGATGAGAACGTTACATAGACATTTACTTCATATTAACTTCTACACAGGAATAAAAAATTAGAGGATGAATATGAAGCTTCAATTGTTCCAATGATAATTTTTTTTCTTTAAAAATAGAGAAAAGTCTGCACTGAGCATTGTAAAGCTTAGGATGGAAGATGCCTAGTTGTTTTTCTCTTCTTTGTGTTTAAAATCTAAAGTTCAAGGGGAACTCCTATCTTTAGGCAGAGGTTCTTATACCCTAGTTTGATGGGATAAAGACATCTGTTATGTATAAGATTAATTTTGACATGAATTCATATTTAGTGTCATATGCTTGTACTGTGGGTGAAGACTGCCAGAGACTGTCATCATCTGAAGACGCCAGGAGGGTCTCACCCATCACAAACTCTACATCAGTTGCTCATGATGGAATGTTTCTGATGAAATCTAGTGGTTTTGACTCTTATGTCACTGATGCCAGGCTTTAACTGCTCTCAGTTTTTGTAGTGTGTATGTTCATGGCACAAGTCTGCTTTAATCATACGTAAAAGCATGGATACTCAAAGGAGTCACCTAAGAACACAATGGGAACATCAATCTGGAACCAACGCAGAGAAGGTACGAGAGGCAAGGAAAGACACAGTTCTTCCATTATCTCCAAATTCAATTAATTCCTTCACATGGGTTCTATCACTAAACTGATTTCATCTGTAAGTCAGGCAACTGAAGGTTATTTACAGGAGTGCCCTTTTAAGGACAAGGAGATAACAAAAGGCCAGTTAAAATCAGAAGTCTAGGCTTGTTATGATGATGCATGTCTGTAATCCTAGTACTTGGGATATGGAGGCAAGAGGATCAGGATTTTAATGCCAGCCTTGGCTACATACTGAGTTTCAGTCCTGCTGGGTGACATGATAGTCTATCTAAAAATAAATAAATAAATAAATAAATAAATAAATAAATAAATAAATAAACAATTGAAAATAAAGGATTTCCCATACATGATTACCATTTGAGATAGGAGAAATGTCATAGAATCCCTGAATATTATTAGGGTTATAATTCAGATCATTTATTGCACTCATTTTAGGTGAGAAAAGTGAGACATCACAGTGAATTTAGAATTTCCCAGCCATCTACACCTTGAAGGTCAAGGTCTAGACTCAAATTATTTAATTGTCTGTTGAGTAACTCAAATAAGAAACAGGCCTATTACAAACTCCTGGAGAATGGCTTGGAGTTCTCTGTTTCTTCCGCTTTTATCCCAAGGTCAAAAATAAAAGAAAAAAAATCTAATAAAATCAAAAGCTGCTGAAAGTCCCGACAGAACTGATCCCGCTGAAGAAAATTAGCTCTTTAATTATGTTGAGCGGTAAGCTGCCTTTCCTCCGCACCGATCTCTGAAGTGAAGTTGCCCGGTACCTTTGAATGTTCCCTGACAGGTCCCTGTGATTTGTTATCAACTCAAAAAAAAAAAATGCAGACTTGCAGCTCTCATTTGCCAGAATCCTTAAGATCTCTTTTATCATGCCTTGATGCCTGGCTAGAAAGCAGCATTCTCTTTACTGCCAATCTGCTGTAATCATTTTTTATTCAGGTGGCAGGCAGGGTTCGGGCAAAACATGAAAGACAGTGATTGGAGCACAGTGTCTTCAGATGGCTTAAACGGCATCACTTGGGCAATTTTGATCCCTTTTTATTTATCCACATTTAAACAGGCTCCTTTTACAGCCTGAGAGACCAAATCACTGTATGGGATATAAATAAGGTACATCAGAAAAGAGCATGGCATTTGCAGTCCAAACTTACTCGCTTCTAGATGTGCATGACCTTGAAACTTTAAAGCTCTGTGCACCCCCTTTGCTCGTTTTCAAAACGGGAAAAGAGAGAGATAGGGAGATGTGCTTATTGCAAAAGAGAAATGAACTTTGAGAATTATATATGAAAATGCTTTGTAACTTTCAAAGCATTAAAAAATACTAGTACCACATACCTAATTTGTATTTGAATTATTTAAGCTCAAAAGCTTGTTGTGAGTCAACTGAAAATAAGCCACACTGAAAGTTTCCTAGTAGACACATAACCTTTGTCTTCTCTAAGGCTTAGTTTTTAGTAGCTAAGATTGGGTAGGCTTATTTTCTTTGCAATATTTGAAAGATAGATAACAAGGGCACGTTTTGGGATAAGCAAGGGCCTTATTTACTGTGGGTTTCTGGGAGACTATCAATTTAGTCTTCTTATGAAGGAAAAAATGAATGGCGAAATAGAAAGGTCAATGGCAGACATTGTGGCCACAGAGAAAGCACTGTAAGGTGGTTTCATCTTGAGACTGCTGGCTTGAAAAAGACTCCAGTTCTACGACAAGGTATCTCCTTCCTGTGGAGCTGGAGGCTGAGCTAGTTTCTATGTTCTGTTAATGTATTGCCATCTTAGTTTGATTTGCAAGAGTTGTGGTAAGCTACAGGCAGTGAGACCTGTATACTTAAGTAGGTTCCAATACAGGTGCCAGGTCTGGGCTCTAGGGCAGATTCAAGGTACTGTGTTCCTACTGGAGTGATTTTCTGCATTCTTCCCTAATGGCAAAACAGTTGTGATGGAAACCTCACTGAAATATTCACTGTCCTCATTGAAGTAGAACTTCAAATCAGAGAGGACAAATTACAGCCATCTCACTATCACCCCAACAACTGGGCTTTAAGATATAAGTTTAACTTAACCCTAAAATCCTTATAATGGTCATTTCCCCCCTAATATCCCTGCAAATTTACTGAGAAAATATTTGTGTATATATAAACTTTGCATTAGAGTACTAATGCTAGATATAGAGAGGTGATAACCCCTCCCTTTATTAGACAAGATTTTTCTCTTAAAACCCCCCTTAAATATACATATGCCTTTAAAAATTTGGAAGCATTAGATCCTGAACTATGATACCTCTTTCATGTCATAATCTCTTAGTGTGTGAGCATAACTCGTTAAATTACAGTAGAAACTGAAAAATGCAAAGATGGACTCCCTATAGCTTTTGCCCTTTCATATCCTACATTTCCATCTTTGAACCCAAGACATGATGTTCTAACAGTCTAGACAACTTTATTCCCTGGTATTTGACCCGCTGGAAATCACAGTATCAATATCTCTTGTTAGTCCATTCTTCCTAACCAACTTCCTATTTGGAGATTGTTGGAGGAGCAGACTTTGCTCTCAGGCATCTTTAGTATGGTTTCAGTCCATTTATTTCCACATAGTATAGAGCAAACAATAAACCAGTAAGTGGCTAGAATTAATATCCCCAATGTACCACCCTCTCCAACCTCTGGAGTAAGAGCTTTCTTTCTAAAAAATCAACAGTTCTTATAAAATACTACATTCTCAGCATTTAGCTTGTTGCCTAACTGAAGGTGGTGTCAAAATGCATGGGCTAATTAATACATAAGAATGCAAATGGGGAAAATATTTTGTCTTGAATATAGAAGGGTATAATTAAGGACACCAAACCCTAAGTAGACACTTGTAAATATTGTATTTATTTCCATCCCACAAGTCGCCACCACTTCCCAAAAGAAGTGTTAGATAATTATCTCTCTATCTCTTCATAAACGAAAAACTCAATGATGTAGAGAAACTACAATCTAATAATATTTTGAAGAAAGGGGGAGAATTGAAGGCCTTAAAAACTATATACAAGAAGAAGTTTTTAGAAGAGTAGGGGAAACAAGAGACAAATTGAGTTTTTATTTTTTATTCTTAAACATGCTCCAAGATGAAAATGGAATTAAAGTAAAAAATAAATCTAGAGAAAAACAGTTTTTCCCCACTTAAAATAAACCAGGTCTTCTTAGTAAGATGGAAGTAAGAAACTCTATTTAAATACATGGATGATTACCACTAAAAAAAAAAAAGATAAAGTCTGCTCCACCACTAGGCCAAGTTGATAATACCAACTCCTTGACTTATTGATCAGTTGTAATGCAGTGCTGGTAAACTTCTCCCAGGGAACAAACCTAGGCAACCGAGTCCTCTCCAGTGCTACCATCACTGCAGATACCTCCAAAGGATGGCCACTATAGGCACTCTGCTAATTTGCCTTAAATGTCTATGCCAGTTAATACATGCAAGGGTGACACCATCATTAAATTTCCTTCACCAACACACCCTGTCAACTGCCATCAAGCTATCCCTGTTTTCCACCAGATCGTGGCTCACCAATGAGTATTCATTGCTTCTGACAGGGGACATTCACAGGACTTTCAGAAAGACAATAATTGAGCAAGTGAAAACCTAACACAAAGAGCAGGTTATGGGCACATAACATGTAGTAAGGGAACTTGAACAGGAAGCCTGAAACTGGAAAAAAAAAACAGCTCTCTTCACCCAACTACTGCAGGGAAAGCTATACAGGATCACTAGAAGGGTGTTGTGATACTCTGGGTTCTGCAAACACATGAGGCTGCTCTCATTCAAGGACCTTCCACCTCCCTTCAGAACCAGAATCACAGAAGTCTTAACTCTCTGATTTACTGCCTGCTGGCTACACTTTCTTCCTCAATATCCTCCTTCCTTCCTTCTTTCATTACTTAAATAATGATAACCTTTGCTACTAAAAATTTATAAACTCTAATTTTCCCACACAGTATTCCAATGCTACTGTATTTGAACCTTATCTGAAACATGAGTGAAATGCACAAGAATCTTCTATGACAAGACAATTCAGTAAAACAGTACAGAGAATGGCACCCATCTCTCCTTTAAATAGTATCAGTAAATGAAACTCTTAGTGAAGAAAATCTTTGAGAGTGACTCACATAATAAAAAAACAAAAGAGTCGGGGAAAAGAGAGGTAGTTAAAGTTATAAAACACATCTATCCAAACAGATGCACAGGTGCCCAAAAAACACAAGCAAGTATGAGACAGTGATCCAACATGATGCATCTACAAACCCGCAAGTCTCCAACAATGAGTCCAAAGACACTGAAATGACTTTAAAATCAAAGACAATTTCAGTCCTACTTCTGTAAAGGATCAGTGACTGTATTAGAGAGGACTCAAATAAGCAGACAAACAAGGCAAAGGAATCAGCACAAGACTTCCACTAGAAAGATAGCAAAGGGAATGAAATGGTACGTGCTTGGAGAAGAAATGTTAAAATATGGAGGGTGACTTCAGCAAAAGCTAAAACATTAAAAAAAAAAAAAAACCAGAAATCCTAAAAGTGAAATAAAGAATGAATGCAACTTAGAAAAGCTAGAAAGAATCATGAACAGATAAGACAAAGCTGGAGAACATGATTTAGAGATGAGTAACAAAATAATAATTAATAATAATATATTCATATATACATATATATGTATAATGAAAAAATTCTGAACATTGCAAGTTCCATTGATAATCTTAGATATAGTCAAGAAACAAAGCATAAACTCAAGGGGTCGAATGTGAGCTGAGATAAAATAAAAGCAATAGACAAATCATTCAATGATTATATTATGGCAAAGTTTTCAGACTAGAAAAAAATGGACAGTCAAACAAAATTGATACTCCGAACTACAAATTGATATGACTGGAAAAGAAACTCTCCAAGCCATATGGTAATCAAGCTGTTAAACAAACAAATGATACTAAAAACCGTGTAATACTAACATTTTCACACAAAGACATTAGTATCAATAACCCTAAAATCCAGGAAATCTGGAGTTATATATTCTAGTTCCTGAAAGTAAAAATTTTTCAATTAAAATTGCTATAGTCAAATTGTCACTAGAAATCGATGGTGAAGTAGACTCTTCAGGACAAACACAAGACAAGTTAATTCATAATACCTAATTCAATAATACAATGTTTTAAAAATTATACTATACACAAAAAGTAAATAAAGTCTAACCAACAAGAATACAGAGAAGCCTACTTTTTTTCCTTTTACTTTTCTTGTCTTTTTCCTTTCTTTTTTATTTTTTTTATTTTTTGAGAGAGGGTTTGTCCGTGAAAGAATCTTGATTGTCCCAAAACTCACTCTTTAGATCAGGTTGGCCTCAAACTCAGATATCTGCCTGCCTCTGCCTCCCAAGTGTTGGGATTAAAAGAGTGCACCATCACCACTCACTCAGAAGGATACATTTTAGGACATTGAAAAAGGAAAATAGTAGGTGATTGAAATATCCTCCATAATCCCAGTAGAAACAATAAATGTTGCAAAAATGGTCACATTACAAAAAGTAATAAAAATGCCATCAAAATTTCAATGAAACTCTTCAGAAAACTAGAAAAACATTGCTAAAATCCATATGGAAGGACTCTGAAAAGACCATGGATACACAGACAATCCAAGGTAGGAAGAACACTAAGAAGGTGTTAAAATACCTGAGTTCAAGTGGTGCAGCAACGCCATGGTAACAAAGACATTATGGTGATGGCACAAAAATTAAGCACAAATGATAATATTGCTAACCAATAAACAAACTAACTAAATTAGCAGACAACTAACAACTACAATACCACATCTATCCTGCTGTATCTTGCCATAGAAATAACTTGCACACGCATGCTTATTACTGCTCTGTTCACAATGGCAAGGAAATAGAATCAGCTTAAATATTTACCCACAAGTGATTAAATAATGAACATGTTGGAAGTTTACTCAACACTAAAGAATATTAAAACTATAAAATTAGTAGTAAAGTGGAAAAAATCTGGAAATTGCTATGTTAACTGAGGTAATCTTGTCTCAGAAGGACAATTATACTATGTTATCTCAAATATGGTGGTCCTATCATACATATATATACATATATATGTGTGTGTGTGTATTAATTAACTATAGGTCATGCAACTAGAAAGGGAACCATATGGAAAGGAGAAAATGTCATAAAACCCATGTGACTTTAAACCCAAAAGGAACTACTTCAGGTGGAAAGGCACAAAGAGGGGCAGAGGGGTGTGAGACAAGAGATAGGGAGGAAGGTTGCCAAAACTATACTATGTTTGAAAATATTACAATAAAACAGTAGACTCTGTACACTAATTAAAATAAGCAAGTAATGAAAAATATTTTTAAAAAATAACAAACAGTCAATGGACCTGTTACTTCTCCAGAAATGACAGACAGAACACAACTCTGTGGACATATTGATTTTAGCCAGAAAAACACATTTCCAACTTCTGACCTCTAAAATGAAAACATTACACATTTCTATTGTATGCCACAGCAAGGCTTAGTAATTTATTCCAGCAGCAGTGGGAAAGTAATGCATAGCCTTACAAAAGGTTTTGCTGTCTTGAGACACTCATGTTAGTGTAGAACAAAAGCAACTGCAATACAGCCATCGTAAGAAAGTTCCCCTCATGAGAAAATTATCAGAAATTCAGAGGAAATAAGATGAAACGATAGCTCTGGATGCTTCTGATTTAGATCTACTTACATTTGAAAGCAAAGATACCAAGCACTAGCTTTGCAAGCATCTGAACTGTGATACCCCAATTTCCAAAAGTCTTTTTTTAAATATTCTGTCTTCATGCTTTAGCATATAAGTACCTGATGAGACTACATAGGTCATAGACCTAAAGGGAAACCTGCTACTATTATCTGCTAAATGAATATAGCAATAAAATAATTCCTGATAATATTTTGCCATACCCATAGATCAGAGCCTCCTTCAACCCTCATCAGAGAAGCTGCTTCTTGAGATAGACAGGATTTAACGCAGAAACCCATAAACGGAGTTTCAGCAGAATGAGATACTTTGGTGCATTCATTAAATCTCCACTCCTTGAGGCTCAGAGATCTATACAGAAGAGAAATTTCTGCTAAGAGGTAAAGAGGATGGTAAGCATCAAGGAAATATTGTGCTCCAGACACAACAAGATTGATGCACATTCTGTCTCTGAGATTATAACAGAATGCACAAGATCTTCCTAAAGGGGAAGCTATCACAAAGTTCCATCCTCCCCCAACTATAAAACTATTGATACTTGCAGGTAAAAGACAATCTGGATCTTTTTTTTTTCACCAGTAGAATGTCACTGGGTAGGTCAACCACATTACAGGCCAGGCCCCATATCCATGAGTAGTTGACCAACACAAAACAAATTCCATGTTTTGTTTTGCCTGGGTAATTTTTTTGTCTTGTTGAATTTTGCTTTTTTTAATTTTCAATTTTCGACTTTGGGTAGCTTTTAGAGAATAACAGTTGATGAGGAGAAAGAACATGGAACTTGGGTAAGTAAGAGAGATGGGAAGGATTTGGGATAAAATACAAGAAGGAGAATATTTAAAAAATATATTGTATAAAATATATTAAATAAAATTGAAAAATATAACTAAATTATGCTTTTATTTTTTAGAAAAAGTCCAATGTGTTTTTATTTTGAAATGATTCATATAAATTATATAATCAATTTTGGCTTTATTCTTCTGTTTCCAGTTACTTTGATACAATATCTGTTCAAATAGAGAACAGCAAATTGAAACAAGTAGAAAGAGAATAGGAAAACAATTAAGTCTAGGCCATATATCCAAACACTTTTTATTGAGTATAACATTTATTTTATCTTAAAAACTTTATAGACATTTTATCTACACAATAAGGATCAAAATAAAGTCACAGTTATTTTTTCATCTAGTGTAGTTCTGAAAGTCAAATGTGTTTCTCATTTTAATGCAGCATGCATTCACTGGGCTGTGGATATAGCAACATGGCTAAAATTCTCCAAAATATTTTAAGAATGAAAGTATAACAAGCACACTTATATATGGAAGGCATCAAGATCAAGATGTAGTCTAAGGAAATTATTTAATCATAAAATTTTCACCAATGGAAAAATCTATAAATCACAATTAATTACAGTTACATAAAAAAAATCACTGAAATAAATTAAGCCTGTTGATACTTGTGTAAGATACCTCATTAGTGTTGGGTCCACATGCTATCATTATCAGACATTGTCAGAACAAATACTGCCTTATTAGTTAATAAGACATTTTTGATTTCTGAAATAATAAACCAGGCTGAAATTGTTGCTAATCCCCATGAAAGGCTCCTCATCAGCCACCTCTTTGTTGAATCTGTTATCATTCAAAAGAATATTTAAATAAAGTGATCAAAAGGGAGGAGAAGAAAAAGTCATCTATGCCTATAGTATTATTTCCTGGGATTATTTTAAATGAGTAAAATTTAATTTTTCTCAGTGATTATCTTTGAATAAGTATTACTATTAAGAGTTGAGAGCACTGAGATGTTGCTGTAGTTGTTACATAGACACAAGAACAATCACAGAGTATCTACTTAGGAAGATCAGTAACAAAATGAGAAAATCTAGATATACCAGTGTTCATGTAAGGCACTATAAATTACCAGCATCTGTTGATGAAAGAAGGCAGCTCTCAGAAACAGAAACTAAATCTGAGATCTAAAGTTTACACAAGAACCACCTAGGATGACTGGAAAAATTAAGGCAATAGAGTGCAGACTCAGAAGGGCAGGAGGGCAGCAAGGTAGAGCTGCGTTATTTCCAGTGGCAGATATAAAGAGTAAAACACTCTAGGGGTGAGCCTATTCTCAATATTATTTTCTAATGGGATCCTGGTCTGTAACCTGAAATATCCTTCAGCAAGCTCTTTTCTTTTTGCTTTGAGCGTTTAGACCCTCTATCCTGCATAACTGCAGGGATTATTGCTACATTGTTATAGGGTAGCCTCAGAAAACAACCAAATGAATAAATTGTTTGTTATTATGGGACACTTGCTCTGTACTAGATTATGATGATTAATTTTTATTGTCAATTAAACTGAATATAGAATTACGTATAAATTCAAACACACCTCTGCAAACTTATGGCAGGTTATTTCCAAGAAGTATTGATTAAGGGAGGAGGAAATATTTTGAAGGTGGCTGGCTTGATCTCATGGGTTGGGGACCCAGATGGAATAAATGAAGAGGAGAAAGCTAGAAACGACTCACAGACCCATATTTCTGCTTCCTCTGTGGTGTGAGCAGCTTCTACTTTTCACTCCTAGTACTATGCTGCTCTCTCTTGCCTTCTCCACTCTAAAACTGTGATTCTAAATAAGTCATACTTAAGTTTTTGCCTTAGGCATCGTATCATCCTGAAGAAATAAATTAACACACAAACCTCTATCTTCTTCAAACTTACAAGAAACCTAAAAATATAGGTATCATTCACTCCATTTGAAAGATTGATAAATCAAGGCCAGAGAATCTGAAAAATCTCATAATATACAAAAAAGTAGACGGGAAACATTAGTTACACTCTGTTTCCCCAGAATGCTCATGTTTGCTGTTTATTCGAGACACTATTTTCTTAGCCCAGACTCTCCTTAAACTCACTATGTAGCTGAAGATAACCTTGGACCTTCTGCTGTCATTTACATATATGTACTACTATGCTTGTTTCCTTTCCTGTTATCTGATATATAAAAACCTGGCTGGGCAGTAATGGTGCATGCCTTTAATCCCAGCAGTTGGGAGGCAGAGGCAGGAAGATCTTTGTGAGTTCCAGGCCAGCCAGGTCTACAGAGCAAGTTCCAGGATAGGAGAGAGAGAGAGAGAGAGAGAGAGAGAGAGAGAGAGAGAGAGAGAGAGAGAGAGAGAGAGAGAGAGAGACCCTGAAATCCTTGGCTGGGAATGTACTTTGGGGGTGTAGTGCTTAGCATGCACAGGGCCCCAAGTTGTTCCCTAACATAAAACAAGAACCATCTTAACACGTGGACTGTATGGCAGACACTGCTCCCTTTCCTTAGCTCTTAAGGCAAATGTTCCTCATTTCCCATTCCTTCAAGCTCTACTACTTTACATGCTTAAAACTCCCAACACCACTCAGTAGGCTAAGGTGTAAGAAGGGTTAGAATAATACCACCATCACTCCTTGCAAGTATTACATTGATCTTCCCTCAGGGATGAAATAAAGAGTCCACTAATTCCTATTTTTATGGGTTGTTATTAGAATTAAATAACATAGTTTTTAAAGATTAGATATAATGCCGTAACCCAGCAAGGCCATTTTAATTCCTGTCACAGCTTTCAACCTTGACTTCATTTTAAACTTTGCCAGCCAGGTTCTATTTGATCTCAATTTATAAGAACTTTGCCTCACATTAACATATCAACACAGTTTCCTCTCTGAAGTAAACCTACATTTCTAAATTAATAAAATGCCAACATGTTAGGTATATTTATATGTGTATTTGACTTTGTATAATTATAATCTGTCATTAAATATAAATTCAATTTGTCTCCTACTTTATGAATAAAAACTTCTTTTTGCCCTCAAGACTCCTATAGTAGAAATGATCAAAAGATTTACATTCTTCAAAGAGTACATTCAAGTTGCTTCCCGGGGAAGGGGAGCGCAATCCCAGTAGAAGCCCCGTTTAGCCAGAATCCCCCATTGTCTCTGGTTTCCAGCCAATTAGTTCTCATAGCTGAAACAGAGGTGACAAGTGTGCATGGAGGGAGCTTCATGCCCCAGTGAAAGCCTCCCACTACTGCCATTGAAGTAAGAGTTTGATCTTAAGAATACAGCATCTGAGGATGATGTAGGTGAGGCAGGCAAATGTCACAGTAAATAATGTGAGAACCGTTCCCCGATACTCTGAGCAGGAAGTTTAGACTCAAGGCACTTCTCTCTTATAATGCTCAAGAGGAAGTTCTAAGCCCAGCACAGGCAATTTTTAAGATAAATTGGGAAATATTTCTATTTCTGCTGACTGAGTTCTTCCAGCCCATGGCAAGGCCAAGATGGGGTTGCCCCTTGGGACTGAGGGTTGGTGCAGAATGCAGGCATTATCAGCCTGTGTGACTTGGAATTATCCTGGTATCATCTCAGTGCCCTGAGGCAGAATTGTAAAAAGAAATTGCTGTACATATATACACTCAAGTGGGAAGTACATGATGCAAAAAGTAGAATTAGAAGTTCAGTTTATAAAATATAAGAAAGTTGTTCAAGATTTTAAGCTATGGTCTCCGGAAGAAAAGGAAGAGGATCTCAGTCTCAGATAGGGTTTTCTCAGCAGAGAATTTATGGAGGGATGGCTGTCAGAAAAACAGGGAAGGATGCAGGAGTATTCAGGTCACAAAGCTAGCAGCCACGTAGTCTTTTTAGGGTTAACCTCCAGATTATACAAGTAATTCCACAGCATGAATTTAACTATAGGGTTCATCCCACATTAAGGAGAGGGGTCAGGAACTTTGAATACTTACATGAATTCAAGTGTAGTGAGGCAGAACTTTCCTGTGGAGAAGGCTTTTTTCAGTCTCAAGAGATGGAGCAGCTAAGCTATTGAGAAGACAGTGTTCAAGGTATTGGGGCCAGTTCTACTGGTTGGAAAGAATAAATATGGACAAAGACTCAGTAAATGGCATCATCTCATCTTAGTATGACTTCTGTCATATAAGGGTACTTGGTATCTATCATCTTCTATCTACTGTATCTCAAATCCTCCTATCATATTTATTGTTTATCATTTACCATCTTCTATCATCACTATGCCTATCATCTATTTTATGTAACTTATTTGTTTACCATCTTTTTGTCTATCAGGTATCTATGCATCAATATTTGATTTTGCATTTGTTTACCTACCTGCTATTCACTTCAGGCTTTCCTTACATGTTACCATACTCACAAATTGTTTCCCTTTGTTTCTATCTTTCTACATTTATATCTCTAATTGACATTTTTAAAACTCAGTTTTTTAAAAGGTAGAATAGAGATATATAATAGATATATTATATTATAGAATATAATTGGGACCCCTGATGTAGTAAGCCACAAAAATAAATAGTATTACCTCTGATTTGAGAACACTTTATGGCTTCCTGGCCTGTCATATTTAAACTATTGTGTTTTTCATTTGCAAGACTTTCTAATTCTAGTTGCAAGATCAGACTTTAAACCTTCCAAATTTTGTTTCAAAATTGGACCCCCAAAATTTAAATATTCTCTCCATAAGACCTAGAAGACAGGAACATATGCACTGTTTGTTGCTCTTTTCCTCTCTGCTCTTTGAAGCGACTGGGTGTGAATTGCATTGTATCAGTTGTCCACTGCTGCAATACTGCAAAACAAGCCACTTCCTAAACTATAGTAATGAGCACTTAGTTAGTGGTCTGTTTTGCAGGTTAGTGTTTCAGGGAGATACATTCCTTACCTATAGTTAAGTAACAGATTATCTCCAGACTTAGCAATTTGAAAACAATGCACTTTTTCCTTGTCATGGTTTCTGTAGTTCAGAAACCAGGTACAGCATAGCAGGGTCCTCTGGCTCTGGATACAGGTGATGTACTGACTGAGCACACAGCAATGATGTCAACTAGGGACTGAGAATGAAGGCATAGTTTCCTGAAATTTGCCAGGAAACATCAGTTCCTTAATATGTGTGCCACTTACAAAACAGAAACTTGTTTCTACCATTGCGATGAAAAGAGAGCAAACAAAAATGACAAAAAGAACCAAGCCTCAATTTTGTAACATACTCTTGGAAGAAACGCTGTTTTAAGTTTGCTACATTCTGTTTATTTGGAAGAGCTCACCAGGTCTAGTTCATATTCAAGCAAACAATGCTACACAAGGACATAAATTGCAGCATCAAAGGAAACCATGCAGAATGCTATCTACCACCACAGCCATGCTCTGCTGCTTAGATTCTTCTAGTACTGACCGAACTCATCATCTCTTTGTGGGACAGCAGGGTGAGCAGGTATTCTTTAGTCTCTCCAGTCTGTCCTGGATCCCAGTAGATGGAATAATACAGGTCACACTCCGGTGGCTCTTCCCTTTGCAGCAAAATCTGGAAATACCTCAAACACGTCCTGACCTGTGTTTCCAAATTCAATCACGATAACAATTGGCAATGAAGTTTAGCCATTGCAGGTAGTTACATTTGTTGAGCCTTTCCTAAAAAAAATCCTCTTTAAAATTAGCTGAGGTTGTCATAGTGATAGCAGAAGCACAATGAAACAAATAAATACCCCAATCCTCAAGAGGGTCATTGTCAGAACTAGCATACTACCTTCTTGTGGCTCAGGGAATCAATTTGATAAGCCCATATTCCAGGTGCAGTCCTTTATTGGAGAAGTTATAA
The DNA here is from genome assembly GCF_950005125.1 of Chionomys nivalis. Taxonomy (NCBI): domain Eukaryota; kingdom Metazoa; phylum Chordata; class Mammalia; order Rodentia; family Cricetidae; genus Chionomys; species Chionomys nivalis. The sequence continues at coordinate 36,714,425 of NC_080094.1, read as the reverse complement.
GTCCGTTTTTTCCCAAAGAGTCTGAATTTAGAAGATAGGAAAAAGAAACCACTGATTCACCCCAATGCACGTCAATATTATCATCTCATTACACCATCTTGAAGCAGTTATTCACCCACCTAATGAGCAAAAATTCAATTCATGAATATTTTGTCATTCATAGCCATTCTGTCAATACCATTTCTGTCAGAATTCATGGAAATATTGACGTCTATGTAGATCAGTGCTTCCCAGTGAAAGCCAAATTCAATTTTGAATGAGAAAAACTTTCATCTATGTAACACTATCCCTTGAGTTGCTGAGCATTTGTTCTACCTGACTCATGCATATTAATCTCAGATATGCTATAATTTGGAAATTACTCAGCTAGATAAGAAATCAAAAATAAGTAAATGGAGAGCTCTGTAATGGTTCATGTGACATCAACATGAATGAATTCAACATGCATAGATATGCACGCACAGATATTTTATGTATATAGTTATGAAAATTAATATATATAAATATGTATATATTATAACATAAATTATAGAATGTATATGTATTAGAATGTACTAACTTCCTGATATGATGTAAATATTGTACTCCTAAAAAATGATCCAACTAGACATAAGCAGATCTGCACCCAGATATCGATTCCTGTTCTTATTCTCCAATAAAAAGAATCAAAGATCATGTGGAAATTACTTATGCTAATATGGGACAGGAAAAATAAAAGATGAACCTAGATTATATTTCAGTATAAAAACCTAAGAGCTAAGACTACAGAAATGGCTCAGCAGTTAATAGCACTCCTCTTTCAACGGTCTGGAGTTCAACTCTCAAGCACACATTTTAGACAGCTTGCAGCTTGACCTAATGACTTAATCCTAGAGATTAAAATATGGAAAAGGAAAAAAATGATACATTTTTGGTTGAGAAAGCTGACAAAATGAATTTGAGTAAGTTATCAATGTCAGATTAAGCAAGCTGATGAGATTCACCCTTTGATGTAAGGCAAACACCGTTGTAAGAATCACTGATGTAATGTGGGCACTATTATTGTTTTTTTTATTAAAAACAGATTTCTTTTCATATAATTTATATGATTACAGTTTTCCTATAGACTGAAGGTTCTCTGTCTTTCTGGGCTCCTAGATGAGTTTTTCTCTGTCCGCTTATTCTGGAATACCCACTCAGAGGCTTTTTATCGGTTACAATTTTCTGGTCAGTGGCCTAGGCTATTACTAGCTAGCTCTCTCTATAAATTTACCCATTTCTATTAGTTTATATTTTTTCATGAAGCTTGTGGCTTGTCATTTCACATCTTGCTTCTTGGGTGGTTACATGGCATCTCCTCCACTCCAATTACATTCTCTGTATCTTTGTTTGGACTTCCTGCCTAGCCTTATTCTGCTAAACATCTGACCAAAACAGCTTTATTAATTAACCAATAAAAACAACACATATTCAATAGCATACATAAGAACATCCCACATCATCTCCCCTTTTCTGTCTAAATAAATAATTTTGACATAGTAAAATTACATACAATGAAAGATCTATCAAGCAAGAATTACAACTACAACATTTAATCTATTTGTATTAGATAAAGTTAAAGAAAATACTGTATAATCTATCCTATCTTTGTTAGTCTAAGTTTTATATCTAATCTAACTTTTATTATAACTAAGGAAAACTATAGCTATAACTATATGACTATAATCTGTCTTCAACTCCATCAAGACCCCAGAAGTATATGACATTACCTAAGTAAACAGGAAGTACATTGCAAATTACTTCCAAAATTCTAGAACTGACAGAGATATCTTGACAGTCACCCAAAGTTCATTTTCAATGTTGGGGCATCCATCTTTAGTCCATAGGCCCAGGGCATCTGGCTGACTTTTCAGTGAGGCAGGAAATTTGAAGATCTGTTCTGTCTTGGTTTGGCAAAGTTCATCTGTTACTTTCTTCTGTGTTCTGCAGAATATCTGGATGTTTCCTCTGCGAAGCAGGAATCCTGAAGGACCATCCTGTCTTGTCTTAGGAAGTTTTGGGGTCAGTCTCCTATTGGTCCTGTATGTCCAGTTCATGCAGCGTACCACCAAGCAGTTCAGACAAGAACATTTGTTTTCCCAAATGGCTAGCCTTGTCACACTAAAGGCAAATTCCATAACAAGTTTCTTCTGTGTCCATCATCCTGTCCTGAACAGAGTCGATATGCATTCCTTTTCTACAAGTCTGATTATATCCCTGGTCAGATTACCCAAGGGTCCCATCGGCTCAGAGTTGAAACAATGATTGGAAGCCCATGGAGAAACTCTGGTTAAGTTTTAATTGAATAGTAGTATCAGTACTTCTGCAAGAGTTAAAATACTATGACTCCCTCTAGCAGATAAAGCACTGTACCAAAGCTAGCTACACAGTGGCAAAAGATCTGATTGGATCAGGCCACACTGTTATCTCCCCAACCCCCAACACACTTCACAGCAGCTCCCTCAGCAACTATCTCTAGACTGTGCACACACTGCGGTTATTCAGCACCATTCAGGCTGGGTGCCTCTCCTTGTTTCAATTCTATTATTCCATGACATGTTCTATATGTTCATCCTATCAAATCACATCAGCCTTTTTGGTGTTCCTTGGATGATAGCTACCCACATACATTGTCCATATATTTTCTACAAGGTTGTCTCCTCCTATCATTGGGTCTTTGTTTTAAATGACACATTTTCAAAGTCAAAATTTCACTAGCTCCCTATTTCAACTATACTTATTTCTTTTCCACTACCTACCAGATTCCTGATTATTTTTTCATAGCAGCAGCCATCTAATATGGAATATTTAATTTTTTGTATATGAACTGACAACCTCCCACATAAAGAAATGTTTCACATGAAAAGGATTTTTCATTGCCAGCCTTGTGGCCCCAAGACCTAGAGTTCTACCTGATACATTGTAATCATTCAAACACTGTGCCATAGACAAAAGGTTTTAATGGCATAGGAGTATGCTATTATTTTCCTCTGGCTCAGTTCTCCTCCACTAGGAAGCAAAATTGCTTTCCTTCCTAGTGTCCATTTTCATTTGAATATATTTTCTTGAGCTTTTCCAAGTTCTCATTTCTTATCTTCCATAAATATTCACTAAAACTTGCTTCTCTATTTTCTTGTCTCCTAAAGACAATATCTAGATTTAGCTTGATTACTTGAAATGTTTAATGGGAGACTTCATTAAATAAACATTTAATCAGCAAATAATGAAGATAGAGAAATTTATTTTTTTAAATTTCAACACATACATGTATATGTGGCATTCACTTTTCAAAGATATTAAAAAGTATAAGAAAATGATATTTGAAGATGATTTCAAAATGATGTCTCATTGAGTAACAGATACAGTAACCATCTCTATTGATATAATAATTAAACATATAGCAAAACTAATTGCTTTAATAGGCATTTAACCAAAATAAACCAGTTTCAGAGAAGAAAGATGTGTGTTCCTATCTAACGGGAATGATTGTGTTTTCCCCATGGCTATAAAACATTAATTGTGAGTTCCCTATTATCTATGGCAAATATCATTTTATTTTCTTACCAAGTGACTCCAGTGTCATTTTCATAGCAATATCTCATGGCTTGCCAATTTGGGCGTAAATTTATTGATCTCTTCCTGTGTTTACAACAAAACAAATCCATTTTTTTCAGAAATATGTCATCTGATGCTCATTGTTTGAGCTCAGCTGGAAAAGTAGAAAAGAAACTGAATTTTGAGGAGAGAATAACACCACCATTTGGGAAGCTGTGGGAACATGTCTCAAATGTACAATAATGAACCAATTAGATTTCAAACTCTGGGCTGTATTGGCATCAAGTTGAGGTCTAGAAATAACACAGGAGAGTTTGAGAGATGGTTAATGTGGGACTAGACGTATCGGTTGCCATATTCAGAGCACGGCTGTGCCTTTATTCCTAAGAGTTATGATGGCAAATTTTAAAAGTTATTTCCGGTTTCAAAAATTCATGCTGTCAGAGCAATGTGAGGCATGCATGGGGGAAAACTGTTATTTCCACACCAACTCTGGAAAATGGTGATTCCTTGGCTTGCATCAGCTACAAACATGAACAATGGTTATTAAGGCCACAAACAGCTGATCTCTATGTAACAGATTTTAGATCAGTCAACATGCTTGACACTTTTGTTTGCTGTCAACTCACTTAAGTGAGAGTTTCATCCTTAAAAACTTTGCATACTCAAGAGAGGATTTCTTGATGCCATGTAAGTGGCAAGATACATTAACTGTCTTTTTTATTTTTACTTTTTGGTTTTGGAGGGTGTTGTTTATCTTAAGAAACATGTATTATCAAAGAGGAAAAAAGGTTATCTACTAATTTAATTACATAGGTGTCACTGTTTTATCTTATCCAGCCATCCTTCATATTGATCACCACTCTCTTCCCTTCCTTCCTCTCTATCTCATCTGTCTCTGTCTTGCCCCCCATCTGTCTCTGTCTAGGTCTCTCTCTCTTTCTTTCTTTCTTTCTTTCTTTCTTTCTTTCTTTCTTTCTTTCTCTCTCTCTCTCTCTCTCTCTCTCTCTCTCTCTCTCTCTCACTCACACTCACTCTCTTTCCTTCCATAAATTAATCTCCTGACTGTACTTTTTATCATCAAGGGCAGAAACTAGATGTAGTCATTAGAAAAATCACAGAAAATTCTTGAAACTCAAATCCAACCCTTCAGCTCTTATCCCTCTGGCTGGGCTACTTTCTTGACAGTCTTCCCTTTCTGCCAAGGAAATGGAATTTGTCAGGGATGTCTGCCTCATCTTTTTACAGACACACAAAGCTGGTTAACATCAATGTCAGTGGAAATTAGGGAAGTTGCTATCTTTCCTAAAGATTATCTCTACTGAGTTTAGAAAGTGATGCCTACAGCATCTCCTGGGGGCAGATGCTGTCTTAATGATCCCTACCATACTTCTTACTGACCCTTAGAATTCTTTTTAAATTGGGTATAACTTTACCATACTTACATTTTGTTAACCGAGGCATTCTTTCCATAGAAAAACACTATCTTTGGTGAATTTCCATTAAATTATCAAGGGATAATTTAAGAGACAGGGTTTTACTCATTACAACTTGAATAATGGGGTCTTGAGCAGAGGAGTGCAAACATTGTTAGAATTTCTGAGGCTCTCCTCACTGCTTTCTAAGACATGATAAGAGAGAAGGTGAGCTGGAAGACTTGCACACTAAGACAGGTGAGCGATGGCAAATTGTATCCAGGTGGCAAAGGTAAGGATGATAAGAAGGGATCCCTTTGCAGATGATGTTTTAGAAGACAGAGCTCCCAAAGCTTGTGGATGACTGCATACAGTGTACATGAAAGTTGACACCTAGATTCTGGACCTAGAAAGTTGAGAAAGTTGCAGAAACTGGAAGATTCTATTCAGAACAAATTTAGGTAATGTACTGTAATTTGTGTCTGTTTTGGGGAGAGTTATAAACTTTAAAAATAATGAAGTAATATTTAGCAAAAGCACAATACTTTCTACCCTCTTCCCTTTCTCCTTGACCTTAAGCTAACCCAATCCTCTGCTTCTCAGATCAGAAAGACTGCTCATCAGAACTTAAAAGGTAGATCTACATTCACCAGGGTTCTCTCAGGCTAATTACATAAATAAATTCCCAGTTGGATCAAAGATGATACTGTTCTTAAATCTCAGCTGATAATCACACTGTGGAGCAAAAATGGATCATCATAGACTCATGGTACTGGTGGTTTCTGTGTATGAAAACACACGGGATGTAGTAAGAAGAGGTTAAGCATTCCATCCTACAAGGAAGCTTATAAGTCCCGGAAGAAAACAATTTAGTGTCTTCAAGCAATTGATTAGCTACATGAAGACCTTTTATCTGAGTCCTATATAAGTGGTAAGGACAGCTGAGAGAACTGGGGCACACTGTCCAACATTCACGCGGCTGAACAATTTTGAGGGTGTCCTTTCAAAGAAGCACAGTTTGTTTGACAAATTTCCATACAGTATGACTGGGACTTGTCTCTTTTGGGTACTTGGTTGATCCAAGAGAGCCTAGCCAGACTTTTTTCATTTTTAATTTGAGTTCTTGTGCCTAGGATCGTGTTATGATACTTGCAAAGCAAACACTTTACCAATGGAGCCATCTCCCTAATCCTCTTGTTCTTTGCTTTCGTATAACTGCAATGTCTAAGAGAGAGGGAAGTGGTGTGGGTATGGTTAGCCTCTGCAGAAGTGTGTGTGTGTGTTTGTGTGTGTGTGTGTGTGTGTGTGTTTACACTGGGCTCCTGTTTATCCTAACTGGTATACTCATGTATGGATTTCTTTGAAAGAGATTAAAGATATCTCTAGTTGCCCTCTAAAAAAGTACTGCACTTTGTCTCCGGGTCTTCCTTCCTTCCTTCCTTCCTTCCTTCCTTCCTTCCTTCCTTCCTTCCTTCCTTCCTTCTTTCCTTCCTTCCTTCCTTCTCTCTGTCCCTTTGTCTCATTCCTTTCATTACTTCATGTTAAGTTCCTGGTGTTTTCAGATTAACTTAAACTTCTGTTTGGATCTGGACTATGGAGGAAGTTCTGAAATGTTGAGTAGTCTCCAGCAACTCAATAATAAATCATTTTCATAGCTCTTCAGACCACACCAGAACAAAGTCAGGCTCTGTGACAGGATGCCCAGACATTATGAGAACTATCTCACTGAAAGAGAAAATGTACAAAAAAGTTGCCTGTACCAAGAAGGTCATGTATTTTCAGAAACATAGCAGATGTCTGCGAAGGAACTCGTGAATCCTGAATTTACTAATAGCAATGTTCATATTCTTTTTAGTTTTTATTTTTATATACAACAAGAAGATCCTACCCATCCCTATAGCTAAGAGAGTATGCCTTGACCTTTGCTTGTGTGGCACTCTTCATGGGAAGAAAGAAATGGACATCTACTCATCAGAAAACAGATGAAAGAATAAAGCAAGGATAACGCCAAAGTCCAACATAGTGAACCAATGAGTTTTATTATAGTTACGTATAGGAGAATTTGTGAGGAGCAACTGAAAGGGGCAGAAATAACCCAAAGACAGCTACATCACCAAAACTCTATCTCAGTATGGGTGACAGTTCATGGCACCCACCTGAAAAGAGCACTACAAATTGTTGGTAGAACTTGTTGGGCAGTACACTCCAGGTTTCAATAATATTGAATTTGGACAATGATTTCAGGATATGAAGTTCTGAAAGACTGACTACATCTAAATCAAAACAAGTTTTGTCATGTCCTTCCCATCACCTTTCCATGAATATCAGGTTTTACTCATGTAATAGGTACACTGGTATTTTTGCCCAATTTTAATGCTCCAAGAAAACTGATTATCAAATTGGAGAAAGAATTGTAGTTAATCATATGTTTCATTAACCTTGAGACTTTATGTGTGAGTGCCTTGAGATGGAAAGGTGCTGAAACACAGGAGTCCTTCCAGATCTCTGAAGATACATTATTTAGGCACCAACGTTTCCTGTTCACCTATCAAGTCACCACTGAATGAAGGACAGATGAAAGGACAGACAGCGTCACAGGGGACAGATTTATCTAAGCCATGGCTATTAATTCAGACCTGAGGGACAGTCCTAAGGTGACTGATTCCTCTGCTATGTGGAACAGATGCTATCTGTGCCCTTGACTTTCACTGTATGGAAACTCGGTTTTCAAAAGCTAGCACCTGAATTTCATTGCCTGAAGACTTTCTACAGACTAAGATATTCACTTTGTAACCTCTTATCAGCTTTAATTTCTAAATCCTATCACCACCAAGCGTCCCTCCAACTGGGACTGATGGAAAATGGTTTTCTGAATTATTAGTGGGGTAATTCTGAGTCATAGTCTACATTGAGCTTTGAGACATTCCTATGGAGAAGGGAACACAGTTGTCTACTGTTGGTGACATATACTTCCTTGGCTGCTGTTTTCTCCCGGCCTCACATTTCTGTCACCATATCAGTGTATTTTGCTTCTCACATAAACTATTTACATTGAAATCCTTACTGTAATCCAGCCTTTAAGACATCCAGAAAGGGAAACCTATAGCTCCAAGCTACAATCTATACAGAGGTCAAGTTAGAGAAAGCAACCAGAGTTATGAATGTATTTGCAAATTTGTGTGTGCTATATAATTCATCTCAATGATGACTGGGGAAATTTGCCTGTCTCCTAGAGGAGGGACCAGAGTGACCATGTAAAGGGAAAACAGATGCACCCAGCCTGAGGCTTCACACATCTGCTGGATGAGCAACGACTATCATTTTCCAGGAGGAGACAATAAAGAAATCCACATAAAACTTTTTATTGTGTAAGTGACACTAGTTATTATAGTCAGCAATCAGATAGCTACCCCGAGGACAGAACTTTTCTGCCTATTAATGTAGAGAGAATGGCTAGCCTGCTTCCCACGTCTCCAGATGTAACATTAGGGATGTTAGGATCCGTTCCAAAAAGAGTTATACGACCAGCAAAATACAAGAAAGATGTGTATTACAGGAAGACAATAAAATAAAGTCTAAGCATTTCTGGGCTCTTGGGGCAAATTGAATCATGGGAATTGAAAAATAAAAGGCTTGGGGAAAATACAGCCTGTGTAACAGATGATGAGACAATAATATGTATCTCCATTTTATGAAGGGTGAGTTCTTTTAGTCCCAAATTTGTAATTGAGGCTTTTCCAAACATATAAGACATTATTTTATGAAAACTTACAGTTTGGGTATTAATCACCTTGTCATACTGTATGGGTTTCTTATTCTGTGTGACAGTAGTAGCCAACAGTTGAGAATAAATGATTAAAAATTCCCCAGTGAGCTATCAACATCTTTTTTCACCTGAACCTATCTTCTAACTTTCTGTGGTATTGATGTGGCCTTTGTGGTGGAAACATCCAGCACACTGTTCTCCAATTATCCAAAACTACACTTAGACACAGTTCTATGGGCTCTGCACTGGTCCCATAGTATGGAAGAGACTGAAAAAACTTTAGGGGGTCATATGTACCATACTATCATCATTAGATGTGTGTGTGTGTGTGTGTGTGGTATATGTTGAGAAGGGGTAACAATTAACACTGCTATGGTATATGCTTTGAATAGGCCAGTTCAAGTGTTTAAAACAACAACTTTCACCTGCTTCTGACCTTATCTCTCATGCCCTGATAAATAAATGTGCTGATAAAAACTGTCTTGTTTTTATTGCCATCTAATCAGTGGAGAAAACAAACAGTGTATTATGTAGGTCCAGACTGTGGCCATCTATTGGTTTTAACCACTAGCATGCAGTGGAGGGATTTTTAGAAAGTAAAGTCAGAAATATCTTGAGATCGGTGAGCCTGAGCCATAGAGTCTCTTCTGCAATTATGGTGATTGTTATGCAAATGTCCATAAGTAACATAAATAATTGGTATAGCTGTGTTGTAATAAAACTTTATATTTATAAAATCAACAATCCACTAGAAGTGGGATTCATCCTTTCATCATCAGTGTACAAAGCACAGAGAAGACCAGGACCTTGTGGGAGATGTTTTTTAGGGCCACTTCCTCCTCATTCTGTAGGTTAGTTCACATGGATTAGCCTAACTACAAGGGACTCTGGGAAATATATTGTAAGTGGAAAGGGAGAAAGGCCTGGCTAGTTTTTGACATTCTGTTTTGTCCCACTGAGAAACGACGACCTTTTGTAATACAATGACTATAGAAAAGATTTTTCTGAGAATCCAAGCAATTAATTTAAAATGTCATGATGATATGATTCCTCTGGGATTTAGGACCTATTCTAAATCTACAAAGTTTTTTTTTTTTCTGTAAATGTCAGAGAAGCATTATTTAAACAATTTCATTAAGTCAACTGTTGTCCTGAACTTGAGACTACTCATCCTCCAGGTAAATGAAGTGTATAATTATCACCTGGGAATTAAAGGGTTTATGATGAACTTCTGTGGATAAACAATTTCCTAACTAATTTATGATTAATACACAGGAGTAATAAATCTCTATTTTTAAAAGTTTATAATTGTTAGAGAAACCCTGTCTCGAAAAACCCAAAAAAAAAAAAAAGTTTATAATGTTTACTGAACAATGATCTTTGCCCAATTGCCACCAAATTAATGAGATTTTATATATCCACAAACTCAACTAATAAGTCAAGTTTCTTTTCCAATATTTCTTTAGAGGGTAAATATTTTTCAAATTAGAGTTTTTCTTGATTAAATTGGCAGTAGAAAATGGTGGGTTTTTTCAGCCATTTGATGTCTATAAGATAATTATATTTAGCAGCATTAGTAGGTCCATTACCTAAACAGACATACATGAAATTTCATCAAACATCCTTGCCACAAAAGAACAGAAGAGATAAATATATCCATTGTAATTGCTTTGTTCAGAATAAGTTAAAGTCAAAGAAGTAAAAACTAAAATTCTTGTCTTCATTTTTCAACCTTCAATCGTTGTGAAAAAGCATAGCTGTGCAGATAAATCTAAAAATTTTAATAAGGAAAAATGAAAAACAAATGGCAGTTGCTTTTGCAGTGCCCCTCTAAGTCACCCTGGAACTTTTGACAGTTTTGCCATTGATGGAGTAGCGGCATATTGCCTATGTCGTGTAAGATCCTTTCGTAAAAGTGAATATTACATTTTCAATTTTATTCCTACACTATTTTGTTTTGAAAGCTGATGCTTCTTTGAAATTCTTTTTGCCAGTATTTTGGACTTCTGGAAGAGAAGTATCAGCAGGGTTGCAGTTCTAAAGTATAGTACCTGTAAGGATCCATCAGGAGTTTTTAGGTTTTTGTTTGTTTGTTTGTTTGCTTGCTTGCTTCACCATAGGGTCACCAAGATTCTGGGGTGAGAACCTGAAATGCTGCCACTTTTAGTGTTCTCCCACATGGCATGGATGCCACTGGTCCTGATTTCCAACAACATTTTAAAGAACACTAAATTAAAGATTCTCAATTGAGCATCTCACTTAAATTGTCTTAACACACACAAGAAATGCATTAGCTAGTTAATTCCTAATGTGAGTCTGGACTGACTTTAGGCAGTGATGATTGAGGTACCAATTTTGATTTCTGATTCCTGTGTTGTATATCCCACATGTTCACAAATAGATTGCCGTGCCCTCGACCTTCAATTTTTTTTGGTAAACTTTCAAACTTTTGAAAAAATTTTGTTCCCTCTCATTGACTGTCACTGAGATATATGATTTTATATGATGTATCCTATAATTCTAGAATTTATTATCCAATCAATTATGGAAGTAATTTGGATCCAGGCCTGAAGCAAGGATCAAGCCTGTTTTGACATATCAAGGCGTTTCGGTCAAAGCTGTGAGAGATTTCTAGGCTAATTTTAATTGAAGCCAGGATGATTACAGGATCACATTCAGTAATAGCAGCCTCACCTCCTGGACTCAGATGGACATTTATAAGGTAGATTCTGATTTCCCAGAAAGATGCTGTCTATTTGACCACCATAGAAACCAGCTTTATGTTCAGCTATCTGCAGTCCTGCTTTTTTCTATACCTCTTTCCTTACTGACCATCATCTGGAATCATTTTCTATATAAACTACCAGCACTCAGACATTTGGGCTACTTTTGTGGAGAAATCCAAAACTGACTCTACTTAAAAAAAAACATGGACTGGTGTTGTAGCCAGATCTCCTCTCCATATTGTCTCATGCCAACAGGAAGTACACCAGACCTGAACCAGTGCCCATATATCCAAGAAGGTCTGTTCAGCTGGAACCTCCAGCTCGGTCCCCCTCTTTTCTCTCCAAATCCTGCCCTCTCACAAGAACCACGTAAAGTCCAGTTCTGTAAAGGCAGTGGCTACTCCTCCCCTGAAGCAGCAAACTGCTCAAGACCATGCCTACAGGGGATTAAAGTCCCCTCCTTTAAACAGGTATGATGGTTTCTCTCCTGCTCCCTCTCCCTGCCTCACATCTGGGGGCTGGAAAGGTCATCCAGGAGTGCTTTGTCCAATTAACCTGGTACTCTACTCTAAAAAATATGGACTGACAGTGATGGGAGAGATTTTTTCCTTTGGAAATTTTGGAGTTGTGAACAAAAAGAAAATGTTGACAAAATATTAAAAAGTAAGAAGACTCCACTTATGTCAGTATAAGCCAATAGACAGACAGTGAATTCATATTCGACCAGGATTGTATCTGTGGGTGAGATGCATGTTATGAGCTAGACAGAAGGCTACTAACTGTGGCTCTCAACCATCCTTTAGAGAGACTGAGATAAAAGAACTGTGCAAGTGCTCCTTTTGGTTTTAGTTACTTTTCTCTCTGATGGGATCAGTATTCACAAGCTATTTAAAGAGGGGAGGGTTTATTTTGACTGATAGAGATCATAGAGTTTATTATGATGGGGAAGCCATGACAACAGAAGCACAAAGAGACTGGTCACATTGGATCCACAGTCAGAAAACAGAAAAAAAATTAGTTTTGAGCCTCAGCTTGTTTTCTCAATTTTATTTGTCTGCCTCCCCAGCCCACAGAATGGTAGCATGTACAGTTAGAGTGAGCCTTCCCACCTCAACCCAATTTGGAAATGCCCTCAAATTCATCCTTAGAAGGTTTGTCCCCTAAGTTATTTTAGGTCTTGTCAATTGGCAAAATTATCCATCATGCTTCTGGAGATAGTTTTGTCTAAAAATAACTTTAAATACTATGCTTGGCAATGCTCAGCTTCAACAAATGTTATACCATCTCCTTCAAACTTGAGAACCAGGGCATCTCTTCATCCACCTGGAACCAATTTCTCACTTCATTGAGCAGCTCAGATTTCCATGTTTCAGCTAAACTCCGAAGTTTAAAGGTTGCTTTAACCTATGTTCTATTTGTGAAGGACAAAGTCAGGCTAATGATGATCAATGGGCAGAATCAATGGGCACAACAGGTGTATGACTAGAATTGAGAGTTTATAAAAAATATTAATTTTCAATCCAGGCAAGAAATAATCTCAATATTAAAACTATTTGATCTCTATCAGCCAACTATTAGGAACTTTTTCTCTTTTGAGAGGTACTAACTTGCAAAAGTTTGTGAGTGGTGTATATCATCTTTTCCTCTGAGTTACAGCGAGCATTAACTCATTAAAGATTTTGATGCATTGAACTGAAAATAGTATCAGCTTTATTTGATTCTCATTTTCCTGACTTAAGTGATTTTAGATTTGTTTGGACTTTTAATTTTTCTTGTCATTTCTGTAGTTTGTTCTTTATTTTTAGTTTTTATTGTTTGGTTTTGGGTAAAACCTGATATTATGCTAATCATTTTGTGTCCTGGCCTGAAAGTAAAATCGCCTTAATCCTATACACATGTAAGAGAGTGTCTTCAGGAAATTCATTCAGGCTAAGTTAAGTCTCCACTTGTCTCCATGTGTCAATGGGCCTGCGACTCCCTGGGATTAAGAAAAAATTTCCCCATCTCCATCATCCCTGGGTATCACTGCTTGTTATATCCCAAGAGGAGAATGAGGCTCTGTAAAGAAGAGTGGTTCTGCAGTATCCAAAAGGCTCAGAATTTGAGTTATAACTTCTGAAATTATTGCATCTAACATGCCTGCCTGATACTTTGTTTATTGTAGAAGGTTTTCTAATGCTGTAAGATTTTCCTGAGGAAGCGATGAATGTATGTCCATTCATCCCAGATAGGGCACAAATGTCAGACAAAGAAATGATTTGCCCTGAAGTCTAGCTTAGTGAATAACTGAATTTATTGCAGGTTACTTGCAGGAGCCTGGATGCCCAAAAAGGTAGCTACATCAATGGGAAGCCAACACTGTTATGATATCCACCATCAAAAAAATAAAAAATAAAACAAACCAACTTGCATCCCTGGATTTTCCAGTACAACCTGTATGTAGCTCTGTTGTTCACAAAGTTCCTTCTTTCCTGAACTTTTATAGTCTTAGGAAGGAGCCTTGTAAATCTTCTAACTTTATGAGCCTTGTAAGTATCGTTTACTTCCTGAATTTTTTGAGTGTCCCTCCTCTCTTCAGGAAGGAATGTTTCAATTCAGAACAAATAGCTGTATAAGTAACCTAAGCAGCTCAGATTACTGAATGAATCCCATATAAATGGAGAAGAGTAACTATTGGTAGCCTGTGAAAGTGCTTCTATCTCTATGAGGTTAAAACATGTATACTTTCAATTATGTATTTACTTTATATGTACAAATCATGAAGTGGGCAGGATACTCACCACTAGGTGAGGAGTTATTGGTATTTGGTAGCCGCTTGGAGAGAGTCAGTTTTATTTAAAGATGTGATCCCTGTGAGATTAAACACATGCTAGGCTAATGCCCATTCCCATGAGTAGTTGAGCAACAAAATCTGTACTCCATGCAGGGTGGGTGAAGTTAATGAGTATAAAAGGGATACATTTTATTTATAAAGTTTGACTCTTTATATACATGTTTTCATTCTTCCTTCTTTCCCGTTAGAACAGTAAAATAAGGCCCTTTCTCTTTGTGGCAATTCTTCTCAATAAGGCTCACTACAATTTGCTCACTAACTGAATTTTGAGGTCTACTTGCATCAATCAGGGTCTAAGCAGGGAAGCAGAACATATGTCAGGTAATTCAATACAAGAAATTTATTATGGTGTCCAGGGAGATGTTGAAAGTGCTGACCACCTACAGAAGTCAGGCACAGACAGCTTCAAAAGTGTGTGAGCTGCCTACCTGTGTTTAGCTACCTACTTGAAAGAATGCTCTCCAAATAAATCTTGAAATTCTTTACAATATTACTTTTGATTTTTCAGTTTATAAGTGAAGGTCATTGGGATGATAGAATATGCCCAAGATATAAGCAGAAGATATGCAATATGCGTTTACTGCAATCTGTTTATTCCATTTGCCCTATGAGAGTAGAATCCCAGTGAATCTAAAGATGGGAAGTTTCTCATGATGTCATGTAAGAAACACTGAGATGACTCATGACACCACATCTTCTGTTCTAATCAGAAACTGCTGTGAACCCCAGAAAGAAGCATCGTGGGAAGAAACATTAATAACCAAGAGCCCTATCTTACCATGCATGCTACTGTTAGGTCTCTATACTATACAACTATTTATGAAGAAAATGCATGCACAGAAGGAAAGAAAATGATAGGGCAGCCCATATATCCTCTTACATTGGTCCTTTCTTGCATATGAGAAACTCAGAAAACCCAGTGTGGATACAGCGTACCCATATCAAGGAGTACAATAAACATCTACTTCATTTAGTGTTTTAATTATTCTAAAAAGAATAGAGTACATGAAAATACATGATATAAGCAGTGCATTCCCAAAGTAATAAAATACTGTTGTATTTTATTTAAAATTCTAATTGCATGATATAAATAAATATAAAAATTATTACAAATTCAAGTTTTGACTTTCTTACTTGAGAACAATGCTAGAAATCATTTTTAATAGCAAGAAGAGGGGGGTAGAGAAAGAGAGACAGAGAAACTCTAAAATGATTTATTCTTGTTTTGTGAACAAGAGACACTGGATTTTCATTTTGTACTGGGTCAGAAAATTGTGAGGTAAGAAGGCCAAAATGTAGCGTCATCATGAAGGGTGAAAGCACATGGCATGAACATGTTTACAGCCATGGCCAAGGCCAGTAGTTATGCTATGCCGTCTGAAAGGAGTGGCCACCTGTTGGGAACTAAGACAAGATACTGGAAGATAAGGTTAGAGAAGGACTATCTGGAGCAGTAGTGATATAGTTTGAAGATATCTATCATAATTCATGCATTGGAAACTCAATATCCAATGTAGCTGTAACTGTGATCAGTGTTTAGGTAGTGGCAGGCAGGCCCTTCTCTCATAAACAAATTAATGAAATAAAGGGGGAGGAACTTCTACCTTCTTTTTTGTGAGAATACAACATCCCTCTCCTCTGGAGAGCATCAGGTTCCTACTGTCACTTAGAAGCTAAGAACTGTCTTCATGAGAAGTTGAGAACTTATCTTGAATGTTTCAGTGTTAAAACTGAAAAATAGGTTATCAGCTATTTATATATGATTCAGTCTGTGGTGCTCTTTTTTAATTTTTATTTTCATTTTGGTTTTTTTGAGACAGGGTTTCTCTGTAGCTTTGAAACCTGTCCTTGAACTACCTCTTGTAGACCAGGCAGGACTTGAACTCACAGAGATCTGTCTGCCTCTGGGATTAAAGGTGTGCACCACCACTGCCCAGCCTGTGGTGCTCTTTTATAGTGGCATAAATGGTCTTAGATCTCCCCTCTTGGAATCCAAGTTAGGGTCAGAAACTCACCCTGTACCTAAGTATGGAGAGGAAAACCTGGCTGTTCCTCCTGTTTTCTGAATGGGACTAGATTTAACGTGCTATGTACTTTGAGTCATGTACTTAAAATGTGGATACCATGGAGGGGAAGTAAAGAAAGGGAGATAAATTTCCATTTCCCCTAGTCTATTGTAAATTTCTATGTCCCCATTCATATATCATCAAGGAGGGATCAAAACCACCTTGTTTACTAATTAGTGATCATCAAAAAATTACTTCTAAACTCATGCCAAGATAGGAAATCACATGCAGCCATTTCCCTTCCTGTGCCCCAACATAGGGGACTTACTAACAGACAAATGACTTCAGGTGGACAGAAGTAGCAGACTCCACTACCATGCCAGAAAGAGTGCATAGGCAGCTACAGACCAATAAAAGAAACAGGAAATAATTGGGAGGCAGTATTTTAACCTAAGGAAATCCCACACTCTCTTAAAGTCAACAGACTCCTATCTCTAAGGCATACCCTTGCCTATACAGAGTCTGTGATGCTTAACACTAAATTTCACTCTCATTTTGACTTAAACTTCTCCATATCTTTTATGTCTTTAATAAAGGAAGGGAAATGACCTGACCCTTAGACTGTAATTGTGCCTTGTGAGAAGACAACAAGAGACAAGTGAGGAAATTGGAAAGCACGTAACCTCATTCCCCATAATTCTCCGCTCTGCAACCGACATCCTTCCAGGCTTTTTCTCCCTTTCCCTCCTCAGACCTTTGTGCACATGTTACACTGTCCAAACCTCCTCCATCCTTTAGGGTTTTAACCTACCATTCCCCGTAGGCTCCCCTTAATCCTTGGGAATGGACTTTTTTTTTTTTAATTTCTTTATTATCTGTAGCTGGAGGAAGAATTTTAAAGTAGCATCCCTTGCTATTAAAGAGACCAGGCTCAAATTTTCCTGCCTATTAATGTAGAATTTGGGAATATTTTCTTAGCCTAACAGAACCACATTGTCCTTGTCTTAAATAAAAGTGACAGATTTTGCAGCTTGAGATTATTGGCGAGAGGAGAAGCTAGCAAACACCAGACTCAAAGCTGGGGTCATGTGTGACCATTACTTAGCATACATATCAAACTCCCATTATTGTCTAAAGATACTATAATGAAATAGAACAAAAAGTCTGTCATTTAAAACAACCTAAGTTTATTCATTCACAATTCTTTGTTTTAGAAGACGTAAAGTCTAGTTTCTCTCTACATTGTGGAGACAAGATGTTTCTTTGCTGTTTACCAGAATTTGATGGTGATGTCAATCATTGATCTCCCTTAGGTGATAGTTCTGTCCTTACTATCTCTATCTCTGCATTCCCTGTAAGACCAAGCCATCCCATATCCATATCCCCATGTTTTAAGGACACTGGTTGCATTGGATTAAGGGACTTTTCTGATAGCTTTATCTTATCCTGATTCTTTCAGAAAAGGCCAGTAACAAATAAAGTCACATCCACAACTACCAGTATTAAAGACTTCAGCATGTCTTCAGGGTGACATGCTTCAACCCACAGCAAGTTCATCTTAATTTCACAGAGTGTCTTCTAACCTATTGTGTATTTCCTGGCTCTGTGGTCATTCCTTGAGCTTACCAATTTGTTGCCACCAGACTGTATTTTTTTTCCATCCAGAAAAGAAAAGACTCTGATTCAAACAAAACTGCAGGAACAGCAACTTCTTAAAGATTTTAGAAAGAACAAGGGAGCTAGAGACTGCCAAACCCCACAAGCCAAACAGCTTGGAGAAAGAGATTTAGAGCTCATAAATATCAGAGAAGCCCTGGAACATGAGGGGCAGAAAGAACTATTCTAAACACAGTGAAACATAAATAAAGTTGGATGCAGTTCATTGGCTTCACTCCCAGGGCAAAATTATCATCCCCTTTCCAAAAGCAGCATTTAGCACACCATTATTTTAGAATGGCTATTGTCTTTGTGGATACATTATTTTTTTATAGCTTATGACAGGAGTTGACATGACATCGCATTATTCTGTATTTTCCTTTGGGTGTACACAGGCAGGCCCTTGGGTTCCTCCAACCCAAGCTTTAGTCCAAACAAATTCACTTACTTGCATGCACCTAAAGTGACCATCTACCTAGCCAGTTCCACAACCCTTATGGTAATACCCAGATTTTATATATCTTTTTCACTGGAGTATACATTGCCATACTAGGCACTAAAAACAAAGAAAGAAAAATGTTTCCCTATAGTTTATTACTTTGGAATAATCCATTGTATAATTTTTAGAACTACAGTTTTAGTGATTTCTAAGAACTTCAATGCCATAATTGTTTTAGTTGAAATCCCCTTATTGACCATTTGCTTTTTTACCATTGTTTTCCTTGTCAAATTCTTAGAACAACCAACTCTGCACCCAAATTTATGTGTGTTTTGAAGCGTATCTCTAACTTCCTATTACAAGTTCTAAAAATTTTAGGAGAACAATCAAAGTATATTTACTTTTCTGTCGAGAAGCCATGAAGAAGCTTGAAGACACAAATGCCTGTATTTTAACAGCTCTGACCCATGTCAAGGTCATTGATAAAAAGGAAAGAGGCACTACACTTCAAAGTTTTCAGACCATGTGCACAGATGGGACTGGCCTTTGTCTCTAGATGAAATCTGATAAAATCCTCTCATATAACAAGTGAGAACTTGACTTTTGCTGGATACCTGAGACACTGGAGGCCGAAAAGCTGCAGCATATTCATTGTGGTCCTCTGATCACTGTGTCTCAATCAGTCAGGACAATTTAAGGCCACTTTTTACACCTCTTCCTTTGCACAATTCAATCTTTCAGAGCCAATTGAGAAACAGAAGGAGGTCACTCCCTGACCCAAATCCACCCTCGCCAGGTTTCAATCAAAGATTCCCCTTGCTTTTCTCTTCTTCTGTGTAAACAGAATTCCATTCTTCAGTAGTGTCTGTCTTTGGCAATTGAAATGACTGATGGCTTGTTGCATGTTATTATCCAGATTTGGAGAGACTGTACTGCCCTTCTGACCAAAGAAATAAGATCAAGGATTCAGCTGCAAACAACCTCACTAGGTGAAAATGCAGAGGTCAAAACACAATTTGGAAAAGTTCTAATCCTTTGTCCTTTGTTGCAAATGGTGAAAACTTTCTCACTAGGGATTGGAACCAATTCTTATCCATGGAGAAAAAGCAAGGAAGATTGAGGGCATGCTGCAAAAGAAATTAATTTATGCTGTCCTGAATGATAATTTCTTGCTACTAAGAGTGCGTTGAGTGGATAAGCAGCCACAGTAACTAACACATGATTGATAGTTAGCGATGTAGGTTCCAGCCACATGCAGGCCTTCTGACCCAGTACTAAGAAGATCATTGTCTCAATCTGACTTGTGTTAAAACAAGAATTACTGGGCTTGTGTAGTAAATGTACCTATGCATTCATTTAACTGCCAGAAAGTGTGCCTGTAAAGAACTAATTTTGTTTATCAAACAAAATAAAATAGAAATAAATTGTCAAAGCCTTATTATCATTAGAAGAAGCTTTGTGTTCCTCTGGTATGCATTTGAACTTTGTGTAAGATAAACACACCAAAATCAATTCTAACATGTAAGATGTATTTGTTTGATCTCCTTATATGCTTAATTGTATAATTTTAGGTAGCTTAAGTTATTTAAAAGCAAAGACATGCTAAAATTTTCACATATTATGAAAATATGTAAATTTGAAAATAATATTTTATTCTAGAAGCATGTCATCCCTAGAGGCAAGTCCCACTAACAGATTACATATATGAAACATATCACCTTCCAGAAATGGTTTTGCATGCATATTATTAAAATATACTTCTAACATGTTATTCTGCACTTTGCTTTTGCATACATTTTAAATTTCATATGATGGTGAATGGAAAGAGGTCTTTGTCACTATTTTAAATTTTCGCATAATACTTTTCTCATTTTTTTTGTATAAAATTGGTTGTCACTGAATGTCATTCTGAGTATGTCCACTTCTTCTCTTGCCTTACGTGTTCCAAATGATAGCTCAAGGAAGAGCTCTCTGCATATGCATTTGCATACACGTAAAACAAAATATAAAACTACTGATTCTAAGGAGAGGTGCACTTAACTGGTCAGTAAATTTTCCTACTTTACTCTTCAAGTCATATCACTTAGCAAAACAACAACCAGGCAAGTGACTAAGGCCTTGCAATCTCTTTGGTTTTCTGAGATTCAAAACTTGGATATGTATGACTTGAAAGGTAGGAATCAGCAATGTCATGCCTGTGTGATATGTATCTCTTTAATTGTAACTGTTTATACACATGTTCACGCTTAGAAGCCATCTGTGTCTAATTGAAAGCTGTTTATTATTTTCTTTCAGCCATCTTCATCAGAGGAGCACCAGGCCCTTTTCTGACTAAGTGAGCAAAACTCATCTTATACTAATGGCTTTATAAATTATCACCTAGAAGAACACATGTTGTAAACATTGCTTCTTGGTTTGTGTTGCGTTTTTCTCCTCTTTCTTATATTAGATTTTTGTGAACAGATTATACATGAGTCTGCTTCAAATACTTTATCAATATATTTTTTTCTTGCTTTTTAGGTCTATAACCAAATTTTATTTCTTTTCTTTATTTTTCTGTGAAAGACTCATATATTGTATAATGTATCTTAATTCTATCCACTCTCACATTCTCCAGATATCCAGGATCCCTTCACCAGCACAATTTTTTGTCTTCCTTTTTTTCATAACCAACTGATTCCAGTTCACATTAACCATGTGGTCATGGGTGTAGTAGAGTCTTCCGCTGTAGTAGAATCATAGCCAGGGCCAACCTAATAGACAACCCCTAAAGAAAAATGATTCACCCTTCCTGGTAACTCTCAGTTGCTAATAGCACCTCAGATAGAGGCAGGACCTCACCTCCCATGATCATGTGCAGCCCTTGTGCATGTAACCACAGAACTGTGAATGTTTGTGTACAGTAATGTCAACAGCATAGTAATATGGGTACTCTTTCTCATCCTCTGGCTCATACACTGTTCACACACCCTGGTCCCAGATATTTTTTTCTTGAGCTTGGGGATAGGGAGGAGTGTGACATAGATGTCTGATCTACAGCTGAGCTGTTTGGATAGTTATGTGTCTGTATTAACACAGTGCATATCAAGCTTGAGAAAAGCACAAATGTTTCTCTGATCAAGACTGAGAAAGGCACAAATCTATGACTATAAACATAAATATTAGAAGGCACTTTGACCACTTCACCATTTATCTATTGGTTTTTTCTTTTGACTTATGGCTTCTCCAGTCTTGAATTTCAGCCATGGTTTCAGCATCTGCCATGGATTCCCTCTTTTCAATCAGGCTATAATTCCAATGGAAAGAGTGACTGACTACTGGCGCAAACAGTCTTGCCACTGTTGAACCAGTGGGACCATCTGACCTGATATGTCAGGAGCATAACAACCAATGTCAAATTCTGGGTAAGATCACTAATGCCTTTTCTCCCCCAGCAGACTACATAGCATCTTTTAACACTACAAAAGTCACAAACTACGAACTATTACTTCCATACCAGCCTGTGTCTACTATATCGCCTACATTTATCATTTCTTATATATTTGTCAATACCTGGTATTTGCAACATAGTATATATGTTGTGTGTAAATGACAGATTATATATAATATATATGCAAGAATATGAATTTCCCCATGATTTTAAAAGTAGATTTTTTTGCCTTTTATTTTCTGCTCAGTAGTTTATATTTGAGATCTTTAAGCAGCGTAAGGACTTTAACTGAGTAGTTGGGGAAAGAGAAATAAAGAGAGAAAAGAATAAAGGAAATACAAATATCTTCAAAGACTTTTGAAAAATTTATAGAGGAGCAGTATTTTGTAATCTTGGTTAAACATACACACAAATAATACATATGTGTGTGCATTACACCATTCAGGATGTGTATGAATTCCACCGTGCAGATCGCAAGAGCTGTAGACTATCAAACAAAAACCTCAGTGCCAGTCATGGGAAACCCCCTCAAGTTGTTGGCCAGGTAGGGGGTGTTGATTTGTAATCATTTGATGAGTCATATGTAAGTTACAATGACATCAAAAAGATGTGCTGTTTCTTTATCTCAAAATTGTGACATCCATGTAAATTTAATAACCACATTCTCTAATTCTAATAATAGAATGTCTGTCGTCTAATATTTTGATCAAAGTTTTCGTCTTTTGTTTAGTCTTCTCAGGGACATCAGAACTTTAGAGATATTATTATTACTTCTTCGGCAATTTTATATAATGTGTTCTGATAATATTCATGTGTTTCCCTCAAATCCTTCTATAAATAATCTATATGCCATACCTACCCAATTTAATGCTGTCTCATTTAAAAAAAAGTTGAAGCTGATTTATTTTGCTCAAATATTCTTACCAAAGTGCTTATGTGCCTATAAATAACCTCTTCCTCATGCTTTTTATGAAGGCTTACTCTGTGGAAACAATTAATTCCCCAATTTATTTCTTGTCCTCCCTCCATGAATTGGGTAGGCCCATAGTGAAGGACAAGGGAAGGAAGAGACGTTTCAGTTGCCTCTTGGGAGTAACGAAAAGAAAACCGGCTTTGTCTTTTTCAAAAGGTATCAACTGACAATAACTCCCCAACCATAGATGGTACTTCATGGCCACATCCCACCCTTCATGGTGGAATCTTCTCCAGCTTGAACATGCAGAGGTCATATACATATTGTTACAATTCTCTGACCTGTTGCATCTGGAAAACAGTTTCTTTCCATCATCTATCACCCCTGGCTCTTATAGTCTTTCTTCTGCCTCTCCTATGCTGATCTCTGAGCCTTGGAAAGAGGGGTGTAATACACTTGTCAAAATTATGGTTGAGCATAAGACTCCATAGCCTTGTTTTCTCTTCATGTTGAGCAATTGTAAAACTCTGGTGGTAGTTTCCATCCAGTGTAAGAAAAAATTTAAAATGAAGTTTGAGGTTTGCTGTGTTCTATTAATATAAATATAAGTCACTAGGGGTCATTTTAATTCTGTGTTCATTTATCATTATAATACCATTAGCTTACCTTCTAGGGTTTTGACATATCTTGCTACAGATTCTTGGTCCTGTTCATGGTGCCAGGTTTGAGTTTCATCTTGTGGGTCAAACCATAAATCCAATCAGAAAATGATTAGTTTGCCCATAGCATTCATGCCCCATTGTGCCGCTGGACATATCTTATCAGGACAGTCATCATTGTAGATTTTAGGGATCAGAAATAAATAAGATTGATAATTAGCTTTCTCATCCAGCAGCATGTATAACATCTTCCAATATGAAAAGTTATTCAGTAGTAATGAAGCTTCAAGATTGTTAACACTTAATTCCTCCATGTTTTATGATTCGAAAACATGATGCCTTAAATACAAAGGTCTTATTGTTAAGCTATGGAATCCAACCAAGAGCAATGGCAATAACCTATGCTTGCTCAGGGATATAGGTGCCTCAGGGGCCAACAGACCCCAAAATAAGTAAATTATTCCTGTTGATAGGTTGTCTTTTTTTTTTTTTTTTTTTTTGAGACAGGATTTTTCCATAGCTTTTTGGTTCCTGTCCTGGAACTAGCTCTTGTAGACCAGGCTGGCCTCGAACTCACAGAGATCACCCTGCCTCTGCCTCCTGAGTACTGGGATTAAAGGTGTGTGCCACCACTGCCCGGCTGTTGATAGGGTTTTTATTTGCTAATGTTGTACAGGTATTTGAGATTTTGTCTCCCCATTATAGGGTAAATCCATTTAAAATATTTGTATGTATATTATAATTAATGCTTTTTGGATTTTGCTACTAAATTATGCACTGATATACTTTGTCTAAACTTAATTTATTTATAGTGTAGTTTGAACCATGTTTTATTATTTTGACTGCTTTCAACAAACAGAGCCTATGTAAGAATTAGAAAATGAGCCACCATGTGGTTGCTGGGAATTGAACTCCAGACCTCTGGAAGAGCAGTCAGTGCTCTTAACCTCTGCCACCTGCCTTTAATCTTAGCACTTGGGAGACAGAGAAAGACAGATCTCTGTGAGTTTGAGGCCAGCCTGGTCTATAGAGTGAGTGCCAGGACAGTCAAGGCTGCACAGAGAAACCCTGTCTAGAAAAACAACAACAACAACAACAAAAGAATTAGAAAATGAATACTCTTTTTCTGTTCTCTGAATCATTATCCTCCTACTGGGTTGTCTGATTCAGCCTTCATATGAAGGTTCATAATTAGTCTTTTAAAAATTTAATTAGCATTTTTCATTTATTTTAAAGTTTTCCCTTCCTCCATTCCTCCTGTTCCCTCTCCCTGCCTGCCATCTAACCCCCAATCCAGACTTCGGGAAGAGCAGTCAGTGCTCTTAACCTCTGTCACCTGCCTTTAATCTTAGCACTCCTCCTCCATCTCCATTCAGAAAGGGGGCTTCAACAAAGCATGGCACATCAAGTTGAGGTAAGAGCAAGCTTCTCTCCCTCCATCAAAACTGGGCACAGTAATTCAGAATGGGGAGTGTTTTATTGTAATTTGCTATGCCCTGTTAGGTTGAGATCCCTGGGAGGCCTGCTCTTTTCTACAGGGAAACAGAGGAGGAGTGAATCTAGGGAAGACGAAGAATGCAGAATGGGAGGAGTGGAGGGGGTAAACTGTGGTCAGGGTGTAATGTATGGGAGAAGAATAAATACCAAAAAAAAAAAAAAAAAAAGAAATAAAATGAACAATATACCTACAAAACTCTCTCAATATTTCTTTTCCCATTTCTATTCTTTCAGGTCAGAGTTAGCCAGTATTCCAACTTATGAGCATATACTTTTATTGAAAGAGCTTTAACATATATTGATATGTTGTTTAAAAGGCATTGCTTTGCACATGGGCCATCTAAATGAGAAAATGAGTCATCTGGTAGATTTAGGACTTAGTGTGTTCTTTCGCAGCTATGCTTCTAATAGCCTTCATGTCAAAATGACAATCTGTAATTATTTTATCTACAGTGCTCCATAGAATTACACGTATGAATAACTTTCACTTTGTTTGTGGAATGGATATTACATTAGCTTAGTTTGCAGCATTTTCTTTTTGTAAACAGTACTGTTGTAAATGTGTGTTAAATGTGTGACTAGTGCTTGCATAATTATTTCTCTATTTACCAACTAATGACATTTCTGGATCACAGTGGAAGGACGCTTTTGACTTTAGTGTTTAACTTCAAAGTGAAAAATAATTTGAATCCAACAGAAGACTATTTCTGCCAATTCTTGGAATTCTGCCCTTGGAAAATAGAATCTGTGTTGTAAAATAATGCTCTGTTTGTTTCATTTCCATTTACCATACAGTAATGGACAATTAGCAACATTTTCTTATTAGTACCATTTATATCTATTTTATAAAACACCTATTCAAATATTTTATATCTTCTTGTCCTAGTTGTTTTTCTCTTGCCATTTTAAAAAAGCTAATCAAAGTCACCTTGGAAAAGAAAGAATTTAATTGACTTATAGGTTAGAGCCCATTATTCAGAGAAGCCAAGGCAGGAGCTCAGGGCAAGAAAACAGAGGCATGAACTGAAGCAGACGCCATGGAGGGATGCTGCTTGCTGGCTAGCTTCCTCTGTTGCTCAGCTACATTTTTATAGTCTGGTGTCCACCTGTCCACGGATGGCACTGTGCCCAGTAGGCCGATCCTACCCACATTAATTAGCAATTAGAAAATGCCTCACAGACATGACCACAGGTCAATCAGACAATTCCTTAATTGTTTTTCCCTCTTCCCAGTGACTATAGTTTGTGTTAAGTTGTCGAGAAACTAATGTGGGGATTTTAAATTTTTACATGGTGAGAAGTTATTAATACCTCCCAGGTAGCAATCCTTTATTTTTATTTCACATATACAAAAGTTTTACATCAATTTATTGTTTCTCTTTTGGCTCATATGGAGATCTTTTTGGTGAAAAAGTGATTTGAAATTAATGTAAGTAAGTGGCCTTTCTCTGTTACTTACCCATTTTTTGTCTTAAGAGACTTTCTTCTACTCCACAATAAGAAAGATACTCTGATATTTTATTCAAAAGATTTAAATTTTTTTCTTTAAATTTTAGTGGCTATAATTAGCACAGAATCAAACTTTGTCCATGTATTAAGGTAGAATTAAATTTTACTTGGTTTTTATATTGATAAATTTCTATCAGCACCAGATACTGCCTTTCTGCTGAGATCGCCAGTCTTACCTCTGATATCAGGCTGCCCTGATGTACTGTTCTGCCAATGAAATACTCTATTTATAACTTTAGTTTCTTAACACCTTTATTTCCTTTCTCTTGTCTGTCTTCTGTTTGTTCTTTCCTTCCTTCTTTTGAGACAAGAGCATGCATATCCCTGGTTGAACCAGAACTCACTGTGTAGACCAGAGTGACCTCAAATTTACAGAGATCAGTCAGCCTCTGCCTCCTGAGTGCTTGGATTAAAGGTGAGAACCTACACACCTGGGCCAATATCTTTATTCTGGGATGACATGTAATTTTACTTATTCTTTCCTAATAATAATTGGTGGTTGTTAACCTAGTTGCTTGTCACAGCTTTTTATCATTAAATTTAAACACACATGGACACACACACACAACACACTCCTAACTTGATTGAAATTAAACTACAATTTATTAAATTTGATCTTATCAGATCTGAGATACACCTAACTACAGATCAAATTTAGACTGTCTTCTTTTTCACTAGATTTGTAAATAAATTTTTACTGGAATACAGCCTCACAGATTTCTCTGCTTTCAAATGGCTGGTCGCAAACTGCAAGGCAGAGTCATGCATGTGCAATAGCAATTTTATGGCCTGCAAAGTTTGAAATATTTGCTACCTGACCTATAAAAGTATTAATATGGATAATTTGGTGAGTAATTCTATTTTAATGATATTGATGTTTTATATCCAGAAATAATGTAAGACTAATATATTACTTCTACTTGAATTTTTAAAAGAAAATCCTATAGGCATCCTCTACCAGATGCCCAGGGCAATGTCCCCAGTTAGTTCATTGGGGCACCTGAGGATAGGGAACCTGAAATGAACCTATCCTATAATCATACTGATGAATATCTTGCATATCGCCATAGAACCTTCATCTAGCGATGGATGGAGATAGAGCCAGAGACCCACACTGGAGCACCGGACTGAGCTCCCAAGGTTATAATGAGGAGCAGAAGGAGAGAGAACATGAACAAGGAAGTCAGGACCATGAGAGGTGCACCCAACCACTGAGACAGTGGGGCCGATCTATTGGGAGCTCACCAAAGTCAGCTGGACTGCTACTGAAAAAACATGGGATAAAACCGGACTCTCGGAATGTGGCGGACAATGAGAGCTGACAAGAGGCCAAGGAGAATGGCACAGGAACTTTCAACTGGCGATAGATCGAGAGAGAGACAGAGACCCAAATTGGAGCAACGGTCTGAGCTCTTAAGGTCCAAATGAGGAGCAGAAGGAGGGAGAACATGAGCAAGGAAATCAGGACCACGAGGCGTGCACCCACCCACTGTGACAGTGGAACTGATCTATTGGGAGCTCTTCAAGGCCATCTGGACTGGGACTGAATAAGCATGGGTTGAAACTGGACTCTCTGAACATGGCGGACAATGAAGGCTGATGAGAAGCCAAGGACAATGGCACTAGGTTTCGATCCTAATACATGAACTGGCTTTGTGGGAGCTTAGCCTGTTTGGATGCTCACCTTCCTGGGCCTGGATGGAAGTGGGAGGACCTTGGTCTTCCTGTAGAGCAGGGAATTTGGACTGCTCTTCAGTATCGAGAGGGAGGGGGAATGGACTGGGGGGAGGAGAAGAGGAGTGGGGATGGGGGAGGGGAGGGGGGAGGGGGCAATGTGTGGGAGGAGGGGAGGGAAATGGGAAACGGGGAGCAGTTGGAAATTTTAATTAAAAAAGAATAAAAAAAAACTTGTGTATATATATATATACATATATATACATATGTGTTTGTGTGTGTGCATTTAGATTTATTCCTAGATACTTTGTTTCCTGCTATTTATCAATCAAAATTTAGTTACTACAGCTTCTCAATTTTAATGATACTGAATAGAAAAGCATTTTTTTTTGTAGAGAGATCTATATGAAGTTCTGTAGTCTTTGATTACCTGTAACTTAGATAATTAGGGGTCCCTCTGTTTATCACCATCAAGAATACATTAGTAGAGTGATACATCTATTTAAAAAGTAATTATGATCTATGGTAGATATTTCTACATGTGCATCTTACTATATGTTTTTTTCTGGTTCTCAAATATACTGACCTATTTCTGTCAGTGTGGCTGAGATTCCTTGCTAAGAATAAATCTTTGGACTTTCATAAATCACAGTTGTTTGGATAACATAAAGAAGTGCATTTATCTACAAGCCATGATTTTATTTCAAACTGCATAAGAGGTAATGATCATTTGGACACTTTTTAAATGAATGAAAATTCTGGTCAAATCTTCAACATCCCAAGGGAAAGGGATGACAATTGTGTGTCACATGGTTATACTCTGTATCTATAAAGTAGCAGATTATATGTTCCCATGGTTATACTCTGCATCCATAAGGAAGCAGATTATGTGTTCACGTGGTTATACTCTGCATTTATAAGTTAGCAGTGGGAACTTGTGGAGACCTCTTGTCAAGTGGTTGTTATTACCCAATTAAATCCCATATTGATCTTTTCTTAGCTGAGTCTTCTAACACTGTGACAATATCAATATTCTCTTGTAATAGTTGACAGACTCATGCTTTTCTCTTATGTATTTATTTATTATTCATTTTGCTGATAAGGATATTTATTTTTTTAAAGATATTTTTAAAAGAATTTTATGGCTAATTTCGAAAACACAAGTGACAGCTTATGCTGGAGAGGATGAGAAGCAAGGGGAATACTCCTCCATTACTGGTTGGAGTGCAAACTTGTACAGACACTTTAGAAGTCAGTGTGGTGGTTTCTCAGAAAACTGGGAATTCACACACCAGAAGACCCAGCTATACTGCTGTTGGGCATATACTCAAAGATGTTCAATCATACTACAAAGACAGTTGCTCAAATAGGTTCATAGCAGCTTTATTTACAATAGTCAGAACCTGGAAACAAATTAACTATCCCTCATCTGTAGAATGAATTAAAACAATCATAGTACATATACGATGGAATATTTCTCAGCCGTTAAAAACAAGGACACCAGGAAACTTGAAGGCAAATAGATGAAAATAGAAAAAAATCATGCTGAGTGAGATAACCCAGACTGAGGAGAAAAAAACATGTTACATACTCACTCTTAAGTGGATATTAGCTGTAAAATAAATGATAACTATGCTACACTCCATAGACGCAGAGAGACTAGCTAACAAGGAGAGTCCACAAGTGGACATCCAGGTCAACCCCAAAAAGAGAAAATAGAAGAGATTGTATGAGGGGACTGAGGGCAGTTCAGGATGGAAATATGAACTACCAGGTTTGGGGGGGTGGCAGAGAGGGAGAGTCCTAAAAGAGAGGGGGTGTATTTTGGGATCAAGTAAAAACCCGGTGCAAATGGATCTTCCAGGAATCTACAAGGGACATCCCAGCTTAGACCCCTAGCAATAGAAGATACATAACCTGATTTGGTCATCTCCTGTGACTCGACTGGTGTCTACTTAGTCTAACTGTCATCATAAAGGGTTGTCCAACAATTGATGGAAATAGGTGCATACCCACAGCCAAACATTAGACAGAGTTTGAGGAATCCCGCAGAAGAGGAAGAGAAAGGATTGTAGGAGCCAGAGGGTCAAGAATACTACTACAGGCAAACTCATAGAATCAACTAACCTGGGATCAGAAGGACACATAGAGGGTGAACTGACAACCAAGGATCCTGCACGGTACTGACCTAAACTGACCTAAGCACTCTACATATAAGTTACAGTTATGTAGCTTGGGTTTCTTGTAGGACTTTTAAAAGTGGGAACAGGGGCTGTCTCCAACTCTTTTATAGGTCTTTGGGACCCTGCTCTTCATACTGCATCACCTTGCCCAGTCTTAATGCATGGGGAGATGCTTAGTCTTACTGCAGTTTGATATACCATGTTTTGTTGATACTCATGGAGACCTGCTCTTTCTTAAACAGAAACAGAAGAAGAATGGACTGGGATATCAGAGTTAGGAAATGGGAGGAGAGGATAGAGGCAAAACTATAGCGAGGATGTAAAATAATAAATAAATTTATTAATAGAAAAATTTTTAGAAAGAATCCACACAAAAAAATGAGCCTGGCTCAAGTTAAACACTTAAACTCACTGATATCTGACTGACAGGTCGTTGTCAACCAAGAGCTGATATTATCTTAAGACATTTGTTTCTCAAGAACTTGTTTCTGGTGAATAGTTGTTTATTTTATTTTATTTCATTACCTTTTTTATTTAAACAGGGTCTCACAATGTAGTTCTGGCTGTTCTGAAGATCACTATGTAGACAAGGCTGGCCTTGAACTCACAGGGATCTGCTTGCCTGTTTCCCAAGTGCTGGGATTAAAGACATGTATCACCACACCCAACAAAGAGTTTTTTTTAGTGGCCTAGAACTATACAACAGCTATACCAAGCCACAGCAGCACAGAGAAAATCAAACACTTTATTTCTTCCATTCTCATTAACTCCTGTTGCTCTCACTGGGAAGATTTACTTCATATTATAACTGTGTTCCTGAGCATCATAAGTATAACCAAATAATCAAATTAAGAAACTACTTTCCCAAAAGAAATTGGATCTCATAGAGCTTATATGTCTTCTACAATATATCTACCACCTGCCAAGATTCCTTTAGAGTAGCTGACCTGTATTCTTGTACCAGGAGAACGATAGGTAACCCTGTGTATGTGCCTCTTTGGCTCAGTTCTTCTAATGACTCAAGGGAATGATCAAGGAATTAACTTGTTGGCTAATCGAGGTCTGCTTTCTCTAATGAATTGAATTTGGTGGAATGAAATGCTCTTGAGAAAAAAGCCAGTGCTGTACTGCTAATTGGTGTGCAATAATGAAGTGATGTTAGTGCTAATTTTGAAGGGTCCATGGTCAAGGTTCCAAATGATCTGTTAGTTGAGGTAGGCAAGGAAGAAAAAAACATAGAAGGAATGGTCTCCAGTATCATTTTTTTATGACACATGTAAATGTTTTATGGGTTGATTAGCTAACTCATTTACTTATTTTTTCATGCTGATGTCTCCTTAATATGTGAACTTACAGCTACTGCTCCAGTACCAAATTTGCCTGCCTGCCCACTGCCATGGTTGTCATGGACTCCTAACCCTTTGCAACAATGATCCCATAATTAAATGCTTCCTTTTACAATTTACTTGGTCATGGCACCTTATCAAGAAATTGAAAAGTAAATAAGACATGAACAATCCCTTCACTTAAGCAAATATCCTTAGTGTTCTAAAAACCCTTACATTGTAGGATAAGTAATGCTTAGTTTCCATAGCTTTGAGTATTACTTAATACATTTGCATATAGCTTCCCTTTGGAAAACCGAAATGTTTGAACGAAGCTCAGCTAGTTCTCCTCAGGAAGGAAAGCTATCAGCATTACAGTATACTGCTGTCTATATTTCTTTGTATGTTTGCCAAGACGGATACGTGGGAAATAGCATCAATTCTTCCTGAGTGACTACAGGAAACGCAGCCAGATAAAAATTCATTGAAGCTAAACAACTAATTTTGCCTCATATACTTACACTTCCTTTGTTTACTTCCGAGTTATAATAGACTGTCTCCCTCCCCAGCGAAGCGCTTTGACAAGCACTCTATCTAAATATTTAGATCAGCACACACAGCTGGATGCAAGGCATCATTTCACTGCACTCCACCCCGTTAATTTATTCCCCACAATGACACGACGGAGAAAAAAATGCATTACAAATAAGAGTTATAAATTATACGAGAGAGACTATGTCTTCTCTTCCAGAGAATGAGAGGAGTGAGAAACGTTCCCTAAATTACTGCCATTTCTTCTCAATGTGTTTTCCCCTCATTGTTGGATAAAAATTAAATAGTGTAGAGACTTAGGATTATAAACTTAAATATTTGACATAGGCATTTATTGTAAAATATCTTTATGTGCACATGAATTAACAAAGTCATCACTTCACACAGTTAAATTCTTTGTGTTACACTTTATTAAGATGTGTCACTGTGATTGGTTTAACCAAGAGCTGGATAGCCAATAGTTAGGCAGCAGAGAATAGGTGGGATTTCCAGAGAGAGAACTCTGAGAAGATTAGAGCAAGGATTTCAACAGACTTGGAACAAGTTTGACATGCTGTACTCAGGAAAGGTAAATGTCATGTGGCAGAATGTAGATTAATAGAAGCAGGTTATTTTGAATTATAAGAGTTAGTTGGGGGCAAGCCCAAACTAAAGGCCGAGTTTTCATAATTAGTAATAATTAATAAAAACTCAGGGAGAGAAATTAGGGTTCAACCTGAAGATCCAAAAAGCAAGACAGCCAGCCACTGGCTCTTACCTCGACCTCAGTCTGGAAATGGCAATCCCGCCTCCAGGAATCTCAAAGGGAGACTGTGTCTGAGAGCTGTCTCGCCCCACCCTGTATTCCTCTCTAGAGCTGGAATCAAAGGTGTGCACCACTGGGATTAAAGACATGCACTGCCCGATTTCTGTGGCAACTAGGGTGGCTACTTGGATTAAAGGTGTGTGTTACAATGATTTAGCCTGTAAAGCTGGCCAGGGGGGACTGTTTCACTCTCAGATCTGCAGGCAGTCTGTATTTACTAAAATACAATTGAAATGCCACTACATATCCATGTCATCACTTGTGGGCTGGCTATCCAAAGACAGTCCAGCCAGAAAGCTTGATATATTTGATGCCCAAGTTCAACACGTAAATCCACACAGGTCCTGAAAAAGCTGGGGGAAAAGAACATTTTGATTCTAGCAACCATGGTATCTTAGGTAGGTTCATATAGATACATGGCTTCTTTAACAGGTCCTGATGTGCATCTGAGCACTTGAACATCCAGCACTCGGTACAAATGCCTGCCACGGCCAGGTAAATGAGGTTCAGGGCCAGTACCCATCATCATGAGGTTAGGTTCTCAGGGAACCAAGGGAGGTGGAGCCAGCCACCAGCATGCCTTGTGCTAATAGGAGCAATGGGGCAGCTGGTATAACACTTTAAGATTTGACTCTCATGGTCAGAGAACGCTACAATGATTAGTAAAGCCAGGTCCAGACCCAGAAAACCTCTAAAAGAATACATTATTCTTTAAAAGGGTGCTTAGGATCTGAAAAAAAGGAAAAAATAGCTATAGACAGTCATAAAAAATAAGTAGTTCAAAACCAATAAAGTTTTAAAAGAGAGATTAAAGAAATAAAAAAGCCACGTAAATATGGGAAATACACAGGGAGTATGAATATTGTATGGTACCTTGTTACTTTAAATTTTTTAATGTTAATGAATAAAAAATAGCTGCTGAGAGCCACTAGATTATGTGATCTGCTAAATTAAAACAACTTGTATATTTTAAGAATGTCTTACCTTCTGATTTGAAGTAAAAAAAAAATACGTTGCACTGGGGAAGAAGTTTTGCTTTTGTTCCCACAGAAAACAACAAAAAAACTATGGATTTCTTCAAAATTAATAATGATCACATTTAATTGAGAGTAGGGAAGGGCAACTGGGATTGTTATGTAATAAATAAATAAGGAAACAATAAAAAAAGAAGATGAGTTTTGTATTACTTGCTTTTATGTCTTTATGTCTTGTGCCAGTGACAATATATAAGAGGAAAGAGGGAAAAATTAATTTTGAATTACTGATTCAGAGAGTGTTAGTCTATCATGGTAGAGACTTAGAGATCAATTCATTATGACAGGAGTATGTCAGGAACCTGATCACTTTATCATGGACAAGGAATCAGAAGCCAAGTCCAAACTATTGGCCTATAGGCCACTCTATAAATTTCCAAGATTAGCTCACATGCATTATTTACAACCAACAGGCCATAGCTTCAAAACCTCCCCCCAAAGCATTACCATCTAATTAACAAATATTAATGCATTTCAAAAGCACATCAATGCATTTGAAATTCCTGTGTGGATTTCAGTGAATTTGTAAAACCCTGTAATTAGCAGGGGTATTTAAAAAATATTAATTCTCCTAATGTACAATTATAAAATTTATTGCAATTTTCTTTTTCAATTCTCAGTATAGAAATGTTTCAGCTGTCTGAGTTTTACACCAAATATTTTTGTCCTTAGATTACTGTTTCTTTTGTTTATCTACCACAGGGTTGTTGATATATATTGAGGCTTATTTAAAACATATTAAACTTTTATTCAGCCAATATTTTATATAATTATATTTATATAATATCTGGACTATTGTGCTTTGACTCCTAAACCATTTCCTGTGTTTCTGTAATGAGAGTTTACCTATTTTTATTGTATATGCCTTAATAAGTTTTAAATTTTGATTTCTATGTAAAGGTTAAGAGAATGTTAGCACCCCAGTCCAGTGTTACCTTAACCAGTATACTCTTTCCAGTGAAGTGTGTGCTTTGGTGTGTGTTTGTGTTTTATTCTGAATTTTCTTATTTCACTTTCAATAATGTTATTAACAGTTTCTTTGAAGGGGTGACTACTGTTAAGACACACTCTCAGGCTTCTCTTTTTTGGATATGATGATTTCCTTTTTATTTTTTGAGGAAAATTTTGCATTATATAGTATACTCTGAGGTATCAGGTTTTTTTCTTTCTGTCTTTGAATATATTGCTCAATCCTCTCCTTGTATGGAAGTTTTCTACTGAGAAATATGCAAATATTCTTCTGCAGATTCACTTTTACAAGGTAAAATGATTTTCTTTTAACTGCTTTCTTTTATATTTCTGTCCTTGACATTAGATATTTTTATTATAATGTATCTCAGTTGGTGAAGCTCTTTTCCAATTCTGTGGACTGCTGTTTTGTCTTATTGACTCTGTCCTTCGCTTTACAGAAGCTTCTTAGTTTCAGGAGATCCCATTCATTAATTGATGCTCCCAGTGTCTGTGCTATTGAGGTTATATTTAGGAAGTGGTCTTCTGTGCCAATGCATTCAAGTGTACTTCCCACTCTCCTCTCAGTGAATTCACTGTGGTTTGTTTTATGTTGAAATCTTTGATCCATTTGGAGTTGAGTTTTTTGCATGGAGATAGATATGGATCTGTTTTCATTCTTCTACATGTTGATATCCAGTTATGCCAGCACCATCTGTTGAATTGCTTCCTTTTTTTCCATTTTATATTTTTTTCATCTTAGTCAAAAATCAGGTGTTCACAAGTGTGTAGATTGATATCCAGGTCTTCAATTCAGTTCCATTTGTCCTCCAATGGAATTAAGCCAATACCAGGCTGTTTTCGGTACTGTAGCTCTGTAATAGAGTTTGAAGTCAGGGATTGTGATGCCTACAGAAGTTCCTTTATTGTACAGCATTGTTTTGACTATCCTGGGTTTTTTGCTTTTCCATATAAAGTTGTGTATTGATCTTTTGAGATCTGTGAAGAATTGTGTTGAGATTTTGATGGGGATTTCATTGAATTTGTAGATTGCTTTTGGTAAGATTGTCATTTTTACTATGTTAATTCTACCTACCCAAGAGCATGGGAGATCTTTCCATTTTCCGGTGTCTTCTTCAATTTCTTTCTTCAAAGATTTAAAGGTCTAGTCATACAGGCCTTCCAATTGTTTGATTAGAGTTACTCCTAGATATTTTATGTTATTAAGAACTCAAGAAACTGGTCATCAAAAGAACAAATAATTCAATAAAAAATAAGTCATCCCCAATTACTAATGATATTGATTATCTTGTTGTGTGCTTGCTTGCCATCTGTTTATCTTCTTCAGTGAGGAAACTTTCATATCTTATCCACTTTAAATTTTTCCCTTATTTTTGAAAAAACATAATAATGTTTCTCAGTGAAGATACCTTGGTGTTCAGTATATTGGAGTTTCATTGAGTATCATAGATTTGTAAGCTCATCTCTCCCTTTGTGTTTGAGAATTTTTTTTAGCATTACTTCTTCAAATAAGCTTTCTTCTACTTTCCTTTTTCTGTTTCTTCTAGAATTCCCGTGACATGGATGTGATTTCACTTGAAGGTGTCTTCTAAGTCATAAAGGCTTTATTAATTGTATTTTATTATTTTTCTCTGTTCCTTTTCCTGGATAATTTCAGCTCAACTCCTTTGCATTCGCTGACTCTCCCAAATGATGATGCCTGCTAGGAAAGCCCTGTATTGAACGTAACTGTTCATCTAATGCATTATTTAGCTCATCATATTCATAGTTTCTGTATTTTTCATAAACTTCTGCTTTTCTCCTGTATTGATCCAGCTTTTATTTAGTCATTTTTTTTTTACATTTTTTTTGCAATGTACTGAGTTTCTTATAGACAATTATTTAAAATTGTCAGGCAATCCATAAATTACACTTCTTTGGAAATAGTTATAAGAAAATCATCATATTCCTTTGTTATTTTCATGTTTTCTGTAGTCTTACATGTCCTATTAATTGAGGAACAATTATATCTTTCTGATTCTATAAACTGTTCTCACCAGTGGGGTGAGTTGAAGCAGTAAGAGCTCCAGAGAGAACCCAAATCCTTTTAAAGTCATTTGTATCCTCATAGTTCATGTGTTGGGATCTTGCTTTCCATGATGTTGATACTGAGAAATGCAATCTTCAAACAGCCGAGTTTGATAGAAGATACTTAGGCCTGTTGGGGAGCCATTTCTGAAGGGGCAATGGGATTCCATCACCTTTATCTCTTCTGTTTTGCTTTCTGACCAGGAAAGTGAACTTTGTTAGTGCTTCTATCAATGACAGCTGGGATGAGGTGATGAAGCCAAGGGGAAGGAAATCTTGACAGAAACTGCATCAGGATGTTTGGACTTCAAAATAGTGATCGAAAGATACTTGTTTATACAGCTAGCCTGCTTGGCTACTGTACTGTGTTAACTACAACAGCAGGCTGACTAACACAGTACTGTAGTC
Source organism: Chionomys nivalis (assembly GCF_950005125.1). Lineage (NCBI taxonomy): Eukaryota > Metazoa > Chordata > Mammalia > Rodentia > Cricetidae > Chionomys > Chionomys nivalis. Next base: position 36,676,986 of record NC_080094.1, on the reverse strand, counting down.
GTGAGGCAGCTGCAGTAACTGAGCTTAATTAGACAATGGCTACAGAAGTCCTCAACACCCTACACACACCAATTGGAGTCTTTAGTGGTAGAAAGTATTTGGATTTTTTGGTTCTTTTTCTCCAAGACAAGGGTGATGCTTACAAGGCTGATAAGGGTGGTAATTGTCTAGTCCATGGAGGCTAAATCTGAATTTTAAAGCATAGCTTGCATGACAATCTGAATGGTTCTCCTCAGAGAGCTGAGTTGGTACTTCTTTTGCCAAAGTTGTGACATGCGCATTGGTGAAACTGAGACTCTGGGTGGCAGAGAGGTCAACTGAGGTACTCCTCACACTCATGGAGGAGCAGTGACCATTCCAAGTGCCAGGCAACAGAACTGCAGTTGTCATAATCTGGCCTACAGAGCACATTGCATGGGAGCTAATTGATCATGGAGAGAAGCAGAGAGATGGTAAAAGAAGCAGACAGGTCTCAGCAGCAGACAGCTCACTTGATCTGCTTGATCAGTTCATAGACAATTACTTGCTCTTCTTTCTTCTCTTCCCACCTCTCCCTCTGTCTCTCTTCCTCCCTCCCTCTCTCTCCTCTTCTTTTCCTCCCTCTCCAGCTTTCCTTTCTTCTCCTGATATCTCTTCTTTCCCCTACCTTGTCCTTTCTCCCGTTCTATTTCTTCTTACTTACAAAATATAGAAATTACAAAAGTAGCGATTAAATTTCATTTCAAGCACAACTTTGTCATAATAAGTTAAATGGCTAATGATTTTTTTTCTTCTGAAAAGAGCAATTCATCAGTGCTAAGATTCAAGGTGTGCACCACCACGACTAACCTCTACGCTTACATTTGAGGGTTGTTTCTATTTAAAATTCTTAGACAATGTACTTTAATAATATTTGCTCTCCTAGATCCTCTACATTTTTACCCACCTAATTTTATGTATTTTTCCTCTCTCTCCCTCCCAAAGAAATCAATTAAACAAACAAAAAATCAACAAGACAAAACAAAATGAAATGAAACAAAAGCCCCCCAAATATACACATAATGAACTCCATTGGTATTGGTCAACTACTCCTGAGCATGGGTCTTGTCCTGGTATATGGTTGATATACCCAGTGATACTCTATTGGAGAAAATTGATTTTCCCTTTGCCAGCAGTTAACCACTGCAAAAAGTTTCTTGATTAGGGGTAGACTTTGTGTTCCTTTCTCTGTGCTGGCATTCTGTCTGGTTTGAAGCTATGTGAGTCCTATGCATGTTCTCACAGTCTCTGTGAGTTTGTATGTGTATCAGTACTGTTGTGTGAGGAAGATGCTCTTTCCTTAATGTCATCTTCCACCATTGGCTCCTTCAGTCTTTCTCCTCCTCTTCTGCACAGATCCCTGAGCTTTTGGGGAGGAGTTCTGATGAAGAAATCCCCTTTAGAATCCTCCAAAGTCTAACTCTATGTACATTGTCCAGTTGTTGGTCTTGGTGTTAATTATCATCTAAAGCAAGAAGAAGCTTCTCTGATGAGGGTTGAGAGATGCACTAATCTCTACAGGTATAGCAATATGTCATTTTATTGCTGTGTTCCTTTAGCATCCTTAACCCAACCATACAGCATCGTTTCCCTTTTCTACCTGTGTATTATTTTAGATGTTGTAACAGAATACTCTAAATCACTCAAGTCCATATGAACTTGTTTGAGTTGCAGTTAAAACGAAATTCTGTCAGCAACACCCTGCATCTGAGTAGTCAACCTCATGTATCTGTGCCCCCTCAGAATGTGAAGATCAATTCCAAATACTATTACTTGAAATTGCTCTTTCGCTTTATAAGAAATAGTATAACACTGAGGATAAAGGTTTCCATTGAGTCAAAGAAAATAGTTGTGAATTCCTCAGATAAAAAGTTTGTAAACAAATATTTGGCCCCTTTTTAATCTGCATTTTCGAATTTGAGTTCAGACAATCTGGTAGTTAAATCCAGACTTGCAAACTTGGTTTCTTTTTGGTTAATCAAAAGCAAAGTGAATGAATTCACTTTCGGGAACTCTGGGTTCTCAACTCCCGGGAAATCAATGTGGATGGTGCCTGGTTGCCCTTGGTCTAAGTGTACTTTCTAGCCATGTGGGTGGTAATGCAATCATGGATAAGATTAATTAAATTAAAAGCCTGTTTTTATTGTGCAGAAAATACAGAAAATTCAATCCTCCCTGACAGCCTGGAGCTGGATGCTGGTTCTTATGTGATTATTGCGGAATTGGTACAGCAAGTTTGCACGCCATTTAAGGAGGCAGGAAACCCTGCAAACATGTGCAGATCCTACCTTGTGTTTTGAGCTTGAGCAGTCTTCATAAACCGAAACTCATGCAGGACTAAGCCCTGAACCTTCCATTTTGCTGTTCAATATGCTGTTAAGGAATTAGTTACCCCCTCCAATTAGCCCAGAGCCCTGTTTCTGCAATGCTTGGGAAATCATAGGAGCCTTCTCATGTCATTTATGCAGCCCTCCACCACCATGTCCTACTTTAGAAATTTCTATCAGAGAGAGAGAGAGGGAGTTTGTGTGTGTGTGTCTATGTATAACCTTCCCCTAGAGTGTTGCAGAAGATCTCTCTCAGCATCTACTGGAAGGCAGACACAATTTATGTTCTGTCCTCTTATTTTTTAATTAGGTCTTTTCCTTACAAAACACAGCCTCTAGAAAGAAAGATAAACCTTTTTAAAGCAATTTATTCCTTGTAAGCTGCTGTAGATTTTTTGAACCAGCTGCTTCTTGTACCAGAAACTAGAGACACATATCTTTGAGGTGCCCTGAGGTTTAATATTCATGCAAGCTGCAATATGACTTTCATTGTAAGGCTTTTCCATTTTCTTTTCTCTTTTTTTTGTTCGTTTCCATCATAATTAACTGATAAAAAAAAAGATTTAAAATATCAAGTACTACCTTAAGAATGTTTGTTATTTTTAGACATTTGTCTTTTCATTTATCAAAAATAGTTTCTGCAAAAAATAAACCATAGCAGCCATTTCTGCATTAGAATTAATTCAATTCTAAAACCATGACCCTTGGATTATATTATTCATAAAGAGATGATCTTAGCTTGCTTTGAACATTAACATTACCTTGAATAATTTAGGATTAGGCTCCATTCCTAGGAAATCAGGTGAATTCTGGTTTGATATGTTTCTTGGGTACAAGAACAGTAGAAACAAAACTAAACCATACCATATGTGGCCAACAAGGATGAATCTCACTAAGGATTGGAAATCTCCAAGCTTTGACTATCCACATCCTCATATATTAGACAGGAAAATGATCAGAGCCCATTTTAGGAGTGTTCACAGGCTGGAGGAGATAGAGACAAGCAGTCCCAAGGAACTCACTGGACTCATGGGCAAGCTTGCTTAGCACAATCACTGAAGCAATGAAAGAGCTATCTCAAAAGTAATTAAACACACAAACAGAGATGGCACCCCTGCAATTTCACATACAATCACATGCAACCTCAATTTGGCTCATAAGATAAAGAGATACATGAAACAATTACACCATTTTCTTTTTCACCTGTAGAATACTGTCATAAGAATGATTTCAAATCCTTATAATCAAAAGCTGATGTAGTTGCCCATATTTCGAATCCCAGAGCTCAGAAGAAGCAGAAGGTGGGGCGCTGAAACTTGCCTGCCAGCCAGCCAGCAAGCCTACTTGCAAAGGTTCAGTTCAACAAGAAGCCTCCTGAGGGATGACACCTGAGGTTGACCACTATCCTTCCCATGAATGTACACACAAGTGCACCTACACACAGACACACACAGCATAAATAAATATGGAAATAAATAACCAAAAATTGAAATTGGCAAATAAGAGATAGATCCGTGGAATAATTGAACCACATTATTTGTTTTCATCCTTACAATTTTGTTTTAACAACAATGTCAAAGTGTTCATTGAAAACAAACTATAACAACAAAGGCACTTAAATGCTTTTCTATAATGTTCTGTGTTTTCATTTGTCTCATCTGTATTAAAAGGCTACTCTTTAGGCTGAAAAACTATCTCTGAGTGCTCATTATACAAAGCACCTGAGTTAGATCCCCAGGACACCCATGATAATAATAATAATAATAATAATAATAAGAAGAAGAAGAAGAAGAAGAAGAAGAAGAAGAAGAAGAAGAAGAAGAAGAAGAAGAAGAAGAAGAAGAAGAAGAAGAAACAAGGTAGACAATTGTAATCCCACAGTGCTCAGGAAACAGGAAACAGGTTTCCCCAGAACTTATTGGTCAGTAAACATAGCCTACCCAGCAAACTACTAACCAATGAAAGACTCAGTTCCCAGCACCTAAATAAAGAGAGAAAGGGAGGGAGGAAGGGAAGGACAGAAGGAGGGAGGGAGGGAGGGAGGGAGGGAGGAAGGGAGGGAGGGAAAGAGGGTAAGAGGGAGAGATTTTCTTTTTATTTAGGCTACAATCTATCAAAAGTTTTGCTGCTTTTATTTGACTAACCAAAATATTTTCTACTATAAAGCAATCATGGTGTTTTAAAAAAAAAAATGGCCATAGGTTTGTCAAATTGTCTTACTCTTAGGATGAAAACACTAAAAGCAGCAAAGTTGAAGTTCATGCTCAGGGCTGCCCAGGAAGGTACTGATGGGACAGAAAGTCAATATCTGAATACGGATCCTGAATACCCAGTTCACTGGTTAATTCATGTCACATCCTAACAAAAAGCAGGCTCTTTGTCCTGAAAACAGTGAGGAATGCAAAACCTATCCGACTGACAAAAGGGAAATTCTTTCTTTAGGGTGTTCAGTTTAAGGCCTTTTCTTCTACAGACGAATCTTGAAGAGCGTCCATTCTTTGAAACAGACAATGTGCTGGCTAATTTTATGTCAACTTGAGCGAGTTACAGTCCTGTAGAGGAAGGAACCCCAAATGAGAAAGTAACCCCACCATTTTGGTCTGTGAGTAAGCATGCATTACATTTTCTTGTGTAAGGACCCCAGCACATTGTGAGTGATGTCACTCCAGGGTAGATGGGCCTGTGGGAAGTGGGGAACAGGTTTGCAAGCAATGAGGTGCAAGCCAGTAATCAGCTCTCCTCTACGGATTCTCTTTCAGTTCCTTACTCCAGGTTTCTGCCCTTATTTCTTTGAATGATATACTATAAGTCAAAAGATGAAATAAATCCTTTCCTTCCCATGTTGCTTACAGTTGTGCTATTTTATTGCAGCAATAGAAACACTAAATACGATGTAGGAGATAAAGTCAAGAAGTGGTGATGCACAACTTTAATCCTATCATTCGGAAGGCAGAGGAAAGCAGATCTCTGTGAGCTTGAGGCCAGTATGGTGTACAAGAGCTAGTTACAGGACAGGGTCCAAAGCAACAGAGAAACTCTGTGTTGAAAAATAAATTTAAAAAATCAAAAACAACAACAACAAAAAAGATAGTGGTATTTCTACGCCCTGTCAAATACATATGGTACATACAGAATTCATCTCTCATGACTTTTTGTTCTTTCATTGCATTTCCCTTGAGAACACATCACAAGAGTACTGCAAAAAGATGGACAGACGATTGTGCTATGTACAAACAGAGGAGTTAATCTCTCATCAGCAAGTTCATGGCTGATCTAGTTGGTGGACTATCCTTCTAACCTCTCACACTGGTGTCATCTCCTTGCTGAATTCCTTCTAGAACATAGGAACACATACCACTGAGTCAACTCCTTCATCTCCTGAGATTGAGGCAATGTACAGGGCTGAGGTGTAGAAATTGACAGCCCTTCTTATGTGAGGGTTGAAACAGCCATAATGCTTCAGTGCCATCAATCAGCAGTCACAAGGAATGGAGAAAATACTTTCCATAGGGGCTTAATCAATCAGGGGGAGGCTGTACGCCTGATTGAAGGAAAAGAGAAGTGTTTAGTCATTTCAATTATAATTTATCACTAGTCATTGGCCTAAAAGATAAGTGAGGTCATAGCAGCTTGACCACAGCTCAAAGCAGGAGTCCTGTTTAGGCCTGTAGAGAGATCCTGATTCAGGAAAGGGGAAATGGGAGATTTCAGAGGCTCTGTTATTACACTTAATGAAATTTATATCCTCCCTTCCACAGAGGATTTCAGTGAATAAAATGGAGATAAGAAAAAGGAACACTGCCTCCCTTGACCTTGTACGGGAAGAGGAAGAAAGTCTTTAAAATCTTGTCTGTCCTACTCCCCAAGTCAGCTGATTTCTGCCACTGTGAGCTGGGCTTGCCTGTCCATCATTTCTGCAGGCTGTCTCTTCCTCCTGGACGAGGATGTCCTTTCTGACTCCTCTGTGAATTTTGTTCCTGGCTCGTGTTCACTCACCATCACATCCCTTGTTTTATTCTTTTCTTTTTTTTTTTTTTTTTTTTGGTTTTTCGAGACAGGGTTTCTCTGTGGTTTTGGAGCCTGTCCTGGAACTAACTCTTGTAGACCAGGCTGGTCTCGAACTCACAGAGATCCGCCTGCCTCTGCCTCCCGAGTGCTGGGATTAAAGGCGTGCGCCACCACCGCCCGGCTTCCCTTGTTTTATTCTTTATAGCACATGTCAACATCCAAAATCATTCCTTTTCTTTCCTTCTTTTTTCTACCTTTCTCTTGTTCTTTCTTTTTAGTTTCCTTGCTTGTTCCATGTTGCCCGGTGAGCGGGGCCCCATCTGGCTTGCATTATTTCTGTTACATACAAGGGTGCCTAGTTGACAACAGGTGTGATGTATATTGAGTTAATGAAGCAACTGTTTCATATATGGTTGCCCAGTTTTAAATTGCTATTATCAAGATGTGTCTAGTAAGGAAAGTGAGAGCAATTGCACAATGAGGCAGACCTATGGGTTTGAGAAATCCTGAAGGCCAGAATTCTGGAGTACTGCTTTGATTCAGACACTGGGGTAGTGGTGACTAGGAATTGTCAAAGTGTGGGTAGAGGATATGAGACAACTGAGAAGAGAAAATCTGGAAGTTAGGCAAGCCTGTGCTGCTTCTTAGAAAATTTCTATTTGTCCTCTGAAGTAAAACTGTATCCCTAGGAGCCACCAGCTTAAAGCTTAGCATTGTTGTCCAGTGAACATCATTAGCTAAAAGAGAAAAATAGAAATTTTTTAAAAAAATCCCTTGTTAATATTATGGCATAATAGGCTTTAAAGAGACATACTAGCTGGGATCGTTACCCTTTGTGACTAGACATTGAGAAGAATTCAAGATAAAAGTTTAATTAAAAAGTATATAAAGCATTGCAAAGGCAATGTACTTGTGCATTAGAACATGGTATTAGGGCATCCAGGCAAACACTCAATAGCAACGCAGGCCTTCTGATGAATGATACCATTTCCTTCTCTCTTCAGTGCATCACAACACCATCATTAAAGAACCATTTATTGAAGATCTAGATTGCACAGGGAAATTTCCAAGGAATAACTTCATAATTCTAGAGTTTGTAGAATAGAGTTGGAGTTTGGTATCTTTAAGCTCATGAAAGGTTTAATTTTAATATTAATTTAAGACTATCAAGAGATACTGTGCTGATGGCTGGCATCTTGAAAATCCACTAATTTCTGCAGCTCCAGTCCAAGTCTTTTCTTTATCTATTTTGGTCAATCCACAACCTTCTTTTTTAAATTAAAAAATAGTTTATGCATATAGGTGTTTTGCCTGCGTGTGAGTCTATGCACTACATGTACAACTGGTGCTTGTAGTAGCTAAAAGGGGGCATCAGGTCCCCTAGAAATGAAGTTACAGACGATTGTGAGCTGCCATGTGGGTGCTGGGAACCAAATCTGGGTTCTTTGGAATAACAGCCAGTGCTCTTAACCACTAAGCCATCTCTCCAGCCTCTACAACATTCATTCTGACTCCCGTTTTATGTCATAGATTTGCCACACATACAGCTGCACCATTATAAAATGAACGCTTGTGCGCAACAACAGCTTTCACCTGCGCTGTTCAGTCCTTGCTGTTAGTGTGAATCCAAGAGCTAAGCTCTAGCCAGCGCATTGTAAACAAAAGTGAGGGATGGATGTCACTTCCCAGATGAGGCAGTTAAGAGCTCATATCCCTCCTCCGTCCTTAAATGGCCAGCTCAGAAACCTTGCATGTCACAGGATAAGACTGTAGAAATAAAACATCCAAGAAGGCTGGCTCTTGAGACAATAAGGTAGAAGTGGTCATCTACAGATCTCAGTATCATGTTTCCCAAGCTGGAAATAAATTTTGATCCATCAAGGTGTACTAACACACATTGTGATGCTGAGTTCTTCCGTTGCTGCTTTGGCCTGTGTTTTGTTTTATTTTGTTTTTGTTTTTTGTTTTTTCTAAGTGTCTAGTCATAATCACTTCAAACTAGAGTGGAAATTTAAAATGCAAATGGGATCTTACAAATATTTGTTCTCTGAATGTTCATAAAGTGTTCAAATGTTGACTTGTGTCTGTTGAGTTTGTGAAATTCTGATTCAACAAGACAGGTTCTAACACTCTGATAGGGGTTTCAGTAGATGCCTAAACTTAAATTTAAGCTATTACTTTCATAACTTCTGAAAATAGACCTGACAATTCTCGAGTATTAGTGTGAAATTTTCTGGGTATTGGCATCCTGGTGTTTTGTTCTAAACACAAAAGCAAACATTATATGTAATAAGGTTCCAAAGGGATAAAAAGAGTTGCCTGAAGTGACAGAAGTGCAGACACTGTTTGAAAGGGCTGTCTCAATGGAGCTGAAAGAATGCTTAGACCTTTCCAGATGACAAGGGGACCTAAATCACACCTACATTAACGAGAGCTCTCATTCTATGCTATTGAACTGCAGCCATTCCCAACAAGAATATTATATTGCCTTTCATGTTAAACTGTATTGCAGCAGGCTGGCAAGAAATGTGGTGTACAAATCAATGTTCAGATGAGTATGCTTGAGAGAATGGCCAGTAACGGGACAAAGGTCAGATTCTATAAGAGGGCAGCAGTGCTTTGGGAACATAAGACCCCCCACCCCCATTATTTTAACCATTTGTCAGAGATGCTGCTGCTGAATTATGTGCTTTAGTGGATGAACAGAGTGAGTTATGCTTTCCCTTGAGAAGAAAATTATTTGCTCATCTTTGGATGTTATATTAACTCTTTCTAAAGACAAAGATCCATATATCAATAAAGCCTATACTCGAAATGCATCCTTGTAGACTTTAAAACAATACCAAAAGTATATTGACAACTGGTATAGTATACTTCTGTAAACTTCTGAATAAGCTAATTGAGTGTTAATAAGATTAACTCCAGTTTATATAATAAGAAACAAAATGAAAACCTAAAGCATAGACCTTTATATCAATTCCTAAAGAGCCCAGGTCTATTGAACATGCAGTCAAGTTTGAACTGATTTAATTATCTTCTAGCGCTCTGTTAAGAGACTGTATGCCCAAAGTCATGGTTTAGTGGGGAAGAGTCTAAGACTAATATCATACCATACCTGGCACTGCTGCCAATTGCTCCCCAACCAAAAAACAAAGCAAATTTAAAAATAGTACGTCTTAGTAGTATGAAAGAAGAAAAGAAGGCCAACGGAACTAATGAAATGGGAAATAAACAATGTGGCAAAAATGACAGAAAAAAAGATAAAAGAATGAAAGAGGAATGGAAGTTTAAACAAGAGATATGAAGTGAGGGCAGGAAACAAGAATGTAAAAGATGGATAGGAAAGACAGAGGATAGAAGCAGGGCAGGTAGAGGATATATGGATGAGTGGAGACAAAAGTAATTTAACTGGCTGAATAAATATAACAAATACATGCCTTTTTAACCCTTGATTAAAGGAGTTTCCAGTGTGGCTGTTGAGAAGATTTCTAATGCTCATAAAATGAAGTCAGTTGACAAAGATGTTTGGAGTTTTCTGGATAGCAAAACAGTCTCCTTAGCAATGAATGTCTTTTACCCATCTCGTCTCATGCATATCAAATATGTGTATTATGTTCTACACTAGATTTTTTTTTACTAAATAATAACTCCTCTATAAAAGGTATTAGAACATTCCAGAGTCCTAGTATCCTGTGCTCTCCAAGGATGTACAAAAGAAATGCATCTGTTTGGGCAGAGCCATGGGAATATTATAGCCCCTTTGTCTAGAACAGCTCTAATGGTTTCCTTGTGAGAGAGAATATCTGCACATAACGGCCTTTGAGTTCCTACCTCAGTCTCCCTCCATTACCACATGTTCAAAAAGTATTTTTTTAATGGAACAATAGCAAGTGAACAATATACAGGGTGCTAAGAAGTTTTAAAAAGAAAGGTAACAAGATACATTTTTAAAATGTATTGTTTATCAGCTTGACGGAGTAAAGAATCACTTAGAAATGGAATCTTGGCAAGGAATTAATTGTCTAAATTTGGTTGGTGTGTAGGTATGTTTGTGGGGGATTAGGCTGACAATGTTAATTCAAGCAGAGGACCTGCCCAGTCTAGACAGGGGATTCCGAACTGTTTGAGGATGGAGAAATCAAGCAGAATGCTAAGGTGCAAGCATTCTTTGCTCTTTGTTTCTGACCATGGATACGATATGACCAATTCCCTTGAGATTCCAACACTGCGACACTTCTGCTTCGATAGACTTAACTAGAGATTGTGTGCTCTAAGGATATCTTCCCCAAGATGCTATGGTTGAGGCATGTATAAGGGAAACACAACTAATACATTAAGTAAGTTGGTGCAGTTGTTTAAGAATAGGGCAACAGAGTGTCTCCCCAAAATGAATGACAAATGACTACCCCTGATTGGGAGATAAATTGCAATGTCAAAATGGAGCTGTTACTTTCGTCATGGTAACCCTGGGCAGAACCTAATATGGACAGTGCCTCGGGCCATACTCTCCTAGAAACAGATACTTGAACAAAAATTTGAGTAGAAATAGGGTATTTAAATTATGTCAGGAAACAAGGCTGACAGGACACCAAATGAGGTAGGAAATAAGAAATGAAAGCAGTTATCAATAAAATAACACTAAAGAGTCCCTAAATAAGAGGGCCCTGAGTCCTGCTGGAGAACACAGGAACTAGTACTTTTCCAGAAGTCTAAGCACTGAGGGAGCAGGTGTGTGTACAATTTTCATTAGTCATTGGCTAAAGGCTGCCCTAGTAGAAATGGATGTCAAGGTAGGCTCCAGTGATCAGAAAAAAAGACCCCAGGCAAAGAGGAGCAGGTGTTTGAGGTATCAGAGGGACTCATGAGCCCTGGGCTGTTAGGAAATTGCCATATGGGTGGAACAATCCAGGGTTGATGCATAGCCCACCTGAATCTATTTGAGACTGAGCCAAAAAAAGAAGAGGAGTGATTTTCATTTCTTCTTTCATAGTTTCTTTGAATCGATTACTATCAGAATATTTTCAGCACGGCTCTGTGAATCCTCAATTTTTAAATTCGATCTGAGTATACCGACGGGACTGAGAGAAGTTCGTTGCCATCAAATCTGCATCTTAGATCTTCTGACAGCCTCCAGACCATTTAGGTATTTACATGACCGTGTGCTCTCTCGTACAGTTTCAACTGGAAGGCTGGAAGGCAGGCCAGAGCTCTCTGATCTTCACTGAAATCTAAACACGGCAAAGAAGAGGAGTGTTAGCCCCGACATGCAAGCATTTGCTGAACTCAGCAAAGGTGTGCGGAGAACGCAGTGGCACAGCTGTGCAGCACTCTGTCTCAGCGGTGACTGATTTACCATAACAGTATAACATACTTTCACAGTTCCCAGCCCTGCATGGAAAAGACTCAATCTCAGTTGACATTTTTTTTTATTGAAAGGAAATATAAAGGTTATGAAATTGACACACGCTACAGAACATCAGCAGAGATTCATCAGGGTATTTCGAGGGTACACTGAGCAGGGCAGCTAGTAAGAGACAACGGATGAAACAAAGGCTGGGAAGTATTGTATAATTAGGGAAATATTGTATAATTAGGGCTGAAGACAGAAGCTGCTGTTAAGTGGCCTATGCTAATAACGCACAGAGAGAAGGGGGAGGATTTCCTGGTCTCTTTGAAAGACTGTCTTCTGAGGATACACATTTCTTCAGAAACCTTCCTATCCACTTAATGATCACCCTCTGGGTGTTGTCTACTTACTAGGAGGCTTTTTAAAGAGACATTAGTCACCCTTACCAGACATATTCTATAAGAATAGCAGTTTTTATCAAAGCAGGAGCCAGGCAGCATTTGAGGGGAAAAGCTCCTATGAGTCAGGCAAGCTTTTGTCAGTTCTAAAACCAGTCCCTCTCTGATTGTACATTTTAATTGTATATAGGTTCAGAATCTCCTGTCCCAGGAATGTCAGCACATTGCAAATCCTGGAAAATCATGATTTTTTTCTTTAGGTAATTCATTCCACATATAAGCTAATGGATATGTTTTATACTTTCAGAAATCTTGAAGAAAAAAAAATCTTCTATACTAAAACAGATCCCTTCAGTGAACCACCATTTATTTAAATATACAGATGTTTGCTTTATAGACTTAGAATGACACACCCAAAAAATCTATTCTCTTCAAACTGCAGACTAAACTAAAGGTCCAAATTATCAAAGGTTCATGTATAACTGAAACCAGGAACATCTTGACAAGTAGAAACATGCTAGGCCTGATGTATATCTTGAGTACAAATTACCAATATGTCAGCTAGATGTCAACATGGCAATGTTCGTTATATGAATTCACTGTTTCTCAACTAATGAACGCTGGAAGAGATATACAAGCCAAGACTTTCCTCAGTGCACTACATAAAGAAGGAAAGAAGTAGGCAAGGGAATTAATAAGGTAAGAAAAGGAGAGAGACATGGAGAGAAATGAGGAGGGAAGAAAAGAGAATAGGCAGATAGAAGGTGAGCCTGGACCAATTGAATGTCTTGCTGAAAGGCTGAGCCAGATTTCTGAATTTTATTATTTGTTCTATTTCTATGAAATCTTTTAATCTGATTTCATTTATTTTTTAATATGGATGTTTTGTCTACATGTGTATCTGTGTACCACATGTGTTCCTGGTACCCACATAGGCCAGAGAGGGCATCAGATTCCCTGGAACTGGTGCTAAAGACAGATGTGCTATGGAGACTGCTGGGGGAGAAAAGCTATTAGCAGTCTTACTCCGTTGCAAATTTGGTGAGCTACAGTCATGGCCTGCCACACAAGACATGCTCTCCAGTGCAATAACAATATGACTATTAAGGGAATTATCAACCATTTTTTGATTGGATTTGAGGTTGACTCCACAGAAAGAACTCATGTCCTTTGTAAACCAGGTCAAGAATTCATGGCCTGAGAAGCCAGTGGCCTAAAAGGGGAACTTGCTACTATTGTTTTGCAAAATGATCCTATTGTCAAACTGTCTTCCTAATGTTTGTAGTATTGTGTCTTCATCAGAGAAGTAGATGGGTAAAGTTGTTAATACAGAAATTGGTAACTAGCTATGTGGAGACTCAATGATCATGGAGTAGTTCTAAGTGGAATGGCTATGTGGTTCCTTCCAAGACTCAGGGAATGTTTTAGAAAAGGGAGTTAGAAAGAATCCAAGGGTGGAAAGATGTGCAGCAAAATGTCATCTTCCAAACATGTTGTAACCATGGTATTGTGATTATCTGTATAAGACTTACACATGGTTGGCCAGTTAACATTTATCAAGTGAGAAGATGGCTCTAAAAGATACCACACTTCTCGAGGACCTATTGACAGCTGATGGTTGTTGAAGATGATGATGTCATTTTTTTCCAGCTGTGTAACCACTAATAAGCTCCCCTTGCTCAAGTAAATAATTTTACCTCATTGCTCAGGCAAGAAATTCTAATTAAACGTAGAGGGTCATGGACAAAAAGAAGACAGGGTATTAGAGGTAAAGGGGGACAGTTGTTGGGAAGGAGAGTTTCTTTGTGATAGAAGAGGATAAGAGAAATAGAAGAGGTCAAAACCTCTAAAATTCATTATATGCATTTTATGAAATTTCAATAAAATATAATTACAATTAAAAATCAAAGAATTTTACTGACGGCAAGGTACTCATAATTTATTTTGGATCTTACAGACTGCTATAGGACAGCTTGGCAACTTCGTATGAGTCTACTTTGACAGTGGGTAGGTAGCTCAGCAGACACCAGGGTGCCCAGGAACAGGTGTTCATGCCAAGTGAAATGACATCATCCTCAAACACCAGGCTCTGCCTTTCCCCATGTCTATACCTTTCCCTAAGAATATCTGTGTTCCTTTCAGAAGCAGGTAGAAGAGACAAGGAAAACCCCAGCCAGGACTGCCTCAGTCATGTGAAAGAGGACGTGCAGGGTCCATGACAGGGAAGCAGTAGTGGCTTCACTCCCACACCATTCACTAATGGAAGGGAAAATGGCAACAGATGGTGCTGCTGCAAGTGGAGAAAGAATGCCATCAGGAACCCAACACGGGATATTTAAAAGCAACAGTCCACAAAACTGCCCAGAGCTGAAGGAGGGCGCCATGGGAATAGCACAGGCTGGGATTCTGTAGGGTACGTGGCTATGCAATCTCAGATGTCTTGACCACACAACCTGCAAAGATCACTGTCCTGAGTTCTCCCAGTGGAAGCACAAAAGAAATGTGAAAAAAATCGGGGATCATCCTGAGTCCAACAAAAGTCTAGCAAAAATAACCAGTGGGACTGATTAAAATGAGTCCAACCTGTGGGTAGTTTTCTGAAACTAAGATCCATTGAGACAAGAATGTATTTGTGCGAAAAAGAATATTTAGTTCCCCAAGTTTTTGTTATAATTTGCTGGTTTCTATAATTTTAAGTCCCATCATACCTGGGGGAGAATCAGTGATAATTACATATTTCAGCTACTACTGTTATTTAATAATTTATTTTTTAAAAAAACTTGGAAAGTCACTGTTTAAATTGATTAAACTACACAAAAGTTTATACAGAGGCTGATATTGAGACACAGGATATATTTGTCTTTATAGTGGAGTGATTTTGGTAATGAGGAGGGAATAAATCACCAACTTGATATTCCAAATCAGTACATATCATTGAGAGAGCCTGTGAGCTTTCCATAGCCTGTGGTTGCTACTATCTGATTTGCTTCCTTTGTTATGTGGATATTTGCCCAAACGCATAAAAATTTCTCAGCAAGGTCTATCGGATGTCACTGGCATTTGCAGCACAATAATCAAAATGAATTGTTGCTATAGCAGAGTGAATACACTAGGCTGATTAATCCGCTTGCAGAAGCTCAGCACTGAAGATGAAAAACACAACGGTGACTCTTAACATTATCCCCATGAGGGCTCTGCTATTAATTGGTTCAGATTTAAGTACAACTTTTAATCAAGTTTTAGGCTTTTAAACCTGTACTTCCACAACTGCTTGTTCACCTCTAAAACTTGGAATTAGGTTCAAGCAAGCTAATTGTAGGATGTTTCATGTACATCTGAATCTTATAGTAGGTCAGAACACCCGTGCCCTGACCAGCATTATTTGTATAAAACATTTACCTTCAATTTGACATAGGAGAGTAATAGGAGGTACATCTGTATTGAGAAAGCAATCCATTTTAAAAATCTATCTTAGTGTAATCAGGCCAAACCAATCATTCTTAAGCAATATGAGAAAAGAAATCTCATTCATATAGCTAATTGACTTAAACCACTTATATAATAAACTATCTTGTAGTGTTGACCTCAGCAGGGGTTTTATTAATTAGACAATTCATTCATTCATTTTTTGTGTTGAGGGTCAAATTCAGGTCCTCGGATATGCTAGGCCTGTGTTCTACACTGGGCTACACTCCTGAACTAGCAGGATCTTTCCAGGTTTGGTCTTAGAAAGTTATTTGAAAGTGTATCTGTAGAATGATATAAATAGGAGTAGAGATATCTCTAAACACAAGCAACTCACTGGATCATGGACTCTTGTGGGATATTTTGATAGCACTCTGACACACCCAAAACTGTCAATAAATTTACTTTGAACCAGAGATCAGAGCTGGCTACTAGCTGACCAGAATTAGCCATGGAAATTTTGAAAAGCCCAGTGTAAGATAAACTCCAGAGGAACCCTTGCTGCCCTCAGAAAGGCCATCCACTGCCTGCATTTTCTACACAGCGAAGTGATACAGTGACAAACAGCCTCAGACTGTACTGTCATCAGCAATAGATCTGGTGAGACAGCTGGGAATTCTTAAAGGGGGGAATTGGTTTTATTCATGTTAAAAATGGGAATCAATATAACGATGTAGGGGGTTAGATCTTTGCGTGGTAGTTTCACAATTGATGGTTTGAAAATGGAAAAAATTGAATGAATGGATAATCAAATTATTTGCATTGTCATACTGCTGAATATGATCATTATCAGTTTGGTATTTCATGTTTTATCCTTAAAAAGTGGTTTGATATTGGTGCCGAATATGAAAAATTGATAAAGTACATTCCTCAGAAAGACCCACTAATGAAAATAAGAAAAATATTCACAAACCAACAAAGGAGTTTGGAGCAGAACATACAGCACCATTGCAATATGGGACTGAAGAGAAGGAGCCCAATGTGTTTAGAATACCAACCTTAATTTATCCAGCTACCATTCAAGAATGACCACCAGATGATATACACCCCTAGGCTATTCAGAAGTTAACTGGTATCCTTTAGAAATATTACATCTGAACATATTTAAGGAAGCAGTAGTTTCATATGGTATGCATTCACCCTGTGTGAAGCATATGCCAAATTCATTGGAAACTTGGACAGAATTATTCAACAAGATTGCAAAGATTTAGCTACAGCAATATTGGAAGCTGTTCCTCAGTTACAATGGAAAACATTGTGGAAAGAGGAAGCTAGAGTCATAGAACAATGGAGTAGGGTTAAAGATACTGAAATTTCCCAAGAACAGTTTCTTAATGAAGGCCAGTGTGCTGATTTGCAAAGACAGATTACATTTAATGCAGAAGGTATTGCAAAGGCCAGTATTGGTCTAATAAATGCAGATGTACATGGAGCAGACAAGGCAATCTTTTGTCATCAGTAAATGCGTTAGGGGACTTCTTGCAGTTCCCAATGTCAAATTTGGTTCAATAATCCCTGTCAGTATTTGGGAAACTTCTCTACAGAGCTATTTTAAAAATGCCTGTTGTTAAAACCCATACTGTTCCAATGACAGAACAGCTTCAGTAGATAAAACAAATTTTTTAGGAGTACTGTAAAGTAAGTATTTTGGCAAACTTCTACAAATTAATAAAGACCAAAGCTTAAAGTACACATAAAGGACATTGAAATTAAGAGTTTGATAGACACAGGGACAGATGTAACAGTAATTTCACCAACATCTTACCATCCAGTTTGGCCTCTTCAGGAGGTAAATTTTCAACTTCTAGGAATTCAGACTTATCTCAGGTAAAACAAAGTGTAATATGGGCCAATGTATAGGACCAAAGGGGCAATTAGAAAAATTAAAATTGTATGTGGCAAATATAGCAATGAATTTATGGGGACATAATTTGTTGCAGTAAAGGAAAACACAGATAAATATTCCTCCAATCTCAGAAACATACTGTAAACTAATGTATGCCTCTAAGAAAAAAAGTATTTAAAGGTATTGAGAACAATCATTGACTGTTCAGATTGTACACAAGCAGGGCATAACAGCTGATGATCCTTCAAAGGTACCAACAACCCTATCTTTCATTGGCAAACCAATCTGGGCAGAACAATGGCCCTTGACATCAGAAAAATTATAGGCATTAGAACAACTGGTACAGGAGCAGTTAAATGCTTAACATATTGAAGAATCAAATAGTGCTTGGAATTTACCTATATTTATCATTAAAATAAATCTAGAAAATGGATAATATTAACAGACTCAAGAGCCATAAATAAGATGATTCAGTTAATGGACTCATTCAGCCTGGGATTCCCTTGCCTTTTTTAATACATAAAGTATGGTCTATATAGTGATTGATTTTAAACTCCCTTTTTTACTATACTTTTTCAAGGACAGGACAGAGGAAAAATTTGGCTTCACAGTGCCTATTTACAATAATTCTCATCCTGTTAAAAGGTATCAGTGGAAAACTTTCCTCAAGGGATGACAACAGTCTCACCTTATGTCAATAATTTATACAACAGTCATGGGAAGTAATTTGTAAACAGTTTCCTTAATTTGTAATTTACCATTATTCGATCATATCTTACTAGCTGATTCAGACTCAGATACATTAGAAAAAAAATGTTTGAAGAGATAATGAAAATTTTGTCTTCTTGGGGATTACAAATTATTCCTGAAAAATGCAAAGAGGAGATTCTATTAATCACCTAGGATATAAGATAAGTTTACAAAAAATTCAATCACAGAAAGTAGAAAGTAAGAGATATCAATTAAGAACTCGTAATGATTTTCAAAACTGGCTATGGCCCACAATTGGTTTGACAACTCAAGAGCTATTTCAAATCTTACAAGTTTATAAGAACTTAAATAATTCAAGAAAATTATTAGTTTAGGTTGAAAGAGCATTGACTTTGATAGAAAAGAAATTAAAGGATTCACATGTAGATTGTTTGGAAGCAAAGCTTGATTGTATTCTGGTTATTATACCTTCTATGCATTCTTCCACAGGAATTATTTTTATAGAGAAAGGATAATTTTTAGAATAAATTGTAGTGATATTTCATTTGTATTTTAATAAATAAAGCTTGTTTGAATATCAGACACCTTGGTTAGCCTTTACAGACCCGGCATTGGTGGCACAATAGTTTGCCATAGAAACCAGGCAGTAATGGCACCTACCTTTAATCCCAGCCTAGAGAGAACTATGAGAGGAGACAGCTCTCAAGTCAGTCTCATTCTAAGGATTCCTGGAGGCAGGATTGTCGTTTCAGACTGAGGTAGAAGTAAGAGCCGGTGGGTGGCTGCTTTTGCTGTTGTTGTTGTTGTTGTTTTGACCTTCAGGCTCAACCCCAATATCTGTCTCTGTGTTTTTATTAATTGTGCTACAATGGATATTTTTGCCACATAAACAGAGTAAAAATTAAAGACTTGTGTAGAAAAGCTTTCTGAATTGATTTTAAAAACAAAATTGAGACTTCCTCAATTATCAGGAAATTGTACTATTTTTTACTAATGCTGAAATTGCTTCATTGTGGTCAGAAGATGAACATAGGCAAAGATCTTGTAGTAATTTCTTGGGAGAGAGTCTCAAAAATATCCTAAAAGCAAAAGAGTTCAGTTTATAAAGAGAACTAACTGAAATCTTCCTCACATTGTATGAGGAACACCAACTTCTGGATCCCCTGCATTCCAAGCTGATGCAAATAATCAGGAAAGGCAGGTTATAAGTCAGGAAACTTAAACAAAGTGGCTCAAAGTCATAATTCTCTTCAAAGGTCAGAATTATATGCTTATTGTTATGGTATTATTAGATTTTTCCAGAACCCCTTAATTTAGTTACTGATCCAAAATATGCAGAAAGAATTGTTTTTCATATTGAAACTACTGAACTTTTTCAGATGATTCAAAATTAATTTTATTTACTCAATTATAAGAAATAAGCAGAAATAGAAATCTTCCCTTGTATACAATACATATCATATCCCATATAGGCTTACCAGGTCCTCTAACATGAAATAATGATGAAATTGATCAGTTACTGATAGGAAATGTGCTAGAAGCCTCAGAATTTCATAAGAAACACCACATTAAGAATAAATGTTTGAAGAAAGATTTTTCTATCACATGATGGTGTATTAGAAATGTTTGTCATTGTTTTGGAGAGTTGGTTGCAAGTTGTTACTGGGTGTTGTCAGAAAAAAAAACTAAGCAAAAAGATTAGATTCAGTCATCTCTTTCTATAAAGAAAAAAAAAGAGGATATAAAAATGATAGGGAAAATAGTAGATTACTAAATCTACTTTTAAACTAAAACAGCTACTAGTCTCAAATATTTTACATCGGTATGGATTTTTGTATATTGATATAAATTTAAAGATTTTGTTAGAACATACTCTCTCTATTTCTACTCTTGTTTAAGACAGTTTGTATATTGATACAAATTTAATGTTATTTTTTATACTGTATATATTTAGATAAATGGACCCCTTTAAAGTCTGTCATATGACACAAAAGCAAGAACCTCAAAATAGTTGCTTTCAATGAAACTCGTGACTCCTCTGTTGTAGTCATCTCTATACACTTTCTAATTTTTTCTGTCCTATTGACCTATAAACTCCCTTAACGCATTGGCCATGTAGATCTTGTCTCAGAGAAATAAACCTAAAAGTCTAATAACGCCTTGACATGTTGAATAATTTTTAATTAAACAAGATTGCCAGAATCTCAAAAATAAGATCTTTCTCACTTTTTCATGCTTTCATTCCTCCAACTTCCTACTTCCTCTTGACCCCCACCTGGGTCACAGGAAGTACAACTCTTTTTCCAAAGCAGGCTATAAAACCTTGGAAGCAACTCACTCCAGAAAATACTCTCTCTTTCCTCCCTTCTTCCCAGAAAGTCCTCATTCCACAGATGTCCTGCTCTCTATCCAGGGAAGAGGAACACCACACAGAGACACAGAAAATAATCCAAGCAAATAGGCCTTGCTGAAGTGTTCCTATAATCTCATGGCTGAATCCCCAGATTTTAAAGGAAAACCAAGGATATAGGTAGAGTTCAATAAATATTTACACTATTAAGAAAGAATTCATTTCTACTAAAAGTTTAATTTTCTTTTCCAAAACCAAATAATAATAGAATTTAAAAAGAGAAGAAAAATTTCCACAATAAAGAGAAAACTGATTGTTTTTAGCCAACAGTATTCGCGGTTAGTTCTTTATTTATATGATTTATTTAATGGTAATAACCTTGTGAAGCAATGTTTGAAATTATATTCAACTTCTGTAGTTCTCTAATTCTGTGCTGTTCAAAGCAAGGCAAACTTGATGTGGACACTATGTACAAACACACAGCTAAGTTCAATTTTCAGATATCTGACTCTGCAAGCTAGGCTGGGACTGGAAACTGTTGGTCCATGGGCCATACTTTGTAAAACAAGGTTCTAAACCATCCTGAAAAGTGGTTTTGATGGACCACATTCTGTAAATGAGCACCCCCTTTTTTTCTTTGCAGTGTTAGAGATTGAATCTATTCTCTCCCACATAATAATTAAGCCTCTATGCTTGACCAACAACCCTAGCCTCACATAAAAAAATCACGAGTATTATAATATCTTGACCAATGTAAAACCTGATGTACAACAGCAAAGTTATATCATTGGGGTACAGTCTCTGTATCGGCTCTTACATCATGGGTCACTGTATCCACTAGTCAGAATAGAGGCTTTGTCACAAAACACTCCTTTTATGCATCACAGAATTTTTCTTAGGAAAGATGACAACAAAACAGGGTTTTGAAAAGCTTTATTATACGAACATTATTATAACAGAGTTAACTGAATTTTTAAAACAAATTAAATTTTTCCCAATAGCAACAGTTTATCAGAGGTTTCACTTTTAGCACTACATGCCAATTTTTAAATAACTCCAATGGCAATGATTATAACACTAGTGGTTTATGTTTTAAACAAATTAAATTTTCTTGTACTGATCTTATTATTTTGATGATATATTTCTATTAATAACTTCTCTTGTTGCTATGACAAAAATATCTCCCAAAAGTAACTGAAGAAAATATGACTTATTTGGGCTTGTAGTGTGAAGACACACTCCAGCACACCAGTCAAGTCATAGAGGCACAAATGGAAAGCAGCTGCTGATATTGTATCTAGTCAGGAAGCAGACAGACCCGAATGCTGGTGTTCAGCTCCCTTATGGCTAGGAACCCATGACGTGGAATGGGGCTGCCATATTTCAAGTGGTTCTTCCTGCCCAAATTAACCAGAAATCCTTCACTGGCATGCCCGCAGGTTTTTCTCCTAAATCTGTCTTTCTTTCTTTCTTTCTTTCTTTCTTTCTTTCTTTCTTCCTTCCTTCCTTCCTTCCTTCCTTCCTTCCTTCCTTCCTTTCTTTCTTTCTTTCTTTCTTTCTTTCTTTCTTTCTTTCTTTCTTTCTTTTTTATTTATTAAAGATTTCTGCCTCCTCCCCGCCACCGCCTCCCATTTCCCTCCCCCTCCCCCAGTCAAGTCCCCCTCCCTCATCAGCCCTAAGAGCAATCAGGGTTCCCTGCCCTGTGGGAAGTCCAAGGACCTCCCACCTCCATCCAGGTCTAGTAAGGTGAGCATCAAAACTGCCTAAGCTCCCACAAAGCCAGTACGTGCAGTAGGATCAAAAACCCATTGCCATTGTTCTTGAGTTCTCAGTAGTCCTCATTCTCCGCTACGTTCTTTCAAAATCCTGCCAAGTTTTGAAATTATTAACCAGGACAAAGAGATTCAATATATTTACCTGAAGAGAAAAAATCTAGCTGGGCATGGTGGCACATGTCTTTAAAACGAGTTCTTGGGATGCAGAGGCAGGTGGAGCTCAGTGAGTTCGTGGCTGGTTTGGTCCATATAGTGAGTTCCAGGACAGCCAAAGATACATAATGAGACCCTGTTTCAAAAATACGAGAGGGGGGGGGAGTGGAGGGAGGGAAGAAGAGAGAGAGAGAGAGAGAGAGAGAGAGAGAGACAGAGAGACAGAGAGAGACAGAGAGACAGAGAGACAGAGAGAGAGAGAGAGAGAGAGAGAGACTATCCATATGTGATTAGAGTAAAACTTAACTATTACCCCTCATGAAATTACCTTCAGAGATGAAATATCTTTTATAAGGAATTATCTACAGGTGCTCAGGGTATGTATTTTGAAAAACTATTAGGAATAATTTTTAGAACATTAAAAATTAGCAGCCTGATTCACTTTCTTTTTGTCTTTGATTAAAAAAAGCATTGCCAAGCATCTCTCTTAACTCTCAACTTTTATTAATTTTGCAGTAGTCTACCAAATCCAAAAAGTAAATGTGTCTTCCACTAAAAATGTATTTAAAAAATTTTCAAAATGACTGCACCATAAGAATGAGATCCTAAATCATTGTTAGTTGATATAGTCTTTAGTTCACTGAATTCATATTAGCTAGTTGGTTAATGAAAACATAATTTTGAGATAAATTGTTGAATCAAATAATCCAGAGGGAGAAACACTAAATATCTAAATAAAGTCAAACTATAAACAAATCCAAATAAAATATAAAAGGCTTATAAACTTGTGTATGTACAGGAAAATGTGAAGCTTTTGTGGTAAGAATATAATATTATAAAATCATCAAAGGAGAAATTATAAACCTAAAATAATTTTAGCAAATATATATATATATAATTTGCTTATAGCCTATTTTTAATTAAAAAAAATCACAACCATACAGAAAATATGCACTTATATGTGAGCTAAAAAAATAGAACCAGAGCAGTTTATAGACAAGAAAGCCTTGTTTATGATCATTCTTGTTAATCAAAGACACATTAGAGTAAAAATGAGAAATCATTTTTCTTCATCAGAGAATAAATTATCCAAGCATTTAATAATTTATGATAATATTAACAATTTATTAATGGAACCAGACAATCTCATATACTCCTAATGAGAGTTTAGGTTGCTAAACCTTAAGGCTATCAAAATGATAAATAAAAATATATCACTACAGAAGTATATGCATCTTAAGCTTGAAATTTCCTTCTAGGAATTTGTATTACAATCAAACTAGAAAACATAAAGTAAAATGTGTAGATAAATATATTTATTACAAAATGTTCTATAATAGTTTTCAAAATGAGAGGCAATGTAATGCCCACAGGCAAAGGAATGGCTACATGAAATATGAAACATCCCCTCATTAGAATACCAGATAATTACAAAGAGTGAAGTAAAGTTCTGTATGCTGACAAAAAAAAAAAAAAAAATTTCCCGGGAGATATTACTCAAGTGATGTAAAAAAGAGAACTAAAAGCAAATTATATACTAGCATATAGTGTCTATACATTATGTTTCATTTGTAGCTTTGAAATTATGTAAGTACATTTCTTTCTTCCATTTCCTCTCTCCATAGCCTCTCCTATAACCCCTCCCCATTCTCCATCAATTCTCCCTTTTAACCAATTGTTATTGCATGCATATATGTAAATGTACATCAACATATATTCTTAAATATAATCTGTCCAGTCTGGTTAGTACTACTTATATTCCTGCTTTCAGGGATGACCATTTGGCACTGGACAACCAACTAATGTGCTCTTCTCTGGGAAGACCAGACATCTCTCCTGCTCCCAGCTTTTCTCAGTTACCTATTGTTCTTTGTGTAAGTCTTTATGCTTCTTTTTAAAATAACTGCTTGTCGAAAATAAAAAAAATACCTAATATTTATTTAGCTTTCCTCCTGGAAATACACACACACACATGCATGCACACATGTATGTATGTATATATGTGTGTATACATATATATATACATATATATGTGTGTGTATATATATATCAATTAGAATATTGTGAAGATGCAATGTAATAAGACATGTAATTATCTATGAAGTACCCTCCTGTTATTGACTGCATGTAAATGAAATCATTTTAATACTTAGTAATTTATTATCAATATGAATTTTATAACTATGTGGGTTGACTGAGTGGTGATGTGCTGCTGTCTCCTGACCTGTGTCCAGTAAGACTGTAGTAGCTGGATACCTTCCTTAGCACTCATCATGGTCTTCTGCCTGGGCTTCTAATGGAAGGCACATCAGGGCTGCTTTTGCAGTAAAAGTCCAAGGCACAAGATTCCTGCACACTTCTGCTTCTATGGCATTTGTAAGCCTCACGACTAAGTAGCATATTTTTATGAATCCATTTAAAAAAAGAAAATAGAAAGTGATTTTTTTGGCTCTTACCTATAAGAACCTCTCACAAGGTAAGTCTAATCTTTCCAAATTTTTTATTGGAGGATGAATTAAGAAATTTAGAAAAAGTATCTTCCAAGCACCATACTATTGGGCAACAGTAGAGTGGAAGGTTTACTGTTCCTCTGACTCTCAAGTCCGTATTTTGAAAACAATATCTGCAGAACGCTGCTGATTTCCCTCTCTCAGGAAAGCCATTTTCCTCTGCATATTTTCAATTTCAGTTTTAGCTTTTCTTTTGCACTGTTTTAAGAAGCTGGCTCAAAAGCAGCCTTCTTCTTTTGCACACTTGGTTGATGCAGTCAAAATTCTCTTGAATCTGATTTTTATATATCAAACTGGTTGCTGCTAATGTTCTAACACTTTATCTTAACACTCTCATCATACATTGCAATATTTAGGTGAGCAGCTGCCACATAACTTTGGCTTTTAAGATGGCTCACTCTCTGGGTGTAGGATGTCTGAGATAACACATCTTCATAGTTACCACTTTGGTTGCCGTGGCATTTCATAAACATAGAACATTGACTCAGTAGCTGAAGCTGCCTTTTTCTGACTTGTTTTCACTCCCCAAACATTTTAGAAAAGTGATTTTATTTGTTATTACTTTTAGGGTTTGGGGTGTGTTGTTAAAATCACTACTTTCTATGGTTTGAGTAAGTATCCCACAAAGGCAAGTGAACAAAATCTTGAACAAAAATCATGGCATTGTTGCAAAATGATAGCTACTTAAGAGATGAAACCTTGTGAAATGAGGTCAGAACATTAGAGGGTGTGCCCTAAAGGACTTTTGGGGATCCAAGTCCATTTGTATCATTCACCTCTCTCTGTCATAAGGTGAACAGCTGCTTCTGACCCATTCTCCTACGGTGATGACTATGCACCACAGGCCAATGATAAGTTAGCTGTGGATTGTGACCTCCGAAACTCTGAGCCAAGCAGCCTTTCTTTTTATAAGTTGGTATGCTCTTTATCATAATTCTGGATTTCAACACACTATTATACTTTCTGACTCCTTGAGAAGATTCTGACATGGGAAGCTCTTGAGTTATTGCTGATGCTCATGGCCTAGTGATCATACTTTGACCAATAAACCCCTTTAAGAAACAGTTTTGAGGGATAGATTCATAAAATAACAAAGGACAAATTCATTTAAAAATACAGTGAAAGAGATTAAGGCTTATGGTAAAGAATCATTGAAATCTGAAGTGACTTATTCAACATATTTTATAACATGGCTAACTCTTTCACTCTTTGTCTCTGTCTATCTGTCCCCATCTCTCTCTTCTTCCCTCCCTTCCTTTTTCCCTCCTTTGCTCCTTCTCTCATGTTACTATATATTCCAGGTTATCTTCACAAGTAGTAGGCCTCGCTTTCCCTCAGCCTCTTGAGTAGTAGGATTTACAGGCAAGAGCAAACACATATAACTATATGTTTTCAGTTTTCTGATTTCCCTACTTCCTTTTCTCTTGTGGGATTTTATGTATCATGTTGATTCTAAGTCTCTCTATCTTATCATTCTCTTTGATATAAATTTCTTCTACATATTTTCACACTCAGAGAAACTTGTTTACAAGAAGACCCTCTGTCTCTGAGGTCTTGATTATCAGTGCTTTTTCTCTACTTTGGCATGGTGATGCTTTCTGTAATTGTACTTTATCTTGTTTTATTATTTCAGAGATAAGCACTTGCTATATATTTATATCAGGCCTGAAACTTACCATGCAGATCAGACTGACTTCAAATGTACAACAGTTCTCTGTCTTTCCCTTTTGTGCCATCAAATTTAGCAACCTACATAGTTTATTAACAGTTATAATAGCATAATTCACTTTCTTTCTCCTCCACTCAACTAGAAAGAAAGAAACATGTTCAGTTGGTTAACTTTGGAGTTCTGGTACCAGAATTCTTGAAGGAATTTTGTTGAAACTGCTCAGTTTAACACATTAGCATTTTATTGTTAGCTGTCTGGGTGGTTTGTGATGCTTTTGTTGATAGTGAAGCAGGTGGATAACTGCTACTTAATCTTATTATGTGCTGATAATAAAAAGCAGAATATTTGAGTTAAAAATAAATAAGCCAGTGATGATTGGATGATTCCAATTTGCAGATAAATCTGATAGAACAAAAGGGTCTACCGTGTGACACACTGCAGCTCGCAGTACCACTAGGATGAATGAAGAGGTATTGGAGAGTTGGAAAAAATGGAGGAGCCAAGAGCTTTTCGTTTGTTTTTGCTTTATTTGTTTGCTTGTTTTGGTTTTATTTGTTTTTTTTGAATTTTCTTGTGGGGGACAGTGCAGGGGTGAAGAAAGGATGTGGGGAATCAGAGGTTAGTGGAACTGAGGTGTAGGATGTAAAATTCCCGAAGAATCAATAAAGACCAACCAGAAGAATATTTGAGGGAAACTGAAAATGTAGACAAAATGAGCTTTGCCAACGACTCTAGAAAGGGAGTCCAAGAAGCAGAACTCAAAATGTGGAATAGAGAGAAGGTAACAGAATCCAGAGACAGAAGCAAGGTCAGTGCTTGACGAGAATAAATGAGAGAAAATAATAGTGCTTTCTAGACAGAAAATCAAGAAGGACTAATGTACAAAAATTTATCCATTCATTGACTAGCATGTAGGTTGTTTTCAGTTTCTCATTACTGTGAGTAGAGCAGCAATGAGCATGCCTGAGCAAGTCTCTGTAGTAGGGTGAAGTATCTTTGGGGAAATATGTCCAAGAGTAGTACAGTTGGAATTTGAAGTCAGATCTCATCTTTCTGAGGAACCGCTACACTGATTTCCATCCTGGCCATACAAGTTTACCCTCATGCAGCAATGGATGATTGTGCCCCACTTATTCCACATCCTTGCCAGCATGGGCTGGCATTCTTTATTGGTCTTGGCCCTTCTGATGCATGTAAGATAAAATCCCAATATAGTTTTGATTTGCATTTCCCTTACGGATAATAATGCTCAACATTTCTTTAAGTGTTTCTCAGTCATTTCAGTTTTCTCTTTTGAGATTTCAGTCTTTAGATATAAACCTCATTTTTAATTGGGTTATTTGTTTTCTTGATGGCTACTTTATTGAGTTCTTTATACATGCTGCATATTAGCTTCCTCTCAGTTGTATAGTTGGAGAAATAAAAACTCTTTCCCATTCGATAATCTTATGCTTTGACTGAATGATGATGTCCTTTGCAGGACAGAAGCTTTTCAATTTCACGAAATCCCGCTTACTAATTGTTATTCTTGTTACACAGTCTAATACTATTTTGCTCAGAAAAATCTTTTCTGGTATCTATGATTTCAAGACTATCTCCTACTTTCCCTTATCTCGTAATCAATGTATCTGGCCTTATGTTGAGAACTTTGATTCATTTGGAGTTGAATTTTGTGCAGTGTGATAAGTATGAATGTATTTGCATTCTTCTAACATGCAGATATCCAGTTTGACCAGCACCATTTGTTGAAGATGCTGTCTCATTTTCAGTGTGTATACCAGGCTTCTTTACCAAAATTCAGATGTCCATGGGGGTGTGGACATATTACTGGACCTTCAATTATATTCTAATTGAACAAATATCTGTCTTTTTGTGCCCAGTAGCATGCTATTTTTATTACTATAGCTCTGAGTAAATTTGGAGATCAGGGATGGTGACCCTGAAACCAGTTCTTTTATCATTCTCCAGTGTTTTAGCTATCCTGAGGTGGTTTGTTTGCATTTATTTATTTATTTACATGTATGGGTGTTTCCATATATAGGTGAAAATTGCCCCTTCAATTTCTGTGGAGAATTGTGTTGGAATTTTTAATAGGGATTGCATTAAATGTATTGATGGCTTTTCTTAGGAAAGCCATTCTTGCCACATTAATCCTACTGATAAATGAACTTGGGAAATCTTTTTATCTTCTGATATCTTCTTCATTATTTTTCTTCAGTGTCTTAAAGTTTTATTGTGAGTTTTCACTTACTCAGTTAGAGTTATCCCCAATATATTTTTGAGACTTTCAAGAAAAGTATGTTTTCCTTGATTTCTTTCTCAATCTATTGGTCATTTGTATATAAAGATACTGGTGATTTTTATGTTAATTTTGTATTCTGCTACTTTTTGCTGAACGTGTTTATTTGTTGTAGGAGTTCCTGTTGAAACTTTTAGGGTTATTAACATATACTATTATTATCATCTGCAAATAAAGATACTTTGACTTCTTTCCTTCCCATTTATATCTTCTTCATCTCCTCCAGTTGTCTTATGGCTCTATATAAGACTTCAAGCACTGAGTTTAATGTGTATGGAGAGAGTAGACAACCTTATCTTGTTTCTGTTTTTACTCAAAATTATTTGATTTTTTATGCATTTAAGTTGATATTGGTTTTATGCTTACTGTAAACTGCCTTTATTATGCTTAGCTATCTTCCTTGTATCTCTAGTCTCTAAAGGACTTCCATCATAAAGAAATGTTAGATTATGTCAAAGGTCTTTTCTGCATTTAATGAGATAATCATGTGGACTATTTATATATGGTTGACTATATTTATCAATTTATATATATTGAATCTTCTCTGCATCTATGGGATAGAGCTTACATAATCATGGTGGAACAACATTCTTAGGTTTAGTTTGCATGTATATTGTTGAGAAGCTTTGCATCTATGTTCTTAAGGGAAATTGATCTGAAATTCTCTTTCTTTGTTAGATCTTCAGGTTGTGTAGGTATCAGAGTAACTGTGGCCTAGTAAAAAAAAAGAATTGGGCATTGTTCCTTCTGTTTTTATTTTAGAGAATAATTTGAACAGTACTGAGGTTACCTTTTCTTTATAAATCTGATAGAATTCTGCACTAAAACCTGGATGGTTTTGATGTTAGGATACTTAGTTGCTGCTTCTATTTCACTGGGGCTTATACGTCTGCTTAAATTGCTTATAATATCTTGACTTAACTTTGGTAGATGGTATATATTAATAAAATTATCTGTTTCTTTTAGATTTTCCAATTTGGTTCAATACATATTTTTAAAATATGTCTTTATAAATTACTTCACTTCCTCAGTCTGTTTTTTTACATCCTTTTTTGTTTCTAATTTTGTAAACTTGAATCTTCTCCCTTCATCTGTTAGTTAATTTGACTAAGAGTTTGTCAATATTAGTGATTTTTTTCAAAGAGCCAATTCTTAATTTCATTGATTCACTAAATTGGTTTTTTTGTTTGTTTTCTATTTTATTGATCTCACCTTTGAGTTTATTTCTTGCCATTTTTTCCTTTTGGGTTTGATTTCTTGTTTTTGTTTCTAGAGCTTTCAGGTGTGCCATTTAGTAGCTCAATTTTTTTTTATGTAGGCACTTAGTGCTATGAACTTGACTCTTAGAGCATCATTCATTGTGTCCCAGAAGTTTGGGGATATTGTGTGGTTTTGTTTTTTTTGTTTGTTTGTTTGTTTTTTGTTTTTTTTTGTTTGTTTGTTTGTTTGTTTCATTAAATTCTAGAAAGTCTTAAACATTTTCTTCCCCAATTCCTGTCTTGGCCCACTTTTCATTCAAGAGTGAGTTGTTCAGTTTTAATGAGTTGTAGGCTTTCTGTTGTTTCTGTTGTTATGGATATCCAACTTTAACCCATGGTGGTCAAATAGGATGCTGGGTGTTATTTCAATTTTCTTAAATCTGCTGAGACTTGCTTTGTGACCAATATGTAGTTATTTATGGGGAAATTCCATGGGGTGCTGAGTAGAAGACATTATCCTTTGTTTGGGTAGCATGTTCTGTAACTATCTCTTAGGTCCAGTTGATTTGTAATGTCAGTTATCTCCAGCATTTCTCTGTTTAGCTTTTGCCTGGATGGCCTGACTACTGGTATGTTGTTGTGGTGGTGCAGTTTCATTTTGTCCCCTTCTTTTGATTTGCCGGGCTGGTATTATTTACTCATTGTGTTTTCTCTTGCGTAGTTAGCCTCTTTAAGTTTGAGTTCACCTGCTACAACCTTCTGTGGGGCTGGGATTGTACATAGATGCTGCTTAAATTTGATTTTATCATGGAATGTCTTGTTTCCCCCTCTATGATTGGAAGTCTTGATGGATACAGTAGCTTGGGCTAGCATCTGCTATCTATCTCCTAGAGTTTGTAGAATATCTGTTCAGACACATCTGACTTTTAGAGTCTCTGGAGAAAAGTCAGGTGTTATTCTAATTTAACTGAAGAATCCTCCTTATGGCAGACTGGAGAGTATGCTTTATCTGTTCGTTTCTAGATGACATGGTCTGGCTTTATTTGATGTCTTCAATTTTATCTTCACTTAATTTTTTTCCCTACCTTTGGAGATCAGAGTTTCTCACTCTTAAAGTAGTTCATATGCTGAAGGTTTCACAGACATCACGAATTTTCCATAGAAACTCTGCCTACTCCTGTGAGGTAGAGTGTGGTCTCTCTGAGAAAAACCTTGTGTGTCAAAATTATTTCTAATTCCCAAGGTCAGCTACATTCTTACCATGGCATACAGACTGGATTTCATTTCTAATCCTTTTTCCAGTAGAAACTTCAAGTGTTCATCTATTTCACAGCAGATGACCTTGCTTTGGGGCTGTATGTTTAACTAAAATAACCAATCAGCCACAATTCAGTGGGGATTTAGAAACATGAGAGACAGGAACTCTTTTTGCAATGTTTAAACATGGCAATTATACTTCTCTTTGGATTTTGAGTGGCTTCCTATTTTTGGTCAAGCTAGATGCAAACTAAGTTTAAAATATCTCACATGTACCTAGAATTTAAATCAGAAGAAAATAGCAATGCCTGATAGTTTAAGAAAAGTAGCACCCAGTTGCTCACTATACTAAAATGTGAAGACTGACGGACGAGGAGGCAGGAAAGTGGGCAAATGTAATCCTCAGACTCAATTACCAAATTACAAAGATATTTAGAGAGGCAAAGAAACTTTGAGGAGAACGACAACGCGCTTCCTCCAGACGGAGCTGTGAGCCGACCGCGTCTCCGCCTCGCCAGGAAACTGCTGAAGTTCCTGTGGGATCAAGTAGAATTTTATAAGAACATAATGGATGGAGAAGAGAAAACCTATGGTGGCTGTGAAGGCCCTGACGCCATGTACGTCAAATTAATATCTTCTGATGGCCATGAATTTATTGTAAAAAGAGAACATGCATTAACATCAGGAACAATAAAGGCCATGTTGAGTGGACCAGGTCAATTTGCCGAAAATGAAACCAATGAGGTCAATTTTAGAGAGATCCCTTCGCACGTGCTCTCAAAAGTGTGCATGTACTTTACCTACAAGGTCCGCTACACTAACAGCTCCACCGAGATTCCTGAATTCCCAATTGCACCTGAAATAGCTCTGGAATTACTCATGGCTGCGAACTTCCTAGATTGTTAAATAAAATAAATTATAATAAAAAAAAAAAAAAAAGAAACTTTGAGTAGGAAGCAACTTATTTTAGTCCTTGTTCTTATTATGGAGGTATTAACATAAAATTTCTCCTGCTGGGGGCTGGGGAGATGACTCAGTCAGTAAAGAGCCTGCCTCATATACATGAGAGACTGTCTTCAGAGCTTCATCACCCATGGAAAATCCAGGTGTCATGACACATGTCTCTAATAAAACTGATGGAAAGAGCGTTCGATGGTGAAAAGAGACCAGCAAATCCTTATAATTCATTGATTATCTAGCCTGACTAAGTCAATAAGCCCCAGACGCAGGGAGAGACACTATGTCAAAATAATAAGGTGGAAAGCAGCTGCGGATGATGCCTGATGTTAAGCTTGGAGTTCTACAGGCATGTACACATATGCTAACATAACACATAAATAGCTTCTTCCATGTCCCCACAAACATGTATCCTTCCCCCATTCCACACACATATACACATACTCTCTTTTGCTTATCTGCTTCCTACAACACTATTCTGAATCTGGACTAGAACCCTGTATCAAGGATCAAGGATCATCGGAAAACTCCTCATATTCACAAGCACCTGCATTTCTCTGTGTAATTTTATTAATATTCTACTGCTACCTGAAGTTTTGAAATCCCCAGTTGAAAACAAGGGTAGAAACTTGCTAAATGCTCATACTCACTTCACATGGTCTTGTTTGGATTTCAGCAGCACTGCCTCACTTTCTTGCACAGTGAATCACATATGCTTTGTCTCCCAGCAACAGTATTTGAAGGCCCAGAGCTGAGGCCAGAGACTTTCTGTCATTCTAGCTGTAACTTTCAACCTAGGTAACAGCATCTTAGAGCTCAGAAATAACCAGGTTGGAAATATCCCCAAAGGCATAGAGAAGAATACCTCAGCAAAGCTATATCTCTCTCAGGCGGGGTCCATAGACTGTGGAACAGCCAACTTGGAGAGTCTGTTTGCATGGATAGACAGAAAAACATGATAGGAGAGGCTCTAGCAAGGCTGTTGGTTGAAGGGTAGAGGTTATCAACAAGAATATCACAGTCAACAAACTAAAACAACTCAGTGTTTATCAGCAGCACAATGCCAATGTTCTATAAAGACGAAGAAATAGATTCTCCCATTCAGAGGAGGTTGCCATGTCAGCGTTTTTTGGTGGACGCTAGTCTTAAGCCTTACTCTTTGTCAATAAATGAGCCCTATTCATATGGTGAGCCTATAGCAATGGGAAATTGCAGAACAGAATTGAGGCAATCAACACACTGCCCAAGATACTGTCTAAGCTGACTCTATTGAATAAGAAAAAGCTATATGGGGAACTCAGCAGGGAGTGTTTATGCTTTGCAAATGGTTTGGATGAGAGAGGTGGCTAGGGCTGTTGACCCACTGAGAGCCACTGGTTTGAGCTTGGAGTTCACACCAGAGATTAAGAAAATAAGAATTAAGGCTCTTTTTTTTGTGTAGATTAATTCTTTCTGCTTACTAAATAAATTAGTGGACCAAATTAAAACATAAGCCTGTCATTTACCTTAGTTAAAGGGATAAATTATGATCAAGTTTCTTAAAAGCCTGAATCAGGATATGTTCATTGTTATTCATTCTTACTCATTCTCCATAAGGGTGTGCAAATCAATACTTCGATCTCCTGATCTTCTAGTTCACTTTATTTTATGTACTTGAAACTGCATTAAACTGCCTCTCTAGAACAACTTGTCCATAACTCAGAAGTTAGTCTTATACTATGTAAAGGGATTTTATTGTAAACACAATTCACAGAAGCACTGACTATTTTAGGATCCACCTCCCAGCCACATGAACCAAAATAAGTCGAGAATTATAACGTGTATTGAAAAGTAGGCCATTGCCTCTCTTTCTTACTAGCAATTTAAGGTAAGTGCTACTTTCCACCAGGTCCCATGTTATGACAAGAAAAAACAATCACTCATCCACAATACTGAAAGTAAGAATCAAGTTCATTAAATATTTCTTTCATTGTAAAAGTCCTTCCAGCAATCAGTCCAGAAGCAAAGAAGGGATATTTAAGGTGATATGAAATATCGATGGCAGCAACCATGGGAAGGAGTTTTGTTCCAGGCACTGTCTGTAAAGAGACTTGCAAGGAGACACCATCATTGCTAAGTTGCCTGTGCAAGACTACAAATAATAACTATGATTATACTCAGAAAGCTCTTGACCACAAATGACAGGAATGCATGCCCCCATGACTGGCATTACCACATCCTACAACCTGCTCTCAGGGAAGCCCCCTTTTAAAAGTCTGTTGGTTAGAAAAATCTATACTTCTCTATAGAAGCCCATTTTTTGCTAACTGAATGTATTCTCTTTGATAAAATACCTACGCACTCCTCTGGATAGACACTGTAATATTTTTAAGTGAGTAAATACTGAACCATTCCTTGTTGCTTCTTTTCTTTTGTTCCCATCACCCATTCAAAATAAACTTTAAAAATTATAGTCTGTGAAGGAGGCATTTGTGATAGTGTCATTTCATTTGCCCTGTTGCTAAGGACCACAGTTTGCTGGTTTGTTGCTTATAGTAGCATATTTGTATAACCGTCTGCAAAGGCATTCACAAAAATTGCAGATCAAAGGGCTTCTGTTTCTCTATATAAAATATTAAATTAATAAGTGTTAAGATCACTTTTAAGTCACATAGAATAAAAACGATCCCAAAAGTACAAAGAACTAATCTCTATTTCCATCTTTATTCAGATTCTTGCTAAGCTTCCTTAAGATGGATGGGAAACCCTTCAAAGGAATTTGATCCGCCAACATTTCTCAGAAACCCTCCCCAGTGACCTTATCAGAGAGACCACCTTCTTTCTGAACAGAAGCTCTCCTGTGTGGTTTCAGGCTTAAACATTGTTTGTTGGGTTATCAGAAAGAGAAATGGAAAACAAGCCACATTACTTTGGAATCTCACACAAATTAGATAGAAAACTAAAACTCCTAAAAGATTAAGCTCCCCCCCTCCCCCGAAGCACATCTGAGAACAAAAAGAGCAGGTGTTTCAAACCACGCATGTACTTACTTGTTTATAAACTAGGTCTCTAAGCTTTAGCTCACAGTAGACACTACCTACAGTGGCCCGCTGTGAAAGAAACAACCTTGATCTTAATGGTTCATAGTTCTAGTAAAATAAAAGAATGAAATCATTATCGTAGACACTATAACATTATAGGAAGATAGGTAGGTAGTTAGCACAGATATAGATAAATGTCTCAAAAACAAAAACCATTTGAGAACTGGGCAATCGAAAACATAATATCATACAAACCAGAGGTGACTTTGATGGCTTTTAAAGATTACAGAAGGCTTCTCAAAAGTGGTCATACAGGCTAGATCCTATAGAAAGAATAGGATTGAATGAAGTAAGGATGAGAATTCCAGACAAAGTTCACAACTAAATGCATGGCAACTTCAACAAATGACAAGGTAATCCACTGTGATCACAGGATGGAGGAGCTATCAAGGAATACAGCTAAGAAGCAGACATGACTCAAATTGTATACGGTGCTGTGTACCAGATGTGTTGGCATATTCATCATCCCCTGGATACCTCCCACACTGTCCACATTTTTGACTTCTCTCTGTTCATACCTACGGTTTCATAGTAAGGTTAATAGTTTGAGTAAATAAGGAGATTGTACAGCAGATTTTTCCCATGAGGAAAAAAAAAGAGAGTAGGATTGAGAATATCAAGGTATAAGTAGAAATGCACGACCTCTATTTTCTACGAGCTTTAATGTTCTCTTTGAAGTAGGCAAGAAAGTACTATGTTCATTATCTGGGGGCTAAAAGGGGGTGTGGAGAAGGGTAAAATAGCAAATTTCAGGACATCCTAGTGAAAGGCGTGTGGTGAAGCACAGGCGTTAAAAAAATCTACTGTGAGCACTGTGAATATAATTCCTAATATATACCTCCAGACAAGATCCTCTGGACTCACTCCTCTTAACTGCCATGTGGGGGCAGTCAAGCCAATACTCATTTTACTACATTGGAGGCCAGCCATAACCTGCTCCCGGTCAATAAGCTAATAATATGTCTATGATCTAGTCCCAGGATAGTGGAGAAAGTAAGTAGGGATATCATTTGATTAGAAAGACTGTGCCAGCTTATTTATATGCTCATGTGTCTAATGAGATGACAGTCACTGAGTATTAAAGAAAGGTCTAGTAGTTCATTATGCATGTATAGGAAAAATGTCTGGGTGGCCAGTGCCAAAGATGTTTCACCTTCAATAAATAAGGAATGAGTAACAAAGCATTTGCTCTGCCTACTGACATGGTAAGTGGTAAACATTTCCACAGAAGTCTCTAGCTACTGCAGGGACTTCTGGTGACAAATAGTGACTGGCATCCTTTGGGGTAGTAGTGGCAGAGCCTATGCAAATGAAGCAAACACAGCAACTGCGGTAGGACTTCTAATCAACAAAGCGATAAGCCAGTAATTAGGTTTCAACTGACTCAGACCCCATTCTAGGCATTAATTGGGTGGGAAATATGTAGATTGCTAGTTAATAATAGAACAGTGAGAGTTCCAGAGTCATTTTCTTCCTGTTCAATCTATTTGTTTGATTGCTTCTATGGCAAACACTTGATCTTCTTCGGATATGTTTAGCGATTTGAGAGGTCATTAAAAGCAGCTATTTATTAATTAAATTAGAACAGTCTTTAAAGAGCAATGCTTGTACCCTTGGCCTATAGAAATTTGTTTTGAAAATTGGAAGCTGATGGGGTGACATTACTTCAGAGAACACCTCTGGATGAGGGAAGAGGAAAGCCTACATCTTATATCTGTGTGTGTGCAGAGAGGCCACAGGGACCCTAAAACAAGACTCAAATCTGGAAATAAACAACATTAAAGTTGCCCTACTATTTACTCATTTTAGACAAGATTATCTGACTGGTGAGATTGCAGGATTTTTATTCACACCCATAGCCCACACACTCTCATTTTCGTGTTTACAGTTCAGGCTCTTCTCTTCTAAATTTCTTATACTTTCTAGAAAATCCAGATAAGTTTTTTCTAGTATAACTAACTCGGTTTACTTTGCCTTAAGTTGGGTTAAGATCTACATTTGGGCCTGTCTCTGTGCAAAGGCATGCGACACATGCCATGTCATTAAATGGCACATAGAAAATATTTCTAGACCTGTTTCATACTGTCTAGAGGTGATGCAAAATATAGAAGCCAACTGAAGCTAAGACAATTGAAAGTGGGGTAATGACATCAAGGAAGGCATTGCTAAACTTCGTTTGTATTGGAACAACATGGGGTTTGGGAGTGCTTCCCTTCGGTGGTAGGGACCAGGAGAATGCACTTTTCTATAGGATGTAGGACCTTAGATGATTCTGCAAGGAGAAATTAACAAAAGAGTACATGATTCACAAAAATATTATAATTATAAAACAGAGTATTTTGAAAGCAATATAATTCTGAAACACACACACCCACAAGTGCATGTATAAAAAAGACCTTGGACTGCCCATAGGGCAGGGAACCCTGACTGCTCTTGGGACTGGAGAGGGAGAGGGAGGGGAGTGGGGCATGGGGAGTGGGGAGAGGAGGAGGGAAAAGGGAGGCAGGGAGGCGGCGAAAATTTTTAATTAAAAAAAGAAAAAAAAAGAAAAAAAACCCTTCCTGTTTACCAATTCAGATACAAAGATTAAGTTGCAGTTATGAAGATCCAAGCCATAAGACTGAGACAAGTCAATGTGAGTTTGTAATTGTTTTCTTTTACTTTGTTTTGTTCCTGTGGTACTCAGGAGATCCCACTGGGAAACTTGAGTGTTTGCTGCTAGGCCTGTATCAAAGAGGACATGAGGGTTGGAACAAAAATACTGTGAAAGAATCTATAACTCCGACAAGCAAGGCAACAAAATAACAAAGGGCAAGGACAAGTGGCCAAAGGCAAATCTCAGGAGCTTAGGGAGGAGAGGAGAGAAGAAGGATGCATTTTAAACTGTGGCAGAATTAACTTCTCATTCAGAAAATGCATTTAGATAATTGTAAAGAAATTGTTGCCACATGAAAAGCATATTGCATGCTGGGTAGAGTAACCAGAGTATAATGTAATCCTCATAATACACAATAATACAAGAGTCAACTTTTGTGGAAAATGAAGGAAAAATGACATCAGAATTGTTTTGTTAATTCCCAATGTGAAAAAGATCATAGGTCATAGAAGTGAAATGAAAACTTCTCTGAATTCTGTCCTGTTACCACATCCTATTCTCCATTACCCACATATGTTGATGAGCTTAAGATTCACTGTCAATACCTTTTGCTCCGACCCCCTTTTCTACCATTTAGCAAAGCAATCTGCCCAAAATGTGTTAACTCATGATTTCTATTGCTATCATTCTAGTTATATATCCTCATGTTAGTTAAAGTTTTCTAGTCAAGTGAAGATGTAGGTGATGGCTCTGGGAACATGCCTGATAATTCCTGAAGACCTATAAGGGCAGTGAAGTTTAGAGACACAACCATTATTTGTACTTCATGAATATTAATTGAACATCTTTTTCTTCATTAACAGCAACATTAAAACATAACAGACTAGACCCACATTAAGTTGACGGGCAACAGCTTAAGAACATGAGACGGTAGGATGCAAGATGTCTAAAGTTGAGTGGTGGTATAATGCACAGTCAGACAGTGCTGGCACTGAGGACTTGGCTCCTTGACATTGTAGCCAATTCCCTTCACTTCTTCACTGCTTCAAAAAAGCAGTGGTGTAAGTAGTCTAAACACAGTTACAATGAGTACATAAAAGATGCAAGGCCAGAAAGATTGGTACCAACCAAACAAGAGCTCCTTTCTAAGTTTGGGTGCATAATTGTTCTGAAAAGAATTTATTACATTACTAAGATGAAGGAAGGTCTGGAGACAGGTGGAGATGTCACCTTGCATACCACACATTTTCTAATTAAAGACTGTGGCTATTTGTTAAATAAAATATTTAACATATACACGTCAACATAAATATATTTGCCTTCACAACTTAATCCGAATGTTAAATGATCCCCCAGAAACCCCACATAAGTGATGATGAAGAACAGCAATCATAATTATGGGAAAGGTAAAAATAACCTGCATATATTACAGAGAAAAAAATTTCCTATTCCTTCTTACCAGATTTCATCTTGCAGTGAATACCAATTCTTAAGAAGGCTTTGATTTGTCAGATAAATATCTGGTAGCAGAATGAGAATATGTGTGGGCAAGCCACGATTTGCATCTGCTTTAATTTAGTAAGGTTGCTCTAGTAAATGAGAAAAAAAAAAAGAACTTAATTTTATTCTGGCCCTGAGAATTATTATGAGTGACTCACAATGAATGTTGCATCATGGAATATTAATAATAATTTCTAAAGTAAGCCTGCAGGCTGGGTCTTTATTACATTCTCTTGCAGTGTTTTCAAAGTTATTGAGAATGTCAGCTTAAAATAAAAGGACGCTCATGAGTGATGGCTTATGGGCCACATGGATTGTCTGTGATTTGGAGTGCTTGTGTTTAATTTGAAATCTACATTGCTATTTTTGTTAGACTCCTGTCCATGTCCCTGCTTATGGGGAACGAGATGACCTTCTTAGGCATTTCTATTCAGCAGCATTTAAAATAGTTTCTGAAATTCATGACTAAGGGAAAGTAAATTTGAACCTGTCTCTTCCCATACCCCTTACAAAGCTATCTATTTTGTGATATCAGGCTCATTTATATGCCTATCCAACCATTCAATTTCATTGCCTATTAAGACAAGTCCTCTAAAGTCCTTAGCATAGTGACTGACAGAGGGCTAAGTATTAAACACATGCTAGTTATCCTTAGCAGTTATTTTAAGATTCCTTCTTTCTCTTTTATGCAAACCTTCAGACTCTGCAGCTACAATAACAGGATCCTTCTCCTGTCTTCCCTACTTGCAGGAAACCTGTACAGTTTATTCTCCCTCCTTGCACTTCTGGTTTCCCTTCTATAAAATATGGATAACCAACCTTATTCTCATTTTTGTTTTTTGAAGGATAAAAGATGTGTGAGCCTGTTACTGGTATAAATTTTATTATTTTTTATTATAAGTACAAGAACCACTCAAACAACTTCTATATTACATTTACATTATCATATATTCAATGGCTCAAAGGTTAAGAGCACTGCCTGCTCTTCCAAAGGTCCTGAGTTCAATTCCCAGCAACCACATGGCGGGCTCACAACCAACTGTAATGAGATCTGGTGCTCTTTTGAGGAAGAGAACTGATAAGTTGCCCTCATCAACTTAGACCATGAAACCCAATATGGATAAGTTCAACAGCACCCCAATATATGGGCTGCCAACGCATGCTTCAGCATTCATATTCCATTTATACCACTCTAC
Source organism: Chionomys nivalis (assembly GCF_950005125.1). NCBI lineage: Eukaryota > Metazoa > Chordata > Mammalia > Rodentia > Cricetidae > Chionomys > Chionomys nivalis. The sequence goes on along the minus strand of NC_080094.1, from coordinate 36,636,325 downwards.
TTCACCCCCTATATTTGTTGGACTTATGTCTCCATATTTTCTTGCAATCCATATGCTCTCTGTATATGTTGAAATAATAGTTCTTTTCTGTGGATTCTGTGGCTTCAGATTTCAGACACATCCTTCTGAGGACCCTCACTTTGGTCAGAGAGTCTGAATCTTGAGGTTCATTCAAAGGCTGTTACTAGGCACTGTCCACTGGGGCAATACAAGGCTAGGGATGCATTCATATAGACTTATATTTCTTACCTGGGCTTAGGAGCCCAGTAAAGTTTTCTCAGGAATCTAATCTCAGATAGGTAGTTGCTTGATGATATCTCTTCAGTCTTCTTCAGGCTGAGAAAGCTTTCCCATTACCTTATTCTGTGAAGATTTTAGGTGCCCAAATTTCCATAGAGAGAATAAAACAAGATAAATACATTAGATTTTCTTTTATGTTCTTGTTTCTACGTAACCCAGCATCTCAATTCTGTTATAGTCACAAGCCCATCAGCTTTAGGGGAGAGAACAAGAATCACAAAGGTGAATGTCATGACTCCATGATGTTTCAGCCTGGCTAGACCGACGCGTGTTTCTCAGAACTCCCTTTTGTGTTTCTGGTTAGATTGGCCCTTAGAAGAATCCCCTGAAAGTTAGAGAGCAGCAGTGAGTCACTAACCTCTCATTTCTACTGTTGAAAAGTGGGAGTAGATGCTTTTGAAACTCGCATAACTTCCTTGAGCTAGAAGATGTAACTATAGGTGCAGGTGTGTAACATCATCTTTGAGAAATAAAATAGATTGAATTCAATTGAATCTAGTATTCATGATGAAATAAAAATATGAAATATAAGTATAAATAAAGAGCAACAGCTCTCTTCATTTCCACTGATCATGTTTTTTCGGCAGTGTACATTCATTTAGGAGAACTAGCGTCTCTTTATTATTGATTAGATTCTTAGCTTAGTTCTTCCTCAGGAATGTCATTTTTTTCCGGAGCTTGTTTCTTGATGTCTAGAATCCCGCTTTCTTCTGCTTAATGAAAGGCATATTCATTGAGAGTTTTGTGCAACATGCTCCGATCTCTCCATCCTTTTTCTAGCAACTTATTCCAAATCCTTACCCACCCAACTTTGTGTGTATGTTTTGTACATATATATACATATATTGTATGTATTTACTTTATAATTATATTACCTGACAAAGAATCTGAACTATGAATGAATGGTCTTTAAAAATACCACAAACCAATGGATATAATTATTTTTTTAATTTATTTATTTATTATGTATACAGTCAAATCTCATTACAAATGGTTGTGAGCCACCATATGGTTGCTGGGAATTGAACTCAGGACCTTTGGAAGAGCAGGCAAAGCTCTTGACAACTGATCATCTCTCTAGCCCCATATAACTAATTTTTGAGGAAAAAATTATAGTTTGTTCTAATTTATAAACCTCTAGAAAAAGAAAACCTATGCAATGTTCAAAAGTATCAAACTCACACAAAAAAAGAGAATGCTGTCTGTCTGTCTGTCTATCTCAAATACCTTAAGTACACTACCTTCCCTTCCTGATCATGTTATGTGAATTTGACCACAGCTCAAGGTGTGTTTTAATTACCTTACAGAGAAATATGAGAAAATAGTTGTGAGGAAGAGGAGGCATGATGCATCTTCATATAAGGACTGCAGATGTGGCTAATTGGTGAAAGTGTGGGCCTGATTTTGGAGCAGGTTACTTATCTTTGGTAATTGGATTCACTCCTTTTCACCATTCCTTGGCTCTTAATGGAATTGCTATGCAACTTTGCCTTGGAAGAGGAACCACCGTACTTCTATGAAAGTAGGTAAATGAAGTAGTCACATGGGTGTCTACAAGTTAGATCTCTGTGCCTGTTGTACAATGGTCCTGATTCTTACTAAACCCTGAACAGTGATATTTAAGTATTGCTTTCCCACCATGTAAAACATCTTAGGATTAGAGAATAATGCATCTTTCCAAGATGAAGAGAAAAAGATTGTATGTATGTAGAAATGGGGAGTAATATAAAATGCTGAAGATTACAGATCTCTACATTATAAGTCATCTTTTCATACTTTACCATCTCTTTCTGTACTCAAATGTGACAAGAAAAACAAACAAGCCAAGTCATTCATTTACTAGACTCCAGCAGCATCTTCACATTTAGTCTTAGGAAATGGGACTATATTCCTTAGGATTTTTTCCCTTTAAGGAAACTTGCCCTTCAAAGTCATTCTCTTACCATTGACACCTTCCCAAGTCCTGTGCTAGTCTAGCTCATATAAAACTGCATATAAAAATGTCTCATCCATATGCTTCTTTATTTAGACACTGGCTTTTGAAATGGAAGTTTTCTTCAGTTTAAAAATAATTCTCCTGTGCTGCACAGCAAGCAAAGAAATCTAATCTCAGCAGAGTTTGTTCTGCTAAGTTGGTGACCCTGAGCGTGGAGCTACGTGTTATCAGAATCTTAAATTCTACATTATCCCCAAAAGAGAAAGGCCATTGCAGAAAAACTCAATAAAAAATAGTAGTTTCCAAATACATTCACAAATTCTTCCAACACAGAAGGCAATGAGGCCAACACAAATGTGTTTTTCCCCGTTCCGTATGTGGATGGTTGCTAGAGAGATAGTTGTAAAGTCTACCTCTTGAAATGTCCTTCTATATGTTAAAATCATATTTTATTAGACTCCAATAGATCTCAATAAAATATTTCTACCACCATGTTGAAAATCACTAACTATTCCCATTGCGTGTCAAGATCATACTATCCTGAAGCCCATACATTTCCTATTGGGAGTTAACTGAATATACAAGATGAAGCACTTGATAGATTTTTCTGTTATTTATGTGTTGGTTATGCTTCTATTCATTAGAGATTATAGTGTTATAAGAGCAGCCAACTCAGTAGGGAAGCCGGAAAGACACATTCCTGTTAGCGAAGGACTGTCTGGGGCCCCTCATGAAGAACTGATTCTAAAATAGGTCAGGAAAGGTGAATTTATCCTCCTGTGCTCCGCTATGTTATCCACTTACATCCCAAGAGGACGAGGAAACACTCCTGTATTTAGATGGAGTCAACTGTGAGCTAAGTGTTGGCATTCCTTGAATCAACAACAGTTTAATAAAAGACTTTAGTGACAAGATTTATAAATGAGATCTCAAAAGAATATCCATTCCACAGACTTTTTGGAATGAAGACCAGCTTTGCCACTGGCCTGGTCTGGATTTACATCACAGCCTTCAGATGCTGTAGATATTTCTCCTGGGTAAGAAATTTTACCTTAAATTCTCAACGCCTTTATGTGTAAAGCTAAGGTCACAGTATGAACATTTCGGTGAGACACGATGATCAAATCCCTTGACACAGGTCACACATCTTAAGGAACTCTAACTGAGGTAATCACAGAATTTGCTCACTAGGGTAGGCATTTGGTAACCTGGCATGCAGACTGAGGGGAAAGAATAACAGGGAACCTCCAGAATGGTTTCTGAGACTTTAGAATCAGAATCAATAACATGAAGTAACAGTAGACAGCCATCATTCACCTCATCCTATACAATGTCTATTGGATGTATGCTTCCTCTTGTCATTCTGGCTTGTTTCTCTGAACAGTTGGATGTAGTTAAATAGTAAGGCAAGTTACTAGCATAGTATTGCTTAAGGAGACAACTTCAGCTTCCCTTATCATATACTAGTGAAAAATTAATATGATGTCTATCTCGTATAGGAGTTGCCTTGCCTTGCTTTGTCACAAAAGTAAAATAATTTCACCTGCTGAATTTTCCTTCTGTGTAGAAAAATTCTTGTCTCCTATAAGAGCCTAGAGCAAAATTTAGATGCTGCCCAACTTTTCATGTCTCTGTGTAGGAATCCCATACCTTTTTAGCACACCTGTATTCATCCCTTTGGATAGCAAAAGAATGGCTTCAAACATTATCCCAATATATTTTGAAACTCTAAAAAAGGAGGGAGAAAACAAAATATGTTTTGAATGTCCATAAACTAATTTTGGAAGGGTAGGAGATTTTGATTCTGTGTTTTTATTTTGTTGTTGCTATTGTTTTGGAGGGAGAAGTGTTATTTCTTCAAATAGGGTAATACTTTTTAAACCAGACAGATTTGGTAGTTACCACCCAAGCCTCCATCAAACTCACAACAGTCCTCAGGCCTCAGCTTCCTAAATACCAGGATTACAGGAACGAGCCATATCATAAGATCCAAAAATTGATTTTAACTTGCAGAAAAAAATGCTACTTACTGCTTCAGAAACTCTTTCTAAATCAGAAAGAATTTATGGTTGACTAAGAGGTCCTAGAGATGAATGTCCAGGATGTCTTTAAACTTAATACCCTAGAAGTTCACTGAAACAGATTCACTCATCCATCAACTCACTCGCAAAGGACTAGGACAACTGGTTTGTGTTTAGTCTTGTTTTATCTTCTTCTAAGATCATCATTGAATTCATATTTAAGTTATTCCATCTATAAACACCTTAGCTTCAATGACTTTCACCTCCACCAGACTTTAAACACATATCTCCCTCTTAGTCTCGGAAAGTAATTCCTACTAAGTTCTAGAACGACCACAAATAAGGGCTTGGTTCCTTTAACTGTCCAGCAAGAATCCTCGATTCTTACTCCTCTACTGACCCTTCACTCTCTGCTTCTTGCCTGTATTTTTGATCATCACTGCAACCATTTTTTTCATCCTACCTTTAATGATCCATCTTGGTAAGTCTTAGCTCTTAATCATCTTAAACTTCTGTTCTCTTCCTTCCTGCCAAGGCAATGTGGAATAATTTCAGAGAAACTGTACCAGTTATGAGCATCCATGGCATTCTGCAGAGTGTTCATCAATATATGGTGATCTTTGACAGTCTTCTTCCGTAAATCTTACAGTCACCTCACCACAAAATCCACCTGCCACCTGAGGGCAAGCCCGTGACTTCGTCTACCCAAATGTCTAACTTTCCCAGCTCTAGCGACTGGCAGAGTTCCTGGCACATTTTAGGTAATCATAAATACTTGATAACTTAGTAAACACTGATTTCTCCTCTAAGCCTCAGAGAAACACTTCATAGTCCACTAATGACACCAGAAAGTTCTATTTCTCTGTTTCCCATCCCACTTGCTATCTCAAGAAAAAACTCAAATTCTCTTTTCTTCTATTTTTGTGACAGGGCCTCACTCTATATATCATGGGCTGACTTCAACTCAAGAAAATCCTCCTGCCTCAGATTTACAAGTACTGGCATGACTGGAAGGAGCCACACATCAAGCATATACTCTTTAATATTTTATAAATGTTGTTTCATTAATCACTCATTTTATCTTCAGAGCTTTCAACTATTTCTTCAAAGAGTTTTCTAATGTCTTCACAAACTCAGATTTCTACATCTCAGGAAATCTTTATTTTTTATTTTACTACTTATTTGCAAAGGATTTGCTCTCTCTTCAACACCCCTTAGATTTTTCTATTCCCTCAAATAGGATACATACACTTAGTAGTCAATGTATGTACAGTCACAAAAATTGTGAATTTCCTAATTTACAAAATAAACCTTCAGCATTTAGCTCTAATGTTAATGCACCTCTTTAACCTTGGTTCTCATCTTCTTCTATAATGTTTTGTCTAGCTGCTTTTCTTTCCCTCAATTAAACCTCAGTGTCTTCCATGTGTCTATCTTAGTATTTTCCACCTGCCCTCTCGACCCTCATCCTGAGAGAGCTTATATACAGACTTTACTTAAGTCACACCTCCCACATAAAATAAACATGCTCTTTAATTTAATTTAACCTAACACCTTCCAATATAATACCCACCATCTTCATTACAATCACCTATAGAAACTTTATACCATTACCCAAGCAAGGTTTGGTAACTATCATGTTCTGTTCCCATTCCCACTGTCCCTCTGTAGCAGATGCTACTATATTAATACCTACCCAGAGCCTCTAGGGTCTTTTCATTTTTAAACATTTCATGACACATTGCTTAGCATTTTGCAGCTATCATTATAACCTTATGCCTCTGATTTTCAGAGAGTTATCCTTGGGCCTAGAAACATGCTCATAGAGAGAGCCAGACGAGCCTCATGATTTAAGTCTCCTTCAGAACAGTTTCCAGTCAACCACTGACTGCTGAAGGAAACAATGAGGTGGAATTTACACAGTAGTACTCATTTTGGATATGATCAGGCTGGGTCCATCCCTGAACTCACATACTTACCTGAGATTTTCCCCCCTTGTTTGTTTTCTTTACTCCTTCACATTTTTTTTTGTTGGAAACACTGTTCTTACCAGTCACTTATATAATGCATCTGCTTCCTGACAAGCTATGCCCAGCATCTTACCTCAGGGTTCAGCCATATTCTAGGTAGAGCCGACTACTAGATTCTACTAGGTCGCTCTGTCTGTGCCTTTAGCCTTTTGTGCTCTATTTCTTCTAGCATGAAGTTCTCACCATGGTGCCTCCATCCCACCCAAACCATGCTTTTCAGATCCAGATACATCTACACTTACCAGTGAGCATGACCTCCCACCAGACCAAATAAAATGCTGCTCTCTCCAAATAGTTGATAGTCTAACACCTTCTTCACATTATTTGAAAAAGCTTTCCTCTCACAAGAATAGGGTTTTTTTTCTCCTTTTCTAATTGAAAAATCAATAGCTTATCTTCAAAAATAATTTTGATGCTATAACGCTGTGGCCTTTTTTTTTCTGACTTTCTTGTAGTTCTGCCCCCTTCCCTGGGCTTCTCATTGTCTTTTACACATTATAATTGCAGTGTTTTTCTTTACCTGGCCAAATTTTTCCCAGTAAGTATACCACTATCTAAAGATAAGAAAGTATTCTCAATCATTTTCATCCCCACAGAGTCCCATTCTACCTAGCAGATGCTCAGCAAATATCCATGGCAACCTATAAATCACCTGTTCAGTAATCAATGAATCCTGGAGTTGAGACATATTTGCCACGGTAGTGTTATCCAGCTAATCAGAAAGAGCAATTTTAATTTTTAGTGGTCCGTTATTTTACATTGTAGGTCACAAATTATCCAAATCAAATCACACACAAGGACAATACCAAAAAATGTATAGTGTATGTGTTTAATTGTCATTAGTAGACTTGCTTGCCATATTTATTAGGACACTTTTAAAAAATTGAACATTAATTTAATTTGGTTTAAAAAATTAGATTCTACAATCTTAGGCATTTAGGAGTCACAGGGCTGAACAGTCAAAGCACATTTGTAGAAGGAAAGTTGTGTTACAGAAGGATGCTGGTTCTTTTTCTCTCTACTGAGGGGTGGACCAGAGCATCCTTGATTTCAGTACTGATAATCTTTCTTGAGTTTGCCAATGGCTATCTGAAGATAAATGCTGTGTGCCCATGCTTCCTGGAGGCAATTTCTTTAAAAAATAAAATTAGTACTATCCCCATTGCCCCTTGTATTCAATTTTCATTATTTGGGATGACTTTGTAGATTAGTTCGTAACTCATCATTTTTGCTAAATCTTATAAGCCTAAAATGGCAAACTCACACTCTTTTATTGCTTTAAGCTTGCCTGAGACCAACACATTCAAAATATTGCCTAGCTCTTTTCTGAACCAAAACCAAACTAGAGTCGAGGTTGTCCCTCTTGGTATCCAACCAGGATTGATCACATATTTCTCATAAAATATAAAACAATGAATAAAAACCAATATCCTACTCTTCAAATAGATGACATGAAAATTCTAATACTACTCTTTCCATGACATGTATCTTATTTTGGTGAATGTATAGTAAAATGCTGTTTTATTTACTTTTGTTTGTACTATGCCTAGCTCTAAACAACTTTTAGAAGGTAGTAAAATGTGGAGTCTTTTACTCATACCCAGTCCTCATTATCTTTGCCCTTCAAAAGTTTTTCTCTCAATATTTTATATCAGTTGGTTTATGTCACCCTGTAAGAAATAACTTCTAAACTTAGAACACTCATTTATTTATTGCAATTCCATGGTTTTACTGGGTGGTTTGGCTGGTGCAAACCGGTTACTCTTTACACGCTTGTAAACTGCAAGGTAACCAGGCAACTCTGTTGATTTAACTTGGTTTTCTGATGTGCTCATACCCTTCTAGGAAAAACTGGTGGACTTGATTTTGTTCCCACTTCCATGTCTCATATTTTGCTGTCATTTGTTCTTGGTGGAGAGAAAGGAGCAAAAGATGAAGAGAATCATGAGGACTCTTGAAGCCCCAGGTTCAGAACAATGCTTCTCCCATACTCTGGTAGTTACTGGAAGCCCAGTCTCCAGGACTAGGGAAAGTTCTCATGCTGAGAGAAGAGCAGCAGAGGGGGGACTCTGGAAAGCATGAAGTCTTTGAGTCATCTTTAAAAGCAGCCTTTATCTCCCGCAGTTTGTCAGATATGCTATTATTCCTTCCAAGAAGCCTTAAGTCTATACATTTCTTGTCCTAAAATTTGTGATTAATATGTCATTTGAGAAACATTTTAGAAAGATGAATGATTTATAATACTAACTGTATCTTCTGTCTGTATAGACAATACTGAAGAACTATTCTATGCCTTTCATAGCCACAACACAGACTTTCCAAAAATAAAGAATCCCATATATGAATAAGTATATAAAATGGACATTTTATGTGCCAAGAGGATTGTCATATATTTTGTGTAACATAAATATTACTGACTAAAACATAACATACTAGACATCTACATACATGGCCTTCGTTGAGTATTTACTATGTGTAATTGTTTTTGCATCCATCTTTAACACATAAACTATCTGAATACGTATAATACCTATTTTACAAATAAAGTAGCATTCAAACTTTTATGAATTGGATAATAAACCTTCAGTTTTTGGATGACAAAGGTGAGCACTGAACTTATGGGTCACAATAAAAAGCCACTTACTGTTCAGTGCATGTTCTCAGACGTATTTTTTTTTTTATTTCAATCAATCCTGAATAATGTTCTCTATCTCTGTTGCACACTGAAGTCAATTGTTTCAAAATATACCTTTAGTACCGGCCCCAAGATCTAGTCCATGGATCAACAATAGCAACATCACCTGAGCTTGTTTACTCATTCTGATTCCTTCCGTAATTCTTTGGATTACAGCATGCAGGACAGAGCTCAGCATTCTGTATTTTTAAAATCTGTGTGGATATTTCTGATGCATTTAAAAGCTTGAGACTGACTACTTATCACTATATGATATTCAATCCTGTGCATAAGCCCTGGTGACAGGAGACACCTGAACTCTTTCTTACACTTACTGAACCAGTATGTTCTAATAGTTCCCTGGGCAATTCTGATGCACTTAGAATTGAAAAAAAAACACATTTTTATTATAAATAGACTCCATTATGTACTTAATTATATTTCTATGTATGTGCACCAGTATTTATCATGCTTATATAGTTTTTCTCAGAGAGAAGCATGACACATGCAAATTTTCATTCAAAAAAGCATATCTAGTATTAAAACCAAAGCATTCTCAATCTTTGACAAGAGTCAGTTATTTCAGTATTCTAGGATGACAGGATGATTGGTGCCTCATTGACAATTAATGAAATATTGTGTCAGAAGGTTGTCTAAGCTGTGAGCATAGAAAGAAATGTCTCCCAGAACTGTGACCTGCAATGCACATCTCAGATGAAGCCATTATCGTTACTATGGGGATAAATCACATGCTCAAGCATGAATAACTTCAATATTAAACTCAGAAGCTAAGGCCTGGGGTACACATTGGTGCTCTCAAGCCAAATAAGAAATCACTTCTGATTCTTCTCAAAATTGTCATTTTCAATTTCTGTCACAGCATCTGAGGAAATACTGACCCATCACTAATTGGCCCCTTAACTCTGAGTGCTAGGACAGAAGGAATTAGTTTCCAGAAATATTTCTATTGGAAGATATCTGGAAACTTTAAAAAAAAATCCCCCCTTGATAACTTTCATTGAGAACTGTCCATGAAGGACAGAGAATCTATATTTTGGAAAAAAAAATGTTTTTCACCTCAGTTTTTCTTTCAATCCAAATGCCTTCAGTTCCCATTTTCAAAGTAGCTTATAGTCTAAAGCAATCACTTGTGGAATGCTTCCTGAATAAAGTGTGATTCTAAAGACTATGAATGATTTAAAATAACCAATACATGTAAGAACTTGCTGCTCAAAGTCTGACATGTAGATGAACGATAGTGGTACTACCTAGAACATATTAGATAGTCTTTGGCTCTAGCCAAGGTATACAGCCTATTTAGTTAGCATGTTGAAGGGTCTGTATAATAATAAAGTTAAAAAAATATTGGCATAGAAAATAGATATTTGAAAAAACACTACATATACAAATAAAAACTTAGGTCATTTTGAAAATTAGAAATGGATCAAAACTTGAACCCTTAAGGGTCAGAGAATTTAGAGGTGACCAAATGCGATGAATTGAATGATTATCTGAAGTCAAACTACCAAAAACATGAACCTGAAAAAGAAAATTGAGTACTCAAGAATTACATAAGGGGAGTCTTGGAAGAAATCAGAATGAATGATTGGTGAGCAGGAATGTGTTCCTAGCTGGATCACAGTAGGGAGGTCTGGAATGTAAATTATCTAACAGAGCTGACACTGGCTTGAGACATGACGAGTATACTATTGTAATTTTCTTCAGTGAGTCATTGGTCACCCCTCTGTGTGTATATACAACATGAACTTGTAGCTGAAATGACTTGTGATGCTTAGACGCATTCTATGAAGTAGAGGAGCAGCTGTAAGATGTCAGCAATGTGCCTGGTACAAGGAATGGAGTCACTGACCAGAAAAGGGCATGTGAGCTGGGCAGTGGTGATGTACGCCTTTGATACCAGCACTCAGGAGGCAGAGGCAGGCAGATCTCTGTGAGTTTGAGGCCAGCCTGGTCTAAAAAGCTAGGTCCAGGACAGGCACCAAAGCTACACAGAGAAACTCTGTCTCTGTCTCTGTCTCTGTCTCTGTCTCTGTGTCTCTCTGTCTCTCTGTCTCTGTGTCTCTCTGTCTCTCTCTCTCGCTCGCTCACACACACACAAAAAAAACCCAAAACAAACAAATAAAACCAGGTTTGTGAAGGTGACACTGATAATCTTCCTATAATCCTATAACCTGAATATCTGTGAGCCCTTCAATCTAAGTGTTGAAACTCTAACCCCCAAGGATCATTATGAAGAGATTGGGTACTTCAGAGTGATTGATTAGATTATAGGGGCAGATCACTCAAGAATGGAATTAATGATTCATATGGTTTCAATAAGACTTGTCCATTTAGCTCATGTTAAAATTAAGTTACCATCATGAAATAGGAAGGTAGGATCAGTTGGAGCCTTTAAGAGATAATTAGGCCTCAATTCTCATGGATGGATTGATGGACATGTGGGTTAAAAGGACCTGGAAAGTGTAAGTCTCCAGAAACCAGTTTTGTTTGGTATCTAGTCCTACTTTAAAATACCCTATATTGCCTTGTATCAGAAATATTATATGTATTTCTTTTCTTTATAACCTAATGCATGAAATTTAGTTAAAAGCATCTGGAAAGAGACTAAGATAGTATCTCTATAAGAGAGACCATAAAGCATTATTGCCTGCCCTTGACCGCCAATCTAAGATGTAATGATATTGACAGCCTGTGATCATAATCACAAAGTAAATATGCTATCATCCTGAACATGAACTGTCCATGCTGGTTCACAGCTCTTTACTATTTATATATCATTCAATTTATAAGACATGTTACAGAAGCCTAAATGACTAAGATAAGGAATTGAGAGAAGAGATTCCAGACAGGAACATCAGTGGCAGAATCTCTTATGTATTCAATGGGAACAGTGGTCAGGGTATAATATGTCATCTGAAAAAGTTTGCTGGTAAAAGTATAACTGAACATAGACATTGAAGAACCCAGCTCTCTTTTCCTGTGCAACTACTGTCTTTCAGTTGCCTTGGGGTGCTCATCTATTCTGTGTCTGAGAGTGGTATTGTGATAGGAACAATCCTATATCAGGCTGCAAGGGTAGTCATAAGACTAAGATTCGTCAGTCAAGACAACCCTAGGATGAGAAATTGACCAAAATCAAGCCAGAGTCTAATAAACATATTTTGACATTGGGAAAGAGGATTCTGTTTCTTCTCTGATGTTATAGAGCCCAATAATGCAAACAATTGAAAAGAAACGGGAACAAAAGAGAAGCTGGGTCTCAGTGAACCTTATCCTTTTACTTTTATTACCAAGAAATTGTGTTCCCTTTTCTTTCTATTTTTTGGGGGGTTGGGGGATGATGTAGCTGTGACTGTGTTCACATCACTCACTGACTGAGTGTTCAAATCACTCACTGCACAAATCAAATTGAAAATGATTTCTCTCCATTTATGTAAAACCTAGAAGCTCATTTTGATCCCATAAACTTCACAGTGGATGAAAATAAGGTAAAAGTTAATATATTTTAGGGAAAGGTGATATCTTTTAGTCCTTAATGTATCAATTTATTTCTTGACTTTGAAAAGTAAAATGACATTTAAAAGAAATGTTTTCAGCAGCCAGCTCTATTAGGTTGTATATTATTTTCAAATAATGATAGAAATATTCTTACAAATAAACTGAAAATGAATTAGCTTTGAAAAACAGGGAGAGTGAACACTGAACAAAACAGTTTAGTATTTTAAGCCACATCAAAACTTGACAATTTACTGCCACTGTCAAAAAACATAGATGAAATAGGAAATTCCTAAGGGGTAAACAATGAAAATAAAAATCTGAGTTTTCAAATATTCCTAAAACCTGACTTAGAGTGCATTGGCAGACTTAAAGTATGTATGAGTTTTTGAACTTAAGACAAAACTTTACATTTGTTGAGAGAGTAAAACCTTGTTGGTTAGTGAATTTGCCTAATGTTATCCTTTATTTCATAATATGCTGATCATAACTACTACCAATTGAGGCCTCATTAAACAGATACTCTATATATCTCTTTTATTTTTGAGCCTCATAATCATATCTGAACCTCTCTTGAAGGGATGAGAAAAATGGTGTTAAGATATTTTTAATTTCTCAATGGTTCATAGTAAATAAATGATCAAACTCGGATTCCCACCCTAAGTGTCTCTAAGTCTATCGTCTGAACACTTAACTATATTGGATTGGCCATCTCTGATTTGTTTTTTTTTTTCTCTCTGTGTTGCCGCATACACTTCCTCAATGTTAATCAGACTTTTTAAAGGATTGGCAGAATTCCTACAATATGTAACATAAAGATGGAAGGGTAACCGTGTCTCCTTAGTTCAAAAGTTTGGTTTATCATAGGTATCAAAATATGGGCTCACAAAGCTACTCATACACAGTGTCTTAGGGTTTTAGTGCTATGAAGAGACATCATGATTATGACAAGTATTATAAAGAAAAACATTTAATTGGGGCTAGCATACAGTTTCAGAAGTTAAGTACATTATTTTCATGGTGGTAAACATAGTGGCATTAAGGCAGACATGGTGCTGGAGAAGGAGCTGAGAATTCTACCTTGATCTACAACAGAAGGAGACTGTGAGCCACATTGGCATAGCTTGAGCATATAATACCTCAAAGCCTGCCCCCACAATGACACACTTCCTCCAATAAGGCCACACCTTCCCAATAGCATCACTCTTTATGTGCCAAGTATTCAAATACATGAGTAATGGAAGCCATTCCTATTCAAACTACCACACATGGTAATCAGACAAGAGAAAGGGAGTAGAAATAATTAATATATTTACACTACACATCCTTTTTATATTTTTTTTCTACCTGGGTCCTCAGACAAGATTATGGGATAATGCTTTCCCCATTCAGAAAGCCAACATGCAGGAAGGATACTGATTTCCTTGCCAGTGCTTCTCAATACAATCAAGTTGAATCAACAATATTAAACATTGTATTTTATATTTGAAATACTTTTAGGTTATTACAGTGAGGGTTTTAATATTACCTTCAAGGATACTTCCACCTGGAGTACCTGAGAACTGAGTAACAACACTGACGACTATGAAAGCCTAACTCTGCTCCTTCCTAGACCCTTCAGGACTACAGGGGTCAGTGTACTCTGCAGATTAAAGGACCAGGGAGGACTTCTGTCTTACATTGGATCAGGTAAACTACTTGTGACAGAATTTCTTAAGAATTGCCTTTCACTTGATAGGAATACAGTACAGTGTGATCTTTGATGCTACAGCCAGATATCCTTAATCCTGCGTCCTCAAATATAAACTGTGCAGTACAGGAAGCACACATGACAGCAACTGAATGTATGACCTTCCATAGTCGATGCTCCAGACCCACACTGAACACTTATCATTCCAGACTTCTTCTTGCACATCTGCCATTTTACACATAGTATCAACATTTGAGACATTTCCTTATCTATGAAAGACATCACACACTTAGATATCCCCATATCTTAGTGTGATACTTTGCTTTAACTGTCTACTTAATGTAGACTAGAATCACCTAAGAAAGGAGTGTCAGTCAAGGGATTGTCCACATGAGCTTGACCTGTGGGCACATCTATTGGAGGTTATCTTCATTGTTTACCAATGTAAGAGGTCCCAGACCACCATGGCACCATTCTCTGGGTAGTTACTCGTGGTCTGTATAAGTAAGTTGAATAAACGTTAGCCCACATATAAGCCAGTAAATAGTGCCCTCCATGGTTTCTTCTTCAAGTTCCTGAAGAAACTCCAAGTTTCTTTTTCAAGTACAAGTCAAATAGTCCTCTCCCTCCCCTAAGCTGCTTTTTATCAAGGTGTCTGTTTTAGCAATGGAGATCAAACCAGATACCCATTCTCTTAAGGAAGAAGAAAGATAGGTATTTGAAAATATGCAGTATAAAAGTAATTCTTTAGGTTTTAAGAGCTGATTTTTAAACCATGACATGTTAACTTTATTTTCAAAGATGAGTTCTTGTGATTTAGCTGGTCCTAGAACTTTTAGATAACTGATTACTGTGCATCTATTTCCTGATCTTCCAAAATATTCTCATCAATGAGTGGTAGCTGTAGAAATATAGCTTTCCCTGCTTGCTCATTGACTATATTAATGTAAAATATTTAAAGAAGTGAAAAAACTCTGGATATTAGCTAATATTAGACTGCATAGACCTTTACTTGTCCTGGATGTGACAATCTTATCCTGACAATAAATGTCCTTACTGTGCACATAAAGACAAGGTCACAAAGAATATTATCTTAAAACCTTCATCACTGTGCACATTCCCGGACTTTGTAGTGAAAATCTCTGACTTGGGAACTTTGATTTCTATTGTTCAACAATATAGGCCTTTGCTGACACCAAGGTAAGTGTCCTTCTTTGGTTTTACTCAGTTGGTATTTCCTTTACCTGTCTTTGGCCAGGCTTGGAAAATTTTTGGGATTGTCTATAGCACAGCTGTTAGGTGTTGCATTGATTTATGCAGGAACATCCCAAACCCTGACAATGTGTCCTCCAGAGATCAGCAACCCTGAGAATAGTTCTTGTCTTCAGTGGGTCAAACCTATGATGGGAGAGAATAGCAGAGAAAACAGTTAAGTATCTGATAGTTACCTAAAATACTGTTATCTCCTTCAGTTTTGTACGATGAACTGAAGTTCCCAAGGGGATCAAAACCACACCAAGTTTAAAGATGCTATAAAAGTGATTGATGTTAAGTAAATGAAAAAAGGAAGGACATGACTGTTCCTAGGTGTGGTGGAGGAGAACGTTTATTGTAAATAAAAGGGAGAGCATAGTCAGAGGCAGGGACATCTGGGAGATTGCAGAGTGGTCATGTCCCTGAGCTACTGGAGGACATGAGAAAGGGAAAAGGAGGTGGGGAAGGGAAGAAGGTACAGCGGGCAAAATGGCAAAAAGTTAAAAAAGGGGGGTGTAACCAAAGTGGTTGGATTATATAGGGAAGAGCCTTTGGGGAAAGAGAAGACCAATCCATGGGCTGGAGAGTTTGAGGGTAAAAGTTGGGGTATATCAGCCATACCCTGTAACATGTAGGTAGGAACTGAGGGATCCGGGGAGAACCTGGAAACCAAGTCCCATTTTATATGTTAAATAGACATCTCAACCATTTATCCCTGGTTTGAAACTCAGCTTTTAGAACCACCTGATTGTGGAGAGTTGAATTGTTGCAGATTCACAACCAAATCATCTTGGGCTATTTTCATTCATTGTCCAATTCTATATCTGACCTATCAATCAGGTTAAATACTTTGAAATGGACTAACAGACAACTAAACAAAAAGCTAAGAATGCCATACTATCCTCTGAAACCCATGCAATGTTTTCCCTCCTTTGCAGAGCCTGCCTAATGGATGCTTCTACCAATATATTTCTAATATATTTGAGGAAAACAAAAAACAACCAAAAAAACCTTATCCTATGACTTTTCTGCAATGACACCTAAGAGTTAGCATTTTAACAAGTTTCAAATGATGGCAGTGCATGGACCTGAGGACCACAATTTGAGAACCCCTGCTCTCTGAACACCATTCTCACAGTCAGGTGATCTTAAGCTGGAGAAAACAGAATCCAGAGACATCCTTGCCCACCATTCTCTTTGGCTACTAGATTGTCACGTTACTTCATTTGCAAATGAGTGTGTTTTAACAGTCATATAAGAATCTGAGCCTTAAGATGACCTTCTGAGAAAAGATACAAAATGTTTTCTCCCAACACCTGAGAAAGGACTGGATCAAGAGACCAAGAACTTTGCAGGAACAGCTAGAGATCCTTTAGCCCGCAAAATTGTGATATTCTCTTCCGAAATTAGAAATATCTCAGAAGACCTTTAAGATACTTAGCAATTAGGGAAATTCAAATTAAAACAAATTAAAGATTTCATTTTATCCTAATCAAAATAATAACAAGGAAATAACTAATAACAAATGTTGATAAGGAAGAAGGGACAGGGAACTCTCATTTTCTGTTGTTAGAATTACAGACTGTTGTAGCCATTCTGGAAATCAGTGTGGAAAATTCTCAGAGGGCTAAAAGTAAATATACCATGTGACCCAGTCATACCCCTTCTTGGTATATGCCCAAAGGACTCAAGATCCTACTCCACAGACACTTACTCAACCTTATTTATTGCTGTTCTATTCACAATAGTTAAGAAGTTGGAACAAGATAAATGACCTTCCACTAGTGACCGGATAATGAAATGTGGTCCATTTACACAATAGAACACTATTCATCTGTAAGGAAAAGGAAACAATGAAATTTTGAGGTAAAGTGGCTAAAACTGGAACATATCATACTGACTGAGGTGACCCAAACCACAAAAGACAAAAGTCATATTCTTATTTTTGGTAACCTATAGAAACCAGAAATATAAAAGAGACCAAGTTGTATGGTGCTCCCTAGAGTGAGGAGCCACAAGACATAGGTGCTATGTAGTGGGAAATGACAAAACTGGAAGATGTTTTAATTAAAAGGGAGGATGGGGGACAATTTAGGAGATTGAGCTAGGAAGGATACATGACACTAAAGAAACTTAAAAAGACATAGGTGATCATTATTTTATATTTCTCCTAAAATTAGACAACTTGAAGAAAGGCCAATTCAGATACCTTCTCCACTATTGAAGGCATTAACTGGGGTCATTCTTGTGGATTCCTGGGAATTTCTCTAGTGCTGAGTTTCTCACTAGCCCCACAATGGTTCCCTCAATCAAGATATCTCTTTCCTTGCTCTCCCTCTCTATCCTGCCCACATCTCAACCATTTTGGCAGTTTTTTTCTAGTTCTATCCATTTGCCTGAAAATTTCAAGATGTCACTGATTTTTTTTTAATTGCTGAGTAGTACTCCATTGTGTAAATGTACCACATTTTCTTTATGCATTCTTCAGGTGAGGGGCAACCAGATTGTTTCCAGGTTCTGGGTATTTATGAATAAAATGCTGCTATGAACACAGTTGAGCAAATGTCTTTGTGGTATGAATGAGTGAGTATCCTTTGGGTACATGCCCAAGAATGTTATTGCTGGGTTTTAGGGTAAACTGATTCCTAATTTTCCGAGAAACCACCAAACTGATTTCCAAAATGGCTGTACAAGTTTGCACTCCCACCAGCCATTTCCCTTGCCTCTTAAACAGAAGCAGCATGTTTACGGTCCTAAGCGAGGGAAAAAACACTGAAGGGGCAGTTTTTATTACAGTTCTTCAGTAAAACTCACTGCTGCTGATAAAGGTGAAAATTACTTTCCCCAGATGTGTTTATTTGATTATTTCTTTTCCTTTAACAGTGTTCCTCAGAGTTAAAGGATACATTTCTGTCTCCCCCAAGTTAGCAAACTCCTCAATAGATGAACCAGTTTCCCTAAGTAGCATACAATATGTGACTAGAAACAATTCTGTCACCTATCTGTCCTGTAACACTGGGCCTGACTGAATTGAGTGGATTAGGAAATCTGCAAACTGGGTACTTAGCCAAGACAAATATCCTTTAGGTAACTCCTTCATCACTGCACTGTGTTCTCAGCTCTCTAATTCACTGGATCTGATGTTTCAGAAAGTAGAATGTGTCGCTCTTCAATTCAGACCTGCAGGGTGGTGGGATCTGGCTGGCAATGGGCACCTTCTGTTCATGGACCTTATCTAAAAGAGCAAGCACTTCTAACCACGATTTCCTGTCTAGGAACCTCAGCTTTCTGGAAATATTCCTGAACATATTGATGGCTATCAAGAGCACAGTCCCAGGCAAACTGTTTTCTTTGTATAAGAATTGAATAGATTCTTCCTCTGGTTTAGCCATTTTATATCTTAAGTTTTTCTTATAATTCTTATTTTAAATTACTGTGCAAGCATTCTTGACAATATTACTTACTTTTAGTCAATTAGCTTTACAAAACTTTTACTATGTATACTGTTCCATAGTAGAGGATAAAAAACGTCTTGAAATAATTCTGTAGAGCCTAATGAGATGGAGCAAGCCCATTATTTCAGCTACGACTCAGGAGACCAAAGTAAGACAATTGCAAATTCAAGGCCTGACTGGGTGACAAAGTCGATTCAAGGTGAGCCTGAGCAATAAAGGGGGACTTTATTTCTAAATAAATAAAGTCTCACATACTGGTTGATGTATATGAGAACCTAGGTTCAAGTACCAGTACCACAAAAGAAAGAAGAGGAAGGAAGGGAGAGAGAGAAGGAGAAAAACAGAATAATTAGGGTGACAGGCACATGAAAAGTATCATGCTGGATTCAGCACAGCAGGTATTAGATGCTCTCCATTACGGGTCTCCTGGGCTTGCAATTAATCTCGGCAGCTCAATGGATGAGAAGTTTCTAAGGGACGAAGGTCCTTCTTACACAGTTGGCCTCTATTAGAGTGATTGACAAATGGTACCCTTTCCATTCGCTGTTTAATGAGTGTGAGCACACTAAAACACAAGCCAGAAGGTAGTATCTACAGCAACCCCTACCGCGTACCGTGACTAAGAGGACGGGACAATGCACAAGTAGTGCCGAGATGAACTCTGTATACTAAACCTAAGAAGAGAGAAAACCTCCTGTGTGTGGCGTGCAGCTTCAACAAACACTCCAACGAAGGCTCTGGGACAATGGGACCTTCAGGGAGAGGAGAATTCTTTTAAAAAGTATGAAAAATAACGGTGAAAGCTATGCTGTTGACGCGGATCATCTGTCCTCTATCCTGGAACAAGGCTATGTGGCATCCAGTGTTACCGACCTTGCTCTGTAGGTGAGCAGAGAATCTGGAAAATGTTATTGTTTTTGCTCTGTATCACGGGACTAGATTGTCCGGCATAGGTTGTAAGGCAGCATCTGTGATCTAGGCTGGTAACCACTGTTATGAAGCCAAGCTGCAGCTTCCCAGCTTTGAATCAAGAACCAGTTACCTGAAATCACTTAGGTACCTGGTATTCCATGGAACTAGGGCTTCTGTTGGACTAAGACCAAGGTTGGAAATCGGAAAGCTTCATAGTTGTCTGTAGAAAAGCAATATTTCTTCTCTTATATGATATTGGTGGCTGATCAGAGCCAACATAAGAGATCAAAGCTGACACGTTAGGGAAGAAATAAGCCATGTGAGTCAGAGACTTGGAACTAGGTTAATCACAAGGACTTCCTCTGAATTTGAGCTAGTATAGTGAAAAAGGGCTGAAAAGATGACACAGCAATCAGACCACAAACTGCTTTTGCTGAGGACATGAGTTCAGTTCCCAGCACCCATTCCAGAAGCTCACGACCACCTATAACTCTAATCAAGAAGTTCTGACTTCTGGCCGCCCCATGTACCAGCATGCACCTAAACTCTCTCTCTCTCTTTCCCTCCCCCCCCCACACACACTACCTACACCACCACCACACCACATACATAAGATAAAATACTTTTTAAAACAAAAGGAAAACAGGATAAACTAAAGACACTTAAAATGGAACAAAAAGTAAGTTTCTTACCTCTGAAATCTGGTTTAAGTCTCTCACCAAAAGAAAGAAAAAAAAATTCAACAAGTGGCTTAACAAGAGACAGTATTCTAAACTCTGCAAACTATTTTAAGTACGTGTTATAATGGCTGATTTACCACATTACTTTACTACATAATGTTACTTTTTTCTCATCTTTAAAGCTGTATTTTTCTGAAAAACATACATACTCAAACAATATTAAAAACCATATTAACAGTCAAAGCTTTGAATTTTTCTCTTAGCACTACACTCACTGTGTCCTATAAGTTTGGGTATGGTGTGCATTCATTTTCATTGAATTCTAGAAAGTCTTTAATTTCCTTACCCTAGATATGGTAAGGGTCCCTCTGACCTTTAGTTATCTGTTTCTATTATTTCTACATTCTTTTTTTATCTGTAAACATGCATGAAGAACTTCATAAACCAATTTCTAATCTCACTACGAAAGAAGATTCTGGATAATACTTTTTCCAGTGCATACTTCCATCCTCTGATCTTGGAAATAGGTTTCATCCTGTGAACAGTACAGTTCCAGAAGGCACAGAAGACATAGCTATGCTATTCTTTACAGTCTCTGGTGTGATTCTCTCCTGGGATGCTCTATTTCTTCTGGAATTTCAGAGTGAGTCAAAAATAAGTGGCAAGTTTGTTTTACTAAGATGATGCTTACTAAGTAAAGTGTTGGTGTATTAACTGCAACCTGGGCAATGAGAAACAGGTATACAAGCACTTAAGAAAAGGTAGGTGGGGAAAGACTATAGGCATTGACCCTATGCAAAGAATTACGGGCAACTAAAGAATGCTGAAGTGGGAGAAACAGTCTTCTTCTTCTTTTTTTTTTTTTTTTTTTTTTTTACATGGGCACAGGAGAACACTTCCTACGTACAACCCCAGCAGCACAAACACTAAGGACATCATTGAATAAATGGGACCTCCTGAGACTGAGAAGCTTCTGTAAAGCAAAGGACACTGTCACTAAGACAGAAAGGCAACTCACTGACTGGGAGAAGATCTTCACCAACCCCGCAACTGACAAAGGTCTGATATCCAAAATATACAAAGAACTCAAGAAATTAGACCGTAAAAGGTTAATCAATCCAATTATAAAATGGGGCACTGAGCTGAACAGAGACTTTTCAACAGAAGAAGTTCAAATGGCCAAAAGTCACTTAAGA
Organism: Chionomys nivalis; assembly: GCF_950005125.1. NCBI lineage: Eukaryota > Metazoa > Chordata > Mammalia > Rodentia > Cricetidae > Chionomys > Chionomys nivalis. Next base: position 36,614,661 of record NC_080094.1, on the reverse strand, counting down.
TCATGCTCAACTTCCTTAGCAATCAGGGAAATGCAAATCAAGACAACATTAAGATACCATCTTACACCGGTCAGAATGGCTAAAATCAAAAACACCAATGATAGCCTCTGCTGGAGAGGTTGTGGAGAAAGGGGCACTCTCATCCATTGCTGGTGGGAATGCAAACTTGTGCAACCACTTTGGAAAGCAGTGTGGCGGTTTCTCAGGAAAGTCGGGTTCAACCTACCTCTTGACCCAGCAATACCACTATTGGGAATATACCCAAGAGATGCCCAAACATACAACAAAAGTATATGCTCAACTATGTTCATAGCAGCATTGTTTGTAATTGCCAGAACCTGGAAACAACCTAGATGTCCTTCAGTGGAAGAATGGATGAAGAAAGTATGGAATATATACACATTAGAGTACTACTCAGCAGTAAAAAACAATGACTTCTTGAATTTTGCATACAAATGGACGGAAATCTGAAATTCTTTTCTATGGCATAAATTAAGATCTTGGCTTTAGAGGTCTGCTTAAGATTCCGACACTGGCAATGTCAAAGTGTCTCTCCTTTAACTAGTGTGATCTGCTGAACCATCAGTAATTTAGGCACAGTGATTGTGTCACGAAGAACATTATTTGAATTGACCTTAGCCACCTTAGCACACATTTGCTAGGGGTTCCTACAGGGGAAGAGGCAGCTGAAGACAAGTGAACTGTGGTCACAGGAACACCAGGAGCATCACGTTTTTCAGAAATGTTAAATATGCCAAGCAGATTCTGAGATAGGATTAAAAAAATTTCAAATGTAGGTGAATTTGGTTCATTGTTGAAAAAGGTACAAGTAATGTAAGCACAATTTTAGAAGAAAAAAATATGCTGATCAACAAAATAAAAAAGAAAGAAAAAAACTGCCTCCCCAGTTTGATTATTTCCTGCCATCTACTCCTCTTGGGTGTGCTTGATTCTTTTTGTTCTAGAGCTTTCAAGTGTGCTGTTAAGATGCTATTTTTAGATATCTCCAATTTCTTGATATGGCATTCAGTGCTATGAATTTTTCTCTTAGCACTGCTTTCATTGTGTCCCATAAGTTTAGGTATGTTGTGCATTCATTTTCATTGCATTCTATCAAGTCTTTGATTTCTTTCCTTATTTACTCCTTGATACAATAGCCATTCCTTCAGTCTCCATGAAATTGTAGTCTTTCTGCTGTTTCTGCTGTTGTTGAAATCCAGCTTTAATCCATGGTGGTCAGCTAGGATAGAGAGATCTATATCAATTTTCTTGCATCTATTAAGACTTGCTTTGAGACTAAGTATGTGGTCAGTTTTGGAGAAGGTTCCATGAGGTGCTGAGAAGAAGGAATTTGTGTGTGTGTGTGTGTGTGTGTGTGTGTGTGTGTGTGTTTGTTTGGATAAAATATCCTGTAGATATCTATTAGTTACATTTGGTTCATAATGTCTGTTAGTTCCATTATTTCTCTGTTTAGTTTTCTGTCTGGATGATACCTATGAGTGAAAGCGAAAGAGCTCAAGGCGGAATGGACGGATCGCACCAGGAAGGGAAAATAGAACACAGGTGACCTGGGGGCAGGTAGGGCTGGGACAGGAGAGACCAGGTGGGTGTGAGGAGAAATGGAGAGAGAGAGTAGTGAGAGAGATGACTAGAACTGAAGGACAGTTTTGACATGAGGCAGAAATCTAAAGCAATGGAAATTCCCTGGAATCTACAAGAGTGATCCTAGGGAGGACGCCAGGCAATAGGGTATACAGAGCCTGAACTGGTCACCTTATGTCAGCAAAAAGGCTTCTAGTGGAGGTACTGGGACACCAACTCAGCCACAAAACCTTTGACCCACAATGTTTCCTGCCTGCAAGATCTTCTGGGGTTTAAGTGGCACAGAGATTATTATGTGAGTATTCAAGCAATGACTGATCCAATGTGAGCCAAACCACAAGAGGGAGACCATGCTTGACACTACCTGGAGAGCCAGTAACCATAAACTGAATAGTCCAGAGACCTGTGATAGAACCAAATATGACTGGAAAAAAGTCAATGAAATGATTTCTAGTAATGTTCTGCTATACTAGACTAGGGCCTAACATAATTGTCATCAGAGAAGCTTCATCAAGCTACTGATAGGAGCAGATGCAGAGACCCTCAGTCCAATATCAGACAGAGCTCTGGGAATCCAGCAGAAGAAGCCACAGGTATCAAGGACACCACTAGAACACACTCCACAGAATCAACTAACCAGAGCTCAGAGGGTTTCATGGAGACTGAAGCAACAGTCAGGGAGCATGTATGGGTCAGACCTAGGTCCTCTGCATGTATGCTATGGTTGTAGAGTTTGGTGTTCTTGTTGGACTCCTAAGAGTAGGAGCAGGGACTGTCTCTGACCCTTTTATCTCCTTTGACCTCCCTTTCCTCCTTCTGGGCTGCCTTGATATGAAAGCGTGTGCCTCGCTTTATTGTAACTTGTTATGCTATGCTCAGTTGATATCTCTGGGAAGCCTGCTCTTTTCTAAAAAGAGAGAAAAGGTAGGTTTGGGGAGGAAATGGGAGAAGAGAAGGGAAGAAAAACTGTGGTTGGAATGTAATATATGATAGAAGAATACATTTTTTAAAAACATGAAAAAATAATAGAAAAAAGAGAACTTTATGATGTAATGGAGAAATATGGACAATAAGTTATAATACGCATATAGTATTAGAATTGAATTAAGAAAAATAAGTCAGGTGTGAACGGAAGAATACGAGGTGAGAGTGTAGCTCTAGATAAGACAGTTTCCATTAAGAACTTGAAACCTAAGCTGAGCCCTGAGCTGCATTAAAGAGAGTGACAATAAATGTACAAAAGAGGAATCTAGCAAGAATGTCAGTGCAAAGACCTAACATGGGCATGAGATGGGATCATAGAGAGCTGCACGGCCAGAGGGGCTAAAGCAAAATGATACAAACCCACTCATCTACTACCCAAAGCTGGTCCTCAGAGTTCAAACTAAAGAACTGACATATACGCCCACATACACTGAAGTTTTGAGAGTAAGTTCAATTCAAGCTCAGAGTAGAAGGTTAAGGAGGGGGAAAGCACCATTTAGAGAAGAATAGATTCTCTATTCCTCAAAAATAGAGAAGATGCAGAGTACAAAATGAAGTTTCTCTTGTGGAATCAAAGCTCAGGAGGCCAAGAACACCTTGCCCTGTATCTGGCACATGAGAGACTTTCCAACACAAAGCCAGTCTTCAAGAACTCAGTCAGCTCGGCCCTAAATTGTAACACTAAAAGTCATATAATTTAAAATATGGGGTAGACATAAAGCAGTGTGTGCAAAGGGCAGCTAGTCACAGAACAGGGAAGAACCAGTCCACAGAGGGAATCTCTTCACTATGTCTGCTTGGGATTTTTAACTTAAACTTATTGAACATTTGAAAAGCAGCTATAAAATTGACTTCTGCACAAAACTGCAGATACACAGTACAATGCATCTATGATGTTAAAGCATGCATTAGACACGAATACACGCACCATGAAATAAGCCGTCATTCTTCGGTAATTTAGCAAAGAAAAAAATGTCTTAGGAACAGCATGGATGAGTTGCTACAGATGGGCTGTTGAAATACCATTAAAAGAGAGAAAGGCAGAGTACAAATTGCTGTGTGTTGGGTTACACACACGGAATTGAACCTTCATCAGTAGAAATCAGAGGATTTTGTTATACAGCATTAAAACATATTATAAAAACATGCCGTACAAAGGGGCACAACCATTAACACTCAAAGCAGCTGTTCAACCTGACAATTAAACACCACAGCATATCTGTCCGTTGTCCACCCTTGAATGCATCTGTAGGAACTTTGAAATGAAGAAAAGAAAAAAGGGCCAAGGCTTTTCTCCCCCACTCTGTTTAAAACCAAACAGATAACAAACACCTATTCTGCTCTACTTCAGCATCTTCAAAGTCTATGATTTGTATAGAGAAGAACTAAGAGCCATGCTGTTTACAAGGTCTAAACACGAGTGAGTGAGGGCAGTGAGAGCAACCTCTCACACCGCTTTCTGAGGGCACTCGGGAGCCACTTTGTCATCACTGACACTAAAGAAGGTGCAGAATTCACCTCTAGCTACTTGAGGAAGTTGTGATGATAATTCAGCAATAAAGCAAGTCTTTTTTTTTTTTTTTATCCAGAGATGTAGAGTCCAGTATTGCTCTTATTCCTACAAACAATCTTAGTATGTGTGGTACTCAGTGCACCTGAGATATGGGTGCTTGAGGATGAGGTTAGGATGCCAGGATATTGTGGTCTCTCTAACTTAGAGTACCGAAGTGCCTAATCTTACACAGAAGCACCCGTTCAATCTTGCCACAACTTTGTTAACAGCATACTCTCATTATCTGTGTTTCCTCCAGAGTTCTTATAATTTGCATAAGCAGAAATCACATTCCTCTGAGCAGAGAGATAGGTGACTGAGATTATCAACAAGTCTTGGGTTCAACTTTTCAGGAATCTTTAACTTCAACTCTGTTGATGAAAGTTTTTTCAACAGTTGTACCGAGGCCAAGGTGTCTCGTTGGTACTTCTACCACGTTCACTACCAGGTGTTTTCTCCTTGTTTGTTTTGCTTTTGTGTCTCCACTTTTCTCTGTTGCAGATCAGATGACTTCTTTCCTAGAGCAGCCCATACTGTCTTGCCCTCCGCATGTTGCTCCCGGTGGGCCTGTTTCTACACCTATTGGGCCACTCTGCTTTCTGGAATTATGTCAGTGATTACTCCAACCACTGTAAGATATAAATCTTTCCGCTTACCTGTCCGTTGTGACAAGTATTATACACACTGCTTACCAAAGACATCCCTAAAAGGAGAGCACTTCAGGCCTTGTTTGGACTTCATTTATAATTGATTCACCACCTCCTCCCTCTCCCATCCCTGATTCTATCTACTTGTTTTTAAACAAATATTTAGCTTTAGAATAGCTCTAAGAGTACAGAGAAGTTGGGAAAGCAATACAGAATTTGCATAAGCTATAACCAGGTTCTCCTGATATTCATATCTTCCATTAGCATAGTAATTTATCACAGCTGATACACGAACAAGCATACACATCCTTCCCTGAAGTCTGTGATTCATTCGTATTTCCTTTATCTGGGCCAGAATCTCCTCCAGAGCACCATGGCTTCTGGACACTGCTCCTTGGACGTCTTCTGGCTGTGACACTTAGTATACTTCCAGCGTCTGTGAGAATCTTGATGTTTTTCAAGATTAGTGACCACATATGTTGTTGACTTTTCTTCAGCTGGATTATTTCCGACTTTTTTCACTTTTAGAGTGGGCAACAGATTGAGAGAGAGGCTTCCCATTTTCAGTGAGGCTGTGAGTTTAGTGAAAACCGACAGGAATAAAGCACCAATTTCCCCATGTATCAACCCAGTCAACACAACCCATGCTGATACTGTTGCTCTATGGCCAGCTATTGTTTTGGGGGGTCTCTCACTGCAGAGTTATCCTCTTAACTCCACCATTCACATATCTGACTCACCTGAAGGAATCACTGTACGCAGCTCCTACTGAGGGTTGGGAAACGATTCTCCCACTCCTCGTTCAGAGGAAAGAACCAGGTATTTGTACAACCTTTTATTTTAACCAATGGGGCCTCACAGGTATTTATTTTCACATTTTAAATTATGATCAAATATTATTTTTATTTTACTGCCCACTTTTCTAATATCATTCATTAAGAACTCTTTCATTTGGCTTCTAAATATATTGTTTTTTTAATAAATGCTCATAATGGTGGAGTATCTTCTTAAGTGCTTAATTTCTCCACGTTCTCCAAACTTAATATATCAAGAATTCTTACACCATTATTGATGAATGGGATCAGAAGACACTTCTAGTCATGAGTGGTGGCACATAGGTCAAGAGTCAATCAGAAGTACAAGTTTAAGGCCTACAAAGTATGTTTCAGACCACCCATAAAAAAAATCTTTTTTTTAAATTGATTTTTATTGAGCTCTACGTTTTCCTCTGCTCCCTTCCTAGCCTCTACCCTTCTCACTCCAACCTTCCCCCAAGGTCCCCATGTTCCCAATTTACTCAGGAAATCTTGTCTTTTTCTCCTGACTCAAAAGCAAAGCAAAACAAAACAGAACCCAGGCTCTATATGCTGGTGCCGTGGTATCATTGTGTCTAGGTATATAAGAACTTATGTATGTATAGAAATAGCCATATGTATATGTATAGATATAGATATAGATTAAACTGAACATGATCTAGTATTGATGTCTAATTAATTAATTACCTCCTGTCTTCCTCTCCTTGCTTATTGATAAAGCATTTTACTCACCAACTAGAAATCATATTCCTGTTATCCACTAGAAGTCTACTTTATTGTCCGAATTCAGTATCCTTGTGTTATGGTATCAGAATTATACCCCGAAAAATCCATGAAAATGATTTTATCAATTAGGGTGCAGTGACTATGCATGTGTTCTTTTTCTTTAACCTTACAGATTCCATCCATATTCAGGGGACCTGAGCTCAAAATATTTTCTTCTGGTCTGTTCAGTGAGGTTGTTTCATGTATTATAATTTAGATCACTTTGTTATGTAATTCATTCTGTCCTAGGATCTCCCCAACTTCTAAATGAATTTTTTTATATTTGCATATATCAATATTTATTCTTTTTACTGTAAGTTTCTAGTGGTTTTTAATGTTTATGTAACTTTATGCATCTGCCATTATATTATAAAACTGAAAATCCTATTGTTCTAAAGAATTTCCTGATTTATCTCTTAGACACTTTCCTCCACTCTCTCCAGTCCTAAAAACCACTGATATTTTTAACATTGTTATGGTACTGGCTTTTCCAAAACATTATGCAATGGCAGTTATGCAATATGTAGTCTTTTACTAGCTTTTCCACCTAGAAATACACATCTTAAACTCACCCATGCCTTCCTATGGCTTCATCACTCTCTTCTTATCAATGAATAATATTCTCCAGAGAGATTATCTATTGGTTATTTATCCATTCACATGATAAAAGACAATTTGTTTGCTTATAGGTTTCTGTGATGTAATAATCACAATGCTGTTGCAAACTGTTTCATTAATAATGCTTTTTATTGAGATATTGTATTGAAATGATGTAGGTAAGAAAAGTGCCTAGGGGCAATGTATCTGGATCACTGAGTAAGACTATCCTTAACTCCAAAAGCAACTACTGATCTGTGAATGAAGTAGCTGTGTCATTTGGATTTCCTGCAGCAATGGATGAGAATTCTTGTTCTTCCACATTCTTGTCAGTAATTAGTGTCAGATCATTGAAGTTTCATCTTTATAAAGCAATTCACATTAGGCGTAGAGTGATATTTCAGCTCTGTTTTAATTTGAAATTCCCAAGTTACAAATTATGTGGAGAATGTCATGTGCTAACTTGCCATTCTCTGTGACAAAGTGTCTCTTTGGATGACTTGCCCGTTTAAATACATTCTGTTTTTTATGAGTTTTCTCAGTTCCTTACAGAGTTTGCATAAATTCATTAACAGATATGGTTTTGCAAAATTTTTTCCCTCTCTGTGGTTTATGTTTGCATCTGTCACTGATATTCTTCACATGGCACAAGTTTCAGTTTATTGATAAATTCCAGAGTATCAATATTTTAATGGATTATGCTATTGAAGAATTTTAAAAGTCAACAAGAAAATTAACAGTCATATACATTTTCTTCTTGATCTATAAATTGCTGAGCAACTGTCAAGAAGTTTCTAACACAAATAAATTTGTCCACTGCTTCTCGGTCTATCATGTGTTTTGATACTTTACAATTCAGTATGTACAAATAGAGGGTTTTTATGTTTTAAGGCAAGAGATCCTTTTTCATTATGCAACATTTATCTTCGTACTTTTGCAACTTCCTCTAGATTATTGCTATAATGGCATACCTTTCATCCTCTGTTTATCTTTTAAAATATGAATCTTTTCTAAATATTATTGTTACTGTTTTACATAAATCTGTCATTTAGGTACCAAAGTATCATTATTTTTCATATGTTCAAGAACAAAAATTTTTGTTTATTTATTTGTACTGACTAACTACTTCAGATGGACTAGATGAAAGAGAGGAGCTATGGTCATACATAGCACAAACCTAATCATTAGAAGTGAATATGGGTCATGTCTTGTTATTCAAATTAATCTAAAATTAATGTTAAATTGAATTAATATTTGTCATATGTCAATACAGTTAACACTTGTAGGTCTCATAAAATAGTATTCTAGTTTAAATGTGTAACTATTGATCCTTTTAAATAAAAATCACTCAGAAAATCTTTTAATAATGCTAAAAATCATTGAAATACACTTTAAAGGGTTCAACTAGAATAGCAAATAAATCATAATATCAATAAAACTGTTAAATTAAGGAAGATGCCCTATATTTCAGTTCTTTTTTTTCTTCTTTTTATATCAGCACATATTAATTTTATAAAATACCTGGTATCATTGTGCAAGTTTCATACACTAATGATAACTGATTATGGTCTTCAATTTGACACATAGGGGAAGAGGTAACCTCAAGTGAGGAATTGCCTCCATCAGCCATCAGATCAGTCCTTGGTTATGTCTATGGCCATGTTGTTTATCAGTGGACGTAGGAGGGTCCAGCCCAAGGTAAACTATACCATCCCTATCCAGGTGCACCTAGTTGTTTAAGAAGGCAGCTGAGCTAGCAAGGCAGTAATCAGTGTAACTCAGGTTCTCTGGTTCTAGTACCTCCCCTTCAGCTTGCGATAGTGCCCTGTCTCCACCAAGCACATAATGGCTTATGATCTGACAGCCAAATAGACCCTTTCCACTCTACATTGCTTTTGGTCATTGTTTTATCACAACAGAAAACGGCTTATATCATGTCTTCATCGAAACCAGTACCCAAGCTTATTCTGTCTTAGTCTCCAATCTCCACCTTCGTCACAAATAGTATCCCTCGTACTTTTACATCTTTTATTTTATTTCAGCCTAGACATATGAGAGAAAACATATTTCTTTCTGTATCTGGTTTATTTTTCTTACCGTGATGATCTCTAGTAACATCTGTTTTTCTGCAAGTGACAGTTTTGCTCTTCCTTAGGCTTGAATAATACTCCATTCTTTCTGCATTCATATATATGCATATAAGTACAATACTTTTCTTCATTTAAAAATAAATTCTTCCAAAACTTTGTTGGGTATTACTCAGCCAGAGCTTGGAAGATATAGTTTACACTGCTGAAAAATCAAACTGGAGGCTGAACTCAAATGAAAAGGAAGATGTTGATCCTGAGCAAGCCTCAGGTGTGTAGTAGACAAAGAGAGTCTTAAATCAATAGATTCCAACTTGCGCAAGTGCAGGCAAGCAATCTGACAATGGAACGAAGAACTAGAGGGACAGCACAATATCTCAGAACTTGACAATAGTTGAACACAGCCCACGTGAATAAATCAAAAATGGACAACACCCCAACAAACTGGGGATGTGACTACAGAAATGTGTGGGGATCTCTAAAGTTAGAGAATCACTCCCTTGTCCCCGAACATGCCTGCTACTAGCCCCACAAGGAATAAGATTCTTCAGAACTCTGGGAACAATGGGAACATACTATGAAGTGTGGTGTGGCGTCTGGGTCAGAGCAAATGACTCAGAGACAATGAAGATAACAATAGCAGTATGGTAAAGGAATCTAAAACTGAGAAATTTTCAATGATCCCTGACCCTGGTCATAGCAGGAAGGAGCTACAGGGATCACAGAACATTTGTGACAAAACTTGTATTGTCCTGACAGAAAAAACTAAAGTAAATACAGAGCCTGGGCTCTTCTTCATTGGAGAGCATCCAGCATTGACTAAGAACATAATTCCTTCTGTTTCATTGTAGCACCCATTGGTGTTTGTATATTTTTAAGATTTAAAAAAAAAATTCTTTTATATAATGTCAGAGCTACCTTCACTAGTCAATTTGACATACCTTGCAAAAATATCTATTGAGGAATTTTGTATATCACTGTGGTCTGTCTATGCACATTGCTAATTGACGAAGGCAGACTCACTCTACTGTGGACAAGATCATCCTGGCCTGGGCTATATAACAAAAGGAGCTTAACATACCACAGAAGGCAAGACAACAGCATTGCTCTATCTTCTCTGCTTCATTTCTTGCCTCCAGGTTACTCTCTTGAGTTGGCTCTCTGGTTTCTTCAGTGATGGATTGTGACATAAAAGTTTGAAGATGAAATAAACAGTTTCTTGCTTTGAACCGCAGTGTTTATCATAGAAACAGAAAAGCAAACAGAATATACATACTTTTTTTTTAATTTTAAAGCCTTTCAATGTTTTCTTAGTATGCATATATTTGTACTTTAAATGTCAGTTAATAAGTTGTAACTTGTGCCTTGAAAGACAGTCTTAATTCTTTACTTCAAACTTTTATCTAATGTTTCTCTTTTTTCTTTAAATTTATGTGCATATGTGTATGCATGTATGAGGGAATGTGCACTCTCAAGTTTTTTGAGAGTTCAGAGTAGGATTTGGGAATTCCTAGAGCTCTGAGTGCAGGTTGTTGTAAGCTGTCCAATGTGCTTGTTTGGGACCAAATTCTGCTTCTCTGCGAGAACAGTACATGCTCTTAACTACTGATTTGTATTTTTTTCTCTTACCTGAACTTATCCCCCATTCACTTAGTTGTAAAAGATACTCCACTTTCCCCAACTAAACCCTAGGTATTCCTGTTTCTAAAGTTCATAACAGCTACAATCAAGAGATAAGTACCTTTTCCTATAGCGAACACTGAAATCATCATAGGTTTTCCTATCTATCTCCTCAACGTGAATTCAAGTAAAGATAGCATACCAGAAGGACTTCTATAAAATAAAACAAACAAAAATTGTGTGCAAAACAAGAAAAACGACAAACTGAAAGACATACACACATCAACAAATGGATAAAACATAACAAAGAATAGAAAAACACAAGAAAACAGACACACCCCTCTATAATTTCCACATGCTGATAGCTTCTTAATACCACTAACAAAAACAAACATGATAAAATAGCCAAAATACCAGAAATATACTACCAAATTCTGCCTTCAAAAAAATCAGCTGAGGCCCCACTGCTGGACTCTAGCAAAGTCTCCATCACACTACATAAGGCAGAAGAAGGTAGAACTCAGCTAAATGTACCAATCAGAGGCCCACCCAGGGCATCAGGTAGTTGGGCACTACTATCATCTCTTTTTTGTGAGGAATCATGGCTTAATCCAGCATTATGGGGACCTGAGCGAGACAAAGAGACCCTAATACAGGTTTTTGGGAAAGAACATGGGCCCACCTAGTAATTTGCAGCACCAGCTAGATGGGCAGTATTAAAGTGAGTGAAGATAAATTATGTTGTGATATGAAAGAGAGAGAAAGAGAGAGAGAGAAACAGGCTGAGATGGTATGGGAGCTGACTCCTTGACCAGGTTCAACACAAGGAAAAGTGAGCCCTGCACTTTGTCTGGGCAGCACAGCAGGGATGGTAATGAGAGCAGAGGTGAGCCAACCCCAAGAATGTGATCATAGGAAACTTAGCCTCACCCCTCATCTGCTCATGGCAGCATGGGATGGGGGAGTTGCCCTTCCCCTGCCTCCACCAATCAATGTCTGAGGCAGGTAGGAGAGTTGACACTGAGATAATAAAGGTAGGAGAGTTGTTCCTGTCCCCACAAGCTGCAACACTTGGGAGAGCAGGCCCTGCACCTCTCAGGGACAGCACAATAGAGCCAGTCCTGCTGGCACAAGTGTGGGTGAGCCAGCCCTAAATTGTGAGCATGGGAGAGCTATCCCCATTAACCATCACCCTGATGATCAACATTTGATACAGATGAAAGAGCTGGCCCTGTTTTCATAAGAATGGAAGAGTAGCCGGGCGGTGGTGGCGCACACCTTTAATCCCAGCACTCGGGAGGCAGAGGCAGGTGGATCTCTGGGAGTTCGAGGCCAGCCTGGTCTACAAGAGCTAGTTCTGGGATGGGCACCAAAGCTACAGAGAAACCCTGTCTCGAAAAACCAAAAAAAAAAAAAAAAAAAAAGAAGAAGAAGAAGAAAAGAAAAAAAAAGAAGAATGGAAGAGTAGTCCCTGACCCCCACAAATTACAACATTCAGGAGAACAGGCCCTGCACCATTCTGGGTCAGCACAATGGAACCAACCTTGTTGGTATGGGTTTGGGGGTTTGGGTGAGGCGGCCCCAACACAGGGAGCAAGAAAGAATCCTTGGAGTAGCAGAGGGAGCTAAGATTAAAATCAAACCTTTAGACATGTAATTCAATTCAATTGTAGCTAAGAATTTTCTAACTCTATGGAAAGAAATAGACTTCCAAAACACAGGAAGCATTTAGAAGTCTAAATAGACTTGATCAAAGAAGAGTGTCTCCTTGGCATATCAAAATCAACATGCCAAAAATACAGAGCAAACAAACAATACTAAAACTGAAAGGGAAAAAAGGTAAAAGCATCAGAATAAGACTACATCTGTTGTCAACAGCCATAAAAGCCTGGAAAGAATTGAATGATGTATTTCAAGACTTGAAAGTAAATAAATATCTAGAAAAAGTATCTATTAAAATAAATGGAGAAATAAGAATATTTCCAGGCACATATATCATGTCAACTAAGTTGACTTTGCAGAAAACTCTTAAAAGACTTCTATATATAGAAAAAGAAAAGGATAGTTTCAACTTGTATACAGAGAAAAGAATGTATTTCATGAGAACCAAAGATGAACAGAGGAAAACTGAGACACAAAAAGTAATGTCCAACACAGCAAACCTGCAGCTATCCAACACTACGAAAGGAAGAATAATTACTAATTAACAAACCAATGAGGAAAACAAACAATAAATGATGAATAATAGCAAAGTCTTCTCAACTATAACCTTGAAGGCAAGGAGCGTTAATAGATCAGTTAAAAGGCACAGACAAAACGACTGAATTAAAAATCAAGATTAAGAACTAGAAAGATGGCTCAGCACTTAAGAGTACCCATGATATTTTTCAGAGAACCTGACTTCAGTACCTGGCACCAACATCAGTGGCTCATATTCACCTGTAACTATAGCTTCAAGGAATCTAATCCCCTCTTCTGGATTCCTCTGGCACCTGCACACATGTATGCATAAATGCATGCAAACAAATACACACATAAAATTAAAATATTTGAAAACAAGACCTAACTACCGTTTTTTAAGAAGCTTGTATAGTTAAGAAATACATTAAAAAATTGAGAATAAAAGGTTGAAAATCAAAGTGCAAAACAAACAAAAGCCACAAACCAGTTGGTGAGGCAATTCTCATATCTGATAAAGTAGGGTGCAAACCACAACCTGTCAGAACAGACAAACACTGCAAATCAATATAAATCAATTCATCAAGAAGACAAACTGTTGTACACATAAATGCATGGAATTTTAAGATCCCCAATTTCATTATTTTTTTAAAAAAAATACCTAACAGTAAAAGAAGACTACATAGATCATAATACAATAATAGTGGGGAAATATTACATTTAGCTAGATCTACCAAATTAAAAACCAGTCAAGACCCCTCAGAGACTAATTTTAGCATATATCCACTAGATTTTGTGGATATCTATAGAACATTCCACATAAAGTTAGAAATTCCCAGTCTTCTCAGTAATGTATGAAATCCTCTCTAAAACTGAACATATTGTAAGTCCAAATCAATCCTTAATATTTTTTTAAAAAAATGAAATAATCCCTTCTGTTGTATATGACCACAATGGGGAAAATACAGAAATAATTAGTAAGAGTAACATCAGAAAATACACAGATCCTTGGAGAGCAAACAATACACTGCAGAACAAGCTTTGGATTATTGGCAATATCAGGGAGGTAATTAAAACATTCTAAGAAGCAAATGAAAATGAGCGCATAACCTACCAAACCTCTGGGATGCAATGAAGGCAGTTCACACAGGAAGATTTATGTCTCTAAGTGTGCATATTAAAATTCAGAGAAAACTCAAATAAACAAGCTAACCACATACCACAAGCCTCCAGAAAAATAAAACAGCCAAATACAAACGCAGCACATGTCAAGAAATAATAAATATCAGGAAAGAAAATTACAAAATAAGTAAGGACCAAAAGAAAAAGAGACTGAATCAATCAAGTAACTAATAGTTCTTTAACAACATTAACAAAACTCACCAACCATAAGACAAACTAATCAAAGATAGATAGGGAGAAACAAATTAATAAAGTAGATGAAATGAATTTGTTACAATAGACTTCAGCAAACTACAGAAGCTCATCAAGGATCCTTGGAAAACATCCTCTAACAAAGTGGAAACCCTGGAAGTTATGAACAAATTTGTAAGTTCATCTACTCAACTTAAAATCAGAGATATAAACAATTTAAACAGACACATAGCAAGAGAAGCAACTAAAGAGATGACTAAAATCTTCCCAGAAACAAAAACCCAGGAGTGGACAGGTTTACTGTTGAATTCTATAAACTTAAGGAATATCTAATAACACTATACTAATAACTATACTAACACTAGTAACACTGCTTCTCAAACTGTTCATCCTAGTTTGGTTTCTATTGCTGTGACAAACACCACAACAATCAAACTGGGGAAGGAAAGGATCCATTTTATTTTGTATTGTAATTTCTACTTTTGAAGTAAAACAAGGGAGAAACTCGAGTAAAAGTTTGAAGTAGTAACTGTGGAGGATTGTTGTTTACTATCTGGTTTTTGGCCACCTTTCTTATACTGCCCAGGCCCACCTGCCCAAGAATGGTACAGCCTTGAGTGGGCCAGTTTCTCCCACATCAATTAGCCATCAAGATAACGCTTCTGCCAATAATCCAATCTGATGGAAACAATTCCTTAATTCAGATTTTCTTTTTACACTTATGTTTAGATTTCTGTCACATTGACCCAAATTAAGCAGCACAGTGTTGCATGAAATGGAAAGGAAACCAAAACTACCAAACACATTCTACAGAACTAATCTAAGCCTGTTACAGAAAAATAAACAAAGATATAGAGAAAATAATAATTTCCTGAATGAACATGAATGAAAAAAATTTGACAAAATACCCACAAACAAAATTCAAGATCACATTAAGAACAGTATATATCCTGAACAACTTGATTGTGACCCCAGTTATATGACACTGCTTCAATACATACTAATCAATAAATGCAATGTAACATATTAATAGAATTAAGGATAGAAATTACATAATTTTCTCAGTAGATTCTGACAAGACATTTGACAAAGTTCATGCTTTCATTTTAGAAGAATTGAAGTAACTGAGAATACACAGAATCAGGCTCACTGTAATAAATGATGCATACAGCACACCAAGTCTATGGAAGGTTTTTGTGGACTTTTCAGCTCAGCTAATCAAATATCGAAGTGTATGATGGCTGAAACACAGTGAGAGTGTGTTCAGATTTATTAAAAATAACACATCTTCCAAAGTGACTACCATTTTCATGCTCACCAACAATAAATGAGGCTTTCCCACAGCTCTGTTGGCATTTGATGTTGTCATTATTTTCAATATAAATCTTTTTGAAACGTATGTAGTGATCCTCGGTTTTAATATGAAATTATCTAATGATATATGGTGCTGACATTCTTTTCATATACACACTTCTTTGTATGTGTTTAATGGAGTTTATGGTATGTCTTTTGCTCATAATTGGGTTGTTTCCTATTTTTGAGTTTTATGAACTCACAATACTTTAGCAGATATGTGTTCTGAAAATATTTTATTCCCTTATATTGCTTAATGTTCTACTTTAGGGATAGCATTATTTTCGTAATCAGAAGTTCTTCATTTTAAGAATTCCCTTTTTTTTTCTCTTCTGGGCTATGTTGTGTTACTGCATCTTAGTCATTTTCAAGCTCAAGCCTGCCTAGATTTTGCCCTATATTATCTTTTAGTATATTTAGAGATTTGTCCTTTATACTTAGATCTATGATTTATACTTACATGTACGATCCATTCTATTTGATTTTTTTAAAAGTACAATTCATATAATCTGGCTTTTGTTTGCTTGTTTGCCCAACTGTTCCAACATCATTTTTTACAGTAACTGTTTTTCACCCAGTGTTCTTATTATAAAGATCAATTGATTACAGTTATCTGAGTCAAACTTTTGCTTCTCATTTCTATTTCATTGTTCTGTTTGTCTATCACAAATATTCAACAGTCTATTTTTTCTTATCTGGAAAATAAGACTGTAGGAAAAGAAACATCAGTTAGCCTTTTTTAACTCTTCTTTTTTCACAAGAATACTTGTGTTATTATCGATGCATGTTGGTGTTGGAGTTTCCATAAATAATAGGGATTACCCCTCTACCAATATTACCCAAATCATCACCAGAATATAGAGACATAAGCTTCCTTATGCACTGATCAGTGGTATTTACATGGATTGAATAAGCATCACCACATTATAAATGGTAAGAATCTCTGGCAAAGACTGTTATAGTCCCAAGGTTCTTTAAAGGCATACAGAATGATACATGTGAGGTACTTCCTTGTCATGGCTAGAATACACTTATGTTGGGGAAAGTAAAACTCAAATAATGGCCCGTCTTCTACTCATTGAGTCAGTTCAAATGTCAGATTCTCCAAAGACTCAACTTTCTGTATTTTCCCCTTAATAAACCATAGCCCCTTGTTTTATGTCTCTAAAGGATTATCTGACTGAAAATATCCTCCAATTTACAATAATATCTTAAACACACACACACTAGCTTCCTGTCAGGACTGATACAAAGGAAAACAAGCTATGCTTCCAAAATCAGTCATCATGTCTCTGTGGAATGTGACCAATAAAAAAGAGAGAAAGACAATCTCTGTTAGCATATTGTCCCTGCGGTATACATTTTTATTTCCAATAATCCTGACATGATCCACATTACATATTGAAGAGCTCATGTCTTTCATTTTCTCTGTCTCGTGAGCATCTGCCCCTGGCTATAAGCAGTATCATTATTATATTGGCACTGTCATTCAGAGCCACCCCCAACCAAACTCACACAAAAGAAACGGCAAGGTGTTGAAATGAGTGCAGATAGACTCTACCTATAGTCACAGTACCCTTGTCGTAAAACCTCAGTCTCTGAAGGCATGTCATATCAAGCCCCAAATTTCAAACGTTTTGTCTCAATGAAAAATTTTACACAAAGAAAAGAAATAGACCCTCTGTGTCTTGCACGGAGATATCAGAAGTTCTCTTTTTTAGCCAGAGTGGCATCCCCACTCCGAATACCAGTGTTACTCTAGACAAATGCTCTTTGTAAGATTTTACAATTTATTAGTTAAGAGTAAGTGAAGCTGGATAGAAACTTGGAGTGATCATTTTATTGATCACCAAGCCCCATAGAAATCTGCAGTCTGCAACCATTTTGCAGTTTAATGATACTTCTGTTACAACAGAAGCAGGCCTGATGTTCAGATAAGTTAATAACTCTAAATTATATACAATGTAAAAGGAGACACTTCTCCTCCTGTAATCCAAGCTGAATAGGAACATTCTTATGTTTGTTTGTTTCTGAAAAACTGGGTGTGGAAGGTGATGTGCTGTGTTTGTTCACAGCTACTCCTGCCAAAGTCCAGCTCCAATCTGGAGAACAAAAACTTTCTATGGTTTGGTTGTCACCAGAGTCTAGGAAATACAACAAAACAAGTTCTTAATTTTTATGTATCAATTAACTAATTGGCAGATTCTATCATTTTTCTTATGCTCTTGATATGCTTTTTACTACCAAGGATTGGCAATTTCATTTTTTTTCAAGTCAGAGGGAAAATACAAAAATGTTATAAAATTCAAAGTGATCATTCTGGTCACTTTGTAATATGCATCTTGTAAAAATCTAGGTAGTAGTGAATTCTAAAGTTTTCTATTACAAATACTTATATTTTCCTTGAATCTGTTGTCTCATGATTTTGTTAATGTTTAGCATTATGTGGATATTCCTTGAATAATAAGAATTCATTAAAATGTATTGAATGAATTAATTAATATATAATGACTAGGCTCTAAACCCTTCTATTCTCATATTTTATCTCTCTTTATCTTTCAGCTTTATCTATCATCTGTCTATCTGTCTGTCTGTCTGTCTTACCAATCATCATCAATCACAAAATACACATGCACAAAAATACAAATTTTCAAATCTTAGTGTATATTAAAATCACCTAGAAAATTGGTTCAAACTTCTAGTTACCACTAGGACTAGATCAGATTTTCTGATTCAGTTAGTATGGGATGAGACTATAAATTTATAATTTTAACATCTGCTCAGGTAACACTTGGGCTACTTTACTTGATCAATCAGATAATCACACTTTGAAATTTGCTGTTCTGATGTATATGTCTCAATTTTAAACACCTTTCTCTCAGTTAAGCAATGCTTTATACCAAAAAAAACATGGGTTGTCTAGGCAGCATCCTCTCATCCTCTCGCACACAGATTTTAGCTAAGGTTACATGGGGAGCTCTAGTGAAGGTTCAAGCCACCAGAGAGCCGTTCAATTGGCTAAAGTTCATAAGGGAAGATAAATGGCACAGTGGGGACAGTTCTTAGAAGTACTCTTGCAGGAATATCAGATGTCTACAGAACTCAAACCCTCAGTTCCCACAGCTAGGACCTTTACATAGCACACTCACAGTCTGCTTTACCGTTTCCTTCTCACTGTTTCTCCTCCATCCTGCCTCCTGATTCATATTCCAATAAACTCTAACAGCGATTTCATCCTAAGTTTTGCTTTCAGCTTAAGCTAAACTTGAACACATTTCTGAATATTAATCTCAATGAGCTATTGACCTGCCTCTCCTATTCTCTTCAACATGGCTCAACTAGATGGCCAGCTAATCACTGTGTTGTCGTATGTTCATATTACTATGTGGCTGTGTATAAATTTTTTAGAGTGGATTATAGCATGAGCCAATGAACATATGGAGCATGAATTATATCTAGGAATGAACTTTACTCAAAGAAAATAACATTTTAAAGTAATAGGTAATAGGGTATCAACACATGAAATTGGGAGAAAGGTTTTTGGTTCAATACATCACAATAATGGTGGGAAGATGGATCACAATGCTGGACTGCCTATTCTACTGCAGGTCTTAGGAGTTATCTGCCCCTGCAGTGACAGGAGCTAATTCATTATTTCTACTTCTCTGACAAGTCCTGAGAAGTATAACCAGTAACTACACTGAAAAGTACTACTCCGTTTCTCTTTCTGCTTCAATTGCTCTATTGTAGGATTTGCCATTTCATCTTTATATGATTACATCTTATCTGGAGTTCACTGACTCAAACATCAGTACTCCAAAACTGAATCAAATACTCTTCTCTTCACATGCATGTAGACCTACACACATACAAACATACACACACACACATGCTGTAATACTAAAATCTGATACTAAAGACCACTTAGATTTTGACAATATTTCTTAAATGTACTAATAAAGGGAAACAAAAGCCTCAGAATATTTCTTTCAGTCCGATTGAGTGTGTCTGCCCCAATGCCATGCCTACTATGTTTTCCCTGTTCCAGTCACTCTCCTCCTCTTTCACTATTCCCTTCCTAACCCAGAGTTCTGCCATGTTCTTCCTCCAATTTGTTGAAGAATGATGCTGTTCACCTATGCCTGATATGAATTCCAATGGTCCAAAGCCTAGGAACATTAGATTAAAAGTTCACGTTGCAGATAAGTTAAATAGCATCATCAGATCTTATCAGGAACCAGTCTGATTTCAAAATATAATTCAGTTCTGACTTTTCCATAAAATCAAAGTTAAGAGAGATTGGGATTCCTTCAGTAAATTTCTCCTCTAAATGTTGGTGCAAATCAAAAAGAAAATCACCCCTTTATTCTTCAAGTAGAATAAAGATTTAGCTTTAAGTGATCTGTGTCATAGTCTATTGGGGAATATCAAAAGCAGATCTTCCTGTTTATTAATTAAAACAGTTCTAGAACTTACTTTATCATGAGTAGTAAAGGAAATATCTCTAGAAAAAACTAAACTTAAGCAACTCCAGTTGTAACAGCTATATGGGTACTATAGGGGAATCTGGATTAGTGAAAAATATCTTGAAAATAAGAAAGGAATTATACCTTTGCAGCTTCAAACCATCACAGTAATCAAGATGGCAGAGTAAGGGTACAACAATAGAAATATGGATTAGTAGAATTAAATTGAAAGTCCAGAGATGAATACACATGTTTTTAGTAGAATTATATGTAACAAAGACCAAGAAAAATACTTCCAACAGAAAGAGTTGAAATAAGTAGCCACATCGAAACAACAGTGTTGATTGCTGTTTTAGACTCTTTCTGAAATTAACTCAAACAGGGACCTCAACACAAGAGCTGAATATATAAAAGTGTGGATAGACATCTTCATGACCTTGGAAGAAACAATGACTGTAGGCAGAGCCTGCTCATTCGTTTCCTGACTACTCAGACCTAAATAATCACATAGAAACTATATTACTTACAATACTGTTCAGCAAATATTTCAGGTATTTTCCTAGCTAACTCTTATATCTTAAAGTATCCCATTTCTATTATTCTTTGTATCAGCATGAGGCTGTGGCCTACTGGTAACTGTCCGGCATCTGTCTCCTTCTGCAGCTACATGGTGTCTCCTTAACTTCTACTTTCTCTCTATATCTCTGTTCAGGTTTCCTGCCTGACTTTACTTTGCTAACCCATTGGCTGAAACAGCTTCTTTATTAACCAATGGTAATAAAACATATTCACAGCATACGAAGGTGATGGTGGAAGATACAAAACAATCCCACACTAGTTCAGAATTATGTATAATAAAGGGTTATTTATTTAGGGAAGACTCACAGACCACTGTCCTACATCACAGTCCTCTTCACTAATGGGGAACAAGAACAGAGTCTAGCAGCCTGAAGCAAGAGTCAGAAGCAAGAGAGTGAGTACATGCTTTACAGCTGCATTTATAGGATAAGAGAACATGCCCAAGTGGGCTGCCATCTTAAAGGCTATTAGCCAAAGGAGTCTTTATAGCACTGAGGGGAATACTACATAAAACGACAATGACCCCCCCCCATTTATATCAAAAAAGTATAGGCATCTGAGGAAATGGTAGACAGGTTTTACTTGAGTGAATGAGTTTAGAAAATGCATGTTTTAAAACACATAATAATCAAAGTAAAGATAATATAAAGAATAGAATATATTGGCAGAGGCTGCTTGTTCATTTCCCAGCTGTCCAGACTGCAAATAATTATTCAGAAACTATATTAATTGCAAAACTGTTTGGCCTATTAGCTTATGCATATTTCTAACTCACTCTTACATCTTAAATCAACCCATCTCTGTTAATCTGCGTATTTCCATGTGGCTGTGGCTTACCAGGCAAAGTTCTGGTATCTGTCTGTTCTGCAGGCTACATGTTGTCTCACTAACTCTACCTTCTTTCCTCCACCTGCTTGGAATTCCTGCCTTGTTCTATTCTGCTAAGCTACTGGCCAAAACAGCTTTATTCATTAACCAATAAAAGCAGTACATATACAGAAGGACTTCCCACACCAAGAAAACATGTTCACATCATTTGTATGATAAAACAAATCTAGAATATAGAAAGAACTCTATAGCTTGATGATCAAAGAAGCCCAATTCAAAATGAATGAAGTGATTTCTAACAGGAACCTTAAAAGACCTAGCCTTTAAGATTTTAATTCACAGTTCAATTAAAGACACCATGAACAGCTAAAGGGGGCAAAAGTTCTGAAGGTATAGAAGTCTATTCACAACAGAAATTGTCTATCCATGTTTCTTTATTCTTCTCTATATCTGCCACAAATGTTACCAGTAATATATATAACAAGTTTGTTTTTGTATATCTACTAGAATGTCAAGTGTTGGCAAGAACTTAAAGAAAATAGAACACTCCTACATTTGTATCAGGATATTTGCCAATTCTTTAAGATTTAAGCATAAAGTTGCCTTATGGCTGTGTAATTACACTTCTGGAAATATAATCAGGAGAATTAAAAACACATCCACTCCAAATAGATATACAGTTGTAGCTGGAATACTCATACTGATCAAAAATAAAAACAATCTCAATTGATATATCAACAGATAAAATATGTTTTAGGCTTACACTAGAATATTATTAAAGAAGAATATAATAGTGATAATGCTGTAGTACCAGTGATTCTTAAGAACACTATGCTAAATTGAAGCAGTCATGCATAGAAAACTGAATACCACTGTAATCCCTTTTATATAAAATGTCCATAACCCATAAATTCATAACTACTGAAAACAGATTAGTGTTTCAGTGTGATATGTTGTAGAACTTTATGTCTCCCAAAAGGTTGTGTGTTCAAGGTTTAGTTCTCAGGGATGGCACCACTTTAGCTACTTAAGTCTTTGAAAGGAAGAGCCTAGTAATTGGTTGTCCAGTCACTCTGTCTTTGAAGGGGATTGGAGAATCATATCCTCTCCTGGATGTTTTTAATGCCTGGTTATTAAATGAGACTTATGGCTTTTCTGCAGGTGCCTGTAATCAGGTGTTGGCAGAGGTTTCTGTCCCGCCCAGTCCCACAGCCATTCAGTCCAAAAGAAACACACAGAGGCCTACATTAATTATAAACTGATTGTCCTATTAGCTCGGGCTTCTTTTTAACTTTAATGACTTACATTAACCCATAATTCTTGTCTGTGTTAGCCACATGACTTGGTACCTTTTATCATTGAGGCATTCTCATCTTGTTTCTCCTGTGTCTGGCTTTCTCTGTGTCTACTGCAGACTGAATGTTTCCTCTTCTCAGAATCCTCATATTCTGATCAACCTGCCTATACTTCCTGCATGATAGCACCACCTATCTTTCCTGCCTGGCTACTGGCCAATCAGCATTTTATTAAACAAGTACAAGAGACAAATCATTGCAGGGTAAAAGATCTTTGTCCCACAGCAATCATGGACTAGAGCACCCAAAACTTTGAACCTAAGCAAATTTCCTTTTCACAATTCTGTGATCTCAGATGTTTGTCATGGTGGTAGAAAGTTTGTGAGTACAAGAGGATGGGGTAATGGACTAGAGTACGAAGCTCATAGGGGGAATTACTTGATAGGTGAATTGTATCTCAATTAAAATTTAGAGAAATGCTCCAAATCATTGCTCTGGACCAGTGGTTTACCTGTCCAAAGGAGAACCTAGAATTTTAAAGTAAGCGTTCACAACAAATCCATTGACAGTGGTATCAAATGAAAAATGGAGGAAAACAGGGAGTTAGCCATTACCTTTTAAGCAGAAAGTTTTCTTAAAGAACCAGAAAGAAAGGCTTGTCTTTGTTCAAGTTGAATAAATGTGCTAGAACATGAGCTGTCCTTTGCTGGTAAGCCCTGTTTTTAACCAGCAGAGGGGACTGCAGATTCAAGCATGGAGAATGGACTGGACAATGGTCTGTTGAAGCCCTAAGATTCTCAAACAGAGGTGTCAAGCTCTGAATATCTAGCTGGAATGATGTGGAATCCCCCTCTGTATGCTCTGAATATGACTGGTTAATTAATAAAGAAACTGGCTTGGCCTGATAGCATAGAGTAGAGCTAGGCAGGGAAAACTAAACTGAATGTCAGGAGAAAAGAAGTGGAGTCAGAGAGAAGCCACATAGCCCCACTGGAGACAGACACTGGAACTTTACCAGTAAGCCACAGCCTTGTGGCAATACACAGATTAATAGAAATGGGTTAAATTAATATATAAGAGTTATCCAATAAGAAACTAGAGCTAATAAATCAAGCATTTAAATAATACAGTTTCTGTGCAGTTAGTTTGGGGCTGAGCAGTAGGTAACAAACAAGTGGGAATCTGGGCAGCTGGGAACAAGGAGCAAACAAACAAGAGGCCTCCTACAACAAATTAATGCCCAATATGGGTCTTGAACCCACGACCTGAGATGAAGAGTCTCATGTGCCAATGTAGACAAGTAAATTCACTTAAAACCTGAGAAAGTTTGAGAAGGAATTCTAGACACAAAAAGAACACAGTTAAGCACAACTTCTTGGTAGCATTCTCTCAGGTGTGTTCTGTTTGCTAGAGGCAAGTGTGTTTCATTTAAGAGAGATTTTCTGTCTTAGCATTAGCTGCAAAAACCTTGCAGCTCTTTTAAGAGACCCTGCCATGAAACACTTAAATTGTGTTGATGAACAGCTGACCACATGTTTTTTGCTGGTGGCAAGGGCCTTGAAACGCTATGGAGTTCGGCAATAAACATGGCTCTGGCCAGTAGCTTTACCATAACGCTAGACTATCAGAAAGCTAAGGAATGGGGTGGATGCAGTTTTTAAAGCCATGGCTTTAATCCTAACCATATTGCTTAGCAAATTAAAGGCTCATGTGGTCAGAAAGAGAGAGAGAGATACAGTAAAGATAGACTCAGATGAAAAAAACTCTAAATGGTTTACAGTGTGTTTAAAAATATGTGCAGTCTTGGGAGTGTAAAGTAAAAGGAAAGTTCTTAAAATTAAAAAAACAAAGGGAGTAGTTGGGAGTGGTGGCACATACCTTTAATGCCAACACTTTGGAGGAAGAGACAGGCAGAGCTCTGTGAGTTCATGGACAGCCTAGTCTACAGAGTGAGTTCTAGGAGAGCCAGATACACAGAGAAACCCTGTCTCAAAAAGCCAAAAATTAAAAAAAAAATAAAAGAAATAGAATTTAAAAGAAAGTCACATAAAGATGAAAAATACACAGAGAGTCTGGATACTGTATGTTATTGTGTTGTCTTTAAAATTGTTTGATGGTTGAGGAAGGAGCAACAGCTGCTAAAAGACATTTGATTATAAACGCTGCTGGGTTAACCCAACATATATCTTTTAAAAATGCCTTGACTTAAAAAATTTAAGTCAAAAGGTACGTTACTTTGGAGAAGAGGTTTTGCTTTTGTTTCCACAGAAAATGAGAGGCTGTGGATTCATTCTGGTCTAAGAAAAATTAGGTTTTCTCAAGGAAGACAATCTCCAATGGGAGCAGATGGTCCAGATGTCTGAGTTCTACATCTAGAACAGTTTCAAGACTGCTGACTGAGATGATCAAGCCTCACAGGATACTCCAGTCAGGACTTGATCACAGTTCTAAATTTTCTTTAGGTCCCCATAAGATTATCAGAGTTCCAGTCTCCATCTCTTACTAAGCAGCTATTGGTAGTTGATAAGTCCTGGGGCAGGGATGAGAATCAATTGTTTTAATGTGTGGTCACCACTAGATTTTCCATGCTCCAGTGGGGGTCCCAGATTTCTACACATAAGAACACATACTTGGCTTTAAAAGATTACATTCAAACAATAGGACATAGAGGGTGGCGATGGCTATATTGGTGGAAACATGTAGGAAGCTGGCTTTGGGAGGATATGGAATGGATATGGACATGCTTTCTTGTGTTGTTAGGAATATCTCTAATGAAACTGAGCCATAAGGCTGGAGAGGTGGTTATGTGGTTAAACACACATGATGCTTTTGCATAGGAGCAACTACTCTATGCAAGTTCTATCTAAGCAATTCTAACTCAATTCTCATCTTCCACACTATGTTCAATGCCTATAACTCCACCTCCAGGGAATCAGACACTTTTCTAGCCTCCAGAGATACTTCAAAACCACAGTTCATATGAAGACAAATCAGCATACACGCATATATAAAATTTAAGTAAGCAATTAAAAAGAAGCAGAGGTGTGTAAATCTTGGAGACCATAGAACACACTGTCTTGTAGAAATTTTAGGGCTAATAGCTAATAGTTCCCAACTTATGAAACATTTGCAACCCCTCAACTTACTCGTTGTATATTTAAAACACCCCTAATCAAAATTTCACTTAATACAACTAGCCCATCATTTAGATTAGCAATATGGCCCACTATAGACTATGCCCAAAAAGCGTGTGAGAGGACTGGGGAGTGGATATTCAGAAAAGATCAAAATTCTAGCATTCTTTCTTTTTAAACTTTTATTTATTAATTGTCTGTGTATGTGCATGCATGCACACAGCTTGTGTGTGGAGGTCAAAGAAAACTCTTGTGAGTCACTTTTCTCCTGGCATATTGTAGGATCCTGGGATAAAACTTAAGTCAGAATGTCCATACCAATTGTTTTTCCTACAGAGCCATCTAGGCAGACCTCAATGAGTTCTATCTTAGTTTTGGATTCTATTGCTATGAAGAGACACCATGACCATGCAATTCTAGTAAAGCAAACATGTATTTGTGGTGGTTCGCTTACAGTTTCAGAGGTCTAGTCCATTACAATCACGGCAGGGAGCATGGTGGCATACAGACAGACATGGTGCTAGCTACATCTTGATCAGGAGACAACAGGAAGTGAACTAAAGCACTAGGTGTCGCTTGATATATATGATAACTCCAAAGCCAATCCCACAGTAACATACTTCCTCCAACAAGGCCATACCTACCACAACAAAGCCATACCTTCTAATAGCGCCATTTCTTCTGAGCTTATGGGCACCAATTACATTCAAATCATCACCACTACTAATTGCATTTGTCCCATCTAAAGGAGTAAAAGTTATGTTCGAAATCATTTGAGTATGTGTTAACAAATAAATAGCACCATCCACGTGTAAGCACTGAATACATACATTGTGAGGGAAAAAGGTACTGAAACCTTTGAAATGTAGACTCAAGGAGTTGAGTTTTTCCTTCATTTTCTTTTATCTTAATATATTTTTTTCTTTTTCATCTTTAAGGAGATTCATTTGTTATTATAATTAGTAATAGTTTACAAATTAATGGAATTCACTGTAATACTTCTATAGAAGCATACACTGTGCAATAACCATGTTGATCCATTCTATCCATACCTCCCCACCCCATCCTTATACTCCTTCCTAGTCTCTAATGATTCCTTTTTTATTTTTAAGTATGCTTATTTTTTCTTAACATTAGTTTCCTTCTATGAAAGAGAAGTGACCCTCGTCTGAGTTTGGTCTATTTCAATCATCATGATACATTTACATTTTCTTCAAACAGCAAGTTGGGCTCAGAACTGCTATATTAGACAGTGCAGAGAATACCTCCCCATTCTGAAGGATTTCTTTTCTAAAAATTTCTCAGATATCTGTTACATCCAGATACACTTTCAAAGAAAAACAAAGTTTCTAGATTTTATTGCTAAGACCCAGGTTTGCTATGCCTTTGGTAGATTGTTTTATTGTGATAGCACGGTTTCCCTCAAGTTTTCTTTTATTAAACAACTTCAGATCCTTATAAGCAGCGTGTAAATATTTCTTTGAGCTGTCACCACTTGTCTCTCTGAATTAAATGTTGGCATTGCCATGATAAGACTTTTCTCTGAGGAGCCTCTGTGGATCAAAAATGAGTTTGCAATATTGCTCTTTTATTCAGTTGTCACAGGGAGACCTCAAATCAAATGCTGCATTTCTTTGAGAGATTCATGAGTCCAAGTTTGACTGATGTTATCCCAATGCCAATTTTAGTATGTTCCATTTCATGGAACTGAATTCTTAGCTAACAGCTCCAGGTTTGGGAAGAAAGTAGCCCAGCCACATCAGCACTCTGTGACAGTTGGTTTTGGAATAGCACAGTCTAGTCTCTAACATACATGGTTTTCTTCTAGCAGGTCAGGAATGATTATTTTGTAAGGTATCATTTATTCACAAAAACAGAAAAAAAGGGAAGTGATAGGAAGGGAGGAAATGGGGATGGAGGGAGGATGAGATGGATAAAAAAGAACAATGCTTAAATATCACCAATGCAGCTAATTCATAAGTCACTCCAATAACTTCATATCATTCCACAGACTAACGCACATATTTGATACATCATCTCATCTTGAGAATGCTACTAAAGCTCTGATATGAATCACAAAGTATGTTCCACATTTTTGCACTCATAGGAAAATAAAAATGAGATTTATTTTTTCCTTCTGTGGACTGGTATTGAAACCCTGTACCATTAGTTGTACCTTTGCTGTCAGGAGTCGTGACACAAATAAATTTATGGGGAGTGACTGACCAATCAATCATAGATCAGCTTGACTTCCATCCCTGATGCCCTGTCAGAGTTTAGCAAACTTAGTTATAACAGCTGGTTCCATGTGTGTGTGTGTGCGGTGGTCCAGTCCATCTCTATAATTCTATAAAATCTGCATTGAGAATTTCTCATTTGTGCTTTAATCTCATTTCCATACACCTGGCTATGCCTGCCATTTAGATTGGTAGATCCACTGCTCAAGCTCTTAGAAGCTTCCTCAAGCAATGCATTCATTATGGGCAGCTCATTTGGCCTGTGTGGGGTGTAAATCCAGCATTCTTTGGCCGTGGACCCAGCTTTTGCATCTTCCCTACCACATCCAATGCCTGCCTCTGTTCTGTCACCCATATCTCTTCCATAAGTCTTTTCCACCTGCTGCCACACATGGGAACTATTGCCTAGAATACTTGCCTTACATTAATTTTCTGTTAGAAGAATAAAAGAAACCACTTACTGAGGGAACAGTTTGTAAAGCCATATTTTAGAAGACTATTTTTCTGAGAATCTTCTTTCCACATACAGTTGAAGTAAAATGGTTATTTTTGTCAAGCCTCTAGTTATAGGCAAGTGTCATGAGACATGCCACTTTCATATTCAATCCTAGTCACATTAAAGCAGGCAAAATTTTCCCCATGAGGGAAGAACTCTAAAGAGTACCCTGACTGTGGCATTATCCCACTCAAATGGAAATAATAGCAGCAATTTGTCTGCTATGGAATGAAGTTTAATGACTGAACTCAGATCTTTGGAAGGTGTAATAAAACAGGAGAAAACATTCTGAAATGTTCAACATCGCCGAAGATGTGATACAAAGGCATGTATATAAGTGTGTGTTTATTTATTTATCTATCTATTTATTTATAATAGATCACTTCAGTGATAACTCATGGTTAAGAAATTGTTTTAAAACCTTGAACCATCAGATGAGCTCAATAAAAGCTTCTATGTCCACATCCCTCCCAGCATTTGAGCTTCTTAATAATTTTCTAAGTTTTCAACGTCATCCAAACTTAACTTGCTTTCTAGACAAAAGTGATGATTTGAATATTCAAATAAGCTTGCTACTGAAGTGTTTTAGATGGTCTAACCAATAGTGGGGATACAGGTTCTTCTGAAGGGGAAGGGGCATTAAATAACTAATATGTGTTCTCATTTAGCTTTGCTGTACAATAAACTACCCCAATGTTTGGTGGCATGAAGCTGTAGTCATTTTTTTTCTCATAGTTATGTGGTGAGTAATTGGAGTTATTCCGGACTCAGTTAGACTGACCCATGTGTCTAAGTCCAGCTTTGAAGTGACTGGGCCTGATTGTTCTAGGATGACTGTGTACTGGGATAGTTACTTGCTGTTCCACACCTGCATGTCTTTGACCTGGTGAGCTTATGGTTTTATTTTTTGTCTTCTTTAATCATCAGTAGTCACGGTGTTATGAGAGAAGGACAGAAGTATACAAGATCTAGTTATACGGCTAGGCTAGAACTGACTGGCACATGCAGTAAAGCAAATCAATAGCCAAATTGTATTCACAGGATGAAGAAAACACATCTCTTGACAGTGACATAGATACAGGGAGGGACATAGCTCTGGTCATTAACATAAACAATTTATTACAAATATACAAAGACATTTTGAACTTTTAAAGTACTCAGAGCAAGTAGGTGTTCCTAAAAACAATTCTCACAAGAAATTCCTGAGGAAAAATGGGAATGTCATCATCAGTAACTGTCTCTCAGTGATAAGCAGTTCCTCTGATGGCTATGTATCTCTGAAGAGGCTCACTGCTGACTCATTCAGGTGTGTCTGCATGCGCGAGCCACACTTGCTTGTCTTATCTTCTTTGGTTTTCTGAAATTTGCTGTTACAGTTGATGCTTCCCATGGCAAGTATTTGCTATTTCTGAACTAGTTGAGGTTCCCAGATATTGAATAAAAAGTCATATTATCTCCAAAAGGAAACCAGTCCCAAACCTTGCCATACGCTTGTCTAAGAAATAAAGCATAAATTATTTTTAATAAGCAACATGACATTTGAGACTTGGATTTATATATATATGTGTGTGTGTGTGTGTGTGTGTGTGTGTATGTATGTTATGTATGTGTGTGTGTGTGTGTAGTAGAAGGCTAAGTGACATCCATCAGACTCCTAGCAGTACACTTAAAGCTGACAATGAACAGTGTTAGCAGAAAACCTTACTTCTGTTTGTAGACCAGTGCTGATTAATGAGGACAAAATGTGAGCTACTAGCATAACTTTAAATCCTTTAGTTATTGCCTTTAAAACTCATATAAGCAGGGAGTGTGTTCCAAATATTAGATATTCTATATAAAATAAAATAGGACATATTTTGCCTTTCAGGATGAAAAGTAGGCCATATTTTTTCTTGTAGGTTTTGTATCTAACTCATTGATTACCATATAGTATATGACCAATCAGCCTAACCTGGGTAAAAAAACAAAGTACAAGCCAACACATAACCACTAGGCATTTACTGTATTATACAATTCAGTTTCTATCGTTGCTTAGAGAAATACTATTTTTCCTTGTGCATGTTGCTTTAAAATTCTTGAAATTAAATGTCAAACCAACTGGTTTAATAATGTACTCGTGATTTTTAAATTATATAAACAACTTCTCTTGTCCCTGAATTCTACTTGGCAGTTTATTTGAAGACAGCAATTCTTTAGACATGGAGCAAGTTTCACACTGAGATTAGTGTAAGAATAACCCATAAGGACAGCCTTTGGCTGCTTCTGGATCCTTCATAAGGATATATATTTATTTTCCAGTAAGTGGATTTCTCGTGGCTTACACTCACGGCACCCACTTGGCTCCGAGCTTGACGATAGCTATTTTCCATGCTGTAAATACACTTAGACTGTTAACTCCACTCGATGGGCATTCCTTCAAATATTCATAAAGTTTCCCGTGAATGTCCAAGCCTCCTTTACACATCCATAAATATATCAGTAAAAGAAGAATTATGGAGCAAGCCAAGACAGGTTCAAACTCGAGGCTGAGATTCTCCTCAAAATTAACCACCTCTAAAATGCACATCACATTCTTTAAAAAAGTATTTCTAGGAAAAGAAGGTTTGGGTACACTATAAAGAAAACTCTGAGCACAAAGAAGTTTAATCAGTGTTGGATGATAAATAAAAGCAAAAAACTGAACTAAATGCACCAAACTGACATGCAGATGACATAACTCAGTGGGCATATATGTCCACAGCCAAGACAATTGGCAGGGGACTTCTCTGCTTCTCAGCTCATCAACTAGTTCATCAACAAACTACCAACAAAACATTTACTCTTGCACATTGCTGAGCTAAGAGTGATGGACTGTGCTGGAGAAACATAAATTAGAATCCCCTCTTTCAGGTTAAACTACATTCGAAGTATACTGTCATGTTCACTTTAATGCCACTATCTCTCCTGATTTCTTTTTTATAAAATGTCCTTCATGGTTACAGAGTTACCCCTGAAATGACTTTTTTCAAACCCCAATAATACCCTATACCACAGTTTGCCTTATTGTTTTTAATTAATTATGTCATCGTTAGCCAGAAAATATGGCACAAAAATGATCCATGTCCAGGTCTTTCTCTCTATAGTTTCAATAAGAAAATTAGACTCTGGTAATAAAGACTTGTATAATCCAAAGTGTGGAATTTGGTATGTATGCAGAAACTTAGAGAAAGGTAGCTTTTTGAGTTGTTTGTTTGTGGGAATTATATCCTTTGAAGTTCATGAAGAAGTTAAGAGTAAACATTTCAGAAAAGAGTTACTGGTTTTCTGTGGATTTTCACCTCTTCACTCTGAGTAGGGAAGAACTGGTAGGATCATGTAACCATGATTTCACAAAATCTTCTGAAGACTATGTTCTTTTCTTGGTGCCAAGCCTTCAAGTGGAAACTCTCACAGAGAGAATTCAGTCATGGGTTGCTCTAGCTATTATTATATCAGATGCAGGAGATGCAATTGCTCAAGAATAGCCTCAAATATCACATTACCTGTTGGTTATGAACCCTGCCCCCAGGAGAAATCCTGAGCATGGAATTTCTCTGAAATCTATCATGACCTAGAGGCAATATCTCAATTGGAAAGATCTTAGCAAGTATATCTCGATGGGGGAAATGTGGCAATTGTTTTCCATGTAAGGGACCTTTGAAGATTCTATCAATGTATCTCTTTCAAAAGCTTTGTACAGTGGCAAGTCTCATGCATGGCAAAGCTAACATATGGCAGGACCCACAAGGAAAGCCTTTCCTACCTCCCATACCCAGCTCTGAAAGTGTAATAAACTGATGATCAAAGAGGAGTGTAAAAGAGGAGGAAGGAAGACAAGATCTCCTGAGTAAATTGGGAGCATGGGGACCATTGGAGAGGGTTGAAGGGGAGGAGAGAGGCAGGGAGGAGAGCAGAGAAAAATGTATAACTCAACAAAATCAATTTAAAAAGATAAAAGATTGAAAACAAAGAAAGAGCTGTCTGTGACTACAATGCTTTCTACCCAACTAACTAGAAAAGGTGAAGGCTTCAACCAAATAGAAATAATCCTGACTAGTCTGTGCAGATGGAGACCTGTTTTAAGAAGGGGAACTTTCAAGATTTGGGGATTAGATCACCATTTCATCCAAAAGAAATAGTTAATTTCACAGAGTTTTCATAAATTACTGAGCAAATAACAAAATTCCCTTTGAGTCTTTCTTAACTAGATCTCAATTTTCCAGCAGATTACAGATTTTGTGATAGGGTTTGATTATTTATTATGACTGGGGGGGGAGAGTGTGTGGAGGAGTGGGGGGGAAGTAAGAGGAGGGAGGAAGTGGGAATTTTGATTGGTATTATTTATAAAGTAATAAAAGGGGAAAAAGTTAATCAAGAAAAGTCCAATATTCAAATTACACCTAGATAGAATCAATATCAATATCTAATAAAATTTGTGTGCATGCTAAAAATAAAAAATAAACTGCACACACTAATAGTGGGAGACTTCAACATTCTAGGCTCACCACTGGACAGGTCTGTCAGACAAAATTTAACAGAGAAATAGAGAAACTAACAGATGTTATGACTCACATGGACTTAACAGACATCTATAGAGCATTCCATCCAAACATAAAAGAGTATACCTTCTTAGCACCTCATGGACACTTCTCAAAAACTGACCACATACTAGGTAACGAAGTAAACCTCAATAGATACAAAAAATTGGAATAACCCCATGTATCTTATCAGATCACCATGACTTAAAATTTGAATTCAACAGCGACACTAGTTCCAGAAAGCCAACAAACACACGGAAATTAAATAATGCTCAGCTGAATCATCAATGAGTCAAGAAAGAAATTAAAGACTTTCTGAAATTCAATGAAAATAACCATACAACATACCGAAATTCATGAGACACAATGAAAGCAGTATTAAGAGGAAAGTTCATAGCACTAAATACCTACATAAAGAAGCTGGAAAAATCTCACACTAGTGAATTAACAGAACATTTGAAAACGCTAGACCAAAAAGAAGCAAGCTCACCCAGGAGACCTAGATGGCAAGAAAAAATCAAATTGGGAGCTGAAATCAACAAAATAGAAACAAAGAAAACAATACAAAGAATCAATGAGACAAAGAGTTGGTTTGTCAAGAAAATCAACAAAATAGACAAATATTTATCCAAACAAATCAAAAGGCAGAGAGAGAATATCCAGATTAACAAAATCAGAAATGAAAGGGGGGACATAACAACAGACATGAAAGAAATTCAGAGAATCATTAGGTCATTTTTGAAAACCTGTACTCCACAAAATTGGAAAACTTAAAGGAAATGAACAACTTTCTGGATAAATATCACTTAATAAAAATTAATTCAAAACCAGCTTATCAAATTAAATAGACCTATAACTGCTAAAGAAATAGAAACAGCCATAAAAAGTCTCCCAACCAAAAAAAATCCCAGGACCAGATGGTTTCAACTCAGAATTCTACAAGATTTTCAAAGAAGAACTAATACCAATACTCTTCAAATTGTTCCACATAATAGCAACAGAAGAAACATTGCCAAGCTCTTTTTATGAGGCTAAAATTACCCTGATAACCAAATCAATAAAGACATTACTAAGAAAGAGAATTACAGACTAATCTCATGCATGAACATTGATGCAAAAATACTAAATAAAATACTTGTAAGAGCATATCAGAAAAATCATCCATCATGATTAAGTCGGCCTCATCCCAGAGATTCAGGGATGGTTCAACATATGAAAATCTGGCAATGTAATCCACCACATAAACAAACTGAAAAGTAAAAATTACATGACAATCTCATTAGAGGCCGAAAAAGCCTTTGACAAAATATAACATTCCTTCATGACAAATGTCTTAGAGAGAGCAGGGATACAAGGAACAAAGCTAAATATAATAAAGGCAATATACAGCAAACTAACAGTCAACATCAAACTAAATGGAGAGAAACTCGCAGGGATCCCACTGTAATCGGGAATAAGACAAGGTTGTCCACTCTCTCCATATCTTTTCATTATAGTTCTTGAGGTTCTAACTAGAGCAAAAAGACAACAAAAGGAGATCAAGGGGATACAAATCAGAAAAGAAGAACTCAAACTCTCACTATTTGCTGATGATCTGATAGTTTACATAAGTGACCCCAAAAATTCTACCAAGGAACTTCTTCAACTCATAAACATTTTCAGTAATGTAGCAGGATACAAAATTAACTCAAAAAATCTGTATCCCTCCTTTACAAAGATGATAAATGGGCTGAGAAAGAAATCAGAGAAACATCACCCTATACAATAGCCACAAATAGCATAAAATTCCACCAAACAAGTGGAATGCCTGTATGACAGGTACTTTAAATCTTTGAAGAAAGAAACTGAAGAAGACAGCAGAAAAATGGAAAGATCTCCCATGTTCTTGGCTAGGTAGAATTAACATAGTAAAAATGGCAAAAAAAATTTGTCAAATTGAAAAGCTGGAGAATTGCTTCTGTAAGCTCTGGCTATCTGTAAAAGTGAGCTGAGCATAAGTAGTCATTTCTGTTTCCTGAGTACAATGCCCCCAGTTACCTCACACTTCCACTGCATTGTATCCCTGTCATAATACATAAGAACCACAGTATTGCTGGTGGGAGTGCAAGCTGCTACAGCCCCCTTGGATATCACTATGGTGATTTATCAGAAAATTAGGAAAGAACTTTCTTCAAGACCCAGCAATACTACTTTTGGATATATATCCAAAGGATGCTCAATTGTATCACAATGACATGTGCTCAACTATGTTTATAGCAGCATTGTTTGTCATAGCCAGAACCTGAAAACAACCTAACTACCCCTTGACTAAAGAATGGATAAGGAAAATGTGATACATTTACACAATGGAGTACTGCATAGCAGAAAAAAAGTAATGACATCTTGAGATTTTTCAGGGAAATGAATGGATCTAGAAAACATCATATTGAATGGGGTAACCCAGACCCAGAAAGGCAAATATCATATGTACTCACTCATAAGTGGCTTTTAGACATAATGCAAAGAAAACCATCCTACAATTCACAATCCCAGAAAACCTAGACAACAATGAGGACCCTAAGAGAGGCATACATGGATCTAGTCTTCATGGGTAGTAGAAAAAGATAACATCTCCTGAGTAAATTGATAGCACAGGGAAAACAGGAGAGGGTTGAAGGGGAGGAGAAGAAGGGAGGGAAGCAGAGAAAAAATATATAGCTCAATAAGATCAATAATAATAAAAAAAGAAGTCATACAGGAACACCAAGCTACATAACCATAGCATAGCATACAGGACAGAACCTTATGGGCTCCCTTGTTGGATAAAGTCTCAATGAGCCCCCATGAGCCCCTATGAGACCCAATGAGGCCCTGGTTAATTGATTCTGTGGGCCATTTTCTTGTGGTGACTTGACCCGTTGGGCTTCTACAATCCTTCCTTGCCCTCTTCTGTAGGATTCACAGAGTTTGACTGTGGGTCTGCATCTACTCCCATCATTTGCTGGATGAAGCCTCTCTGGTGATAATCATTCTAGGCTCCAGTCAAAGACTATAGCAGAGGATCATTAAGAATAATTTTATGCCAGGCAGTGGTGGTACACACCTTTAATCCCAGCACTCAGGAGGCAGAGGCAGGCAGATCTCTGTATTGTAATATGAGCGGCAGGGCTGCGTCCCTGGCACCCGGCCGCCCACATGGCTTATGCCCCAAAATAATTACACGGAAACTGTATTCTTTTGAACATTGCCTGGCCCATTAGTTCCAGCCTCTTATTGGTTAGCTCTTACATATTGATCTAACCCATTTCTAATATTTTGTGTAGCACCACGAGCTGGCTTACCAGGGAGGATCTTAACCTGCGTCTGTCTGGAGTGGGAGAATCATGGCGACTCCTGACTCGGCTTCTTTCTCCCAGCATTCTGTTCTGTCTACTCCGCCTACCTAATTTTCTGTCCTATTAAAGGGGCCAAGGCAGTTTCTTTATTACTTAACCAATGAAACAACAGATAAAAAGATGACCCACCTCCATCATCTCTGTAAGTTCGAGACCAGCCTGGTCTACAAGAGCTAGTTCCAGAACAGCTAGGGCTCTTCTACAGAGAAATCATGTTTCAAAAAATCAATAATAATAATAATGATGATAATAATAATAATTTTATTTACTTTTTTCAAGACTCTGTTTGGTTCTATCCTTGGTCTCTGGGCTATCCAGACTCTGGTTCCTGGCCCTGAAGGCAGTGTAAGGTATGGGCTCTCTCTCATGATGTGGGCCTCATGCTGGACCAGTCATTGGTTTGATGTTCTCACAAGTTCTGTGCCACCTTTATCCCAGCACATCTTGTATGCAGTAAAAATTGCAGATTAAAGTTGTGTGGCTGGGTTGGTGTCCCAATCCCTCCTGATTTCAGAAGATGACCGATTCAGGCTCCATGTCCCCCATTACTTAAAGTCTTCTCAAGGATCACCCTTGTGGATTCCTGTGACTTTCAACTATAATAGGTTTCTACCTCTCCCTAAAATGTCACAAAATTCTCATGACTATTCCAGTACTCTCTTCCTCCACCCCCACTTAATTCATGCTGTTATCATCCCCTCTTGCCTCCCCTACCCAGGGAGATGCATGCATGTCCCTCTGATCCCTCCTCATTACTTAGCCTCTCTGGGTCTATGGATTGTATAGAATTATTACTCTTTACTTTACAGTTAATAACCACTATTAGGTGAGTACATATCATATTTGTCTTCAAATTTACTGATGTCCTTGTTTTTAACTGTTGGGTAATACTCCATGATATAAATGTACCACATTTTCTTTATCAATTCTTTGGTTGAGGTTGTTTCCAGTTTCTGGTTGCTATGGATAAAGCTGCTATAAGAGTTGAGCAAGTGTCCTTGTTGTATGGTGGGGCATCCTTTGGGTATATGCCCAGGAATGGTATAGTTAGGTATTGACGTAGAATGATTACCAATTTTCTGAGTAATCTCCGTATTGATTTCCATCATGGCTGGACAAGTTTGCACTCTCACCAGCAATGGAGGAGTGTTCCCTGTACTCCACTACCTTGTCAGCATGAACTGTCACTTGTGCTTTTCATCTTTGTCATCTAACAGGTTTAAGATGGAACCTGAGATTCATTTTGATTTGCATTTCCCTGATGTCTCAGGATGTTGAACATTCCTTTAGGTATTTCTTAGCCATTTGAAATTTCTCTGTTAAGAATTCTCTGTTTAGATCTGTACTCCATTTTTAATTGGAGTATTAGGTTGTTGAATTCTAGTTTCTTGGGTCATTTGCAAATTTTGGGTATTAACTCTCTATCAGATGTGGAGTAGATGAACGTTTTTCCCTCTCTGTAGGCTGCCATTTTTTACTGCTGACTGTGTCCTTTGCCTTACAGAAACTTTTCCGTTTCATAAGATCCCATTTATCAATTGTCAGTCTTAGCTCCTGCACTATCAGTGTTCTGTTCAGGATATCTTCCCCTGTACCAATGCTTTCAAGGCTGTCCCCACTTCTCGTCTATAAAATTCAGTGTATCAGGTTTGATGGTGAGGTCTTTGATCCACTTGGACTTGAATTTTGTGCATTCTTTGGTCTACATGTCAACACCCAGTTAAACCAACATCATTTGTTAAAAATCTTTTCTTTTTTCCATTGCATATTTCTCACTTCTTTGTCAAAAATCAGGTGTCCATAGGTGTATGGGTATATACATAGGGGTATTTGGCCCAATTCCATTGATAAACCTTTGTGTTTTTATGCCAATGCTATGCAATTTTTATTGCTATAGCTCTGTAGTACAATTTGAAATTGGGGACAGTTATACCTCCAGAAGTTCTTGTATTGTACAGGATTGTTTTAGATATTCTTTTTTCCATGTGAAGTTATGTATTATTCTTTCAAGGTCTGTAAAGAACTGTATTGGAATTTTGATGAGGACTACATTTGATCTATAGATTACTTTAGGTATGATGGGCAGTTTTTCTATGTTAATATCTTTGATCCATGATCCACGAGCATGGGAGATCTTGTTAGTACTTTCCTGGATTTCTTTAAGTGATTTGTTGGTCATCTTTTTAAGGACTTATATCATATTTTTTTGTTTTGTTTTGTTTGTTTGTTTTGTTTTGTTTTGTTTTGTTTGTTTTTTGAGACAGGGTTTCTCTGTGGTTTTGGAGCCTGTCCTGGAACTAGCTCTTGTAGACCAGGCTGGTCTCGAACTCACAGAGATTCACCTGTCTCTGCCTCCCAAGTGCTGGGATTAAAGGCGTGCGCCACCACTGCCCGGCTGACTTATATCATCTTATAAAGTTGGTTTTAAAGTTGTTTTCTTGTGTTCCAGATGTGTTGGAAAGTTCAGGGCTTTCTGAAATAGGTTGGTCTAGATGGTGGTCCTCTGGGGATCTGGGTGCTGGGAAGGCCTTTGATGAAACAGTAGCTTCCACTGGATGTGTTTGACAGGATAGGGTGAAGAGGAGAAGGGTTGCTGTGGTTAGACTGGGTGGGTCCTGAGGGAGTGTTGGTGATTCAAGAGCAGGGGGCTTACATGGGGATCCAGGTGCTCCTGTGGCCTCTAGTAGAAGAGGGGGCTGCCACCCAAGGTGTGGGTGGGACTTTTCTTTTTCCTTTCTTTCTTTCTTTCTTTTTTTCTTTCTTTCTTTCTTTCTTTCTTTCTTTCTTTCTTTCTTTGAAAAAGTTTTGGTTGACACAAACAAAATAAAAAGTGGAAACATAAAAGTTTTTATATAATACCTGCAAAAAGAATGTTTGGGACTATTCATTCTCCAGTTTTAGGCATAATTTACACTGGCCTTAGAGGAAGAAGATCAAAAGACCTTTCTCAGCTCTTCTCATCTAAAACCCCAGCTGCCTAAAAATATTCTGCGTGTGTAACTAATTACTACTGCAGTGGCTTTTCTACCTCCTTTGCGTTTTCTCCTCTGATACTCTTACTAATAAAACTGTCAATTTTCTTTTACTTCAATAAAAGGTCACTTGTGACAATAACCCCCTCTGCCTACTAACAGCAAGAGCCTGTATTAATATTTTAAATGTACACAGTGATATTTCCAAAAGGTCAGTGTTTTTAAAGACATAAAATGTCAGTCCTAATTCTTTTCCTTCTCACTCTCTCCTCCCCCCATCACCACCATTTTGCTGTTCAGCCTCAGAATTGGGGTTTATTATAAATCACATTCAGGGGGATAGACATCAGGTAGGACGTCAGATTTAACACAGGAGGCACATGTTTTTATGCCCATATCTCTCTAAGAGCTAAATGCTTGAACAGTACAATGCTAGGAAAGGTCTTTCTGAATAAGGGTATTTCGTGAGCTTAAACATAATTTAAACTTAAACTGTGTTTGTTATGTAGAGACTTGTAGGGAATTAGCTCAAAATTTAGGGGTTTGAGGTATCTAGCATTCTGGGAAGGTGACTTAATGTGTCTTCAGATTCTGTGTCTCTCAGTGGC
Organism: Chionomys nivalis; assembly: GCF_950005125.1. NCBI lineage: Eukaryota > Metazoa > Chordata > Mammalia > Rodentia > Cricetidae > Chionomys > Chionomys nivalis. The sequence continues at coordinate 36,574,542 of NC_080094.1, read as the reverse complement.
TCTAGCCATTCAGTTGTTAGGGAATACTGTTATTATCAAGGTTTAACGAAGGGGAGAAACTCTACCAAGATCATGCAGAGGGATATTGATAAGATTCAGTTCCTCGCAGACTGTCATGGAACAATCTGGGTTTAGGAAAGATCTTCCAGGTCCTTGCCACCTGAGAAGCCTCTCTCTAAGGCAGCTTCACACCCGGAAGTTGTTCTCCTCTAGCATAAGCAAATCAGAGCATAGAAGAATAAGTTGAATGAACGTATCTATCATTGTAGTTTGGTCTAAAAAAGTGATGTTTATAATCTGAGTCATATGCTCGGTGGAGTTAGACATTAGATGCAGCACACACTGGAAGGGAGAAAACAACATAAAGGAAGTTTCCAGAAGGTAAGAATCAGCCCTAATGCTGCCCATCATAATACTGCACACAGATTTTTCACCAGTACTTAGAGCAGTGGTTCTCAACCTTCTTACATACCCTTTCATACACTTCTGCATGTTGTGGTGACTCCAAACCATAAAATTATTTTTATTGCTGCTTTATAACTCTAACTGTGCTACTGTTCTGAATCATAATGTAAATATCTGTGTTTTCCGATGGTCTTAGGTAATACCTGTGAAAAGGTTTTTGGTTTGACACCCCCAAAGGGGGTTTTGAACCACCTTCTTGGAGGAAGAAGGCAAGTAGGAAATTGCAATAGGAGGAGGAGATAGGGGAGGAGAAGGAGAAGCCTCCAACCAGAATGAAGAGAAAAGCCTCTTCACTGACCTGGGCAAGTATGACATCATTCATTGTTTTAGAAAAAAATCCATAGTGTACATTACCGTGGACCCCAGCTGGTTGCTTTATTTTGTGAAGCTGTGTAACCTTAAGAAGCTCAGTTAAAGAAATAGTCATTAGGGATGTTATATCTTTTTCCTCTCCACACTTCCATGACCACTCCATGACGGTTTGCCAAAGTAGCTATGGGCTGAAATGTCCAGCTGTGGGAGAAAATAGGTCTTCTTTCCTGAAACTGCTTTTGTCAATTTAGACATTTTATCACAGAGTTGATAAATCTTATATAGCTAAGCCCATGTGATGTTTCAGGAATTGAACCCTAACTTTTATGAAACAATATCCGGATACTAGATATTAAGTGAGTCAAAATATGTTTACAGTTTAGTAGGAGACAAATCTATGAAAACCATGAAACAGAGAAGGTGAATTGTTAGGCATCAGGAAAAGATTTGCTTGCTCAGTTTGCCTAAGAAAGACAAAACACAGTTTCTGATGATGGACAACTCATAAAACTCTATTCTGCTCCTAGTGGGGGATGGAATGGGAAGGGTATCTCATGCTCCAGCAACCATTACTAGTGCTTAGATTACAAAAGAGGTTTCTTCACTCATCTATATTCTCTAGGGAGATATTTAATTTTTATTTAATTTGGAGCACAAATAAACTTTAAGTATCTAATAAAAACTGACTTACTTCTCAGGCAAATTAAGATACCCAGAACATTAATACAATAGAGTTTTTGCATATTGCCAGAAGTTCAGATCAATAAGTTTTGATTTAAAATGTCTTTTTAGCATTCCAATAAAGTCAACAAATTATTTGAATTAGACATCAGAATAGTAATGAGAATTGCTTGTTAATAAATGTGCTTACCCTTTCCGTGTACCTTGAACAATGAGCTACGAAAATTCTATCTATGCAAGTAAACAGTGTCAGAAGAAATTCTCATATTGCCTTTCTTATATGACACCAAGTGAGGCTGGTACCTCACTGTGTTGCCAGTGGAGATCAATAAGGGACATGAAACTCTGACTCTAGCCCATGTGTAACGAGGATTACAAATTGTGGTTCCCATCTATTTTCAATCTCTTCCTGAAAACAAAAGGGAAAATGTCACTCCTTAATTTACTTTATGAAGTTAGTGTGACCCTGATAGGAAAACAGAAAAGCAACGGCAGCACAGAGAGAAAACAATTTCCCACTACCCCTTGATAATAAATAGAACTAACTACTATGAAAAAAAAAATCAAACAAACCTGTATTATGACCAACATATCCTTATTTCATGGCTACAAGACTGGTTCAACAGTCAAACCTAGATAGATATAATCCACTGTATGGACAGATCAAGAAAGGGAAGTGACATGGTCACACCCAAAGACATTAACTTAACCAAAGTTAGTACTTATTCCTGAAAATACTTTCAGCCGTCCAAGGAGAGATTAAAGTCACAAAACATACATGCAACACATCCTATAGTTAGCTTTACAAATAATAAGATGACTTTTCTCCCTAAGAAAGAGAAAAAAGGCAAAAATAGTCTTTCTCTTACCACTTCAACATAGCACTGGAAGCTGTCTCTAGACAGCACAACACACAAAACAGAAATAAACAGACAAAATTAATAACCTGCGACCAGAAGTAAAGTGGGGCTATACCTGCAGCTGACAGAATCATCTACTTAGAAAGCTCCAAGAAATCAATATCTTCACAAACGCATGAATTCATTAATTCTGAAAGTTATAAGATAACGAGATAACCATGTAAAATCCAATTGAATTTCAATGTTTTATTAGTGAACATCTGGACAATAAAATTAAATATACAATTAATAGACTCTAGAAATTTTAAGTATTCAGATGTAAGTCTAACATGATGTTAGCGTATCTATATATCAAAGATTAAAGAAATAAGTGGAGAGAAATAACAATTAATAGATGCAACTTGGCAATTGCTATACAAGCATCTTGCAGTCTTTGTTGAAATCAAAATGCATGTCTTAGTGATATAGACAAGGTTTTCATGGAGTTTCTGTGGAAAATAAAAATAATTTATAGCTATGACCGGATAGTTTGTATAGGGGCTACCTGTAAATTTCTGATGTCTGCACATGGATCTACATTTATCTCAGAATAAAACCTTCTTTTCTTTAAACTGGCTTGGAGAAGATAATACACACAGAAGTATGAATTGTGTACTTATCAGCTATGAAGTCCTGAGATGCGAGCCAAACCAGGAAGCTTGAACCAACCTGGCCCTCCAAATGGAAAGCAGCTAAGCCATGCAGAATCAGAGTTTGTTGGCTTGTTTGTTGACAGAGAGTTGTTGGGGTTTTTTAGATAGTTTTCATCCCTACTTATTTTTAGAAGTAACAAACTTAGTGAAGGTAATTAAAATTTTATTCTCAGCTACCAACCACCTAGAGATCCTTGCAGATAGAGTAACTGAGATTCAGTATTTCCACCTATTCAGTAGCTGTAACCATCACAGGCTTTCCCCTAGTGTCTTCTTTTATGTGATATTAGAAAATTCTTCTTTACCAAGGAGTGCTTGTTCTGTAGCCAGGAAATAACTGGTCCTATCCAAGCGAGAACTACTTAGTATTAGATTGCTGGTATTTGTTAGTTGGCATTAGGATTTTAGCTGTCAGCACATAACACACTACCTTGAAAAAAGGGAGTTCAGAAAGGTGTGATTTGAGGCTTTGTGACTAGATAAGTAGATTTTTAACACTGGATATAAAGTCAGAAATGAAAAATGATAGCAACTTAACACTTTTTCCTAAAATAGAACAAAAAGAGAGAACTTTCAAGAGAGATATAGAAATGGACATTTATCTTATAACAGAGGTACATAGAGCTAAGGCTTGACTCTGTTTTTAGTTTCCAGTCTCCTGCTTGCCCCACAAAATGATGCTGTTTCCATCTATCCAGAGGCAACAGTAAGCCATTTAATATCACTGGGCCAACTCTATCTTCATTTCTATTTTTATTTGGGTATTCAACATCCTTTGAAGATAAAAGGAGCATGTTAATTAGATCACAGTGATGAACCTCACAATTCAAGAGAACTCATTTTAAAATAAGTCCAGAGAATATATGAACAATATTCTGTAGCTGGTATATAGGAAACAGAAAGGAGAAGTGGCAAAATAAGTTCGGGAACCATGTCTCACAGCAGGTAAGTCATTCTCAGACCCGTATGAAGTTTGCGTCTATCAGCTTCCTTTGTGTAATGACTACCTTGCCTTTTTGGTTATACTGAAGGAGGAGCATAAGTGATTGGCAATACACCTCTGGTTGTATCCATGAGGTTACTTCCAGAGAAGACTAGCAAAGAAGAGAAGACCTTTGGTGATGCAGACAGCCCCATCATAATAGCCTTCAGGCACAAATAGTTTAAGAGGTCAAAGAAAGTAGAGAAAGCACCCTATGAGTGCAGGCATTGTTACTCTCCGTGCCTCAGGTCATCCAGCCTCTCTTCCAGGATGGACAAACCCATGGGCTAAAAGAGATAATTTTGCCTTAAGGTTGTTTTGTGTTGTGTAGTCTACAGCAGTCAAAGGAGTCTGGCACACTTTGAATGGGCTTTATTTCTTCAGTCCCTGCTGTTAGAGTTCTTGCCTTAAAATTAATAAAATGGAGGTAGGGAGATAGCTCAGCAGTATAAAGCACTTGTTGCTTTTGCAGAGGACCAAGGTTCAATTCCTAGCACCGATATGGAAGCTCACACCATTTGTAACTCAGGTCACACAAGATCCAATGACTTGTTCATGCACTGCATTTGCATATAGTGCAAAAATATGCATGCAGGCAACGCACCCAAAACACGTATTGCTTTTAATTTAAAAAAACAGATAATTAAAATGTTTAAAGTACATAATCATTAAAATAGTAAAAAGCTAAAACACGAGAAATTGTTCTCCTAACTAAAGACACCTACTTCAGATCATGTCTGAATTCCTGTCTTTCTCTAACTTCTACCTAAAGACTCTCAGCTGTAAATCTCAATAAAACCTTTACAAAGCAATTTGATAGAAAAATGTTTTAGCTAACAGCCTTTTGCAGTAATACGTTGAGAATTTAATTCCTCTTGCTGGTGCTCTCTCATCTTACAAGGAGCCTGAATACCCAAATATCTGTTTCTAGTTGGTTCCTCAAGCAGAACACAGTTGGCTTCCATGAGGTGATCAATTTAACTCCTGGGCATACTAAAATGAATTTTTTTAAGGAAAAAAAAACTACATTGAAGTGATAAAAAGGGAAAAGAGAGGATAGGGGACTGTTGTAAGAATGAGAGTTTTGTTCTCACCCATTTCCCAAGAATAATTTAATACTGCCTTTATGATCATTGTTCAGTTGATTTGACATTGTGCAGCTTGCCCTGCTGCAAGCTGTGTTACCCAACTGACCAAACTAAATTTCCAGTGATTAATCAAGCAGGAATGATAGTAGGGGTCTCATATGAAGTTTGCAAGCACAGAATACGAAATGGCATTAAGACAAACTAGTATGTACTTATTATGAGGAATTCATTGGGGGAAAGTCTCATTTAAAGCACCTGGTAATAGAAATTAAGAAAATGGAATCTACAGATTTTTTTAGATTTTTTCTTTGCCTTGGAAGCACAGACACATCTTAGACTGTACATTTGAGTCCTATTTGTCAGAGTCTTCAAGCCATCAACCCAGAGACATAGAAACGACTAAATAGCTACCAGAGTTTTCAAAGGAATGTAACACTGAAGATGTGACCAAGATGACTGATAATGTTCTGTCCATGACAGAACATCAGAACTGCGTGTTTTCAACACTGGAGTACTGTCTTCTTGGAACGCCACTATGTCCTCCATCTTTTATGCCTTCTGAGTATAACACAGGAAAGAAAGAATGTCTTTCCTAGGACAGAAATTGACTCAGCTTCTTTTTGTGGGCATCTTCACCCACACAGGACAAATTGTCATCTGTTCCATGTGGTAGCCTTTTCAGAATTTGAAAATACTGTCACATTCTTCCTGTTTCCTTCTTCACAATTGTATAAGAAAATAAAAACCTAAGCACTGTAATTTTGATTACATGACAGTATTGTAAACAAGAAAGAATGAGAGAGGTGTGTTAAAACAGAATAAAGATGTGAAGGATTTTTTCCCTTTCTCTGTTTTCTAGGTAGTTTCTAAGTTTGGGAAATTGCTTTTATAATGGAGAAATAAAGGTATAAAACATAAAAAAAAAACAACAGTATTTCTCCTCTAAAAAAAAATCAAAGTAGAACAAAAAGCAAAATAATTTCTTTTTAAATTTGAGCATCAGCAAATGTCCTCTAGCCTCCTTCTCCTTGATTACATAGTAGGACTGAAGCCAGAGGGTGTGTGAACAATTCCTATCATAAGTGGCAAGGTCACAGAGGCAAAAGTAAGGCTTATAAACCAATATATCAATCATTTTATTGCACTAGGTCATCCCAATAAGCATAAAGTAAAATTTATAATAACAGCATTGCATTTCCTCTAACTTTCTTAGTCTTTGCCATTGTTACTTCTATTTAGATTGTCTCTGTTTTCTTTCCTTAATTAAAAAAATCAATCTATATTTTAATTTTTATTTCATTATCAAAATGAAGAAGTAAAACTTGTAGATGTGCTTTTCTGCATTTATTCTTAGCCATAAGCACATCAGAAAAGATGCACAGGGGTTTTCCTATTTGTGTTCTCACTGGCAGAGTCACTGGGAAGAATACCAAAGAGAAATGCAAAATTGGATACTTCGGGTTTGTAAGTGGAAGGAAACTATTGAACATTTTATAAAGATTGATTCCCAGTACATCTGCGTTTGACTGACAGAGATGCCATTTTGAAACCAAAGGTCAAGAATTCCGAGTAATAACAAAACCCTCCATTTGTTCTGATTTACCAACCAGCCTCACTCATATTTTTAGACTTACACATTCTCCATGAGGAGACAGGCAAATGCAGCAGCCTGCATTGGAAGCTGTGAGCACAGAAGCAAACTACCGGCACCTTGCTTAGCAAGGGTACATGCAGAGTCTCCCAGGAGGACTGGACGCCCTTGGCAACATGAGAACTGTTCCTCAGCACATGCTGAGATTCCCTTCCCAGATTCCCTTCCTCTGGCTTCCCTTCTAGTACCTTCTCACAGTCAGTTCTCAAACAAGCAGCTGGCACACATGTAGTTTTTTGAGGAGGAGGGGTCTGTAGTTCTATGATCAGCCCCTCAAATGCATGCATATACCAAGGACCAGAAGACATGTTATCATAAATATCCAGTAGAAATCATACACAAACTAGTTGGAAATCAAATATGTCATCATTTCCTAAGCATGACTAGGCAGCAACCAGTCATAATTCAAGATCCACTAAAATTTGACTGAGACAAAAAACAATTGGGGATGAACTCATCATATCTGTTCTTACCTCACAGCCTTGGATATTCCATATCTGCCTTACAGTTATGCATTGCCACTGGAAAAGAAATAGTATTATCTACCAAGTTACTTATATGAAAGGCAGATTTAGTTTGTCAAAATAGTCAGTCTGGGGGTTTGAATGAAAGTGGCCCTAATATACTCATGGGAATGACATTATTGGAAGTGAGGCCTTATTGCAGTGGGTGTGGCCGTGTTGGAGGAAGTGTGTCACAGGGGGTTGGGCTTTGAGTCATCAGAAGTTTAAGGCAGGTCCAATGTCACTCTCTCTTCCTGCTTCCTGAGGACCTGAATGTAGAACACCCAGTTATCTCTCCAGCACCATGTTTATTTGCATGTGGCCATACTTCCCACCATGATGATATTAGACTAAACCTCTGAACTGTAAATCAGCTCCAATTAAAAGCTTTCCTTTATAAGAGTTTCTGTGGTCATGGTGTCTCTTCACAGCAATAAAAACCCTAACTAAGAGAGTCAGTCTGAGAAACTCCACACACCCCAGTGGAGTAAGTAAAGTTATAAGCCATACTGTAGTAACTAGTGAACAGTGCCTTTTCCCTTCTTGGGGTACGCCACTGCGTAGTGATTCAAAAGCTTTTCTAAAATTTTTCATTGAAAATCTGGGTTTAACAGAAAAAGAACCTCTTTGTTATTAAAAGTCACTTTACTAAACCGGACCACATACATGATCAAAGTTCCCCACGTCTTCCCGAATAAGGCAGACAAATTAACCAATAAGAATCCCAAAATGTGCTGCCCTTGTGACTGCCTACAGTGCTTTGAAAATTATCTCACTGAGAACAGAGTTTAGGAACTTGAATGCAATTTCCTTAAGGACGTTCAAGGAAGGGGATTATATGCTAATGACCTAAAAGACACTGTCCATAGGTGATATCCCCAAACTCCTTCCTCTATGGCAGGACATTGAATGATCAGGTCAGTATGACAACCTAAAGGATAATATTAAAAGACTTGGAGGTATGTTTTGGGCTTCAGAGTGCCAACAGATCATGCATAGTCACAGAACAATGGGTTTGCCAACCTGTTCGAGAAGAACTTGGTTATAACAACTAGTCTGACCATCCTGGTGGGCACTAACAATCAGGGCATGAGTGACCATATCCTGATTCTGCCCTTTATACTGGCCTCCAGCACGGTTTTCCATTCTGTTCCTGGTTGCTGTTATATAGAAAGAACTGGAAAACGCCAATGAATGGCAGATGCTGAGTAACAAAGGCTAGTCCTTTTACCTCACATGGAGAGTTAAGCTTCAGAGAATCCATGAGATGAGTCTTCCCACACGGTACCCTTGTTTAGCTTCTACACTTTATTCTCCTTATCTGTCTTCCATAGATCCTCACCAGGTCCTCCTAAGAACATACAGATCATGACCCTCAGGTCTGATTCATAAAGATCTGACCAAAACAGCGTCATAAGCCATAGTGACTTTCAGAATCTCATAGATTCCACTTATTCCCATGCTGCCCCAGGAAGCTCCTTTGTCATCTGTCCCTCACTGATCTTGTTTATGTCTTAATGTTCCTTCTCCCTCTCATCCAGAGTCTGTGGACAAATTCCAGAGGACATTGTATCTGCAAACCTCAGAGTGCAGTCCTGAAATAAAACCAAGTCTGTGTCTACTGTTTCAGCTATTTCTGTTCTGAGCTACTGCTGCCAAGTTCCATGCAAATGTGAACTGCCAGATCATGGTGTTCCTGCAAAGCAAATGGTCCTCCTATCACATCACACCAAATGGCCGAACATTCTTCTTTGTAATTGCGATAATTTTACTACCGATGGAGATAGTTATTCTGTAGAATGCTTACTAAATGGGAGCCAATGGCAGGAAGTATTTGTGGTCATATCCTCACTTAATTATTTAAAGTAGGAATCACTAACCCCAATATATTGTGGATGGGGGAAGTGAGGCGGGAGGAGTCAATAAACTCACTTAATGTCATATTAACTACACTGTGCTAGGCTACAGCTAGGAATCTGATCTGCCTACTTTCAAATGTGTTTCTAAGCCCACTGCCAGCAATGTCCTCCACAGGGAAGAGTGGGATGAACTTTCTGGTATTGGCTCTTCTCACTCTTTCCTTTGATTCATATTAGCAAGGCCCTTGCCCCGGCTTTAGCAGCCTGGAACACAGACTGTTGATTTCCTACCCGACTGGGCCTGCTCTATCACCCAGTTTTGCACCAAATTACATTACTCCTTTATGTGCTTCCAACTGCCATTCCTCCCATTATTCTTCCTTTTCCTCTGCGATTCTAAAATAGAACACATACACAAAAGCCCTTATGGGCAATGGAGAACTCACTAAAGCAAGCATTCTAGCAACCATTTGTGTAGAAAACAATGCAGTAACTTTCTTTCACTCTGAGGGTCTTCTCCCTCCTCGAACTCTCCTAATACTCACTTCTCAGCTGGCCCCTGCAATGACTTCCTACACAATTATTAGCATTCTCTCCTGTCTTTTATGTGAGCACAGAGGCCAGCCTGAAGCTACCTTTTGTGCGACAAACACATATCAAAGGCATTTTTCAGAAAAGCTAGTCTTTCCAAGCAAATGAATTTCCTGAATCTGCTGCGAAGATGATAGGCACTTTTTCTTATGTGGCAATTGTAAAGTTAAGGAGAGCAGTCAGCGCTGGTTAGAAAAGGGCAGCCATTCGCACTATTGTTCCAGACCCGGGAAATGCACACAAGGAGGCTGTGCGGTTCCATGAAGCCGAGAAAGAACTATCATATTTTGAAGTGCTTCATGTATTAAAAAGAATTAAGAAATGCAACCAAAGTTCAAGAATTGTAGTCACTTAGAAACCTTTATGATGGAAAAAAACAACAACTTTACCATTTGTGTGTGTGTGTGTGTGTGTGCGTGTGTGTATTTACAAATGCCCAACAATAAAATGGTACTACTTACAACCTAGTTGCAGGATTTAATGTGGTTTAAAAATTGGTTGGCTGAATGCATACTTCAATGTTAGAGAATATTTCTGAGAATGTCATGAATTCAATCCTCATTGTCAACTTGTAATAAATTTCCTATCATAAGGTCTACTATACATAGGAATATATACTTATGTATGAGTACATAGATATGCAAAGCAGCACACATATTAAGAGAGTATATAAAATATATCTATGTGTGTACGTATACAATGAATATGCCTATGTATATAAATAAAGCAACTGTCACTTAACCCACTTCTTAAAAAGAGATTAGAGCACGATTAAGTTTACAAAACCAAGAGGCATCAATATCTTGCAAAAAAAAAAAAAATTAAAGGGTGTATATACCATTCATCTTCCATTGACTTTGGAATGGCAGAGCTTCTCAGACATACGATATGGTAGATGGACTTCAAAAGTAATGAATACCAGTTCCTTTCCTCTTGTATCCTCATGTCACAGATCAAGATATGAAGTCCAATTCTGCTTCCCTTAAGACTGAGTCGGTAACTTTCCTGACCAATGTGATAAAGAACAAGTGTCATTCCAGAGTTTTGAGCTATCTTTTGCGGCTTCCTCTCTATCTTACGTATAGAAAGAAAGGGAATGAGGAAAAACAAACCATCTGGCTTAATAAGTGGAAAGACACATTTAAATGGATGAGCTTTGCACTGAAATGTCCTTAATCAATGAACCGGTCTGTTCAGTTATTTTGGTCAAAGAGAAATGTTATCACAGAAAGAAATCAATTACAGTTTCTCAAGTCTGTATTCTACATAAGGTCAACTCTACTGACAGTATCACCCTACAGTCATGGGAATGAATCCCACGAGATTCTATGCCCAAGCATGACTAATTAGATAATTAGGCCATTCTACTTACATGGATAGAGACTATGAGTAGGTGATGGGGAAGCTCAGCCAATCACATTTGACAAGGGTGTGGCCGCCTGGGGCTAGGGAAGAAAAACCTGAATATCCAGGTGCACTTTCTCTCTTCACGCAGTGTTTTGGACATTAGAACTTTTACCCTGGTCTTGTGAGTTTTCCCCTTTTCCAATTATTAAATTATATTTGTTGTTTTTGAGCTGGTCTGGTTATTTCTAGCTTACCAGTTGACTATGCCCATCAAGTAGGCAAGGCACTCTTCCCATGCTGGTCATTGGTTGATGGCGTTAAGCAGTTGGAGCAATAGGCAAGTAGGACAAAGTAGCAACCAGTGGCACCTTCTACAGATCTTCTATAGACTTTGGATATCTTACGTGAACTCTTAGCTCCTTATCTATCAGAGCTCTTATGTAGCTGAGCTTTGGTTGTAGCTGTCATTCCGGGAGCAAGTGTGCCTAGGTATCAGGATTACTGTCTTAACTAGCCAGTGTTACATCACTAGCCTAGGAAGTCTAGATTCCCAAATCCTTAGTGCCAGAGTTACAGCTTTTGGCACAGCATATATGAGACCTTGTCTACATAGATTTGACAGCGCTCTAGATGTTCTTCCAATAACCAGTACCTTAAGCTCCTCTTCGCTAGCTTCTAACAGATGTCTGCCTTTTTAAAATCCTTAACCCTTCACCCTCTCTTGCCATCTCTTCTTCCACCAGCCTTCTTCCTTGAACCGTTCTGGTGCCGCCTTTTCAGCTGGCAACAGGCAGCTACCACGCTGCTTCCACATGCTGACCTGCTGACCTCTCAGCTGTCCCTACCACATATCAAACAGTGTCCGAGGTTTCTAGACCCAGGCACACAGGAGAAGAAAATTGACAGTTCCACAGCCATTTCTTGTGGCCAGGGCAGGCAGGACTCAACCAAACACCACCTGTGGGCCAACCAAAAGCCCTGGTGTCAGGCAGTCGGCCACCATTATGGTGAGTACAGTATGGAAAAATGAAGGAGGGGGACGGGACAGCTCATGGGCTGAGGAGAAAGGTGGCTCTGAAGAGGTGAGTGTAGTGAGGAATAGGCCTGAACGGCAAATGGCCTGCTAGCTACTTGAGTCCAAGGTGCTGTCTGGGCCTGGGCTATTGCCAAGGGCCAGGTCTTCATCTGAGGCCATGAAGCAGTAAGGGAGCCAGGGTTGTCACTGAGGGCCAAGGGGAGGCCTGTAGTCTGGGCCGCCAGCTGGTGCCATGTTGGTGTCTGAGGCCCATGCTGCTGTGGGGGTCATGCAAATTTGGATGGCCTATACTGCCACCTGGAGCCATGGTGACATCCTGGCCCAAGCTGCTGCCAAAGACCATGTCTAAGTGTGTGGTCCTCCTACAGCTAGAGGCTGAGCTGATGTCACTAACCCATGATGCCACTAGAGGCTACACAATGGCCAAGGTCTAGGCCACAACCTGTGACCATGTTGGCATCCAAGGTCCATGGGGCCAAGCCAACTTGAGTATTATCATCCAGACCAGAGATGCAGTGTGGGGCCATGTCCGGGTCTGTGACCCTGCTGCAGTGAGGGTCTGTGTTGATGTCAATAGCTCCTGAAACAATAAAAAATCATGCCAATACCAAGAGTCTGTGCCACCACCCAGCGCCATGTCGATGTCCAAGGACCATGCTGCCTTTGAGACTATGCTAATACAAATGGTCTTTGCTGCCACCTGAGACTGTTGTGATATCCAGGCCACACGAATGGGTTAATGGTCCTACTGTAGCTCAGGTGCTGTGATGATGTCTGTGTGCTGTGTTAGCATAGGGAGTCATTGGATTCATGCTGTGTTGATCCATCCCTGCCCTTCAGAGGCAATGAGATAACAGGCCCTGTCCCTCACTGGGTCCTACAGCAGCAGGAGAGTTGGTCCTACCTCTCAGGGAAGAGCTGGTCCCTACACTCAGAAGAGATGGCCCCACCCTTTTCCACAGGTTATGCGCCTTACCTGGCTAGCACACTAGAACTGACTCTGGTCGGGGACACAGGCAAGCCAACCCTGAGAGTATGGGAGTAGCAGGGCTTACCCTGACCTTCCTTGTCTGCCATGCAGTGGCATGGGTAAGGTAAAGATGCCCCCCCCCCCCCTGTCCTTTGCTATTTGCGGCAGGAGGAAGTAGAAAGAGCTGGGCTGGGGATCATGAGAGCGAGAGAACTAGTCTTGCCCCTCACTAGCTGCAGCACCCCCCGTCATATTCCCTCTACACAGCAGTCAGGAGAGACTGTCCTGAACTTGGCCTGGGCGAAATAGTAGAGCTGGCCTTGGTCGTTTGAGTGTGGGTGGCCCAAATCTGAGGACCTGAGAACAGGACAACTGGCGCCACTGCTCGCTGCAGCCTGCATTGGGTGCACTAGCTGAAGCGGAGCTAGGGAGCTTGTCTGGGTAGTGATGCTGAGGGAAACCTGGCAACCTGACCAACACAGCGACCACCCAGGCCCAGAACCAGGGCCGTGAGTTGGCCCACCCCAGCATCCATTGTAGCATGAAAAATAAAAACACAGATACAGATACTGTGGTTCAAACTAAAGATCAGAAAAGCAAAGCAGCCACGACACCAGAGAGCTCTTACCTCTATGAAGTCTTCAGACTGAAAAGAAAGTGAGTTCCTGTCTCATCCTGCCTAATATTCCTCTCTTATGCTGGCATTAAAGGCGTGCACCACCACTGGCAGGCCTCTACGGATAACTGGTGTGGCTATTGTGATTAAAGGTATGTGCTACCACTGCTTGGTCTATATGACTGACTAGTGTGGCTAGCGTTGCACTCTGATCTTCAGGCAAGCTTTATTTATTAAAGCACCATTAATATATCACTGTAATTCACCTCCTCTGTGAACTGCTGGAGCAGGTGAAGGAGATGAAACTACAGATCCTAAATAGCAGTATCCTCTTGACAGTCCAGTGGAGCCCCAGTGAGGGCCCATTACTAGTTGTGTAGAAGAAGTCAGAAGCCTTGAGCCATACTCACGGCAATGAACTCTTGCAAGCAAAGGCGAATGGACTAAAGGGTGAGCTATGTCACTACAGCTCCCAGGACAAGATTGCCCCCGTGTGTGTGTGTGTGTGTGTGTGTGTGTGTGTGTGTGTGTGTGTGTGTTTTATTTGCTCGTTGCTTGTTTTGATTCTTTAGCTTTTTGTTGTGTTTTGCAAGGGTGGTTGACAAGGGTAGACGGCAGACTCAAGGGGATAGGAAGATAAATGGTTCAAGAATACATGGTGCAATATTCCCCAAAAATCAATGAAAGTTTAAAACATGCATGCCAATAGGATCTAACCAACATCTATGTGTTCTGTGTCAGTCACACTGACACCCAGTTTACCCTTACTGAAGCGCCATCAAATTTGAACAGTCGTCAGACACTCTGAGAAACTGAAGAAATCCAGGGAGTCATGGACTGATTTGTAAAGAAACTAAGTATTCAACAACTGCCCACACTTTATTAAGAGTGAGACTTTTATTTTATATGTGAGGGACTATAGGAGATAAATTATCCACCAATAATAGAAATTCTTCAGTTGTTATAAGATGTAAATTATTTTTGAGTCTATTAAGTGCACATTATTTAATAAATTGCAATACTATCTATTGCCGTCTACTCATACAGAATTCAAATTTGAAGATTTAAACCTTTAAAATCTTCCTTAATTTTCTAATATCTTTAGTAATTTTTATTATTTAAGACAACTTTTAAACTTAAATATATTTTGATCATATTCTTACCCTCCCACAAATTTGTCCAGATCATGTCCTCCTCCCTTCTCAGTCAACATCAAATTCTTTCTCAAGAAAACAAACCAAAACACAATACAACAGCAAAACATTCATAAAGTAGGAAACCACATAAAACAGCACCGAAAAACAAAAAAGCAATAGAAAACACACTAAATTGTAACCAAATAAAAGCATTCACACACACACATACTCACACAAACTTTGGAGTCCATTATTTCATATATTTAAATATATGAAAATAACATTTTATAAATACATATGTATTTATATGTATTTCCAAGTTTAATGTGAGGGTTTGGTTCACATACCTATTTAAAGAAATGTCAGGATAATTAGCATATCCCAAAACTTGAAATCAATTTGCCAAATAGAGTCTACACTCCCATGTTCAACTCATCAACCTGAACAAACATCAATGTATATATAGAAAAACTAAAGTTCTGTAAATAATAAGAAATGATACATAGATAAAGATCAGTGGTAGGTTCTTTGACTAGCATGCATTAGGCCCTGGATTTTGTCTCTAGTGTTACAGAAAACGAAAGTGAAGGGAAGGAAAGAGGGGTAGGGAGGAGTAATGAAGAGAAAAAGGAATGAAATGTTATATATAACAACACAGGATGGAATAGTATTCAGCCTTAAAATTACATACAAGGCAATCTGTCCTTTTTGAGAAAATAAATGAATCTCAAGGACATTATGCAAAGTGAAAGAGAAATATTATATGGCCTCATTCACATTAAGACTCTAAGGAGTTGAATTCATTTACAAAAATAGAGAGTAGCCTGGTGGTTACAAGAGTATGGAATTGGAGGAGTATAGTGAAAGGGGGTTTCCTTGATCAATACATATAGTGTTTATATGCCCATTTATATGACTAAATAGGCATATGCAATAATACATATGCCTTGGTCAGTGTTTTGTCAACCTGACATAAACTGGAATCATCTAGGAAGAGAAACCTCAACTGAGAAAATGTCTCCATCAGATTTCTAGTAGGCCCATCTGTAATTGCATTTTTTTTTAATTAATGGCTAATTTGGTTGGGCCTGGCTCACTGTGAGAAGTGCTCCTCCTGGACAGTTGATTCCAGATGGAATAAGCAGGCTGATCAAGCCTTTGAGAACAAGTCAGTAAGCAAAGTTCCTCTGTATCCTCTCTTCAGTTACTGTCCCCAGGTTCCTGCCCTGACTTTCCTCAGTGATGGGATGTGACCTGAAAGTTTTAAGATTAAATAAACCCTTTGCTCTCCAAGTTACTTTTGGTTATAGTTTTTTATCATATATATAAAAGTCCATAACTAAGATAATGTGTTATATATTTCAAGATAAAACAAGATTTTAAACATTCATACTCACATAAAGGAATAATATTTAAAATGAAATATAAGCATCAAATTCACTGTTCTGCATGGCTTTATGTCAACGTGACACAGGCTAGATTTAGCTGTAAGGAGGGAACCTTAATAGAGAAAATGCCTCCATAAGATCCGGTTCTAGGGTATTTTCTTAATTAGTAATTGATGGGGGAGGGCACAGCCCACTGTGGGTGTGCTCACCCCTGGGCTGATAGCCCTGGGTTCTTTAAGAAAGCACACTGAACCTTGGGGAATGAGTCAGTAAGCAGCACTTTCTTCATGGTCTCTGCTTCAACTCCTGTCTGAGTTCCTGACCTCACTGCCTTTGATGATGAACTCTTACATGGAACCGTGAGTGAAATAAACCCTTTCCTCCCCAAGTTTCTTTGGGTCATGATGTTTCATCACTGTAAACGCAACCCTAAGCATAACAGTCACTTATTAGCATAACTTTAAAAGTTAATAGATTTCATTTATTTAAACTATATTAATATTTCTCTTTTGATGAACAATGTTGGCCAACTCTGTATTTTAGGGATTTCTAATCACATTTAGAATTAAAACACTCACTGTATATATTCTTATCTTTATCTTTACTTCTTTTCTTTTCTCTCTGGTGTGATAAGCAATCATAATTGCCATGTGGACTACATCAGGATTCAATTAAAAAACCCAAGCTGCAGGACACACCTTCAAGGGATTTTCTTAATAAGATTGATGTGGGAAGATTCACACTAAACCTGTGGTGTAACTGCTGCACCAACCATGGAAAAGGACAGGGGAAAAGGAAGCTTTTCCTCTTTGCCTTTTTTCCCCAACTCTACTGACAAGTTCATCCACACTACTCCTGAGGCATTCCTTCACCTGTGCTAGAATTAACCTCCTTAGGATTCTTATATCGACTGAAGATCAGCAGCTCCCAAGTATCTTCTAGGACTGTAGTGACCGATTGGAACGGTTGAGAAAACCAGCCTTGCAGACTGAACAACTACCAGATTCTCTGAATCTGTGTGAACACACACGCACACACACATCCTCAATTCTGCTCCTTAAAAAACTCTGACTAATATATCTGGAGTATACAAAAGAATTTTTGCACTATTTGGTTCATGACTGTAATTTGGCAGCCCCTGACTAGGAAATAGCAAACATACATGGGGAATATTCAGTATCATGAGAAACTTATGGGATTTCATGAGCAATAACAACCACTTTTCAAATAGGACATTTTTTAATGCTCAGCTAAACACAGCTAAGGAAGTACACTTATTCCAGGACTTTTTGGGTCTTTCACTATGTAATTAGTACCCAAAAGATGGATGGGTATGCAATGTTCTCTAAGCCTGGATTTTGCTTTTAAAACTTACAATATCATCTCAAGGGGAAAGGAGGTTCTTCCACAAGAAGCTCTTAAGAAATACACTCTCACACTTGTGCAATACAATCGGGGCCTAATAAAATTCCTGAGGGTTTTCTGTGAGCAAGAGAGAAGGCTAAAGTGTCACTTTGAGTCCAGCAATTCGTGTACTGCTGACTGTGGTCCTGATCTGAGTTCTTCCCATGTAACTTCCCATGTAACTGTGGAGCCTGTCTATCCAAAGTGAAGGCTTGAGGGTCCTACTGATTTCTTACACATTGTGGGTTGACACATAGCACAGACTAAAATACTGGCCTCTATACTAGAAATTCACCCACTGTGAACCTGGAAAAGCCTAATAACCAGAAAGTTACCAAAAGCAAAGTTCTAATTTTATTTCTTTTTAAATATTTATGAAATGTTTAAAATAGAAACGAATAACAATGACCTGTTGTAAAATTAGTCTCGATATAAATAAGAATTAAACTATTAGGCTAAGATGGAAATTTTTGGTGACATTGGCTTGTGCTGCCTGTGGTACTTCTTACCTCAGCTTGGGGGGGGGGCATTGCTGATGTATTAGACTACCAACAGACTTCCCCCTTTGTTTTCAGCTCTTCATTTTCTCATTCAGGTTATAGAAAAATAGAAAGTCCACATTGCCACTCAGTTATCCACTAATGATGCACCTTTAAGAAATGCATTTAGCTTCACTGAACCTGTTAGTTCTCTGTGAACCTGAAGTGGTAAAGTTGAATGACACACTATAAGTTGCTTTACTGCCCTGCCATAGACATAGAAGGTGATTAAAAATGATTTATTTCCTCTCTGCTTTCTTCTTTTTTTTTCCTGTTGCCTAATGAACTCTCTGTCCCGGGCCTGCAGAGCACAGCACATTCTGAGCAGCACAAAAGATAAACACTGTGCTTATGAACCATAATCTGAGATACTAAGCAGAGGTCACCTTGGCAACGGAGCTTGAGTTTTCTGTATTTCGAAGAATGGACCAACGCTTTGTAGAAAAGATACAAAAACGTGTGATCCCAAGCGTGAGAGACTGAATTTTAGAAGTGCAGGTTCTAAGGAGAGTGGTCTTGGCCAAGCTCCTTTCTCAGGCGGGAGATGTTATTTGTGACTTACAAAGCATCTTAAAGGCTCACTACAGTCTTTGAAAACCTCCTCTGTCTTTTCCTGTCACTCAAGTCTTCCTGCCAGTTTCCCTAGTTGGAAGGCAGCAGCACATTTGCAGTCAAGACGCTCTCCTGTGCTTGTTTTAGCAATTCTATAGCACATGTTTTGAATTTACAGTTTTTTATATCTCTGAATCTATAAATGCTCAATCAGGGAAATATAAAGTACCCAAATAACTGTCAACAATGCTTCCAGACTATGATTAGTGCATAGTTAATTGATTTTCAGTGACCATGGTGAGAAAAATTTGCCCAGAACCTGTTCCAGAAGACATAGGGACTCTAAACAAATTAGATTCTCTCCTTCTGCATAGAGGAAGACATGTTCTTAAATGCAGCACAAAAACACCAGGCGCAGATGACTCCAGAGAACCTGGTTACATTTTAGAGACCAGGTAATTCTAATGTTTGTAGTTTTGCCTTTTTCTGATGTATAGAGAAAGAAACTATTAAAAATTATTTCTTTCTTTGGATTTATTATAATAGTACAACAAAAGTCTTTAATGCTGAGACCCAAAGCATTCTTATCTTGAGAAATAGTACAAAACTCACAACAAAATTATTAGTTTGTAAAACACAGAAATGCACTAGACACTGCCACAGAATGAAAAACCATTCATCAATTCAAGATACTAATATTTGTGAAATTATCAATATAGCTTTCATATTAAAAACAAAATGAGCATTTACCATCACAGAAAGGTATCGCTTAGCATGTATAAATCAAAATTGCTCCTTATTAAGAAGAGTTACTATAAAGTAGGCATAAATTAGCGTTCTAGAATACAAATGATGATAACTCAAAGTCAGCACTAAGTTTATTAAGGAATCATTTAAAAACTTTTGCATTAATGTCAGGAATAGAAACAGAATACTTTTTATTACCACTTTTGCATATTACTGCTCTAGGAATACAAACTAACAATTAAAATGTAGAAAAAATATCATGAGAAAATAAGAAATAAAATATTCATGTGAAGATGTTAACATGGGTAACTTAAAATAACTTAGTACCTACCACAATCAGTCTGCAAGTTAAAAAAAGTATCTTGATGCAAAAGTAACATGCAGAAACCAGTGTCCTCTTTACACTTATATCACTGGAAGACAGAATACAACTGCTGACAGCCTATAAAATAGCAAATATGAAAATGTTTTACAGATAAGTTTAACAAAAATACACACAGTCTGTAAGTGTAACAAAGAAAATAGAATGCAAAAAGAATTTCTTATCACTGTGAAGATACCAAGTGCTCCTGGCTTAGCTGTAGCTGAAACTGATGCAAATTAAAAACAAAACAAGTGATAGAATATTCAGAACTGCATAAATTCACTGGAGATTTCATATAGAAAAATAAGCAAGTAACAATAACTTTGAATACTATGAGGGAAACAATAGCATGGAGAGCTAAGACAAACATATAAGTCTACTATAGAGCCAATCGTGATAATTTAAACAGTGTGACTTGTAATAACAGAACACAGGAGAAATCCAGGAACATACATATACAAATAACAATTAAGCATGATGATATATCAATTTAGAGACAAGAAAACAGAGGCTTATTCAGGAAACATAACAGAATCATGTAATAGACTTCTAGAAAAATCACACATATAAAACTACATATGAAATAATATGCATAAATTTTACATACAATTTTAATAGATATACATTAAGCTACACACTTAACTTTAAACAAATTGAAAATTGATGAAAATGTGTTCATTATAGAAAATATAAAGAAAATGTAATTAAAACACTTTTTGTGTAACCTTGAGGTGATCAAAATTGCTATTTCTGAAACCAAAAGTAAATAAAAATCTTGTAATACCAACAACAGTAGACCAGAAAATTCATGACAAAGTGTGGTGCAAATTGACAGGAAGTCAATCACAAAGTGCTAAAAGCATGCAATGGCTGCATCAAGAAAAGGAATTAACCCCATACATATCATGCTGAATGACAGTTGGAGGTCAAACCAAGAGTAAGACTTGACGATCCCATTTGTAGGAGTGTTCAAAGTTCAAAGCTAGGCTTGCATTGGTGGTAAATGAGTAAAACAAGCAAAGGCAGTTACTATAAAGAGAGCACTGTGGTGGGGAATGAAGGTTTGAGGCTGGGAAGGAGAGGAGCATGATGGAGGTGGGTCTTGTATTAATCTGTTGCTTTCATTGGTTAATTAATAAAGAAACTGCCTAGGCCCATTTGATAGGCCAACCCTTAGGTGGGTGCAGTAAACAGAAGAGAATGCTGGGAGAAAGAAGCCGAGTCAGGAGTCACCATGATTCTCCCACTCCAGACAGATGCAGTTTAAGATCTTTCCTGGTAAGCCAGCTCGTGGTACTACACAGAATATTAGAAATGGGTTAGATCAATATGTAAGAGCTAGCCAATAAGAGGCTGGAACTAATGGGCCAGGCAGTGATTAAAAGAATACAGTTTCCGTGTAATTATTTCCGGGTAAAGCTAGCCGGGTGGCAGGACGCAGCCCCTCCGCTGCTCCCACTTCAACAGGAGCAGGGCTTCTTGGGGCTTTCTGGATCATTCAGAATGACGGTATTATCTGTGTATAGTTGACTTCATCTATGGAAGTGTGGCATTCCACAAAAAATAAATAACTCAAAAACTAAAATAGCTTCATTAAATTTGTGTTCAATTTTAGAAGATTAATTTTCTCAAATACAGAGAGTCTCTACAAATCTGTTTTTATAAAGAAAAGCAATGCACTTGTGGCACACAGAGGCAAAGTATGATGTTTGAGACCAATCTGGCCTGTACAATGAGTTCTTGTCACAAAAAAAAAAAAAATTAAGGCAATCCAAGAGAAAAGGTGAACAAAGCTTATGACAGAAGTTTTGCTACAAAGTTCCACATATTTTAAAATGGCAACTTGACCTGCAGAATGGAAATTAAAGTTTAACACTGGCTTTGAAAGATATGGAGAGATCTAAGAATTTGTAAATATGTTAATTTGTGCTTTGGAAAAAGTCATTTTCTTCATTGTCAGTAAAAATAAAAATTGGGACAATTTAAAAATTGCACTGATATTAGAAATCTGCAAGAAATGGCACCTCACCTTCTAGGAGTTTTATCTTTAGGCATATATGTGTGAAAATATGGGTACCCAGTGTTATTCCGTGGGTATTGTCTGTAACTGCAAATTATCCTAAGCAGAACCTGAGGGGAATCTCAGTGGACACAAGCAAGTGGACCAAAATTTTGATCTCCAGCACCCATGTAAGGGCAGGCCAGACTTGGCAGTTCATCTGTAATCTCAGCATGTGGGATTAAAGACAAGAGATCGCCAGAACAAGCTGGTTTGCTTGACTTGCCAACTGAGAAACTTAGCATACAAGGTAACGAGGTAGTGTGTGTGTGTGTGTGTGTGTGTGTGTGTGTGTGTGTGTGAGAGAGAGAGAGAGAGAGAGAGAGAGAGAGAGAGAGAGAGAGAGAGAGATGCCCACCACCAACCTCTGGTCCCTATGTACATAGGGATACACACATAGTACATGGACAGGTAGGCAGTTGTATCACACCACACAGACATGCAAGTAATTATAAGCAAACTAAGTATCTGCCAGGAAGGATTTGTTAAACTATGTACAAAGGAACTACCCCCTCCCCCAAGACACACACACAGTAGGTAACCCAATGGTCAGCAAAAACCACACATAGATAGGAACAACAGTAAAGGGTCTCTGCATACAGCAATAATAAAAAGAGAAGAAGGGTCTTGAATTTGGGAGGGGGTGGAGTTGTGGAAGAAGTTGGAAAGCATAGCAATTTTATATACAGTACTCGTGCAGAAAACTCAGGAAAAACACTATGAGAAACTATACAATTAAACAGTTCATCGCCATTTAAAGATATTTTAAAACTTTGTAGATCTATTTCAACTGATACGTGAAAAAATAACATAATAACCTTTAAAATTATTCAAGCAGAGAGTTATTTAGTATACATCATTTATATGATTATAGGAAAAGAATACAAATTTCTGTCAGTAATTTCACACATCATTTGCTTCTGGGAATGACAGCATTGTGATTTTAGGACAAAGAAAAGGAGATGACTTATGTCTGGTTACGATCCAGAACCTTCGACACCTTTTCTATCATTTCTGTTTCAACATTTCTATTGCCTTCCCACTGCAGAATTTTCCTTTTTGCTGTCTTGGTTTTCCTTCTTGCTTTAGAGTAACTCCGAGAAAAGGAAGAATACAAGAATAAATAGTTTGCATCTAAAAACTATGATTTCCATGCTTTATTGGTCTTTGAAACTCTTTTCTTTTGCAGATCTCTATGTGGTGTATAGGCACTTGTATATGTGTGTTTACATGTATGGGGCCGATATGTGCACAGTGCATGTGCAGCCCCAAGGATGACATCTTTGAGTACTCTTTTCTTTATTCGTTGGTGCTGGTTATCTCAATTGAACTAAGAGTTCACTTATATAACCAGTCAGAAAAATCACCTTGCTCTGGGAGTTCCCTAACTCTGTGTCTTCTAAGCGATGGAATTACTGAAAGGTTGTCACACCCATCGAAGATTTATTTAGGGTCTAGGAATCCAAATTCTTTCCTCATGCTTGCAAACTAAGAGCCACTGAGTCACCTCCCTATGCAGGGTTTTGGAAATTTTAACCAAATCTGCTAAATTAAATGAACCATTTTCAAAGAAAAAATTAAATACTTACCTTTAGTTAAGTAGCTTTCCTAATTTGCAGCAAAGTCTTAGTGTCCCAAAGACAATTACAAAAGGCAGGAAGAAGGTGAATGATTATTCTAGTTCATATTTTAATTAGAGTAGCTTGTGATTTCTACATTCCCACCCTGGAATTCTATGGAAGTAATCAATAAAAATAGGTTTTACTGGTCCAAAATGCTTTCAGAATTTACAAATAAGTGTCTACCCATCACTTATGGCTACTGAGCTTAAACACAAATTTATTAATTCAAATTATTTCTCTAGCTTACACTTTTCTATTTTCTATCTACACTGTTTTTAAGTACCTTTGGAGTAGATATGAGCCCTTGAAGAAGAACACAAATACAATTTGCCAAATTTGCATTAGAAATTTTATTTTGCTTCCTACCACTTCATTTACTCTCATTATGTTCCTGAACAACTACTGGGAAATTTAAATTTGCTTTTCTCGTGCCTAAATATTGAAGAAAGTCCTTGGTCAACTGATGTATGCAATGGAAACATGATTCAGTGTCCTGGACCCGTCTATTTTCACTATCGGACCGAGTTGCCTCGGCAAATGATTACACATTTACTTTCTATTTACAGAAAAGCAGCTGGCCTTGTGTGGATCTCTGTGTACTAGGGAAACATGCCGAGCAACCTTAAGGCAATGTGCAAATATAATTGGTAGAGCTCGATAATTTCAGTAAGTGTGTGGTATTATGCAGATGAGAAAGTAGAAAACTAGAGGTGGATAAAGTTTGTTCTTCATCTCTAGGCTTTTCCAGTTGCTGCCTTTGATCCCTCCAACTATCAGGGAGGATGAGTGCATGACGTCATTTAGAGAGGTAGTGCTTCTGAGTTCTCATCAAATGGTAAAGGATCAAGGTTTGGTGCTGCTTGTCCAGACTAAAGCATAAATAGATGTGATGCAAATTTCTGAAATTTATGTCACACTCTGATCCACAGTTCATAGCTGATACATTATAGTTATGCAGTTTGTCATGAATGATGACATCCTCCTTAACTGACAAAAGGGAGGGAGGAAGAGAGAAAGAGAGAGAGAGAGAGAGAGAGAGAGAGAGAGAGAGAGAGAGAGAGAGAGAGAGAGCAAATTTTATTTATTGATATTTATTGACTTGTGAAGCCTCCAAGCTGTCAGCATTTTAAATCATTCTTTTCCCCTGCTTTCTTCCGAATCTTCTGAGCACCACCATCTGAAACTATGTGTAGGGGAGACCCAGCCAATCACCTTACTTGTAGGGCGGGGTCCCCCGAGGATATTTTTTACTTATAAAGATTGCAGGCGTGCTCCCCGCCTTCCCTTCTGCTTTCCTGTTCTCTGCTGGAACTTTGGTTTCTGTGAGTTTTTCCCCAATTAAAGCTAAATATTTTACTATAACTTCCGTCTAACATTCATTTACGCCATTACAACTATGGAGTGAAGGTCATTTTCTAGTTTCCCATCATCTGACAGTAGAGATAGAAATGAATCAAATCCTAAGTTTGTCCCTGGCATGATGATGGTTCAAAGGGCTCTTTGACACTCCAAAACACAAATTAGCATATGCTAATTTAGAATACAGATAGGCAGATATTAAGAGGAGTCTTGGAACAAGACTACACAACAAAGAGGAGCAGATTGTCTGGTTTGGCAGATAGACAGGGAGAAGGTACAGAAAAAATCGCAAAATAGGATAGACAGGGAGAAGGTACAGAAAAAGTTGCAAAATAGGATCAAGGAAAGAGAGACCTGAACAGGCTCTCTGACTGGATAGATATCACCCCTTGCAGAAGATTATGGGAAGTTTTGGAGTTCAGTTCCCTTTTCCTCCCAAGCAAGACAAAACAATGATTGTTTTATAGAATTCTCCAGCCCTCTCTCACAGAGATCTAACCCATTAACCTAGAGTTAAATTATTAAAACTCCTATTAATATCAACATTGGAAAGCTATGAAAGAGTAGGGTATAGGGTGAGGTGCTGAGTATCTCTGTGGCTATAATGCCAGCCTGGGAGAGCATAAGCACTTGAGGAGAAGTCTACAGATGGAGAAATAAGCCTTCAAACTCAGTCATGGACTTAACTTGGTTATATGACTCTAGGCTTCACAAATATTTTGCCACTATAAGGAAAGAAGTGGAAAAAACTATAAATTCAAATATATTCACCTATAATTTTTTGATTTTCGGTCTACATCACAGCATTACCTTTTGATTGAAACACTAGGGTTCTACAAATTATATTTTGGCAGTTCAACTTTGAAAATGCACATTCAGCTTTTCATCCTCGAATCCATTCAATGTTAAGTATTTTCATTTCTGTAAGCTCAAAATTTAATCAGGATTTTGCAAAATAAGTCAATCTATGATTATAGATATATTCAGTTATTCATGAGCCCACATTACCTGAATATGTTTGCATGTTGGTATAAAGGCAAACGATCAGCATTTTTCTCAGCTTTCTGAAAGTGAGTGTTTGAACAGAGAATTAGTGATGCTGACGGTATTACCGGAAAAGGGCGACAGTGTATAGAATTAGTCATTCAAAGTAGACACCCAGATGCTACCCACTCAACACCTGCCGTGGAGAGAAACATTCTGAAGCTACTGCAATCACATTCCAAGTTCTTAAACAAAAATCAAGCAGGCCTTCATTTTGTCACATCAGAAAATGTCCTCTTAAGCACTGTAATTGTGAGCACAATTTCTAAACAAATTAAAGTAGACAGCTCTTTGTGTAGAGGGACACGACACAAAAACAGACAAGCTAATGATCTAACTTCGATTAGTACTCTAGCCACCGTAGGCTGACATGTGAAAACCAGGCCAGGTGACCAATCAAGAAATGATTAGGGATGGGCTGATAACAGTCTCTCAGGAATTCTGCTGAACTCAGCTAATGTGATTTTGTTTGGAATTTAAGTCAAATTTTAGTCTTTCCATTAGGAGATAAAGAAGCTAATGTATTTTAAACCTGCCTGCTCTCTCTCTCTCTCTCTCTCTCTCTCTCTCTCTCTCTCTCTCTCTCTCTCTCTCTCTCTCTCTCTTCCTCTCTCTCTCTCTCTCTCTCTCTCTCTCTCTCTCTCTCTCTCTCTCTCTCTCTCTCTCTCTCTCTCTCTCTCTCTCTCTCTTTCTCTTTCTTTCTCTCTCTCTTTCTCTATCTCTCTCTCCTTACCAAACTCTCAATCTGACCAACATTCCTTTAAGGTAATGGGGAGAAGTCATCACTGCAGTAGGTGCTGAGCCCACAAAGAATGCCTTTCCTTTGACTATCCTGTGCTTTTGTGCTTTGGAATTTTAGAATTATCTCGGCTGTCTACTTATTTTACAACTCATACGTCCTTTTCTAAAACTTATACTCTCGACATATTCATTGTCATCTCTTAAATTCCTACTCAGACTCCTCTCCATCTGTAAACTAACCCAAACTGCACATTGTAATTGCACTCAAAGCAAAGGACACACCTAAAAACACGAAAATTTATTGCTTTCCCATGAATATTTCTTTATAACACAGGTGCTATCACACAGTGTTATACAGTTACTAGGATACATCTTCCAAAGAGTATTTTCATTGAAGAAATGATACTGTGCCCTGTGAAGATAAATGAAATGATAAACAAATGGACACAAACTACTGCCAAAATTTATAAGCTTCCCAAATGTTTTCACACAAATGTGAATTCCTTATTTTGGAGTCCATCTGAAGAATAATACCACTATACGTATTAAAATATCAGAGTTCAGGCTGGGAAGATTGCTCAGTGGTTAATAGTGGACTGCTCTTCCAGGAGTCCTGAGCTTGAATCCTAGCACCCATATGGCACATCGCAATCATCAGTAACTCTAGTCTCAGGGGATCTGACACCTCTTCTAAACTCTACAATGCACAAGGTACACAGATATATATACAGGCAAAACATTCATACCTATAGAATAAAAAGCATGAATTTAAAAACTAAAAATATGAAAATTTAAAAGCCTTTACCCATAGGACATCTTTGTCCCTACAATTATATTTAGGTATTTTTGAACATTTTATTTACAAATACTTTTTACATGTGATAATGAATATGGCAAAAGCAATAATAAAGTATTGTTTCAGAAATAAACTCAGTGAAGAAATTCACAGATGTGAGATTAGATTTTCCTCTGTAATCTCCCTAAAAAACTATTAAGCAAACTTAAGGTATTGGGAAAACTAATACATTTTTCAAAATGATTGCTTCTTTTCATATTTATACTAGCAGCATTGACTACTGAGACATTCACTAAACTATACCACACTGAATCCCTTCAGAACAGAAGAAAAAAGCCAGATAACTAGGAAGTTAACCTGCTGATAAGAAAGATGTCACAAAACAAACCTACAATATGGCTGGAGAGAAAAAGGCCAAGGAGCAGAAGACCCCACTGTGACCACTACCAAAAACGCAACTCCCAAAGTCAGAGACAAGCACACCAGGCTGGGAATTCACACAGCTACTCTGCTCCTAAATTGATTTGGATTTGGCACCCAACCCTGATCGAGTCACTGTGATTTCTTCTTTGTATACTGTTGTAGATGGACAGCCACAAACTACAACATTAAAAATAAAAAAACTACTAAAGAATAATCTATAACTGAAAAGAGAGTAGTAAAATGAACCATGAAACTGCTGCTTGAAGTCTTGGTAAACCATTTCCTACAATTGTTCTATGTTCAAATTGGTCACTTGTGACAAACAGCAGTACTTCTGCACAAGCTCTGTTCGTTCTGAAAAGCTGCTTAATGTTTGGAGATTGTGATTAGCCAAAACAGTCTCTGACTCGAGGCAAAATTACCTTCTGTTAGCCTTGACATCAGAACTTGTGGAGGAAGGAGACTTCGTGTTCTGGAGTTGTCAGAGGAAGAAACAAATCACTTACATCTCCAACTAGTTACTACCTCAAATCTGTTCTAATAAATCATGCTCTTTTGTGAAAATTAGTTAAGTGCAAGGCATTTCTGATTCACTGCCTATAGTCTTCATGGCAACCAAGCAAGCAGGCTCTGTTATTACTCTGCCTTTGATAGAAACGAAGGCTGCAAATATAATAACTAATAAAGACTGGAGTTAATGTATGAAACTAAGTGTGACTAGTTCTAAAATCCTTGCTCAATCTACTATTACAGTTTTCTATCTTCAGCTTATGATGCATTTTAATGGAATGCAAAATGTATGTGGATCCATAGTAAGTGAAGTAGATGAAAGAAAGGATACTCTAGTTGAACTATATGGAGAAAGCCTGCAATCGTACAACTTAGATCCTTTCTTTATTCGCTAGCCTCCATACAGCAGTAGCTTCTGTGGGAAGCAAAGTCTCTGTGGAAACTCTGTGTTGAAGCCACGGTTATCTCACCACATATATAGACATATCCTTATACATGTTTTGGGTCATATTCTCCAATGCTTATTTGATCTCACTGTTTCTTTTAAAGAAACGGGGGTTTCTTTTCCACTCCGGTCATGAACTTTAACATCATGAGTCTCTTTAATTTATGCTATTATTTCCTCCATTAAATTTTAAGTTCTGTTCCCAAGTTCCAAACCCAAAGTGCTAAAGAATAAGATTAATCAAAATTGATGGAAACTGATCATGGCCAAAAAATGAGGGGAAGGTCTTATTAAGAAGCAAACGTGATTTTACATCTAGACAGTCAACATCAGTTGTATTTTATATACTTTATACCTATCCACTGTATATGCCTTCATTTAACTTATATTTATTTCATATTGTGTACGTTTACAAATATAAAAAACAAAACGGAACAACCTTTGTTTCTCTTATGACTCAGCTGTGAAAATTAAAAGAACAATCTGTGGGCTCAGGAATTCTCTTGGCAATGCTGGTCAGGGCAAAATGATGTTATTTTAAATTCTTCTCTCATTAGCAGAGGCGCTTGCTTCCTCAGAGTTCCTGTGCATTTGTGTCAGAATTGTTCTGGCATTTTTTACTGTGGCGTTTCAAAATCGCGATGCCGTTTCACTGCCGTTTCTGACACACTCATTAATTTGTTCCCAGCGGCAGTTCATTACCAACATCACAAGCAAAGCGTGCTCTCTCGTTGGGTACAGAGGGCCCACCGGAAATGAAGCAGACAGGGCAGCCATGCACCCCAGAGCAACCAGCAAGTCTTGTCTCCTGCAGCAGGCTGGAGACAAGCACAGGAAAGTAGCTGGAATGAAAGGATCCTGCCTCCTGTTGCCTGGCACCTTCTGAGGTTTCCGCTGCAATGAGCAGCAGTTCTTTGATAGGGTTGGGATCTCGCCGCGACTGTGATGTTCTGTCACTGGTCAGTCGTGTTACTTTGGATGGGGTTAAGAAATAGCTCCAGACTTTCAGGACAAAGAAGTTTTAATTCTGTCCCTTGTCATCTAAT
The DNA here is from genome assembly GCF_950005125.1 of Chionomys nivalis. Lineage (NCBI taxonomy): Eukaryota > Metazoa > Chordata > Mammalia > Rodentia > Cricetidae > Chionomys > Chionomys nivalis. Next base: position 36,544,714 of record NC_080094.1, on the reverse strand, counting down.
GTGTTCTGCTTCCTGGATACACAGATCCTTCCCGGGTCTGCAGGGAGATTAGAACTCTGAATTGCATCCTCTACTAAGATCTTATCGGGGAGGGTGATAAGAAAGCCACCTAACACCTCAAGAATAATCAGAGCCTTGTCAAACATGGTTTTGAGAAAGTGCTGTTTTTAGTTTTAATTATTAGAGGGTGAGAAAGCAAGAGATCAACAGCGGCTGTATGCTGTATGTGGACACATATACCAAGGCATACGGTCGTCAGAGAACAATATTGAGGAAATGATCCTTTCGATTTCTACTTTTTTATGAGTTCTAGGGATTGAACCCAGGTCTCTAGACTTGCACAACATGCACCATGACCCACTGTACCATCTTGCCGACCTTAGGAAAGCCTTAGTTTTAAAGAAACTCTGTGTTCTAGATTGGGGAATAAAGTTTTTTGTTTTTTTTTCTGTTACCTTTTTGTGGTTGTCAGTAGTCTTATCAGTTCCTGGCCCACAATCGATCAACACCACACTAACCATGAGCCAGTCCTCTGAACTATGGGCATCTCAGGATACTCTCCTAAACTTCAGTGTCCATCACCATTTCATTTGGCTGTTCCCTTCTGTGTCATGTGCTGGGTTAGTGAACTGTGGATGGAATAGGGAATGCAAAATGGAGATTGTATGTTGAGGGACAGAACTTAGAGGGCTGGGTTCAAACCACTGCTCTCTCCCGGCATAGAAACCACACCAGTGCTTCACCCTGGTTTATATCACAACCAAAATATGATTAAGAATATTTAGAATTAGAAGTGGTGTTGCTTCTAAGCATTAAGTAACCTTTAAAAATAATATAGGCAGGTTCGTAGAAAGGAAGCCGAGATGAATTACCCTCAGATGATCTTTATTTAAGAGTGACAGTATGGAAGCTACAAGCAGTGAAGATGGAACCCTGACAAGAGACAGAGTGACCCCTAAAATCCAAAAAAATAAATAAGGGTGATCCTCTTACAGTTTTCAATGGTAGGAATAGAGAATTACATTCTACATCATACTACCATGTCTATGTGCCAGAAGTCAAGAAAACATTGGTCAAAGCCTAGTAAAACTCAAGGTCATTCTGAGTCGAAGCAGCTGGGAAAGGGGGCTTGTTTACAGGAGTGAGGGGGACAACTCAGCTTTCTTATTCACCCAGCCCTGGAGAAAAGACTGCAAGGGAGTGTCTGGCATTGCTGGGAAAGGATCTGTGAGTGGAGAGGACTAAACAACATCAACTTGGAGCAAGACACTACTAGCAGCCAGTCTTTGTAGCTCACTCTGAAGCCTGATGTGAAAATTCCAAACACTTTCTGCTTAAGGACTTCAGAAGACAGAAGTAGACTGGAGAGATCCATCACTATTCTTTTTTTAAAAAAAAGTACATTAAGTTCTGCATTTAATTTAACAATTTAATCTAAAATCATCAGTGTTAAATGGCATTAGTTTTCTCATTTAATTTTAATTGAAAGTTTAGAGTTTTTCTTTGTCACAGTGTTTTCATTCCTAAAGCCAAGAGCTATGATTGACTTATTACTATATTAAAAATTCTACATTTGCTTGAGACATATCAGGTAACCAGTGATATGGCAAAAGTATATGAACACGAGACTGTTATTTACTGATGTTCATTGTTACCATTTCGTGTGTGTGACTGCAATCTTTTTAACTGATTTTTATTGAGCTCTACATTTTTCTCTGGTCCCCTCCCTGCCTCTCCCCTCCCTCCTTCAACCCTCCCCCAAGGTCCCCATGCTTCCAACTTACTCAGGAGATATTGTCTTTTATTACTATTTTTTAGAGGCTCTGCCAAGGAGAAGGGCCACTCTTTTCTCATCTACATTTGAACCATCAGCAATTTTGAGCATCTCCATCTTCAGGACATCACAAATGGACCACTGCTTGCTGCCTCCACAGCTGCTATTCTCTTACCTGTTCCTGAATCTCTGAAAGAAACCTATTAAACATTGGACTCCTGCCTTCACTCTTTCTTCCCCTCTACTGCACCATCATGACAGATATGCCTTTAAACTTGTAAGGTCTTGTTCTAGATTTTTTTTTCATTCTTTGATAAAACACTGCAGCCAACAGTAGCATGGGAGGAAAGAGTTTGTTTGTCTTACACTTTCAGGTCAAAATCCACCACTGAAGATCTATTTAATTTTTTGTGTATGGCTTAAGATCTATTTAATTTTTTGTGTATGGGTGTTTTGCCTGCCTATATTTAAGTGCACTGTGTACACGCAGTATCTGTGAAGGCCAGAGAGCATGTTGGATCCCCTATGGAATTACAGATGATTGTCAGCTGCCGTGAGTTTGCTTGGAATTAAGCCAGGCTTCTCTAAAAGATTAGCCAGCCAGTGCTCTTACCTACTGAGTCACAAACCTATCCTTGATGATTTCTGGGGAAAACACTTCACGCTGCACAGAATGTGAACCCAATGGTTGAGTTCCCATAAGATTATAGTTCTCTTACTATGGATGTGAGAAAGATACAAAGCTTCAGGGAAACCTATTTATGAAGTTAAGAAATACCAGCAAAAAGCAATAGGGTCAAGAAAAACTACTTAGGCAAGGAAAACAAATAAATGAACATCCATCCCTAATGTGTTTTTTTAAAACATCACCTAATATTCAGTAGTGTGTATGAACCATAATGTATTCAAGCCTTACCTGTTGATACATTTCCCAGCTTAATTTTCATTTTCCTTCTCAGAAAACTGAAATAAATACACTCTTGCATATATCAGATCACACCTTTTTGTGCTTTTATTTCTCTAGGCAAAAATTCCCCAGGGTAGGACTGTTTGCAATAAGGTATCAACATTTATAATTTTAAACAATATTTCTCAAATGTAATAGTAACTTCCTCTCCTAGCAGGAATATCTGACACTGGCCAACCACCATTCCTCCCACCCCCCTCAAACGTATACCATAACATGATGCAAAATTATTAGTTGTACCATACTGGGTTGGAAATCTGATAACTCAAAACACAGTCTTCATTTTTGTGTTCATTTTCCTGAGTATGGATAGAAATTCCTTTTTAAAAGCCATTGGCCTTTTTCTCTTCTTTTCTGAATTACCTCTTCATGCTTATTGAAACCATTTTCTTTTGTTTCTTTCTTGAATCACCTGAAGGGTAGGAGCAGTAGTCATATTCAATGGCCTTACTATTATAATGAACAATTCTCTCTAGTGTGAATGTCCCCTCTTATTTGCTAACACCTGGAATGCTTACTCTACTGTGTTTATACTATGTTTAATGCAGTCAAATTCCTCCATTTTCTGATATTTCTGTCTAGCTGAAGAATGCTCTATTATATCCGGTTGTGAAAATATCCCTTTATATTTGTTACAAAGAATGCTATTTTTATTTAGTTTTCAGCCCATCCAGAACCAACATTTATGTATAGAATGAGGAAAGGTTCCTGTGGTTTCTTCTATATAAGTAGTAATGGTTTCATCAAACATAATCAATAAACCCTCCTGAATTAAAATGCAATCTCCGTATGATAAATTATCACACACACTGGTAGTAATTTCTGTTTTCTCAGCGCTCTGAAGTATCTGCAGTGCACACCATTAACATCCCATAAAATCATATATACTTTACAAAGAGAAGAACTTGATCATACCACCATCCATATGTTTTTTCCAATTTCCAGGGAGAAAGTTCTCATATTTGGTTAAATGACAATCGAAGCTCAGCAATCACATACTCTGAAGTGCTTTCTATGAACAATACCCTTTATTGAATACTTCTTTTACTCTCTACATTAAGTAATCCTAACAGATTAACATTATCTCTATCTCAGTTCTCTAAATAAATATCTAAATATTTGAGAGTTCGATTACCCAAGATCACAAAAATAGTAAGTGATGAGGCTGAGATTTTTAGCTTTCACTGTGATTCTAACATTGGAGATCTCCTGATGACTCTTTTAGCTATGTGCCTTGAACTCTGCTTATCACAACACAGAAGGCAAGCAGTGAATGCTTGTTTGATTGAATTGGATTTCAAACATAAAACTTTTTTATACCACACAGCCTTATAACATTAGAAAATAATGACTTGAAATGCGTTTTCTTCTTCACAACTCAGAGTAATTTCAAAACAGCAATTTCAGTGGCTGCAAAGGAGCAGTTCTGATGAGTTCTGCTCCAGAATCTTCTTCTCACCAGGAAATGATTGAAGACAAGGAGATAACCTCTCATTAATTCCTTATTAACCATCTTAATCAGGATTACATCACTGTCTCTCTCTGAGCGTGGACAATTGTCAGCAGGCTCTGAAGCTTGGATTCATTAGCCCACAGTGTAGGAAGGTCTAGACAGCAGGGTCATTTCCTATCCCCTAGGGGAGTCGCATTTGATGAGATGTGCCTCTCTCATCTCTAATAGAGGCCTCTTTGATTGTATTTTATTGCCACACATCCCTCAGAATTTAGCACAAATACCTTAGTTCTCAAATGCTTTGCCTGAAAGTTCTGAGAAAGAGGCAGAACACAAGTCAGCCAGTTCCTACAAATGGATAAATGTATTCCTAAATACACAACGTGGTTTCTTAGCTTAACAGGGTCAGAGAGGAGTCCGCCTCTTCAGCTCCTCCAAGGAAGCAACTCTCCCCAACATAGAAAACTTCCAGGAATCCGCTGTGTCAAGGGTTGGAAGGCAAGAGGAGTTTTACCCTACTCAGGCCAAAATCCCCAAGCCCATTGGTTTCTGGTTTCTCTGTGATGACTACTGCACCCTTCTACTCTATGTCCTTAAGTAACAGATTTCAGAAAGGCTGGCATTCCTCATTTTCAGTCTATGCATTAAAAAAGAGGGGAAACACTTCAAGCCTGAGTGACTAGTGGCCTTGGGATGGATTTGGGGCTTGGGGCAAGTGGATCAATCAGAGCCAGTGAGATATAAAAGACTAGAGGATTATATGATGTGGTAGGTCACGTATGAGACTATGTATCTCTCAGTCCACGCTTAAGGAATAGCTATTTTGTTTCAACTCACCATATTGCTACCTTCTAGATATGTGACTTTGGACACCATTTAACTTTTCCTTACTTTGATTCTGTTATTTCTAGAACAAGAGTAGTCCAAGAGCACTTCTCACGGAGAAGATATGGAGAATGATTGAGTTACTATTGGCCAATTATATATTAAGTAGCAAATTGAAAATGTGTTTAAATATTGGTTACTATGAACCAATCTTAAGGTTTTTATTAGAGAAATTTCTCACACTATGGTATCTGTGGTTCAAAAAATACAGTCTGGAGCTATCAGAGACATCTGGGTCTGTGATGGGTGTTAAGTGTCTTAAAATAGAGAAATGAAGAGGCCTGTAGAGCATGAAAACTGTTTTTGGTGCTGTCAAGTTATGCCCAAGAAAAGGTCTTTCCCATGTCACATAAGTGTGTGTCTGTGTCTGTCTGTACATATAGAATGTATACACACTTTAGTGTTTTGAGTTCTTCTAATTTTATTGAAAAGTTGAACGGAACAAAGGGCACTGTCCCTGTCTTTTCCCTCACATTGAAAACATTCTTGTGTTTTCAAAGTCAAAATGGTAAGAATGTGGGAAATAGATTTGTTTGAAGAAGGGAGTTTGTTGGAGACGAGAGTGAGATGAGAGGATGGGGTACAAGTAATTAGAATTAATTACATATATGCATGTAATTATCCAAGAACAAATCTAATTTAGAAAAATAAATGGAAAAATCTCAAAATGGGAAAAAAGAAAACAAACAAGAAATTTTATAAACTGCATGATATACTTGTTGCCAGAGAAATAGACTCTGAAATATCGTTATGACAAAAAAGCTATAGTTTATTCTAGAGAACACTCTTGTCATATATCCTATGGGTTTGTACAAAATCGCAATGATGTATACTCACCATTATAGAATCATAAAGAACTCAACAACCCTCCAACTTCTTCGCACCCTGACTTTTCTTCCTCTCAAATCCCCTTGTGACAACTAATCTGGTTATTCTCTTCATAGTTTGCCTTTTCAGAATGTCATAGTCAGAATGATGCAATGTGTGACCTTTACACTTTATAGGTCATCCTCTTTAGCTTGGTTATTTTCATTCATGTTTCCTTCATGGTTTTTCACAGCTCGTATCTCATTTTCTCTAAGCAACATTTCATGTTCTGGATGTAGCATATTTTATTTATCCATTTACCTATGGAAGGGTACCTTGCTTGCTTCCCAATTAAGATAAATGTCATTGAAGCTGATGTGAGCATCACTGGGGAGGTTTCTGGATAGACATAACATTCTGCATCATTCAAAACAATACCAGGAGTCACTTCTGCTGGATTTTATGCAAAGAGGAGGCTCTGCTCTGTAACAGTCTGCCTGACTTCCAAAGGGGGCTGCTCCAATTTGTGTTGCTACCATGGCTGACTTGGCAGTATTCCCTAATTCTAACTCTTAACCAGCATAATCTGTTCTCGGTTTTCTGGATTTGGGCCATTTTATCAGGATTTAGTAGCATCTAGTTGTTTTAGTCTGCATTTCACTGTCATAGGTCGGGGAAAACCTTTTCATGCACTTACTTTGATTTATACATCTTTTCTAATGAGCATGCTTTCATTTTTTAAAAATTAAGATAGCTGGCTTTGTATTCTCTGCAAATGGCCCTTCAAAAAGAAAATCTTTGTTGCTTCTCTCTGTGAAGGAAGCTCTGAAGATTCCATGCTGGCTATGCAGAGCTGACTATACGAAGGCCAGACTTCTTCTTCACTCTTCCATCCCTCAGTTTCAAAGCAACTGCGAGCTAACACAGGTGAATCGCATGCTTTGAATGAAACACAGCACAGCCTGGGGCTTCATTCTTGAAGTCTGGAATAACAATGTAGTATAATATCTAAAATTTCTGCATGAATTGGTCGGCATGAAGAACACATACTGATGAGCTGGAAAGGTGGAAACTACAAGTAATTGCTCAACTCTGGGACTAGGTGCTCATTAGCAAGGCATAAAGACCTGCAGGAGGTATACAAACATTCATCAGAGAACGAAGAGAAAAAGAGGCAGCTGGGCTACCGTGAGCCAATTCAAGGATCAGGGTGCCAGTAGGACAGATGTGGGCCCATGTGCATTAATTTGCCCAGTTACCCAGAGCTTTGCTAAAATCCCATTACTGATCTGCAGAAATTATTCTCATCTCCTTCTATCCTGTCTGAACTACAAATGGTTGTGTTATCCATCCCTGAATTCATTTTAAAGGTCTCATTTCTCATTTATTTGCTTATGCAATTTCTTTGACCAAAGAATGTTCATATGTATGCATACACACACACTCCATGACTTAGGTTTCCAAATCGTTTCAAATCTTTTAAGAAGTATGTCTGCTCCTTATTGGTGCAATGATATACTGCTAGTGAGTTAAAGCCTCAGCCAACACCACGTCCTACAGCCAAAAAAAAAAAAAAAAAAAAAAAAAAAAAAAGAAAAGAAAGTAAAACAAAGAAAGAAAAAGCCATTATGTGGACTTTTTCTTTTTTTATTCAAATGGGTATAAGTGATGTTGCTTGAGTAGTAGCATAGTTTAATGTAGAATTCACTAAATTCCATAATATTCATGCTTTGTATAAATAATATTACATTCACATCCACCATTATCATCAAATAAGTGAACTCTAAACTGATTAAAGATTTGCTGTCATACACCATTATGCAGAATTTCTACCTTAAGGATACATACTATTACTAGAGATGGCCCAAAGAACGTGAGTAATTGCAAAGTATCATAAAGCAATTATCATGAATAAAAACTGGGCATTACCCTTGTTTTTAGTATAATACCTCTACTTACTAGATGGTATTACTTAACTTTTTATACTGTCTAAATTTTTCAACAAGCTCTCAAAATTCTTGGAAATTCATCATTTGATTTTATCACTTACACAAATCTAGTATAGCCCACCACAGTCCCTTCTTCACCAACTGATGTGGGGTGTCCTTCTGTATATGTATTGCTTCTATTGGCTAATGAATAAAGCTGCTCTGGTCTATGACAAGGCAGAATATAGCCAGGCTGGAAGATGTGTGTGTGTGTGTGTGTGTGTGTATATATATATATATATATATATAGAGAGAGAGAGAGAGAGAGAGAGAGAGAGAGGAGAGGAGAGGAGAGGAGAGGAGAGGAGAGGAGAGCAGAGGAGAGGAGAGGAGAGGAGAGGAGAGGAGAGGAGAGGAAGCAGAGTCAGGGATACACCATGTAGCTGCCAAAGGAGAAGAACATGCCAGAAATTTGCCAGTAGGCAATAGTCTCAAGGTGATACACAGATTAATAGAAATGGGTTAATTCAAGATATAAGAGCTATCTAGAAACATGCTAAAGTGATTGGACAAATAGTACGGTAGTTAATATAGTTTCTGTGTTGTTTTCGTGTCAGGGTCCTGGGAATGAACGAGCAGTCTCAGCCAACAATCTACACTCTCTTTTCTTCTAGAACTATATAAAACAATGTAAACAAAGAATTACATAATAAATAAAACTTGTTTAAATATCAAGCTCAATAGCTAATGGTCAAATATGAAAAAAAAAAAACAAAGCAGGGTTAAAGAACATTGTTTGTTGTTAGAAAGTAGGAGACAATTTTAAGTAATAAAAAAAAAACAAAAAATCCACTTGGAGGAGTGAATATTTTTCAAAAGTAAAGTGAGGCAGAAGAGACATGAAAAGTTATAAAGTATATTTCAATGGAAGTATATTCCGACTTTCTTAACACGAAGTCTCTAAGGGAGAGGTTAGCTTTCTGTATCCAAAGAGCAGCGAGATGTCCGATACATCTGGAATGATGGTCACAGTTGGAAGATGCTAGGAAGGACGACTGCAGATAACAAAGTCTGGGTCATACAAAGTCTTGTGAGCCCTTGTGTGGACATGTTATTTTAATTCAAATAGGTTAGGCCTTAGGAGGTTTTGTTTGAGAAATACCATGATTTAATGTAAGTTTTAAAATGTTACTTAATCCCAACTACTGCCTGAAGAACAAATTACACTCATGCAATAATGGCAGAGATAAAGGGTTTGCAAGGGGAAGTGAATGAAACAGAAATAAATGATGATTGCAATTTGCAGTCAAGTATAAAAAATCCAAAAGCAGGTAGTAAAAATTCAATGATTAACAGAAGCAGCCATGGAGAGCATGTAAACAAATGGATGTGGTTATGTTAAAATAAAAATGTGCTTACAAAAGTACCTGCGAGGCAGAATTGACCAATGAGGCAGAGTAGGCACCAACCTTCCACTCTAGAGCTCAATACACTCTAGAAATGCAATATGGGTCACAAATGTAATTTTAATAATTTTAGCAACTATATTACTTAAAATAAAAAAGAAGAGAAGCATTTTAATTATATCCAACCCATTTCTAAAATATGATTATTATTAAGTTGTTGGATCTTGACAAGTTTCTTCTTGTATGTGGAAGAGAATGGGTTTTTAGATATTCTGTGATACTCATTTACCTTTATGCTTTATCCAGATTTCAACTTGGTTAATTAATCCCACTAAGAAGTCTTTATTGATTTCACTCAATATGTTCCTATATCCAGATTACCTTTAAAAAAGAATTTTAGACATGATATAGTGAGCATACTATTTGAAAATTTCAGTCTGTGAGAATAAAACTTTGTTAGAATGAACACAACACAAAGATCTTTGATACTTTTAGACCCTACAGCGTAGCAGGTAATGGCTGGTGAGATACCGTTATCTCTGATCTTAGTATAGTATTCTCCTTCTCCAGGGTCTCACTGGAAAATGGCTGATACACAGGAGCTGGAATCCTGCTTTGATGGTACATGTAAGTAATTTAAACAGCTATTTCATTCTCTTTTTTATATGAATACAGATTGGGCACCCATCTTTCTATTGAATTGCTGTCAGGGAAGGATTTGCGCAAGGTCAACATAACAAGCCTCTCCAGCAGGTACCGCAATGGACTTTAATACATTCAGAGGATTTATGTCAGATTCCAAGCACTAAAGATTGAGCTGATAATCGTAGTTATTTGGCAAAGGCATTAGCATTTCTGTCTGTGAAGATTTCGATGCCCTATTAACTATTCTGAATCATTTACCTAGTGAGGCAAAGTAGCAGGTTGAGTGAGTTGAGTTAGACATTTCTCACTGCCCACAACAGGCAATACCATAGAAATCTCTGGTGTTGTCTGCAAGGGGAAATCAACCAGGATGGCAGACAGCTTTGACTCCTAATGAATATGAATGCACAAACATGAGCATTTCAAAACGCAACTCTAGGAGCATAGAGAGAAGGAACCTGCTTTGAAGTGTGATCCCTCTGTGAAGACCCCATGAGTGATTTTTTTTAAAAAGACGGAATGATTTCCAGCACTTCTAAAGAACAGACACTCTGGCCTGTAGCCAGGCTGCTTCTCAACAGCCCCTGCAGTGTGGGCCTCTCTATAAAGGTGGCTCTCTCTTTAAAAACAAAGTTCTGTAAGAGGAGGACCACAGTATTGACAACAGCTCAGGAGGAATCATGGAGGAAAATAAAAAGGAGAACAGATATGTCGATTTGTCGAGAAAGACAGCAAATTTAACTAGTTTTAACATAAATACAGAGTTCTTGCAAGTATCTGAGGTGAAAATTGATTTCTTTTTCTCGGTATGCTGACTCCGAACGTGCTTTGGGAGTGTCTAATGTTGGGGCAAATGTTTCATTCCATCTACGGAATTCGAGGAGGAAAATAGAGGTAGTTACAAAAGTAGTGATTTTGTGGCTTATACATGACTTCCTAAAAAGTGTTTCGCTCTTCCCTCAATGGTGACAAATAGTCATCAATTACACTAAGAAAGGATGATGGTGTTTGAAACTGGCACATACTGGAAGGTGAATCAGGTCTAAGTGGCTACTAGAACAACCCCGGTATAGCACTATTTTGTCTCCATCGACATTTTCAGTCTTTAAGATTCTAAGTTCCAGATACAGGAAAATGAAAACAATTGACTGTGTCTTTCACATTTCAAACCACGCAGTACACTGCAATTCACAAAGCCAATCCACTCAAGCAAATTGAACACAAAATTATTTGTGTGCTAAATTCTTTGGAAACTGTCAAAATTTCTGATGTGATTTTTTAATGGTTGAACCTTGATTAAAGCTGTTTATTTTTCTCCCTGTGCTCAGTCTTAACTCCAAATGTATACTTCTGACATCAGTTTTGCTCATAAGCAAGCATTTCTATGTCTGTTGTTTCTATGGGTTTGAAAGGGTAGAAGCAGTTTACCCTTGTGTGAGCAGGAAGGACTGCTCAGCCATGAAGTGAACTTGTCTTGGAGGTGACACCCAGCTTACATCTAGCTTTCTTTCTTGAACTGAAAGGCTACTATAGAAAACACAAGTTTCAGAATCGTGCCCACGCTCACCCATAGCCAATCTCTTAGACCTTACTTAGGTCACACAGACTGCGCACTGGCACAGAATGGTGAGTTCCCCCAGAACCTTGCTAACCAGCACCATGCCCACACTCCCAGGCCTCCCTGCGGTCATATAGTTGTGTACCAGCTCAAACAGGTAAGACCCGCACCCCCATCTGCCATGTCCTTCTGCCACTCCCAAAAGGCTCAGCTGAGGACATGCCTCTCTGTTACCATCCCTGCACGGAGCATTCCCCAGAACCTCACCTGCTGGCACCATTCCATGTCCCCAGGCTTAGCATAAAACATAGCTTTAGCACCAGCCTCGACCAACCCAGCAAGGATTTATTTCTGCATTCTCTCTTGGGACAACATGAAAAGAGCTGATGTGTGAAATTTAGGCATTATAGAAGAAGGAGCCCAGGTAAATGCCAGAGACCAGAAATCGTCATTCAACAAGATCATAGAAGAAAATTTCTGCAGATCAAAGAAAAACATCCATATAGGCATAAGAAGCATACAAAATATCAAATAGGACTACAAAAGAAATCTCTTGGCATGTCATAAAATACAGAACAAAAGAAAGGGGACTAAAAGCTGCAAGAGAAAACCAAAAGTTAGAATATCAGTTGACTTCTTAGTGTCTCCATAGAAAGTTTAGAAGACAGAAGAGCCCTCCTAACTCTGAAAGACCCCAGATGCCAACCCAGGCTTCTTTGCACAGGAAAAAAAAAACTATTTGCAGGAAAATGAAAATATTTCCTAGATACAAACATGGAAATAATTTTTAGAAGGAGAAAAAGAGCAACTTGTCAGTTTCTTTGGTGAAAAAAATTTAAGTGACATAATTATATTATTTTTTAATTTTTAAAAAGAAAACAATTCTTTTTTTTCATTTTTACATACCAAACTCAGTTCCCACCCCCTTTCCTCCTCCCATTTCCTCCACATTCCTCTCCACCCCATCCCATCTCCCCATCTGCTCCCCAGAGTGGGCAAGGCACATTGCTCCCAAGAAGGACAAAGGCTCTCCTCACTATATCTAGGCTGAGCAAAATATCCATTAAAGAGAATGGATTCCAAAAAGCAAGGACAAGCTGCAGGGACAAATCCTGCTGCCACTACCAGGGGTCCCACAATCTGCCCCAGCCATACAACTGTCACCCACATTCAGAGGGACTAGTTTGGACCTATGCTGGTCCCTTCCCTCTCTGGCTGGAGCTAGTGAACTCCCATTAGCTCTCATCTATGTCTTTCTCCCATCTCGACTATCTCGTTTCAAGTTCTCCCCCACTTTCCCCTTCTTCCCTCCTCTTTTCCTTTCACCCTCCCTTCTGCCTTCCCATGCACTCAACTTTGTCAAGAGATCTTGTCTATTTCCCTTTCATTCCCAGGGGGGGATTTATATATGTTTCTCTTAGTGTTCACCTTGTTACTTCGCTTCTCTAGGGTCACGGACTATAGGATCATTATCCTTTGTTTTACAGCTAGTATCCACTTAAAAGTGAGAACATGCCATGTTCACCTTTCTGGGTCTGGGTTAACTCATTCAGGATGTTTTGTTTTCCTAGTTCCATCCATTTGCATGCACGTAGCTTTTGGTTCCTGTCCTGGAACTAGCTCTTGTAGACCAGGCTGGCCTCGAACTCACAGAGGTCCGCCTGCCTCTGCCTCCCGAGTGCTGGGATTAAAGACGTGCGCCACCACCACCTGGCAAGATTTTATTGTTTTTTTTTTATCACTGAGTAGTACTCCATGGTGTAAATGTACCACATTTTCTTTAGCCATTCTTTGGTTGAGGAGCATCTAGGTTGTTTCCAGGTTCTGGCTATTACAAATAATGCTGCTATGTACTTAGTTGAGCAAGTGTCCTTATGGTATGATTGAGCATCCTTCGGGTATATGCCCAAGGACCGCTGGGTCTTGAGGTAGATTGATTCCCAATTTTCTGAGAAACCAACATCCTGATTTCCAGAATGGTTGGACAAGTCGGCATTCCCATCAGCAATGCAGGAATGTTCCCTGTACTCCGCATCCTCTCCAGCATAAGCTATCCTTGGTATTTTTGATCTTAGCCATTCTAACTGGTGTAAGAAAGTATCTCAGAGTCATTTTGATTTGCATTAACCTGATGACTAAGAGTGTAGAACATTTCTTTAGGTGTCTTTCGGCCATTTGTGATTCCTCTGTTGAAGATTCTCTGATTAGATCTGTACCTCATTTTTACTTGGATTATTTGGAAATTTGATTTCTAATTTCTTGAGTTCTTTATATATTTTGAAGTTCAATCCTCTGTCTGATGCAGGGTTGGTGAAGATCTTTTCCCATTCAATAGGCTGCATTTCTGTCTTATTGACTTTGTCCTTTGTTTACAGAAGCCTCTCAGTGTCAGGAGGTCCCATATATCACCAAGGAAATCCAGAGAATCATTAACTCATACAACAAAAAAACTGTATGCCACAAAACTGGAAAATGTAAAAGAAATGGACAATTTTCTGGATAGGTACCACATACCAAAATTAAAACCAGGTGAACACCAAGAAAGAAAATTACAAACCAATATCCCTCATAAACATAGATGGAAAAATACTCAATAATGTACTGGCAAACCAAATCTAAGAACACATAAAAAAATCATCTACCATGATGAAGTTGGCTTTATTCCAGAGATATAGGGATGCTTCAACATACAAAAACATATCAATGTAATCCACCATATAAAAAAATTGAAAAAAAATATGATCATCTCTTTAGATGCTGAAAAACATTCAACAGAATCCAACACCCCTCCATAATAAAGGTCTTGGAGATGTCAGTGATACAAGGTACATATCTAAATATAATAAAAGCAATATACAGCAAGCCGATAGCCACCATCAAATTAAATGGAGAGAAACTCAAAGCGATTCCACTAAGATGTAAGGAAAGGGAACCAGAAGCAACAAAGCCTTACAAAGAAAAGGTGAAGACATCTACAACAGGTCTTAGGCTGGTGATAAATCAGCCTTGGAGAATAGATAGTTACAGAGGATAAAATATAATGTTAGTTTTCAGTCTTATGAAAAGAAGAGATTTCATGATAACTTGCTGCACATCAAAAGGGGACTGAGACAGAAAATTTGCAGAGGAGAATGAGATGAGCTGAATAAGAACAGGTTACAGACTCACTGCAGGGCAGTGACAGTATAAAAACACGTCCAGTCTCATTATCAACCAATGATATCTGAGAACAAAGAAGAAAACGCCTTCCCTGAGACCATCCGAAAGGAACAAGCATGACAATGTGCAGCCCTGAGAAAGGTGAGACAGGGAAACCTAATGGACCATTCACAGAAGCACAATTTGTCCTGATGCTCATGAGAAATCTGAGCATGAGACCTTTGGCCAGATCAAAAGCTATCTTTTTATTGTTAGTGAGTAACTTCACATTTCTTTTTTTTTTTTTTTTTTTTTTTTTTGGTTTTTTGAGACAGGGTTTCTCTGTAGCTTTGGAACCTGTCCTGGAACTAGCTCTTGTAGACCAGGCTGGTCTCGAACTCACAGAGATCCGCCTGCCTCTGCCTCCCAAGTGCTGGGATTAAAGGCGTGCGCCACCACCGCCCGGCGTAACTTCACATTTCTAAATATTTTAAACTTCTATCGCTATAATTAAAAATATAGCTATTGTTTATCTCCCCAGTTCCAAGTGCTTTTGCACGTACCCATTTTGATACTAGTTGCTTTTATATTATTCAATTAAAGACATTTTCCCCAACTTATAACAAAAAACATCACCTTCCTTTTAATTCTTTTATATGTTATTTCTACTTATCCATCAAAACACCCACGTTCATTATGAAGAAATTGAAAGCAGGTGTTTTTTTTTCCTTAGGCGTGGCACAGCAGTCCTAACTCCATTTATGTTTTCCTTGTTCCGAATGACTATGTAGCAAAGACCCAAGTGCTCATAACACCCATGTCTAGACTTGCATTCTTTCAGTTGGTCTATTTTTTATAGCTCAAGCACCTTACCTTCTTAATAATTAGATGTTTAAAGAGTATCTTTATATATGTTGAAAATGTGATCTTTTTTATTCTGTGATTATTATTTAATCAGTTTAGGACATTATTATAGATTTATTTGATTCTATATTTGAACTTTCTATCAAAGATCCTCCTTGGAAAACAATAAAAACTAATCTATTGTAATTTTGCCAATTAGAAAATTGTGGAGTAAACATGTAAAATTATAACAAAACAAAGCCAGAATACAGCTAAGACTATCTAAGGTGGTAGCCACATGTAGATACTTAAATATAAATATAAACTATAAATTGGAATTTAAATTAGCAATTCTACATCTCAATAATTCTAGCTGCATTTCAATTTTTAATAACTAAATGTGGCCATTGCCAACCATATTAGATACTGCAGATATAAAACATTTTCATCTTTGTGCATATTTATTAAAAAAAACAGTTAGCTTTGAACTTTGGACTATGGACCCTGGTCCTCTCATATCTATGACTACAATAAAAATTATAGTTTCGCACTCTTTCTTAAAAAATAATTTATAATTTGTGTGTGTGTGTGTGTGTGTATGAATGTTTTTCTTACTCTTGTATCTGTGGACCACATACATGATTGATGTGGAATCACATGACTGATGAGGGCATTGCATCACCTGGAGCTTGAATTACAATGAACTGATATGTGGGTACTGTGAATTAAACCCAGGTTCTCTGGAGAGCATCTGATCTTCTTAATCACTGACCCATCTTTCCAGCACCCCATCTTTAGATTATGATGCGTAAGGTTTAATGTGAAAATAAAACCAGCAAACGGGAAAGTGTAAAGCAGAACAGACACAGACAAATGTGTGGTGGAGAAATGCCGGCCTTAACTACAGGCAACAAGGGAAAAACCAATAAGGGAGATCAACCAGAAACCTGCTACAAACACTGGAGTTTTATCTCAGACTCAAATAAAAGGAAGAGGATGATATGCAAGATATTCATCAGCATAGGATAGGGTCATTTCAGGTTCCCTCTCCTTAGTTGCCCAAGGTACCAGCTGGGGACATATTCCTGGACACCTGCGAACCCCTCAAGAGTCAAGTCTCTTGCCAACCCTAAGATGGCTCCCTTAGATAGGATATATACTTCGCTGCTCCCGTATCCATCCTTCCTATATCCCAACCATCCCAATCCTCCGAGCTCCTCCCATCCTCCCCTTCTCATATTTCTCATCCCATTTCCCCTTTGCCCCATGCCACCTCACCCGCAAGTTCCCAGTTTTTGCCCTGGAATCTTGTCTACTTCCCCCTCTCCATGCGGATGACTATATGATTTTCTTTGGGTTCACTTTCTTATTTAGCTTCTATAGGATCACACATAAAAAAAAAAAAAAAAAAGGAAGAGGATGATTAATGTACAGGTTTCCAGGCACTAGAGATGCTACAAGGAAGCTCGTAACACTTTGGTATTGTGCTACTATGAGCTGAGAAAGTTTAAGCTTTTTTTTTTTTTTTTTTTTGTCAGTTTCTACTTCACTTTGGATGAGTATTTTTCTTTGAGATGCCAAATTATCAGTACTGGCAGCCTGTCTTCGGATATCAAGCCATCTCCCACAGCCACAGAAAGCCGTGGGGAAGAAAGAACCAGGAGCTTGAGGTACCAGACACTTCAGGGTACAGGAACTGTCCCCCAAAGACATTGGCAGCATCTTCTGTAAGCAGAGTTGGGTACTGGGGAACAACAGATGAGCTTCCCCGGTCCATAATATAACATAGAATCTGTCAGCAGTTGAAAACAGCATATCACAAAATATTCAAATCTGTAGTGGCATCTGATAGTGACTGGAGGCCATCTCATTTCATCAGGTTAAACTGTCACAGATACATCTTCCTGCATGCCATGGCCTCTATCTCTTCTTGGAGAATTCTAAAACAATAGGCAAACCATTTCTGCATAATTCTAAAGAAATACCAGGTGGTCCAAGTCATCCTTCTTCTCAGAGAACCTCTTCCAATTAGAATCTGATCCAGGTAGTAAACTGAGAGTCTGATACAACGTTCTACCCTATTTCAAATTCCTTGAGGCAGTGCCACCTGCTATATCCTTCTCTCAATAGGTTAAAAAGCACACCCTGACAGCTGGGCTTCTAAAATACTTGCCTTGACATACACCCCTAATTTTCAACAATAAACCATTAAACATATATCCCTTTATTTTAAACATATAAATCTTTTTATAGCCTACTAAAGGTTGTCCTTTTCTTTAACGTTAACTATAAAACCAAGTAATATAAAAGGAAACAAAAATCATGTGCAATCCCGATTACACACCACCAATGCTATGTGAAATTGCCAGCCTTTCAGGAGAGAACCTCAGTTACCACCCAGAGGGGACAGGCAAGAGCAATGGAGGAAGCTGGGTGGTGGTGGCGCACACCTTTAATCCCAGCACTTGGGAGGCAGAGGCAGGCGGATCTCTGTGAGTTCGAGACCAGCCTGGTCTACAAGAGCTAGTTCCAGGACAGGCTCCAAAACCACAGAGAAACCCTGTCTCGAAAAACCAAAAAAAAAAAAAAAAAAAAAAAACAATGGAGGGCCTATGACTGCAGATTGGGACACTGAACTGATCTGACCTTTGCCCTAGTGGCCCTAGTAGCGATCGAGCAATGCCTGCATTTCACGACACTAGTGATGTCATTAAAATATTCCCCTAGGTCTTTGTCTCATTACATTCTTATCTCAAAAAATGTGGACTTTCTGCCCATTCAGTCATGTGGCAAAATTTATTCCCCCTTCCTTGAACTTGGTCTGGGTTTGCAACTTGATTTGCCAAAAGAAAGCACTGGAAACAACAGCCTTCATACTCTTTGTGGTGTCAAGCCCAGGAAACTTAAAAATAATTCCAGAGAACAAGCTACTCAAACAATACCATGCTAAATCAATTCACCTCTATGGAACCAGCAGCTGACCAAAATTCATACACAAACTCTCAACCCAGTTCTGAATAGAACCCGAACCTTAACGATTTATCTAAAAACATGCAAACATATTATTTTGGGCTACTACATTTAAAGTGGTTGGTTAGACAACAAAAGCTAACTAATGAATTACTGTGGGAAGTAAGCCTACCGTCTAGGAGAAGACAGTTAAATAAAATCACTTTGAGTTGTATTGGTTTTGTGCATTTTCATTCTCAGCTTCATAATTCTGTGGGTTTACATATAAAATAAAACTTAAATGTGGATCTTTCTGGTTTTCTGGACACTAAAGAGCTATGAGTTTTAGTCACACTCTGTGCTCATGAATATCTAGGCACTTGGAAACACCATGAGGCTCACCTTCGAGAGCACAGTGGGCACTAGAGCATCGCAGTAGTGCCAAAGGGTCATCTTTGTCTATGTATGAGAGCCACTACTCCCTCTGATTCACACTTAAACCCTTTTCACACTGCTAGTTCCAGATTTGGAATTTGAACTTCACTTGGATTGTTTATAAAAACTTTTCCTTTCAGCTATGGGTAAGACTGTTTTAAAGCCTTAATAATTGCCTGATATTTATATGGCCAAGTGGGTTAAGCCTGTAAAGAAATATCAGCCTACGAGAGAAACAAAACAAAAATATCCTACTGTTCATTCACTGGAACAAAAGGCTTCCATCTGAAAGATCTACCAGGGTCAAAATGATGCATTAAATAGTATGATTGTTCATTGACTCAGAAGAACACAGCTAGATGTTCCAATAGTCTCTTTTATCTTTATAAAATAAACCATGCAAAGAGACTAAAGCATTAACTTCAAATATTGGTCACTCACTTACTGGAGTTTTGAACATATTACTTAGGTTAGCTAAATATTAAAGAGTAGTAACATAAGACTCTTGTGTTGATTATAATAGGGTTATTACGAAGACCAAATAAGACTTACATGGACACAGCATGCAGTTTCCCATCAGTTAGCACTCATTTTTCCCTACTCCCTTTATTGATACATTTCCTAAACAGCATTTGAACTCTAGCTTAGATGAAGTCCTTTGTAAAACCTATGCACAATGTCAGCCCATGTTAAATTACTTTTCTTCTGCCTCTTGCTTACTCAAGCAAATATTTTGAGGATGAGCTAGATCCATGGATACTGTAATTACTAGAGTTTCCCCTGCCATGTAGAGAAAGGTACAATAATCAACCTAGAATATGATTAATCAGATTCATCATGATATGAGTGACCCAGTGTTTTGGAGGGGCCACTATGAGAACATAGAACAGAGAGAAATCAGGGTATTTTCTATAACTCACATTGACATTGGAATAGAGGTTACCAAAAACAAAAGCAGCTTTTTTTATTATGGTGATCTGGCATGGGAAAGGGTTACTTCAACATATTTATACTTCTGACTTGACTTTGTGGGGTGTGTGTGTGTGTGTGTATGTGTGACTTCCAAACTACCATCTCCCCCAAAGGGAACCATTACCCTGAAATTTAACAATATATTTTTGTTTTGTTTTGTTTTTTATTGAAGTTTGCATCTAATGTGTACTCAATTATATCTGACTCCTTTACTCAACTTTTTATTTGTGAGGTCTACCTATGTTGTTGCGTATAACTACACATTGTGCTCATTCTTGTTGACACATGGCATCTCATTGTGGTTACATGTATTCAGTGCTCTCTGGATGGTCATTTAGGTATGTCGCTCTGAATACTGATACATGTCATCTTAGGTAGAACTATCTGTTCATTAGTTCATCCCAGAAATGAAGTTCCTGACTCATGATGTTAGATACTACCAAAGCTTCTCAAATTAATTTTATCATACTTTTCTGTCACAACAATATGAATCCATATGACATATGGGGGAGAGGGGCCTAAGAAGGAGGCCAGAAGCAAAGAGAACAGAAGCAAAGGATTTGGATCCACCAACATCACGGAGCACAGGAGTTGTGCTACTGGCACTGAATAGTTTGAAAAATACCAGTACAACATAGAACCATATAAACTCCTTACAATGAACTCTTCAGGTATATCAACTGCACCAAAACCATTGTATTAGATACTTTTATGTTGCTGTAATGAGGAACCTGGACCAATGATGATTTATGGGGAAAAAGAATTTATTTCAGCTTATCGTTCCAAAGAGATAGAGTCCATCATGGTGCAGGCATGGTGGCAGGGAGCAGAAAGTTAAGAAATCACATGAACTAACAGCATAAAGCAGAGATAGTGACCTAGAAGTTCCATACTCTCAAAGCCCTACCCCAGTGATATACTTCTTTCAGAAACCTCCCAAACCTCCCCCAGACACCAACAGCTAGGATTCAAAATGCTTGAGACTATGGGGGATCTTTCTTATTCAAATCACCAGACCCTGAGAAATTTGACAAAACAAAAATAAAAATGTCAGCAGTTTCATAATAATGTGTGCATCTAAGATGGAGTAAGTCTTTCAGTTTATCATGCAAAGACAGGCCCCTTTTCCATCATCGCTCATATATTAAGAGGAAGCATACATTTGTAAATGGCTGAAAGTCAAGAAACTAAAAGGTTAGGAAGCCAGAGGCAAATCCAAATCCATATGGCTGTTTTCTTCTAGTCCTTCTTTCATATTAGATCCTTCTATTCCATCTTTCTAACTTCAAGCCATGGGAAGTTTCTGCCCAAGCATGCAATTTTTCCCCTTAACATATTGTGAATGAGCAGAGTTTTGATTCATAATGACTTTTACTATCATTAATAGCAGATTATTGTCACTAGCACCCATGTTGAGAAGTTAAGAACATATCCACTTATTAAGCATGATATTAATATTCTATGGAGAACACAACAGACTGTGAATACTTGCTTTGAGACTAACAGGTTTTTAAGGTGCCTCATACACAGTAAGAATTCTGGATGTATTCGCTAGCTTAGACTCTTTCTCCTTACAGCTGCATATCAATTTCATAATCAATTGCTTGAGGAAAATGTTTATGTTCCTTCATTAGGCTGTTATCATTTCCAGGGTGATGCCCACATGATATTGCCTCAAATAGTGTTGTGCCAGATGTATATAGAGATTCTTTAGAACATGTGTCAGAGTTCCTAGTAGCAGATGAAATCAACTTCAAGTAACCCGATAAAAATATGGAGAAAGCAGTTCAAATGATTGATATGTATGTAGAAACCCAAATGATGAGATTTTAAATGTCCTCTCATCTGACATGGTGGCATGTGCTCGGTCTCAATTATAACACAACATGGACACAGGGTCAGTTCCGTGCTTGTATTGAAGCAGAACAACACAATGAGGGCAGTGTTTAAATCATAGCTTCTTATTTGGGACTTAAGACTGATGCCTACCATTCCAAACTATTTGGGAGGCCATGGAAATAACATTTCAAGTTGGAGACCAGACCAGGCAGCTTTTGTGAGATGTCTCAAGATAAAAATAAAAAGGAGCCTGTGAATGACACCTGAGAGTAGGACCTAGTGTAGGTGAATTCTTAGGTTATATCCTAAGAACTGGAGGGAGGAGGCCAGGAAGAAAACTGCTTCTTAAAATAATACTCTAATGGCATGGTTTTTTTTTTTTTTTTTTTTTTTTTTTTTGTGAGCAACCAGTATAGTAATTAGGCTTGCAGAAGTCTTTGTAGGAATGGCTTACTTCCCACTTACTTTCTTTTCAGTACCCAACAGAACCAGATTATTCATATACCAAAATGATAGAA
This sequence comes from Chionomys nivalis, assembly GCF_950005125.1. Classification (NCBI taxonomy): domain Eukaryota; kingdom Metazoa; phylum Chordata; class Mammalia; order Rodentia; family Cricetidae; genus Chionomys; species Chionomys nivalis. The sequence continues at coordinate 36,522,597 of NC_080094.1, read as the reverse complement.
AACTATGTCTCGAGGGTTCTTTGACATAGCTGAAGGAGTTAATGTAATCATCTATGACTGAAAAAAAAACTTATAACAGAGGGATCTGATGTTAGGCCATGCTCCCCAGGTGGACTTTAAAGATCTTTGAGTTTGGGTTTGTGAAAAATATAAACAGCCAAAGACTGGGACATTTTGTTGGCTAGTTTAATGCCAACTTGATATAAGCTAAATTCATCTGAGAGACGGAAATGTCAATTAATAAAATCTCTCCCTAAGTTTGAGCTGTAGGCAAGCCTCTAAAATATTTTAAGATTAAGAAGATTGATGTTATTCTTTATTTAATCTTGTTTTTTAATTTTTAAAGATTAGTCTTACTAATTGAAATTAATCTTAAAAGTATTAAGGTCTTTCTTAAAAAGACCCAGATTACTGAGGGTGGTGTCATTGCTAAGCTGGTGGTCCTGGTTCTATAAGAAAGCAGGTTGAACAAGCCAGTAAGCAGAACTCGTCCATGGCCTCTGCATTAGCTTCTGTCTCTAGGTTCCTGCCCTGTTTGAGTTCCTGTCCTGACTTCACATGAACAGTGATGTGGAAGTGTGAGCCAAATAAACCCTTTCCTCCCGAATTTTCTCTGGTCACAATGTTTTGTCACAGCAGTAGAAACCCTATCAAAGACAGGCATTATCTCTGAAAGAGAAAAAAGACTTAAAATATGACCTAATTCGGAGTCTCTTGTTTCAGCATTTAGGAGCATCTTTCTCATTCCTCTGATGTTCTGTAAGTAAATGGCATCAGGAATTACTTGAATGAGGCCTAAATAATTTTCTTTTCCCGTGTTTAATGTTATGTCTCCTTTTAAATGGCTGCAGATAGTGATGCTGAAAACTGCATCCTCTATAGAGCTTCAGAATAAAGAGAGTTGTGACTACATTGCTATGGAGGGACATGGGAAATTTCAGCTTGGCACCTATGAGTCAGTGAACCCCATCACCTCTATCCTAACCTTCCTTCTTTGTGTTGTGATTTGTCCACACATATTTATTAAGGATATTGCCTTTTTACAGTTTTTTCATTGACAGTGAGCCTCAGAAAGTAAGAGAAAAACAATATAATTTATTGTCCTTCATAAATATCTAAGGGAAGAAAGAGGAGATAATATGCAAATCCTGAAATTCACAAATGAGATGGGATAAAAATCTCTGCAGAATTTATAAAGTCTACACGATGCTTTCGATTGTGATGTATTACCCTTCCCACCCCCACTCTCCCATCTACAGCCGTGTCTTCAATATTTTACTGAGCCAGGCTAACATACAGCTCACAATTTTAAACTGACAAATCTGAAAGCATAAATTTTAGATGCTTTTTGCAGAACAGCAAGGCTGAGTACAGACTGTACATTCAGAATATTATAGCCTGTCCTAATTCATGCCATTTCCACACACTTTTTCCCTTTTGGAGGCTTTTGGAGGCATATTTCAAACAAATATCAGTGCTTTGTGTTTATGCCATGTAATAAAGGGTATCTGGACCTGTCTGTAGGAAAATATCTGTTTCCCCAATCATCTCCATTATGGGGAGGAAATGAATTCTATTCTGAGGACAAAAAATAGGACTCATCTCACAAACATTTAAAATCTGCTCAGTTGGGATTTGCTAGGGACATTTATCTATTTATTACTAAGATTGGTTTTATTCTCAGGTAGATAGAATGTTATAAAAAAAAAATACAAGGAAAAGTTCACTGCTTCCAAAACCTTAGCTGTCTATCCAGCACTTTTCTGCTGCTAAGACTTCTAAATACATGATATGCAGTCATTAGAAGAGGGAGCATTAATCTGAGTATTTCTAGAAAATCATTATCAATAGTCTCTTGAAGGCAATTGCTTAAAATAATTAAAACATGGATATTACTTAAAGACCATGGAAAAAGAATAGAAGAGTAAGAAGTCCAAATTGATTCATCTCAATGGTTAAACTCACTTGAGCAATGAAAGCACCATTGAGTCTGGAGAGGAGACTAAGAAGAGGCCATGTCACTACCACTCCAGTTTCTATCCCAAGAGAGGATTCTGAACAGTTTGTTCTCCTCTAACGTTGACTGCTCATCAAGATTCCCAGATGCTGACATTAGTCAGAGTGAGATGGCATGTGGTTGAGTTTATATAGGATTTTCATTCTACTCGAGTTATCAAAAGGAACAAGAAAGTCAAGAGGTAAGTCATGTCAGTAATTTTTGGGGATTGTGAAGTTGAGGCTACTGATCTAGGCTACATAGAGGGATTCTCATTGCAGGGGGAGAGGATTGGGGAACAGGGCAAGGCATAAATAATAATAAAGATAGATCAAGGGTAAATGGTTTAAGAAAAGACAGGAAAGTATTTGGAAGTGGGTTAAAAAGTCATTTTGCTTCTTGTTTATTGGAGAATACAAATAAGAACAGAGGACTTTTGCAATTTGTATTGTTATTATATTCTAACTTTAAGCCATGGTAATCCAATAAAATACAGAGGATTATTAAAACTTTTTGTATCTGTAGAGATTTGCTTTGTGCGTATGTGATCAGTTTTAGAGAAGGTTCCATGAACTGCTGAGAAAAAGGTATATTCTTTTGTGTTTGGATGGAAGGTTCTATAGATGTCTGTTAAGCCCATTTGAGTTATAACATCTAGAAACTAAATAAAACTCAACTGAATCATCACTGGGTCGAGGAAGAAATAAAAAAGAAATTAAAGACTTCCACTTCCTGGAATTCAATAAAAATGAATTCACAACATACCCAAAATTATGGGACACTATGAAAGCAGTTTTAAGAAGAAAATTCAGAGCACTTAGTGCCTACATAAAGAATTTGGAGAAATCTCACACTAGCAACTTAACAATACACCTGAAAGCTCTAGAACAAAAAGAAGCAAATTAACTAGAAGAAGTAGATGCCATGAAATAATCAAATTGAGAACTGAACTCAATATAATAGAAACAAAGAGAACAATACAAAGAATCAATGAAAGAAAGAGTTGGTTCTTTGAGAAAATCCCCATGCACAAAACCCAAGTCCAAATGGATCAAAGACCTCAAAATAAATTCCTTTACACTGAACCTGATAGGAGAGACACTGGGAAGTAGCACTGAATGCATGAGCACAGGAGACCACTTCCTAAATATAACACCAGTAGCACAGACACTGAGAGCAACAATTAAGAAATGGTAGCTCCTGAAACTAAGAAGCTTCTGTAAGGCAAACAACAGTCAATAAGACAAAATGGCAGCCTCCAGAATAGAAAAGAATCTTCGACCCCACATCTGACAGAGGGCTGATCTCCAAAATAGATAAAGCACTCAAGAAACTAGACATCAAAATACCAAACAATCCAATTTACATTAAAAAATGGGGTACAGATCTAAATAGAATTCTCAATGGAAGAATCTTAAATGGCTAAAAGACATTTAAGGAATTGTTCAACATCCTTAGTCATCAGGGCAATGCAAATCAAAATGACTCAGAAATACTATCTTACACCAGTCAGAATAGCTAAGATCAAAAACACTGAAAACACCTTATGCTGGAGAGAATGAGGAGTAAGGGGAATACTCCTCCACTAATTGTGGGAATGCAAACTTGTACAGCCACTTTGGAAATCAGTATGGTGGTTTCTCTGAAAATTGAAAATCAATCTACCTCAACCCAGGAACACTACTCAGGGGTATACACCCAAAGTATGCTCAATCATACCACAAGGATACTTGCTCAGCTATGTTCATAGCCATAGCATCTGTAATAGCCAGAACTTGGAAATAACCTAGATGTCCCTCAACTGAAGAATAGATAAAGAAAACGTAATACATTTACACAATGGACTATTATGCAGCTGTGAAAAAAAGAATGACATCATGAAATCTGTAGAATGGAACTAAAAAAAAAATTATCCTGAGTGAGGTAATTCAGACCCAGAAAGATAAACACAGTATTACTCACTCATAAGATGTTAGATGTAAAGCAAAAGCTAACCAAGCTACAAACCACAGTCCCAGAGAAGCTAGGTAACAAGGAGGACCCTAAAAGAGACACACATGGATAGCTCTAGGAATAGAAAATAGATAACATCTCCTGAGTAAACTGGGCATAGGGGGAAAGGGTAAGAAGGATAAGAAGATGAGGGAATGGGTGGTTAGAATTGGGGGACAGAGAGGGAAAACAGTGAAAGAGATCTTGATAGAGGGAGTCATTATGGGGTTAGAGAGAAACCTAGGTCTAGCAAAACACCCAGGAATCCACAAAGATGATCCTAGCCAAGAATCCTAGCAATAGTAGAGAGGGTGCATGAGTTGGCCTTCCACTGTAATAAGACCAATGACTACCTTAATTGTCATCATAGAACCTTCATCCAGTAGCTGATGGAAGCAGATGCAGAGATCCCTAGCCAATCACTGGGCTAAGTTCCTGAAATCCAGTCAAAGAGAAAGAGGAGTGACATGAGCGGCAGAGGTCAAGATAATGGCAGGGAAACCCACAGAGATAGCTGACTGGAGCTAGTAGGAGTTCACTGACCCTGGACTGACAGCTGGAACCCTGCATGGGATTGAACTAGGCCCTCTGAATGCGGAAAAGAGTTGTGTGACTGGGTCATTTTTGGGGATGCCTGGCTGCAGAACAAGGAGTTATCCCTTGTGCATGAGGTGGCTTTTCAGAGCCCATTCCCTATGGTGGGATACTATGCTCAGTCTTGATACAGGGGAAGGAGCTTGGTCCTGCCTCAACTTGATATGCCAGGCTTTGTTGACTTCCCCATGGAAAAGGCCTTGCCCTCTCTGAGGTATAAATGAGGAATGGAGGGAGATAGGTGGAGGGGAGAAGGGGAGGGAGGGGAAACTATGGTTGGTATGTAAAATAAATAAAATATTATAAAAATAAATAGGAGCAGTGAATACAGGACACTGAAAACTGTGATTCACCGAGGCCATGGCAGAGAACTGATACTCTACTGAGATGTTTTAATTCGGGCAGTCCAGAACACAATTATTAAATTTGTAGGCATTAAAGTCAGATCATTAGAGTCTGAACTTAAGCTAAATGGGGTGCTGGAGAGGTCAAGCCTTAGCACTTTATAAAACGGGGATAATAATGGCCACACAACAGTTTATTACTAGGATAGATCAGGTAATGTATTGAATCTATTGTCAACTGCCTGGTTATTAATCAGTATCAACTCACCCCTGACACACAGTCAAGCACTCTATAAGATTACTATACAGCATTAGTATTTTTAAATGGTAAAGTCCATTTAAAAATTTCTTCTGCCCAGTCTTCCCTTGTGGGTACCTCAACAGCAGGGGTTTCCTGTTAGTCACACCAACCAGCATCAAGCATCTCAAAATGAATCTTAGCCCACATCGTGTTTCCCAGTCTCTCCTTTCTCAGCGACAATAAGCCTAAAGGTTTTATAAAGTCAGAGAAGCATTTCGAAGAGAACTTAACTAGAAAGCAAAGGAGGTCCATGACAGGAGCAGAAGAATAAGACCTGTGAGTTTCCGCTTCTTCGCCTGAGCACCCCAAAGAGAGGTAGGGAAATAAAACCTCTCCATGGTCGATGGGAACATGAAGGGATAGCTACATCTTCATCTGTTTCTGCTCTTTCTCCTTGTGGTTTGAATGGAATAGCAGAACCTGTCTCACTGAGTGTGCCAGTAGTGAACCCTTAGTCATGACTCGAGCTATTCTAAAACTATAAGCCACATTTTGTACCCAAGTCCCTAGGCTCCATTCCTTACTACCACAAAAAAAAAAAGAAAAGAAAAAAGAAACGAGAAAGGAATAAAGGAAAGAAGCAAAAAAGGGAAGAAGGGAGGGAAAGTAGAGGAAACACAAAAGGATAGAAATTAAATTTAATATCTTAACACAATATACCTGAAGTATTATTGTTTTGATATGTGTTAAAAATAAATCAACTCTATATTGAATTTAAAATTATATATATATATATATTTGTTACTCTTATTTCATCTTCTAATTTAGATGAATTAAATCTCAGATGTTCAGTAGCTGTATGTGGCCATTGGCTATTTCATTGGTCAAGATTATTCAAAAGTGCCTCAAAAATCTGATCCATAGACTCCATTTAGTATAGAAGAAAATAGTTCACAGAGAAATAACTTGACCAGAAGCTGATATGTAAAGCCAGGGTCCCAGTAGAATGTCTATGTGATTTTATGATCTCCACTGGAACTATCCATGAGAAAACACTAATACTATATAACATTATCAGAAAGGCAATTAGAGGGCAATAAGATACAGAAAGTGAAGTTCAATGGAAGTGTTTTACATTTATTACCATAACAATTTTATTTTTGGTCCAAGGTCATTTTTAACCTTTAGGAAACTGAGGGATAGCTAAGTGATTAAACCCCCTGATTATGAAGGTTGGAGGTCAGGTTATCAGCACCTACATAAGAAGCAGGTATGAAGCTGTGTATCTATGATACAAGCACTAGAAGGTAGAGGTAAACAGATCCCATAGGCTTCCTGGACAGCCAAGCTACCTAAAACAGCACACGACAGATTAAGTGAAAAGCACTTTCCCCCAAAATAAGGTAAGGAAGTTATTGAGAAAGACATCCCGACATCAACCTCTGGTTTCTTACTCATGCCACATAGACTAGCACATGTGAACACATACATACATCACACACAGAAAGACATATTCAACCAAACACATTTAGCTTATTCTGAACATTTTGGTTCATTCCTGTAACCAACACCTGGAAGGCTGAGGCAGAACTGTCATGAGTCCTAGCCCAGTTTGAACTACAAAGTGACATTCTTTCTCAAAAACAATAAAGTAGCCAGTTAAGCAACAATACCAGTATAGAGGTTTATTTGGGAGTCAAGACAAAAACAATTATCTTTATCAAGTCCATCAAAAAGTACACTAGGTCACAGGTTTCGATCTTTACCAGGGTAGGGCTTCTGTAGAGCAGGAAGTAGAAGAGACCCATTACTACCCTGCATGGGAACAAAATTTTATTAGCAGACATTCCTTTGAGAGTATATAATTCTTTTACCTGTTCTAGATACATAAATAAATTATCCAAATCATTCTGTTTTTCTAGAACTTCTGGTACCACAATCTGCATTAGTCAGAGTTGTCAGGGTTCTCTAGAGGAACAGAACTGATAGAATGAGTGTGTGTGTGTGTGTGTGTGCGTGCGTGTGTGTGTGTGTGTGTGTGTGATTTATTAGAGTGGCTTACATGTTATGGCCTTGCTAGTCTAATAATGACTGTTTGTCAGTGGAAAGACAAAAAGTCATCTGGAAATCTGAGCTAGTCTTCAGTCTACACTCTATCTTGTAATTACAAGCAGATTCTAATACCAGTGAATGGTCTCAGCAGTGAATAGATGCACTTGCTAGCAAGAGTGAGGGCAAGCAGGCAAAAAGCAAAAGTTTCCTTCTTCCATGCCTTTTTCCCCTCTTTTCTCTAGACTGCTACCAGAAGGTATAACATAGATTTTTATTATAGAATAGGTCTTCTAATCTCAAATGATCCAGGTTTAGGGTGACACACCTGGCCTCAAACGACCCAAATTTGGGTCTCCTGCAAATAATCCAATCAAGAAAATTCTTCACACGTGTACCTTGATAGTTCCATTTTAATTGGTTTCGGATATAATCAAGCTGCTGAACAAAATTAGCATCACCAACATAATACAGAAAATTGGCCATTTTATGATCAAGATGGCAAGAGGTAAGATGGAAGATCCTGCAGTCCAATAATGTCCTTTAAGGACACATATTCAATTCCTAAATGTCCTCTGTGTATGCCCTCCCTCTTAAAGTTTCCACCACATCCCAATAGGTCCAAAAAAGAGACTAACTCTACAGCTTATGAGCCCTTGAGAAGCATTTATCTGAACAATAAGAAGGTGGAAATAACAGGGTATAGGTGACGTCATTCTGTATATTCTGTATATTCTGTATGTATAACTCATACTGTTACAGCTACCACCACTCCTTTGCCTTCTATACTTCCCTCTGAGACAGTGGATACAAAATTCAAAAATTTGATTTAGAGCTTTACTCAGTCTTTGTCAAAGGCTATATGTAATAAAAACTCAAGAAACGAAAAACAAAAGAATAAATATTTCTTTTTACTGTTGGGAAAACTTCAACTTAGAGAGAATGGAATAATACTTCAAGACCATATAGCTTATAAACAAGAGGGAAACATTAGAAAAATTCTATTTCCAGAAGGAAACTGTCAATCCACAGAAAAAGATGGCTGATTTGCAAAATGTGTTTGCAATGTGAGTATTGTCTGGGGTATATAACAACTACTAGTCAGTCTGAAAGAATCTGGAACCTAATTTTAAAAAGTAGGAAATGGTCAAAGACACAAACAGCTAACAAAGAATAAACAGATAGACTAGGGAACACTGTAATGAGTTGTGTATAACAACAGCCATGCAGGAAAGTTTTCACTGAAGCTTTCTTGATAATTTCTAGAAATCAGATACAATCAAAATGTCCACTAGTGACAAAATAGATTAGAAATAATTGCAGTATCTTCACGGAATACAAGTGAGCTGCAGTAAGAGTGGAAATGCTGCCAGCATAGGGGACAAATGAGTCTCAGAAACAGTCTCCTTGTAAAAGAAAAAGCTGGAACAGAAAATGATGGCATAATTCTATGTATACAATTATGAAAGGGGGAGAAATATTCTGTGCTATTTGAAGTCAGGTGAGTTGAGTACATAGTAAATAGCAGGGGACTTGTAGGGTGGAGCCATCTAGAGGGCTGAACAGATACTGCGCTTAGCTCCTGTAGAGAGTAATATAAGTGCTTCATTTCTGAAAATGTGCAGGGCTGTACCTACAGCAAAAACTCAACTTTCTTAGTGTCTGTCACACTGCTAAGAAGGATTTTACTAAAAGAAAAAAAAATTTTTAGAATTCTCGCTGAACTAGATGCTTTCCTTGGCAATTAGATTTGGAGACTTTGAACCCTCCACTGCATAGTAAACGTCACCTCTACAGCCTTTCTTGGTGATGATTCCAAGCAATCTAACGCTAGCTATGGTGGTAGTTTTGGGAAATATATTTTGTTTATCAGAAGTTCTGTTTAGTAAAATGCTTTAGGGCAGCAATTACACTGAGGTGGATCAAGTCCAAGCTGTTGAAAAATTGGTGTCAGGATGACATAAGTACTTTGCTTAATTTCTTTCCTCTTTTGTAACTCAAATGTCTCTAAAAGAACTTAGAGGAATGATGGGACTGACCCATAGATCATAAGCTGTTCCATCACCAGGTATGGGAGAAAAACTTCTGGGCTCTTTAGTCATAAGGCTGTCTCCAGGACCATTAAGATGAGCAACTGAAACACCTATAAGAGTTGTCTGCCAACAGACTTTAAGAGTGAGAGCAACTCCTTGATACTGACCCAGTCCATCCCCTATGGTTAGCATGATATCAGATAAGTACCTGCGTCCATCTTTTTACCAACAGCTGATTCTACTCCAGCATGAAGAAGACTTCTACATACACACTAAGGGATGACTGTGACCTCTGGGGATTCCACCCTCAACAGTCTAATGAGAAACAAGGGTTTAGTGGCCTTCCTTCACCAGTCATCACAGACAGTGGTTCTGAGCCATACTAATCCCCAGTCAGAAAGTGCTTGGCCCTAAAGCTGGCTTAGAATTTGGGCTTATGCTAGAAAACGATAGTTTACTGACACACACATAACCAGTATCCTTTCCAAGATAATTTCTCAAACCAGAGGAATGACCTACAGCAAAAGAGGAACACATGTTCTGGTGTTGTATGAGGCCTGTGTGTTTGTTCCTGGCTGCTCAGCCCCAAAATACTCACACAGAAATCATATTATTTAAATCACTGCTTGGCTCATTAGCTCTAGCTTCTTATTTTCTAACGCTTACATCTTAATTTAACCCATCTCTATTAATCTATGAATCACCACAAGGTTGTTGCCTACCAGCAATGTTTCAGCATGTCTGTCTCCAGCGGTGGCTCCATGGCTTCTTTCTTCCAGAATTCAATTTAGTTTTCCCCACCTAGCTCTACTGTACCCTATCACAGGCCATAACAGTTTACTAACCAATGGTATTTACAGCATACAGAGGGGAATCCCACATCATTTTGGTGTGGTGTTTAACAGCAGATCTTTTATCTCTCAACACAAGACCCAAAATGCTTAACTGGTAAGTATAATCCAAAACACTCTTTGTATTTGCTTCTCACAGTTACTAAAGATCAATATAGATCTGGGTAAAAAAATTCCTCCATGCAATCAAGTGACATGGATTCAGCTGCTTCCATTGGTGCTTATAATAAGACAGCTGTTCTGAAATCCTGTCTTTAAAGCATTCCATTTTAATAGGTTTATGAATTAATTAGCTAATTGATTAACATATGTGCACCTAACGTGTCTAAACATGTAGTTTGGTATGGTTTAACATATGTAAGCAAATGTGAATCTTAACTGCCAAAAGCTTCCTCATGACCTTTGGCAGGCTTTCCTTTTTGCCTCAGTTATAAGCTGATTTGCTTCTATTCTGGGGATTACTTGGGTTTGCCTTGAATTTTATGTGTGAAAATTACAATAACCTACTCCATGTTCTGATATTTATCTATACTGTTTCATTGAACATAGTTTATTATTTTCATTGTTCAACACTATTGCAATGACAGTTATCACACAAGAGAGAGATGGGGGAGCTTGGAGAGAAAAGGGTCTAAGAGTAATGAAAGTCAATCCCAAGGGAACATATCTCCAGCTCACCATCTGGCATAGGAGATGGCATAGAGAGAGACAGCATTTCCTCCTTTTCCTCTGAGCATCTCTAGCCAGGAAACAAAGGAAGGTAGACTGTCAGCTGTTTTCTATCCACAACCACTGAGGATGGGATGGAACAGAAAGGAAATGGGTTATACATATTGGGTATCCATAAAACCAGGGACAAACATTTAAAATACAGAAGCAACTCATCTGTACCTGTGGCATGGCAATGACAGCCTAATGCTCACATCTTTTTTTTTTTTTACTTATTTATTTATTTTTATTCTTTTTTAATTAAAATTTCCACCTGCTCCCCATTTCCCATTTCCCTCCCCTCCTCCCAAATATTGCCCTCCCCCCACTTCCCTCCCCCTATCCCCACTCCCACATCTTAATCGCAAACAAAGGTAAAGAGTGACGGGGTAAAATATTCACCAGGGAAGAAACAGAAATTCTTTGATTAAATTTTTAAAATTCCAAAGTACCTGAGATAGAGCTAGATTATTAAATTTACACCAAGGTAAGTGGGACTAATGGCATTCTAACTAGAAGTTATTTACTTATATAAAAGAGTAAGTCCTGTCTTGCATGCCGAGCACTGAGCTTAATGTACACCTATTACATCATCTCAGTGTGACTATGTGGCTATAATGTGCATATTGGTACATTGTCAACGAGCTCATGAGACAAAATCTGTGAGATAAAAATCTTACAAAGTGAAACTTTAATGCTAGTATTCACCTGATTAATGTATATATCATCTCTGTTTTGAAATATTCCCTTCTCTGACCTAGCCCTTCTGTCTCTACACAGTAACCAGACAGACTCCACTGAACTCTTGCATCCTACGGCTGCTGTGTTCAGACTTCTCAAGAAGAAGCCAGGGTCTGTTGATATATTAATATGGAGCTGGACTCATAGCACTAGGCAGAATAAGGAAGGAATATAGTGAGAGAATCACAGTGGTACATATAGTTACCTATACAAAGAGACAAAGATCTAGAAAGATACAGAGAAAACTTTGCAATAAGAATTCCTCCTGGCTAAAAAGAATTTCAACTCCACCTGAAAAACATTTATTGATTATTTGGGAATTTCACACAGTATACCCTGATTTTTCTTGCTTCCCAGTCCTCCCAGGTCTCATGTGAAATGCCTCTCTGTATACTGTGATTATCATTGGTTAATAAAGAAGCTTTTTTGGCCCTGTGATAGAGTAGAGGGGGTAAAACTAAACCCAACACTGGGAGAAAGAAGGCAGAGAAGCCATGTAGCTTCGCTTGAGACAGATGCTGAAACTTTACCAGGTAAGCCAGTCTCATGGTGATACACACATTAGTAGAGATGGGTTAATTTAAGATATGAGTTAGCCAGAAATATGCTTAAGCTATTGGTCAAACAGTATTGCAAAGAATATGGTTTCTGTGTGATTATATCGGGAGTTTGGGCAGCTGGGAGAAAACAAGCAGTCTCTTACAATACAGGTCCACCATGTAAGCCTTGTGCCCCTCCACACACCAAAAAAGAAAAAAAAAAGAAAAGAAAGACAGGGAAAAGTACAGCAAGTCCAATTTATGTTGCCCATATACACATTGGAGCATGGTCAAACTCCCAGTATCTAGCCCCCTAAAGACAACTAGTCCTTCCCCTACATGTCCCCAGCCAAAAGTCATCAACTGCGAAAAGCTACACTTCGGTATCTCTATCACAATTTTTAAGCATTCTCTTCATTGGCTTCCTGTGTAGACTGTTTCTTTCTTTTTCTTGGGTGGGGAGAGTTGTCACAGAAGCCTTTAGTGTGTCTATGAGTCTACAGTCATCAACACCACTGAAAAAGAAACTTCCTTGCACGTAACACTCAACACAAATCATGGACTTCCACTCTGGTAGCAGCATGAAACACAGACATCAAAATGGCCGCTGGTGGCAGCACGGACCATGGGCATAAACATGGCCTCATGAAGCAGCACTCACATGGCCCCTGGTCTAGGGGGCTCAGCAAGACCAGCAGGACTAACAGTCTAAGGCAATGCATTCAGGAAGCAGTCCCTGACAATCTCAAATTTTGGCTAGAGAGCTATCTCAACTGTTAAAGACTAGGTTCACAACCAAAACTGAAAACTATTTTTAAGTGAAAATTTTAATTATGTAGTAATTTTGTAAAGCTTTTCATCAAGCAGAATCTTTTCTGGTCTAATCTGCTTGCTGTCCTGTAAACTTCTTGTACATTTATAGGTATCTTCTGTAAGTTAGGAGAATTTTCTTCCATGAGTTCATTGAAAACATCTGGCCTTTGAGCTGGGAATCTTCTCCTTGCTCTATTCCTATTAGCCTTAGGCTTGGTCTTTTCACGGTGTTACACATTTACTGGATGTTTTGCATCAGGAGCATATTAGATTTAACATTTTCTTTGACCCATGTGTCTATGTCTTCTATCATATCTTCTATGCCTTTGTTTTTATTTCCAAAAATCCCTTGGTTTAAGTTTTCTTTACTGGTTCTACTTCTAATTTCAGGTCTTAAACCATTCCATTTATTTCCTAGCATTGTTTGCTTCTGTTTTCCTGGATTTATTTAAAGTATTTATTCATTTCTTTTTTAAAGAACTCTGTCATATTCATAAAGGTCATTTTTAAGGTCTGTATCTAGTGCCTCAGCTAAGGTGTATTTAATGCTTGCTGTGGTAGTATAGCTGGGCTCTAGTAGAAACACACTGCCCTGGCTGATACTGATTGTGTTTTTATGCTGGCATCTCAGAATCTGGGTTCTGGATAGTTATAAGCCTACGTGTTGATTTCTGGATTGGGCTCTGTTGGATGGATGCTTTGTTTCTTGGTTTCTTTTCCTCTCTGCATTTTCAAATACTATGATGGTTACATGTTGCCTGTTTTCCTGGCCTGTTTGGTTGGTGTGTTCACAAGGAGATCCTGAAATACTGGGACACGTTGATAAAAGGAAAACTGGAGGAGAAGGTCTTTGTGATCCCTTGGGGACTGGGTCAGAGAGAATAGGGAAACCACAGCAGGTTTCCTGATACAGAGCTGGGGATAAGACTGGGCAGGAGGAGTGGATCTCAGGAGCAGTAGGAGATATGCAGGTCTATCTTCAGTTTTGTTGTTGCCCTGGAAGGCACAGGGCTTAGGTTAGCAGGGGGTGTCTGGTGTAGTTGGGGGCTGGAGCAAAGCAACATATGGGGGAGTAAGGTTAGAATAGGAAGATCTGTGGGATTCACCAGGGAGGGCAGGGAAGGCTGTCAGAGGTGTTCTGCTGCAGAGCTGGCTTGAGAAGGTGAGGTTGGGTCTATGGGAACAAAAAGAGAGGAGGTCTACAAGCAGACTGCTTGGTTTTCCAGCAGGGAGTGCCTGCTGGATTTGGAGTCTGGGACAAACCAACATGCAGTGGGGAGGGAGGTTAGAAGGGGATAATCTGTGTGATCCACAGGAGATGTGGACAGGGGTAAGGAAAGCCGGAAGCTGGTGTTTTGTTGCAGTACTAGGGACAAGACTGTGGGGTTAGGTCTGGGGAAGAAGGAACAGGGGCAGGAGGAGAGGAAGGGAGATGGAGGGAGAGGGAGGGAGAGGGAGGGAGAGGGAGAAGGTCTGCCTTGAAAACAAAGCAAATATTTTCATGTATTGTTGCCCTGCATAGAAAAATTTTGTAAATTCACTAATAAAGTTGTATAGTTAACCAGAAATAAATAGATGTTTTCAATCTTTACCATTAGCTAATGTACAATTGGTACATAATTATGTGGTTTGGTATTGTAATTTGATATATGTATTAACTCGATAATCTAATCAGGGTTACCAGTTTCCCTGTACTTACATATTTTTATTTCTATGTGTTATGAACCCTCAAATTCTGCTTACCTAGTTATTCTGAAATGTAGCATTGCTTGTTACAAACTCTAACTGCCCAACTGTGACACACAACTCAAGAATTAACTTCCCCACTGTGTTTCTGTACCCATTATCCACCTGTTACTTTTCTCTTCCTCCCTCTCATTCTTATCTCCCAATGGCCTCTAAAGAATAAACATTCTCTACCTTTAATTCTAAGTTATCTCCATACACCCTCATTTTCCTCCTCCAATCTAAGATCCTTTGCTCTTGCTATCTTTATAGTGATCTTTCTTCAGGTCAGACTAATAGCAACAAAAGCTTCCTCGTTGTACTTCACAAACAATGTTTTAAAATGTTTTAAGGAGTACCTGCCATTCCATGTGCCAGGTTTGGTACCCAATCAGGTAAGGTTAAGGTATAGACCTTGTAGTGTCAAGCTATGGTCACAGCACCATGGAGATTAAAATTTCAGCACTAACAAATAAAAGATGTCTTTTTCTTGACAAGGGCCCCAAAGAAGAGGCATAATATTGAAGGGTAAGATTTGAAGACAGATCAGGGAATAAACACTTGGGATGCTGCGGTCAGGTTGAAAGTTTTGTCCTTACTCAAAGAACAAGGTAAACACACTGTCAAGTTCCCAACAACTGAGCAGAAGTGTGATCAGATTTATGTTTTAATAACAAAATAAAACAAACCTCTGGAGCAAATGGATTCAAACAGAGCAATCCAGACCAATCACATATGGTTTCTAACATTCATAGGATTAAAAAGTAATAAAACACAATCAACACCAGTACTCTACTGGAAATGAGGTAAACCTTGATAATTCAGAAATGATGAGCAGGGAAGAGTTCCTGTCCTTAGAGAGAGCCTGCTCTCAGAGCCTCTCCAGGAAGTTTAACATGGAATCCAAGCAGCTTACAGCACCCCGAGTTTCCCTTTCTATCCAAAAGAACCTTCAGATGGGAGTATGGATTCCATTTTAGATTTACTTTATCATTCTTAGGGACATGGCTAATTGCTGACCTGTGAAGCAAGTCTTCCAAACTAGCATGCTCTGACCTCCACCTTTGCCTTCTCCTAGGACAGATAGATACCTGCTTTTTACATTCTCAGAAACACTAAGCTATGAGGGTTTGATATTCAATTAAATGACAAGGTTCCTTATTAGCAGATGTTCACTGACCATGTTTTTCTAAGATAATTATTATTACTTTTCAAAATTATGTAAATATGTGGGGGTGAGCAGAAGTATAGGTAAGAGGACAGAGATTTAGGATTCCCCTGAAGGTTTAGTTACATACAGTCATGAGCCTCCTGGTGTGATGCTGGGAACTGAACTAAGGTCCTTTACGAGAGCCAAAAACACTATTGACCACTGAGTTATGTCTTCAGGTCCTAACAAATATTTTGGTTGTGTGGGTTTTAACATTAGCTCTCTTGGGGATGGAGATGAAGCCCAGGTTTTAGAATGCTTGTCTACAATGCAGGAACTCCTGGGTTTGATTCTCGTCATCACATAAAACTTGCTGTTATACTCCTGAAACCCCTGCATAAAAAAGCTAGAGGCAGAGGGATCAGGAACTGAAGATAATAATCTTTTACCACCAGAAAACCTTGTATCAAAAAAATGAAAATGTTAACTCTTTCATTTCCATTTAGAAACTCAGGCAGTTACAATATTTCCCTTTTTATATTTAGGATAATATGATGAATATTTTAGAAGACAAAATATGGAGTAGCTAAATTATTATGCATCAAGCTTCTGATAAGAAAGGGTTAACCTGGTAAGAAAAGCATAAAATAGAATTATTATGGATCTAGCAGATAAAATATTAAGCTTATCTTAAAATAAACATTATACTTAAACAAGAGTCAATTTCAGCACTGAGGGGCAATAAGTTCTAGTTATTTATCTAAATACAAATGCTCAGCTTACATGCTCTTTTAGAATAAAATGTCAATCAAAAACCATAGACTTATTTATCAGCTACAACCACAAATCTATAGGAAAAATTGTATTTGTTCATTTTAATATGTATTCCCATTTTCAAGTTACAATTCAAGGCTAGGGAAGTGTTGAAAATGGCTTAACTATGAAAGGTATTGAATAACCGCTCAGGACACATTTATCTCGGTCTTATCCTAGCATATTCTTGATGGGTTGCACAGCATTGTGGCCACAGAGGTACTGGATGGTGTTCATTCTGGAGAGGTGATCAGTAGGTACCCAAAGGTGGTAGCCAAAAACAAAGAAGAGACCTACAGAAGCACAGTTGATGCTATATTCTCAGTCCCAGTGTTAAGTAAGTATACAGAGACTCTTGGTCAAAACCCTAAAGAGAGAAACAGTAGAACTCAAGTCAAGTGTGAGATCCTAAATATGGGATTTTGTGGGACAATCAGTCGAGCCTGTTTGGAAGTATGGGTTCAAATAAGAGGCACCATGGTCCTGGTAAACTCTCCATATGTCTATAGGAGGTGGCTGACACTGGTCCAATGGAAGATAATGTTTACACTGGGCTGTGTTAACCACAAAGTCTTTATTTTTCTTTGTATTTCTCTGTAAGGACAGGAGAGGTCGGAAGTAGGAATATATTCAAATTGAAACATACTTATTTTTGGAAGGCATTTATTTCTTATAAAAATCAGAGAAAATCTGCCAAGTAGCGAACACAAATCCATCTGGGGTAAGGGAGTGGGAAGAGATTGTAAACTGTAGGTTTTCTATTGAGATACTAGAACCAGCTGGTTGCCATGGTGAAATGGTAAAGAGATTTTCTTCAATGTTCTCCTATGATTTAGAAAAGCAAAACTAGGCTGAACCCAAAGTTTGTGTTTCAGGTGAAATGGCTGAGCCAGGACCTCATAGCAAACACCAAGAAATACACTGAAGAATGCAGATCTGAGATGTTAGGGCTTGTACAGGGAACAGAAAGAATGGGAATTTCTAATCCTGTATTGGAATCTGGGACCTATGCTTATTGAACCTGGGACCTATGCCCTGACTTGTGACAGTCACTTTCTAAATAAGTAATCATTTAATGTGTGCATATTCACAACTAAATAATATAACAGCAATGATTACCCTTATTCTGCACAGAAAGAAACTGAGTCCAGACAGGTCACAGAATTTGGGCAATTTTTAGAGCTCTAAGAGAATGGACTGCAACCACAACTCCAACAGGATACAGCTTCTTAAAAACTGAGCAATCAAAACATAAAAAGGGAATGTATTGTGAACATTTTAGGCTTTGAACCAGTAATAAAAGAATGCAATAAACTAGGAACAGATTCAAACTCTAATTAGAGATAATGGCAGGACATTACCTCTTAAGACTTAAATATTTTTAGATTGGTATTTATGTTTTCTTTTATCTATTAGAAATGAGTTTCATTATGTCTTTACTAAAGGCTCATATATTAGTTTTTCATCAGGAAGAAGCCATCTAGGTTTTTAAAAATTGTTTACTACTTCTCTGCAAATTTCATACAATGCACTTTGATCACAATCAGTTCTTCTCTTAACTCCTTCTACATCAATCCCCCCTTCAGTATCACTCAAAGTTCTTTATTTTTGATTCATCAGTTCCAATTGTGCTACTCCTGTGTCCTTGGATGTGTAACCTCCACTTTGAATGAAAACCGACTATCCCTTTTCTAGCAGCTATCAGTTATCAATAGCTTGTTGGCTGGAATTGGTCAAGCTTGACCTTGCATAGATCTTGTGTATGTGTCTATGAGTATTTGTGCATGAGGCTATGAGTATAACATTAAGTCATTATAAGTTGGTTTCATATTATTTAGCATAATAATAGTAGAACGCTCTATCCTAAGGCCTATGATCTATCTGGCCACAGGTTCTTTGCTCAATGATACTAGATCAGGACACAAATCCAGTCCGAACCTGGGTGGTTATTTTCATGATATTCTTTCTACAATTATACCAGTGGTCATATCTTGTCCTTGGTATTGTATCTTGAAGGATTGACAGTTGGATAAGACTGATGATTACTTTTCTTCTCTAATAGTTGGCATAGCCCTCTCTAACACTCTAAAAGCTAGCTAGTGGACATGAAGCTTCCAAGGCAGAATCAGCCTAATGTCTCTGTGTTCCATGACTCAAGAACGTGGTGACTTCAGCAATAGGATCTTACCATCAAGTTCTGGAGAGTAACAAAGAGCATTGGAAATGGCATGTAGTGTTTGGAGGCATACGGGAACTCATTTTTCAGAAATTGCAAAGAGACAACCCCCAAAAGGACTGGAATTTTTATTTGTTAGCCTATGGTATCCTATAGGGATGCTGGAATCCTGCTGTAGAATAGCACCATTTTAAGTGACAGGGTATATGCAGTCATGCATTGGGGAACTTTCTATTTCATTTTATTGATTTTTATTGAGCTCTACATTTTTCTCTGCTCCCCTCCTTGCCTCTCCTCCATTTCAACCCTCTTCCAATGTCGCATTGGAGAACTTCTAATGTAATAGGTTTTCATATAACATTTCCAAAGGTTTCTAGAGTTTGTATGTCCCTCCTTTCTTCCCTTTTCAGCCCTGCTTTCCCATCCCCCACTCCAGTTTAATTGTTCCATTTTATTAATCTGATTTAGACCTCTCTACCACTTCTTTCTATATCCCTTTTCTTGAACACCCCTCCCCCTGCATTATTTGTTTTGTTCTAGGTCCCTAATATTGATCTAAAAAAGAAAAAAAAACTGTAGTGATTAAATGACTCCTCATGGTACTCTGTATACCCATAGATCAGTGCCTCATTCAGCTACCATAAGAGAAGCTTCCATCTGCAGCAGATGGAAACAAATATAAAGACTCACAGTCAGACATTTAACAGAGAGTGAGAGACCTTGAAACACTATGCCCTAAGTGGGATTTCTCCATCAGATGCCTCCCCTCACAGCTCAGTGAACCCTGCAAAAGAGGAGGTGAGAAGAGTGCAAGAGCCAGAGGAAATGGACACCTAGAAAACAAGTTCCTTTAAATCAAGATGAGCAAAACCCACATCCACTCACAGAGACTGAAGCTGCATGCACAGGGCCTGTATGGGTCTATACCCATTTTTCTGTGTTTTCATCATGACTTCCAGTTTCTGAATTTGCAAACAAGTGAATCTCTGATTCTTATACCTTCTTGTGGAGTCTTTTCTGTCTGTTGGTTTGTCTTGTCTGACTTTGTTGTGTTAGTTTTTGTTTTGTCTTATTTTGTAATTTTTTTTAAAAAAATTAATGAGTGCATTCCCAGCCACAGGGTAAAGGATATATATGTGTGTGTGTGTGTATATATATATATATATATATATATATATATATATATATATTTGTGTGTGTATCATAAATATATGTCATATTATATAAATACATATAATAAGGAGTGATTTCTAAACTTTAGCAATCCCTACACTCAACAGAAAGTCTTAACATTCTATTTAACAATAAATCAAATATATAAATAGCTGTTTTTCCAAAGAAGGCATGCAGATGAAAGTTGCTTGGCATCATTAACTGCTATGAAACTTAAAAATCATAAAGAAATAAAACCCTATATTTTCTGAGGTAGCTGTTAGGAGGAAGCAAAGAGATAGTAACTGTGTTGAGGATGTAGAGATATAGTATAGCAGTGGAAAGATACACAACCACTATACAAAATACTATGGAAGTTCCTCAAAGAGCATTTAAATAAAATTAGCATATGACATAACAGTCTTGCCTCTGGGTATATTAAATGGAAAAGAAATCAGCACCTCAAATTTATATTTACCTTCTATGTTCATTGCAGAATTACTCGCAAAAGCAAATATATAGACACAACCTAAGTGTTCACCAATAGGTGACTTTATATAAAAATATAATATAACTCAGGCATAAGAAAAAAGCCACTGGTACTACTAGCTTAGTCATAAGTACTTGTTCTGAAACCTTGCTGGTAGGCCTTGAGCCTTGTGGTAAAATATAAAATAATGGAGACAGGTTTATTCTAGATGTAAGAGCTAGCTAGTAATACACTTAAGTAATTGGCCAAACAGTGATTTAATTAATACAGTTTCTATGTGGTTATTTTTGGGCTCTGAGCAGCCAGGAAATGAACAATTAGTCTCCCTACTAAATACTTGAAATGTATAAGGACTTTGGTCATTCTCTAGCATGGGAAAAAATACAGAAACATGTCATTATGTCAAATGAAATAACTTAGAATGAGAGAGAGAAATCTTGCATGTTCATATTACTCACTAGTATGAGGTTTTCAAAAACACAAAATCTTAGAAACAGATTAGAGGTTAAAGGGAATGGGGAAATGTTGAACATATTATGTAAATATGCAACCACATTATTTTCTTGAAGTTTTCCAAAAGGTTGGCTATTAAGTGTTCTCATCTATAAATGCACACAGAGAGACACTCAGACATACATACACCTAAAAATAAACACACACATATATGCTTTGGAATAATCCTTTTGTACACTGTGAAGATGTGCTGCTCTCATTGGTTTAATAAGGAGCCAACTGGCCAATAGTGAGACAGGAAGAAGTTAGGCGGGAGACCCAGAATGAGAGAATGCGGGGAAGAAGGTGAGCAGAGTAACCAGCCAGATGCAGAGGAATCAGGACATACAAAACATGAGGTAACAAGCCATAAGCCACAAGGTAGCATGTAATTTAATAGTAATTTAAGGTGTGAAAGCCACTTAGTAACAAGTCTAAGCTATCCACTGAGCATTTTTAATTTATAATAAGTCTCAGGTTGTTTATTGGAAAGCCAGCAATCCCAATGAAAATCTCCACCTACACATACACACACATACACACACACACACAATACACACACACACAGAGAGAGAGAGAGAGAGAGAGAGAGAGAGAATGACACAGACACTTAAAAACTCATTAGAGTGAAACAGACTGACAGACACAAGCATGCATACACACACACACACACGATGATAACTATCTAGGCAATGAGTGTGTTATTTAACTCCTTTGTAATATTTATCTCATGATATATGGCAAATTAATATTTATCAATAAAATTAAATAAGGCAAAACTTCTATGTCCTTTGTCCAAATGGAATTCCATCAAAATTTAACCTTTTCTTCATAGCTCCATGGTGAATTTAAAAAGTTAGTGGCTTTCCTTCTCGCAAAACTTTTTGTGTATCTTTATCTCTGAATGGAGAAAGGGATTGACTTATTAACCAAGAGAAATATTTCCAAACACATATCTTCCTTCAGAGTATATTGAGCAATGTAAACATATAAAGCTAATATTGGTTCAAAGTTAAACCACATATTTAATTGCTTATGCCTTTTCACTAATTAGCTGGCAGCAATTATACACAAAAAGGGATTATAGTCTTCATTGCCAAATATATTTCAAGGACATTTCTGAGGGTGGGGCCTATAGCAGTATACTAGGTCTGAATTCAACTTTAGGAACTAAATGACAGAAAAGAAAATATGGGCATATGCATCTCAGGATATTTTTTATTTTGTTTTACTTAATGAGCTTTTAATTATGTGAGGTATCACCAAAAAATCAAACAACACTTAATTCCTAAGGAACTGATTTAATGTTTCAAGTTATCTTAACTGTATGACCGTGATTGGTGAAGTTAGCATCACTGAACTTCAGCTGCTTGTTGGCAAGATAGGGCATTAAACCCTTTCTCATAATACAGCAGCTATGGACTATGTGCTGGTTGGAATCATATGCCAAAGTGAGTCTGCTAAATTTTCATGTACCTGCAATGAACAGTACCATGATAAGACTTACTATGCAGACAAGGAAACCAAGGAGCAGAAAGGTTACATAATATGCCCCAAATCAGACAGCTGATAGGTAAATGTCTCAAACTTAGAAAATCGGCTTCTAGAATCTGGATTCTTAGCCATTGCACACTTGATCTCCTCTTGCAAGCTAAAATCTTGGATAGTAGAAATAGGAAGTTGCAGAGCTCTCCAACAAATGCTTACCTTGCATAGGGAAGTGAATAGCCTAGCTAGTGGTGGTCCTACACACTGCACTGGGGATGTGGAGGGGCTTTTCTACATGCTTATGAGCACCTGCAATCTTCCAAAAACAATAAATGAGATAAAATATGATTTATTTAAGAGGTGATTAAATAAAACTCCAGGAAAGCGGAGGAGCATGAAAATGAGATGGGAAAGCAATGAAATTAAATCAGGTTACATTAATGAAAAAGCTACGCCTCCTAACCAAAGCTGGATCCCACTTCTGGCCTTTGGAAAATAGGTTAGACTAGTCTCATTCAAGGGGCGGGAAATCTGGGATGTTCTACGGCAGCTGCCGTCCTTCATCCTATGGAGATGCTCCTAGGTTCTTTTCAGGACACTAACTGCCTGGCATTTTCAGTGGTGGCTATACACTAGCCCTGCAACTGCTTCTGTGAGCAGACACAGCTTTTAGAACAGTGTTTCTCAACCTTCCTAATTCTCTGACCCTATAACACAGTTCTTCATGCTGTGGTGACCCCCAACCATAAAATTATCTTTCCTGCTACTTCATAACTGTAATTTTGCTGCTGTAATGAATCATAATATAAACATCTGTGTTTTCCAAATGTCTTAGATGACCCTTGTAAGAGGACTGTTCAACCCCAAAAGGGACATGAGTCACAGGCTGGGAACCACTGTTTAGAAATAAGCCATAAGTCATACAGAGGGATGGAAAATGCAAGGGTGCAGGAGAAGGATTTTTGACAGCATGCGTGAAAAAGTACAAGCTGCAAGTACCAAATTATTTATACTCCACACTCTTAGGAATATTTACATAGTTTTTCAAGTAGAGAAATGTAAAGTCGTTTCTGAGTTGAGGCATGCTCTCTTCCTGGACTTTCGATTTTGAGGGTTACTAGGTTTTTAACATCACTCACAAGTATGCACATGAAAAGTAATAAAGAGTTTCAAGTGACATTAATTCCCTCAACGAGTTCATATGGCTATGCCTATGTAATTAAGAAATTAACTAAAGCTGGGCGGTGGTGGCGCACGCCTTTAATCCCAGCACTCGGGAGGCAGAGGCAGGCAGATCTCTGGGAGTTCGAGGCCAGCCTGATCTACAAGAGCTAGTTCTGGGACAGGCATCAAAGCTACAGAGAAACCCTGTCTCGAAAAACCAAAAAACAAATTAGTCAAATAATTTTATCTACATGAAGCCTATATTCTGATAGGAGGTTAAAAAAATAAGTAAAGTTAATATGTGAATTATACTATATGCTATAAAGCCAGTACTGTTAAAAACTGGAGCAGAATAAATGTTGGAAAAGTGGCATGGGTCAATTCTATTTTAAATATGACTACCAAGGAGGGCTTCATGAAAAGGTGACATTGAATACAGACTTGAGAAGGTGAGGAAGACAGCTATGCAGTTATTGGGGAGGAAGGGCCTGGAAATGGGTTCGGGAAGAGCATTCCACCGAAGAAATGGAGCCTAGAGTAGAGGGGCAGTGATGGTCGTTATGGAGCTTCATGGAGATGATCCTATATTAGAGGAAACAAAATGAGATCTGAGATACCCCACGTCAGATGCCCAGGCTCTGAAAGACATTGCATGTGCAGAGAAGCAGTAGCAGTTCAGAATGATGATATTAAGGCGATATTCTGCTGTGTTGAGGTCAAATTGTGCATGGGGAGAGGAGGAGAAAAGAAGTGACACACTAAATTCAGAGACTGCTGTTGTAACACCAATGAGAGGTTAGGAAGAGACACAATGAGAGCAGGAAGATGGTAAATAGAACTTCTAGTTTGATTATACAAAGGATTTCCAAATGCCTAGACAAGGATTTAGAGTGTTATAGGACACAGAGCTTTAGCTATGTTACTCTAGTCCCAAAATCTTATGACACAATCAGAGAACCTGAGCCCTTAATTACAGCGTTAGAATACATTTCCCAAGCATACACACTTAAGGTGCAGTAGATGCCAAGACCCGTAGATTCAGTAAACCCTAGCACAACTGATGTAGCTGTGGAGGCCAGGATATCAGGCCAGCTGGTCTCTATGGAACTTGGTAAAGACCTGACAAAGTGAGGGCATAAACATAAGAAAGATAGAGCAGATAATCAGGCCTCTGATGTCCCTCCTGCTACAGTGATTTTTTTCTTACGTACTAGCCATGTTTATATAGAAGGTAAGTTACTTTTTAAAAACCACTAAGAGAGACATACATAGATCTAATCTACATGGGAAGTAGAAAAAGACAAGATCTCCTGAGCCAATTGGGAGCATGGGGACCTTGGGGGAGTGTTGAAGGAGAGGGGAGAGGCAGGGAGGGGAGCAGAGAAAAATGTAGAGCTCAATAAAAATAATTTTAAAAAAACTTTAAAAAATCACTGACAAATAGTAAACTTTCAGGAAAACTTTTTCAGGACAGGAATGGCCTAAGTACTGATCAGGACAATTCTGCAGCAATGAGTAACATTCTGGCCACCCTCTGCAGTAATTACTTGCACATTTCGCACAAATGTACCCTTCACTGCTCTGATCATGCCTATAGAGTCATTTCAGCAGCAAATTCCCCTTGGGTAATCTCAAAACTATGAAGGAAAAATGCTGTTATTTCCCAGGAAATACTGTCTTTTCACAATCTATTAATCCTAGCTTATCCTCTTTGTCTACAAAGTCTTTACGTATAGATTATAAAAAGGAGTCCTTAATAAACATTGAAAGACTGAGAAGGTGATTTCTCCCTCATCTAGGGAAAAGCCAAAGGTCCTGTGTCTGGAAAGAAGCCAAAATAATTTTGAGAAAAGTTCATTTTTCTCTCACTTTGTGGCATAGCTAGGGCTCCATTCTCCCTTCTTATATATCTACTCGACAAGAGAGCCAATAAATCAAGTCTAACATATTTTTGTTGAAGAAGCAATGTAAACAGTGCTCTTATAAAATATTTGAGTTACTGGTTGGGATTTTCTTAATTTAGCTAAATATTGTGTACATTCCCTGAGCACACACACATCAACGAGAAGCTTCCAGAAGCCTGCTGAGACACAAGAACAAGTCTGTATTGACTCAATGCCATCTTTGTTCCTTCTCCAAGGCCACTAATTCAGCTTTCACAGTGGCTTTAAAAATAGGACTCCATTATGGCAAGTATTACTGTGAATGTCACTTTTTATTCCAAAGACAAAGTTCAAGCCCTCACTTCTTTCCAATACTGAAAAAAACATAATACCATTAAGGGTCTAGCTAATTTTCTAGAAATTTGTTTATTTTATTCTTATTTATAATTTCCAGTTATTGCCTTTATCTCTGTTAACCTTTTTATCATCATGGAATTATTCTCAGACTATGAAGTAGTAGTAATAGTATCTTTCTGATGAAGTCACATTTGCTCATTAAAATAGAATTAATAAACTCCCTTCTTCATCTTCAAGACTGTAAAGCAGTGGTACTCAGCCTTCCTAATGTTGTGATAGAACTTTATTAAAGTTCATGAGTTCCTCACGTTGTGATGACCCCCAACCACAAAATTATTTTATTGCTACTACACAACTGTAATTTTCCTACTTCTATGATTCTCAATGTAAATACCCAATATGTAGGATATCTGATAGGAAACCCCAAAGCGTAGCAACCACAGGTTGAGAAACAGCGCTGTGGAGAAAAACTAGGTCAGATGCTCCACATTAACACTGCTGAGGGAAAACACTTCTGAGATCAAACAATGCCACCCTAATTGACTAACTCTTGAATGAGGCAAAAAAAAATGCCAACCTCAAAGACAATGTGCATGAACATTAGAGACATGCTCAGTTTCCATATAAAAAGTGATTTTGACAAGGGGAGTTCCTAAGTATCTTAGGGCAGAATCTGGATTTGAAAGAGATGCATTTACAGAAAGTAGAGATGCTCATGCCTGCTTCAACAATTCTATGTGGTTATTAATAATCCCCTAACACAGTGTGCACAGGGCATATGTTTCTGTTACAGAGAAACCAACTCACTGAGTCACCAGGCAGGGGAGCAGGCAGAACTCATCCGGAACCACACAGTGTTGTGTGCATGCAGCCAGCTTTGGATGCGGCAAAGCAATGGTGCTGCTTCTGTTCCTGGCACCAGCTTCCAGGAACCTGGCACTGAGGAATGAAAATAAATGAGATCACAGCCCAGGTGGAACAGTCATTCTTTTGGGCAGCAGGATGGGCCCTGAAGGAAGCATGGGCAGTAATTCTCCCAGGTCCCAGAGACAGGCTAAATGTATCCAATAAGACAAATCTGTGCTTCAAGTGTGGGGGAAGGGGAAGATGAGCCTTCTGGAGACGAAGAGTCCTACTGAGTCATTCCACTGACTGTCAATCTGGCTTTCGCATGTTCATCATTTGTTCTTTCTTCATGACCCTTTTGAGAAAAACCTGCTCCAAAGTACAGAGGGTGACGGTGGGGAAATGGCTAAATGAATGAGTGCTTTCTGTATAAGCATGAGGAACTGAGTTCATATTTCCAGAGACCTTATCTCAGGAGATTAAAACAGAGAGTGTTAGAAGTGGATGCCCAGCAGCGAGCTCTGACCTTCACATGTGCACACAAGGTACCCACAACCATGTACACATACAACAGAAAGATGTTGCAGACAAAAGAGTAGCATCTTTAACTGCTATCACTTCAAGCAAGCAATGACATGCTCAAAAATAATTTCTGCTGATCAGAAGGGTAGAGACACTATGTAAGGATGCTCCGTGACAGTGAAGGACCCTGGTACATAAAATAGCAGTATCCCGTAAGCTTTATTCCGTTCCCTAATAACGAATTTAAAATAAAGGTTCAAGATCCACGCTCAATGTACTCAGTCAATAATCAACAATGCAACAAGATCCCTAGGAAATATATATGGATATTGAAGTTGAAGTGATAAATAAAATGGTTTCAAAAAAACCAGTAAATAAGCAAGAATACATTGGGTCATACACGATGAAAGGTACATAGGTTTCTAGCTCAAATGTGTCATTTAGAATCTGACTCACCTTTTCTGTTGGTTCTTTCTTCTGCATAAGCATCACTGGAGAACAAACCTCCTGAGTAGGAGGCTGTGACGGTGTCCATCAGTAGGTCCAGACTTCAGCCCTAGTTCTTTCCTCACCTTACTAAAGAAACAAACTTAAGTCAAGCAAAAATTTCTATGATTATCTCTAGTAAACTCAGTTAGACCGCATATCTAGTTCTAGAGAGACTATCAATCTGATTGACTAGGTCAGATCACATGTTATTTGAATCACAAAAATGTGAACCCCTCCCCCTCAAAAACCACAACCCTATGTTATTAATTAAACAAGAAATAGGTGCAAAGCAGGCAAAAGCAACAAAGGGCCAGCACTTTGCTGTATTTACGGCACTATTGTGTGTGTGTGTGTGTGTTTAAATTTATGTATTTATCTAAAATATATCTTTTCTCATTGTACGTGCCAATCCCAGTTTCCACTCCCCTCCTCCTGTTCCCTCCACCTTCTCGTGCTACCTCACCCCATCCACTTCTCAGAGAGGGTACACCTTCCCATGAGAATTCAACAAGTCTAGCACATTGCTTTGAGGCAGGACCAAGGCCCTCCTCACTATATCTAGACCGAGGAAGGTATCCAAAGAGAATATGTTCCAAAAGCCAGTACACACGGTAGGGACAAATGCTGGTCTCACTGCCAGTTGCCCCACAGTCTATTTCTTGAGATCCGCCTTCCTGGCAGAACAAGGAACGAGGCCTTATTCCATGATGAGCGGTGCCATGCCTTCCTGTGGCTGCTAAAATAAACAACAGCAAATCAGGTGCTATGGATTCCAGAGTAAGGTGCCGTAAGTTGCTCTAAACACCTAGAATTGTATCGTGGACTTCAAGAATAGTTAGGCTTCCCAGATGGGGACAGCCAAGGGAAAGTAAAACCTATGGTTTAGATATATGTCACCCAATTTGAGGGTTTAGAAAGCGAAACACTAGGGAATTAGAACCAGATTACAAAGGGTACCTGTGAATGTCAACTTGCTTAAGTGAGGTTGAAGGACACAAATTTTGCTCCTTCAAATGGGGAAGCATTACTATAGTGCCTACGAGATACGCTTCATGTTTTTAAACACGGTTTAGGTGAAGAAATTAACAACCTAATGTTTGTATCTAAACTGTCATCAGCCAGTCTTCAGAGAATTTCCGAAATAAAAATCTACTTATCAGATAAAATAGGGGAAAAAACAGAAGACCTGGATAAAAGTCTATCTGTGATGCCTCTTAGTTCCTTAGACATCTAACAGCTTTGAAACACAATTTTGCATTAAACTAAACATTAAACTTTTTGTTGTTGTTGTTGTTATTTAAAAAGCAAAAAGGGGACGGGGACTGCTGAGTGGGTAAAAGTTATGCAGTAAAAGCCTGCCCAACTGAGTTTAATTCTCATAACCCACATAAAAAGATGAATACAGGGTTGCAGCTATAACCCCAAGACTCACACAGTGAGAAGTGAAATGGGCATAAGAGAATCACCCAAAGGCAATTGGGTCAGCCATTCTCTTATACAGACCATCAGTAACAAGAGAGACTGCTCCTCATGGAAGGGAAGGCTGAGAACCAACTACCAAAATAAGTATGCCCTCTGACCTACACACACACACACACACACACACACACACGCACGCACACGCACACACACAAATAATAATAAAAATAAAAAAAACACTAAAAAATTAAAAGAAAAAAATTACTAAGT
This sequence comes from Chionomys nivalis, assembly GCF_950005125.1. Classification (NCBI taxonomy): domain Eukaryota; kingdom Metazoa; phylum Chordata; class Mammalia; order Rodentia; family Cricetidae; genus Chionomys; species Chionomys nivalis. Next base: position 36,493,260 of record NC_080094.1, on the reverse strand, counting down.
ACATCACAGGGAGAAAAGAAAGACTTGGGGAAAGAAGAATTGAGAGGGAAGGATGGGAGAAAAAAAAAAAACAAGCAAATTAAAAGGGTGAGAAAACCAGGAGGGGTCAGGAACAAAGGTGAGAGGAAACATTACTTTAAAAGTTAAATGGGTTTCAAAGCATTTTCTGTGAATCGATTTCCAGTCAAGGCCACCTTCAGACAGCCCTTAGACTTGTGATGTCAGATGTCACTCTAGGTTTAAGCTTCACGCGCACACTCCTGACAGCTGTCTACAATGTATTTAGAACCATTTGTAAAGGCGATGGTGAGAAAATACATTTTCAAAACATAACGTGAGCATGAGTGCTCTGTGCCCCGGGGATGCCTGGCCTACTGTGAAGGGCTGTTCTCACCGTGTCGACACTGCTTTAGTCTTTCATAGGTACCACGCAGGCCACACTGCACACCTGGCTCAGGGTGTGGACCCCACTGCTCTAGAAGACATGTGACAGCAGACTGCTTCAATCTTACCAATGAGGGAAAACCAAAGCGGTCTCTTCCTTTCAAAATAGTATACTACAAGTATATTTCATAATGAATTGGTGCCTTCCTCCATATCTGTGTGTGCCTCTGTGTGTTTGTGGGTAGGTTAAATACACTGGCTTCATTTTGAGCCTCTGATCCTGGCCTTTCATGTCACCTGAGGAAAAGTAGGACTATGTGTTTATAGATAGAACATGACAACAAAGGAGAGTTACTACATTAAAAAAAAATACTTCTTGAAGATTGTTGAAATTTCTCCAGTTGTCTTAGAAATCTTTGTTAAACATGATTGTCTAGAGGAACAGAGTAGGTTAGATTTTCTTATTGGCAAAATCTGACCTTTGGGCAAAGAAATTCCCATGCCTCAATCACTGACAAAATATATAGTATCCGGAAACGGATAAACAGGACTGTCAACTCTTGCCAAGACAGGTTAAGACAGTTTTGAAAGAATTTTTGCATTTGAAAATAGTATGTCATTTATTTTAGGCCTTAGCCAAAGTTGGTTGCTTCAACGTTGCAAATGAGACTTTGTGTGATTGCCCGGTTGGCCAGTTGACTCTGTCATTGTTGTACATTTTGGAAGTTGCTTAATTGCACTTTACTTACTCAAGTAATATTATTTTCCTTCCCAGATCTTCGATGGTGTTAGAGACTAGATAATTGTAGTTAATTTTCTTTCATGACTTGTCCAAGTTATTTATTATAAAGGACTGAAGCCAGTTAGAATAGGATATTTGTTTTTATTGTATATAATTTTGTATTAGGCTTAGAACTCCCTTATTAAAACAAAAGGGGGCTGCTGTAGGAAGACCTGCAGCTTGTGATTACCCGCCTACTGGGACATGGCCTCATATACTGTATACACAGATGCAAAACCTGCATCTGTCCCTTTTTCCTTCCTCCTTTCCACTGGCTGCTCGTTTGGATTGCGGGAATCAACTGGTCAAGCAGAAAATTCTGATTGGTGAGTTTACCCCTAAATAAATATTTATCTTTCTGAGCTAGTGTGGGTTTTCTTTCAAGCATCCGTTCATCACATGGTTCATTCCACAGTGTCAGTAGTGACAGATGCATCCATTCAAATGTAGGGAATAGTAAGCTGCCTCTTCTGAAGACCTCTTTTTAGCTGGGATGTCCTTTGGATTCACAATGAATTTTCTTTTCCCAGGCAATCCTCTCTGGAAACATAAACACAGTCAGAGGTATGTCTCCTTGGTAATTCTACATCCAGGAAGCTGCTAATCAATACCAATGATCACAAAATCTGTTCCAAAATATGCTCCATTATAGTTTCTTGAATATGTTTTTCCTTGATTTTATTTATAGATGTATGCCTCTGATATTCTTAGTGGGTTAATGTTGTCACTCATCCATAGGCTAGTGATGCGAGGAGGGGGAATTTGGGTATATGGATACTGTGTATGCATGTTCATTGTATAAATGTGTAATATATGAAAATATGTGCTACGTATATATACATATGTGTGTGTGTCTCTCTCTGTGTGTGTATGTGTGTAGTGTTTAGGAGAGTAAGAACTGTATGTGAGTACAGTGGATGATAGATGCAAGGTTGATATTGTGGTTATATAGTATGTACTTGCATCAATCAGTAAAGTACATTCACGTGATGATATATATGTATTTATGGACAAAATGTGTTTGTGTTTAGACTACTGGGATTTTTGCACTTATGGAATGTTGAGTGTACGTGAATGGTGTATATTATATTTGGATCAGTGTGTGTATGCTAGACTAAAAGAGTATGGTTATTTGTGGACAATATGTGTATGTGCATTTGCAAGTGAACACACTGAATTTTTATCATGCTCTGATCTGATAAAATGATGATTTAACAATATAAAGAACATTTCTCCTCTTCATAAAAATTTCCTGTTTGAAATAAGCTTTGAATATTTATTTTCATACACAAAGCAATAATTTATAATTTAGCCAAAGGTAGCCACCTTGGACTCTTGGAGAAAATATCCAAAATAATACTCCTTAAAAGCTATTTAGCATTAGAATGGGCATTCCATTTTTAGGTATCCAAAAGGGATGACAGAAGATAGCTAATGGTACATTATTTTAGGGGAGAAAAACTATGAAAATGTTTCTGACTGTAGCAACAATAAAATCCTAATGAAGCAGAGGAGCAGATGGAAATGGAAAAGCCTGTGCAATGTCAAAGCCCAAAACACAGTGATTTGTTAAATTACGGGGTTCTTTTCCCCTGAGAGAGGCACTGCAGTTTGCTGATAACTCAACAACTGGGATTATTATTGTAACACAGCAACGCCATTTTCTTCCAGAAACCTGCGTGAACTAATTAATTACATAGCTTTGGTTATTAGGTTAGAACCAGTTTTTCTGTCCCATTTCCAATGACTGAACTTCATAAACTGTCAGAAGCACGGACTTTTCCTGCCTGCTGACTATTGTGAATAGCTACAAAGACTTCTATCGTTGTCATAAGACAAATATCTTAAGAAAAACGCTGCTTGCTATATTGACTATTTGGAAGAACTCTCCTCTTTTCCAAGTTCCAAGTTCTTTTCCTTTTCCTTTTTAATTCTGGAACTACTGACTTCTTTAGTGAATGACAATCCATCATTGTGTGTGGCCTCTCTAAACATAATACAAGCATTAGGAGGCTGAGTGGCTCCGGAGAAAGATTTGATTCTGGTGCCAGCTGAGCATATCAGGCTAGATTGGTAAAATATAATTTCTTCCATCGCCCATATTGTCCTTTCTGCTCTAAACAAAAGTCCCCAGTCTATTTCTCAATAAAGAAATAAAATTTCAGAAGCCTCTCGAATGCAAGCAAATGGGAAATAAATGCTCTGTCCATTTTAAAAGAAAAGAATTGCCTTTGTTTCGGTTTTCCCCTTGAAGCAGTTAGGAAACAGAAACGAGACTGACCCCTGGAGGCCCAGTGAAAATTGTGAAGAAAACCTAGTTTCCTGCAGCTCCTGAGACCTTTTTTCTCCCACCAAGCCTTGCCATCTTCTCTAAACTTCTCCTGCTGCCACAGAAGCAAGCCAGTCTCTTTACCAATGAAAACATAAATTCCCAGTGCTCCATAAAGAGGAACCTGGTTTGAAACTATGCACATGCTGTGGATAACCAGGCAGACCAGAGGAATGCATAACCATGTGTTTGGGGAAGATCATACCAGGGTAACCAGTACAACATCGTCAATAAATGAACTGTATAGGACCATGGCAATCAACAGCAATGGAGGAGCTGCAACATTTCCACATATATTTAGATTATTGAATCATTCATTAAATTCTGTGAAATTTCACGCCCACAGTTCTGTACCTGGAACATTTTCCTAGCATACTGTCATTTCCATTCACCCTTACCCATGTGTTAAATTTTACCACAAATTAAATTCCTCCGTGAGTCTTTTTCCTTTCTTATGACAACACCTGTTTGGCACACACCTTGCCCCTTCCATTGATATATACGGAGAAGACAGTATTCTTCTCTAAGTTCTCACAAGTTTACCTTCCATTTTCCTAGTTATACAACTGTTGCAGTCATTTTCTCCCAGAGAATGTCACAGACTTGTGGGCTCTCATCTTGAACAGAAGTTAATTAATTCCAGAATCTTCTAATCTGTTCTATGATACACTACTGCCATCACACAATTAAGCTTTGAGATTGTCAGAGCACAGCATGGTTTTCTTTACTTCCTCGTCACGGAATGTGTCAGTTAATGTTCTGCTCCATGTGACTACTCAGATTCTCATGCTGGAAGACACTTCACCACAACCCTACATTTACAACTTCACCCTGAAAACTTGTACGAGCTGGTAAGTGGCTCCTGGACCCACACTTTTAACCCTGTAAATTATATGAATCCTAATAAAACATTTAATAATCTAGATGAAAATTATTATTCAGTAAATAGCAAGTGAATATTTTTTATTTATAATTCTTCAAGTGTTGATAGAAAAAATGTATTGCTATATATATTGAGCTAAGAGATTAAATTCCCTTGAGGTTGGGTAGTTTGCCAAGGATGGCATGCCTAAAAAAATATATACTAAGAATAAGATTTAAAACAAAAAAAAATTCTTGACATATTCCAAAGCTTTTATTTAAAATATAGCACTTAAGGATTAGAACAAAAAGACATCTACCAATGATTTGTGAAGAAAAGAGGCTATAAATTTGAAAATGAGCAAGGAGAACTCTATGTGGTGGTTTGTGAGAGGGAAAGAATGGGATGACATGACTTCATTATAATCTCAAAAGATAAAATAAATACATACTTTAAAATATTATAGGGGATGAGATATACCAACATAGAGCTAAGGGGAAAGATATCTTCCAGTACCAATAAGCATTCTAAAGAAGTTTCCCTATGAGCGCATGAGAACTCAAAACAAATTCTATTTGAATTACCCAGAACTGATATATTAAGAACCAAGTAAAGCAAACATACACTTGAGCCTCATTATTCATGGTTTCTGTATTCAAACTCTATCTACTCACTGAATCCAGTCAATAACCGCAAACTCGTGGAACTCTCACAGTCATTCACGGGGATATCGAAAGTAATGAAATTCTGGAGCTGTGTAAATTGATGATTTCAAGCTGAAATCAAGCATGGCAGTACTTTGTCTTCTTGTTTCATGCGCCATCTAAGCAGCTGTTTTCCTGGAACTCTATTTGGAGCCACGTTTTTCTCATTATTATACTTTGCTGATTCTTTTGCTTTATGGTGGCCTTCAGCATGGGGCCAAAACACTGTTTAGTGTCTCCAAGTCCAGGAAGACTAACTATGTCTTATGGTAAAAATGAATGTGTTGCATGAGCATTATTCAGTCACAGGTTATGATGTTGTGAATTTAATAACTCAACAGGATGGTACATTCGAAAGAAGATGGAGATTTCCACTTCCTATGTGAAACTGTTCCAGAAAGCACTGAGGAAATAGCCATACCATGTAAAGAAACATGGAAAGAGAGTAACAAATAGACATTTATACGTTTATAAGATAGCCACTAATTAGAAAACGCATAGTAGAAAGCATTAGTCTAAAATTAAAAACAAAAAAAAATTATTGTCCTATTATCCAGAACCAGGAAAGATGTCAAAATCTGCCATGGCACATGTTAAACATGTAGCATTTTAGTAAAATTTAATTTCCAGCTTTTACTAACTTTTCATTTCAAGTGACTGTCTAAAATTCTCTTTTTTTCTATTGTCTTCTTCGGTTTTTGATGGTTTGTGTGTTTGGTTTTACCATAGCTTGTTTAACAAAAAAGAAAAGTGACTTGACACTAATTGTACTCCTCAACTCTTAAAATTAAGGGAGAAATTCTTAAGTGTTCAGGAGGAGCTGAAAAAGTTTATTCTTTAAATAAGAAATTCGGTTTTTTTCATCTTTTGAAATCAAGTTTCTTTTCATCTCACATTTTAAGTGTGTTACCACTAAATATAATTAAGTAGGTCTCCTCTTATTCATATAGTTTCTATTCTCCTTTAAGAATGTAAGAATAGGGCCTGGGCAGATGTCTCGGTGTTAAAAATGCTTGTTGTTCTTGGAGAATACCCTGATTTGATTTCCAGCACCCACATGCCTGCTTACAGTCACCCATAGCTATTTCCAGGTTATCCAACACCCTTACCTGACCTTCATGGGCACCAGGGACGCATGTAGTACACAGACACACATGTGAGCAAAACATTCATGCATATACAATAATGTAGAAACAAACAAAAAGCCTAAGAATTATTTAAATTGCATTGTAATATAAATTACTGAAAAGCCATAAAGAGAAAAATAATTTCTCCTTCACCTACATACAGGCAATTGTTTCTGCAATTTAATTTTTCTACTTGATTGTAAATCATAGGGCATGCGGGAAGATTAATCTGTCATGGAGAATTACAATTAAAAATCTTCAAGTATGCTTTCACAAACAAGGCAGAAATGTTATATTCTTTGATGAAAATGAAACTAGCAGAGAAGGCTGGGACTCTAGGTGAAGCAATCAGAGTAAGACTGTTATAAATGTATAGTTGCTTTGACATCTTTAGTAGTTAGAGAGTGTCAACATGCCTTCTGAAGTTAACGAAGGAATTTCAAGTATGTGCTTGACTAGCATTATGTGTCAGCTTTGTGCTGAAGCTCTAGGGAACAAGATTCACAGATGTAAGATTCTAGGTAACAGATATGAAACATGCCTAGGATGCTCACAAAAACACCGTTCATAATATCATCAAATGAGAAGGCTAGATGCTTACAACCAGAAAGACGAATCGATGGGCTGTCCAAGGAGGCTACATCATCACTAACTGCCACAATAGAAACCAATTATTTAAACACCACATTAAAGAAAAGAACACAGAACAAACTCTATTTTCTGTAGCATTCCATTCACAAAACTATACAAGGAATAAAAACATACATCAATATACATCTGCTTTAAGTCAAGTAGTATTCATCCTAAGCCACCTCCTCTACTCACTGCACTGGCTACACTATTAGCATTCCACAGGTACTGACATGTGCTGGGGATTACATCATTTTAGCCTCTTTAAAGGTGTGCTTCTTCTTGAGAGAGGTGGTAACATGAGTGTATAAGAAACTATTTTGTTAGTATGCGCTGGATCCGTAAAAGGGCCTGTAATTGGAGGCCTTCCGCTCTGTTAGGTTCAGCAACATTGAAATGTGCACAGTGCACTCATTAGTATTTATCTGTTCTGGTCTTTAGCACTCGGTACACCCTTTACGGTCTGAACCCAGCCCTTGTAGAAGACCTCTGTAAGTATTTTATCCTTCTTTTCACATATTTTTACCTTTATTTTGAGATTATATTACAATTATTACAGCATTTATCTTTCCCTTTCCTCCCTCCAAACCCTCCCATACACTCATTCCCTGTTATCTCTTACATCCGTGGACTTTTTGATCAATTGTTATTGCACGCTTATATGTATTTTATAAACAACATAAAGCAGGAGAATCGGAGCTCTTTCCACAGATGGTATTTGTTTTCACGGAAAGCATGAAAGTTTAGCTAGACAGTAGAGTGCGCAAAGCTGGGTTCTGCCTTAAACTACTAAGATTATAGGCTAGGGTGGGGAACTCTCCAAATCCAAGGTACCATGCATAAATGGGACCTGCCACCCGCCTCAGGCCTTGCTTGAGTATTAAATGTCGATGACTAGAGATGCATTGCATTTACCTAAAGCACTTTCCTTGCCATAAAGCTAACTCTCCACACTCTTTCTGGCAAAGGTAAAATGTCATTTTGAGATCTATCTATCCTTTCCTCCTGTTTCTTCTCAGTTCTTCCTTTCCCTCCCCCGTCTCTCTTTCTAGTTTTCTTGCTCGGACTTTTAAAAGGAAGAGCATGAGACAGGTTTACAGAGTGCTATCAGAGACAGCTATTGATAGCAATGTGCTTTATTAGAAACAGAGAACTCCCCAGCCTCCCATCCTTGTCCCTTACATTGGTCTAAGACATTGTTCACTTTAGTAGTGCATCAGTCCACTCACCATCTGATAAGCTCCACTGCGCAATCTGCCTTCCTTGCCCGCCTAAAATAATTTTCACTTTCCTTACCCTTCCTATCAACTCACCTATTTGTTTTTGTGTCAATTGAAAGCTTATCTTTCCCTGTTTTTCCCTTCCTGACTTATGTATCCCATTTAATCTCCTACTGCTGTGATTCATTTTGATGTCTTGGTTGTTTAACCTACTGTGTCCCTTGGGGAGCGCAGATGTGCAGCAGGTGTTAGGCTAAGTGGAAGTAATTTGTAAATGATGAAAAATATTTTCACCATAATCTGTGTACAGTTGACTGTTATTTTCCTAAACATTTCTAGCCCCGGCACTTGACTGAAAGTTACAATTTGTTAACGTATCTACAACTATAAAATTACACAGGTCATAAACATATGATGTGACTAATTTTTACAAACTAAACTTAGTCACAGAGTCAATAAAAGATTGTGAAAGACAACCAGCCACTGTATCCTTGATTCTTCCTTCTCATCTCACCAAAACTGAATGAAAGAAAGAAAGAAAGAAAGAAAGAAAGAAAGAAAGAAAACCTCTATTTTGACTTCTAACATAATAAATTCATTTTTAATTTTTGTTTGAATAAAATCATATGTAGTTTATTCCTTTGCCTGAATCCATTTATTGAATATAAGGTTTTGAGATGTATTTATACCTCTGCTTGTAGTACTAGTTTGCATTTACTCGTTTCTAGATTTGTTCCATTGTATAAATATATCGCAATTCATTATCTTTTTTTTTTTTTTTTGGTATTTAAGACAGAGTTTTTCTGTATAACAGCCCTAGCTGTCCTAGAAGTAGCTCTTGTAGACGAGGTTGGCCTCGAACTCACAGAGATCTGCCTGTCTCTGCCTCCTGTGTGCTGGGCTTAAAGGCCTGTGCCACCACCATCCAGCATTATCACTTTTTTGAATAAAGATGATTTGATATATCTCCAGAGGAAAGCTCTATGGAAATCATGATATAAATTTCTATAGATGTCTTTTTTTTTTTTTTTTTTTTGGTTTTTCGAGACAGGGTTTCTCTGTGGTTTTGGAGCCTGTCCTGGAACTAGCTCTTGTAGACCGGGCTGGTCTCGAACTCACAGAGATCCGCCTGCCTCTGCCTCCTGAGTGCTGGGATTAAAGGCGTGCGCCACCACCGCCCGGCTATAGATGTCTTTTTATATGTATGTATTTGACTGGAGATATGCTTTGTAGAGAATTTGTTAGATCATAAAGTATTCACGGGGCTGGAGAGATGGCTCAGAGGTTAAGAGCATTGCCTGCTCTTCCAAAGGTCCTGAGTTCAATTCCCAGCAACCACATGGTGGCTCACAACCATCTGTAATAGGGTCTGGTGCCCTCTTCTGGCCGGCAGGTATGCACACAGACAGAATATTGTATACATAATAAATAAATAAATATTAAAAAAAAAATAAAGTATTCACGCCCTTAACTTTTGTAAACAACCAGTTTCCAAAGTGGCCAGACCGTTTCACATCTCAGCATCACATTACAGAATTTCCCTTGTCCTATGTCCTCAGCACTGTTATCCATGGAATTCACTTAGTGTTTATTGTTCCTCTCTTATTTTCTGTTTTATGTATTCGTTGCATGCTAGTTAATGAAGAGCTGTGTCATTTTCCAAGTGATTAATGCAATTGCTTGCCTCCTTCACAGGCTTGTCAGACATTTGAGTACTGTGTCACACGAAGTGATAATTAACACCTCTGGGGGTTGTATGGTGTTTCACAAACTGATTTCAATGATTTACATTTTATATGAAACTTTGTAGAATAGTAGAATTGATTGCACTTTTGAAAGCAACTATAGTTATATCCAGTGACCATTACTTCCATCTCAAATTACCTGTAGTAGCTCCATATAATATATATATTATATGTGTGTGTTATATGATGCTACATATATATATATATATATGTATATATATATATATATGTTCATAAAGTACATCCTCTGTCATTTTTCAAACCATTAGATGGAGATTCAGAAACTAAGTTTTGGTAAACTAGAAATCTCTCTGACGATAGCAAATACTTCACCCTTCTTTATCTGAAAATGTAAAGATAGTAAACCTAAGATTTTCCAGCTCTAATAATTTATAAAGTACTAGTATACATATCCTTGGATAGGTGAATAGCAATTCTCCTCCAGGTCCCTCCCCTTGGAGATTGGGAACCCTGTGGAAGAGGGCTAGCAAAGACTGCAAGAGTCAGAGGGAATAGAGAATACCAGAAGAACATGGGCCCCTGAATAAACTCAACAGTGCTTACATGGGTCCTCAGAGACTGAACAAGTAAACATGGGGTCTGAATGGGTCTGTACCAGGTCCCCTGTGTATATATTATGGCTGTTAACTTGGTAATTTGAGGGAAGATGTGTCTCTGGCTTTTTGCCTGCTCTTGAGATTCTTTCTTCCTGTTGGGTTCCTTGTCTAGCCTTGATATAAGGGCTTTTGCTTTGTCTTATTATATCTTGTTTTTCCTGTCTGGCAGATCTGCTCCTTTCTAAAGAGTAAATTAAAGGGGAGAGGATCTGAGGGAAATGGAAGGTGGGAGGCTAGAAAGAGTGGAGAAAGGAGAAACTGTGATTGGGATGAGAAAAGAATCTTTTTTCAATTTAAAAAAAAAGACTTAAAAAGAATAAAATGGATACTATACAATTAAAACAATTCACGTGGATTTAGAAGCCCTATTCCTAAATTAAAAAAAAAAAGAACTAGACATTTTAACTTCAGATTCACAATGGGATTTCACTGTAAAGTCCAACAACAGACAAATTGCACCACAGTATTTACTAATTGCTAAAATATAATAAAATTATTTCATGTAAATTATCTCATCTCAAACCAAAGACACTATTACTAGTATTTTACGGATGGAAAAAATATGTCTTGGTTTTTTCAACACAAGAAGCCAGGAAGGAGCAAAACTGGAACCATGGCCTTGGAGTTACAGTCTAAAATCCCACCTTCTTTCTAGGCCCCCATTTCCCTCCTAGAAAAGGAACAAGCCCTGGAGCAACTGTCCCAAAGCCACCACTGCTACTATTTAGCTGTGTGACTTGAGTCAGACTTCGTGATACTGTATGTGCCTTGATTTTCCCATGTACCAGAGAGCCTGAGATGTCAAGAATGAAAATTCGCAGAAATGTATAAGCTGCCAAATACAGCCAGTGGCCTCTATTTTAATGTTATTTTACTTATACTTTCAATATGATCTCATCATTGTAGCCATTGCTCTACTAGCAGTGTCCCTGATTGTCTCTAATTCTTTCCCTCATGATTCCTAACCAATCACCTACCAAAAGAAATAAGAGGGCATAATCTAATTGGAAGATGTGCACACCAGAACCAATCACAACAAGCTGTAGAGGGCCAACACAGTCAAGTGTAGCTGGGAGAAGGAAAAAGCACACTTCTTTTCTACATTGAAAGTGGATACATTTTTTTATTGCATTAACCAGAGAGAGGTTAAGGTGCACAGACTGGGAAATTAAACTTATTCTGAACCAATTCTAAATGAAAACAATCTCGGGAATATCTCATATGTCTTCTGACAGAGGGGCATCCATTGGGGAGATTACGTCTGTTATCAAGGAATGCAATGAACTTTCCATTTACATTGGACATTTATAATCTGATGAGAGAACGGGTACATTTATCTAGTCTTTTAAAAGGGAAAAAGAAACCCTACAAATCTGTCCATTATACCTGCTGAGAATCTAAAGTGAGGTCAAGACAAAAACAGATTATATTTGATAGTGTTAATAAGAGTTTATTGCAAGTCCTGCTAGCCAGCTCTCCCTCTGTAGATTTCTGAATGGCTTTGGAAGCTGAGCTATTCTTAGAGTAATGAGAAAGAACCTTATCTCACACCATAGGAAATTTAAAGATCTCCATGCCTTTCAAAGTCTTATTGACGCCCTTTAGTACGAATAAAAGTCAAGGTGGCTATTGTCACAAACACCTGTGCAATATGAGGCTGTAGGAGGAACTCTGAAATCAAGGACATGCTTTCCTTGTGTGGCATTGGTAACAACACCCCAAAGGACTACTATGTGACTGTGTCTATTTCCACAATTAAATCACTACTGGGGACAATATCAGCATTATGTAATACCAGTACTAAACATTGATTCTGTTTACTTTAAATAATAGGGACTGTGTCAGAAAAATATTTGAGACCCAAAGCATTAGTGGTTGGTTAGAATCCAGGTGGCAGAAGTTAAAATAAGGACAGAGTAGAAAACAAGAGGAATGGCTGTAGGCTCCTGTCCATAAAACTCTAGTCAGAACACTGCCTTTATCATGTGTCCAGTATATGTCTCCCACTGGGTTCGTGCTGTACTTATTGTGTGTGTCCTTGGTTCCTGGGGGAGATCACCTAATTGACTGAGTTTGCATCATTGGTAGCCTCCTTTCTCCAATAATTAAAACCATGTAAAGGAGAGAGATGGATCATGATACCATTCAGCTTTCCCACTAGACATCTGAAGCTCTTCTTTCACTAAGACTACACATGACATTTCACTAACTACCACCCCAAACCTCTATTTTGTACATAATTCAAATCCTTATATTTAAACTACTTTTAAAGAGAAGTGAAATTTGAATAAAAATGAATGGACTTGGAAAGAATAAGTAAAATAACCAAAACTCAGACAAACACCACATGTCCTTTGTCATACTTTTTCATAGATAGTTCCAAGCCATATATATGAATACATGTAAATGTGGATAAAATATTATAGAAGAAATAAAGGGAAGATAAATACATAGCTGATGAGGAAGGATATGATGGGCAAGGACTACACAACTTAATCCAAAAGAAAAGAGACTGGTGGTTAGGGGTATCTTGGAGTAGGGGAAGATGAAAAAAATAAATATTAAAACATACTTTGTTCAAAAATTCCGTAATACCTAAAACTTTCTATGTTGTGTTTTAAAGATAGTTTTTAAAAAACCTTGGCAACTGTTGCTAGTGGATACATGCCATTTGCCCCTACATGTGACCTTCAGGCATCAGAGTTACGTTTGATTATAGACAAACTTTGTGTTAACTCTTAAATGTTGAATTCTTCGAGGCAGAGTATCATAAAGATCCAATTGGTTGTTTGTTGTAGCTGTTTTCTGTATATCTATGGTGAAAACTGCATCTTCCTATGGAGATACTTTCACTCATCATATGTGGTTGAACAAATGCAAAGAAGATGAGCAATCTCATCTCAAGATAGAAGGTAGAGCCACTGTTGGGCACTGAAGCGTAAGCGGAAAAGGTCCTTTACTCTCTTGAAGTGCCCTGATTGGTCTCTTTGATTCTTTCCAACTCCTAATTCCTAATTCTATGCACCTCAAATCAAGGTCCAGGGTATAACAAAAGGGAGTGGGGTCTCTGAATTGATGGGTGACAGATTGCTTCAGGATTTATCTCTTGACTTCTTTCCCATCATTGCGTGACAAATTGGCTACTAGAAGTAAAGGGTAGAAAAGAGTCCTGTCATGGGGACTTGGGGCAGGGGTGTGTGAGTGTGTTGTCTTCTCTTCTTATTCCAGTATAGGAAAAGAGGACATTGGTCCCAACTGTTGGCTCTTGAATTCAGCCACTCTTGCCCATCTCCTCAAAGGCACGTGCCAATTCCTCAGTTTCTCTTCACTGTAGCATTTTGTCTCTGTCATTGAGGTCAGCATGGAAACACAAGTGTTCATACTGAACACTCACAATGGTTACATTATTATCCAAGAACTGTAACCATTTATAATGACTTGGCTTGACATCTCAGACCAGCTTGCTATTTTCCTCACCTTACCATATTGTATGACAGTTGGGGGTGAATGTAAAGAGTAAAAATTCAGGAGACAGAGAGCTTGGATTCAAATCTTACCATCCTATTTGCCTCATTTCTTCTTTATAAATGTAGACAATAATCGTAATACTTTATAACAATTTTGAGAGCATTCAGTGGGGGAAAGCCCCCACAACTATGTCGGAAATACCACATTCAGGAAATGTTCTTCCATCTGTTTAACCCCTCACCTCACTTCATAGCCCTGTCTCCCTTTTCCTGGGAAGAATCACCCAGTCTGCGACTAAAACATGGTTCTGACAAGTGGAGAGCCTGGGGTGTGTCCATAAAACTGCACATCTCATCAGGATGTAAGATGACACTCTTACCCTGACCAAAGGACAAAGGAAATCTCTGAGGTCTGCCTGTGTGCTTTCCTTCAAATTACAATGTTTTTGATCCTTCCTCCTCAACAGGCTAGAGGGCACCTAAATTCTTATTATGGAGTTGATGCCTTAAGACAGTTTTCCTTAATTTTATTTGATTTGAATTTGGTTTTTTAGAATATTTTTCTTTATTTCTGACATTTATAAATTATTTTCATGATGAGAAAAATCTAGGGATTATAGTTTTAATGTATTAGTAAGTAATATTAAAATAAATGACAAGCCATGAACTGGTGAATTAAAACAACTAATAATTGGATTGGAGAAATATAAAAATTCTGAATTCAGTGAACTGGCACCAGTCTAATTTAAATGTCTAATTAAAAGCTATTTGGAGGAGCAGCATATACAAACTACACTGCAGTCATCTATGACTGGGAAGAAGCTTCATAACCACAAGGAAAATCAGAATTGCATGAAGACGCAGGAACAGGCTGTAATCTTTAATCAGAGTACTCTGTTTTAATCAAGGCCTGTCTGCCTCTCCGTCCCATTACCACTTCATTAAAACACGCTGTCCCTGGTGCTGAAGCTGCTGTTAGCAGTTTAATGGAAGAGTAACCAAGCTTCAAGGCAGAAAAGGAGGTAGCAATCCAGGATAGAAACAAGAGCTTCCAAAGTTGGCAGAGAGCTGCAGAAGAAGAAAAGGAAGTCAAGATTAGAACTGATTTAACCAGAACAAGCCTTCCATCCTGCAAGTTGATTCATCCAGAGGGCTATTCTTAGTGGAAGGCTATTTAGCACATTGTCAAATATGTCATTCTAACAAAGTGTGATCCTTAGTACAAATAGCTCATAAGCAATGACATATTTAGATTGCCTGTACAGAAGTGGCAGGGTATGTGCAGCTAGGCAGAAAGAATTTTATCTTTATGCAGGGAAAAAAAGATTCCTAAAACTTCTAAATTTGGGTTTATTTTTGAGACTTACCAGTCTCTGGGACAACCAGCTTGTCATGGTTAACTTTGCCTCTTTGTTTTCTCAACTGTAATGTAATCAAGAAAAGACATCTTCTACATGGTCTTGTTATGAGAATTAATTAGAGAATTGATGAGTTAATATGTGTGTAGATATGTCTCTGTACACATATATGATGTGATGTGAACAGTAGCAAGAGAAGTAATCTCTTACTAACGAGCTGCTTTCATCACTATTATTAATATTATCAGTAAAAAAACTTTTTCCCACACAGCAGAATGGCTTGTGACAGCTTGATAGGGTTTGCTGAAATAAATCCATTATTGGAGTGAACCTCACTTATATTGCTAGTTAAAAAGTCCTTTTATTCTAGAGGATGGACCCTTTCTCTGAAAAATGCCTTTTGTCATTAAGATAGATAAAAAAAAATCTATCTCTCACCTTTTCCCTTTTTCCCATTTTGGTAATGTCATTAGTTCAGTGCATCCTTCCACTCAGAGGCACTTTGCAAAACTCCAACACTGACAAGACACTACATTGGATTACATTCCCACCTCATTGAAGACCAAGGATGACAAACATGGAAGCTAATAGACTCTCCTATGAATGAAAGAGCTGCAGCAGACACAGCCCTCTGTAGCGTGCTGGCACGTCTATAAACCTGCATCCCAGTTAAGCTGTTTGCTTATAGGTAGGGACACTCTGCTTGATGGAGTATTTTCCTCATGAGCTCAACATAAATGTCAGGACATCCAGTGTAGGCCCACACCTCACTGCTGAGTCCACATTCAGGAACCTCACACTGTGTCTTTCTCCTCTCATCTCCACTTTCTTGATTCTGTGTAAATAACGTAGTGCAGCAAAGGGATGTAACTTGGAAAATAAATAGAAAGGTGAAAGACAAAAACCTTTCTCCTCCTTTCAGACGCTCTATCAGTAATGTAAACTAAAAATTAATTAGTTGATTAATGAATTAATTAAAATCCCCACAGTCAAAATAGGGTGAGAACAGCAGATAAATTACTCTCCTGCTGAATAAATGAACAAATCAATAGATCCCTAGGTCGTATACGTTGCCTTTTCATCGAATCAAGTATTTTTGTTTTGTTTCATTTTAAAAAAAATTAAAAACTAGGAAACTTAAACAACCAGGGGCCATTTTCACAGTTTACCATCTAAGAAAACACAGAAGCAGTAATTAAAACAATCTGGGACTCTAGGAAGATAGACAGAAAATCTGTCACCACTGAGACTCTCAAGAAGGGAATAAAAAGAGTCCTGGAGGATGAAGCGGCAGTGACAGTTTGTTACATCGACCCCAGCGTGATGAGCAGGGAAAGAACACAGCAGAGCTCTCTGCCAGGGGAAATGTCAGCTGATGTGAGAAGCTCGTGGAAAAACACCAGAAAGGTGATGACAATTCTGCCCTTTTGCCAACTTCAGAAAGGGCCTGAATTTCCTTTGGGCAGCAGGGATTATCCCTGTAGTCATTCTCACGGGCTCCTTCTGGAAAGAGACAACCACACTGCTTGTCTCAGCCTGCATCACCTTGAGATCTAGGGTTTAAACTTTTTCAACGTGTATCCTGAAAGTATCAATAATTCCTGTCACTTGATTTTTTTTATGTTTCATTTATTTATTTATTTTTCATCCTGATCGCAGTTTCCCTCACTCCTCTCCTCCCAGTCCCTTCCCCCTACCTCCTGTCTTCAGTCCGCCTTCACATCCCCATCCATTCTATTCAGAAAAGGTTAGACTGCCTATGGATATCAACAAAACCTGGCATATCAAGTTGCACAAGACTAAGAACCTCCCCATGTATTAAGGTTGGGCAAGGCAACCCAGTATGAGGAACAGGGTCCCAAAAGCCAGCATAAGAGGAGAGATGGCTCAGAGGTTAAGAGCATTGCCTGCTCTTCCAAAGGTCCTGAGTTCAATTCCCAGCAACCACATGGTGGCTCACAACCATCTGTAATGGGGTCTGGTGCCCTCTTCTGGCCTGCAGGCGTACACACAGACCGAATATTGTATACATAATA
Organism: Chionomys nivalis; assembly: GCF_950005125.1. Lineage (NCBI taxonomy): Eukaryota > Metazoa > Chordata > Mammalia > Rodentia > Cricetidae > Chionomys > Chionomys nivalis. The sequence continues at coordinate 36,476,000 of NC_080094.1, read as the reverse complement.
AATAAGTAAATATTTAAAAAAAGAGTCAGAGACAGACTTGCTCTCACTGTTAGGAATCCCACAAGAAGACCAAGCTATGTAACTGTCACATCTATGCAGAGGGCCTAGGTCAGTCCCATTCAGACTCTCTGGTTGTTGGTCCAGTCTCTGCGAGATCTAATGAGCCCAGGTTAGTTGAATCTGTGCGTTTCCTCTGATGTCCTTGAACCCTCTGGCTCCTACAATCCTTCCTTCCTCTCTTCAGCTGGATTTCCTGAGCTTAGTTAGCCTAGTGTTTGACTGTGGATCTCTGCATCTGTTTCTACCAGTGGTTGGATGAAGCCTCTCTGATGGCTATTGGGCAACACCAATTTATGAGTAAATCAGAGTATCATTAGGCATCATTACATTGATATTTATTTTTTCTCCAGTCATGTTGATTTTGTTTTAAATGCTATAATTCTTTCAGGTGCATAAGCTCCTATTTGTTCACAAATATTCAATCAAGCCTAAATCACTAGCTCCATGCATTTAGTCTGCTGACTGTTGTGAAATTTCTCAATCACTTTGAGCTCTTAATGTGTGCTTTTAAAGGTGAATTTATTAGGAATACCCTGCAATTGAAGACATCTGACCTCAATTGCTGTTCTTAACCCACTTTGAGAACAAATGAAATCTAGTCAAGGTTTCTGTTCTCTGGATCCAGCTTCACTCCTCTTGTTAAATATCAACTAAAAGAACATATATAACTCTGTTAATATCACACCAAGTAGACTTTGGAACAAAACACTAGAAATAGAGCAGAACATTATATAATAATGGATAAGTTAATTTCCCATGGAAACATAGTGATATTACGTGTTTATGTGCCAGAAAACATAATTGCAATGGCTGAAAAAATAGCCAATGGTAAAGTGCTTGCCTACAGATGCTGTATCTTCATTTGACTTGCCATCACTACAAAAATAAATAAAAATTAATAAACAAAAATATATTTAAAATCCGACAAAATGTCTGAAGCAAAAGCCCCTAGAAGAGAAAAGAAAAGTTGATCATCATGGTTATTGTCAGAGACGTCAATATTATTGTCAGCAACTGAAATAACTGGCCAGAGCAGTAAAGATCTAAAATAATTCAACGATATCATTAATCAACAAGATCCAGATCTAAGTAACATTTTTCCAGTTAAATTGGACACCTTGCCCAATTTAGTCATACTCTAGACCACAAAACAAATGTGAAGACACTTTAAAATATTGAAATCATGTAGAAATAATTCTCTTACCCAGTAAAATAAAAATGTCACTAACAGAAATGAAACAAGAGCATTGTAAAATATTTATAAACTAAACATCAGATTCCTAAATAACCTGTGAATTAAAGAAGTAGTCTCAAGGAAAACGTAAAACTTTTTAATTTGATGAAAATTAAACTGCAGTGTATCAAAATTTGCAGGACACTGAGATAGTACTGAAAGATAAATTCCTAATTCTCCAAAAAGAAAAAAAAACTATGTTTAATAACTTCAACCACACTTTATGAACCTAGAAAAAGAAGGACAAAATCAACCCAAACAAGCAAAATTTAAAAAAAAATAAATATTAAGGAAAATAATAAAATTACAGACAATGTTGATACAAGAAAATCAATGATATAGCATTGCAAGATATTTGGCTCTAGAGGGGATCCCAGGTGTTCACCGGGATGTCCCCAGCTAGGTCCTTGGGCAGCAGAGGAGAGGGTGCCTGAACTGTCCTGGCCCCACTATCACACTGATGATTATCTCGAATATCACCATAGAATGATGGAGGAAATGTCTTTGGATATTATGGATCTGTAGGCCGAAGATGGATGCCCCAACGGTACAGAGGAACTTTGGGTGACTGTCCAGGCAGCGAGATGTCTCTGTGATTTCTAGAGTTTTGTAAATTGCTTACTTCTCATTTACTTAAGTAATATTATATCCTTCTGGAGTCTTTGGTGGAGTTGAAGAATAGTTAATTTAGTTATAGTTTTCCTTTGTTATGATAAAAGATAAAGTAGATGTAAATATTGTAACCGTAATTCTTGCTTGATAACTGTTTTGTTATATGTAATTTTGCTATGTTAAAGTTAAAGACTTCCTTTTTTTTGTTTAAATAGAAAAAGGGGAAATGATGGAGGAAGGTCATTGGTTAAAAAATAAAGAAACTGCTTGGCCCTCATAGGTTAGAACATAGGTGGGTGGAGTAAACAGAACAGAATGCTGGGAGGAAGAGGAAGTGAGCTCAGACTCGATAGCTCTCCTCTCTGGGGCAGATGCGATGAAGCAAGCCGCCAGGTCAGACATGCTGAATCTTTCCCGGTAAGACTGGTGCTACACAGATTATTAGATATGGGTTGATTGGGATATGAGAATTAGCCAGCAAGAGCTAGAGCTAATGGGCCAGGCAGTGTTTAAATGAATATAATTTGTGTGTTGTTATTTTGGGGCATAAGCTAGCTAGGTGACCAGGAGCTGGGACGACAGGAACACAGCCCGCAGCTCCCCCCAACAATAGAATCTTCGTCCTGCGACAGATGGAAATAGAGACAGAGTCCCTCATCAGAGCAATGGACTAAGCTCCCAAGGTCCAGTTGAAGGGCAATAGGAGGGAGAAGAAAAGCAAGGAAGTCAGGACCGCGAGCCGTTGGTCCACCCAATGAGGTAGTGTGCCTGTTCTAATGGGAGCTCACCAAATCCAGCTGGACCGGGTCTGAATGAGCATGTGATCAAACCGGACTTTCTGATTGTGACTGACAATGGAGGCTGACTGAGAATCCATTGATAAAGGCACTGGGACTTGTTTCTACTGCATGTACTGGCTTTTTGGGACCCAAGTCTATTTGGATGCACAGTTTCCTAGGCCTGGATCTAGTGGGGAGGGCCTCAGACTTCCCACAGGGCAGGGTTCCCTGCCCTGCCGTCTCTCAAGCAGGGAGAGGGAGCGAGGAGGGGGAGTGAGGGAGTGGGAGGGGAATGGGAGGAGGAGAGGAAGTGTAAATTTTTGAATGGAAAAATTAAAAAAAGAAAAATAACTGGTGAGCAGGTAGCAATGATAACAAAGAGAAAAAGAAGTATAAATTATTAATAATAGAAAAGATAAATGACTAAATATGAAATAGATTATTTGAATATCTTTATCCAGCAAATTGTTTTCATAACTTTTAACTTTCCTAATTATTTATGTATTTCTTTATTGTATTTGTGTACATGTGTCTGTGCATGTCTCATGGTGTACCTTTGCAATTCAGAGAACTTATGTGAGTTGATTCTTACACTGTGTGTGTTTTGAGTATCAAATTCAAGTCCTCAAGCTTGACACCAAGCATTCTTACCTGCTGAGCCATTTTACCTACCTGAATGCATAATTTCTTAAAGCCATAAAAAAAAATTCTGGGCCATATTTTCTCACTGGAGAATTCTGTTAACTAGTTGAAGTTGTAACATCAGTTTTTGCCTATGTTCTTGTAGAAACATTTACAGCTGTTTCTTCCAAGTCGCAGAATAAAAGAGGCACAAAACATTAATTCTGTATACTGCCAATAGGTATATCAACACTAAAATGAAAGAAGCAATATCTTAACAACTCAAAAACAGAGAAAGATTTAGGTACATATCTAAGAAAATGCTTTGACTTACTTGCTGAAAGTGTCAAAACATGATGAAATAAATCAAGAGAGTTAAAAAGAAATGATATGTGCTGTTTTCATGTATCGGATGATTCACTGCAACAAAGATGCCATTTTCTGTAAGCTCATGGGTTTTGCTCACTTACTATAAAAATCCAAGAAACATTTTTGTCGATACAGACATGATAGTTCTAACATTATGCGGAAATACAAATAAACGAAAGCAATTTTAAAAAATTGGAAAAGTAAAATACAATAAATCCATTTTATTGATTCTAGAAGCAATCTATGAACACTAACCAATACTATATTAATGATGGAAAAATAAACATATAGATTAATTTTGAAAATTTCAAACCCTGGATATAAATACTGATTCCATTGCTAGTGTCCCCACGAACTGCCCAAGCCACACAACTGTCACCCACATTCAGAGTAACTAGTTCGGTCTTATGCAGGTTCCACAGCTGTCAGTCCAAAGTCAGTGAGCTCCCACTTGGTCGGTTCAGCTGTTTCTGTGGGTTTCCCCATCATGGTCCCTTGGCTCTTTGGATCCCATTCCCTATGGAGGGTTATCTTGCTCCCCTAGATACAGGGAAGATGGCCTTGGTCCTGCCTCAGGTGATGTGACAGACTTAGTTGACTCCCATGGGAGACCTCACTCTCTCTGAGGAGTGGATGGGGGTGGGGTAGGAAGAAAGTGATAGAAGAGGGAAGACAGGAGGGAGAGGGAACTGGGATTGGTATGTATAATAAGATTGTTTAAAACTAAAATAAATAACAAACTCTGAAATAGAGGCCTACTAATAAATCTAACTTACCTTTTGACAGACACAACAGGATCACCATGGAGAAGAGACATTCTGTTAAATAAAAATAATGGGCTAAAGGGATATTCATAGGGACTTGACTTGCATGCTGTATAGTCAGGTAGTTTAAGGTAAATTGTAGGATTATAACACTTTTAGAGAAAGAATCAAATCTTCTGAATCTAACACTAAGCAAGGAGTTCTTAGACACGATGGACCATTGTACACAGGAACTTGCAATGGCTATGACAGCATCCACAAGATCTGAACAAGTTCAAACTATCCAGTATGAACAGAGGAGCAGCTCATGAAGTCCTACCACTAACTAAGAAGCTGCTGACTGTGAGCATAGAGAGTCAGTTTGCTTCAGAGATGCAAATCCTGAAAAACTGCCCCTGCTCCAGTTGGTGGCTCTGTATCAGTCCCACACAGGGAGCACTAAGTGAACTCGGTTGAGAGAGGAAGGGAGGGAAAGTAACACGGGATTAGGAAGAGAAAAGAAGTGAGGCAATCGGAGAACTGGAGGAGAGGGACTGGGGAGGGTTTGATCAAAGTACATTATACTGAATACAAGATTTAAAAAACAGAGAAAAGCACAAGAAATAGAAGAGAAACATGACAAAATGACACTCATCAAGATGAAAGATTTGCCCTTCCTAATGTGAGTTTAGAAAGCAAGATGACAAGCCATAAACTAAAAAAAAAAAAAAAAAAAATTAAATCCACTTATCTAAAAAAAAGACTTTTATTGATGATATATAAAGAATTCATAACACTCTACAGAATAAAAAAAATTTATTAGAGTAATTGGAAAATACACAAGGATCCATTTTATTGCAGAAAGTATGCAAAAAGCAAAAAACCTCATGAAGAGATTCGATATCATTAGTAATGAGAAAAATGCAAATTAAAGCCATATAAGATATCAGCACATACCTATCAGAAGGTCTTTTTGAAAATGACACCACATAGTATCTAGATGTGTATAAATTAGGCCATTAATATAGATTTGGGATAGAGATTAAAATAAGCACATTGGAAAATAGTATTCAATGTCTCTAAAAGCTAAATATGCATCTACTACACAATCTAGCAATTACACTCCTGGGCATTTATCCCACTGACATAAAAATATGTTTGCACAAAAATCTAACTAATGTTTGGAGTATCTTTATTCTTAGTAGCCAAAACATGGAAACAACTCAAATGCTCTGTTATTGGTAAATAGCTAAATACTGTATGTGCATCTACACAATTAACCCCAGAATTTATTTTTAAAACAGCAAACTATTGATACACACCTAAAGGAATCTCTAGGAAGTTATTATGGATGTGAAAGGGCACACTAAAGAGCTAGATAATATATAATTCCTCTATTAATACATACTTAAAATGATAAATTATAGAAATGGGTAGCAAATTTATAAATGTTGAGGATTAAAGAAGAAACACAGGTAAAGTAGGAAAGTAGATGTTATAAAATGGCAAGAAGAATGAATTTTAATATAAAAAGAATATTTCACACTGATTCAGCCACTATGAAAATTAGTATGGCAAATTATCAAAAAGATAAAACCAAATCTGCTATGTGACCCAGTTAGTGATAATTCTGTGGCCTATGGCCAAAGTACTCAAAAGCCAATGCCAGATATTAGTTCAGCAATGGTCACAAGTGCTATATTCACAATTGCTAGGAAATGGAAACATTCTAAATGACCTCCAACATATGAGTGGATTATGAAAGTGTAGCACACATACGCTATAGGATGCTGTAATGTATAGTATAAATACATTTCAGTGGTAAAGAAAAAATAAACTCATGAGTTTTTCAGGTAAAAAGATAGAACTAAAACAGATTATATTGAGTGAGGTCACTCAGACCTAGAAATATAATCACTGCATGTTAACTTTTACAGGTTGAACCAAACAAAAAAGGTTACCTAGGCACATAATAATCAAAACACTAAACATAAACAAAGAAAAATTTTAAAATCTGCAAGAAAAAAAAATGAGATCAAAGGCAGAGTTATTAGAATTGTACCGGACTTCTTAGTGGAGACTCTTAAAGTCAGAAGGGCCTGGGCAGATGTGCTGAAGACTCTAGGAGACCACAGATGCTACCCCAGATAACTATACCCAGCAAAACTTTGAATCACCATACAGAGAGAAAACAAGATATTCCATGATAACATTGAATTTAAACAATATCAATCTATAAAGTCAGCTCCACAGAAGGTGATTGAAGAAAAATTTCAACCTAATAAGGTTAACTAAACCCATAAAAACATGGCGAATCTCAAGTGATCGAAAGCAAAAGAAGGGAAACACACACAAACACACACACAGGTAGGCACAAAATGCACCACCACAAATAAAAACAAAATAACAGGAATTAATAACCATTAAACATTGATATTTCTCAATAGTAATGGTCTCAATCTTCCAATAAAAAGATACAGACTAACAGATGGATATGAAAACAGGACCCATCTTTAAAAAAAAAAATCTTTTCTCATATTATATATCAATCCCAGTTCCCATTCTCTCCCCTTCTCTGCTTCCCCCACCTTCACCCCACCCCACCCCTGTCCACTCCTCAGAGAGGATAGGGTTTCCCATGGGGAGTCAACAAAGGCTAGCACATCACTTTGAGGCAGGACCAAGGCTCTACTCTCTATATCTAGACTGAGCAAGGTATCCCTCCATAAAAAAAATGGGCTTCAAAAAGTCAGTTCAAGCACTAGGGATAAGTCGTAGTTGCACTGCCAGTGGTCCCACAGACTGTCCCACCCACACAACTAACTGTCACCCACATTCAGAGGGCCTACTTTGGTCCTATGCAGGTTCCCCTGCTGTCAGTCCAGAGTCAGTGAGCTCCCATCAGCTCAGGTCAGCTGTTTCTTTGGGTATTCCCATCATAGTCTTGACCCCTTTGCTCATATTATCACTCTTCCCTCTCTTCCACTGGACTCTGGGGGCTCAGCCCAGTGCTTAATTGTAGATCTCTGCATTGCTTCCATCAGTTGCTGGATGAAGGTTCTATGGTGAAATTAAGGTAGTCATCAATCTGATCATAGAGGAAGGCCAGTTCAGGTACCCTCTCCACTATTGCTTAGGGTTTTAGCTGTGGTCAGCCTTGTGGATTCCTGGGAATTTCCCTAGCTCCAGGTTTCTTGCTAGCCCCATAATGGCTCCCTCAGTCAAGATATCTCTTTCCTTGCTCTCCCTCTCTGTCCTTTCCCCATCTTGGCCATAGTGTTCCCTAATGATCTCTTCCTGCTCCTGTTTTCCCCTCCTCCTCTCCTTCTACCCTCCCTTCTCCCCATCATGCTCCCAAATTTCTCAGGATATCTTGTATATTTCCCCTTCGCAGGGGGTATCCATGTATGTCTCTTTTTCTCTTTGTTACCTAGCTTCTCTGGGGCAGTGGACTATTGGCTGGTTATCCTTTGCTTTATGTCTATTATCAACTTATGAGTCAGTACATACTGTGTTTATCTTTCTGGATCTAGGATACCTAACTCAGGATGGTTTTTATCTAGTTCCATCCATTCGCATACAAATTTCAAGATGTCAGCTTTTTATCAGTGAGTAGTACTCCATTGTGTAAATGTACCACATTTTCTTCATCAGTTCTTTGGTTGAGGGCATCTAGGTTGTAGTCAGACTGATGATTATCTTAAATATCACCATAGAACCTTCATCCAACAACAGATGGGGAGCAGAGGCAATGACTCACATTGGAGCACTGGACTGAACTCCCAAGATCCATTTGAAGAGTGGAGGGAATGAGAGTATGAGCAAGGAATTCAAGACCATGAAGGGGTCATCCACTGAGACAGTTTGCTTGAGCTAATGGGAGCTCACCAACTCCAACTGGACTGGGAGTGAACGAGCATGGGATCAACCAAGCCCCTCTGAAGGGGGTAGACAGCTGGGGCAGACTGAGGGGCCACTTATAGTGACACTGGAATGTGTCTCTACTTGCATATACCAGCTTCATGGGATCCTATTCTCTTTGGATGTAAACCTTGCTCAACCTAGATGTAGTAGGGAGGGCCTTGGACTTTCCACAGGGTGAGGTGCATGGCACTCCCTTAGAGTTGGAGTGTGGGGGGAGGGTCTGTGGAGGGAGAGGGAGGGGACTGGGAGGAGGGGAGGGAGTGGGAATTTGGTATTTTTTTAAGTAATAAAAAAAAGAAAAAATAGTCAATAACGAGGACATAAATCTGGAAAAGAGCAAGGAGGTGTATATGGGAGGATTTGAATGGAGGATAGGGAGGGGATAAATAATTTAATTATATTATAATTTATATACTATATATTATATATAACAATATAACATTAAAATAAATGCATTTATAATAATTGGTATATATTAATATATTATTAAAATATAACATATAACAATATAAATGTATGTATACTATATACAAACCTCACAGTCCATATAATGTTACGTGTGTGTGAGTATGTATGTATATATATACATATAAATATATATGTATATTTTATATAAATAAAATTTCAGGGTTGACAACTTGAGATAAATTAGACCTCAGGGAGGATATTTTCAGGACAAATCTAGCTTGAGTTCTCTGGGTCCTGTGTCCAAAGTACATGGTGTCTTCAACAATAGCGACTTACCTTCCATGCCTGGGGAACAACCAAAGGCAGCAATAGTAGTTGTTGTAGGAGTCTCTTGTACAACACTGACTAGTAACTCAAAAGTGGGCTTTTCATGCCTAGTGTTTTGGTTTTTGTCAGATATCGTACAGCTCTTAGAGGAAACATTGTCAGCCTAGATGAAACAATTTTACTTAAACCATATACATAGTATATAATATACTGTATACAAAGACTTGTATGTAATATGTAATTTTAGACTGATGGATGATGACATGGTGCCTATGACTTTTTCAGGATGCATTGTTATTTTACCTGAGGAGGGCTGCTTTGGTGACAGAAATGCTCTGTGTTTAGCTGAATCCAAACAAACACCTTGGTTGTGCTATTTCACTAAAGCGTTGTAAAACTTCATCATCAGGGAAAATTGGGTAAAAAGATACACCCTCTGTGTGGTTTATTACAATCCAATATGTCCACATTTATCTCAAGGTAAAAAAGCTTAATTTCATAATGTCAACACTGGCATGTTGCTCATAATTTTGCATCTAGTGTGAGAAATGTACTGGCTCAGCACCACCACCAGCTGTCGGAGAAGCTGCCCCTCTGTGAGCTCACATGGCACATGAAGCAGATATTCTGCCATCTGTGCAAAGCCCTTCTTCAGGCCAGTCTTCCCACGGGCCCAGCAGGTTCTCACTTACTACTTTATTTTTTATTTTTTTCAACTTCAGAACATAAGCCATGGATATGTACATACAAATGCCAAGTCAGCGCAATTTCTATGTTCCACTCAAGTCTTTAAATCACGATTATGACACTGCCAGGCAGCGAGTAACTAAGGAGCACATATGCCCCAACAGATGGCTCACATGTCATGGTTTCTACCCCCAAAGTTCTTCTGCTTAGTAAACCTATCAATAAGCACATTAGGGATAAGCATTGTGGCAAGAGGAAAAAAGATGTTCTGGGTGATGGGATCTCAGATAATGAGCAAATGTTTGACCAGACCCTTTGACCTTAGAACTAATGTTGTAGAATCCAGACCTAAGGATGGAGGATCTTTAGTGGTGTTGTTATATTGTGTTGTTATTAGTCTGTCTGCGTTTCATTTTGTTTGATGAAAGCAGTAAAGAAGTCATCAAATACTTTGGATAATCTAAGAAACGTCTTCTTCAAGTATCCTGTGTATCAGTTAGTGACACAATGATATTAATTAACCATCTTCACAAAGATAAGCCTCAATCCTCCCATTCACAGGTCTGTGGGCCCAGTATCTCTCACACTTAGTGAAGGCTCTAATGGCAAGACATAGCAGAACAGAGAACAGGCCAAGCCACACATGCCTAGGTGAGGATTCTTTTTATATCACATCCAACACTCTGAAGTAAGTAGGAGTCTGTGACTAAGTCCAGTATCAATGCAGCAATCCCAAATGACCATAATAGGAGGAAACAAGAATATTTTCTGACTATTCTGTTATTTCAAAAACTTCTTTCTAGTGTCCTCTAAGATAAAGAGGCTATAGTAGTATTTCACAATATTCAAATGAGAAAACCATGGAATTAAAATATAAAGTTTTAACTGAATCTACACTGTATAACCCAACTATGTTTTTGGACAGGTTTCTCAACCTTGGCAATACTAACAATTTGGACTGTTCATTGTTGTTAGGGGATGAGAAGAGGACTGTCCTGTGTGTAAAAAGATGCTTAGTACATTTCTAGCCTCTCCTCCCTAGATGTCAATAACAACTTCAAGTCATGAAAACAAAAACTGTTTCCAGTTGACCCCCAAAAGCCAAATTTACCAGTGTTTTAGAATCACTGTCTTAGTGAAACATTCAGCATCCAAGGTATGCTGTGAATGGCCAAAGAGAAAATTCTGGTAACAAAACATTTTGTGTCAGTATAAGTAAAAGCACACCCCAATAACCTTGACTGTGTCCTTTTCTAGATTGTGACTCGACATATCACCCTTCGAGCCTTATAATGATCCTGTAAGGAAGAGTTTTACTTCACACTATTAATATTGGAATTAAGCAACATTAATAAAAAAAGGGTAAAACTCAAATTCAAATGAAGATCTCCTTGTTAAAATAAGTTTCTAATAGAAACTCACAGTCTTACTGCCTGCACAAGAACATCCTATCATTATATTCATGTCCATTCTGCTTTATAAAGCATCTTTTTATATATAAATGCATGATAATCAACAAGCTGCTAGCAAATGAGTCAGTCCTTTTTTAAGTATTTTATCAAGGATCTTTGATCATTCGCATCACAAACACTAAGTGATGAAAAAGTACTTACACAGTTTTCAGTTGCTCTGTATGGTATAGCTGCAACATATGTATGCCATCAAAAGCATCTGTGTTCTTCCAAGCCTACACCCAACTAAACCACCATCAAAAGCACAAGTTTCGAGTGAAAATTTTAACAGTTCATCTTACTGAGCCAATTGGTAGAAAACTCAAATTGGGAAATATTCGTCACACTTAGATCCTTCCAAGGTGTGTCCATCATCTTTAGAGAGCAATGCAAGGTTATTTCGCAAGTTTGCAAGACTCTAAAATGTTGGCAACAGCACTTCTCTACCCTCCCCATAGCTTACACTACTCATTCTGCACAACTTTGTCTTCCCCCAACACCACCTTCTTACTGGTACCAAACAAGACTCGGGACATTAGTTCTTCCGTCTCATTGGCCACTCACTTAGCAACTATTCTCTTCCCCAGATCTTCTCACAGATATTCAAATAGTCCTCCTTCTGGGAAGTTTTTGCAGGCCAGCCTGTGTGAGAATTCCCTTCTATGACTGTTCATTTCTCTTGCTTTGCTCTTTCATGGAAAAAAAAATATTAACTCTATTTACCAATAGAATACAACCTAGTCATAGATAGGAGCTGCATTTTGCTTATTATTCTTAACTCCAAAACCTCAGAGTGTATTTTAGGCCTTCAATAAACATTTAGAAAACAAGGGAATAATTGAAAAATTAAACAGGATTGATGGTTTTTTGATATGTACTGCATAGGTATACATGCATATGTATGTATGTATATGTATGTAGTTGAACTACTCTATCTTGACCACCCCACACTATGTATTCCAGAATATCCCCCTTGAATAGTGACTGTTTTTGTAGCTGGAATCATCACACTGCCCAGAATGTGCTGTCTTTGCTTCCTTAACACTGTTGTGTGTTTGGTGAGTCTTATTGAAGATTGGTATCAAGGGGAAGTAATATTACTGGATTTTGTGCACACAGCTTCAGAGTAAACATTTCTTCATGCTGAAAACTCCTTCCAACTCTACTTTGTTGGAGTATTCCTGGATAAATCATCCTGTGGATCCTATTGACAATGTATTGAGTTCCCAGCCCTAACTTTCCTTATATTTTTTTCCTTTGTGTTACCCTCATAAAAATGAGGACTAATAACTGTCTTCATCTTGCCCAGAATAGTTTATTCTTCTCCTTTATGGACTTTAGTCTTTCTAGCCTGTCTCTCCCACAATCCCAAGAAATTCTTGCAGGCATCTTTCTAAGCATGATTATTCTCATTAAAATAAAGTCTTGAGGATGGTTAAAGAGAAGATGGTCAATTAGAAACTACCTCTGCGGGAGAACATGAGCAAGGAAATCAGGACCACGAGGGGTGCACCCACCCACTGTGACAGTGGAACTGATCTATTGGGAGCTCTCCAAGTCCAGCTGGACTGGGACTGAATAAGCATGGGTTGAAACTGGACTCTCTGAACAAGGCGGACAATGAAGGCTGATGAGAAGCCAAGGACAATGGCACTAGGTTTCGATCCTAATACATGAACTGGCTTTGTGGGAGCGTAGCCTGTTTGGATGCTCACCTTCCTGGACCTAGATAGAAGTGGGAGGACCTTGGTCTTCATGTAGAGCAGGGAATTTGGACTGCTCTTCAGTATCGAGAGGGAGGGGGAGTGGACTAGGGGGGAGAAGTGGAGTGGGGATAGGGGGAGGGGAGCGGGGGGAGGGGGCAATATGTGGGAGGAGGGGGAGGGAAATGGGAAACGGGGAGCAGTTGGAAATTTTAAGTAAAAAAGAATAAAAAAAAGAAAAAAAAATTAGATAACACATTAAAAAAAAAAGAAACTACCTCTGCTTAACCACATGATGGAGGAGTATCATGAAAAAAAAAGAGACTATTTATATAAGAGAAAAAGCTTAAGAACAGCAGAAGAACATAAAGGCCAGTGGAAAGGTGTGAGAAAGGTGAAGGACATAGATAAGAGAACAGAGCTGAGGTGAGAGCTATGGAATCCTCCACTGGGAAACAGCCATGAACAGCCACCATCTGTTACCCTGCTGAGACACCCTACTCAGGTTAGAATAGGATTAATGATTGCTGCAGGGCAGTGGTGGCCCCTTCTGGACACCGGTACCATAAGAAAAAAAAAGCTGGAAAAAGAATGATCAGGCTTCTATGAAGAGAAATATACTCTTCTGTACTTGAGTGTGCATTTACTTATACTAACACAAAATATTTTGTTACTAGAATTTTCTCTTTGGCCATTCACAGCATACCTTGGATGCTGAATGTTTCACTAAGACAGTGATTCTATGACAATTCTTTTTTTTTTTTTTTTTTTTTTTTTTTTTTTTTTTTTTTTTTTTTGGTTTTTCGAGACAGGGTTTCTCTGTGGAGCCTATCCTGGAACTAGCTGAGACAGTGATTCTAAAGCACTGGTAAATTTGACCTTTGGAGATCAATTGGCATTAAAGGAAACAGTTTAGTTCTCATGACTTGAAGTTGTAATTGACATCTAGTGAGGAGAGGCTAGAAATGTTACAAAGCATCTTTTCACACGCAGGACAATTCTCTTCCCATCCCCTAACAACAACGAACAGTCCAAATTGTTAGTATTGCCAAGGTTGAGAAACCTGTCCAAAAACATAGCTGGGTTATACAGTGTAGACTCAGGTAAAACTTTCTATTTTAATCCCACGGTTTTCTCATTTGAATATTGTGAAATACTACTACAACTTCCTTATCTTAGAGGACACTAGAAAGAAGTTTTTGAAATAACAGAATAGTCCAAAAATATTCTTTGTTTCCTCCTCTTATGGTCATTTGGGGTTGCTGCATTGATACTGGACTTAGTCACAGACTCTTGCTTACTACAGAGTGTTGGATGTGATATAAGAAGAATCCTCACATAGGCACATGTGGTTTGGCCTGTTCTCTGTTCTGCTATGTCTTGCCATTAGAGCCTTCACTAAGTGCGAGAGATACATTTGGATCATATCCAGACCAAGGTAAAGTCATGTGCAGCTGATGTGCAGCCCAAATCGAGTTGTCACTGAGCTCAGCTGAGGTCAGCACACGTGTGGGCCTAGAGACCTGAAGATGGAAGGATCAATGCCAGTCTATAGTAATACTTTATTTATGTTTCAACAAATAAAGCTTAGCTTTGCCCTTCTGATGTTTAGACAAGCCTTTAATCCCAGGATTTGAGAGAGAGACAGGCAGATCTCTGTGAGTTCAAGGTCACCCTGGACTACACAAGATCAATGCTGAAACAAACCTAGGTGATGGTGGTTTACACCTTTAATCCAAGTACTAGGGAGTCATGCCCTTAATGCCAGCTCTGGAGGAATGTTAAATGGGAGGAGAGAGAGGATTAGGCTGCTTAGTCTTTTGAGTCTGCTTAGTCTGTGGTTGTACAGAGGTTGATAGAGGGAAGACTTCTCTAGTGACTTGGCTGTTTGCTTTTCTGTTTTTTTTTGGGGGGGGGTGGTAAACCACAATATCTGATTCTGGGTTTTTTATTATTCATGCTACACTAATCCCTGTGAAGATGGTTATTTAGTCTCATTGTGTCAGTAACTGATACACAAGATACTTGGGGAAGGCTTTCCTCAGATTCTCCAAAGTGTTTAATGACTTCTTTACTGTTCTCATCAAACAAAGGTTGCTGACTGAGATGGTCCAGCTTCATAGACTACTCAAGCCAGCACTTCAGATAAGCCTTGCACTCACCCATTACACTGAGACTGGACAACAAATAATAAGCTCACTCTCCCAGGCCTTGATTATTATCCCTATTTTCCCAGCATCTCCTAAAGGTTCCAACACCCCCAGGCAACAGGAATCAGTCTAGAGAACACAATGCCCACATTCCCAAGATGTGAGGTGGATGGGTTTTTGTCATTCAGTGGGTTGTAGATGTTTGTCATTGTTTAGGAGGTTGGTTACAAGTTGTTATTGGTCATGGTCAGGAAAAAAGCTTAGTAAAGATTCAAGGATCTCTTCTTTATGAAGGAAAAAGTGTGATGCAGTATAAAATGATGATATAAAAGGGTAGAATTTTAAACTAATTTTGAACAACCACTACTCTTACATTTTTTACATTGGTATGGATTTTGTATATTGATAAAATTTAATCTTATTCTTGCTATGATATATATATATATATATTTCTACTCTTGTTTAAGGTATTGTATCTATACAGCTTATTTTAAAAGGCTATGTAAAGCTTTTGTCTTTGAATGGTGCTTAGGATAATGAATACAGGTTAATACTCATCTGTAACTGTCACATTTATAATCATGTTAGGTATGTTTTCAAGGCCATACAGAGATATATTTTAGATAGATAGGTGAACCTCAAACACTTCAAAGACCTACAGAATATGGCATTTAAAATGTTTTAATAACATAAGGGTTTTCTTGACAATAAGACACATCTGTTCCTGGTAGCACAGTCTACTTCAAAAAAGATGGGCATCAAAGAACCTCCATATGAATTTTGCTTTCTTTATGCCAAGTGCTAGCCATTTTGGCAAGAAACTGTCCTTGCTTTGACTGCTGACAGCATGCTTTTCAAACTGGAACAAATGGACACAAAGAAAAGCAACTGCTGAACTTTATCAAAACAGGGTAGGATAGTCCTTCAAAATTCCTGCTTCACAGAAAATCCTGTCAGATATTCTAGGCCTGGAGAAGAAAGACAGATGTCCCAATGTTGCAGAGGAAAATTGAGTGACTGTCCAAGCAGCCAGCTTTTTTGTTGTTTCTTTTAGTTTGGGAAGCTGCTTGCTCTGCACTTCCTGTTTACTAAGGTAATATTTTATGTTTCTGGGGTCTTTGATGGAGTTGAAGACTAGGTAGGCATAATTATAGCTTTACTTAATTATGATATAAGATAAATTAGGAACAAAACTTTGGACTTGCCAAGATAAGATAAATAATGGGGTATTTTCTTTGATTCTGCCAAATGCAAATGGACTAGATGTTGTAAATATAATCCTTACTTGATAATTGTTCTTATTGTAAGTAGCTTTACTATGTTAGAGTTCTAACCTTTCTTTTTATTAAAAATTTTTAAATAAAATTTTAATTTATTTTTATTTTAAAAGGGAGAAAATGTTATGAAATATTCTTTTACAATGTGTGAAGTATGTCACTGTGGTTGGTTTAATAAAAAGCTAAATGACCCATAGCTAGGCATGATTTTCGGGGCAAAGAGAATGCTGGGAAGAAGGGCAGAGTCACAAGGAGACACCAGGAGATGCAAAGGAAGTAGCATTGGCAATACAGAATAAAGATAACCAAGCAATGTAAAATAAGGCCTATTAAGGCTGGGCAGTGGTGGTGCATGCCACTAATCCCAGCACTTGGGAGGCAGAGGCAGATGGATCTCTGTGAGTTCCAGGCCAGTCTGGTCTACAAGAGCTAGTTTCAGGACAGACTCCAAAACTACAGAGAAACCCTGTCTCAGAGGAAAGAAAGAAAGAAAGAAAGAAAGAAAGAAAGAAAGAAAGAAAGAAAGAAAGAAAGAAAGAAAGAAAGAGGGAGGGAGGGAGGGAGGGAGGGAGGGAGGGAGGGAGGGAGGGAGGGAGGAAGGAAGGAAGGAAGGAAGGAAGGAAGGAAGGAAGGAAGGAAGGAAGGAAGGAAGGAAGGACACAGATTAAAAGAAATGGGTTAATTTAAGTTGTAAGACCTAATTAGTAACAAGCCTACGCTATGGCCACGCTTTTATCACTACCTTGTCATTACTGGAGCACCAGAAGTCCCAAAGAAAAGGTCCAACAGCAGTATTTCAGAGCCTGAGCTGGGCAGAGCTGTGGAAACGGTAGTAAAAGTGCATCATGGGCAATGAGAAGCCTGAGATTCTCCATGAACACTGCAGAGTGACTTGTCTGAAGAGTTAGTTAATGAGTGGCTCTACCTGCACCACCACCTAGGTGAGCTACAATAGGGAAAGGTAAGAATTGTACTGAATCTGGCAGAGTCTTGCCACAGGATGTAAGTATACCAGGAAAGAACAGTAAAACGGCAACAGCCACGAAAACAACCAGATGAACAAACCCAAGACCCACACAGCTGAGATCTAACCAGAAAGTGAGCAGCTAGCAGCAAAGGTAAAAACATAAACATCTAGGTGTTTTCGCACCCCTTCACAACCTCACACAAAGTACATCAGAAGCAAAATTGCAGGTGGCAGGAAGCTAGGGTGGTGCCGTCAAACTAGGGACTTCCTGCAGGGAATGGAGTACCACACACAGACTTCCCACAGCTGGGAGGACAAACTGATGTAGCTTGTTAGAATTACGAGGTTATCAGGCCTCTCCCACTTGTAGAGTGAGCTACAAAATCAACCCAGGGATTAGAGAAAGCATATTCCTCTGCATTAGGAAGCAATATTGAATGGTATTATAGTATTTTGTACTTAGTTTTATTTTTTATTTCTATTATGGGTATATTCATCTAAACTATTTATACTTCAACTGTTTAATTGTTTTTGTTTTAGATTCTATGCTACCTAAATAGACCTTAAAACTATTCTTTCTTTTTATGTATCTATTCTACATTTATTATTTCTTGTAAGTCTAGCCCATGTACTTTTCACTGATACTTCCTTTTTCCCTTTTTACATTTCCTTCTCCTTTTACTTCTTAATCCTTAATGTGCTTGTTTCTAAAATACTATAAATTATGTTTTCTCAACCAATAGTTGAATTCCACTGCCTCTTGACCTTAATGGGAACACACATAAGGCACAGAAGCATCGTTTATTGCAGACTATTACTGAAAATGCTGCAAAATCACTGCATCTCTTACTGAAGTTAGCACCATACAAACTAAATAGTACTATGAAACATAAACCCCAGTGAGGACAGTTCACCAGGAAGACCAACACAAAACAAAGCAAACCCACAAAAGCAGTGAGAAAATGAGAATGATAAATCTGGAGGATACCTCCATCCAACAGATGTGCAAAACATAATGAACACAAAGGAAAGGTAACAACCCTCTACAACAGTGATTCTCAACCTGTGGGCCCTGACACTTTTGAATGAATGACCCTGTTACAGGAGTTGTATAGCAGATATCCAGCATATCAGATATTTCTTAGGACACATAAGAGTAGCAAAATTAGAGTTATGAAATAGCACTGAAAGTTTCATGGTTGGGGGTCAGCACAACATGAGGAACTGTGTTAAAGGGTTGCAGCATAAGGAAGGTTGAGAGTCACTGCTCTCCAACAACACGACTGCTCAGTACAGAAAACAGAGATAATGGGTCCCCTGACGTTCCTGTATTGGAAACTTAATTGTTAATGAAGCAGTGTTGATATGATGTGGGACCTTTAAGAGACGATTAGATAACGGAATAGGAATTTGTCAATGGAAGTGAGGAAAATATATTAGAAGGGGCTCCTTCACCTGAGAACATTATACAGATGGAACATATCGTATTTTGCAATACATGTGGATTTATATACAAATGTATTCATGTAACAACAATCAGTGAAAAAAACAGGCCATGGATTTGGGAGAGGATGTGGGCAGTGATATGGGAAAGTTTGAAGTGAGAAATTATTTAATTATATTATAATCTCAAAAGTAAAAGAATAAAGATGTATTCATTCTCCCCTGCTCTCCGTCCTTTTTATTTATTTATTTATTTATTTATTTATTATGTATACAATATTCTGTTTGTGTGTATGCCTGCAGGCCAGAAGAGGGCACCAGACCCCTTTTACAGATGGTTGTGAGCCACCATGTGGTTGCTGGGAATTGAACTCAGGACCTTTGGAAGAGCAGGCAATGCTCATAACCTCTGAGCCATCTCTCCAGCCCTCTCCGTCCTTTCTTCACTGCTGCTTTTTACAATGGTGTGACACAGCAAGAACACCCTGTCTAGATCCAGGAGCTTGGCATCAGGGTTCTCAGCCTCCAAAACTGAAAGGCAAATGAAGTTATTTTTTATTGCAAATTATCTAGCACTTAAGAATTCTGTTACAAAAGGACACAGTGAACTGAGACAGATTTCCAGATCCCTGTCTACTATACCCAGAGAGAAATAAATAATAGTATCATCATGTCTGCTGACTTCTTGTGTCTTTGTAGGTTGCTATCCCAATAAATGCTGTTCCAAATGACTTGTTGCATATACTCTCTGGTTGTTCACCTTTGTATTCTATGCAGGTTCCCTCTGTATATACAGAAACCATGGAGAGGCACATATGAAAACATAAAAGTAATACAAAGCCAAGAGAGAATAAAGGTTATGGGAAGATACAGACAGGAGCCAAAGTGTTCTCAAGTTTTACATATGGTATTTGAACAAGAAAACCATTATCTAATCTTTTTAAGTATAAAAAGAAAAGGTTAAGTCAATAACTGCTATAAAATTTAAAAATAGTCATGAAAAATTGCACAGCCTCTTTTTCTACTTAGAATTCCTTAGCCTGGCCTTGAAAATGGCATCAATAGCCTTTGAAATGAAATCACACCAGCTGCTAGAGAGAAGCTGGCTCCAAGTTAGGAAGCATTGGGATTACCAAGATGTGAGTGATGCATAGGTCTCCTCTATGACACATTAGGATACCATTTTCAATGAATCTAAAAATGGGTTTTTTAACCCAGAGAGGAAATTCATCTAAAATTAATTTTTTATACTTCTTGGGAATGGTAAGAACTTAAATAGTACATATATGATTCCCACAGGAAATGTAATTGGCATTCTCCATCCTAGCTCTGTACAGCCTAGTAGAGGAAACACAGATGACTAAAAGGATAATTAAAATATAGTTATTATCATATATTAAATAAAACCATTCCAGAAAGATAGCTGACCCAAATATAAGAGGGAAATCAAAATATATTTTACAAGAACATATCCAAAACTAAAAGACAATCATTCTTAAATGGGGAAGGTAGTGTTTAATCATCAAGAAAACAATATGTTGGGCATGGAGGTACATACCTTTAATTCCAGCACTCCGGAGACAGAGACAGATGAATCTCTGTGAGTTCAAAGTCAGACTGGCTTACATAAAGAGTTTCAGGCAAACAGAGACTACATAGTGAGAATCTGTCACAAAAAAGAGGGGAGAACAGGGAGAAATGAAAAGGAAAAGAATACTCGTGGGTTGGTTGGTATGTGATATCATCACAAGAAACAAAGTTTTAGAGTGTAAGCCCCATGGCAGGAAGAGATACTTACAGTACACGTACCTGACATACACTTCCATTAAACAATAAAAGTAAGGGATCATAAAGAAGCAAGAGACATCAACTGACACTCACAAAAGAAAACATTTTCTTTTTTCTTTTTTTTTTTTTTTGTTTGTTTGTTTTGTTTTTGTTTTTTTGAGACAGGGTTTCTCTGTGGTTTTGGAGCCTGTCCTGGAACTAGCTCTTGTAGACCAGGCTGGTCTCGAACTCACAGAGATCCGCCTGCCTCTGCCTCCCAAGTGCTGGGATTAAAGGCGTGCGCCACCACCACCCGGCCAAAAGAAAACATTTTCATGAGCAAGAAAATTTGAAAAATGCAGAAAGACAATGAAACACCACTACACGTCTACCAGAATGGTTAGCCACTCACAGTGCCTATTGCTAATAAGAATGAGAGACAAGAGGAATTTACAATCATGGCAGAGGAGATAAAATTGGGAAGAATATTTTGGCAGTATCTTTTAAAACTAAATGTTTACCTACTCTATAATTCCTAATACATAATAGGAGAAAGGAGTGCTTATTTCTAAGAAAAGATAGGGACAAAATTGTTCACAGTAACATTATTTGAAAAGAATAAGAACCAAAGATACATGTGGTCATGAATATTAGGATGTATTATAATTAATGTCACCCACAATGGGAAACTGTGCACAAATAACATTAAAAGAAGTGTAGCTGTACACAACAACCTAGGAAAGATTTTATGGCACATTACTGAATCAAACAAATTGGGCTTAAAATTATATTGCTGCATGGTACCATTTATACAAAATTCTAAAATGTGCATGAATCACTACAATATATAAAATCAAGGCGTGTTTGCCCTGAGAATGAGGAAATATTCATTAAGAGTGTTTTCATGAAACTGGATATTGCCATTCCTTGTCCTGAGTAGTGGTCACATGGGTGAATTTGTTTCAGAATAAGTGATTTGTATGTTACTAGTCAGGCAATTTTCTGCATGAACAGGATATTTACTTAAGGAAGTTTTTCTAGAGATAAAATGTAATGTGGGCCTTTAGGGAGGGCTCAGCAGTTAAGAGCACTTAATGCTCTCATAGAAGAACCAGGTTCAATTTCCCACAGTTACATCGGGAGGCTCACGATCACATGCAACTCAGTTCCAGGAAATCTGATGTCCCCAAACAATATCTACAGGCATTTGTAAACAGAGTGTGTATACATACATTCAAGCACATACATACAAATAAATTAAATCTTTAAAAATAATGTCAAATTTCTCATAAATTTGTCATAAGCCTCCTGGCAAAAATCCACGAAGATCTGATATTTGAGCATCTTCTTTCTGAAACAGAAGCAGCTTAATGCCATCCACTCATCTATAAGATCCCAGTATTGTCTAGCTTTGCCATGTCATGAAGGGATCATTTGAAAATGAAACTGTGAGAAACTGAGCTAAGGTTACATAGCCAGTGAGATGCTGTGTTATGAAAAGAGCTTCAGGCCAAACTGATACCCTAATTCTTTCTACTGTCGGTATATCTATGTACTATAACCACTGGCCCCATAAATACTTACTGAATATCATATATGATTAACACTATTTTATTTGTATCAAATAAATGAGCTGGCATCTACCAACTACTTTGCCATCTACTAGAAATTCAGCATTGCATTGCTGAGTCTCGTTCATTCATGTTCTTCTCCAAAGTACACAAGCCTGCTTCAGTGAATATTTTCTCCATGAAACATACCTCTGTGATAGCTATTGTTGACAAATTTATCTGTATTGCCATTTCCTGTTCTCAAAAATGCAACAAGCCATATCCCACTTCCCTGATGAAAGTGAGCTACTCCTCAATAGGTTTCATGAGGTAATGTTTTTGCATTGAGTACTACCAAAGAAATGTTTCTGTCCTTACTGCTTGTGGTTGCCCACGTTTATGTAATTTCCTCGGTTCTTAAGAGGCAGAGCCTTGTTCTAATTATTACAGAAATAAAAATGGATGGAACAAGCATTTGATCATAGAGAACTGAGAAGCTTTGATAAGTCTGATGCTGCTATTGCATCATTTAATAGCTGAGCAACTCTGGGATGTAACTGTTAACTATGTCCTTGTTTTTATAAATCTTTATTCCCTTTTCCCAAACACAAATGCTTCTGAATTGGTCTACCAAAGTCTTAATTTAGGTTATCAGTTGTCACTCCTCCTAATTAGAACCAAGAAAAAATTAATGACCTTGGGTACCTACAGCACAGGACAGACAATCACTGTAATGACCTCAGATAAGTCTGACTCTGCAAAACAAGAAGACGGACCTGAAGAAGCAGCAATTGTGTGCTGGTAAATTGTCTTTCTGAAGCTTTCTATGGGATGATAATAACCATAATTGCCATTATAATCATTAGAGAAGCTGATATTTATTGGGGGGCTTATTATGTTCCAGACACTTGGCTGAGAGCGTGACACCATATTGAGGCCATAGATGGGTCCCTGTGCGAATTTTAAATCTCCACTTATGACCCGTGATAGGCAACCAAAGGATTATGAGCAGATTGTGATACATAGTTCTTGCTTTCACCTCTAAATTAAGTGGACTGATTGCCTCCTTCGTGGTGTTGCCAAGATAAAATACCTTCATTCCAAATAATAAGCACATGATTCATTGGCTATGTCTGAGGGCTCGGATAAAAATGTAAGAAGCATCATTTTCTTTGGCTGTCACGGGCCCAGCATTAATCTTAGAGTGAAATTAACCAGAGCTGAAGTCTGGCTGCTTGTCTTCACTACCCTCATCTCTCAATTTGGTTACAAAAGGCAACTCACAAGAATTTCATGACCATTATGTGAGGTAGATTTTGTAATGTTCCTACAGGATTAAAGGTTTTAAGGTTTATAGAGTGTCGTTGCCCTGAGCTCAGAAGAGGAGACAGGAACCTCCCCAGTGCCTTAAGATTGAGCGGGAGACAAAGATCCACACACAGGTCTAGGGATCTCCACCCTGGGCAGTATGGTGGCCGGCTTGCTACCTAGGGCCGTTGTGATATCCTGGCCTGAGCTGCTGCCCCAAGGGCCATGTCTACGCTGGTGACCCTATTGCAGCTGTGGTCTGTGTTGATATCTATGGCTCCTGTTACCACTGAAGACCAAGATCGGAGGAGTACACAGAGTTTGATCTACCCCACCCTGACTGCAACATGAGGGACAACTGGTCCTATTACCCATTGGCTGTGGCACGGAGAGAGCAAGTCCCTGAACAGCATGACTGAGCTGATTTTGTCAGCAGGGGTGCTGGAGAGCTGGTCCTGGCCCCATTGTCAAACACGTGATGTCACTGGCAAGGGAAAGATGCCCTCCCCTCCACTCCTGGCCACCGATAGCAGGTAGGAAAGCTCACCCAGCTCCTCACCAACTTCAACACTAGGGAGAGCAGGTGCCGCACCTTGCCTAGGCAGCACAGTGAAGCTGACCTTATTGAACAAGGGTCCAAGAATGAGAGCCTGGGAAGTCTGGCCCTGCCCCCATTTGCCGTGATGTGGAGTGTGCTAGAGAGAGAGGGCCCCTTGACCCGACCCCTATTATATATAAGAGGTATGGCCTCGAGATCACAAGAACCAGTGAGCTGGCCCAGCATCCCACTGGCTACAGCACTTGGAAGAATGGACTCTATACCTCACCAGTACTGCTGACCCAGCAGACAGGGGCATGGGTGAGCAAGCCCTAAGGTCCTGAGAGTAGCAAAGCTGTTCCCACATCCCTGTCTGCCAGGTGGTGGTGAGGGAGAGGGAAAGACGTCCTCCCTCCATTACCCCTTCGCACCTGCTGCAAGTGAGGGAGCTAATCCTGTCCCTCACCAGATACAGCACTCAGGATAGCAGGCTCTGTACCTTGTCTGAGCAACAAACACAGTAGAGTTGACGCCATTGATGGTGACAAGGGTGAGCCACGCTGGGAATGGAAGCATGAAAGATCAGGCCCCTAATATTCCATGTGGTGTCATGGGCAAGGGAGAGAGACCCCACCCAGCACATGTGTGTCCTGTAGCTGGTGGGAGTGTTGTCCTTGAGATCACAAAAGCAAGGGAGCTGGCCCTGCCTCTCACTCTGCAGAGTGAACCCTATAGTCTGCCTGGGCAACACAGTAGTGTATGGTTGGGCAAGCCAGCCTAAGGACACAAGTGGGAGAATTGGTCTTGGCCCTTGCTGTTTATGACAAGGTATGAACTAGCTGGAGTGCTCACTCTGGTGTTGAGAATGAGGGAAAGCTGGCAGGCTGACCAACCTCGGCCACTACCGAGACCCAGAATCAGGGCTGAGTTGTCCCACCCCATCTATGATCTGCTGGAGTACATGACGGGGCCTGCCCTGCAGACCCAAAGCTGCAGGATCTCCATGACACAGGACAACCACAGGATATCCAATAGAAGCACCAATGAGAGTCCAATATCTATGGTATAGCAAAAATCAGAGGCTTCGAACCAGACCAATGATTCATTGCAATGAACACTTGCAAATCATGATACATGGACTAAAGGGACTCACTGTGGCACTAGAGCTTCCACTAAGAGATGTTTTTTTTTTTTTCTTTTCCTTTAAATTTTATTTTGTTTTGTCCTGGGGAGGAGGTTGCAAGGGTAGCATGAATAGGAAGGGATGGGGAGTTGAGTGGGCTCAAGATGCATAATGTGAAATTCACAAAGAATCATTTCAAAAAGTTAAATTGGATAAAATAATGATCTGTAGAGTGACTTGCCTTTAGTACCAGAATCCCCACAATAACAAAACAACACTCCATATATAAGGGGTCAACAGTGGATAAGACACAAGACATTTTTGTAGAAAAGTCTCTTAGTTGATCTCTAAGGGCTATTTAAGCCCAAAGCCTGCTATCTGTGAGTGGGAACCTTTTTGCAAGGCTACACATGGACCTGTCTCTTAGTGCCCGAGCTCTCAGAAACGTGCCTGAGAAGTCAATTGCAGGCTTGTCCTTCACCTTATTCTTTCCGTCTCTGAGTCCCGGACAAATGAAAATGCTTCTGTGGACCAAAATAATCTTTGTTTTTCCTGTAAATATGCAATTCCCCTGACAGTACAAAAGCCTGGCAGAGCTGCAGAATATTCTGTTTTCTCATCCCTGTCTTAGACTTCCTAGTCAGAAGCAAGTACCAGATGCATGACTGAGTAAAAGAAAGAATGGCAAATATCTCCATACATCATCACATCCTACTTGAGCAAGATGTTTCTTAAGTACATGATTGGGAACACCTGCAGCTCAGCAGCCAGCCAGGCTCCCTGCTGCTTTCTCATTCCGGAGAACAACTAAACTTTCTCCCTTCTTATTGCTGTGCTATCCGTTGTACATCAAGCATTAGCTCCTTGGAGGTCGTCCAGGAAAAAGAAGCACAGGTTGGAATGTTGCACATGCAGAGGAAACAAGCCTATCTACTTCCCAATAAGCACGAGAGTTGGCTTTCCACAAATCAGACGAGTCTTACCATTTGAAGTGGACCTGCTGCTCAACCACATGTGACCCCACTTCTTACATCTAATTATTGATGTAGGACAAGACATCTCCTGGTGGCTGAATTCCAGGTGGTTCTAAATACTGCTGCCTCCAATGTTCCAAACCTGGCTTTTGACAAGAAATAGAATACAAGTAAACGTGTAGTTCTTATTGAGTTAATTAACCACAAACTCATCTGTCTGTCTCCCCATGTGTGTATGCATGTGTTTGTGTCTGTATGTTTTAAGTATGATGCTAGCAGACAAAATTCATAGGACATCTGGCAGCTGAAGAGGGAAGAAAGCTACAAATTGGGATAAGACAGATATAAACTGAAACATCCAGGAGGAGGGAAGAGGATCATGAGTTTGAGGTCCATCTCAAACAAGCAAACAAAAACAACAAATAAAATAAGCAAAAGGCTAGACTTCACAAGTGTGAGTTGCAGACAAACCACGGAAATGGAATGAAATATATATTAGCTCCTATTTCTTACATTAATATGTGGTGTCCCATGTAGTCCAAGGCCAGTCATACTGTGTGTATCCACATGCATCTGGGCTCAGAGTCAGAGGAGTGGTGCAACAGAGTCCAGGGATAACAGGGTAGATTCAGCACTGGTAATTCACATGGAAAAGGGAAGCCATCTGACAAGTGGCAAGTGTGTACACTATGAAAAGAGAATGCAGATCTCTAATGACACATTGTTACTATATACAAAAGGAAATTTGGGGCTATATAGTTCAGCCTAGAACAAGTCTGACACACTGCAAGTGACCTCAGTTTTCCATCAGGTTAAATTCCCTGATACAAGTTATCTGACCAAAGTTAGGTAAAGGTGGATTGAGAAACAATAAATGAACTTACGCATGGAACTGTGGTACTTTACAGTCATCATCTGTGATTCTCAAAAGACAATTTACAAAAGTAAATTGGATAAATTACCCCCCAAAGAAGACACACATCTGTCAACAAAGCTGTGCTTTGAATTTATACCTCTCCAGTTCCATATACAAGATGATAACTGTGCTGTTTTCCTTTCCATCCAGTTTCCTCTTGC
Source organism: Chionomys nivalis (assembly GCF_950005125.1). NCBI lineage: Eukaryota > Metazoa > Chordata > Mammalia > Rodentia > Cricetidae > Chionomys > Chionomys nivalis. Next base: position 36,448,908 of record NC_080094.1, on the reverse strand, counting down.
TGCACAAGTTCCAGTAAAACTCAATGACTTTCCAGTGAGTGAATATGTGTACAATGCATGTACACATGTGTAAATCCAGATGCAACGTTTTCACAGACTTCAGCACTACTCACTTTGAGCCCCTCCTGCATAAACCGGAAAGCTATTCTGCAGCTTGCTGCCACAAGAAAACTACATTTTAGCCAATTTCCAGAGGAATATGATGACTGCATCACCTTGAGTTTTGGCAGGATACAGGTGGTGAGTCAAAATAGTCATGTTTAATAAATGTACAAAGGTGAGCATAGGCTACAAGGAGCCACTCAGAGTGGGTAAAGAAACCACAGATGAACTGCTTTGGAAAGCCAGGATACTGGGAGACTGGGGGAAGAAGCATTGCAAAATACTGGTGAGCTATGTAACGATAGGAGCAGCCAACCCACTATGGCTGAAGTTACAGGCCTAGCTCCTTCCTTCCTAGCCAAAGACAGAGGCTTACTCAATAGGAAATCAGCAAGCATGCATGGCTATGGAGTGAGTCATCAGTTAAGAGAAACTTCATAGAGCAAGGACATGAAAGAGAACAGATTTGGAGAGAAAACAGGCTGATCCTCTCAGGCTAGTTAATTCTCTTCTTACCTATTTTATTTTTAGGGACCCATGGCAATTTATTGTTCATCTTAATAAAGATAATCCTCATATTTAAACTATCCCCCCAAAAGTTAAAAGGTATGATTGCATTAACTAATATTTACTGGTCATGGTGAATATCCACATCATTCAACTTCTTGGGTTTGCTTTTTAAAGTTAACAGTGATGAACCTGTGGAAGTAATTTATAGGCAGAGGCTGTTTGTTCATTTCCTGGCTGCCCAGACACAAAATAATCACACAGAAACTATATTAATTACAACACTGCTTGGCCTATTAGCTTAGGCTTCTTATTAAGTAACTCTTACAGTTTAAATTAACCCATTTCTATTCATCTGTGTATCACCACAATACCGTGGCTTACTGGATAAAGTTCCGGCATCTGTCTCCTTCGGCAACTATGGGGCATCTCTCTGACTCCACCTACTCTCCCTATATATCTCTTTTCACATTTCCTGCTGGCTCTATTCTACCCTGCCATAGACCCAAAGCAGATTCTTTATTAACCAATGGTAATAAAACATTCACAGAATACAGAGGGAAATCCCACATCAGCAATTTTCCCTCTTTGTGAAACCTTTGAAGGTCAGTTGCACCTCCAATAACCGTCCCAATGACTAAGATTGGTGGAACAGTTCTTTCTCCAATCATCTTGGGAAGAATGTCTTGAAACTGGATACCATATTCTAGCATATCCAACTCCACAAATTTATAGTTGACGCTCATGTCATGGAAAATCTTTTTGGCCATTGAACAATAAGAGCAAGATGCTTTTGTGAAAATCACCACACAATTGTTAGAAATTGTTTCCTAAAGTTCTGGCAGCTGGAGTGTCCTCTGCTTCTCTCTCTCTCTCTCTCTCTCTGTTTATAATTGCAATATTTCTCCTTTCCCTTTCCTCCCTCCTAACAGTTCCTTATAGTCCTCACCACTTTCACTCAAATTCATGGACTCTCTTCTCAGCAATTTGTAATTTCATGCATTTGTATGTATATGCACATATATATTCTTAAGTATAACCTATTCCATCCTTATAATGTTACCTATTTATATGCTTTCAAGACTGACTGGAACTGGACAGCTAATTGGTTTGCTCTTCCTTGGGGAATACCCTCTCTCCAGCTTCTAGTTTTGCCCAATTGCCTATTGTTCTTTGTATAGGATTGGGGCCTCTGGAATTCCCTCCACACACCCACACACATCCACACCTATACACACACACACACACACTCTTTCTCTCACACACACACACTTTGGTATGTTTCTTACTGACATCTTTGTTCAGCTCTCACTTGGGTAGTCATGTTGGTGAGATTTTTAGGTGTGGCTTCTGACATTTTTAGGAGACATAATCTCCCTGACCCTCTGGGTCTTACAATATTTTCTCCTTTTCTTCTGCAACATTCCTGAGCCTTAGGTGAAGGAGTAGTTTAGAAGATTATCCACTGGGACTAGGCTCGCTTTTAGAAATCATGAGAATGAGATAACCAGAAGCCACATGGTGATCCTAATAGAAAAATTGCAGAGATACATGAGGCTGTCATAGCAGTAAAGAGTGGTGTCTGATATAAACCACCCCCTTAATCAATAATACAAGGTTCTTTATAATGCTGGAAACAGGCGTGGGCTTTTGATTTCATTTAAACAGTAATTCAGCATAGAATCTCCCTGTACATGCCTAAAACTTTCTTCCTTTTTTATTCTAATGTCACAGCAAGCCTCAATGAAATTAAAGAATATGGAAAGCCTTGGGCTCTAGAGTGACCTTTCAATATTCTAGGAGACAGCTCTACATCTCAGAGCAAACACAATGTAGAAGCATTACTTTTAGGCATTCAGAGAGGGTAAAAAATAAAACAAACATTAAAATAGTATTCTGTGGGATTGAAGAGATGGCTCAGTGGTTATGAAAATTGAATGCTCTTCCAGAGGACATGAGTTCAATTCCCATTACCCATATGGTAGCTCAGAACCATCCACAACACTAGTACCAAATGATCCAATGTCCTCTTCTGTTCTCCATGGACATTGCAAACTTGTGGTACACAGTCATACATGTAGTCAAAACATGCATACACATAAATATTAAAGAAATTTTAATTATGAAAGCAGTATTCTGCACTGTTCCTCTACACTGGAATACCCTTCTCAGAGAATATTCAAGGATAAAAAATAAAGGAGTGGCTAGGGCATCCCAAGACTGTTTTAGATTTTCATGAGACTTTTTATAATCCCTAGGGCCTACCAGGGAATAAGCCATTTCTCCAAAGTAAATCCAGAACTGTGAAAAAGAGAAAATAATCTTTCAAGATCTATGAAATCAAATAAGTAATGTTTTAATGAAAGATTTTTAAAACTCAGATAAGCATAGGAAGCATTAATAAAATATAGATGATAGGTAATAGATACAAATAAAGTAGATAGATAATAGATAGATGATAGATAGATAGATAGATAGATAGATAGATAGATAGATAGATAGATGATAGAGTGAGTAAGTGAGGTAGTTTGACTAGGAATGGCCTCCACAGCTCATGTATTTGAGTGGTTGGCCCATAGAGAATGGCACTATTAAGAGGTGTGGTCTCATTGGAGTAGATGTGACCTTATTGGAGGAAGTGTGTCACATTGAGATCTCAGATACTCAAACAAGGCCTGGTGTCACTTTTTACTTCTACTGCCTGTGGATCAAGACATAGAACTCTCAGTTTCTTCTTCAGCACTATCTCCGCCTATATACTCACCATGACAATAATAGACTAAACCACTGAAACTGTTAGCCAGCTCCAATTAAACGTTTTCCTTTATAAGAGTTGTCATGTTCATGGTGTTTCTTCACAGCAATAGAAATCCTAAGACAGATAGATGATAGATAAACAGATAGATGATAGATGATAGACAGACAGACAGACAGACAGATAGACATATAGTAGAATAAATGGAGAGGTTATAGAGAGAAATAAAGACGGGGAATTAAACTATATCATGATAAATCATAGTAATAATCCAGCAAATGCTAAGGAGAAAAAGGAAGTAGACTCCCTTTAAGGAGCATCATAAGAACCCCTAACCCTCGTTTAAAATATGTTCCTAGACAACACTTTAGAACATAATATAAATATGGAAGCCTTGAACAATAACTTTCAATAATTAATTGCCAATTGACGCACTCTTGCTTTAGTTCCATATAGACTATAAAAAGTAGAGTTCTAAACTGAATGTTGTCAGTTATCAAACTCACAGAGTGAGCAAATCCCACGTGGAGATCTCTGTCTGGGGAGGGGTATCCCCTCCAAAGATAACTAGAAATGCAATTTTGTCCTAAAAGCTTGCAAAGTCCCTGACTTATAATAAAGGCCCAAATAATGAGAGATCTGTAACACTATCATGACCGTCTTCTGTTCCTAGAGAGAATATGGTCATCTCTCTGATTACATGCTAAAACACTGACCATACTGAGCTTCTGATGCTCAAATTTGCCAGGGTTATCTGCCATTCTCCTTATTTATTTCCCCCTTTTTGTCTCCTGTGAATACCTGTTTTACCCTGTCGAAACCAAACTTGGTCTGGAAGAAAAAGAATCGCTGTGCATTTATCTTTTGTTACAGTTTTCTTTTGTACTTTTTCCTTTGTACTTTTTCCTGTATTATTCGACTTTGTGAATTAAAAAAGAAATGAGTGTAAAAGACCAATATTCTACATGTTGCCTTCTGCCATTCTTCTCGGCATTTTTAGCAAGAGTTAGGCCCACACAAGACACGTGGTGGGCAGGGAAGCTCTGCTTTGATTTCAGTCTCTGACTCGGTCTCATTTCCGCTACAAAGTAGGGCAGTGATGTGCAGCAACAGCAGCAGCAGCAGCTCTTTCACTCCTTTGATTTCAGGGCTACAAAGTTGAGCTCTTTCAACTCCAGATGGGCCAATGCACAGCACACAGCTCTGTGTGGCCTCACTGCTGTGCTATTCTCTGACCCCTGCTCAGAGGTTGGGTAAGAGGAATAGAAGCAAAGTCTTACGCTGCAGGTTGACCTAAGCATAGAGAATCTGTGTAGTGATGTACTGAGGAGAAGGAAAACTAATGAGGCCAGAAGTCAATTACATGTGATGGCCTCAAATCCAAAAATTTCACGTCTTACTCTCCCAGTTCAGTCTCTCCATGATTCCTGCTCTTGTGTTTGCTGAGGGAATGTGCACCCTGTTCTGTTTCCTCCCTTCTCCTGAGCACCTCAGCCTTTCTATTTGCTCACGCATGACCCCTCTACTCCCTTCAACCTTTTTTCTCTCCCCAATCAGTTAGGAGCCCAACCCTTTGCTTGGGTGCTCAGCTACCACCACTGCATTAAGAAAAGTCTTGCAGCAGAAGACACAGCAGGATGAGCAACGGGAAACTGGTTATACGACACCAGAGTGAAATAATAAATAACTAAATAAGCAAATAAATAAATAAACAGGGAAACTTAAGTGGAGCAAAGTGAAAGAAGCACTTTCCCCAGCCAGAAAATATATTTAGGGAATTTGGTCTCTAATTTAGACTGCAAGATGGCAAGTTATGCCTTTGCCTCCAAAAGCAATGCCATCTTCTGAGAGTCAAACCAAACAACATTGGTCCCTCTTGAAAAAGACTTTGTGAAGGCTCATTTTATATAAATATTTTAATTAATAGATACCTTCATCCAACATGAGAAGCATTACACATTAACACTCACCCGAGACCTTGAAATTAGATTGATTATCTGCATCTTAATTTGCTTTTCTCGACACTGCTAATTTATTTTTAATAGGTCTGTAATTTAGCCCTCTCGATTTCTTATTCTGCTTGGCAGACTCGAATGCCTCCAGTGCGCCAACCTGTCTCTGTAACCTTTAGGCGCTGCTGTCTGCACAGTGTATTAATTTTTAAATTATCCAGCTTAGTGTGAGGAAAAACTTCAATTAACTTCCATAGGCAAGCTAAGCTAATACTGCTTTGCTTTTTAAGCGGAGCTGAAATGTAAATGAAGGCGAAGGCTAGTTCTAAGAAGACTGCTGATGGAGCCAGGAAATTCTTATCATACACTGCATTCTCTGCTACCCTTAAAGCATCATCCTTTGTTGTGAAGATGAGTGCTTCTCTATGACTCCACACAGCAGCTCCCAGAAAAATGGGGAATGGAAGGCCTCTCACTATTGTGTTTACAAATATGTCCCAGGCACCGAGAGCAATGACTAGAGAGGCTGTGTAAAATTATGAAATGAAGTTATTATAAGTACAAGATTATGTATATGCAAACTACTCGTGTTTTCTAAAACTGGAGCAATTTTTTATTGAAAACACACAAAAAAGAAAGAGTAGAAAAATATGGTCTGGGGAAAATAAAGGAAACAGGAAAAGTTAGTCACTAAAAATAAATAAATAAATCCTCTCCCAGACTCCATATTCTGGCTTACAACTTCAGCAGAAGATTTCTGCTTTACCAGAGCCCAAGTCAATATGAGGGACCCTAGGGAAGACACCACCCACCATCTGCTAATATTTCTTAAAGTCTGTCCATTAGTCCCCATTGGCAACCTGTCTCCTGAGCTTCATATCCTGGCCCACAACTTCATCAAACACTTCTGCTTTACCAGGGACCACACCATACCAAGAACCCCAGAGACCAAGCAGGGACCCAGAACCCTAGAGACCACACAGGTACTTGGAAGCAACGTTGGAACCTAAAACCCCACAGTTACGTAGGTTTCTAAAACCTCAGTGGAGACATCCTATTGGACCTGAAGATTTGATAGTCCACAGAAGATCAGGCCACATAGATCAGAAAACCAGAGTGGAAACAAAAACCAAAGGGGAAAACAACCCTCTAACAAAGATAAACTCAAAAATCAGCATCTAAACCTATAACAGTCCTAAGCCCAGATGACTTACAGGCCACTGTACAGCAAACTCTGGATAATACAATGCAGCTGAAGCACAAGAAAATGGCCTTAAATTCATCTCCCTTGGGGCTGATCACAAAAGGTACAGAAAACATTTGTGCTATTAGAATCCAAAACCAACTTTAAAGAATGTGCAAGAAGGGTCAGGCATGCCTTCAATCCCAGTCTTTGGAAAGTGAAGGAAAGCAGATCTCTATGAGTTCAAGGCCAGCCTGGTTTACACAGGAGAATTTAGGCCAGCCAAGACTACAAATAAACAAAAGTTAAACGAAAAATAAAAGAATGCATTAGAGCCCTGGTCTGACATACTCACTTTTAGAAAAAGAAACATGAAGTAAAGAGGTACTAGCTCAGTTGGAGTAGGTGACTCAGGCATTCAGGTACAAATTCAAGGCAAGAACAATTAAGCCAGCACAATGGCAAGTTCGTCCCTCTGTGACACATTAATTTTGTCTGTTGTACAAAGGATAATAATGACTTTTTGGAGTGGGGTAGGGGACAACATTATTAGTGAATATAGAACCTTAGAAAAGCAATCAGATGCAATGACATGGAATGGATCGTCAGTTATTTCTTCCTTTGCACTCACCCTGTACTCCTGGCGAAATACTATCAGAAATGACAGACTGCAGAAAGTTAGAACTTTCCCCAGTTCGAAGGAGACATAGAAAAGGGAATTTTTAAACTACATTTCACATTTTCCCGTGTCTCACCAATAGAGAATTGAATAGCTTGAAAATTCATTGTGCCGCATCTTAAATAGTCATTTAAAGCACTCTCCCCACCCCCAACACCCACATGGCAGCTCACAGTTGCCTGTAACTCCAAAATCTGCCACCCTCACACAGATATTCATGCAAGCAAAGCACCAATGCATATAAAATAAAAATAAATAAAAATGCTCTCCCTGAATTTTTCCTTATACCAGTGAGCCCCTAAAAGGTATAAGAGACAGGAGATAGCATCCTATGACCATTGTGCTTGCCATAGCCCTATAGGTATGGTTTATTTTCTCCAGTATAAGGAAGGAGGAATTGTGTCTTTCCAGGTGGGAACTGAATTCACTCTTTCTTTGGTTCCTTGAGCTCTAGACAAATGAATGTCACATGAAACTCGGGATGTGTTGTGGGATGATGGTCTTCTACCCTGTAAAGATTTGTCACTTGTATTGCTTTAATAAAATGCTGATTGGCCAGTAGCCAGGCAGGAAGTATAGGCAGGGCTACCAGAACAGGTCAGATCAGAAAAGCTGAGTCTGCAGTCATTACCCAGACCAAGAGAAAGCAAGATGAGAATGCCTCACTGATAAAAGGTACCAAGCCACATGAACACACAGACAAAAGTTATGGGTTACTGTAAGATGTAAGAATTAGTTAATAGGCAGGGCGGTGGTGGTGCACGCCTTTAATCCCAGCACTTGGGAGGCAGAGGCAGGCTGATCTCTGTGAGTTCGAGACCAGCCTGGTCTACAAGAGCTAGTTCCAGGATAGGCTGAGAAACCCTGTCTCGAAAAACCAAAAAAAAAAAAAAAGAAAAAAAAAAAGAATTAGTTAATAAGGAAATCTGAGCTAATAGCCCAACCAATTTATAATTAATGTAGGCCTCTGTGTGTTTCTTTAGGACTATACAGCTGTGGGACCAGGTGGGACAGAAACTTCTGTCAACAAGGATGGACCTACTAGAAGCTTGGCTCATTCCAGCATGGTCAGTGCAGTATCAGCAAACTGAGAAGTGTACGGTGTAACTCCAAAGGTTGGCAGAGGTTAAACGAAGAGAAAGAAGATGGTGAGCAAGAACAGAGCAAGTTAGGACACTGAAATTCATCTAAGACAAGGAAAGCTGAGTTTATGCCTGGTTCCTCCTCTTATACATAAGTGTATGTTTCCCAAAACCTTAGCTAGTCTTTACACAGCTTCCCTCAAAATCTTTTCACCACCCACCTGTTTCTTTTACGAATCCTGGAAAGTATAAAGATTAATTAACACCAAATAAAAAATATATTGGTACTTTCTTAGGTTGCTTCATCTATTTTTTTTTTTTTTTTTTTTTTTGGTTTTTCGAGACAGGGTTTCTCTGTGGTTTTGGAGCCTGTCCTGGAACTAGCTCTTGTAGACCAGGCTGGTCTCGAACTCACAGAGATCCGCCTGCCTCTGCCTCCCAAGGCTGGGATTAAAGGCATGTGCCACCACTGCCCGGCTGCTTCATCTATTTTGAGGTTGTTTTCTGGGAGGGGATCTCTAGAGTTTGATGTCCAGGACCCAAGCATTAAAAAATACCCCAGAGATGAAAAATAAAGTTTTCATTTATGGCTTAGATAAAAATTAAAAGATGCAGACAGAAAAGAAAGAGAAGGATAAGAAGGTTTTGCCAGGGTTATTTTAGTTTTGCGGAAGGTGTCTTAGCTTCAGGGAGGTCACATTTTCATCTAACTTGAAAAAGCCTTAGATTTCAAAAAGGAAACCATGCAAATGATTAGTCAGTCATTTCGCGTAAATGCTTTAGCTTGTGATGTTACTGTGGAAGGTAAAGTAGAATAAAACAGATTTAGTATAGCCCCAGTAAGCACAGTCTGTGGGCAGCACATTAAATCCTGACTTACAAACCCCACCAAAGCCTTCCTAATGAGCCATCCGAGCCTCTGATGTATATAATACACCTTTTTAAAAGATGCATGACTGCATATTCTACCCAGAGGTTTAGATGGCTCCTTTGGGTTATTTAAGTTTCAAAGGAACCCATCGGTCTCCTGTGTGCGACATTCTGTGAATGCCTTAAAAATGAAAATCCAGAAATTAGAAGCTCAAAATACCTTAAAGGGGGCAATATATCAGGAAACACATGCACATCTTGTTCACGCACATTCGAAGGAAAGTTGATGAGGCATCTGCCTCTCTGAATTTCCCATCTTTTGTCAGTTTGGGTCACAACCTTTAAAATAGCTGTAACTCTCTTCCTGTCTAATTACACAACTCTCACTTGCTTTGTTTATAATTAGAATCCTGTAACCTCCTCTGACTCTTGTCTGTGCTGCTGTTGCACGGCTGTTTTGGATGCTGCCTGAGATTGGAGACTAAGTGGGAAGGATAAGATGTTCAAAACAGCAGTATGGAATTCCCCTGGGCTACGTTGCAAAGAAGGTGAAGGTTGGAGCATCCTAGCCTAAGGAAACACATGGATGGAGAGAGGAAACACTTGTGGGTGCAGAAGAGTGACGAAATCACAAAATGTAATACAAAGAGCAGATACCGCCTTTCTTCCATGGAAACACAAGAGATAAATACCACGTGACAGCACACATAATGAGGCGGAAAAGCAATGGGAGAGAGGACCAGAGCAAGTGCAGAGAGGACAAACACCATCAGCTGGTGAAAGGGTTTCAATGTGACACTCTCCCCACAGATTGTGTTTTCACCCCTGCTTCCCAGCTGCTGGTGCTTCTTCTGGACATTGTAGACACTCTAGGAGGTGAGACATGGTGGGAAGCAGACCACTGAAGCAGATTGTTGGGGACATGTTATTCCTGGCAGCTTCCTGTCTCCGCACTTCCTGATCCTGATCGTGCATGGAATGAGAAGACGTCCTTTGCCACCTGTTGCCACCATGATGTTCTGCCCAAATGCATGCCCAAGGGACTACAACCTGAAAGCATGAGCCAAGATAAATCCTTCCACCTTGAAGCTGCCTGCCTAGTTTGCTCCACAGCAACAAGAAGAGTTACAACTGAACAGCTTCATTCTCACCCCTGGTCATCACTGTCTTCCTGACGCTTAGACAGAATGGTCTGTTCCATAGAGAAAACACTGAAGTTCAAGGAGGAGGCACAGAAAGAAATACTAAATCACATGACTAAGGAACACTAGACCCCAAACTACGGTAAGGCTAGGTGGTTGCCTGCCACATAGGCTCTGATGCTGAGTTACAACAGAATTGAGTCCAGGAATGAGGTATGGAAGAAATCCAGAAGTTCCGACCCCAGATCTGTCTAGCACAGTCTGCCCACAATACATTCCCTGAGCCAGCAAAAGCCAAAGCCCATTTCAAGGGCTTCCATGAGCATTAAAGGATTCATCTGTGGAGAGAAGAAGGCACCTGTAGCAGGCGTGCTTAGAATGTGGCTTCACTGCAACTCTTTATTTTTACATTGTTCGCCTGATGACTCATTTCAGCGCATCAGCATGCAGAAGTTTGTGTGATGAATCCACAGCCGTGTTTACCTGGGAGCAAATCTTTGATTGGTATTTCAAGTTTCTCTACACCCTGCTTAGAATTTTTTTTTCCAGCAGTAGAAATGTAATAAGTTAAGATGAATTAAGCTTGATTTTATCAAATCAAGTTGGAAGGAAAATTGCAGATCATGACCCACATTTGATAAAGTAAGACGACAAAGCTACTTAATTCCAAAGGTTGAGGTCTAACATAGAAATGCACTTGTCATCCCAATGTAATTTAGATCTATAAAAACTGACATAAAATACATCTCAGCTTCGCTAGAAGAAAGATGTTATAATTAGCTCATCTAATCAGCCAATGCCTATGTTTGGCATGAGTGGATTTAGTAGCTGAAAAGACTGAGCTGACCACAAAGGCCTGTAAGTCACAACCAAGCTTGGCCCCTGTCTTTGGGATCTGAATGTGTTTTTCATTTTACTGGACTGAGGTCCCTGTGGACTTTAGAATCTTGCTAAAATACATTTAAGTGCAGCACATTTTCCTGTCAACACTAGCACAATTGGATATTCTTCTTGGCTGGGAGGATTAGATAACAAGTCCACTAGAAACACTGTATCCAAGAGTCCTTGGGGAAAGTTCAGCAAAGGGCTAAGACCCTTCTAGCTTAGCATCAGAACTCAACGCTTCCATACACACAGCAGGAAAGCTGAGAGGCAAGCCTCTCTTCCTCCACAGGCTGGAGGGACATTTTCTACTAGAGGACTCTGTGGAGATGAATTCTAAGGATAACGGGAGGACTAGCAATGCCATGATCCATTTTATGCTACTCTAACAGGTTGCCTTATGGTGGATAATTTATAGGCAGTATGGGTTTACTTGGTTCATGTTCTTCAGGGTAGGAATCCAATAACATGATGATGTAGGTATTTCACAATGGTCTTTACATTATGTCTTGTTATGATAGAAAGTGACCTGGGGCAGGACTCAGAGTTTTCATAACTCAGCATCAGTGCCTATGCGGCAGGCAACCACCTAGCCTTACCGTGAGTCTGGGTTCTGTGGGATGGGAAGTGATGGCCAGAGAGAGCAAGAGAGAAAGAAAGGGCCAAGCTCATTTAAAAGAAAGCACAGTCTTATAATAACTAGCCCACTATAGGACACCTAATGTTAATCTATTCATGAGGTCTTTCCTTATTCAAGTCAAGCTCTCAGCATTATCCCATTGGAGATTAGATTTTAAACATATGTATTTGGGGGATATGCTCAGACTGTACCAGGATGTGTGTCTTCTGGCATGCGTTATGCTGCTCCTTGCTAGACGGCTGTGCACAGTCCTGCCAAACCCCAGCAAAGCAGTCCTCTGCAGCTCTAGCCATGCCCCTGTGCCTTTTTCTTAACTTCACTAGTCCCCTCTATTCCTCTCCTTACAGGCGATTTCACATCAAATTTCAAAGGTGGAAAGAAAAGTAAGGAGACAGTATTGGTTTCTTTGTTCTTTAAAACCCTAAGAATGAGACGCAAACGTAAATGTCACTTTCTCAAGCCAATCAAAGGAAAAGCAAAGAGCCTATCCATGCATCCTAGAGATGTGCGTTCTTCAAGCCATCATATATCACGCCCATGATATGCTGTAATTACCTTTGGCATTCTGGGTAATCAGAAAATCCTGTGATAAAGTCGCAGCTAGCTGGAGAGATAAGAGGCAGCTGTGAATATTTTCTTTGTAATGGTGAATGGATGTAATTGTAAATTCTGACACAAAGAAGCCCAAGGTCTATATACACCACAAAAGTAAAGGGTGGGTGCCTACCTTGAATGAATCCCCTATTATCCTTGAGATTATCTAGGATTCATAAAACTGCAGGCAGCACTTGCTGTAGCGTTCATGTGGCCCCACATCCTTGATACAGTGGTCTTGTCGTTCTGGAGTACATGGTCTTTAAAATGCTCCTGATCACAGCCCACCTAATATGGTCTCCTAGGAGCTAATAAATCCACTGCCATGCAGACAAAATCATGGCCAAACTGTTTTCTTGTTAGGGAGAAGAGAAGGCTTTCTCAAACAAATGTTTCTGATAGCAGCAATCTAACAATAAAACTCAGCAAGATAAAAGTAACACAGAAAAGATATCTACTGATCCGAGGAGGATCACAAAATTTTGAAGATGAGGAAAATATGCATAAAGTTAAGATGCATGTAGCCAGTGTGCTAATATGACATCAGCTTTCCCTGGGACACTGACCAGATTTTCTACCTGTTCAACCCAACTAGAATTTTGACTAGCTTGTCTGTGACTTATGCTAGATGACCCCTGAAACAGCCTGCACTTTGGTAACAAGTAGGTCTTGAGAAAAAAAAGCTATGAAGCTGACTGAATTGTTATCTTCTTAAGTTTTGTTTTGTTATTTTTTTTTTTCTCGGCTGAGTTTGGATTGAGTCTTCCTTCTTTCCTCTTCTAACACAAGGCTTTCTGCCCAAAATGAAGTGTTTTGAAACACAGCCAGGCCTGTTCCAAATTATAAAAGATTGAGTTAATTAACCTTTCACCAGCTGATTACTTTCAACCTTTCTGTTGGCACATTGGGAAAACGTACTAGTTGTTCCTAATTAAAGGCATTGGGTATACCTTCACACTTCTTTACATTCTCAGACTCCTGGAGCAAGCTGATTAGGAAGAAACAGGGAAAGTGTCATTGAAGTTATCCTTGAAAATGGTTGGAAAAAAATCTACAAATGAACCAGAGTAGGCAAAATTGCAACTTTATTTTATAATCTGTTTTTTCGTGGGTGCCTGAGGTCTTGGTTCTCTGTATTAGTGATGGTTTAAATGTAACAAGTTCTTAACAGGGACAAAAGAAATTTAAGAAAGGTCATGCATGCACTATCTCACATAGCTCTGAATTTTCTAAGAAACATAGGAATTCTCATCACACCTTACAAATGAGTAAAATGAAAGTTTATGTCAAATAAATTTTCAAAGACCGTAAAGATTCAAATGTGTTCTAGCATCTAGCATCATTTCAGGAATGTTAATAAAAATGGGTATGAAATCATAAAAATTCTGAAAGCTGAGAGATTGTAAAAAAGAAATGTACTTGTAGTTATGCTATGCATCACTCTTTTCTGTATTAATTATTTATTTCTGGATAACAATTATCCTTAAAATGTGTTATTTCACAGAGCGTCTGAGGCTTAGGAATGCAGGAGGAGTTTAGTCAAATAAATGTACCCCAGTGGCCTGCATGATGTTGAAGCTCATCTGGGTGGCCAAAAGTAAGTTTAAGTTTCCGTCTTAAGTTTCTATCAGGCTACACGATCTTCCAAGTTCACTTGTGTGGTTTGTGGCAGGCCTCACTTTCACACCTTCTCATTGAGTATCCATGCTCCAATCTCTGCAGTAACATCAGACTACTCCTCACTGTCTGGATCTCACCACAGGCAGTGGTAATGTCCCCATTACTAGTTGATTTCCCAGGGACTAGTAATCCATGAGGAACAGAACCCAAGATCTCAGTCCAGCTCTTACATAGCTCAACCTCTGAAGATGCAAATCAGTAATTCTGTCATGTTCTCCTGGTCACACAGATTGATCCCAGCACACTTAGGAGTAGAAATGGACAAAATACGTGCCAAAATTTGGAGCTTACTGGTAATACTGGCCTGGCTTTTCTACACTGTCCTCTCAATATAGAATGTCCCCATTCATCTTCTCTGTCTACTTTCCTTCTATTCATCCTTAAAGATGAGCTCAGATGTAACTTTACTGCTAAGAACACCTCAAATTTTTCCCTTTAGTGGTTCTCATGGTAGTAGACAGATTGTATCTTGACTTCTTATATTATTGCAGTATTGAATTATTTAAAAGAGAAATATAATGCCTCACTCAGGAAGTGATTTCAAAAATGATCCCAGGGAACAAAACTGCAAGATTGGAAGGAAGAAAACAAAAAGATAAGAAGCAACCCAATGGAATAATTATTGAGCCTTTCAACATTCTAGACATCTGGGCTCCATATACTGCAGGGGGCAGTCATTTGAGAGATTGTGTAAAACTTACCTAGAACTGTTTGTCTGAAGGAAAGAAAGGTATTTTACCCACTAGGACCCTATGCTCAGTGATCAGGGGCAGAGATGGGAGACTTCTCAAAGAAGATTGAAAACAAAAGACAGGACTCAAGGAACAGAGTATATAAGAAGTGTAACAGGGTCACATGTGAATACAGCATGCTTGTCCACAGCCACAGCAGAACAAAGCCAAGCGAAGGAGAAACATCAGTGTTTCATCCTTGTGCCTCAGTAAATGCAAGAGAAGTTAGCAGTTGGAAAATCCATATCACCCCTGCAACTAGTCTAAAATTCTTCGTTGATTCAACAAACATTACAGAGTATGAACTGCAAAGTAGATAATGATGAAATAGATGTATGGTTCTGTTAGCATAATTTGCAAAATATTTAATATCCAACATTGTATACATGCTGACCAACTAAAATGAAGACCAATCTTCCATGGGAAATAGAGTTATCCTAGAAGAGTCCTTCTAAATTTAACTGAGAAACTGTTGAATAAGGAGACATGAACTTCTTTTTCATTGTGTGTTCAAACAAAGTTTTTTTAGAATTTTGGTATGAAGGATGTAGAAGGTGATGCTTTTAGATGCCTTTATGAGAAGTAAAGGAGACATTTCCAGGAAGAGAGGGTGGACAGGAAGGAAAAAGGAGAAATGTCACACATGAAAACAAAGATCAACACCTTAAACATGAAAAAGCTGTCTCTGTAGAATCCTATGCCGCTGGGAATTCTGCAGCTAGACAAATGATAAAGAAAATCTTGGAATTCACACCAATCAAGAGATAAATACAAAGTTAAAAATACAATGGTTTTTGAGATATTCAAAGCCATATTAAAAATATGCACTTTCTCCCAAAAAGTCACTGAGAACATCCTGATGTTTGCCACAGTTTAACTGCTGAACTTCTGGAAAGAAGAAATGTTTATTTTCAAAGAAATAAATGGAATCTAAATTGTTCACTTTAAAATAGGCATTACATATTCTTGTTTTCTATGAAGGAATTTGCCAGACATTGTTTCTACCACTGTAACCAAAAAGGAAAATCTCTTTTCTACAATTACTTTAAAATCTGTCAGATACTTGAGGACCCTAAAGAATCTAGATGAAATAAAATCTAGAAGTAATAAAGTTTATCATTGAACCCATAAGATTTGGGGCTGTGTTAACTCCTGCAAAGGGGCAGGAAGAGGAAGATCCCCTATAGACAAGAATCTGAACTGTGAGAAATGATGCAAAATGTTTCACAGATTTGGAAAACATTAGGCAAAAACTAATATCAGTAACAATGAATGAAGAATGCCAGAAAGGACAATCACAAATTATATGCACTAAACTTCCCTACCAAGTGGAGAACTAGAAGCTGCATCTCCAGAACCTCATGAAGTATGAGAAAACGTAGACTGGGTTCCAGACAGGGAGAGAAGAAAAGCCTCAGAGGCGACAAAGGAGTACTAGTTAGCTGAAATGTATATAGAAACAGAATGGCGGCACTTCAAAGAGAAATCCATGTTCACAGAAAGGAGAAAGGACACATAAGTCTCATCCAAAGTTGTTTTGATTGTATCTTATTGGAATAAAAATAAGATATTATGTTTCTACTTTGGATTTCTTTCTAAGACTTATACAATTCTGTTACAAACTTCTGTTACTAAAAATTCTTTTTCCTTTCTTTCCATAATCTCTTGCTCGTTTCTCATAAAATTCTTCTTTATTATTCTTTCTCTAATTTAATCCACCCTTCCTGTTTTTCCTTACCCTGCCTCTTCTTTCATATTATTCTTCTACTGTTTCCACATTTAGTAACAATTTTATCTTATTCTGCTTTGTGGTCTTTGGCAGTAAGTGGATTTTAACTAAGTGTAAGTGTATAAGTGTATTTTTACATGACCTGTAGTCTGGTGTTCTTGCCATGATATCAGTTTCCTCACCTCTTATGTTACTGAGATTGGATCCTGTGGAGTAGACTGCTCACTAAGAGACAGACAAGCTAATGAATATACTAAGCACAACATAGAAGCACAGGAAGCATTAAAAAAAATGAAGGCAACATGACTGTTTCAAAAAATTGTTACTATTCCACTACTGAACTCAAGATGCTGAAATGGGCAAAATGCCAGACTCAGATCACAAGAATTTGCTAGTAAGGAAAGTGATCAATAACATATGAAAGATACAAACAAGAAGATGAAGGAAGGAAGGGAATCAGTTATGACCTGAGGACAAACACAAGCAATACACAGTAGAAAAACTGCCAAGCAGATGAAAAACATTAGTTATATGAAATTTTGAAAGCCAGAAGTATGAAAGAGAAATTGATCCAGGAAATTGAGATTTGGAGAAAAGAATGCCAAATGTAATGTTGAAAAAAATTAAAGGCTCAATAAATCAAATAACAAACACAATTTAAAAAAATAACCAGTAAGCTCAAGCAAAAAGAAGAAAGACATTCAGAGATAAAGGGACAAATTCCAGGAAATATTACATTCAAATATCAATAAAGAAAAGAACTGGAGTTTACCATAATGTCAAAGAACTCTGGAGTATGTTCAAGGGATCAAATCTAAAAATTCACAGAATAAAAGAAGGAATATGTGTGTGTGTTGCTTAATGTAATTATAGTATAAAATTAGTGAACATCCAAACATAAGAAATATTTACAGGCTGAGCAGTGGTGGCGCACGCCTTTAATCCCAGCACTCGGGAGGCAGAAGCAGGCGGATCTCTGTGAGTTCGAGGCCAGCCTGGTCTACAAAGGGAGTTCCAGGACAGGCTCCAAAGCTACAGAGAAACCCTGTCTCGAAAAACAAAAACAAAAACAAAAACAAAAAAAAGAAATATTTACAAACTCCATGTAGATACGAAAAGAATTTATCTACAATGTATTATACTGAAACTATCAGAAATACAAAACAAAACAAAACAAAAACTGTAAGGGTAAAATACCAGTTCATTTACAGATACAAATGCATCATAACCACAGATCTGTCACACTCAGCCCTACAAATCAAGAAAGCACAAAATGATATATTCCAATCTATTAAAAGAAGTAACTGCCATCCACGATTACAATATTGAGTAAAACTAGCTTTTTAATTCTTAGGATAATAAGAACATTTTAAGAAAAATCATGAACAAAGATAATTCATCACCACAAATTGAGAACTGCAGAATAGAGTTAAAGGACAACTGTCCAGAGGAGGGAAAACAACAATTTCACTCATGAAAGTACAAAAATAAAATAAAATTCACTAGACAGAGATGAACAATAGAGAGATAAGAAGAAATCTATCAAGCACTACAAAGTAAACCAGTAAATCTCTAATGCTAATAGTGGAGAAGAAAAAGAACAAATGACAATCTAACCAACCAGTAAAAAAAAATTTCAAGAACTAGAAAACCACTGTCAGTAATAATCTTGAGTGTAAATAATCTTAACTCAACAATAAAAAGATGCTATGTCATGGACTAGAAGAGAAAACTAATATTCAACTGTTTGTTGTCTCCCTGATACACACACTTATTTTGCAGCAGTCCTTTGAGACTGAAAGTTTCATCCCACGGGGAAATTCTTAAGACAGATTATATTTGCAAGGTCCCTCCCTCCCAAAGTAAACAATAAAGACTGCCGAGAATCACTCTCTCACACAAGCCAAGCTGCTAAGAAGATGCTCAGACAAGACCAGCTACCTCGAAGAACCAGAAATCAGCCTAACTTCCTGAAAGAAGTTTAGACCAACAGAGTCACTTGGAAAGAACACTCCCCAGCCTGTTAAACTGCCCGCAGGCTTGCAGTATGCTCACAGGTCTCAGCTGTTTAGCTGTTACCCTACTGAGGGGGACTTTGGTGATATATTTTTCTTTGAGCCATTTCTTGTCCTGTAATTAATCATTCATATTCCTGTAACCCCAATAAAACTCAGTGGTTCACCAATTTGGGCCTTCATTCTATCTGTACTTTGGTCTGTCATGGTTTACATATTTGGGGTGGTAGGCACATGTATGTTCTCTCTCTCTCTCTCTCTCTCTCTCTCTCTCTCTCTCTCTCTCTCTGTGTGTGTGTGTGTGTGTGTGTTGCATTGCCCCAGGAAAAGTCTTCTCACTCAAAAACACTGCATGAGAAAGTATTCCCACAGACTGAAAGGCAAAGGATAGAAATTAAATTATCAAGGAAATGTAAGCTAGATATAAGCAGTAATAGCTTTCAATACCTAAAAGTAGACTTAAAGCTAAAGCTGGTCACGATATAGAAAGAAGGCCACTACATAACAAAGGGCAGAATTTATAAAGAAACCATAATAAAATGTAGGTGGTGGTGGGACATGTCTTTAATTCATCATTTGGGAGGCACAGGCAGGTGGGTCTTTGTAAGTTCAAGACCAGCCTGGTCTACAAAGCAAGTTCTAGAATAGCCAAGTCTGTTACATAATGAAACTGTGTCCCCCAAAAAATAAATAAATAAAAATAAAAGAAGTAAAATAAAAAACAAAAAAGAAAAGAAACTATATAATTATAAGTATCCTATTGTCAAAAAACAAGCAATAGTAAGGAAAAAAGTCATTAAGATCTTGATACAGTAAAGGGAGGATTTAAATAACAACACAGACTAAATGGACTTGATAAATACCTAGAAATTATTCTAACCAAGAAATATTGAACTGTCTTAGAAATAGATCACATTGTTGGCCAGAAGTCAAGTTCTACTAAAAAAAATAATTTTAATAACTTTTCTGTCTTATTAGATCATAGTGCAATAAAATGATTAGTAAATAGCAAAAGAAACTACGTGCACTACTCAAATACTTGGAGACTAAATAATATATTTTGATTGAATTATTGCTCATTGAAGGCACCAGTCATCAAGGAGAAAATAAAATCTCCTTATAGTTAAACTAGGATGAAATCGCAACTTCCAGAACCTCTGGGATACAACAAAGACCATTCTAAAAGGGAAGCTTACAGCTGTGGATACTCCCATTGAAACTCTAAGTGTCTCAGATAACCTAACGATGCTTCTCATGCCCCCACAAAACCAGGAAGAAACCAAATCAAAACACTGTATGGGGCAAAAAAAAATTTTAAAGCTCAATATAGGAAATTAATGCAGTGGAAACTAAAGAACACTTCAATCAGAGTTGGTTTCTTGGGGTGGAAAAAACTTGAGGCGGGAGGTGGTGGTGCCTTTATTACCAGCACTCAGGAGGCAGAGGCAGGCAGATCTCTGTGAGTTCAAGGCCAAACTGATCTACAGGGCTAGTTCCAGGACAGCTAGGACTGTTAAAGAGAAACCATGTCTCAAAGAATCAAAATAGATGATTGATAGATAGATAGATAGATAGATAGATAGATAGATAGATAGATAGATAGATAAAACAAATCCAAAAAATTGAGAAGTCCATAAACAATCTAACAGCAAGAAAGGAAGAATATTCAAATTAATGAGATTAGAGATGAAAAAGATGCTACAATAGATTTGAATGACATCAAAGAATGATGAGCTAATATTTTGAAAATGTATATTCTAGAAAAGTGAAAATGGGCTGAAGAGATGTATCCAGATAAAAACACCACATTCTGCTCTTGCAAAGAAAATAAAAACAGTTCCTAACACACACACTGAACAGTTAACAACTAGTTCTAGGGACTCCAACACCTTCTGGCCTCTGAAATCAACTGCATATAAATACGTGGTGCACAGAGATACATTCAAACACACATACACACAGAAAATAACAAAAAATAAAACTTAAAAAAATTCAGGATCTAAAACCTTTAAAAATTTGGTAAATTTTGACATAAATCTGAAATACCAAAATTAAACAAGAAGGGTACAAGCGCAGAAGGCATGAGAATGAAGCAGCAACAGTCTCTCAAGAACAAAAATTTCATCTCTCAATGGATTCACTGCTGTATCTGCCAAACCACTGGGGAAAGAGCTAATAGTAGTGTCTCAAACTGTTGCTGATAAACACAGACACAAAAATTCTTAACAAAATATGTAGAAGCTGAATTTAGATTTATATTAATAAGTTCATACACTAACTGGATAGGCTTCATTCCAAAGAAAGTTGGTTCAAATGCATAAATCCATAATTGTAACATAGCATTGTCAATAGACAACAGAAATAACACAATCATCCCATAGAAAAGGTTCTTTTTTCAAAAGATTTCAACAGCCCCCGAGATAAGCTAGAATTTGGAGAAGCATATTTCAACACAACAAAAGTTGTGTGTAACAACCCACTAGCCAACGTTATCCTATATGGAAAAGAACTGAAAAGGTCCCCTTCAAAATCAAGCATTAGGCAAGAATGAACACTTTCTACTTTCTTACTCTATATACTCATCAGAGTCTTAGCTAGAGCAGTAGAGAAAGAAATAAAAGGGATATAAATAGGAACGGGAGAAATCTAATTATACCCATTTTTAGATAACATTATCCTGTGCTTAAAAGAGCTTTCAAAAAGTCTTGAATCTGATAAACACATTCAACAAAGTTGCAGAATACAAGAAACAAACTCAACAACTGACAAGTGGCATTATATGAAATTAAAAGGCTTCCAACACAGCAAACTATCAGCAGAGTAAAAAGACAACTTTCAGAATAGAACAATAATTTTCAACTATATATCAGAAATCTAATATCTAGAATCTAAAAATAACACAAACAAAATAAATATCTAAGAATTAAAAATCACCCAATCAATAAACTGGCCGATGAACTAAACAGACAGCTCTCACATGAAGAACTACAGACATATGGAAATGTGTCACTAGTCTCATCTCTCCAGAAAATGCATATTAAACCACTTTCTTAGATGTCCTTGTACACCAGTAAGAGTGATTGTCATCAACAAAAACAACCGACAGAGAATGCTGGTGAGTATGTTGGAGAAGAGAAATATTTGTAAACTGTTGCAGCCTCTGTGGAGTAAGTATGACGTTTCTTCCTAACCCGGAAAACAGAACTGCCAAAGGTCTCAGGTATGCCATTGCTGGATATGAACCCATAGGAATCTAAGTTAGCAAACCAGAGAGAGCCTTGCACTGCCATGTCTATTGCAACTTTATTAGCAATATTCAATATGCAAAAGCAGTTTAGACATCCATCAAAAAATAAATGAGTGGAAAAAATGTAGCTCACAACAGATTTTTACCCACCTGGAAAGAAAATTAAAGCTATACCATTGGCAGGAAAATTGATAGAACTAGATATCATTATGGTAAGCAAAATAGGCTAGATTCTAAAAGACCAAATGTTGCAAGATTCTCTCATATATATGAGAGAATATATATATATATATATATATATATGCGACATACTATATATAATTTTATATATTTATTTAACCTATAATTGCGAAATAAACATATAATAATTAATATAAGATATAAATGTAATAAAAAAGAATATATACTTTATAATCTATATGGCAAAATAAATGATAAGAATATAAAGAACAAGATGGTAAATTTATTATTGAAAACCCTTTAAAGATGTTTGAAGGAATAAATTATGACATGAAAGCAAATTATCATAATTTAAACTTTTTATCAAATCCAGATCAACATTTAAAAATTGGTATAAAAGTATGCAGCTAAAATAAAGCAAGAGATGAAATAAAAACTAGTTGTAAAAAGTAATACGAACAAGAGCACTTGAGTCATTCAAAAGAGGGCAAGAGGGTCCTGGAGAGATGAAATGGTATTTAAGTGCAATTGGACTCTTCTAGATGTCAAGAGTTTCGTTCTTAGCACCCACACCAGACATCTCACAACAACTCCAAGGGATTCGTCTTCTGGACTACACATGCACACATATGATATAAAAATAAATCCTTTTTAAAAAGTCCAAATAATCACATGGATGAAGTATGGAGCCAATAAGCTAAGTGAAAGGATAAACACAATAGGATTCTACTTAGTGAGGTACTCACAGTAGTCAATCTCATGATATGATATGCATCTATGTTACATACATATAGTGTGTGTGTGTGTGTTGTAGAATATTATTTTAAGGCTGGGCAATGGTGGTGCACGCCTTTAATCCCAGCACTCCTGAGGCAGAGGCAGGCGGATCTCTGTGAGTTCAAGGCCAGCCTGGTCTACAAGAGCTAGTTCCAGGACAGGAACCAAAGGCTACGGAAAAACCCTGTCTCGAAAATCAAAAAAAAAAAAAAGAATATTTATTTTAAGGTGTTTTATTTTATTTATGTTGTATTTGATTAACTGTGAACTGTGATTCTTTACCTGTCTACAACACCTCATGGTCTAATAAAAAGTTGAACAGACAATAGCAAGGCAGGAGAAAGGATAAACAGGGCTATCAGGCAGACAGTATAAATAGAACAAGAAATCTGGAAGAGGGAGGAGCAAGAGAACACGGAGAGGAGGATGTCAGGGACCAGCTACCCAGTAACACAGCCAGACATGGAATAAGAAGGAAAAAATGGTTTACAGGAATAGAGAAAGATAAATGCCCTGAGGCCAAAGGTAGTTGGGATAATTTAAGAAAAGTTGGCAAGAAACAAGCCAAGCTAAGACCAGGCATTCATAATTAAGAATAAGATTTATTTCAGAGCTAGATGGTATGGTAGGCTCCCCCAAAGAGCCCAAAGAGTAGGAGCCAAAAAGTAAAAATCCAAGAACTGCATTTTGGCACCCAACATGGTGCTAGAGTCAAAGAAAGTCCAACAACATTTTGGCATACCAACATGGGCCAAATTCCCATGTATTGCCTATGAAAGCTGGAAGTAAAAAGAAAAAAAAAAGGAAAGGGGGCATGGCTCCTTTAAGAGGTCTTGCTGTTCAGCTGGCAGTGCTAAATAGAAATGGCAAGCTAAATAAAAACAGCTTCCGGCAACTCAGATACTGGCTTCCATAGCTAGGAAGGTTTTAATGCAGTTCCCAGTCATGAACCTCTAACCAAGCTGTGAGCTCTAGTATGGAACAGGTTTGATCAAAGAAGACCTCCTGAATATTGACAGGGGAGATGGATCAACAAATATTATAGCCTGTCTTCCCAGGACTTGGCCAGTGTCACAAATTTTCTCAGTGATGCTAAAACATACTTCACCCATGGACAGCAGTAAGCAGTTTGGAGAAATTATATCCACATTCCCAAGAGTTGAGGGGTATGGATGGTTTGGGGTTATTTGGTGGGTCATGGATGTTTGTTATATTTACCGAACTATAGGACTATAGAAATGGTAAGATAAAAGTGTAGATTATTGAATCTTCTTTAAACTAAATAACAACTACTAATCTCACATATTTTGTATTGGTATGGATTTTGTATGTTGATACAAATTTACAATCATTTTTGTTGACACACTGTCTATATGTTTCTACTCTTGTTTAAAAAAATTTTGTATATTGAGATAAAAATCTAAGGTTATTTTTGTTACAATGTATTGTATTATGTTTCTGTTTTTGTTTGAGGTATTATGCCTGTGAAGTTCATTTGGAAATGCAGGGTAGAGTTCTAGTTTTTGAAAGCTATTATTATAAACTATATATTATAAACCATATAGTATAATCAGGAAACATAAGTTAGTGGTTAGTCATTTATAACAATTCAAATTGTAGATATGTGAGGTGTGCTTTCCAGATCATATAGAGATATATTTTAGATAGATAGATAAATGGTCATCAAACCTTTCAAATACTGCAGAATATGCCATTTAAATTTTTTTGTTAATTTAGGGCTTTTCATTGTCAGGATCATTTATCACAAGCTATTGTGGGCCATGACACAACTATAGCTTATAGCAATTGATTATTCAGATATCATTCCATCTGAGAAATTATTCTCAGGTGGAGGAACCCTACCTGGCAAAGCCAGCAGGACCATTGACTCTGAAAATCGTTGCTTTCATCTGTAATTTCATGTGTGCAATAACAGCTATGATATCTTCCCATTATCATGCATTTTGTATCATTTGTTTGTGTAATCTCATGATTACATCTCAATCTTTTGGGCACACATATTTGTGGATGGTCAAAAGGATGATGTCTCTCTACACTATGTTCTACACATTATGGTGAGAAACTTGGAAGCCTGTTCTCTATCATTAGCCTTACTGACAGAGCAAGTTAACCAGTCATGCATCCTTCTGGACAGATCACAAATGGAACTGTCACAGATTTTACTTATGAAATTGCAGGTGTCTGGCCTTGTAGGACCTAAGCCATCAGAGGGTTTATGATGAATTAGGGTGGTTATTGCAGGTGTCTGTCCTTGTTCTTTCTTAGTCCTTCAAGAGACCAATAGCACCTAACTGACTAACCATGTCCTGATATTATTAATCACACTTAAGAAATATAAAATAATGCTTGTATCCTTTTACTTTTCCTTGGATCACTCAATCAAGTTTTCTACCTTTTTAACCTGTAGCAGTTCCTTTAAAAGACTGCTGAGACCTTACAGCTGCAGCTGTGATTAGATACAAACTAGCTGATAAGTCTTGCTACATATGCCTGTATTCCTAAGAATTTTCCTTGTAGTTTTTTAATATTACTAACAAGTTGCTAATGAATTGATAGGTATATGCTTGGGAATTTGTTACAGCAGAAAGAAATAGATTGAGAAGAAATAAGATGGAGATGTAGAAGAAAAAGAATGTAAAGGTATTAGAACAAGAATGAATTGGAACAGAGTATTATAACAAATTTGGAATTAGAATTGAAACAGAGAATTAAAACAAAAAATTATAAACAATTAGAACAGAAGAGTTAACATAGAGGCAGTAGAATGAAGAGAGAAAATTAAAGAGCACATGAATAAAATGAGTGTGAGGGAGAAGACTTTTTTCTATAGCCATGAGTCTTTAGTTCCTTGTGGCTTTTCTTTTTGAACCCTGAGTGAAAACCTTTAAGGCAGGCCCTTGAAGGTTTCAATATTTCATGACAATTAGACACATCTGCTCTCAGAAATACCAATTTACTTCAGAGATGATGGGCATCAAAGAAACTCCTTATGGAGTTTACCTTCAATGTGGCAAGGTTAGCCATCTGAACAAGAAGCTGTTCTTAGCCAGGCGGTGGTGGCACACACCTTTAATCCCAGCACTCGGGAGGCAGAGGCAGGCGGATCTCTGGGAGTTCGAGGCCAGCCTGGTCTACAAGAGCTAGTTCCGGGAGAGGCACCAAAGCTACAGAGAAACCCTGTCTCGAAAAACCAACAAAAAAAAAAAAAAGAAGAAGAAGAAGCTGTTCTTTGTTCTTGTCAGGACTGCTTGACAGTATGTTGTACAAACTGGACATGCAGGTCCCATAGGAAAGTAACTGCTGAACTTTGCCATTAACAAGGTGAGCTGGTCCTTCGGGGGTCCTTCTTCACAGAAAACAAAAAACTGCCAGACATTCTGCAGTACACAGAAGAAAGTGACTGACAAACTTTGCAATGTAGGTGAGACAGTTGTTCAAATTTCCTGTTTAATTGAAAAGTCTGTCAGATACTATGGGCCTATAGGCCGAAGATGGATGCCACAATATTGCAGAGAAACTTTGGGTGACAATTCAGGCAGCCAAATGCCTCTGCTAGATATTATCTGTTAGATAATACTAAATAGTTATATGTATAGTCATAATAACAGTTTTCTTTAATTATGAAAGAAAATAAGCTAGCTGTAAAACTAAGATAAGATATATAATGCATTCTTTTCTCTGAATATACTTACTATAAATAGACAGAATATTATAAATATAATTCTTACTTTATTACTTGATAACTGTTTTTGTTGTGTATACATAGTTTTACTATGCTAAAGTTAAAATCTTTCTTTTTATTTAGACAAAAGGGCAAGATGTTGTAAAATATTATTTAATGTGTATTGCTTTTGTTCATGCTGCATCTGTTTAATTCTTTGAAACTGTGATTCTTTGCCTGTATAAAACACCTGATGGTCTAATAAAGAGCTGAAGAGCCAATAGCAAGGCAGGAGAAAGGATAGGAAGCACTGTCAGGCAAAGACTATAAACAGAAGGAGAAATCTTAAAGGGGGAGAAGCAAAAGAACAAGGAGAGGGGTATGTCAGTGGCCAGTCACCCAGCTACACTACCAGACATGGAGTAAAAAGGAAAGTAAAATATACAGAAGTAAGGTGGGGAAAAGGGTATTCAGGATAATTTAAGAAAAGCTGGCAATAAACTAGCCAAGCTAAGGCCAGGCATTTATAATTAAGAATAAACCTTCACATGTGATTTATTTGGGTGCTAGGTAGCAGTTCCCCCCAAAGAGCCAAAAGTGAAAAAAAAAAAAACAACAACAACAACAACTGCATATATACATATACATATATTGTAGCCACGGAGCTGCGGGCTGTGTTCCTGCCGCCTCAGCTCTCAGCTCCTGGTCGCCTGGCTAGCTTATGCCCCGAAATAACAACACACAAACTGTATTCTTTTAAACACTGCTTGGCCCCTTATATCTAGCCTCTTCTCGGCTAACTCTCACACCTGGACTAGCCCATCTCTAATAATGTGTGCAGCACCCCAAGGTGCACTTACCGGGAAGATTCTAGCCTACGTCCATCCTGGGTTGGAGCTTCATCGCATCTGCCTGAGAGGAGCTGCCCTGCATCTAAGCTCACTTCCTCTTCCTCCCAGCATTCTATTCTGTTTACTCCACCTACCTATGTTCTAACCTATGAGGGCCAAGCAGTTTCTTTATTTTTTAACCAATGACCTTCCTCCATCATTTCCCCTTTTTCTGTTTAAACAAAAAAGGAAGGCTTTAACTTTAACATAGCAAAATTACATATAACAAAACAGTTATCAAGCAAGAATTACAGTTACAATATTTACATCTATTTTATCTTTTATCATAACAAAGGAAAACAGCTATAACTATCTATCTATTCTTCAACTCCATCAAAGACTCCAAAAGGATATAATATTACCTAAGTAAATGAGAAGTAAGCAACTTACAAAACTCTAGAAATCACAGAGACATCTCACTGCCTGGACAGTCACCCAAAGTTCCTCTGTACCATTGGGGCATCCATCTTCGACCTACAGGTCCATAGTATCCAGAGACATTTCCATGAAGCAGGAAATTTCAAAGGCAGTTTAGTCACTATCTGCTGTGTCCTGCAGAATGTCTCGCAGACTCCTTCATGAATCAGGAACCCCGAAAGATCATCTCACCTTTGGGCAAGTTCAGTAGTCCTTCCTCTGTGGGTTCTCTGTGTCCAGTTTATGCAACAGTCCAGGCAAGAACAGTTTCTTGCCCAAATGGCTAACAAACTCCATAAGGTGCCTCTTCGATGCCCATCTTCTTCTTGAAGTAGATTGGTGCTGCCAGGAGCAGACGTGTTTCATTGTCATGAAAAACCCTAAGTTATTAAAACATTTAAAATGCCATATTCTATAATCTTTGAAAGATATGAAGAATGCCTATCTAAAATATATCTATGTACATCTAGAAAATCTTAACTAACATGACTACAAACTTGACTATTATGATTATCTATTAACAACCTATATACATTACATTTTTAAATGAACTACACAATCACAATACCTTAATCAAGGTCAGAAATACATATACATATAACAAAATTGACCTTAAATTTATATCAATAAAGTCAAATCCATACCGATGTAAATTATTCATATCTATATCATATCCCCCTTTAAATGTAAAAGAACATTTATAAATAATATATGGGAACATGAGTGTAGTTATTTCTCTCCAAACTGCTTCCTGCTGTTTAGGGGCACTGTTAATTAGGTCTTTTATGGTGTAACCTGTCTGTTAGGTTCATCTCAGTCAGCAGTTGAGTAAAGTGATTTTTTTGAAGGTGTTCACAGCAACTCTTAGGAGGGCGTGGTCCATCATACCATATTGGGATAGAAATAATCCACAGGATTTCATCCTCTGTGAAAACAAAAGAAGAAACTCTTTTCCAAAGTATCATATCCTTAGATCTAAATTTTAAAGTCAAGGTATTTTCAAAATATCTGTCTTGGATTAGTTCAGCAGCATTTATAAACATATATCTTTTAGCAGCTGTTGCTCTTTCCTCAGCATTAAAACAATTCAAAGAGAGCATAATAGCATACAGTATCAAGATTCTCTGTGTATTTTCCATCTTTGTACAGCTTTATTTTAACTCTATTTCATTTATTTTTACTTTTACTTTTTTTGAGACAGGTTCTCTGTATATCTTTGTCTTGGAATAACTCTGTAGACCAGGCTGTCCTTGAACTCTCAGAGATCCTTCTGTCTCTGCCTCCCAGGCATTGGGATTAAAGGCTTGTGCTACCAGACCTTGAAGTCACAGAGTTCAAATCTGAGGTCAATCTACCTCTGCCTCCCAAGTGTTGGGATTAAAGGTGTGTACTACCACACCCAACTACTCTCTTTCTTCCTTTTTTTTTCTTTTAAGAACTTTAACTTTTAGCCTGCATATACTTTTAACACACTGTAAATCATTTAAAGGTTTTCTTTGTCTTTGAATCTCTCTTTACTGTATCTCTCTCTCTTTTTCTGACCACATGAGCCTTTAAATTACTGAGCAATATGGGTAGGATTAAAGCCGTGGCTTTGGCAGCTGGATCTAGACCATTCCTTAGTTTTCCAGCCTCATGGTGGAGATACGGCGGCTGTAGCCATTTTTACTGACACAACTCTATAACGTTTCAAGGTCCCTGCCAGCAAGCAAGCTGCAGCATTGCACTCAGAAACCACACTCAAACACTCTGTAGTCGAATCGCCTGCCTGAAAGAGTCAGAGTTTGCCCTGGCAGGACAGACCAGAATACCAGCATTTTAAAACAGCACAACTTTTTTCCTGCTATGGCTGAAAACAAACAGGCATGCGGTCAGCTTTTATCAACACCATTTAAGTGTTTCGTGGCAGGACCTCTTAATGAGCTGCAGGGTTTTGCAGCTAAAGCTGAGTCAGGAAGCCTCTCTTAGATGAGAGCGCTTGCTTGCCTCTAGCAAGCAAAGCAGACCCAAGAAATTGCTGCTACCAAGAAAACATGCTTTACTCTATTCTTTCCCAAGCTTTCTCAGACTTTCTGTGGATATAGTTGTCCACACGTTGGGGGCCATTCTGTTGTAAGGAGCTGTGTTCCTGCCGCCTCAGCTCCTGGTCACCTGGCTAGTTTATGCCCCGAAATAACAACACACAAACTGTATTCTTTTAAACACTGCTTGGCCCCTTATATCTAGCCTCTTCTCGGCTAACTCTCGCACCTGGACTAGCCCATCTCTAATAATGTATGTAGCACCCCAAGATGCGCTTACCGGGAAGATTCTAGCCTACGTCCATCCTGGGTCGGAGCTTCATCGCATCTGCCTGAGAAGAGCTGCCCTGCATCTAAGCTCATTTCCTCTTCCTCCCAGCATTCTATTCTGTTTACTCCACCTACCTATGTTCTAACCTATGAGGGCCAAGCAGTTTATTTTTTAACCAATGACCTTCCTCCATCAATATATATGTAATACAATAATAGGTGTAAACATATTATTATTTAAATAATAAATACACGAGGTAAGGAGAAGCAAAGGAAATAATAGATGGGACAAAAGAAAATAAGCAAATAACAAGGTAGTAGACATAAACTTAATTAAAATAATTATTACATTGAATTAAAATAAACTGAAAAGTAGAGAGAACCAAAAGGAAGAAAATGAGGACCCAGTTATTTGTAACCTAAAGAAAAATCTCTGAATGCAAACAGAAATAGGCTAAATAGAAAAGAAGGAAAGGCACTCATATGTAATCACAACATAAAAGAAAGCTTGGGTGGCTCTATTAATATCAGACAACATAAATATCAAGACACAAAGTAAAATTAAAATACACAAATCAGTATTCATAATGTTGAATAAATTTTCCAAAAGAAGTAAAATTCCCTGAATTACTGATATACCAAATAGCAGATCTCCCCAACACAGGAAGTAAGAACTGATACAACAGAAGGGTAGAGACAGTCAAATTTACAATGCTAATCAGAGAGGGAACTGACACATATTTATCTGATAAAGTCTTGAATCCAAAAATCTATGAAAAATTTCTTATAATTAGAAGACAAAATATTATTTTAAATCTTTGGAGAAAAAAAACCTTAAACAAATAACGTCATTAAAGAAGATACAGTGACGGCGAATAAACCTGTGAACGATTCTCACCTCTGCTACTCATTAAATAAATTAAGATCAAAACATCTATCTAGATGTGTTTACCAAAGGGGCTAAAAGTCAAGAACAAGAACATGAAGGAAGTCTAACACATTATGATCTGAAATAATGTAATAAAATCACTTCAGAAAAGAATTGCCCCTACAACATGGGAATTCCATTTCTATATATTTACTAAGAAGAACAGAAAACCTGTGTCATTAATGACAGACAAACTCCAGGAATGACATAGATATCTATCACTGGTTAAAATGTATACTTACTGTGGTTTATGTGTACAATCCTAGCCACAGACCTAATCAGCAATAGAGAGAACAAACCTACATGAGGAATCTCAGAGCAAAGTATATTGAACAGCTACAAGGCTGTGGTTAGACAAAAAGAATGACATCTAATGTTCCAATAACAAGGTAGGATAACTGTACTTAGCAATTAATTGAGCATTTCAAAATAACTAGTAACAAGTATATTGAAAGCTCTCAACACAAAGCAGTGATTAACATCAGAGGATGAACATAGCAATTATTCAGATCTCATCATTATACACTGTACACAAGTATCGACACTCTACTCCACAAATGCAGCCCATTTTATGTAATCATTTAGAAGAAATGCATACTTTTAGATGAATTGGAAAGTATATTGAGGCAAAGGAATTAGACATGAAGAGATTTTCCCTTAAGATTCTATTTCTATGAAACTCAGTAAAATGCAAACTAAATATGTTAGAAATCGGGTGGTTGCCTCTGCAGGGGAGAAGGGAGTTGCTGGGAGGCAGAAGCAGGCGAGTATGCCCTGCCGAGAAATAAATGGTCCTTATCTGACAGTTCAACTCAATTGTCAACTTGACTAGAGTCAGATTCAGAGACTCACACCTCTGGGCATGTCTGTGAGGGTGTTTGCAGACAGCACTGGATAAGAAGAGCTCTAATTCATGTGTTAATCCCTTAATTAATAAATAAGGGCTTTGCTGGGAAATGGTGAAAGGTAGGTTTTAGTTAGAAGGAAGGAAGTCACTGGAAAGCCTGTCCCTTGGCCCTTTCCTGTAGTGATGTGAATGGCTCTGTTCTCCCAAGCCCTCTATACTATATCAGACTGACACGTCTGAACCAAAAATTAAGTTGTTTCTGACAGGTAATGGGCTACAGTAAGGGGAAAGTAACCAAGAAAAACCCCTATCTAGCATAGTTATTAGGGTGAGTGATACTCTACTACTTGTTGCATGAAATACAAACCACAGAATGTCTTCATTTTCCCTTACACAAACCAACAATTAATGTCAAAGGATGAACATGCCAATTTTCCAGATCTCATCATCATACATTATACACGTGTGTTGACACTCTACTCCATAAGCACACCCTATTGTGCTCATGTGATCATTTAGAATAAATATTTTAGAAGAATTAGGAAAAAGTGTTCAAGCAAAGAAATAGACATAATACCTAGGAGGCACATCTCAATCCAAATAAGTAAACTTGAAGTGTTTATATTAATAAATATTATTGCAATATGTTAAGTACCAAACAGCCCCTAAGATTCGATGACTTATGAAAGCATCAGGTATGGCCAGTAGTCCTTCCTGCAGGACCTGTCTTATCTGGAAACTACAATTGCCCAGGCCACATTTCATGGTGTTGGCCAAAGCAGAAGAGCAATGAGCAGGCTTCCATAAATCCTTAGCTTGGAAGAAGAATCCATTCTGGCTTTCCCTTCCATTGGGAAAAGCAAATCAACGTTGCAGGTCCAAAACCAAAAAATGGAAAGGACATTCCATGCCTCATGAATGAGGACAAGGGTGGGGAGAGGAGGCAGACTGTAGACATACACAGTGCAATCTCATTATCACAGTGCAATCTCCAGCTAGTGTAAGGGATGTCAGTCTCAGGGCTTTTGCGGCAAGTCATACTTTCCATGTAACCCAGAAGCCAATAGGCTTTATTCTGAAGATCCTATGAAGGAAAGTTTTAGCATATCTTCACACTTCCTAAGAGAGAACAGTGACGAAACAAAACAGCCCCATGCTGGATACCAATATGAGACAGAATGTTTTACTCCAGATGTTGGTTCACACATTTGAATGGCTGACTCTGAGGAGCAGAAAGCCTGAGGCTTACACTGGGAGAAAAATAAATGTCTGTTAACGCAAAGCAATGCAACACAACCATCTAATGGAGCCTGGGTGTCATAGGTCTGCCTTCTGCCTCCCTGGGACCATTGGAAGAAGATCATAACACAAGTATGCTGTGACCCTACAATGGTGTTCTAGTTAGGCGGCAGCACCACGGACTCTTGAGATATTGGAAGGCAGCACTATGTAAGCACTGTCATGGGATAGAACATGGGATCTGGAGTTTTGCTTGTCAACATCTCTGGGATTCTACAGGATAAATTGTCCTTATTCAAGTAAATAATGTCTCATTCATGTTCCTGGAGGTAACCATTAAGTAACTGCAGTGGCCACAAACAAGCAAGCAAAACACTTGAAAATAGGAGAGGGATTGTTAGGGGGAAGGTGTTGGTGCACAGGAAAATATAATGGGTAGATATGATCAAAGTACACTGTTGTGTGTGGAGGGGGTATGTATGTAAAGGGATTGTGAAAGAATAAAATTTGAAAAGAGTGGAATTAAGAGAACAAAGATGAAGACAGTTTTATTTATGTTTTTTAAAACTATACTATGGAGTATATATATCTAACTTTAAAGACACTTCATTTTAAAATTTAAAAAAAAATTCTGGAAGCAAAATCACCTACTCCTGGTTCAAAAAAAGGAGACATAATTCTGTTTCAAAAAAAAATGAAAGAAACCAAGGTCAAATTTTCCCTACCTACACATAGTGTGGACCATACCTAAAGACGAGCAATGGCCATTTCTGCTTCTAAGCCCCCGACTGTGGGTATCTTCTTCCCGTTCTATCACCTCTAGATATCATCCATGCCACTCATTCTTCCAACAAGCAATGAATGCTCAACACTCATGGGTCACGAGAAGATGGAAACAGGCAAGCAATAGCGGAACAGCAGTTAAGAACCAGAATTGCACAGGCCTTCAGAGTTTCTTCATCACAGTAGAGACTCGTGTTGACTACATCCTTAAAGAGAGAATACCAAAGAGCCCATCCTAAATTTGTAAATCTCCAAAGACCCAAATCATTAATTTCTGTAATACCCAAAGCTTAAAATGGGGGGGGGGGTTGTCCTAGAAAGATCACAATCCTGGAAGATTAAATTACCAATGCCAACATCTTGAAAGTCAAATTCCCCAGAAACTCTGTTTGTCATGGGGAAATGGCTATCTGAGGAACAGAAAGCAAACGGGGTGAGTTTCTATTGTACTTCTGCCCCTTCCCACATAATGCTATATTTACTTTCAAAAATGGCCTTCGTCATCAGCCTTTATGAACCAGATACACTGCATAACAGAGTTGCCCTCAGTGTTAAGAACACATTAAATGGCCCATTATTCTTAAAGATTTGAGTAATGAAGGGCCTGGTTCTTACATTTCCCACTAAATCCAACAGAAACAAAGCATGTCCCTGACTATGGCAAAAGATTCACACCTTCCCTTCAGCACCTCAAAGAGCCATCACTGGGACAGGACCATGTGACAGGGTAATGCTCTAGCATCGACCTCCTTTGGGAAGCTCCTACCAACACTGGGATTTCAAACCTAAAACATTAAGCTGATCATACATCTTCACAAACTCAGTAAGTGGTAAAGCTGAAGAGAGATGAATTATTTCTGGCTCCCGTGGAGATTGAAAACAGCTTTCAAGGACCTTGCCGTCATCTTACTGAGGTCCAGAGATCATGCACAACCCCCCCTCAACCCTCACACTGCTGTCTGCCTGCACTTTTCCAGGATTGAGAAGTAAAAACATCCTTAGACAGCGACTTTGCATTTTTGCTGCCAGGCCACCTGTCCAGTACAGTTCTGAAAATTAGCGGACAGACCATGAGGATTTTTGGCTAATCTTCAAGGCTCTATTCCCTACTGATGTTGTGGCATTAGAAAAAAACCCTAAATCCTCACCTCCTTTTTAGTTTTCCATTAGTTCAATAAGTAGTGAAATCCTGACAGTCTAAGTGAGGCCTCCCTGACATTTCTGAGGTACCATGGGAACCACGGCAATCAGAAAAATAGAATTAGAATGTGATTACAACAGGCTTTCCCATGCAATAGCATACACCCACGGCCACAGTAAGTAGCTAGCAACAAGAAGGGAAAAGAAGAATTAAGATTCCTCCCCCCACATCAGGAATGTAACATTTAGATGAAATTGGCATTAACCAAAATTTGGTATTTGTATATCACCGCTCAGTCTGTAAGCAGTCACACTGCTTAGGTGTGCTTCACTGTGCTCTCTAAGAAGGGTTACGATAACCAGAGTCGGGTTTCAGAGGGACTGTTAGTGATCAGAGGATGTGGAAGATAGGTGTCACGCTGAGGCCTCAGGTGGCTTTTGAGCTTGATCCCAGAACTACAGAAGTCACGGAGATTTCATTTCTTCTGGCCATGGGAACCGTATCCAGTAAAGGCATTTGGGGAAAGGTCTCTTATAATTTGTCCCAGGGAAATAATTTTGCCTTGCAGCTGAAACTCAGCCATTTGGGAAACATGGGCAGGCTGGAGAGAAACCTATCAGTCACCCACACTGTGTCAGCATTTTCCTACAAGTCCCTACTGCCTCAGGCTAGAATCTGGGAATCCACCAACGCTTGCTGTCTGCCCCGCTGCTGCCCTCAGGGCTCTGCGTTTCAGCAGTGCTGGAGAAGCAATACAGATGGTTCATCATGTTGGT
This sequence comes from Chionomys nivalis, assembly GCF_950005125.1. Taxonomy (NCBI): domain Eukaryota; kingdom Metazoa; phylum Chordata; class Mammalia; order Rodentia; family Cricetidae; genus Chionomys; species Chionomys nivalis. The sequence continues at coordinate 36,413,167 of NC_080094.1, read as the reverse complement.
CTTGGATTGGTCCCAAAGAAATCACAGTGCCCTGCATTCCTGCTGAAAGCAGTGGTTCTCTTCATGTGGGCTGTGACCCATCATGGGGATCACATATCAGATCTCCTGCATCGCAGATATCTTTATTACAATTCATAACCAGCAAAGTTACAGTTATGAAATAGCAATGAAATTATTTTACAGTTTCAGGTCATCACAACATGAGGAACTGAATTAAAAGGTCAAAGCATTAGGAAGGTTGAGAACCACTGCTTTAAAGATTCTAGACCAGTTTCACCTTCAGATAGGCAGCCCAGAGTTCAGTCTGATGTCAGAGGAGCTGAACCAAACATATATACATTAGAAAGCATACATATAAGGGACTTAATTACCTTGTCGGAGAACAGCCTATATGAAAACACCTCTTGCCAGGGTAGGGGTGAGGGATTTAAAAATATTAGTAAAGAATACAGAGACACGTGAAAAGTAATAAAACAGAAAAACATAGAATAGTATCAGGAGGAAGTTCCAGTGAGTATCAAATTCGCCCATGTTTAATTTTCAATTGCTTAAAATACCCCTGACCTCAAAAGGTAGGAATAAGATAAAAAAAAAACTGTATTAATATGATACAAGGAAATGAACAGACCAGTTGAAGGTCATAGGTTATATTCATAGTTAAACATTCTGTTGCTAGAACAAAACAAGTCATTCTCACACCGTAGACCAAAACATTGTGTAAGCTAACCACTCCCTGAATGAAATCCAATGTTATCTCCTTAAAAGAACTGGAACCTTTGCTCCAGACCCAAAAAGAGGAACATGGGATGTACTCACTCATATTTGGTTTCTAACCATAAATAAAGGACATTGAGCCTATAATTCGTGATCCTAGAGAAACTAAATAAGAAGGTGAACCCAAAGAAAAACATATAGGCATCCTCCTGAATATTAACCTTTATCAGGCAATGAAAGGAGGCAGAGGCAGAGACCCACATTGGAGCACCGGACAGAAATCTCAAGGTCCAAATCAGGAGCAGAAGGAGAGAGAGCACGAGCAAGGAACTCAGGACCGCGAGGGGTGCGTGCACACACTGAGACAATGGGGATATTCTATTGGGAACTCACCAAGGCCAGCTGGCCTGGGTCTGATAAGATAAAACCGGACTCGCTGAACATAGCGGACAATGAGAACTACTGAGATCTCAAGAACAATGGCAATGGGTTTTTGATCCTACTGCGCGTACTGGTTTTGTGGGAGCCTAGGCAGTTTGGATGCTCACCTTAATAGACCTGGATGGAGGTGGGGGGTCCTTGGACTTCCTGCAGGGCAGGGAACCCTGATTGCTCTTAGAGCTGACAAGGGAGGGGGACTTGTTTGGGGGAGGGGGAGTGAAATGGGAGGCGGTGGCGGGGAGGAGGCAGAAATCTTTAATAAATAAATAAATAAATAAATAAGAACTGGAACCTTGGTTGTATCCTTAGACTTTTATTTGAGGTAGAAACACATCTACTTTTTTATTCTTGAAATATAGGGTCTGGCTATTAGCCAAACCTGTTGACAATGACCTTGAGGGAGCAGAACTCTCTGACCTAAATCTAGATAGGACGTTTGTTTGAGATAGAAACACAATAACCTTGAAGGAATAGAGGTAAGTTTCAACTTTCTGACTTTGGTAAATGTGGAAATTTTGGGGCCTCCACATTATTTATGGCCCACCCTTTCTCCTAGTGTAAACATTTTAAATGGTACTTCCGTGTGTCCTGCCTTTTAAAATGAGGGTCAAGGCATCCAGTAGGACATGGTAGTTTAAGTGAGTACAAACTCTCAGTGCCATTTGCCCTGGACAAGGAAAAAGGAATGAAAGAACATTCAAATAACCCTCAGTAAAGAAGGAATCAGTATGAGATTCCTAGTGGCACTCAATGGTACTCCCACAGGCACCAAGACTGGTTCATAAATCATGTCAAATGCTGGGATCAAAGACCAAGAGCCTTTCATTTTTCCTCATTTAAAACTGCTGGGGTTCGCAGGTGTCCAGGAATATGTCCCCAGCTGGTACCTTGGGCAACTAAGGAGAGGGAACCTGAAATGACCCTATCCTATACTGATGAATATCTTGCATATCACCTTAGAACCTTCATCTGGCGATGGATCGAGGTAGAGACAGAGTCTCAATTTGGAGCAACGGTCTGAGCTCTTAAGGTCCAAATGAGGAGCAGAAGGAGGGAGAACATGAGCAAAAAATCAGGACCACGAGGGATGCACCCACCCACTGTGACAGTGGAACTGATTTATTGGGAGCCCACCAAGGCCAGCTGGTCTGGGACTGAATAAGCATGGGTTGATTCCGGACTCTCTGAGCATGGCGGTCAATGAAGACTGATGAGAAGCCAAGGACAATGGCACTAGGTTTCGATCCTAATACATGAACTGGCTTTGTGGGAGCTTAGCCTGTTTGGACGCTCACCTTTCTGGACGTAGATAGAAGGACCTTGGTCTTCCCGCAGGGCAGGGAATTTGGACTGCTCTTCAGTATCGAGAGGGAGGGGGAATGGAGTGGGGGGAGGAGAAGAGGAGTGGGGATAGGGGGAGGGAAATGGGGGAGGGCAATATTTGGGAGGAGGGGAGGGAAATGGGAAATGGGGAGCAGGTGGAAATTTTAATTAAAAAAGAATAAAAATAAATAAATAAGTAAAAAAAAAAAAAAAAAAAAAAAAAAAAAAAAAAAAAACTGCTCAACCAAATTGACAGTATAGAGAGAACAATGTGTTCCGATTGAAGGAAAAATTATTATTCTCAGCTGCTTAGTGTCTTGCTACCATGCTACAATCTGAAACAAAGGGTAGCCAGTGTCAGAACTCACCTGAGCAAGGCTGAAGGAAGTCCTTCAAGGTGTCTTATATCCTGTTCCCGAGAACCTGGGACTATATGTTTCCATGCACACATAGGGTCCTTGAAAACCATAGAAAGTTAAGAATTTTGACACAGTGTCCTGATGGAGGAAGGTCATTGGCTAATAAAGAAACTGCCTTGGCCCATTCGATTGGCCAGCCTTTAGGTGGGTGGAGTAAACAGAATAGAATGCTGGGAGGAAGAGGAAGTGAGCTCAGATGCAGGGCAGCTCCTCTGAGAGACAGATGCCATGCTCTCCTATCCAGAGCAGACACGATGAAGCTCTGACCCAGGATGGACGTAGGCTAGAATCTTCCCGGTAAGCGCACCTTGGGGTGCTACACACATGAACAGAAATGGGCCAAGCAGTGTTTAAATGAATAGAGTTTGTGTGTTGTTATTTTGGGGCATAAGCTAGCCATGTGACCGGGAGCTGGGGCGGCATGAACACAGCCAGCAGCTCCCCACTTCAGTGTCCCTGTATTGCCTGGGTAGACCCAGTTTCATCAGACACTTCTTTATAAGAAGGAGCCAGGGGGAATCAGAGAGTAGTGGGGAAGGCCATGTACTGACACAAGTGGAGAAATAGCCACAGAGGGAAAAGTGTTACTCGGCTGGCCTTGAAGATAGCCGAAAGGACCATAAGTCAAAGGAATAACATGACCCTAGGACTTCCAGGAGTACAGCTCTTCTCCATCTTCACTTCAAACTTCCAAACTCTAGACTGAAGTGGATTCGTGTGTTAGGTCATTAAGCATGCAGTAACAAACATTCCTAGGAAGCTTGGTTTCTGCCTGTCAGCCTCCAATTCTCTTTCTGAGACTGCTTCTTTCTGTGGTCTAAAAAAATTCTTGAAGAATGAATGTCACAACCTGCTCTTAGCAGTTTTCAAGCCCTGATCAAACAGAGTCAGTGGACATAAGTTCAACTCTTTTGTCCTTGAATGAAACAGTGTGATATGGATTCTACGGAGGTTCCCCAGGTTCTGCCGAAGGATTAAGCACCAAGCACTCAGTGTAGCATCTGAATTGGGTAGGCATCTGTTAACTGATTGATTTCACTCTCTTCTTATTGTTTCCAGCATCTTCCAGGTATTTTATGAGATCACCTCTCAAATATTTTACTTGTACTTGGATTCTTCTTATGAAGCACTCTTTGGGGACCACAAATTAGAGAGTATAGAAACACAGCATTGCTTTACAGACCCACAGCCACTCACCTGAATCACATGATTCATCCAGACTTGCCAGGCAATCCCAGGATACTGCATGAACCTTAAGTAGAGGGAGACAGGATGTAAGGTTTTGAACTGAGAAGTGTATATTAGGTTTGCCCATCTCCCCTGCCCTGGAATCTCAGAGTCCCCGTGAGCCTTCCAATGAACCATGTGCCCTCAAATTGGCAAATTTTTTCCTGTAACCAAGAGACAAGTAAGCAAGGAGTAATGGGAGGATGGATACTTTTCTGATCTTCAGGTTGAACCACAATTTCTGTCTCTGCGTTTTTAATAATCATGCTACATTATCCTTTTGTGAAAATTGACTGACATAGGATTTTGGGATGTGGAATGTTGACAGAGGTTTCTGTCCCACCCAGTCCTGCAGCCATTCAGTCCCAAAGAAACACACAGAAGTCTACACTAATTATAAACTGGTTTGCTATTTGCTCACAATTTCTTATTAACTCTTACATCTTATATTAACCCATAATTCTTGTCTGTGTTAGCCACATGGCTTGGCACCTTTTATCAGTGAGGCATGTTCATCTTGTGTCCTCTGTGTCTAGGTGACAACTATAGACTGAGCCTTTCCTCATCCCAGAATTCTCCTGTTTTGGTCACCCTGCCTACTTCCTGCCTGGCTACTGGCCAATCAGCCTTTTATTAAACCAATAAAAATGATAAATCCTTACAGGGTAAAAGACCATTGTCCCACAGCAGTGGAAGAATTATTTGAAGAAAAACAGAGGCCCAGGAGACCTCCATTCCCTGTAAAGCAATACATGGAAGTAAAGGATTAATGTTTCCAAATAAAGTGTCCCCAATGGTAGTTGCATTAAAGGCTTGGTTGCCAGCTGATAAAACTTCAGAAAAAGCATTGAGATCATTGGACTCTGATCTCATCAATAGTTCATAATTTGAAGGTATTGTTTGGGAAGTAATAAAAGCTAGGAGGTAGGATCTTATTGGAGGATGAAAATTAAGTTCTGCCTTTGAAATTCTCTCTCTCCCTCTGTTTTTCCCTCCCTTCCTTTCTCTTCCCCTATATTCTCCTTTTCTCCCTCCATCCCATCCTACCCATTCCCTCTCTCTCCCTAGCCCCTTCCTCTCTGTCTCCCTCTCTCCTTCTTCCTCCCTCCTTCCTGATTGCCATGAAGTGAGATGCTATTGCCCTGCTATTTCCTGCCATTCTGATGTTGTACCTTGCCATATCTAGAACCAACAGACTGAAAGCATGAGCCCTATGAAGCTCATCTTGGGTATTTAGTCACAGCAATAAAGTCATAACTGGTATACATGGTAATCTCTTCCTCTTTTGATGATCTTAGCTCACAACTTGTAGAGCTTGAGCTGTATTATTAGGAAAACAACAGAGGAAACAGCATCCTCATCATCCTCAGGAAGTCTGCAAAAGGTCGTTTGATGGCTTAAGAATGAGTGTGACATGTGTTAAAATAGTAATTCTTAGGTTCTAAAGACCTGACTTTGAGTTCTTCCACTGATATAACCATAGACCAATATTTCACTTCCTTCAGCCTCTAATCCCTTTAGGTGTGAAATAAACTGGCAATGCAATCATTCCATTACTTTATGACTATTGAATAACACCAGTTTTGGATAGTCACGTGCCAGTCAACCTGTCATGACCAATGGCCATGCCAGTGCAGCTATATAAGCATATCCTACAGCCTGCTTGGGTTCCTCCTCCTCATGCTTAGCCTCAGCAACCTAGAGATTTGGAAACAGACATCTAAACTCTTTTCTCTGTGTGAAATAGAGGCCAGAAGAATGGATGTGTGGGTCTGACTTGAGTGCAAGTAACTGTAAATCAGAGTGCCAGTGGAGAAACTGGCTTTGAAAAAAAGAAAAAAAAAAGAGCAGCTAATTCCTCATTTAGTATAAAATGAAAGTATCTGTTCCCTCAGAATGCAAAGGCATTTGGTTTCTTAAAGATGCTTTAAAAGAAATATGTTCATTTGGGGGATGCTTAAGCTTACTGTTTTTCATAAAAGTGCTATTTCTTAAGAGTATCTAAATCCCCTAATCCACAGAGTGAATTCATTTTGCTAACATTTGGAACACTTGCTATACCCCAGACACAGGTAAGCACTGGGAAAATCAAGCCATAGAATGCACAATCCATGTTACTTAAAAACTCACAATTATTCCTTTAATTTATACTACATTCTGGAGCCCCATCATGTGTTAGAAACAGAGCAAGTCATTGAAGAAACAAAAGAAAAGCATGGATAAACCAGGACCAGTCTCCCCCTTCAGGCAGCTTCCACATGAGGAGCCAGGAGAGTGGACAAAAATGGGCTACCCTGATGCTCTACGGGGATGGGTTTATACGTGCCAGGACTGAGATATTAAAACGTAACCAACACCAGGTAGAAGGGAGCTCCCATCCATCCCAAGCTGGAGGGCTGTGACTGCAGGCCAGCAAACCTGGCAATGGGCAGTGCCGGACACAAATGCACCTCATGCTCTGTGCAAAGCAGATGTGGCTTCCTTCACTGAAGTGGGGACTTAAGGTGACAAAGGCAGCAATTGGTACAATTTCCATCTGAGTATTTTCATACACATACAACCAAACGTGAGGTGATAGGGTGATGGGGTCTTTGGTTTAATCACTTGTGGACCAAAAAATTACATAGAAGAGTTCCTAGCACCGAGTATTCTCTCAAAACATTGATGAATAAGTTAACTATCAAGAACTCCTACCACTAATCTTTAAAAAGGACTTCTGTACTCCCTACACTATCATTAAAAAAAAATTTTATCTTCACAGGTTGGACTAATGATGAGAATCATTTTGAAAAAACTGACAGAAAACAGATGTGTGTGTAATTTATATATATATATATATACCTTTTTAACTAAAAAGACTTTTCCAAGGCTCAAATGACAAATGTCTCTTCAAGCATGATAACCAAACTGGGCTGCCACAGTGGCTACAGGGCCTAGAAAAAGCAACAGGCTAATTGAATGCCTGGCCTAGCCCTAATTGCAGTGTTTGGTCTCTCTCAACCATGGAGCAGAGCCCTGAAGGCCAATTTGCAGGCTGCTGCTTAGGGTCAGGCATGAGGTTTTTCTGCCAGGAGCAGTGCACAGAAATAATTTGGGACCTGACTCAGTTCTGATTCTACCATGTCTCTCTGTCTGCCACGATGGCAGCCCTGCGCAGAGGGCTCTGGGGGAGCTGCTAACAAGCCTTTCTCACCGCAGGAGCTCCGTCTCCGTCAGTCCACTGTTATCCTGTGCTTTCCAATGTCTTGGAATCCTGGCAGCATGATAGAAACCAGAGAAAAGGTAGAGGTTTCTGTGAACATGTGCAGAGGAAGCAGCCAGGGCTGGAGTTCCCAAATATGAAAAGGGATGAAATGCGTTCAGCAATCAGTAGGAGCCTAACCTGCTTGGATATCTGCAGCTCACATAGAGGCCAAGAATATAACGTCAAATACTGCCAGTTCTTTTTCATATATATATATGTGTGTGTGTGTGTGTGTGTGTGTGTGTGTATGTATATGTATGTATATATGTATATATGTGTATATATATGTATATATACGTATATATATATACATATATATAATTTTAATTCACTTTAGTTATCCAGCATGTGTTTATACATCCATTTAATAATTGATTTTGATAATGTTATTTTTCCAAAGAGACAAAAACAGAACAGATATTCCTATACTTCCAATATGCTATGGAATTATCCTCTTGTACACTGTAAAGATTTTGTCACTCAAATTGGTTTAATATAAAGCTGATGAGGGGTTGGAAGGTGGCTGGGGAGATGACTCAGTGGTTAAGAGCACTGTCTGTTCTTCCAGAGGTCCTGAGTTCAATTCTCAGCAACCTCAGGCTTAGGCTAAATGGCATGACTTGCCTGATTACTTTAGATACATCACTGAAGTGTTCTTGCTCTCTGTATTGCCAGCTCCTGAGTCGTACAAAGCTTTTGGCCAGATGTTGAAGAGCAAGAGAGACATGCTCCCTGTACTCAAAGCTGAAGACATCTGTGCCGGCCCTAAGCAAGGTAGCTAGAAAGGGATGCGAGGGGTGTGCAAGGCTCCTCCTCTTTGTAAAGAGGATGGAAGACTTATGCTATAGGACAAAAGACAATTCAGTAGGAACTAAAGAACCCACGTAACAGTTTTAGCTATATGAAAATTTCAGCTTTTAAAATTTTGAATTAGAAATTTCCAGAAATATAAAGAAATTGGGGGAGAGGAGCTGTTTGTTTATTTGCCTGGTTTGGTTTGCATTTTGTTTTTGATTTTATTCTTTATATGCTAAGGTTTGAACCCAGGACCTTACACAACAAATTGCTACTGAGTTATGCCCTCAGCCCTCTTTTCTCATATTGAATTTTTAGACAGTGTCACTGATTCACCTGGGATGCCCTGCCTTGAACTCAATGTGTAGCACAGGCTGACCTCAGACTTGTATTCCTGTCCCCCTCTCAGCCCCCAAGTAACCAGGACTGCAGGTCTGTACCTAAAACCAGAATTTGTTTATCGTAATGGATAGGATCATTTTGAAATAATACCGAATGGTAGATTTGTTCAAGAAATAAATAGTCGGCCTTTTCAGATCCAAGTGTTTGTACTTCCATAGATTCAAATGTCCATGAATAAACAAAACATTAGGGAAAGATGTGTCTGCCCTGAACACAGACAGACTTTGTTTCTTGTCATTATTCCTTTATGTATCTAGTCACACAGAATTCACACTGCATCAGATGTTGTAAGTTATCCTAGGGATGATGTGACATACTTAGGAGGTTATTCATGGGGCCTGTGCAAATACATCATTTCATATAACAGCCTTGAACATCAAGGAATCCCAGGACCAAACTCATGTGGATAATGAGGGATGGTTGTTTAATTTAAGTATGTTGTTAAGTTGATGAATATGGATACTTGGAAGGCAGAGATTCATGATTACAGAAAAAAAAAAAACTCAAAAGCTCAAGAATAAAGAGCCAGAGGTGCAGCCTAACTTAGTCATCAGCTCATCTGTAGCTAGAGGAAAATGCTTTCCCAGTCCTTAAGAAGCCCATTTTTTTTCAGCAGAATAATTTTTTTCAAAGAAGTGGTCCTGGGTGAGCAGAGCTTGTGAGCCTGAAGTGTCCCTGCTCACCCTGTATCTTCCCAGGAGTGCCTCACCCATGTCCCAGACACTCAATAGAACACGGTTTAAAATTTTTCACAAATACAGAAAATGGGCTCTGTGTTAGGAAAAATATCTTCAAAGGTAGTTTTACTCTTCTTTTCTCTAATCTTATTTTTAAATAATAGTATATGTCTCCGAAATAAAAATCATTAATAGCCATTCTGGAGCTAGGAGTCTTTGTATTTTGGAAATGTATAGGAATTCATAGGCAGTCAGATTTAGCTGATATTCTCAAGAAGCACAAATATCTCATAATAATTGAATTGAGGTGTCTATATAATCTCACATCTTTGACTACAACATAAGTGGTAAGAGGTTGGCTAGTTTGATGTCAACTTGACACAAGAAGAACCTCAACTGAGAAAATGCCTCTATAACACTACCCTTTAGACAAGCCTGCAAAGATCCTCTTAATCAGTAATTAATGTGTGGGAGAGCCTAGAACACTATAGGCAGGTGCTCCTGGGATATATAGAATTGCAAACTGAGGAAGTCATGGGGAACAAGCCCTGTTTCTCCACAGCTTGACTTCAGTTCCTGCTTCCAGTTTCCTGCCTCGAATTTCTTCCCTGACTTGCCTTCATGAGAGTCTCTGGTGGGGATATCTAAGCTGAATTAAACATGTTTTCCCCCTGTAGTTGTTTGTTTGTTCTTTTTCTCATGGTGTTTATCACAGAAATAGAAACCTAACTAAGATTGTATTTATTATTTAAAAATAAATAAATGTTTAAATGAAGAAAGAAAATTAAAGCTACTCTATGTGGCCTTAACCAATGTGGCAATTATTTTGTCAAGTTGACTGTCCCTTGGGTCCCTGTATATGAGATACTATATAAGTTTTTTGTGTTTCTAGAAGAGGTTAACGTTTGAATTGGTGGAGTGAACAAAACTGACAGCTCTTGCCTGCCTGGAGATCTGTTGAAGGCCTAAATAGACAAACAGGGAAAAGCCTGGATTTGCCCTGTGACAGCTTGAACTGACACATAAACTCATCTTGCTCTACCCTGAGCCCTTCTATGCCTAGAAGAATTCCAGGCTGTAAAGCTGGTCTCTTGAGCTTTTTTCTCAATACTTGTAAGAGAATGAACTGTGAGACCAAAGTTTGTTGGAGGAAGATGGGTTTTTATGATTTGGCTAAAACTGGAAGAAAAGGTAAAATAAAAAAGATTCTGTGATGGTTTGAAAGAAAATGGCCCCCAAAGGGAGTGGCACTATTAGGAGGTGTGACCTTGTTGGAGGAAGTATGTCACTGTGGGGGCAGGCTTTTGAGGTCTCTTTTGCTCAAGCTTCCTACAGTGTGACTGTCAGTAGATTTCCAATTGCCTGCAAGACTCCCAGCTGTTTCTGCAATACTGTGTCTGTTTTCATACCACCATGATCCACCCAATGATGATAATGGACTAAAACTCTGTAACCATAAAAGAGTCATCCCAATTAAATGTTTTACTTCTGAAAAATTGTCATGGCCACAGTGTCTTTTCACAGCAATGGCAAATCCTACCTAAGGTAGAATTCTAACTTCGCTCCACCATGCCTGTGGCTGTCTTATAATTTAAAGAAAACCAAGAGGCAAAAGCCAGGATATCTGTAAATTTAGCTGTGAGACAGTTCATCAGTACTTTCCTGGGTATAGTGTAGCTCCACCAAAATCTTTGATTGGTTTTTAACAGCAGTTCATGGAACTTCTTAGCCTCCATAACCACATGAGCCAATATCTTACCACAGAGAATAAAAAAACATGCATTACTTAAAAGTGTTCTATTTTTGAAACAGGCTAATACAAAAGTTAGAAAGAACAAACTTTTTTGCTCAAGACAAATTTTGTTCTTTGCCTTAGTACACATTATTCCATCAAACTAACTTCAGTTTTCCAGAATATGATTAATCAAGTGCCACATACTTGTTGATCTTGTTCACAATTCTTGCATTCAGATGCCATCATGATAGACTAGAGGGTATTAGCAACTATCTCCAGGTTATACTATAAGTCATAGATTAAGACATAAATAAGATGGTATAGAAAAGTGTCTCTTGATGTTTCTAAGCACAACAAAAGGAAATAATTGACTTCTATCTACTAACTATTATTGTTTAAGGTGATAGCCATTAAAATATTCGTTATTTTAGCAATAAATAGTTGCTTATTATTTGGAGATTATATACTTGATACAATGCTAGGTGTCACAAACCATTAATTGTTAATAATAAATTGCCTGTTAGTGGTTTCAGTAAATTTAACCCTCAAGATGTTACCTCTGAATCTAGTGATCAGCTAGTATTAAACACTATCATCCAGATCCTTAAGACTTGAATAACACTGGGTCAAAATTTCTTTGCATGCTCTAGAAGGTCCCAAATCTGGAACATAGAAAGAGAAAAAGAACTGAGACTATGTCTTTCGACTTACTACTAGTTTACATTGCCAGACTCTTTTTGTTTATACTCCTTCCATATGTGCCTTGTGATTTTTTAAACCAAATTTGAAATTTATATTCTTTTCCTGATCCACACTACTACCAAAAGAAATTCCATTTAAACAGGCATTCATGTGTAGCAGATTGGAGAATAAAGAGATGTATACATGATATCAATATATATAACTCCAAAGTGATGTCACTTAAAATTCTTTGTTTCCTTGCAATAAGGCTCAGACATCCTACTAGCTCCATTCATACCTCCTGTATCGCTAACCGATTCTATTCCTGACCTCTTCTCTATTACTAATCCCCTTTATTCCTCATTAGCACCCTCTTCTCTCTTCCTAGCCCCTCATTCCTAACACTATTTTCATTTCTAATCCTTCTTCATTCCTAGCTCAGCCTCCATTCCCAGCCCCCTCTCTTCTCCTAAGCATTTCCCTGTATTTAACGCCCTCTCTATTCCTAACCCCATTTTTGTCATTTGTATCCTTGCATATTTGCATTCCGTATAACAAAATAAACAAAAACACAAATCAGGCCTCTGGAGTGTGGATCCCAATTCTAAACTGACCATGTTCATCATACTACGCACTGGTGGATCATATTTCACTTTTATACAAGACAGAGATCAGCCTTGTTCATAGAATACTTTTAAGAGTGAGGTGAATTTATACATTTATGCAGCCCTCAACATGTGGGGAGCTTAGCTAAACATTAAGGGTTTGATGAGCAGTAAAATCTTCCTTTCTGTGACATCAGATAGACTAAGCAGTCTCAATCCTCACTTAAGAAATGCCTGTGACTTACTTTTCTTCCATGAGAACATCTCCATTTCCATTTGATAGAATAATATTTGTAATTGGCCTTAGTATGAGAACTCACTTAGCAGGTTAGGTTTGGCTTAGAAGACTAATGACCTGAGTTGGGGACTGTAATCTCTGTATGATCTTTCTCTCATCTCCAAGGCAACTTCCCACTTATAATGTTTCAGTTTCTTTGTCTGAAAAAGATATGAATGTTTTGTTTTGTTTTGTTTTGTTTTGTTTTACATCCCGGCAATAGTTTCCCCTCCCTCCTCTCCTCACAGTCTGCCACCCCCACCCAATCTCCTCTGTTCCCACAGGATTGTTTTTTTTTTTTTAATTTTTAAATGTATATTAGTGTTTTGCCTGCATGTATGTCTGTGCACCATTTGCATGGCTGCTGTTGGTAAAGGCCACAGCGAGGAGTTACAGATAGTTGTAAGAAGCCATATGGGTGCTGGAAATTGAGCTCAGATTCTCTGAAAGAGCAACCGGTGCTCTCAACCCCTGAAACATCTCCTCAGCACCTATGGGACTTCACTATTACCTACTTCCCGGATTTTCTGTGAAGATTAAGTGTTAGTACTTTAAAAAAGTGAAATAAGCTTGAAATGACTTATTAAAAATCTGCCAGGCTATTATTCATGCATTAGAAAAATGATAAAACCACCTGCAAAGTTAACGCTAAACAACATTCTCCAAGGATACCCTCCTTTTTGAATAACGACTATTTTCTCACTGTGAAATTGTCTTCTCCAAAATCATTGGCTGGTAGAGGAGCTAGAGAGAGATGGTTGAGGTGTTAAGAGTGTTTACTGCTCTTCTAGAGGATTCTAGCTCCGTTCCCAGCCTCCACGTGTTTGCAGGTCACAACTGACCTCAAGCACTTTTGCACCTGTCCCCTACATAATTAAAATACACATAATTAAAAATAATAAAATGAGTCTTCAAAGTGATAGGCTGCCAGATACGCTGCTGCCTGAAACTAAAATGCCATGAAGGAAACATCTTTGATTGTTTTGGGGCGAATAGTTCACAGTTTCTGTCCTCAGGTCAGGATTCTGGATGGGATCACTTGGTCCTAATATTAAAGATATCAGAAAGCAAAGCGGAGATCAAAGGTTGCCATTCTATCCCAGAAGTTCTGGGGAGCAGTATTTATGAGGTTATTTCAGGCTAACAATCGAATCCACTTTTTTTTTTTTTTTACATTTACAGGGCTAAGGTCCTTGTTTGATCCCCTGTTGATACAGCTGGTGTCTGTTCTTGGAAACTTCGCACACAGTATCACACTCTTACCTAGAGGGCTGAAATCACTGTGACAAAGAGAAGCGGCCGGACTTAGAATTCACCCATTGGCATTCTAATAAAATTCTATGGCTGAAGCATTTTATGCCTTAGTATTTATATTTTAGTAATAGGACCAAACTTGGGTCCACTTTACGCCCAGACCTGAAGTTGATCTCTTACACAGAGTTCCACTGTGCTGTCTCACACATCAGAATTAGCACCAATGAAACATTCTTGTGCCTCCACCTTTCTCCAAAATCCTGGAATAACCACATTGCTTCCTATTTGATAAAATGTCTCATACTCTCTCTAGAGCATATTCACCTCATTGCAATTAGTCAACCAACTACCAGCTTAGGAACTTGCTGACCCACCAACTACTTTGAAACCAAGACTTTTTAATTCGGTGACAGGCCCCGGTCTCAAAACAAAAGGAAGGGAAGATAGACCATACTTATAACATCAGAAAGAGATGGTTCAGTGCAGCCTGGTCTCTAACACTACATGTTCCCAGGCCTCACCTCTAATTTGGAAAATTAATATTCAATGTTCATCATATACTTGTCAGTTGCATAGCAATCTGTGGTATATAGTAGACTTTTAGAAATTATCTATGAAATAAATCATTAGGCTGTGATATCCACTTTACACACAACCTCTAGAAACATAAACTTCAGAGAATGTGTGGACATGGGCATGAGAATAAAACAAAAAGCTCCAGAACAAATAGACAGGACCTGGATATTCAAGATCAGAATGCCAGCATCCTCATCTTTTGGGTGAAGTCCTTGTGAGGACAAGTGGGTACCTGCAAAGAGGGCTTAACTCATCCAATTTCAAACCCATCTCCACAAAACAAATATTAACCTACTCATGATGACGGATTACTCAAGACATAAATGTCTCTTAACATCATCACCTCCTTTCAAAATTAAGGATTAAGCCTCAACATGAGTTTCGGTTAGCACAACTCATATTCAAATATTAGGAGAGAGTACTAACTGTTACTACAACTTCTATTTGTTTTATAGTTATTGGTTCATTTAATCCTAAGAAGCCTGGGAGGTAGAAAATTAGACCTACTTTACAATTAAGGAAACATTGAAAAGGAGTTATTGAATTGTAGAATAAATAGTACCTACCTTATTAAACCTTCCAAAAGTTTCCCCGGGGTGCTTATAAAATCTAATATTCACATGAACAATATATAAAAGTTCTTATTACTCCACATTTTCACCAAAGCTTATTGTCAGACTAGATCTTTGCCTTCACATCTATATGAAGATAGATGACATAAAGAGACATATTCATTGACTGAATTACAGTTCAACAAACAGCAAGAACAAAAACATTAAGATGGAGAGGAAAAGAAGAAAAGAAATAGTCAAAGCCAGAGGAAAGAGGCCCAAAAACTGGGAGTTGAAAATCTAGCAAAAATATCCAGAAAAGCCTTTAAGACAACTGACAGGGACCTGGAGAGATGGCTTCTTGGTTAAAAGTGCTGACTGCTCTTCAAGAGGTTTGATTGCCAGTATATAACTGTTCACAATCATCTGTAACTGTAGTTTCAGTAGCTCTGATACCCCCTTCTTGCCTTTGTGGTCACCAGGCATACATGTGGTACAAGATTTACATGGGCACAAAGCACCCATACACATTAAAAAAGAAGAAAAAATTGATAGTTTTGCACGTGACAATCCAGGAAATAGAACTGTACATCCACTTTTTCTCTCAAGGCTTGTTCAACCGTCAAAGACTACAGGGGATAGCTGAATTAAAGATCAGAGAATGGAAAATCCCTTTATCTATACCACTCAACTCTTCTCTCCTTTTAACATTATGACTTTTCAATAAACTGATGTCCCTGAGCAATTCTATTCTCTTTTACGTTATGAATAATTCAAATCGATAGCATTCTTTTTAACCTGGAGTTATCACTTTCCCAGCATTCATTTTCTTTTTTTATCTTCTAGGAAGAGGTGTTTATTATGTATGATTTTGTTTAATGAGAGAACGCCCAGAGCATAAATGCTGGAAGATTAAAAATCTTTAGTAGAAATCAACAAAGGCACTGAGAAAAAAAAGCCTTATTAAAAACCTGATAATTTATAAGCCATAAGAAGCACCAATTTTTCTGGATCATGGTATTAAATATTTTAAGTGTATAGAAATTTCAAAGTAGAACTACCTGGGGCATCCTCAAGGGGTGGGGCCATTCTTCACCACTGAGTCCTTCCTTGAACAGGTGTCTTCTGTACCTACCACATAAACACATGTTATAAAGAAGCTATGAAAATTCTCTACTAGACGACAGTATGAGTTGTCTGTAACAGCCTGAGAAATTCTATGCCAGTAAAGCTGGGGTTCTTAATTTAACACCACAGAAAAGAATTTCAGGGTGTGTCAGTATGAAGCAAACTTTGAGTTTACGAACAACATATTTTAATGTTGTTATTTCAATGTTTAATATGAATTTAGGCAAGGGTGTTAATAGGGGAGCAAGGATTTAAAAAGGTTAACAGAATTCTTACTATACATGGGTCACAAGTAAATTAAAGCAAAGGTTTGACTATAAGCGTGGTTCATAATCTTGTTAGATTTTTTTTTTTAATTTCTCAACCAGTAGGGGTGAGAGCCTCCTTTACCTTCCCATGTCTTTTTATCCTCACAGAGATATCAACATTCTGGTTATCGGTGTGTAAATTAGTTATTGTTCCTCTTGCTGTGAAGAGACACCATAACCATGACAACACATATAAAGGAACATTTAACTGGGTGGCTTACAGTTCAGAGGTTCAGTCCAATATCAACATGGTGGGACATGGCAGTATGCAAGCAGACATGTTGCTGGAAAAGGAGATGAGATTTCTGTATTTTGACCCACAGGCAACAGAAAGTGGTCTGAGATATTGAGCTTGGCTTGAGCATATATGAGACATCAAAATCCACCTCCCCACTGACACTCTCCCTCCAACATAGCTATAACTACTCCAACAAAGCCAAACTTCCATATATGTATATGCATATATGTGTGTATATGTGTATGTACGTATATTGTGTGTGTGTTTGTGTGTGTGTGTGTGTGTGTGTGTATTCTGACAATGGCTGACTATCTGTGAATGGAAAGTCCAAGAATCTGGTAGTTTCTCAGTTCCACTAGGCTTAGTACCTGATCTGTTTTTCTGTATATGGTGAACTCCTGCAGAAGTAAGCTCCAATGCCAGTGAAGGAATGGATGTGCTCACAAGGCAAGGGCAACCAGGCAAGAAGAAAAAAACCCTATGTAGGCTTCCACCAGACGGTGTGGCCCAGATTAAAGGTGTGCCTTATTACTTCAAGATCTGGATTAAAGGGGCATGTCATCCCACCTCAAGATCCAGATCAAAATCCTGTATCTTCCTGCCTCAAGATCCAGATCAAAGGCATGCTGTCTTTCTGCCTCAAGATCTGGATCACAAGTGTACCCTCCATATCTGGATTTTTGTTCACTCCAGATGTAGTTATGTTGACAACCAAGGATGCCATCACAATATGCATAGAGACGGAGATGTGCAAGGCATTGACAGTGTCTACTTAGAGTTATGCAGAACCTTGGCATTAATGAGCAGAGTAAAGGTGTTTAGACTCTCATGTTTCACAGAGCCTAGCCCTTTGAGGAGACATTGTGTGGATCCATTCTTTCAAAGGCAGGCTATTAAACTCCATTTGGCAGAAGACAGCTGAACGTTCTGGGGACAGCCCTGCCCACTTTGGTGATGTATCTTCATTCAGGTTGAAGAGTTGCATTTTTTATTTTTCATGATGGATGTAAAGTCACGTAAAGTGTTTTGTAAGCTGCAATTCTGCCATAGAATCTTCAGTGCAACACTAGATTAACAAACCTCCTGTGACTCATAAAATTTTGTCTGCTCTTTGCCTATTTCCTAAACATACTGCTCCAAAATCTTGAAATTTTTTAATAAAGGTGTAACCATTTACTCATGCTGGGTTCACTGGATAATAGCCAAGGAGACTCACTGTGGACACCCTTCACAGTTCAAGACAGAGCTATTCATGGTTTGATGATATCATAGACCTGGGAATTTAAGAAACACAATACCAACCAAATCTCTTGTCAGGGAAGAATGTGTGGAGTTCAAGCTCAATTAAAGATAATAGTCAATCAATAAATTATGCCTACATAATGAAATCCCAGTATAAAACTAAACTAAGTTCAGGTGACTATTTTAGGATATGAGCATACATCAATGAGGTAGGGCTATTAGCCTGAGGAATTGTAAATTTCCTACTTGAGATGCTTGCAGACATAGCTCCAAGCATCTACTTATTTAACTATTCTTCCTATGTGCTCTTGATACTACAGTAGTGAGTAGAACATTTTCCTGAACCCTGTGAAGCATTCTAATAAATTACCAAACCTTAGGCAAATAGCAGAAGCCTCAGAGTTAAGGCTGCCTGGCCAACAATACAGGTTCCCTGGAATCACAAAAGCGTGGCCAGTATCTGATGTGACGTAAGTCCTGTGTAGGGCTTGTGTGTCCCAAGTCTAGGAAGCCTGACCTCACTGGAGAGTCAGAAACAAAATAGCCTGGCACAGTCCAAGGAGTCCGACATCTCCTGGGTTTCTCTCAATGTTAAGAGGGAGCAATCTCTATCGTGCATCCTCCTTGCTCTAACTAAATATGCTTTCCACAATATCTTACTGAATTTTAAGCTCTTCCAGAAAAAGTTCATTCTAGGAATAGGGAATATTCAAATCAAAGATGAGTAAAGGTCTCTCAGAATATTAAAAAACATGTGATGTTAGCAAAAATAACTTATTTGGAAAAGTCATTTGATTATAAAGAGATAATACATATATAATAATCTCTCGATGTGTTTTTAAACTCCTACAGCCTGATGTGTAATCTAGGGACATTATGTCACACAAGTCTAAAATCAGATGCTAAGCCCCAGATTTCCTTATGGTATCACTGTCTGTGCACACTTGAGCTCTTTCTATGTTGGGTGACTTTTTTACTCCCTTTTCTTTGGTGAAGTCATATGAAACAAGCCTACATTTTTAACAACAATCATCTTAAATGTGCTGAGAAAAATGATAGATTTTTATTTTTCTGTAATGTCTTGATTTCTCACAACCGCCCACATGCTGGTGTGTGTGTGTGTGTGTGTGTGTTATTTCATTTGTGGGATAAAGATGATTTTTATAGATTTTTAAGTATAATTCATCTACACAAATACATATACATCATAAGTGTACAGCTATGTGAATTTTCGCAGAGTAAACACATCTGTTCAAGAAACAAAATGTGACCAACCATGCCTTCAGAAAATTCCCTGGTGTTCGATCTTGTTCAAGACGGTGAGGTGTGACCCACTTTCACACCATCTTTCAGAGTCTTTGCTGGCAATCCTAAGAACACGCATTTGCTGTCAGGAGCCACTGACATCTGGAGCCGGCATAAATGAGCAGAGCCCATTAATTAGTCCTGTCAACTGTACCCTATATCAACCCTAGACACTGCTGCAATTCCTTCTTTTCACTAGAATCCTGTCATGACTGTCATGTGTTTCTGGCTCATGTAGTCATTTTACTGTCATCCAAAATAATATACCCCATCACAGTAACAACCTTTGGAAAGATCCCCCATCAACTTCTCAGTGATCCTTCTTCATTCAGGAGGCATGCCAGGAAGGTAGAGTTGCACAAGGACCACCTTTATAACCCCAGCTGACACAAGTTATCACAACAATTGCTTAGATGAGAAATCTTCACACTGGGTCCATAACTATTCTGAAAACAAGGCTCACCTCTCTACCTCTCTCTAGTCTGTCCTTGCAACAAAACCATTACCTAATGTCGCGGTGGCAAAGGACATGTGCAGAAAGAAAGGCTTCCTCGTTTCTTCAAGCTTATTCAACTCCATTGTTCTTAGACTATCACACACCCAGCTGATGGCCCTAGGAAAAGTTGACCCCATTTTGAGCTTCAACTTGAACTGATAGATCACAACTGTAGAAGGCAGGAGGTCCATGCCTGTTTTCCATTGATGAAGAGAGAAGAAAAGGTGCTCCAAAGCACAGCTGATAGGATAGCCGATTGTCTCTTTTCTCTACCACCCTCCTCTTCTGCCTACCACTGAGGGATGAGGGCATTTCTGGGAAGAATGAGCTCAGAGACACTATTTCCTTTATTATAAACAACAAGTTTAGTCTTGCGAATACAGCGCAAGAGGTTAAAATTGCAGTCAAACCTGTTAGAGCCGAACTGAACCCCGTACCCTCTGTACAGCCTGGGGCAGGCCACCCACTCCTCCGATAGCTAATTAGCTCAGATACAAAGAGGAGCCAAAATGCATCCTCTTAGATGGCTCTGTGAGAATTAATCAAGGTACTTTAGATATGTTTCCAGCCCTTTAATGAGTATTTTATGGGTAATATTCTGTAAAGAATTCTCAGTATTGTAATGACCCTCACCTTTACTTGGGGAGATTTTAAACTCCAAATTTATTGGAATTAAAATGTTCTAGCTCCTTTTGGAATTATGAAGATATTCTTTTTTTTTTTTTTAATGATAAGGGCAGGAGAAAATCCCTCTCTTTATCTTAGGATTAACTTCCAATGCCTCTCAGGTGGCATTTGCATATGGCCTGGTGCTAAATCCATGCAGGATGCTGGGCAAACAACTGATTGCCTTCAGTTGGATTTTTTAATTACACTAGTATGCAGTCAGATGTCCAGATACCCTGGGCTGCCAGGACAGCACTGCCTTTGGTAGGTTATTTAATGAAATATTAGCTTACCCACTCTCAAATGTCCTCCTCCCTTACATCTCTTGCTGTCTGATACTGCTGTGAAATCCCAGTGGCTTCTTGTGCTCCCGGTCTATTTCTATCACGATACAAATGTGCCTGAGAAGGAAGAATAAGCTGCACCGACTCATCTTACAGAAAATAGTATTTCCAAGAGAACCATAGCAACAAACATGGGAAATTCTGGACAGTCCGCCTGTGGGAGAGAGGGACATAAAGAAGGGAGAGAGAGAAGGTAAGGAATGAGCTTTCTCTGCTGTCAGCGGCAAAAGAAATGGATGGGTTTTAGAAGAAGGAAGCAGACCCCGTGATCCTCATTTCGTCTCCTTGGGCACAAATGCAACTTCCTATGGTGTCTTTAACAATCAAATGAGATAATGCAAAGACCTTGGACCTTTGCTTTCACCAAATGACAATATTAATCTGAAGCAGAATTATTCATTAAGATTTATTACCAGCCAGAAATAAATTATCTACAACCATTAGAGTTAAGATAGTATCTTTCTCATAGCTATACCTAAAAAGAAAAAAAAAACAGAGAACTTCAGTATCTAATAAAAGAATGAAGAAAAAGTGAGAGAAATTTTACTAGGCTCCTCCGTTCATCTTACTGAAGCACCTTTTTCAGACTGAGACACAAGGTGGCGACATAAGCTTGGTGGTGGCTGCATTTCCGTGGTAGGCCTTCCTACTGAATTCTCCCTTCTGGGGGGGGGGGGGGGGGGCGGGGAAGCGCTCTGTACTAATGTACCTTTGGGACTGCCAGCACTAAATAAATTAGAATAGAATCATTTGAGTTCTAGTAGCCTCCAAAGGGTCTGTGCTGAAAGCAGTTTCTAAAGTCTCCAGATGAGCAACATCTTCACGTTTGGCTCCAAAGCCTGAGGGGGCACAATCCTCTCTAAAGCCAAGCATATCCACGGGCGCTTCCAGCTCAAGGGAAGAAGCTGGTATCAGTGATCCTGCAGAAAGCTGCCGTTGCCCTGAAGCCCTTAGAGATGGATTATGGCGATTCCCGCTAAAAACCGTCCAGGGTGAAAAACTGATTTCCCTAGCAGCCATGTGCCAGCAGAACCTCCCATCCTGGATAAAACAGGCCTACGGTGGCTCAAGGAAGCAGGCTTCTACCACAGAGTAAAGAGAGTTTTTCTTCCAAGAGGATCTTTATAAAAATCAAAACCTATCTCTCCTGGTTATCCCTCTGCAACCCCAGTGAACATGTGCTCCGAACTCAATGACCAGCCTAACATTAGCAGCCAACAAACAGAACAGATATGTTGTGACCAGTTTAGGCTAATGAGATTCATTCTTTGGACTTGGTAAATGTCCGTGTTCTTGGAGCAGACCACTCTTACCAGCAGTCAACAATCCTGGGCCTGAGTTCTAGGCTGGCTCAGTAAAAAAGCCCAGGATACTGCTCTTGCCCTGAGACTGGGTGGTCACATTCCAGCTGTGACCACTCAAAGAGCAGCATTGTACTAGGGCTTCAGCTATGCAAAGGCCAGGAGGAGGTGCAAATAAACGGACAGTCTAGAACCTGTGCTGGCTCTGCCTCAGGAGTCAAGGCTGGAGCCCTGTGCTCTGGGACTCGGACAGACTGACCCCTTGAGAAAGTGCTTCTGCTGTGTAGGCCTGTTGATTTCAAAGACACTCAGTGTGTTCCAGGATAAGCAGCATCACGCAGCAGCATCAGTCTGAGCCAGGCAGCCTCTGGCTCCTGCTTGTCCTTTTCAAACTGTGTCCTTAGACCAACAGCCCTGGAAGTCCGGCCACACGGATGGATGTCTACAACCATTTTATATACTCTGTCCTAAAGCGTGCCTGTGGGAAGAAATAAAATGTCTAACCACTGCACACAAGGGTAAGATCGCTTGAGGAATTTGAATTGAGAAGGATGTTAAGTGTGAGGCCATTAAAGTCTGTGTCTATACAATTGGAGATGAGTGGGTACATCATTCACAGGACAGGACTGTGTATGCACAGGGGACAAGATATAAGTATGCTGCATCTATCTATCCACCAATTCTGGACAGAAGAGAAAGGAAGGGAAAGTAGTTTGGGGGTGTAACTACAATGCTTTTATTTCTTAACAAATTCCTTTTATGGTGAGCATGGAGGTGTTTCTTAATTACTTTTCTATTGTTGTGTCAAGATACCACAACTAGAGCAACTTATTGAGGAATATTGAGGCTTACAGATTCAGAGATTGAGTACCTGACCATCATGGTGGGGAGTATGACAGCAAGCAGGCCAGTAGGGAAGAGATTAATCCCTGATCTGCAAGCATGAGGCAGAGAGAGAGATAACTGGGAATAGAGCCGGCTTTTGACATCACAGAGCCCACTCCTCAGTGTCACACCTCCTCCAATATGGTCCCACTTCCTAATTCTTTCCAAACAATTCCACCATCTGGGGACCGCACATTCAATTGCATGACCCTTTGCGGGACATTCTCATTCAGATCCCCACAGGGTGCACACGAGCTTTCAAAGAGACTGGGGCTGTAAGGTCTTGAGTTCAAGGACAGCTTGAGCCACATATCAAACCTGTCTCAAAATTAAAAAAACCCTTGCACAGAAGGGAACGTGTTGTGATGCCGATGCCAAGTGGAGACAGAAATCCCTTCATATCCATTGGTAGTTCAGTCCTTCCCCAATCCCTGCCCTCCACAAACACCAATCGGGCTTCTCCCCAAATTTGCTTCTGTTGCACACTGCCCATAAACGTACCTATATGTGTATATGTATTGTAACAGCTTCCTTCACTACAATGAGAAATGCTTATGACTCAGGCAGGTTTTAGCATTTATCAGCAGCATGCCCCTATGCCTTTAAGAAAAAATAATGAGACCCAGCATTACCACTTTTGGCTATATACCCAAAGGATGGTCAATCATACCACAAGGATGTGTGCTCAACTATGTTGAGCATTGTTTGTCATAACCAGAACATGGAAACAACCTAAGAATGAATAAGGAAAATGTGGTACATTTACACAATGGAGTACGACACAGCAGAAAAAAATAATGATCTTGAAATTTGCAGGCAAATGGATGGAACTAGAAAACATCATATTGAGTGAAGTAACCCAGACACTCATAAGTGGTTTTTAAACATAAAGCAAATAAAACCAGCCTACTAATCACAATCCCAGAGAGCCTAGACAACAATGAGGACCCTAAGACATACATGGATCTAATCTACATGGGAAGTAGAAAAAGAGAAGATCTCCTGAGTAAATTGGGAGCATGGGGACCATGGGAGGGGGCTAAAAAAGAAGGGATAGGAAGGGAGGGGATCAGAAAAAAAAATGTATAGCTCAATAAAATCAATTTAAAAAGAAAAAATTAGCATGATTTTGAGAATTTATTTTGAGCTTTCATTTTCTATTTGTCTTTATGATTGTGTGCCATGGCCACCATGCTCTAATTACTGAAGCTTTATAGTAAGTTTCAAATGCAAGTATGTAAATTCCTCCAATGAATTACTTTTGAAATTTGTTTTGCCTTTGGCTGCTCTACCAGGAGACCCATGTTTAAAATCAAGCACACACAAACAGTTCACAGACACACACCATACACACACAGAGATAGATAGATAGATAGATAGATAGATAGATAGATAGATAGATAGATAGACAGACAGACAGACAGACAGATAGATAGATAGATGATAGATAGACAGACAGACAGACAGACAGACAGATAGATAGATGTTGTACTAAGAGCGGCGGGGCTGCGTCCCCGGCACCCGGCCGCCCACATGGCTAGCTTATGCCCCGAAATAATTACACGGAAACTGTATTTTTTTAATCACTGCCTGGCCCATTAGTTATAGCCTCTTATTGGCTAGCTCCTACATATTGATCTAACCCATTTCTAATATTCTGTGTAGTACCACGAGCTGGCTTACCAGGAAAGATCTTAACCTGCGTCTGTCTGGAGTGGGAGAATCATGGCGACTCCCTGACTCAGCTTTTTTCTCCCAGCATTTTCTTCTGTTTACTCCACCCATCTAAGGTTTGGCCTATCTAATGGGCTAAGGCAGTTTTTTTTATTAGTTAACCAATAAAAACAACAGATAAAATACAAAAACCACCTCCATCAGATAGATAGATAGATAGATAGATAGATAGATAGATAGATAGATAGCCATTAGCTGCAGTCCTGGAGGTCTAGATGCCTGTGGTACATAGAAATACATGCTGACAAAACACCTATATACATAAAATAAATTACAATAATAATAATAATAATAACAGAAATTTTTAAAAGATAGTTTTGCCTGTTCTGGGGCCTTTGAATATCCATAAAAATTGTCAATCAAGGCAAAATCTAGTAGCACACATCCTAATCCCAACACACAGGAAGCAGAGGCAGGTGGATTTCTGTAAATTTGAGAGCAACCTGGTCTACATAGTGAATTCTAAGTCAACCAAGAGTAAATAATGAGACACTGTGTCAAAACTAAAAACTGTTAAAAAAATTCAAATTAGCCTTCCCATGCCATGCCATTCAAAATACTTTCTTGGATAAATAGATAGACAGACAGACAGATAAAAAATTATAGATTATGTAATTATATATGTAAATACAAATTTTATGTATAATTTATTTATTCATTCATGTGGGGAGTCATGCATGTGCCATGTACATATATGTGACAGCACCATGTAGAGGTTGCAGAACAATTTGCATGAATAGGATCTTGCCTTCCACCATGTGGATCCTAGGGATTTGACTCATTGTTAGGCTTAGTAGCAAGTGCCTTTACCTGCTTGAGCCAGCTCATTGAACTACTGTTATATTTTAAGGACTGATGTAAAGTTATATATTTGATGAGAATTACGGTTTTAATATTGATTCTTCCAAACAGTGAATCATAAGGAGTGGAGGAATCTCTGAGTGAATGAAATCCCAAGTGAATGTCTATTGTTGACATGGATTATGTCAAGGACCACAGCCTCAGACCCATGACAAAACGCTAAAGTAGCTCCCACCATGAGACTCACACTACACTCTTCCTCTGACCCAAGTATGGATGTTGACAGTACACATAGAAGATGTCCACTGTAGCTTCCTGTCCCCCAGATATTTATAGCCTGATTCTGCTCCCCTCCAGAGACTGCACCTACTGAGATTAGCTAAACCTGTCTTCTTGATTCACCTGTATGCCATAAACCCAGGCTCTTCGTTTATCTGTGTGCCTCCATGTTCAACTGTATATGGTAAACAAACTGAGCTTTAAATGCTGTGGCTTTCCCATGAGAGAGCCCAGTGCAACCGATTCCAGCTTTCCCGTGTCCATGTGTCCATGTGCCCGTCCTTTCTTCATTCTGTTGCCACTCCATCAAGTCAAATCCCCTGAAACCTTGCAAGGACTCGACAGAGCATCTATCTTCTTGGGTGCTGGATAAAGGGTCTAGTGCTTAAGAGAACTTGCTGTACTTTCAGAGTTTGGGCTTCAGTTCCCAACACAGTCTTAGCTGGTCACAACTACCTGTAACTCCAGTTTCAAGAGATCAAGTGAGTTCTCCTGATTTCCATGGGTGGCTGTATGCATGTGGTGCTTATACATAATACATATTCTCTCTCTCTCTCTCTCTCTCTCTCTCTCTCTCTCTCTCACACACACACACACACACACACACACAATAAAAACACATAAATCTTTCAAGAAATGTCTTCCTTTTATTTATATATTTTAGGTTTTTTTCTCAGCAATGTCTTTTTAGTGTGCAAATTCTGCAGATGTCTGGCTAAATATAGCTCTATTTTATTCCTCTTCATGTTATCATATGGTTTTATTGTTCATGTTTTTAGATGCTTTGTTCATATTATTAGAATGTTTACTGATCATATATTGGAACACAATTTCTTTTCATTCTTTCATCTTGTATTCTAACAACTTACTTGGCTGTTTTATAACTTCTAAAACTTTGTACATAAAGGAACTCGGCATCCGAATGAAAATAGTGTACTTCCTTGAGAAATTAGATCTTTTTATTTTTCTACCTATTTTTTATTTTTCTTCATGTCAGTGGTTTAAAACCATACTACGTTACCACACAGAAGAGACAAACATGGACATCTTTGCCTTATTTCTTAAATTTAGGAGCAAGTGTTGCTTTTATTAGTCCCTTGTATCATAAAACTCGGTTAGTGGGTTTATAAACCTATAAATTCTTACATAAACTTTTGCCATTTCTTTTATTTTGTTCCTGGAGATAGAGTCTTAGTATATAGCCCAGGACGGCCTATAACTTACTGTGCCACTCAAACTAGATTCAGGCACATAATCCTTCTGCCTCAGTTCTCTAAACTACTGCAATTTTAGCTATGAGCTACCACATTCAACACAATATTATTTTTGCATTCTTATATTTTGGTTGTGAGCCTAGCCTTTAACGGCTGAGCCATCTATCCAGCCCATATTTTTGCATTCTTGATATACTAATTTTTTCTAAATAAGTCAGCCCTTTGTGTTTCTAATAATAGACCTTACCTCAGAGTGGGTTTATCTGCTATTTTATCACTTATTTCATGGTTACAATTTATAGAATATCTCTTCCAATTTTCAATGTGTCTCTATGTAAGGTGTGTGACCTATAAATAACATATCATCTGATCATGCTTTCTATTCTGTCTTGTAGCCTTTGTCATATGATTAGAATATTTAACACATTTATATTAATATTGTAGGGAATGTTCATATCTGTCATTTTGTCATTTGTTTTCTGTGTCTCTATGTGTTTCTGCTCTTTGTAATTTTAATTGCCTTGTTTGGTATGTGTTAAATGTTTTAACCTAGCATTTTAATCCTATAGTTTCTCTTTGTTACACTTTTTCTGTTTTAATGGATTCTCTAACACATTAAAAAGTGACTCTTACCTCAACCTGCTTCCAATTAAGACTACTTTAATTCTAATTTGCTTTAATTTGGCTTCATTTCATCCTTCCTCTGTACCAGTTATTGCTGACATTGTCATGAATCTTACCTGTATTATAATCACAGTACAGTTTGTTACTTTTAAATGTTCATTATCAAAAATATTTTTATGTAATTGTGTCTTGACAATCCCTTTCTTTTCCACTTACTTATAACATCAACTGTTGTAAGCTTGAAAAAAATTATTTTAGAAGTTCTCTTAAAGAATATAGAATTAGTGAATTTTCTTAGTTCTTATTTGAGAATGTTCTCATTTTGCCTTATTTTTATATTTTTAATGGTATGTTTACTACCATTAAAATGATACTAGCCAAATCACTGACCAGTAAGAATTTTGTTTCATTGAATTATACATTAGGATTTCTGTTTGTTTCTCTTGTTTTCATTTTGTTTAGCATTCAAATGCATCAGCCCATTGCCTTGTGTTTGGATTATTTCTCAGCATGAGTTAACCAATAAGGAATTGCTTTTCCTTTTATATGGTAAGTTATGTTTTCATCCTACTTTTAAAGAAAATTATGTTTTCAGCTTTTAACAGTTATATTATAAATTGTCTAGGTGTGATTTCTTTTTATTTATCTGACTTGAAACTTACTGAAGTTATCGAATGTATGCATTAATGTTTCTGATGAAACCTGGGACATTTCCAGGCACTTATCAAGTAAGTTTTCTACTTTCTCTCTCTTCTTTCCCAACATTCATATTTAAGCTTGTACAATATTACTACATAGGTTTCTTTTTTTTTCTTTTTTTTATTAATTAATTTATTTAATTATTAAAGATTTCTGCCTCTTCCCCGCCACCACCTCCCATTCCCTCCCCCTCCCCCAATCAAGTCTTCCTTCCTCCTCAGCCCAAAGAGCAAGCAGGTTTCTCTGCCCTGTGGGAGGTCCAAGGACCACCCACCTCCATCCAGGTCTATTAAGGCTCACCTTACTACATAGGTTTCTAAGGATCCGCTCATTGACTGTGCTAACTCATATAAACCTGTTTCAAAAAAAAAAAAAAAAAAATTCTCAGAGACAACATACAAGACAAATAGAGAAGCATCGGGTTCATGGATATGAAGAGAGAAACCAAATTAACTAAGAAAAAGTAAAATCTGATCATATCTTTGAAAGTGCCAGAGAAGTTTATAATTAGAAATAGAAAATAAACAAAACACGGAAGGGTTTCAAAAGAACACTAGAGCTCAGCTGTGCACTAGCTCTTCATAGACAAGCAGACACCCAACAGGAAAACACACGAGGAGAGGCATGGGCATTCTTACTAGTCAGAGATTCCAGTTAAAGTCTCAACGTGTTTCAGCAGCATCATGGTGAGCATCCCTTTCTGCCAATGCCTCAAAAGCAGAGACATGAAGGTCTATAACTGAGAAGGTCTGTATTATCAGCTTATGAAAATAAAAGGCACCTACGGAGTAGAGCTATAGGCAATCACAGTGAGGAAATGTTCTAGTTCTGTTGCTGTGATGAAAAAAAATGAACAGAAGGTACTCTTAAGAGGAACATTTTGTTAGCTTTCATTTCTAGATCACAGCCCCTCACTGAGGAAACTCAGGGCCGGGACTTAAGCAGGAGCTGAAGCAGAAAACAGGGAGGAATTCTGTTTATGGACTCTCATCTCTCCATACATTCAGCTATTTCCTATACAGCCATAGTAATGGTGCCACCTACAATGGACTGGATTCTCCTATGTTAATCCTCAATCAAGATAAACTTTCACAGACACCGCCACAGGCCAATCTAATCAGGAAGTCCTTCAGTTGAGGTTTCCATTTCCTGGATGATTCTAGGTTGCAGCATTTTGACGATAAAACCAAACTTGATGGAAGTAATTAAACAAACTTGTAGAATTTGGGATTCGGTCATCTGTTTTTGTAGAGGAATCTTAGAAGCAGGGCTTTGCTCGGCACTGGATGCTGTCGAGAAGCAGGGAAAACTTCATGATTTAGTATTTTAATAAATCTCCTCTTGCATGTGATATGAAGATAAAGCTAAGGCCGTAGTTGCTGAACAAATGGAAGTGACCCATATTCTCTCTGAAGAATGCTCTCTACAGCCCAGGCTACAGTAAAAAGGTGTGGGCTTTCTTACAGAGAGTGATGATGTAATATCTGTAAGCCTCTCATTTCTGTGCAGCTTATTCTCCAATTACTGGAATTTGTTCTCATGCTTTTCAGTTTCTCTTGTGCCTTATTTACCTTTCTTACTGTTGGGTCTTTAAGCATCATTAGGATCTCATAAAAATACTATAATCTGCAAGCCTGCTAAAATTGTTTGGATTTTTCTTGGTATAACACCTGTTTGTCTACAGACATTGCTGAAAAGGAATCTTATCATTTTCTAAGAAACAGATATGTCAGGAATGATTACAGGAAAGCATGCTCACTGCCCAAGTTTCCTCCTATGAACAGTGCTCTATACTAAACTCTACTGTCTTCCTTAGTTCTCCTACTTTGGATTCAGTTTCTCGTTTTCCAATATCCCATGACATTATTTTCTCCTAACATTTAAGAAGTGGCCACACAGATACTTTCCTTTTGAAGGCTGATTGTATACCACCCTGGTGCCTGTCTCATGGCTAAAAGAAGCTAAGCTAAAACACAGTCTTAAATACAGTCTTAGTTTTCAGCCTTCACTGCAAACAAACAAACAAAAAAAAAACTCATCAGCTGCATCCTCTCTGCAGGAATATGTAACCCACAGTGTCTTTTTAGTGCCCTCACAAACTCATCATAGGAGGCTAATGTCTTCCTCATTGAAAGAAGGATGATCTTGTTACAAAGCTTTGTCTGCTACCTCTGCTAAAACACCTTTCTCTTTGGCAGAGTGACCCAGGAAATAAAAGTAGCACATGCCAGTTACTGAAGTGTGGGCTTTCAGTAGTCGGGATGTGCAGAGGAGGATCTGCAGGTTACAAAGACGCTAGAGGAGAAGCAAGACATCAGGGGAAATTTCTAGAAATGTAAATGAAGAATGGCACAGCTGGTAAGTGAGAAGAGAAGTTGGTGGAGAGAGACCAACTTGGTAAAGGAGAAAGTTATGGTGCTTATTTTGAGCCTGAGACCCAGAAGAGGAAAGGCGAGGATCTCTAATTTGCTGCAGTTCTTCCTCTAGGGACTCACAAGCTTTCCCTAAACGGTTAGTGTGTCTATTGGTGTCCTTCTTGCTTCCCTCAGAACAGCAGACAAGCTAGTGAGACTGTATAGGTGTGGCTTCTGACATTTCAAGGAGACATCATCTCAAAGCAAACTTCCTGTTTCCCTGGTTCTTACACTTTTTCCATGCCCTCTTCTGCAATGACGCTGAGCCTCAGGTACAGGAGCTGTGCTGCAGATGTATCCGCTGGGACGGGCCTCCACAGCTCTGTATTTTGATGGGTTGTGTTTCTCTGTCATGGTCTCAGTTTGTTTCAAAGAGAAGTTCCCTTTGGTAAGTAATAAGGACTCCACTTATCGGTGGATATTTTGGATGTAGTGATGATTACCCTGGCTTACTAAAGTGACCTTTGTGAGTTTTCCCCCAAGAAATGCTGAGAACAGGAGAAAGTCATTCCCAGGAAAGAGCACATTCCCAGGGAACACCACATAGCCCTAAATACACATATACACAGCTAACATTCTCTGAAGTGCACAGGTTGTATTTATGTAATTCAGCAATGTGAAGGAAGTACAGGTGAGAAATAGTGAGGCTGAGGCTTCCCAGGAGCACTGAGTGGGAAACATTTGCTGGACTTGGAGTCCTAGTTGACCTGACATTACGCCTAACTTTTGAGCCAAACTCTTTGAAGTTCCATCTTCCCCCTCCTCAAAGGTTTCCATGGCCACTCCTACAGCCTCTGTCCTATTCTATCTATGCAAGAACTGATAATCTGAATATCAGCTGTGATGATGAGCTATCACATGATAGAACCTTTAGGTGGCCACCCTAACTTAAGAGAACGAGCATCCCAAGACTTCCTAGTCTGAACTCCAAAGCTGAGAATCAAAGCAAAATAATGGAAAGAAATAGCAATAGAGATCTGTAGAACAGAGATTGCAGCATACAGAGAGACAGACCTGAGTCTCAGCCAGGAACACCACCTGTGATTTTAGCATTAGTCATCATCACGAAAGAGGCTATTTATTAGATTTTTCTTTTCTAAAGTTATATATTCCTGCAGACTAAATAATTTCTTTTAGACTTTCTTTCCAAATATGACCCTCTGCTTCTGTTCTCTGATAATACAGAGGGGGGAAAAATCTCTAATTCAGATTTTCTTACCGTAAGTTCACAATGCAGATAACTTCTGGGATCGCAAAATGAACTAGGGTTTTTTTTTTTTCCTACAAACCAATAATTCTTCTGTGAACCCTAGATGAGAATCTCTCTTTCAATTCATTATTCTTTATCAACCTGGAGACAGCATCAGATCACAGATAAGGGCTCAGTCCCACAATAATCCCTCAAACACCACAAACAAGTCTGAGGCTCTAGAATTTCTGAATGACAGGCTATATATCAGGGTTCCCAGGATTCCTTCGTTGGAGCATATTTATTTGCTTGAGTGGCTCACAGAGGCCAGAAGAGCATTTATGTATACCTGCCAGAATGTTTTAAGGGAGGATAAACAACATATGAAGGTACACAAAATAAAGTCTGGAAGCTTCTCTAGCAGATAACCTGCGCCGGGAGAGTGGAAGTGCCGGCTCTGACAAATCCTGAATGAGACCGTCTTCAGGAGCCTGGGAGCTTCTGTATGCTCATCTGCACAGAAATTCTTAAATTCCTCTCCTTTGAGGCTTTCCCACAGAAAGAAAAAAAAAAAGAGAGAGAGAGATTGAATACAAAGGATGTGACCTAGTGTTCAAAACTCAAATGAACCTCTTTAAACTCTATGGCTTTTCTGTGCAGCATACCTTCCTGCAAGGCAGGCAACACCTCTTCTGAAAAACAGGGCTCATGAACAGCTACAAGACAATTTGAGAGTTTTTATGTTATGTAGTTGTGCTGGGGCAAAAAGCAAGGGAAAACTAGTTTTTGGGCTCAGGCTTTTTTAAAAATAAATTTAATTTTATTTTATTTTACTTATTGTATTCTCTTATAAATTGTATCCTGACCACACTTTCCCTTTCCTCCATTCCTCCCAGCCCCACCCCTTTCCCCCGGATCCAATGCTCCCCTATTGAAAGAGAGTGAGAGAGAAAGAGAGAGAGAGAGAGAGAGAATATCAAGGTTGGATGAAGCCACCCAGTAGGAGGAAAAGGGTTTCAAGTACAAGTAAAAGAGTCAAAGATTCTCAGTCTTGAGAGGGAATTTTTTGTTCATGTGATCTGTCTTCCGGAGAAAAGAGAGAAGATGAAAAGAAGGTAGAAAAACAGACAGAGAAGGAGAATGATGTGTGGGCTACTTTTGAGTTCTAAAGCTTGCCAACAATACAATAGGGGACTATCCGTTCTTTCAACAGTGGATAAAAAAAGTGGACAGCCTCCCTTTCCTCCACGTGTAGCACTTCCTTGAAAAGATGCTAGCGCTAGAAACCAAATATGAGTGAGTACATCCCATGTTCCTCTTTTTGGGTCTGGGATACCTCACTCAGGATAGTGTTTTCTATTTCCATCCATTTGCATGCAAAATTCACGATGTCATTGTTTTTTACTGCTGAGTAGTACTCTAATATGTATATATTCCACACTTTCTTCATCCATTCTTCCATTGAAGGGCATCTAGGTTGTTTCCAGGTTCTGGCTATTACAAACAATGCTGCTATGAACATAGTTGAACAAATGCTTTTGTCATATGATAGGGCATCTCTTGGGTATATTCCCAAGAGTGGTATTACTGGATCTTGGGGTAAGTTGATCCCAAATTTCCTGAGAAATCGCCACACTGATTTCCAAAGTGGTTGCACAAGTTTGCATTCCCACCAGCAATGGATGAGTGTGCCCCTTACTCCACAACCTCTCCAGCAAAGGCTATCATTGGTGTTTTTGATTTTAGCCATTCTGACAGGTGTAAGATGGTATCTCAAAGTTGTTTTAATTTGTATTTCCCTTATCACTAAGGAGGTTGAGCATGACCTTAAGTGTCTAGCCATAAATAAAGGACATTAAGCTTATAATTTGTGATCCTAGCTAAATAAAAAGGTGAACCCAAAGAAAAATGTATAGTCATCCTCCTGGATAGAGGAAGTAGACAAGATTGCCTGGCAAAAGCTGAGAACTTGCGGAATCTTCATCTGGCGATGGATCGAGATGGAGACAGAGACCCAATTTGGAGCAACCGTCTGAGCTCTTAAGGTACAAATGAGGAGCAGAAGGAGGGAGAACATGAGCAAGGAAGTCAGGACCAAGAGGGGTGCACCCACCCACTGTGACAGTGGAACTGATCTATTGGGAGCCCACCAAGGCCAGCTGGACTGGGACTGAATAAGCATGGGATGAAACCGGACTCTCTGAACATGGCGGACAATGAAGGCTGATGAGAAGCCAAGGACAATGGCACTAGGTTTCGAGCCTAATACATGAACTGGCTTTGTGGGAGCCTAACCTGTTTGGATGCTCACCTTCCTGAACCTAGATAGAAGTGGGAGGACCTTGGACTTCCCGCAGAGCAGGGAATTTGGACTGCTCTTCAGTACCTAGTGAGAGGGGGAATGGAGTGGGGGGAGGGGGAGAGGAGTGGGGAGTAGGGGAGGGGAGTGGGGAGGAGGGGGCGATGTGTGGGAGGAGGGGGAGGGAAATGGGAAACGGGGAGGAGGCGGGAATTTTAATTAAAAAAGAATAAAATAAATAAAAAAGAAAAGAAAATATGCTAGTGCTTAAACATTTGAGTCAGACGTCTTTTGGAGCTTTGTGACCTCTGCCTTGTGCTCTGCGGAGAGCGATAAACTGGTACTTTTTTCAAGTGTCACCGCAGTCCTCCTTATGCCTCTGTGAGTTAATATTTGTACTTACTCTAACACTAATTACTACCTGTCTTTATTCACATTTTTCTGATTGATGCTTCCCAGGCTACCTGTTAAATGACCAGTTTTTCTTTTCTATTTTCAACCTGTTTGACACAAACACTTTTTAAAAGGAAAATTGTTTAAATTATTAGAAAAACAAAAAACTGGCTTATTTTCCATACACACTGGAAATACAAATTATTGATAGATTCCTCAAATATAGACCAACTAGATACATATAATTAGAATAAATATAAAAAAGACTTTTTAAAACTGCATATATTAGAAGCATATACATGAATAAATAGCATAGACACTTCCTCCAGTTCTTATTTTTTTGTCTTTCAATGACCATATTTTGAAAAATTATGAATGGGATTGCAACTTCCCAAAAGAAACATACATACAACATAGAGAAAAATGTATTTATTGAAATTTAACCTTTTGAATATGGAAAAACTAAGATAAAAGTAGAATATAAGTTTTATAGCCATTTTAGTAATGTCATATTAATTTTAATTGACATACTTTAACTTGTTTTCTTTTACAGACTGTCTGATTTACTATTTCTCTAAATACAGTGCCCAGTTAAAGTTAGGTCTCTCTTTTTAATACCAGGGCTTTGTCAATGAAAATATCTCAGGGACTTATAACCCATCACAACCCATTAATCTAGTTATTTATCTTAGTGCCTGGCCCTAATATCTCAACAACTGCATAGCCCTGACCATCATCTTATAAACTTCATAGTACCTAACCTGTTCAGTAAACCAAGTCCACTGAGATGCTAAAGCACAGTCAAATTGCAGTGAGCTTTCTGAATATGAGCTTTCGACTGACAGATTGACTCTAGTCTAGGCCAATAGTAAGGTTTTCACTGGCCAGCCATCATCCTTACACTGCAGCTTCATTTATTTAGATATTTTATCACAAAAGAATGCCTAGAAGTAATATTAAATTTATTTTCATGGTTCACAAAACCATACTGTGACAGATCATGCAGCCTTAGCTGCATTCAATAAATACTTATTAGAAACATTTACTGGAAGTACATATTGAGCTCTGTCATAGGCAAGTCATGGCTTTTACATACACACAATTGTCTTCCTTGG
The DNA here is from genome assembly GCF_950005125.1 of Chionomys nivalis. Taxonomy (NCBI): domain Eukaryota; kingdom Metazoa; phylum Chordata; class Mammalia; order Rodentia; family Cricetidae; genus Chionomys; species Chionomys nivalis. The sequence continues at coordinate 36,377,572 of NC_080094.1, read as the reverse complement.
GTCAAAGTAAGGATGAAAGTTTGCCTTGTCATTGTTTCTTCATTATTATTCTCCCGGAGGGGAAACTCAGCAAAAATGGGTTCATTTAACCCAAAATTTCAAACAAAGCACAGTCTGCTTACAAACTCACTGAAGTCTACTCCTGTGTCTTGTCTCTTTATTCAGATTTTCAAAAACCATTCTTCTACCCACCACCAAAAGAAATCATATTATCTTAACTGTTTTTTATTTGTGAGTTTGTAGAAAATGCACATATTATAACTGTAGTATGTGCTTTTTGTTTCATTTTATTTTGTCCCCTGTTAGTCTTAATTCTTCCTTCCATCAGAGCTTCCTGAAATGTCCCATGCCAAGATAAAAGACACTGCCGGCACATCAGTGCTTTATTAGATCCGGGGCCTAGGGAGATGAATCAGCCAATAGATGGCCATTGTAAAAGCATGAGGAACTGCATGCAGATCCTCAGAACCCCTGTAAATAGCTGTAGATGGGATCGAGATACGGTAACCCCCACAAGACAGTGGAGACAGGAGAATCCTAGGGGCTTCGTGGCCCATGAATCTAGCCAATTGGTGAGCACCAGATGTAGTCAGAGATTATTTCAAAAGAGAAGGTGGAGAGCAGTAAAGACACCTAACATGGACCTCTGTGGCCACGACGTATGCACACACATCCGTACACTATACACATGTGTACGCATATACTCACAATCAACAGATCTGTCTATGTTAGCGTTCAAGTACAACAGCAGATCGCGTTTGACACTGTGTGGGTTTTGTTTTGTTTTTGATGAAAATAAACTTCATAGAACAAGGTCAGGTCTGGTTTATTTGCACTGATTAATGATTTTACCCTACAGCTACCATGGAAACCAAGGGGTTTATGAAGTTGATTGTGTCTACTGTCAGATCCTCCACAGAAAGTTCACAGTGCCTGAAACTGGATGATCTCAGGCAGCCCCCGTACATTGCTTGCTGAAAATCTATTTCTGTAGCCATTCTTACTGACTGATGAAGGGAAGTGTACGAGCATTCACCATGACTGTCGAGATTTTCCCAAGGCAACTTTCCACTGCAGACACCCCAGTGTGGTCATGTGACGTGGCCACAGAGCTGGCACATCCCCCTTGGAAATACTCCCTCAATGGGCTCCATATTAACGTCCCTGGATTTTTATGGGCTTGAACAATCAAGTCATGGTGTGCAAATTCTAAAACTGCTTTTTAAAATAAGCCCGTGACTAATGCTCACTTGGAACAAGAACCCGAGCTAAGAGGGAACTGGCTCCCATTCTTTCCTACAAGCAATATCCCCTTCTGTCTCTTAATATTAATTATGGATGACAATAGTTTTCTATGCTATGGATTACCATGAAGGAATCCAGACTTTGGGGATAAATTTAAAAATACAGCGGGCAAAACCACTTTGTGATTAAAGTAAGTCTGGGATGAACAACAGACCTGTGTTCCTGGCTTCAGAAAAAGGCCTTTCAGAACATGATCACTCCGTGTCTTTTGTTTTATTCTAGGCAGCTCCTCCTGTTGGCATGTTTTCCTCAAAACTTAATGTACAGCCAAGCTGATGTCTCGCCTAGTATGAGGCACATAGCAAGTGTCACTTGGATGTTGGGCTTTGGTGGGTAGTTTTAACTGAATCCCAGCCCTCTAGAAAATTGGAATGGAACAACAATATCTCAACATGGGTAGCTACCTCCATCGAGACCACATCATGATAAGAGTCTAGACATAAATAGGCAATAAGTCACTCTATGCAAAGACCTGAAAAAGGACCATCAGCTGTGAGGGTACCAGAGGCACAGCAAAATTGATGGTGAGATTCAGGGAAGTATTATTGATATGCAAGTGATGTAATTAGCTCTGTGCAAATCACCTTGCGTCATTAACCTTATGTGCTGCCAGTAAAACACATTTGATCTGTGATCTTTTTATTGCTTTGAGTTTCTCTTGTTTTCAGCTCCCTAGGAAGAATATAATTTGAACAAAGATATCATTATCTAAGGCTTCTTACATTGAAGTCAAAGAGTTTTTCTAAGTTAACACCTATTTGCTGCATTATATGGGTAAATAATAAGCTAATTCATGAATAATGTTGTCTGCTATTTAATGGTTGCTATTCATTGCTTTTTAAATTTGCTGTGAACAATTTTTAATTTAATTTAATGCACACAAAAAGAACACCAAAGGTGACCTATTCATCCATTACTCAACTTAGAAAAGAAAACATTTTTGAGCCTTTTAAAGCCTAAAGCAGCGGCATCTGTCATAAAACCTTTCTCCCTCCCTATAAGACAAAACAATTCTCTTGCTATTGAAGATTATTGTCACTACATTTCTCTCCATGCTCTCCATACTTTCGTACCGATAATATAGAATGTTGTGTGTAGCTGGTATATACACATATCCTAATTTAGGTATTCCTTTTGCAAATTATTTTGACAATATTCTTCTGAGGTTTATCTATATTGATATAAGTATCTGTTATATAGTATCCCATTGTAGAAATATAGCACGTTTTACCTATGTCATTTTGGTGTGTGTGTCTGTCTGTCTGTCTGTCTGTCTGTGTGTCTGTGTGCATTGTATTCTTTCCAATGTTTTTCTTATAAAAAAAGTGTTTTTACAATATTTATGCATGCATTTCCTTGTGTACATTGAAAGAGGTTCTCTATTTGGAATCTAATAATAATGATTGTTCTACCATCATGGCCAGTAAAATACAACTTACTGAAAGCAAAAAAAAATACAAAATACATTTCATCAGTAGTAAATAGTTTTATCTTCATGTTAACCCGAAAGATAGATAAAATTATTATCAATATCTTACACATATAGAAAACTGTTGGGTGATACATAAATCTTTAATTTTATCAACATAGAAAATTATTTAGGTAAGTAAATTTCCTTTCTAATTCACTGACATATATGTTTCCATTAATCTATATGTTTTGTACTAGTTACTAATGATAACATTTGAAAAATTGGATTCCAAACTCTTAATTGATATTTGTGTGTCATATATGTAAGTACTAAAACAAAAGTGAGAGAGAAATAAATGCAAATTAGCTTTAAAAGTCAGAGAAGAAGAAGGAGATCACAGGGCTGAGATTGAGAAGCCAGTAGAATGCTCCCAAAGTCCAGTGTCAGTGATCATCTGTCAGGAGCCTGCCTGTAAGATCAGTCACACAACTGCAAAGTCTTTTTTCTTCCTGTGTTCATGGGACTGCTGGAAATAAACCAAAAATAAGAGAGCAGGTAATTTTGCCTTCCTCTTAATGCTTTGCCAATTTGGACACTTGTCACTTCAAGTGAGCAGTACACCTTAACTATTTTCATGGATTTTTTTCCCTCATTACCCTCTCCTTCTCCTGCTCAAATCCTTTAACAAATTTGCCTTCTTTTGTTGTGTCTTTCTGTGAGCAGGGCTCAGTGGAATTGAGGTTACTGGCTTGAGAATAGATGGGAAGTCATGTACTGATGCATCAACAACTCAACAGTAGATAAATCACTGAAGAAAATGACAACTTTCTCCTCGGCAACTGTTAACTGACAATCATCCCTCAGGGTGGGATGGGAGCTCATGGGCCCCTCCACCACCCATGAAGAAATGTTGACAATCCCAGTCTTCTTCTGGTTATATGCAAGGATCCACAGCTGCAGTGACTTTAGGAGTGTGATAGTTATATCCAGAACATGTCATTTTGTAGCAGATTTCCCTGTCCTGTGGCTCGTCAGCTGTTTCCACAACTCTTCTGTGATGTTCCCTGGACTTTGAAAGTGGTGATATAGATGCACTACTTAGGGACAAACACTACACGAACACTGATTCTTTGCACTTTTACTGATTATGAGTCTCTATATTAACCACTTCCCACACCAAAAAGAGCTTGTATGTGAAAGACATAAGAGTACTAATCTATGGGTTTAGATTTAGTGTTTAAAGGTTGTTTGGTGAGATGCCCATTTAGCAAAAAGACCAGGTTGACAGTACCAGGCATGGGTGAGATCAATGAGCCTTACAGTTGTGGTCAAATCAAACAAAAAGAAAATATTCCAGTTCATGAAGATTGCAGAAAGTGCTGTTTTTGCACTAACACATTAGTATTACTCTTGAACACAGAGCGATAATAAATCTTACTAAATGGAAAGCTCCCAAATGTAGGAAGTAGGCTCCTCACCCAAGGATGGCTGACTCCTCATAACTGTTTCATCTATGTTCAGAGATTTCATAACCTCTGACATCTTTATAAGGATGCCATGCTAACATGTTTAAGTAAAAGGGTAAGAATTGTTTTACAAAGAAATAAAACCCAGGCTATGAAATGTCAAGCTCTGCTCACAGCAAGAGAACTACATACTAATCATACTGTCTGTTTTGATAGTAAGTACCCTTACCCACAGAAAAGATAAAGGTGCTCTTACCTCCCCAGTTCTCTCCTCCCTTGCACTCAAAGAAGGAGCTCTGAGGATCTCACTCTTAAATTTCACAGGCGTTTGCATGCAGGCCACTAGCCAGCCCTTGGTTTCTGCAGCTCCAACAAAAATATTGACTATACCAAGAAAAGCTTCCTCTTTGCTTCCTTAGTGTCACTCATGTTAGAAAGATCGTCAAGATCTTCACAGTCAACCTAGTTAATTAGCTAAATTAAATAAGTTAACAGTATTTTTGAGACTGTAGTTATAAAGAGGCAGATCTGGCAGGCCACTGATATTGTCAAAATCCCTCAGAACAAGGATTGAAAGTCCCTTTTTTTCTGAAACAAAACTGTTTCCTGGTGAACATTAGTGATGGTGGGGGGGGGAGAGTAGACTTTGAGTGATTTTGGTGATTAAGGGTCTTTAATCTCACGTGAAACTGCTCAAAAAGCTTGAAGTCTGTCATGATGTTCTAAACAAAAGAAAAATAATGGAAAATCATAATGCTTCTTTACTGTATCATATTTAAGCCAGAGAGTTGTTCTGCAAGAAGATATCTAGGCCTGACTACAGCACATGATTCAGGAAGAACCTGCCCCATTAAAGGATATTCCAACAAGCAGCCTTTCGTTCCAAAATATACTCTGAAGTCAATGTCTTTGATATAACTTAGTATCAAGAAAAGGCATTTTGACAGCTGCGCATTATCCAAGACTGTTTTCTTTCTGCCACACATTCTGACACTGGCCACCTTTGAAAATGGACTGAGAAGCTGGGTCCCGATGGAAGCAAACAAACATGGAAAGAATGTGGAGAAATAAAGTGTGGGAGGGACCAAGACCAGAAGAGATTATGCAGGTGGAATGAGTCTCAATAATTAAAATGTCTTATTCCTGACAACTACTGTGTATAAAATATCACCATTTCTCCAAGAAAACAAAAGGTCTTTGTTATTTTCAAAACATTCTGCAGTGCTATGATGTTGAATTCCAAATAGGACTATTCAGGAGAGAGAAGCAAGCAGACAATGTTAGATGATAATTAGTCTCACAAAACAGATTACTGAAGATATAGGTATAGAATATGCCTTCCTACTAACATAAACCAATGTCCCAATTCCAATTTCACCTTATGACTTTAATCAGAAACCTATGGTAGCAAAAGTAAAATAAAAAGAATGTGAACCAAGGAAACTCCACAAGTAAAACAACAGATTCAAGTGTAAGAACTCCATATTAGAGTTAATTATTACTGGGTTTCTCTTAGTTTAGAATACCACAGAGGCTGACCCTCAACAGGGATGTCGGTTCAATTAGTGCATCCCTGAGGTATAGGAAGCACCTGTGATACATTGAAGAAGTGAAGAAAAGGAGTCATCTATAATAGTTTGGGTTAAACGAGCCAATTATCACCAAGGAGCTCAGAATCTATAGGATTCATACCCTTAGCCAATCCTTTTTGAGGTACCGGGTGGGTTTAAATTCTATTTGAACACTACTTCTGGTAGTGTTAATTCTCTGACACTCCCTATGCCTTCCATGAGTGGGTACCAGCATCCTCTCTGAGCACTAGAACACTCCTAGATACGGTAACATGGGCACATTATTCAAGAGTTGAAAAGGACATCAGTGGGGATTAGCAGTTCCAAAGACTATTGTATTGGTCTGAGTATGGCACATTACTGTATGATTACTCTGTGCCATAACCTATCAGAGACCGACTTCCTTGCAAAACATGTTACTTTGTAGAAACACTTAGTGAAGGATTCTTAACTAACCATTAGCCAAGAGCCATTTTTATTTAAGACAGGATTTGTGATAGTCTCCATTGTCAATTGATGGGATTTAAAATTACCCAGGAGAGAGATTGGGGGATGGGAAATAGGGGAGTGGGTTGGGCAGGCTGGGTACAGAAGGCAGGTTAGGGGTGGTACGGAGTGGGGGGAGTAATGAAAAAGACATTTTGATTGGCATGGGGGGCATTCCAGGGTTAGGGAGAAACCTGTTGCAAGGGAAACTCCCAGGAACCCACAAAAATGGCCCCAGTTAAGATTCCCAGCAATAGTGGAGAGGGTGCCTGAACTGGCCATTTACTGTAATTAGATTGGTGACTACCCTAATTGTCATCAGAGAGCCTTTCTCCAGTAACTGATGGAAGCAGATGCGGAGATACACAGCCAAGCACTGGGATGACGCAGGGAGTCCTCCTGAAGAAAGGCAGAAGGGATTATATGAGCCAGTGGTTTGGTAATGATGGGGGAACCCACAGAGATAGCTGCCCTGAACACAGGGGAGCTCATGGACTCTGGACCAGTAGTTAGGGAGCCTACATGGGACTGACCTAGGCCTCTGAATGTTTGTGACAGTTGTGTAGCTTGGTCTGTTTGTAAGGCTCCTAGCAGTGAGATCAAGGCTGTCCCCGATGCTTAGTTGGTTTGGGGAATCTGCACTCCATGCCAGATTACCTTGCCCAGCCTTGATGCAGGGGGAGAATCTTGGTACTACCTCAACTTGATGTGCCAAGCTTTGTTCAAGCCCATGGGCGCCCTGCCCTTTCTGAATGGAGATGGAAGAGGAATGGATAGAGAAGGGGATAGATGGGAATGGGAAAGAGGGATGAGAGGAGAGAAGAGAGACTGTGGTTGGTGTGTAAAATAAATAAAAAATGTTAATTAAATAAAATTTTAAAATAATAACAATTACCCTGGAGATAAACCTTTGAGCGTATCTGTGAAGATGTTTCCAAACAGGTTTATCTTTCGTGGAAAGACTCACCCAAATGTGATGCTGTCCCAAAGTAAAAAGAAACAAAGGTTTGAAAAAAAAAAAAGAAAGATTGTACATGTACCCAGGAGGCATATGTGGCCCGGGGGTTCAGGGAAGCAGTGAAGCACCAACATTCCTTTCTCTCTGATTCCTGATTGTACACATTAAGTGATACGAACAGCTGCCACCTCTCCAATTTCCTAGAGCACAGATGTGTACATTTGTTGCACAATTGCAATGATCAGAATAGTTGTGTGAGGCTAAGGAGATGTCTCAGTTCATAAAGTACTTATGTGTAAGCATGAGGAGCTGTGTTTGGATCCCCAGTACCTACATAAACTCAGGTATAGCAGTGCTCACCTGTAATCCTGAGCACCTAGAGACTGGTCACTCTAAGGAGCTCAATAGGCAGCCAGCCTAGTCAAATCGGTGAGCTCCAAGTTAAGTGAGGGACCATGTCTCAAATTAAAATGTGGAAAGCAGCTCAAGAAGATAGCTCAAGACATCTGGCCTTGACACACATTTGTACCACACATATCTGTGCACACACACACACACACACAAAAGAAATAAAAGGTCTTAGAGCAGGCTTGATGACAGTTATCCTAGCCACTAAGAAAACTGGGGTTGGAGAATTTCAAATTGAAGGCATACCTCAACAGTTTAGTAAGATGCTGTCCCAAAGTAAAAAGAAACAAAGGTTTGAAAAAAAAAAAAAGAAGAAAGAAAGAAAGACTGTACATGTACCCAGGAGGCATATGTACCTCAGGAGTAAAGTGTTTGGTATTTTGTGCAAAAGTGTGGTATCTCTTCTCAATGCTGAAAAAGAAGTGCCCAGTGAATTCATTTTTCAAAGGCTGTAGGCAAACAACATGTCCTCTTTTGAAGTGGACTGATCCAAGGGTTGTCCACTGGTAAAGAAACAAGAAGCAGCCTGGCATCATGTGAAAGGTATGAGCTGAATTTGCTTTTTTCTCATTGTCCCTTCTACTTTGTTGTATTCTTTAACTTCTGATAATTTAGGGGACACTTTAACTGAATGAAAGACTTCTGAGAACATTGGAAAGTACACACTTTTGTTGTTTCCAAAAATACATCCAATACATTTTTAAAAGTTAAATATTCCAGTTGCAAATGCATCTATAATGATAGCACATAGATACAGCGATGATATCTTTTCATTAACTTCTGCCATATGAAAGTGATTCCAGAGCAGTGACTACTCCGGAGACCAATAGATACAATGCCGTCCTGAGCCTTTCCATATGACTTCGTTGCCACTGTGTTAGAAACATCTTTCAGACTCTGAAAAATTTCTGGGAAGCATTCTTAACAAAAGCATGCTTTGCACCTATCTTCTTTTCCCTATAACTGACCTTTTGTTTCTCAAAAGTGCCATCTGCTGGTTTGTATAAATGTATCTTTAGATGTAATAGTAGTTTCAGAAGCTAAGAATTTTAAGCAAACACCTTGCTTAAGAAGTGTATGTCTGCACTGAATTTTCCCAGAGTCAGAAAACCCCAGGCATCTGTACTCAAACAAGAAATAGAATGTTGCTAGCACTTGAGAATCATATCCAATGTCATTTTCCTTATGTCTGTCTACCTCTGAAGGAAAGGCAACTTAGGACAGTACTTGACTCAGTACAGGCCAAATCCTGTATCCAAAATACTTAGGAAAAGAAGAAAAGAAGTATTTGAGAGTTGTGATTTTCTATTTTGGGAATACTTATGTACATGCATACATACATACACATCACACTTGTACAATATAATATATAGATACATAATATGATTTATAATATAGCTTATATAATATATAATCATATATATTGGGGATGGGACACAAACCTAAATTCAAGGTTCATGATGTTTTACACACACTCCTACATAGCCTGAAGATAGTGTTACACGATATTTAAATAGACCTGCAGTTTGACTGCAACCTATTGTATGAAGTCAGATGTGGAATTTTCTGTACTGGCATTCACATAAATTTCAGGTTTTGCATCATTTCACATTTTTTCATTTATAATATTTAGAGTGTATTTTGACTGTGTCCTAACTATTTAGCATAGCAAATGTCCAGTCTTGGAGATTCTGGCTCTTTCTCTATTCTCTTCTCTCAGAAGAAGAGCACATATATATGGAGATATGGGACAGAATGTCTCATGCTCTGGGAGCAGAAGGTCTCAGATCTGCCTTGAATCCACAGTAATAATGATGACCAACTCCAATCAGTACTAATATCTGGATCATACTGCCCAACAGAGCAAGAGCCAGCAATTCTTGGTGGTCCCCTACCAACACATTGATTCTGTTAATCCTTCCAAGTATATAGTTATGACCCTGGCCTAGGCTGTTCTAAAATGCCACTTCTCACAAAGATTTTTCTGCAAGATTTTAAATCATATACCCATATCCCCATTTTTTTTCTCTCTAGAGACATGTGACAACATTTGGGTCCTATACATATTACGTAGCTGCTGAGTACTGTTGGAAATCTCAGTGCCAAAACTCTTTATGCCCCTATTACTTGGACATGCTCTTCTCCCAGGTCTCCTCTCTCTCATGTGTCAGTCTTTGACTGCTGCAGCAGCACCATTGCCCATGGATATGTTGGAAGTAATTAAATGCAGAGATTAGAGATCTGCACATTCTATCTAGACTTCCAGGAAAGCAGACAAAGGCACCAATGTTTCGGGCTACTCTCTACCTGTCTACATGTACTTAAGAAAAGCTACTGCATCATCTGATGTTTATTCTCCCATCAGCATCTGCCTCCTTCCCAATTGCCTACATACTTAAAGCTCCATTTTCTTCCATATTGTTTTCTACACCATTTCATCCAACTGAACATACTTTGTTTCTTCTACAGCATCTTCATCTTCCTCTTTCTTAGCAGTCTTAGTTGGGTGTGACCCCTTCTTCCCATGAAAGGTCTATAAACTGAACCTATAGACAGCTTTTATTTGCCCAATAGAACCAAAAAAAGTTTTAGATATTTCTTTCTCTCATGATGTAAAACAAGCTAACAGCAGCAAGGATATCAATTTTGCAAGACATGTTGTTCTCCTTGCATTTATTCCTCGATAGTTCTCATCTTTCCCTATCCAATCCTACCCACCCTTACCTTACATGTGTACTCAAGGTGATGGCTGCTTCAGGATGCTTAAGGAAAAGTTATTATTCAGAAACAGGACACGAAAAATGACATGTTTTAATATATTGTCATATCCACAAATAAATTAGTATAAATTACACAAAGAACAATTTTAACCAAAATTGCTGGCTGATGCCTATCATTCTAGCAGTCGGGAGTATGACTCAGGAATATTCTACATTCCAGATAATTCTTGGTTAGTAGCAAGTTCTAGGCCATCCTGGAATACATAGAGAGACTCTGACCCCAAAATACAAGCCAGAAAATATTAGCATGTCTCATCAAATTCCTTCATTTGCAAGGAATTGCACACTCTAACTGAAGAATTCTGTTTTGTCCGATTCTGTACTATTGAGTTAAGAAACTTGAAGAAAATGACTTAGCACATTGGATTCTTTCTAGCTTAAAGATACTGTCACATCAATTATCTGATTTTGTTCCCACTAAATGAAATTATGAGCTATTGTCCTCATTGGAAGCATAGAGAGGCTGACTTACTTTCTCACAAGCATATCAAGGCACAGCGAAATCAATGAAAACCAGCTTCCATTTTAAAAAATACATGTTTTATGTAACTCTGAGGATAAAAGCTAAATTTGGTGTTTAGGTCAGACCCATTTTTGAAAGCTGTCTTTGTGAACCACTTTTGTCTAACATAAATCAAATATTCATTGGAAAGCTGAATAATAGAAAGCAATCTAAATTCAAATGACACCAAATAAGCTGCTAAGTGTCCTGTTTGAAAAATGAGCACATGGATATGGCAGACTTGCTACTGCACAGATTAATAACATTGAGTTCTATTTGTATTTTATGGCAGGACTTGGGTACCTTCCCTCTAGAGACATAATAGACTTGGACTCTGGAGTACTGGTTCTCAACCTGTGGGTTATGATCCACTTGGGGTTTAATGGCCATTTCGCAGAGGTTGCCTAAGACCATCCCAAAACACAGATGTTTACATTAAGATTCAGAACAGTAGCAAAATTATAGTACTAAGACAGCAGCTTACTACTATATTAAAGAACTGGTATCAAAGAGTCAGAGCACCAGGAAGGTGGAGAACCACTGCTTTGGAGAAATAAAACTGGACTCCAGCAGCTTGATAGCATGCTAGTATATATGGTCAATTGTGAAATCAAACAGGAAAGGTGACCGATGAAATTCTGAAAAAATTTTTCCTTCTGTATGTAGACATTTCATTGTCAAGAATTATTGAAGTCTCATTAACAGAAATATTCCTGGAGGAGTGATCTTTGTCTAGTTTCGACAAAATGAAGAAGGAACTACAGTGTGACAAGGAGCCACAGATTTGTAGTAGAACAGTGCTACAGTGGCGTTAAAGGAAACCTCTTGCATCCTTGCTGAAGAATGGATTCTACCTTAGGATGGAGATGTATCATTATCTGTTCACTTTAAGAGGTAATCCAGTTGGGCTGGTCAATTTCCTGGCCAAGAGACCATCCCTCAAGAAGATGAGGTTCTTCAGTCCATGCTTAGGAGACAAGAGGCACAATTATCCTTTAATGATACATTTTTCCTCCCAGACTGTCCAGCGCAGGAGCTTACAAAGCCACATGCTGTAAGCTCTGGCTCCACCTTCACTTTCCTGAATTACTCAGAAAAGCATTGTTCCCTTTTCTTCTTTTTATCTCCTCTCTGAGCATGTTTTCCCTGATAGTTTATACTTCCCTCTTTTGTTAACATACAAAAACGTTCCACAATAGCCTGGAGTGGAGTATAACAAAGGCTTATTTATTTGGGGATAAACTCACAGAAAGAGTAGCAATCTACAGTCTTCTGCTTGTGTTGGGAACTGAAACCAAATCCAACAGCCAAAAGGCTCTTGCCTGCTTTTCATCTGCATTTATAGTACACAAGACCATGCCCAAAGTGGGTCGGTATCTTAAAGGCTATTGGCTGAAGGAGTTCCCACAAGAACCTCCCCCTTTTGTCTAAAGAAGAGAGTTCTAAGCCTAATACAAAACTATATACAAAAAGAAGAAATATCAAGTATCATCCTGGAAAAAGAAGAGGCAAAAAAATACATAAAAATTAGAATTACAAGCAGCATGAACAACATCAAACAAGAAACATACGCTAAATGTCTCATAGTTATCCTATCCTATGGAGTCTAAAAATGGCTTGGTTAAGTCATGAGAGGAAAATAATTATGACTATCTAGTCTTCAACCCCATTGAAGACCTGAGAAGAGAAATAATTTTTGAGTAAACAGGAAGTGCAATCAAGCAACTTCCAAAAGGTGCAAGAAATGACAGAGACAACCGGCTACTTGGGCAATCAGCCAAAGTTTCATTTGCAACATTGGGACAACCAACTTTGGCTATGGCCTAGGGTATCTGACAGACCATTTTCAGAGGCAAGAAAATTTACAAAACTGTCTTACCTTGTCTTGACAAGGTTTAGCAGTCTTTTTTCCTGTATCCTGCTTGTCCAGTCTGGACGTTGTGCATTTTGTCAGTGGTCTAGGCAGGGACAGTTCTTTGCCCAAAGGCCAGCTTTGCCAAGCTCCAAGTGGAGTATCTTTGGTACCCAATATTCTTCCAGGAATAGATCGGTGCTGCCGGGAGCAATTGAGGATCACGTCAACAAAATCCTAAGTCATTTAAATGTCATATTCCTCAGCTCTTTGAAGTGGTAGAAGATTACCTATCTATGTGGAATACAATTTCTATGCATGTAAAGAACTTTAAGTATGTCTAACTTTAAGTATGACAAACATGGATGACTATTGACTTGTAATTCTTAATACCTATATAGCTTAAAGACTAAGGCTTCATATTTAAAAATTAAGCAATCTTTAAACAAATGTGCAGCAAATGAGAACAATGATCTCAAAATGTAAACAATATATAAGTATATTGATCAGGGGCAGTAATATATAGTGCAATATGATAAATACATCCAAAATTGCATCACTATACAAAGTATCTTAAGCAGAGGTAGAAACATACATGCATACAATATGAGAAAATAACTTTTGCATAGGTGCACAAATATTGTAAACAGAAATAGCATATTCAATATAACAAATATAATTTTAATTTGTATCAATATACAAGAATCTATACTAATGAAAATTGTCTATAAATAATAGATCACAAGTAATCTCACTATTACTCACTATTATTAGTGTGAGTAAGCTCACACTAATGTATCTATCACCCCATCCCATCCAATCCCTTTTTTTCCCAAAAGAGATACCTGAGCCTATTTCATTTCCACCCCCAAACCTATACCACTTATAACCACTAATCGATATCCTTAATACTTAGGACAAACTTTGTTGGGAGAGGGGACATCATTTTCTAGAATTACTTCCATGGGGGTAATGTTCTTTCTATGGAATCCTGTAAAACGAAAATGATGGTTACATTTCAAGATTACTCTCTGGTACAATTGCAGATAGTCTCTGAGTAGTTGGTAAGTTTTTTCTGAAGATCTTATTTGAAGTTCTGGTCAGAACATTGTAAGAAGGTGCACCATCTCAGTTAGCTAAGTTGGAATCATCTTGAGCAGTTTGTAACTCAAAACAATTTTAAAGTGGGCTGTCAGCATAATGACATTATATCAACCAGGTGAAATTCTTGTTTTGAGGTCCCGTCTTCTTCCTGGAAACTTCAAAGATTACTGTGGACAAATTTATTGCTCATTGTGGAAAATTTAAACTTTATTCATATAGACATATATTCAATGAAAGATATTATATAGGCAAAAATAAGTATGAGGAGAAGTTAAATTTTATGAAAGCAGAGTTTTGACGATAGTAATTCCTAATTTTATCTTCCTTCTGTCCCATAGTAGGTGTCTCCTGATATGAGACAGAAACTCTGAATTTTTCTTTTAACAACATGCTTGGATTTAGAGAAGGATAACCACTGTGCCAACTCCAAAGTCAGCTTTGATTTTTAATAAATGATGACTACTATTATAAGTATGTCAATAAGGTTTTACCTTGCAGAAGATATTGGTATCATAAGACAGATTTCTCTTTGCTTGGTTATTCTTTCTGTATATCTATCTTTTTTCTTTAAGCATCTAGATGTCCAAGGTCTCCTGACTTTTCAAGGATGGGTATTTTTCTGCAAAGACAAGAGCAGAACCCTACCCCAACCCTTATGAGGTTTCCTTACAACGTGTGGATTTTCATCTCTGTGGATGAGCTGACATTTCTCTTTATCAAGAGGTTTCTCCTTTTCAAACCAAATTTTTATTAACTTTGATGTTATTCATTGCTTTACTTCTTCTATGGAAACAAGAGCAAAACCCCTAACCCAATGCAGTACATCTCCTGATATCCATTCCAAGGTCAACACATCCTTGAAATATACCAACTGGTTTAATTCAAAAGTTTTTTTTCTATTATCCAATGTTGCCATTGCCATTGTTCCTTTCTTATTAGCATTAAGAAAATGCAAGATTAATAAAGCATTATGCAATCTATTTCTGGGGGTATTTTTTATCCCTTTCTGTTTGTTTAACAAATCTTTTATAGTTTGATTTGATCTTTCTATGACTGCCTAACATGTAGGATTGTATGGTATACCTGCAATATGCTTTATATTATAATAAGCAAAAACTGTTTCATTTTCTTTGAGACATATGCTGGACCATTGTCTGTCTTATTTGTGTAGGGATAACCATGATGGCCATAACTTCTAGTAAATGTGTGATTACCAGCCTTTTCTGAACTCAAATAAGTTGCCCATTGAAAACTTGAATAGTTATAATGGTGTGGTGTACATATTTTAATTTTCCAAATTCTACAAAGTGGAACACATCCATCTGCCAGATTTCATTCCTTTGATTACCCTTTGGGTTACTTATTACAGGTAGTGATGTTTGGTTATATAAAGAACAAGTAGGACATCTCCTTATAATTTTCTTAGCTTGTTGCCATGTAATAGAAAAGTTCTTTTTTAAGTTCTTTGCTATTGATATGTTTTTTTATAAAATTCTCAGAGCTTCAGCACATTTCTAATCAATAATCAATCAATTTCTGTATTACCTTGTGTTAGAGAACCTGACAGTCCTAAACGGGATCAGATGTGTCATGTATATGGGACAAAGCCTATTTCCTGATTATATTTTGAACCTGAATAATTAATAAAGTCAATTCTATATCATTTGGTATAAATTCAGAAATTTAATATGCAAAACAACTCTTTCTATATATTGCAAATCAGTAACTATATTCAGAGATTCTTTAAAATTCCTTAGTACCATGAGAATAGCATATAATTCTGACTTTCGGACAGACTCATAAGGGCTTTGTTCTGCTTTACTTAAATGTTCTGATTTGTAACCTGCCTTTTCTTGTTCATTTGCATCATTATAGACTGTAGTGGCTCTAACATCCCACATCATTTTTTCTCTATAGTTTCGTTCCATAGCTTCTCCCCTCCCACGTCTTCTTGTCTGCCATATGGATGACCTCCAGGCCTCAAACAGTGTACTCGTTCTTCTCCACTCAATCTCCTACATATGAATCTACAATAAACTCTCTGAAATTCATGCTCTGTGGCCTGTGGATTTCTTTTTTTTTTTTTTCGGTTTTTTCGAGACAGGGTTTCTCTGTAGCTGTGGTGCCTGTCCCGGAACTAGCTCTTGTAGACAAGGCTGGCCTCGAACTCCCAGCGATCCGCCTGCTTCTGCCTCCTGAGTGCTGGGATTAAAGGCGTGTGCCACCACCACCCGGCTTGGCCTGTGGATTTCATTCTTTAAATTCACAAGATAAGAGCCCAAAGTCACTGACTTGAGCAGCTTCAGTGGCCACCAAGTTTTTGGGGACCCTAGCTCCCAAACAAAGGTTCTATCACTCTCAAACATAGCTCAGTATTCCTTTATGGCAGGAAGGGGTGGATAAAACATAGACCTTGAGAACACTAATGGTAAAGGATATAGACCAGAGGTCTGACTTTGGGATTTACCTTTCTTTGGGAATTGAGCATTGTATAATAAAACAATGTAAAATGACAGTTATGACTAATGATAAAGTTTGTATTATAAACACTCCTGGTGTTCTTTTTCCTATAAATAAAGATGTTTGTGAAGGGGGAATAAGACCCCTTCATGTCTTAGCTGCTTTGAACAGAAGGCTATCAGTGTAGCAGCCAATCAGACTCCCTTTATGCCAGCCCCAGTCATCTTGAACCCTGCCTCCCTGCCCCCGCCCCCAGACACTTTTCAATAGCCATGTACAAGTCTACAGCCGATTTCCCTGGCTCTAGAAAATAGAGCTCTAGCCAAGATTGTTTGTACCAAACTTTTACTAGTCACAAACCTCTGTGAACCTTTCCATCTTGGTCACAAGGTGTGTACTTCTCCTGATAGAGGGCCTAACAAGACTCTAAAAAGGCCTTAAAAGCAAGGTTATGATTGATTGAAGGACTGATTTACGCTGAGAAGCAAGGCTGTGATCAGTCCAAATAGGGGCTATGATTCATAAAAAAGGACTGCTATGGTTGGTTCAATCAAATATCTCTTATTGTTCTCAATACCTCAAACTATAAGCAGGCTTAGGCCCTCCGTGAAGCCAGCTTGGAGATGCTTTCCTATTCTACCTTTCCTGATGTTAAAACATCAGATCCAATAAAGTGTTTTGCCCATGGTCTGACTTTCTTGTTTCCAAGTATGCAGACTGGGCAGTGACAGAAGCAGCAGAGAGCAGTGGCAGCAATAAAGTGGACAGTAGATTGGTGGGCATAGGCTATCATAGAAACGGTTTCCACCGGGTCTCAGGCAGCCTCCTGGTACTGGTTGCTTAACACCAGGAACTCTAAGCAGACCAATGATGTGCTTCTTAGCTCAGATTTTGATGTCTTAGGGTATCTATGTGTTACAGCTTTGGAGTCAGTCCCACAGGTAGTGTGCTGTTTCTGATACCAGGTGCCGGGCTTCCCAACAGCTCCATTAGTGACTAGCACCTGGATCCTGAGCCCTGGGCAGCCTTCCCAGAGCAAAGCCTTGGCAGGGCTACTTGACTACTGTAAAAGCTGTGAGACCTTGACAGCAGTGGGAGAAAAAGCCTGCAACATGTTGATCCTGGCTGAGGTGCCTAGGTCTGAATTTCTTTTCATCTAGATAAAGAAATGTACCCTGAGGCAAGCATTGTGGGAGGCAGATCCTGACAACTGAGAAGTTTAAGAGCAGCCAAGGCAAAAAGAATAAGGGAAATAGATGCAGAGACAGAAGAGCAGAGAGTTGGTAAAACCTGGAGAGAATTAAAGAAGGATGCCAGCAGGCTGGGGTCGCCACAGGTATTCCAGAGAACCAGCAAGCCTTCAGGGTGAGGGTCCCAGACCTAGGTTGCATGCCTTAACACTGGTAGCTGCCCAGGACTAAAGATCCCCTTACCTGAAGTTTGCATGGGTACTGTCCTCTAAGAGGGTGTCAATTGCTGTTGCCACTGGCAACTGTCAATGTTGAGGGAAGTGAAAGTTATTAAAGCACAGAGTCATTTAAAGAGCTTCTTGTGTACCCATGATTTCTGTCTGAGTAGAGCAAAAAGACCCCCATGATTGGTGACTAATTAAGGGATATTCCTGAATTCCTCTTTATTCTCAAAAATACCTTTCAACTTCCAGAGGACTCAGATTATATTACTGAACAGTAAAGGAGAAGTTCCTCTAATGATAGAAAAGAATGTTATGTTTACTAATTGTTTTTTTAGGTTATTTAGGCTGAGCTTGAACTTATGACTTTACAAAACCTTTACCATTCTATTAGTCAAAATTAAAGACATAGTTTTTGCAATTAAATATTATCTTTCTTGTATACTTAATATACAATTAAATAATCTTCCCAAAAATATGAAATGAAAGTTAATTTTACTTATTTACATGTTGTGCTCTTACGCCAAAATCCACATGAAGAATCTTTGATGAAAAGCCTGTTCATGCCAGGCCACAAGATGTCAGCCTAAGCTTAGTCATCGCTAAGATTTCTGAGCACTGAAACAGGTTTGGTTTGGTTTCGTTTTATTTAGTTTCATTTTTTGTCTGTTTTATTCTATTTTGTTTTATTTATTTTTTGAATAAGAAGAACTCCAAAGACCTTAAGACCATTGTGGTCATATGACGAACCTGAAGAAACTGCATCCTGGGAGCTTTTCAGGGCTGATGACAGCTATCTCCAGGCGATAATCACAAGATAAGACAAACTAGCTCCTTCTTAGCATGTGCCATGTCACCACAAAGAAACTCTGCATTCTAAACACCGTTTGCAAACACCTCCCCCATTGTCTTTGTACTTGGATTACACTCCTGCCTTTCCCACTTTTCTTTGATTAGTGTCCAGGCAGATGAGAAAGCTCTGTATTTTAGAGTCATGTGTCTGGGAATAAACTGACTTCACTTTTAGCGGGCATCCTCGTCTTCATAAGCAGTTCTCAGATACCTCCATTGGTTGCCGCTGTATATGAGAAAGCATGGCTGTGACGAGTGCTTACTTCTCCAACCTCATATCCATATTCCTATAAACATCCCCTGTCTCCCAGTTCCTCTTTCATAATCTGGAAGAGTATAGAGATGGTGTGTGTTTCCTCTTGGCAAGTAGGGCCGACACATGGAGTTTGCCGATCTGCTTAACAGATGGGAATTTAACTTTGGCCACACTGTTTAATTTCTTTTAAGTTTTACATTGTCACCTAGTAAAGAGAATGTAACTTGTGAGCTATGTGTAGTATAAAGTGGAAAACATGTTCAGGAACTTTATTCTAATTATCACAAGACAATGGAGCTGTGCTAGCCTTGCTTTATAAAGGAGAAAACGCTGAACTCAGAAAGACTCCAGTAACTTTCTACAAGAACTTGCTGGTGCTTAGTAAGTAGAACAGAAACAGAGGCACATCTGATTGCGGAGCCCTGTCCTTACCCTGTTCCAATTCCTAATTTTAAATAATCTCTGTGCAGATAATGATCACTTTTGAAGATAAGACTCTACTCAGTCAGGAATACTGGGGACTAAGCACAGCACCCTGAACACAAGTCTGATGGAGAAATACAACACTTCAACCCCCAGTTCATCATAGTCCTTTGTGAACATTGAAAATGCTTCACTGAAAACAAATCTGACTTAAATGAAAATTTAACCAACAATCTGTACAAGTCCCAATGAAAAAGAGAGAAATACTAAGGCAACATGACTTCTCTACAAATTACCATCCCTTAATAATGGACCTAATGAGAATGAATTAAATAAAATTAAAAAAAATGTTCAAAGGGGGGGAAGACATGAATAAACTCATGAATTTGAAGAAAACAGAAATAGCTGAAGGAAATAAGAAAGTCTATATAGGCTGTGAAAATAGAATTCAATAAAAAGACAGAAAAGCTGAAGAAAATAAACTGGAATACTGGAAAAGAAAATTTCAGTGTCAAACTAAAAGCTCAGTGGAAACTTTCACCAAAAGATTGAGCCACAGAAAAACAGAATATTAGGGCTTAAATACATGGTAGAGGAATTGAATTTGAGAGAGCTTTAGAGTACTATAAAAAGAAAAAAAATGTGAATCATAAAGATTGAAGAATTTAATGTCAAAGAATAGAAAACATTTTAAATAAAATCCCAGAAAAATTTCCAAATCCAAAAAGAGAAATGCCCTTAGTATGAGACATTTAGAGTGCCAAGTATGCAAGATAAGAAAAGAAATTCATCATGATATATTATAGGTAAAATACTAAATATGTTGAAACAAAGAAAAAGTATTAAAAACTGTAAGAGAAAAACACCAAGTCACATATGAAAGACAGAGCCATCAAAATAACAACTGAGTTCTCATGAGAAATTTATAAATCAAAATTAGAAATTTCAAGTTCTGAAAGACAGCGGTTACCAACCAACACTATTACACTCAGCAAAATTGTCTTATATAATTAAAGAAAGAAACCATATCTGTGGTGAAAGAACAGATGAAAAGAATTCATAGCTACTAAAGATAACATTTGCAAGGGTCCTTGAGACAGATAAATAAATGAAGTAAGGAAATAGCCTGCAAAGAAAAAGATGAGGAATGTGAAAACACCAAACATTATACAATCAACAAAATGACAATAATTAATATATACTTAAATAATTTCTTTGAATATTAATGCTCCTAATTCCCAAATCCAAAGACAGTGACTATCAGGTTGGATTAAGATATAGAATCCATATTTTCTGTCTCCAAGGAACACATCTCACCATCAATAATAGATTCTACATAAAGGTGAAAGATGAAACATATCTATTCTAAGAAACAGAAGTAGGAAAAAAGCAGATGTCATTGTTAAAATATCTGAAAAAAAATAGACGTCCAGCCATAACTAGCTAGTGGAGATCAATGTCGTATACCCCTCTGTATGCTGTGTGTGTGGATATGTTTGATTACCACTGGTTAATAAAGAAGCTAATTTGGCCAATAGCCAGGCAGAATAGAGACAGGCGGGCAATCTAAGCAATGATAAAGGAAAAGAGAAGACTGAGTCTGAGAGATATCAGAAGTCACCAGAGAAGCAAGAGATGAGGTAACAAGCCATGAGTCTTGTGGTAAAATATAGAATAAGAGAAATAGGTTAATTTAAAAGTAAGAGCTAGTTAGTGATGAGTATGAGCCATAGGGAAAACTTTTATAATTAGTATAAGCCTCTGAGTGTTTATTTGGGAAATGATGGGTGGGCGAGAAACCTCCATTTGCAAGAGACAGAATTGGTTTCTATATGCTGATCAAGAAAACAATAAAAGATATTACAATTATATACATACATTCACTGAAATGTATACATCCAATTTAAAAAAGACAAGTATCCCAGATGTAAACATTAACCACAGCACAATAATAAGTAGGCAAACTCAAAATTATACTCTCACCATAAAAAAGTCCTCCTGATAAAAACTAAACAGAGAATCATCTGAATTAAATGACATCAAAGACCTCTACAGAACATTTGCTCTAAACATGACAGAATATTCCATTTTTTCTCAGTAGCCCATAAAGTTTTCTCTAAAATAAATTATCTAATGGGGCACAAAGTAATTTTAACAAACATAGAAACATGGAAATAATTGTGTGTATTATATTTGACCACAGTGGAATAAAGCTAAAACTAACAGCAAGAGAAACTGTCAAACATACATACATACATACAACACAGGAGAGTAACAAACATTCCAATTCCAAGCAGTTCAGAAGCAGAGGATTGCCTGATCGCCATGGTGTCTTCCACAGGACCATTAAAGCTCCTACTATATGCTAAATCATTGACTCCCCTTTCTATGTAGGGAATATTGGGCGTAGGTGCCCTCTTCTGTCCGCTTACCTTGCTCCCTTCACTTCTTCGTCTGATTCTTCCCTTGGTCTCCAAGTTTTGTGCTCATTACAGAAGGGCCATTTAGCAGTGATCTGGCATGTGCTCTTCCTCAAATGGTGCCTACTGTAAGAAAGAGCAAGCCAACACTTCCATCTCATGGGTTGTTTGTTTGTTTGTTTGTTTTTTTACTTTTCCTGGAAAATAACAGGACAATGTGGAGGCCAGTATCGTGGTGTCCTTTTCTCATTGTAATTCCTCCATTACGTGAATAGGCAACTCAAAAACAATCGCTTGTCTTATCATAAATAGGAATAGCCACAGCCTGCTTACAATCCATCTCATATGTGCTGACTTCAGGGATTGAAACATTTTCTCTACAAGCCACTTTGGGAGACATCCATATAATCACATGGCTGATCCCATTAAGCAAGGTGTCATACCACACTACATAGAGAAATATGGTCACCCAAAGAGTCTCTTCAAGGGAATGTCCATTTTCAGGCAGCTCAGAATTGGTTGCGTGTCTTCCAACTATTGTAAAAATCATGCAGCCAGAAGGAGGCACACCATGAGGGAAATGCTGTGTCCCCATGAGAATTGCACCTCCAGGCAGGTCAGCCTCTGTTCTATGTCTTAACTCCTTTCTTTTCTTTCTATCTACTTCCTTATTTCTTTCTCTTTATTGAAAGCATATTCTTCTCTCATCCAATACACCCTGACCACAATTTCCCCCACTCCTCCTAGCACACCCCAACCTCCCATCTCTTCCTCTGAAAACAAATGGCCTCCAAGAGACAACAGCCAGATGGGACAAAACAAGACACAAGAAGACAAGGCAAAAGCCCTCATCTTGAGGCTGGAAAAGGCAACCTAATAGGCAGAAAAGAGTTCTAAGAGCAGGCAAAAGGGTTAGAGGTACACCTGCTCCCACTGAAGCTGGGCGGTGGTGGCACACGCCTTTAATCCCAGCACTTGGGAGGCAGAGGCAGGCGGATCTCTGTGAGTTCGAGACCAGCCTGGTCTACAAGAGCTAGTTCCAGGACAAGCTCCAAAACCACAGAGAAACCCTGTCTCGAAAAACCAAAAAAAAAAAAAAAAACCTGCTCCCACTGTTAGGAGTCCCACAACAACAATTGAACAGCTGTATCATATATGCAAAGAACCTGGGTCTGTACCAGATTCACAAAGAAACACTTTAAATTATATATATATATGTATCTGCTCTGTGTGTGACTGTGTGACTCTGAGTGTGTGTGTGTGTGTTTGTGTGCACGCGCGCTCACACACACGCACACGAGCATGCATAAATGCATGCACGTGGGTGCACAGGTGCCATAGCATGCATACAGAGGTCCAGAAAAAAAACTTGCTGGAGTCATTTCTGTATTTCTATCATGAGGACTCTGAGGATCAAACTCAGGTTGTCAGGGTTGATGACCAAAATGTTCATCCACTGAGCCTGTAGGATCATTACACAAATTCACAATCATTATTCACAATTTTTCATCATTTCTCTCCACCTTCTTCTCTTTCACCATTCTTCCATGTTCCTTCAAATGTAACTTAGAGCACTAGAGTTAATCTTTCTCATATCTATACCATGTCTCATCCTATAAATATAGTGCATGCTCAGGCTTTATCCAGACTTTTTTGTTTACTTTTTGCTTAATGTTTGGGCTTTGTAGTGGTTTTCTACTACAGACAATCCTGTGAAAACATGATACACATTTCTTTGGGATTTGGTGCTGCTAGTGACATAGAATAGATTTTCAAAATCAAGATCACTGGGACAAAGGACACATGTATTTTTATTTTACCAAGTGTTACATCACTTCCATATAGCTAATACAATCCTAAATGAGTCTAGTCTATCATCCACTGTCAGATTCCTGAAATTCTCAGACAAGCCTCAAGCCTAGGCTCAGTGAGTATGAATTACTACATTGAAGAGCTTAGGGGCTTTTCATTTTGGCTGTCAAGATAACCTAATATCAAACCAGACAGAAAACATTTCCATTCTATATTTGCTTTCAAAATACTTCATCTTCTAGACATGTTTATCTCCTTTGTTAGAAAAAATACTTTTACTTGAAACTTCCTTTTTATTATTGAAAAGCTATGCTTGCTTGCTATAATCTCAGTTTCTGTTTGGGTTTCTTTTTATGTTAATAGATGTTTTTCTTTGACAGTTTCATACGTGTATAATACATTCTAGTTACTCCCTCCCAGCATTTTATTTCCTTCCTTGTCCTGCTAGTCCTCTTCCTTCCTTAAAAATCTCTGCAGCATACATTGGTTTTTGTTTTGTCTAGGGTTTCACAGCATTTAACGAGGACTATCTGTGTTTTTCTGGGTTTAGAGCTAACTTTCAAAACTTTGTGGGTACTATGCCTCCCCATTAGCTGTCAATCAGTCAGCAGCAAGTGGAAGGCCCCATGTGCCCCTTCCTACCCATAGCTGACTGTTTACAGGGCCTGATTTGTGTGAGCTCAGGGCTGGTAGTCACAGATACTCTTGAATTTATGATCATAGTGGCTGTGCTATGCCTAGAAAATGGGAATTTTGAACCCTTTCTCCCTGGTTTTCAGCTCTTATGTTATTTCATTACTCTTTTCTGAAATATTCTCAGAGTCTTTAAAGGAGTGGGATATAAATTTTTTTTTACAGCTGACTCCTTGGCAGTCCTTTATTCTTAGCAACCTCTGAAGGAATGGGTTTTTGCATCAACTTGCATCCACTACAATGAAAGACATTTCTAAATAACTGAGAGTAGATGTTGTCATTGTCTAGGAGTACAAGGTAGTTTGATGCTACATCAATTCAAATAGCAGTAGCATTAGGTTCACCCCAAGGGTCTCAGAATTTCTGTTATGTGGATTTTGTGTTTATAATACCATATATAAATTCTCTTTTGTAGAACAGGCCTCAAATTAAAACGGGCAGCAGTTGGTTACTCCTATAACAGAAGTGCCATTATCACATGCTCCTTCAGCCAATAGCCTTTAAGATACCAGCCCACTTGGGTGTGGTCTCTTTTGCTTAAAAAAAGCAGCAGTAGCCAAGCACTTGTTCTCTTGCTTCCAGCTCCTGCTTCTGGCTACTAGACTCTGTTCCTGGTCACACTGAGGACTGTTGTCTAGGACAATGATCTGTAAGTTTTTTCCCCTTAAATAAATAACCCTTTTATTAATCATAATTCCCAACTGGTGTGGAAGTGTTCTGTGACTTATGCTTTCAATCTCGCTTTGAAGGTTTGTATGTAGTTTATAGAATCCTCAGATAGGTATGACCATTGATACCTTTACTCCCAACCTCCTGACATCTTCATAACACGTTCAAGTAACTAGGAGGAAAAGAATTTTCTAGCTCATTTCCAGCTAGAGTCTCTAAATATGTCATCTAAGGAATGTGGTGTCTATAGTCCTGGAACAGTGGATTAGTTAGAATTTCTATTGCTGTGAAGAGACATGATGACCAGAACAACTCTTATAAAGGAAAACATTTAAATGAGGTGGCTTGCTTACAGTTCAGAGGTTCAGTCTATTATCATCATGGAGACATGGTGGTATACAGGCAGACATGGTGCTGTAGGGAAGCAGCTAAGAGTCCTATATCTTGTAGAATGTGGTCTGTGACACTGGGAGTAGCTAGAGCATAGGAAACCTCAAAACCTGCCCTCACAGTGACACACTTCCTCCCACAAGGTCATACCTACTCAAACCAAGCCACACCTCATAATTTTGTTACTCCCTATGAGTTTATGAGAGCCAATTAGAGTCAAACTACCACATATCACTCCCTGGCCCCTATAGGCTTGTAGTGATATCATAATGTACAATTAATTTAGTCCAACTTGAAAAGTACCCATAGTCTATCACAGTCTAAACAATATTTTAAAGTTCAAAGTTCTAAGTCTCTTCTGAGAGTTATTCAATCTCTTAATTGTAATCCCCTATAAAATAAAAATAAAAAACTTCACATACTTCCAATGTATAATGGCGTAGATTGTATATTACTGTTCCAAAGAATAAGAAAGGATCATAGTGAGGAAATGCTAGACCAAAGCAAGACTGAAAGCCAGCTGGGAAAACTTTAAACTCTGCATCACTATTTCTGTTGTCAAAACACTCTTCAGATCTCTAACTCCACTCAGCTTTGTTGAATGCAACACACTCCTTTCTCTTGGGCTTGTTCTACTCCCTGTTAGCTGCTCTCCTTGGCAGATATTCCACAACTCTGATATCCCTAACATCTTGGGATCACCACTGGCTTCCGTATTCCTACTACTATGGCTCCTTAAGCAGTGCTTAAAACATTCCTCTGATTTTCTAATCCACAGTCCCAAAGTCCACCTTTCTTCAAGCAAAAACACAATCAATCCTGTCTCAGCAACACCCCAGTCCTGTTTTCATCTTGCAGGCAGCAGGAAATCAACTGAAATATTGGGAGATATCCTGAGCATAGGAAACCTCAAAGTCCACCCTCACCTTGACACACTTCCTCTGACAAGACCATATTCACTCCAGCGTAGCCAAACCTTCTAATCATACCACTCCCTATGAGTTTATGGGGGGCCAATAACATGTACACTACCACAGATGAGATCAAATAGATCTCATGAGTAATAAGGAGAAATATGATCCTGCATTGTTTTAGGGGATTTTGTAGTCTTCCTGGAAAACAACTTCTATGGAGTGTCCCACACATGGCACTGGGCTTTCTGTTTAATGACTCAGTATTTCTAGGACTGACACAGTCTAGCCTTGCAGGGTATCTGCCTTCAAATTTGGTGTGGTTTTTAATTAGCTTCCTAGATACTAGGTTTCTGATGGTTTACTCATATGCATTTCATCTTCATTAATCCTTTTTTAATTTTTAAGTAAGTTGAAATTTATTGACATTTTGCTTAACAATAATTATAAAATTAGACCTTAATTCTCATTGGCAATACATACACTCATCCAGACTATTGTTTAAGCACATTAAAATATAATATTCAAATGTGAGAAAATAAGCTGATCAAGTTTCCAAAGGAATTAAAATATCCTCTTCTCACCATCTTGAACTTTTCCATTTTTATTCAAACCAGGACCAAGTGATACATGTAAATTCAAGACTTCAAAGACATATAGAAAGTTGTAGACTGCTTTTCTGTCAGAAATTATTTTGTCTAAAATAGTGCTGCTGAGGAATGATATGGAGAAATTAGAACTTTTAGACATTGCTAATGGGACATAATACAGTTCTGCCAACTTAGAGAACAATCTGGCACTTCCTAAAAATAGAAAGTATTGAGTTAAGCATATTCCTTCTATAACACCAGGCAGATGTTGTGACCAACAATGCCATTGGCAGACTAAGTCCATGCATGACATTGCTCATCCAACCCATTCATCCAGGATTCTGAAGTTGGAATTCTTCTTTAACTTCTTGTACTCTGGCAGAGGCCATCCCTTAATCAGGCTTTCTATCTACAAACTCGTGATGTGAAGAAATCAGTTGTAAAATAACAAAGCAAAAACATCTCCAAAGCCAAATAAGACTACTATTTCGGGTATAGTGGTGACTCCTCTCATGTTCTCATTGTGCCAGGTCCCACTGGTAGACCAAGTGATTAAATATTGACAATGTGTTTGTCATCGAAATGTGATGTTAACTGTAAGAAGATAGTTTAACCCTCACAGATAACGTCTTTGAACATTTGCAGTAAATTTCTTTCTCAGTTAGCCCAAACTTGATCTCATATCTGTCTACACACCAGAGGATGATCTTCAGCACTTCAAGCAAGGTTTGAGTTTAGAGTTCTGTAAAATCACCTTGTTGGCTCATTCTGTTTCCTATCTCAGGAAATAAAGAATATGCACAGTGAAATCTACAGAGAAACTCACCAAGACATCTAATGATGTCTAGCTCCTCTTTAGGCCACACTTTATAAATACTGTATTCTCCCCAAAAGTGCTAGGTCCTGACACCAGAACTCCAAACCCAACAAACTGGCAATCAAAGAAACCTGTTACAAGTTTCTATCCATGAAACTGTTGTACAAGTGTAGGTCTGATTACCAGAAGCACCCTGCCCTGTGTCTATATCCCACATATTTGTAGAAAAGTCATAGGATTCTGAACAGAAATGTCTATCTTTATACTAAAGTGTATAGAATTCCCTTACTATATTATATTCATGATGATGTCTCAAAGATTTCATGGTCCTCCAGTTACTCAATTTTCAAAATAGGTTTTAATAAATATTTCAATATGTCAGAGTCACTTTTTAACTTGTGTGATGAGATACCATAATTCAGATAACTTTTCAAAGAGCTACAGTTTCAGATGGTGAGTCTATGACTATCATGGTAGGCAGCATGGAAGCAAGTAGGCAGGCATAGGCTAGACCAATCGCTGATTGCTAACATCCTTATCCACACGTAGGAGGCAAGGGAGGAGGCAGGAGTAAACTGGGAATGGCATGGACTTTTGAAACCTCAAAACTTGTCCCCAGTGACATGACACACTCCACCAAGGCCACACCTCTTAATCTTTTCCAAACAGCTCTACCAACTGGAGACCAAGTATTCAAGTGTATGTATTTACGAAAGCCCCTCTCATCTCAACCACCACATCCTACTGCCTGTCCCTTATAAGCTTGTAGTGAGGAAGCTGCCTGACTCCATGTTGAAGGCAGGAGTCATTTTGCTGCATTGTGAAAAATATGTCTCTATTTACATAAGAGCTGAGTTGCTGTTTTTAAGTCTGTTCCCTGGAACCTGATCCTCCCCAAACCCATGATTTTGGCTTGTTTTTGAGAATACAATAAACCCCTTCAACCTTTCTAATCACATGATGTTTTTTGAGTATTTTTTTTTGCATTTCCTTATTGCTTTATTGTCTCTCTTCTGTAAATCTGCATTGCAACTACTTGTGATTTTATTCCTTAAAGGGGGCCTAAGAAATGGATTCAGGGCTGCTCTCTTTAACTTTACTTAGGAGACAGTCACTGGTCAACTCTTGATTGTACCCTAATAAAAATCAAGCTTGCTTTAAATATGGCTCGAACTATGGAGGTGGTCTTATTCTCACTAATGGGATTAACAGTAGCCAAATCATAACACAATAATACATTTAGTCCAATTTCAGAGTCCTCACAGTCTTTCACAACCTTAACACACTTTAAAAGTCCAGTTTCTTCTGAGCCTCAAAGCAATGTCTTAATTTTAATGCCCTATAAAATCAAAAAGCAAGTTATATCCTTCCACTATAGTAAGAGGCTGCTTGTTTGTTCCCAGCTGCTCAGGTCTGAAATAACCACACAGAAACTGTGTATTAATTAAATCACTGCTTGACCTATGAGCTCTAGCTTATTGGCTAGCTCTTACATCTTAATTTAACCTATTTCTATCCATCTGTGTATCACCACATGGCTGGAGCTTACTGGGGAATTTTCCATCGGAAGTCTGTCTCTGGAGAGGCTACATGGCTTCTCTCTGACTCCACCTACTCTCTCTCTCTCTCATATATATATATATATATGTTTGCATACATGTTGACTTGTTGAGGCTTTTAATTTTTACAAATTAAAAATTATATATATAATATATATATTATATATATATATATATTCATTCTAGCCTGGCTGTGTTCTGTTAAGCCATTGGCCAAAAGCAGCTTCTTTATTCATTAACCAATAAAAGCACCACATAGACGAAGGACTTCCCACACCATTCCACTATACAATGGCACAGAACAAATATTACCATTTCAAAAGGGTAGAATGGAGGCATAGTAAGGAAATACTGTACCAGAGTAAAACCAGATCCCAGCAGGTCAAACTCCAAATCCTGTAACTTCATGTATGATGTCAAAGGAACTTAGCTGGCACTGCCCTTCCAGCTTTGTTGACTGAAATATTCATCTGTTTCCTGGACTGGTTCCATATCCTGTATGTTGCTCTCCTTGGCAAAGATCCCATGGCTGCAACATCACGCCCACCTTGGGATCTCTAACACAGTCCATGATTCATACTCAAGAGTTTCGCACAATGACCTATCCAGGTTTCCATGCAAGAACTCTCCTACACACTCCCAGTCACAGGAACTTTTCTTAAACTTGGAGGAACTTTCTGCTGCCCCTGTCCTCTTGCATTTTTTATAACACGAAAGCCTGGACCATATGTCACCACTGCCAAGTTTGGCTTGAGAAAAATAAAAACAAAACTGGTTCCCTCTTTGAATTACGTTTGCATACGTGTTGACTTGTTGAGGCTTTTAATATTCACGAATTACAGGATTAGCTGGGTGGTGTCTTGTCCTCAGGGTAGCACTCCCTTTGTTCTATTTCTCCTTACCTCTTCCTGTATAAGCCTTGACTACAACCTTAAATTCCCTGGTCCCCCTTTCTCCTCAAATGATGCATTTTGTATTTCTTTTTCCCCTTTATGCTCTTTTTCACTGTAGATCAGCATCGAAGTAATTACTAATAACCAAGGAATAGAGTCAACATTAGACTGTCTTAAAATCTCCTCTGTCAAGGAAAATAGTCCAAATACGTCATTTTAGTTTCAGGCATCTGAAACCTGTTTCTCTCTTAATATGAAGCCTGCTAGCAAGGCAAACCTGTCTTCCTTTCCTCAACAGGGCATCTAGTAGCTTTAGAATAAACAAGGCTGGATTTTCACATCTGAAGTGAGCTAGTAAGGTGATTGCAACCTTGAGGAAGAATCTGGTTGCTGTTGCTAAACTGACAAAACCACAGATATCCTAGCTGTCAATTCCATTAGAGATCTGTGAAGGATAAACTATAGAAGTATAATCCAAATGGTCTGTTTATCAGTTAAAATGGCAGAGACTAGTCCATTACCTAGATGGTTATCCCAGGCTCCTGTGGTCTCCATGGTATTGGAAGCAGAGGTACCAAGACAGCATCAGTCTGTGGCCACCAGGCCCGGAAGATGAGAGACTTTCCTGTGGATGAAGAAAATGGAAGAGACTAACCTTACTTTGTATAGATAAAGTGGTGCTATCAACTTCCTAGTGGCCTGCTTGTCCACAGTTTCAGGCCTGGTCCTGGTGGCAGATGAGGCACTGAACAGTGGATATTGTTACCAGATAGAGTCATTTTGGTGTTCTGTTATCTTCTTTGGAGAACTTAGGGTCAGTGCTAGTACCTGGGGCTCCCTATCATATTAAGCTTTTTCCATTAAACATTTAAATGCCATATTCATCAGATCTCTGACAAGTTTGAGGACCATTATCTATTAAGTATATCTAAACAAACCTAGGCTTAACTTTGAAAACAGATATAGGCTAAGTAAAACTTTTTCCTGTAATTAATCACATTAATGCTTAGTATGACTACACGTACAGTTCTGAACACGTTAAAGAATTTAATCATTTATAAGGTGTCTGACCATTAACTTGTATTTCTTAATCATCCTTGACAATTTACAATAACTCATTAACTTTCATAAGACTAGGACTCGCTGGGGTAGAGCTTGTGGGAGGAGACTGAGGAAACCTAGAAGCTAGTATTGCCCTTGATGAGTTAATAGGCACCACAGTCGTGTCAATGGAAGGATTACAAATTCCTTTCACCAGAGATAAGGAGAATGACTCCATTTTTATCCAAGCAGGAACTTTCTTCAAACCCTTGAGGGGATGGGGGTTTTATCTAAATGCCTAACCTTGGGAAAAGGACTTTATATCTTTTTTCTGTTAAGTTTAAGCCTTATTTATTTCTAAATAAATTCTATTTCTCAAGTGAAGCTCTTTTTAGGATCAAAATAAAGCTTTAATTAATAAACACTGTCCATAGAGAGACTGGGAATTTTCTTTATATACTGTGCCATTACAGAATATAACAATTTCTTATATGACTCAGTTTATCAAAATAACTTTAAGCTTAACAAAGTTAACAAAGACAAGGATGCTAGACATACATTTTCTAGCATGAAAAGACCTTAGGTAATGTTAGGATTCAGGCATTATGTTGGCCTGTTCACCTGATAGGATGCACCCAGGCAATATCCTGGCCAGCCCAAAGTCCTATGACTGCTATGTCAATATGTAGTCTGTACACAGGTACAAAAGGCCCCTTTAAGAGACAAATTCCACTCATTCCCACCTCCCCTCCTCTGAAGAAACAGGCTGTTTTCTCTCTCTCTTTTCATTTCTCTCACTTCCTTCCTTTCCTTAAACAAAACTCCTCAGGTGAGCTCTGTCTGCATGGTGTGTCTGTCTCTCACTCACAGTGTGGCCCCCTGGCCCTGCCAAGGTCCCTCTTGCACTGAATCAGTACAGATAAGGAGAGATATTCTCTGGGCCATTAGTTCTCAACCTTTCTAATCCTTTAACCCCTCAATACAGTTCCCCATGTTGTGGTGAACCCCATAAACCACAAAATCATTCTTGTTGCTATTTTACAACTTCAATTTTTCCACTGTTTTGACTCTGCAAACATCTGACATGCAGGTAGTGTAATGATCTGTTCTGTCTCTTTAAGAAACAGGCAACACCCACTCCCCCATCTGATGAGACAGGCTGATCTTCAGCTTCCAGTCTGAGTTTCTTCTTGTTTTCATCTCCCTCTCGAAGGGGCAGCTTCTGCCTCTCCCCACTTCTCCCCTTCCATCCTTCTGTCTCTCCCTTCTCTCTCTCTCTCTCTCTCTCTCTCTCTCTCTCTCTCTCTCTCTCTCTCTCTCCTCTTCTCCTCTTCTTCCTTCCTCCTCTATAACCCATTGAATAAATATTCAATCTCACTCTGGAAGGCGTGCCTATCCATGTCTCTTGTCTCTTGCCTGCTGCCACTGTGTGTCTCCCTGCCCTGGACCAACCACCGCTTGGGGACCTCCAGCATTTCTGCGGCCTGTCACTTCTGGGGTTCCTGCAGCATTTTTATTTTTACCATTACAGGTAGTCCAATGCTATACCTGTAAAAGGGTCTTTCAAACTCCTGAAGGGTTGAGACTCATAGGCTGAGAAGTTGTTCCAAGTCCTTTGTCAGACTACTTATGTCATTGATTTGTTGCATTGTAAGATGGGAATATCCCAGTTTCTGATGTTTAGTATTTGGTGACCCAAATTTTTAGGTTTAGTATGTGTGGCCCTAAATTTTAGCCTTTTGTTTATTTATTTTTAAATCCAAATATTAATAATATAAAACATTTTATACACTTAGAATGTCCCGTAGCCTTATAAATTTAATATTTTACAACTGGTTTTTAATTTAAATTTTCTGTAAAGCTCTAAAATTTCTTCTTAAATAAAGTTTAAAACCTTTCCACTATGTGCTCCTACAATATCAAAAATAAAGTACCTTCTTTTGACTTCAAGAGAGAAAATACAGGGTATGACTGTCATAGTAAAAAATAAGATGCTGCAGGTCCACAAGTGTTGGCAGTAGGCAGGATACCATGGCGGACCACAAAGGCAGCAGGTCCCAGGCATGGAGTCACACAGTGGGTGAGAGACAGAGACTTATTAAGCAAGCAGAGAAAGTGGGTATTTATTTAGTGGATTTTAGAGGGCAAAGGGGGAAGGGGAGAAGGGAGAAGAGCAGAGAGAGAGGCAGAGAGAGAGAAAGAGAGAGGGAGAGAGAGAGGGAGAAAGAGAAAGGGGAAGGGGTGAAGTGGAGAGAAGGGAGAAAGGAAGAAGTTATCTCTTCAGGAGAGAGATGAAAAGGAAGGAACTCAGGCTGGAAGCCGAAGAAAGATCTGCTTGCCTCAGCAGATGGGGGAGTGGGCGGGGCTTGTCTCTTAAAGGGACAGGACAGACCATTACATTCTCATCTCTTTTTTATAATAAAAAGGAGGGAGGTTAAGCACAACAGTTTAAAGGAATTGGTATGGCAGATTCTCAAGACTGCTTCCTGTTTATTTGTGGGTGTCGTCGTGGAAGAAAAACCTGAGAAAGCTGGGTACTGGTCACATCCTGGGGTAGCTGGTCTCTTTGTTTTTGTCTGGTGTTTGTGGTATAGAAATTTCTGGTGTCTCTTACAACTGTCTAAGGTATTGGCAGAACAGAGGACAAAGTTAGGTTTATGAAAAAAATTAGGATAAGGGAATTGAGAGGAGTGTATCTGACCTGTTTAATGTGGATCCTTCAATTCAGTTCCCAGGAACTCACAAGAATTTTTTGGGTTTGTGAAAATATAAGTTTTCAACAGTAGCATATTTATATCAGAATGAAAGCATGTTGCAAGGAGGGGTTGCTTATTCATCCTGGCCACCTGGCTAGCTTAGCCCTGAAATAACCACACAGAAACTATATTAATTAAATCACTGCTTGGCCCATTATCTCTAGTTTCTTATTAGATGATACTTAAATCTTAATTTAACCCATTTCTATTAATCTGTGTATTGCCATGTGGCAGTAGTTTACAGGGAAAAATTCCCAGCGTCTGTCTCTCCATGGCGTATCTCTGACTCTGCCCTTCTTTCTCCCAGCATTCAGTTCTGACTTCCCTACCTACCTAAGTTCTGCCCTATCAACAGGCACAAAGCAGTTTCTTTATTAACCAATGAATGCAACACAAAGACAGAAGGACTTCCTACACCAAAAGTATTTTTAAGACTACGAAAGGCAGCATGAGAGAGAAATTTGATCACTTGTATTTGTCCTCACACTTTCATAACTTGTCAGTACATACCTTAATAACTTGTATTTGTATTTCACTAAAATTTGTTTGATGAGGCTGTCCTTTTAAACTGACAAAATCTCTCAGCTGTAAAACGGCATCACAGATCTTTGAGAAGGATAAAATTTTACTTGAGTTATTGATTTAAAAATGACAGAGAACTTGTTTGGCAGCTAGAGCTACTCCTCAGGGTCCTCCATAATCACTGAGGGTTGTTATTTTTCTTTTGCTGTTTATCACAGGACTTGCCAGGCTCCAGAAGATCCTGTGGGCTAAGAAATCTGTAGGAAGACAAGCCTACTTTGACCTGAGCAGCTAGGCTGTTGATTCCAGTGATTCTGTCCACTGTTTGGATATCTTTAATTTAGATGAAAGGCGGTTTTGCCCACTGGTCAGCACTTGACAGTTGAAGCCAATTGAGAATGGACATTGTTCTGTGCCCATTTGTCTTCTGTCTTCTTTGGAAGAAATAAGGTGCTGCTGCTAGGAACCAACCTGTCTCTTTTTGTTATGGAAATCTTTTTAATAATTAAATATTTAAATGCCATATTCCCCAGCCCTCTGAGCAGATGAGGACTGTTTACTGGGTATAGATAAGTTATAGAATTTGCCTAGAAAGCTGGGTTCAAGCCTTACTGTACTGGCTCTCAACTTAACAGGTAAGATTTACATTTGTAAAAATAAAAAAGAAGAAAAAAATTGCTTGCAATAGAAGTTAATGGCAGAACTGGCATTAGTAGAGAACAGCTTAATATATTTTAAATCAGGGTTGGATTAAATATACTGTATTTTTGTGAGAGATTTAAAAGTACATGTCAATTTAAAATATGAAACTTATTGCTTTATTAGTTGAAATAAGATATAATGGGCAGACAATTATAACATTTAACAGTAAACATAGGTGCATTTAAGTTACATGTATACACACATACACAGTGAACAGGAATTGGGCGAAGTACATGGTCTTGGTGGGTTCTACCAAAGGCATGCCACTGCATAAAACACACATGTAACAGAGTCAGCACTGGGGAACTAGGCAAGGAATACCTCAGTAAAGATGGTGGGACCTGGTCACCTGATTTGGCTCTCAGTTAAGATGGTGGTGAAGTCACCTGACCTCATTTAAGATGGCAGTGGTCACGTGTTGTATGGAGTAATGAAGAAGCCACATTTTTTGAGCCATAAGAGTTTTAAACATAATAACAAGAGAGACTTAGAGGCATGATCTACCCTTTCACTGAGCTACTGCACCACAAGCTGCAGTGAAAAGCAAAGACTGGAACTGAAAACATCTGCCTTGTGGATCCAACCAATCTTGTAGGTTTCCACAGAATCAGCGATAGTGGTGACAGGGACAATTTGAGGAAAAGCGGAGCTGACAGGACACTGGCAGAGCATTCACAGGCAGGTGGCTGACAGTTTGAGGGTTTATACCATACATGAAAATGTGAAAACCTGAAAAAGCAGTGAACCAGCACTGCAGGGCGTATAGAAGGATGTCTCCTCTCTACAGGCAGGGTGTTAAAGCCTGCCTGGTTCTAGCCCAGGTGATTCAGATGCCAGAGAGGCTAGAGGCTGCTTCAAGCAGTCTCTCATGGCGGGGACCACTTACAAGTGGTCCAAAAGAAAAAGAAAAAGAAAAAGAAAAAGAAAAGAGAAGGAAAAATCCGAGGGACGCCAGGCCCCAAATCAAATGCACCACACAGTGTGTGCAGTGCTAGTGCAAGAGGACCAACTGGATTTGTCCTGTCATGTTTTAACTATGGGGAGCAACCAGAGATGAATGTGAGTGAAGGGCTCAACCGTAGCCATAAAGACTATGGTTGGCTGACTAGAAGGGGAAAACTCACTACCAAAGCTGCTGGTGTGCATAGAGGTTGGTGTTCAGGCAGATAGAATACAGATCTGTTGTAAAGAAACCTGGTTCCTGAGCCGAGGGCTCCATGTGTCCTCAGCTGGCCCACCTGAGGCAGGAGGGAATGTGGAGAGAGCCTGGATGAGTCACAAGCATCAAATGTTTACGGTAAAAGTAAAATGCGGCAGGGCCCTGAGTGGCGGCAGTGGGTAGCAGATTCCAAGACCATGGCAGGTAAGGAAGGCAGCCAGTCCCAGGCAGGGAGCCACACAATGGGTGAGAGACAGAGATGTTCCATGCAGAGAAAGTGGATATTTATTTAGTAGGTTATGGAGGAGAAAAGAAAAGGGGGAAGGGGAGAAGAGTGAAGAGCAGAGAGAGGCACACGAGCACATACACACACACACAGAGAGAGAGAGAGAGAGAGAGAGAGAGAGAGAGAGAGAGAGAGAGAGAACCAGAGATCAGAGATGCTGGGGAAGGGGAGAAGGGAGAGAGGCAGAAACTGCCTTTTGGGGAGAAAGAAGAGCTCAGGCTGGAAACAAAAGGAAGATCTGCTTGCCTCAGTGAACAGGGGAGGGAGTAGGTAGGACTTGTCTCTTAAAGGGGCAGGACAGACCATTACAATGACCACAGTCTATATAAAGCAAAACCAAGTTCCAACAGTGCAAACAACTCAAAGCTCAATATCTAAAATTTATTCACAATCCTTTAGATCTTCTTAAAGGGCTTGGATCACCTCTTTGGTCCCATCCTCAATAGTATATAATATAGGCTGCCTTTTAGATCCCAGGCTGTTACAGTTCACTGTGGCTGGAGCTTTTGTTGACTATTACATGGCACTGACATTTCCAACATTGCTAGGTCTACCATTGCAACTGGGTTATCTTTAGAAACTTTAGCCCTGCAACACATTGGCATCCTCGGTTGTTCCCTATAATCCTTTAAACTAGTACTACCAGAGTGACTCTTATGTTACAAAATATGGCTATCAGCACAATTCTTATATATGACTACATGGAAGTGCAGCTTTAATATGTTATTAAATAAGCATGGCTTTTAAATCCTATCTTTTTAAACCTTGTTTTCAGGACAGGGCAGGAATTATCATACAAAAATCCATCCTAATCCAAAATATCTTGGAGCCCTGTTCTTGCCTCCTGGATAGGGCCGTTCCATATGGTCACCTTTAATCAAGTTGGTGGTGAACTCATATGACATCTGCCCTCTCCAATCCTCGAAAATATGGATGCCAGACACACGGTTGTCTAAAGTGGTAAAATCACATGACACCTGCCATCTCCAGTCCTAGGAAAGGCAGCATCTAGCTATGTGACTTCCTAAAGATGGCAGTAAGCCACGTGTTGCTTATACCCCCAAATGGAATCATGCTACATGGTTCCTTTAAGATTACCAATGCATAGATTTTTTTCTAACTGTCAACTCCATGTTATGAGTTTTAAATTAACTTTTCCATAGATTTTACAAATTTTTAACCATACCTAATAAACTAACAAATCTTGACATACAGAATGTTCTCAGAAATAAAGTCTATTTTTTGGCTGTTCTGCTTTGCTTTTTTTTCCCCTGTCACTGTGCCAGGCAGGTCAGCTGACACAGTGACGTAGGGGAAACTTTTAAATAAGTAGGCCTAAGTCTAGAGAAGGAAGAGTCACGACCCAAATCTAGAGCCAGGTTTCCAATAAGATAGAACAGCATAAACAACTTTAATATTATCTACACTAAAAAGATATGCAATTTCCAACTAACCCTAATCCAGTGACCAGAAAGTTCAGAGATAACTTCTGAGTCCTAGCCATAAAAGCAGTCATAGAAGCAGTAGTGACTGGAAGCTGGCAGTAACAATGACAGCAAAAATTTCTGACATGTTTCTGTCCCAGCTCCATGTTACAGCAAAACTTACAGACACACTAGACAATATGAACAAAACTGTCCAACAAAGCAAGCAGACACAAGTTCCTTGAGAAAGACAAACAAAACTTTCCAACAAGATGAAACTGTTTGTGGGGAACAAACAAAAGCTTTCTAACAAGAACCAGAACCAGATGGGTGACATCTTCTCATATGTTCTGAATTGGAGAATATTGAAGTCCTGTCAAAGCCGAATCCCCTTCATGTCCCAGATAGGGATCCTATAAAACAGAAGCAGACTATGACTCAGCAGGTGGTCTCCATTGATGCTTGTGGGCATTTCTCAGTATGGAAGTTCCCTCGAATAGTCTATGCACTGAAGGCAGCCAGGGAGCCATCGAAGGTCTCAAGGCATAAGCCTCCCAAAGTAGCCCTTCAGTCCCAGAATTCCAGAGTAAAGGTCAGCTTTAGAACTTGGGTGGGGCCGGGCGATGGTGGCGCACGCCTTTAATCCCAGCACTCGGGAGGCAGAGGCAGGCGGATCTCTGTGAGTTCGAGACCAGCCTGGTCTACAGAGCTAGTTCCAGGACAGGCTCCAAAGCCACAGAGAAACCCTGTCTCGAAAAACCAAAAAAAAAAAAAAAAAAAAAAGAACTTGGGTGGGTTTTCTGAATCTCACTGAGGCTGCCAGAAAATGTTAATCCCACAGACCAAGACTAAGACCACTACCACAGTTTAAAGCCAAATTTGAAAGAATTTTTAATTAAATACTGGCCAGGTAGATGGGCTCTGGCCAAGTATATCTCTGGATACCCAGAAAATGACCCTGAATAAGTTTTGCAATGACTTAAGTATTTTGAAGCAGGTCCAATCAGGGACAAGTATACAGCCTGATTTATTTCCTGCATATGAACCTACCCTGCACATGTGATCAAGCACATCTAGTAACAAACTTGTTTTGGGGAGTAAAAGCATGTGGTTTGTTATCTCCCATAAACAAGAGCCTCTGGCATTTCAGGAACTATCTGTACTTGGGCAAGGGCCTTGCAGATCGCAGGAATTTTTGTTTCATGGATCTCTAAGGCAGAGTAATTAAAACTTAAAATGTAACTTTGGTTCTTACAAGTTTATTAGGGCTGCAGCTACAGAGGATTAGAGTCCATGACCATCCTTCATGGTGGTGAGTATGGCCTCAGGGAGGTAGGCATGGTGCTGGGGCAGCACCTGAGAACTTACATCCACAAGCATGAAGCAGAGAAAGTGACTGCCACTGTGATGTCATAAGCTTTGAAACCTAAAAACTATTCCCCATCCTGTTCAATAAGGTCACACCTCTTGATCCTTCCCAAACAGTTCCACTAACTAGGGACCAAGTTTTCAAACTTATGAGTCTACAGGGACTGCTCTCATTCAAACCCCCACAGAAAACAAAATGGCCTAAATAGAATCATCCATTTGTCAGCTCAGATTTATGCACATGTTCTGTCACACTTCTATGCACCTTAGCCAATGCCTAGACTCAAGACAGCAAGTGAGCAGTCCTATTCAACAAGTAAAAACTGATCTCTAGAGGAAGCACTTGGGAGAAATCTCATTTGAAGAGAGCCTGCAGGTTAAGGAAGATAGGCCTCAGCAGACCTGACCCATGCAGACAAACTGGGAGGTTCGTTATCCAGCAAATCTGGTAGAGATTTGGTAGTGAGAAAAATGTTCTAAAATGAGCTCTGATTATCATGAGGTTGCTCTATCAGAAACAAAGATGAACATGTTTGTGTCTTTCTATGTGTCAAATTTAACTGAATAGCAGTAAACTCACAAACTATGTTGGTTTCCATGGCAGCAGTTTGCCAAGTATTTCCAATTCTCTTGATGACTGGCTGAAGCAAATTCAGGTTCTTTTATTTCAATTCTAAATATTAACATTAATTCTCAGATCACATATTATACATCATGGAAATTCACCTAGTTATAGATAGATAAGGAGGAAGATAGATGATAGATAGATAGATAGATAGATAGATAGATAGATAGATAGATAGATAGATACATACATACATACATACATACATACATACATACATACATAGATACATAGATAGATACATAGATAGATTAGATAGATAGGTAGATAGATAGATAGACAGACAGATAGTAGATAGATAGATAGATAGATAGATAGATAGATAGATAGATAGATACATACATACATACATACATACATACATACATACATAGAAGCTAACTTCAAATGAAAGTGAGAGAAATTTAAGAACAATAAAAGGTTGACTACTCACTCTATATATACTCAATATAGTACTTGAAGTTTTAGCTAGATCAGTAAGAGAACTGAGGAGATCAAGGAGACAGAAATTAGAAAGGAAGATGTCAAAATATTGCTATTGGAAAATGATACGATAGTACATATAAATGATCCTTAAAATTCTACCAGGGAACTTCTACAGATGATTAAACACTTTCAGCAAAGTGGCAGGTTACAAGATTAACTCAAAAAATTAGGAACCCTCCTTTATACAAATGATAAATGGACTGAGAAAGAAATCAGGGAAACACTACCTTTCACAATAGCCCCAAATAATTTAATGTATCTTGAGGTAACTCTACTCAAGCAAGTGAAAGACTTGTATGACCAAAACTTCAAGCTTTTGAAAGAATAAATTGAGGGGAAAAAAAACAGAAAATGGAAAGATCTCCCATGCTCATGGACTGGTAAAATTTTCACAGTAAAAATATCCATCCTACCAAAAACAATCTATAGATTCAATGTAATCTCCACAAAAATTTCAACACAATTCTTTACAAACCTTAAAAGGACAGTTCTCAACTTCATATAGGAAAAAAACAGGATAGTGAAAATAATCCTGAACAATAAAAGAAATGCTAGAAGTTTCAACATTTCTTATTCTAAGTTGTACTACAAAACTCTAATAATAAAAACCACATGGTATTGGCCTAAAACAGACACAATTACTGATAGAATTGAATTGAAGACCTAGACATATATCCACACACCCATGAAAACCTGACCTTTTATAAATAAACCACAAATACATACTGGAAAAAGACAGTCTCTTCAACAAAAATATGTTGGTCAAACTGGCTGTCTGCATGTAAAAGAATGAGAATAGATCCATATTTATCACCCTACACAAAACTTAAGTTCAAGTAAATCAAAGGACCTTAACATATTACCAGATACACTGAACCTGATAAAGAGAAAGTGGGAAATGGGCTTGAACACATGGGCACAGGAGACAATTTTCTAAACAGAACACCAGTAGTAAAGCAAAGGACACCATCAATCAGACAAAGCAGGAGCCTACAAAATAAGAAATGATTTTTTTTTTTACCAATTCTACATCTGATAGAGGGCTAAAATCCAAAATAAATAAAGGACTCAAGAAATTAGATAGCAAAAAAAAAAACCCACAACAAATAATCTAATTTAGAATAGGGTACAGATCTAAACAGAGAATTCTCAATAGAAGAATCTCAAATGGCTGAGAAACACTTAAAAAATGTTCAACATCCTTAGACATCAGGGGAAGGCAAATCA
Source organism: Chionomys nivalis (assembly GCF_950005125.1). NCBI lineage: Eukaryota > Metazoa > Chordata > Mammalia > Rodentia > Cricetidae > Chionomys > Chionomys nivalis. The sequence continues at coordinate 36,335,977 of NC_080094.1, read as the reverse complement.
AAACCACTTTGAGAGTCCATCTTACACCTGTCAGAATAGTTAAGATCAAAAGCACAAGTGACAGTTCATGGTGCAAGAATGTGGAGCATAGGAAACACTCTTCCATCGCAGGTGCGAGTACAAACTTGTAAAACCACTGTGGAAATCAATATGGCAGAAAATTAGAAATCAATCTACCTCAAGATTCAGCTATACCACTCTTGAACATATACCCCCAAAGGATGCTCCATTCTACAAGGACACTTGCTCAATCATGTTAATTTTGGACTTATTTATAGTATTCAGAAACTGGAAACAACCTAAATGTCCCTCAAGAGAAAAATGGATAAAGAAAATGTGAGAAATTTACACGGTGAAGTATTATTCAGTTCTTTAAAAATAGTGATACCATGATATTTGCAGGAAAATGAATGTAACTAGAAAAAAAGTCATCCTGAGTGAGGCAACCCAGTCCCAGAAAGACAAATATGATATATATTCCCTTACAAGTGGATAGTAGCCGTTGAGTAAATAATAATTAAGCTACAATTTATAGAAGGAGAGAGGTTCAATCAAGAGAAAGGGTCTGGTTGAGATGCATGAGTATCTCTGGGAAGGGAAAATAGAATAGATTTTATGGGTGTACAGGGGGCTTTGGGGAATAGGAGCAGAAGGATTAGGTTTGTGGGAGGTGAGATTGAGGGAGAGAGTGCAGTGAGAGAACTGGAATTGTGGGGCGTTCGGGGTGGTGGTATAGAAACCAAGTGCAACAGAAACTCCCTGGAATCTGTGAAGGTAATCCTAATGAGGACTTCTAGTAATGAGGATACAGAGTCTCAACTCACTTATTCTTACAATTGGGTGAGACAAGCACTGGGTTCCGTTTAATCGAATTGTTGTTCAAGGGCGTCCCATGAAAATCGCCAAATAATATTAAATAAGTAAATATAAAACTAGACATCTTCAAACATCCCTAATGAGGATGATAGACTAAAGAGACCCTTTGTTACTTAATAGAAATAGCAACGTGATCAAAAGAGTAACTGGTCCCTCATTTTTCCATACCCCAGTAACTGAATCTTGTGAGTATATTGCCTTAAGTGACAAAAATAAGTTTTAAAAAGTGTTAATCAAATGCACAAAAAAATCAATTAGGTTAGAATTTTTGATAGATCTAATTCAACATGATGCTATAGTTAGAAACAATGTATAAATTACCCATCAATTACTAAAAGATTAGCTGTCAAGTGTTGTCCCACACACACAATGAAGATAATTGTAGTGATAATGAAGATAATACAGGTCAAATATTTTGTCTAAGTCATTCTACAGTGTATGAACATGTTTATGGTACAAGACCCATCATGATGCGAGCTATGAAAAATTTTAATTTAAATTTTATTTCCTAAAATGGGAACTTGATTGATAAATCTATCATCATAATAGATTAGTCATTTAATTACACACTTCAGGCTTTTTCAAAGCAGTCAAAATTTCCGGTAATGTCAGTCAGAAAGTTGTCACTGAAAGAAAAGTGAAATATGTGTCATTGCTAGTTTGAAGGTGAGAGAGAGGAGCAGTGGCTGAAGGATATGAAGCCTCTGAAGGGGAAAGCCCAGGAAAACAGATTCTCCCTGAAGTCTACAAAGAGGAGTAAAGCCTTGTTGGGATGTTGATCTTAGACCAGTGAGCTCCACCTACATTCAGATGAAATACATCTGTTCCTGATGGAAGTAATGAGCATTTAATTTTATTTACCATCCCTTGCTAACTAGGAATAGAAACAGATACTTTCTAGGTAAATATTAGGAAAAGACAATTCATTAGGTTTTTTTTCCTTTCTACATACAAAACTTGCTCTGGAAAATATTTCAGGACCTATACCTCATTCCAATTGTAGATTTCTATATGATGACACAAAGTCAATGATGTTCCTCCTTAACTCAGATTGTAGACACTTTCTATATAAGTTGAGCCCACAAGTTTATGAGAGATATAACAGAACTTCCTGTTTCCAAAAATTCCCTTAGAGTTCATTCGAAAAAAATGTATAGAATTTCCAACTCATAAAACTCGCTTTTTAAAATATTTATTTTACACCCTGACTTCAGTTTTTCCTCTCTCCCTGCCTCCCATCGGCTTATCCTCTATTTCTGTTCAGAAAGGGGTAGATATCCCATGAGTATTAACAAAGCATGCCATATCAAGTTGCAGTAAAACTAAGAACCTCCCTTTGTATTCAGGCTAAGCAAAGCAACCCAGTATGAGGAATAGGTTCCCAAGTGCCAATCAAAGCATTAGGGACAGTACCTGCTCCCATTGTTAAGAGTCCCACAATAGACCAAGTTGTCTATTTATCATGACTTTAACATATATAAAGAGAGCTAGGTTGATCCCATACAGGCTCTCTGGTTGTTGGTTCTGATTCTGTCATACAGCTCACTTAATCTTCAGGATAAGCTTGTATTTATCACTCTAAAATCCCAGTTGGACCTCGAATCAACACATTTGATGGATCTTCTTGAGTACTTTTGTTCTAATTTAGGTTCATGCACATAGTCTCTGAAACAAAGATTTGGGCTCAAGCATTTTCTTGGGAGGTGTTCAAAAAAAATGGGCAAGTAAACAAGGAAAGGACGCAAGCCGATAACAGTTTCACAAATATAGATATTGCTGAGGGCAATTGGCTGCAACCCCACTGGCCATTACATGAACACACGTCAGAACAGAGAAAACGATAACAGAGATGCTTTACTCATGGATCCTATGTTTTTTGGCAAAAGTCAAATGCCATGAACACAAAATCCTCAGTACACAAGGCCCACACTACACAGAAAAGGACAACTATGGTCACATGGCCTATCCAGGTACAGAGAGAGACAGAGGGCAGATGACACACAATAAACTGTCTCTCAAGGACTCCAACCAAGCCAAGACAATCTGAATGAGATGTGATTGGAAGCTGCAGTTGTAGCCAGGTTGCATTTCAGGGTAAAACTGTGAGACGATGAATGTGTATTGCATATAATGTTCCTAATCTCGGTAGATGACAAAACCTAGAAATATGAAAATTAAATCTATCTTGATCTTGATTAGAAGCTCTAAACCTAAGCTGATTAAAAGCTATAATTTCCACTTGATAAATGACAAGTTAATGTGATTACTTTCTATTTTCTCAGACAAATTCAATGACTTCTTGATCACTCCAGATTTGATATTTGATCACACATAGTTGGCATTTATATGCCTTGTGCTTGAATATTGATGTTAAGGCAGTTTGGGAAATGAAATTATCTATACTCTGAGAATTTTTTCAGGCTTAATTTTTAGGAAAGTTAATTTCTATATAGATTTATGAGTCAACACTGAGATGTCCATAATTCTTCATAACTATTTGATGGTTTGCAAGACTTTACTGTATCAAAAAGGCAAAATAAAGTATGTAGTCATTGTCTGGTCACATGTGAAATCTATTTATCCTTGAAAGTCATTGTTATTTCATTCCTTGGTGGTTAATGTTACTCAAGTCCATATTAGGAGAAGTATCATGGTACACAGACTGGTATCTCACCCTGAACCCAAATATTTTTGAGTTTATGACCTAGTTTTATTTCATATTATTCCAACGACTTTGAAAAGTCACATAATCCGTTGAAACTTTAGTTTTCATATCATCCTTACTCTAGCAAACAGATAAAAGTTGTGTCGCAAGTAAGCAACAGATTTCCATTGACCCAATTCTGTACAATTTTAACTATTCATTTTGTTCATTTCCTGACAACTCTCATGTATCTAAGAACTTCTGCAGATTATACAGCGAAGCCTTTGAGCATCCCTTAATTGTCTATCTAAACTCTGTTATTTTCCCTTGTGTCTGCTCCATTAACAGAGTTGCTTAGAAGCAGACTTCTGGCCGAAACAAAAAGTCCCATCAGAGAATATAAGATTGTCATTAACTAGGTTTGCTTTTGCTGTCTACTACTCAGGGTAGGCTTACTTTGATCTTCATCTATGAAATATATCCTAAACAGTACATATGCAGAGACTGCTAAGTCTTAGTTCTTAGAGAGAAGGAGACTGAGGGTATTTCATTAAATGCTGTTATCTAAAGACACAGCATAAAGGAAATGTGCAGTAGCTATTCAAACCATTATCAATCAAGTTTAATGATTAACCTGTAATTCATTTAATTACTCAAAAACCACTAAAATGTTTCTAAATATTTACTACTTTTACTGTTAAACCTAAAACTTCCATTCGCTTGAGTAGAACTTCACATTTGCTTTGATAGATGATACAAAACAATGACCCACCACTGATTATATGCCTGAAAGTACTAAGTACAAAGGATTGGTGAGCCAAGGTGGTATATATATATATATATATATATCTGTGAGTTTGGGGCCAGCCTGATCTACAGAGCAAGTTCAAGGACAGGCTCCAAAGCTACACAGAGAAATCCTGTCTCAAAAAACCATTTACATGCATGTGTGTGTACATGTGTGTGGGCATGCGTGTATGCAATTTATATTTAAGTGTCATGTTGCAATGCATATATATGCAATATATACACGTATATATGCAATATAACACATATATATGTATTGCAACTTGACACTTAAAAGAGAAAAAGCTTAAGAGTGAGGGTTGGGGGATATCTCAGTTAGCTAAGTGCTTGCTGTATTCAAATGATGATTATTTACATAAAAAGTCAACATTGGTAGGTAGAGAAGGGATCCTTGAAGCTCAGGTACAATGAGAGACTCTGTCTCCAAAAACTAAGGGACATCAACAACAGAACACCAAACTGGAGAGGAAAATATCATGAAATTTAACCCTTGCACAGAGAACTATGGATAACTAAGGAATGCACAGAGCAGAAGAATTAGTCTTCTCCAGGGAGGAGCATACCAATAGGTTTTGCAATATGAAATGCCCAGCTCTGAAAATATACATATGAGCAACATTATGCAAACTGAGATGGTTGCATTTAGAAATATGGATGCATATGCACACATATATGTGCATGTGCAACAATTAGTGAAAAAAAGAGGATAGGAAGTGGAGAGGAAATAGAAGAGAGAAATGGCATAATTATAATCTTAAAAAACCAACTAAGTTGGAAAGATATTGAAGACACCTGATATTGATCTCTGTCCTCCACATGCACCTGCACACACATGAACACATAGAAACATGCACATGCATGCCACCAGACGCAGACAGTAAATCTCTTAAAAGCCTATACATGGTTACCAAATTTGAAAGGTGGAAATAGAGGGAAACTTAATGTGATTTTGAGATGTTTTATTTACATATGACTTTTGTCTTTTGTAGAAAAAATAAAGAAAAATAAAGAGGAAAAGAAGAAAAGTCAAAAGAAAAGAAGAAAAGAGAATTGTGAAAGAGGAAAAGAAAGAAGGAAGATCTTCTACTCTCTCAATTGTTAGTTTTATCTTAAAATCCTTACTCGAAGCATTGCTTTGGAGGTTGTGGATGCAGTGTCACGATAGGCACAGCGTGGGCACAGGCCAGTTCAAAGCTCAAGATTTGGCCTCCAAAATTCAGATCAAAATAATATAATTAATTTTGTACAGAACAATAGAACTCAGTCAAGATAACACACTGTCTTCACATTATCTTTCTGGGTAACATGAGGCAGTCAATCAGGCCAAAAATAATCTGTACTTTCTCCTACTTCTTTATCTCTCTATTGTGCAAAACTTAGCAGGAAAGAAGCCAGCAAAGATTCAGTGCCCAACACCCTCTGTAACAGCCTCAGAGAAAGAGATCAGTAAAAAGATCATTCTGCCCTGGTGACAAGGATTGGGGTAAATGAAATACAAATCTGAAGGGGAACACACTGGACTGGGCATGCTTAGAATTAACTCAATATTACTCATTTTACTCATCCACTGATAGGAAAAATTCGGAAACTTGCATGAAATTCGTGGTCATATTATCATTACAATCACCTCTTCTGGAAGTCATTTCCTTTTGGAGAGAAACAAACATTAAATAAAAGAGTTTACACCCAGTATATAAGGCTCTGGCATCAGACATTATTTCTTCTTATTTTTGTTCTGTTTTCTTGTTTGTTCATTCATTTGTACTTTTGTCCCAATAAGTGCACTTCATTTTTAGGTATCTGGTGTCAAAAAGTCTTGATTCCATGTAAAGACAGGAAGAGGGGTAATCTCTTCTCTGTTCATAAATATTCATGACTGACATCTCTACACTAAAAGACAGTAGCATAGTAAGTTAAGAAGAAAACATAACAAATGTACATTATATGAACCTGGTGACATTTAGATGAATGATTCAAAGACCCAAGGTGGATTCCAAGGTTTATATAATCCATTTTATACTCAGTTGAGAAATACAGCAAGACCTATAAAATTCATCTCTTCTTATTCTCTAAATAGAGCGTATCTCTTACCAAGTATGGGACAGGACATCTGAAAGAGAGTCATATGGTCTACTACCACACAGAGTTTTCCAGAAAACTTAATGGTGAGCTTCAAAACAGTAAACATCGGGATATATTTTTAGGTTTTATTCCTTGCTCTGTGGAAGGAGGCTAAGTTTCTAAGACTCATCTAAAGAGCAGAAAGCTCAGTTTCACACATTCAGGAGAGGATCAGGGTGAGGTGCTGAAATGGGGTAGGGAAACAGAAATGGAAAAAGTTAGGAGAGGGCCTCTCAGTAAGTAGTTCAAACAAGCCTGAAACTCACTGCATATTCCAAACTGCCAAACTGGCCTATATCTAGCAATCATCATGCCTCTAGCTTCCCAATAGTGGGATCACAGGACTGTGCCACCATAGCCTAGAACATTACTCCTAAGGTCTTTAGTTTAAAATGGAATTTTCTGATATTGACAGAGGAAAACCACAAGGTAAGCTTGGAAATAATCAGCTGTAAACTATTGGTATTGCCCAACAAACCACAGTTCCCTTTAATGATAATGAGAAGAAACAGACATCTTATGATTGTTGTATTGAAAGAATAAGGAGTAATGAGTAAGCCAGAGGTATTTGTGGACTAGGACCCTATGGTAATCATCTGCCTCACAACAGAAGAATAGTGGCAAAATCAAGACCAGGCGTCATTTCTTACCACCCTATATAAGCTAATTCAACTAATACATTGTCTCATTTTGTGGGCAGAAAAACTGAGATATAGAGAAGGTAAATACTCCTCTAAGGTTATATGATTTTTTTAAAAAAATGACGCATTACTGGTAAGAATTAGAATGTTCTGTTTTACTGACTTCTGTCTGTCTTGAATTTTTTGATGGCCTGGGACACTTTATCATGTCATAATTTTATATGTTGTATGGTATATATGTTTATATGTGGGTTACAGATGTTGGTGTTGTGATTTTAAGATTCACCATGGGAAAAGATTTACATTGATCATTTGAATCACGTTACTTGCACAGTTCAGTGACATTGCATATATACTCATTCTTGTTCAAAGACCAATGACAACAAGTTTCTCCTCCACTCCAAACGAAACTCTGTACCCATTAGGTAACAATTCCCCAGTACCTTGCTTCTTCAGTTCCTAGCAGTGACTCATGGATGTTATGTTCTGGTATAAAAAAAAAATCTTTATTTATAAGCAGTGGAAAAATGTAACTATATGCAAAGGGGAAAGGATTCAGTAAGGAGAAAAAAATTGTAACTAGCCCTTCAGTACTGTGAACTCTGTGAGTGTGCTGTGTATATCTTTAAAAGTCTCTCCACCACTCAGCCCGCCTCCTCGGTGTTTACCCCTGGAATTTTCTGTCTCCAAGTTTCCTCTGCCTCAGAGAGCAGCTAACAAGGCAAATTCCTTTGTAGTTTCAGAAGCAGGCTTGTTGCCATGGAGTCCACAATGCCACTGGAGTAGACTAGTAAAAGGTAACCACTAAAGATCCTGTCCATAGATAGGCTGTGGTTCCTCTTCTGGAAAAGCCTGACTGGTAGGATTCCTTTAAGGGCTCAGCCCCAAAGTGTTTTATGTCATCACTTCAGCTACTTGAAAACTGAAGCTACAGGAGACCTCTGAAAGAGAACCTACTGGGCTCAAAGGCTTCCCACCAATGGCCAATCCTAGAGGTACTGCTGTTACTAATGGGACTTTCCACAGCCCCAAGACTCAGCACAGCAAATGGCAAAGCACTGACGGTGTGAAAAACGGAATCCCAAAAGAAGCCCAGGTAAGAAGCTATCACCTACATCCTTAATCTGCATGGTCCAAATATTTCCATATTTCTTAGCAGCATAATTTAAGGTAGTCTTTACTCAAAGTTTCTCTTGGGAGATGTTTTATTGTCTTGACTCAGCCAATCAGCTAATATCTGTTATGTGTGTCTGCTACAAAGCTTAGAGGTGGCTAAAAGGGAATTTCTTCTGTAGACAAGAGAAGACGCAGACAGAGTCACAAGGTCCCAGATTTTATAAAATAAAGAGTTTGTAAACTTTTCATTTCCTATCAAGCACTTGGGGGGCATCAACATTGTAAAAGATCAAACTTTTTGGGCTATCAAGCAACTTGCTACACTCACAATGCTTCAGAAAAAAAAAGAGATAGAGAGAAGTGATGGTAAATCTTGCTGAGATCATGGGGTAGATAATGCTTGTCCTTGATGCATATGAAATGCTTTTCTGGTTGAAAAAAAATTTTTTTTGGTGTTTAACAGAGTATTGTCATAGCCACAATCTGATGAGAGACTGGGGTCTCTCTTTGGACTCCCTCCTCCAGTATCCCTTTCTGAAAACCACTTCTGGAAGTGTAGCTTAGGGTGTTCTGCACACTGAAAGTAAAGCAAAGTCTTTAAAACAGACTTTCCAGTTATTTCCATTTCGCATTTTTCCCTCTTTGGGGCCTCTGCTGTTATAAAATATTTGAGGGTATGTAATAGGGAAGAGAGACTCAAGCAATTATTGAAAATAGCGTCTCAAATCTGTGGGGTTCTTGAAGAAAAGCATCTGTGCATGTCACATACCTTGCCAAGACTTTCTGGTCTGAGTCACACGGTGAGCTAACCTGCCTTAAGGACAAGCTTGAATAGACAGATAGGCAATCTCACTGTGGGGGAATTGGCAGAGCTGTGTGTAGAACCCCATGGAATCCTCCCCTTGTGAGCCAGCCTCTGCTTGAGGAAAATGTTAGGTTGTGCCAAGCACCTAAAACAGAGAAGTCTGGCTGGGGACAGGCCTCCATACTCTGAATCAAATTTGCACACCCACTTGGGAGGCGCAAGGGGCACTCAGGATCCTGGCTTGTGTGGTAAATGGTATGGCCCCTAAGTGTATCCATCTTTTATCCAAAGACATTTGGAAGCACCTACCAGAAATCTCAGGCTGAAGCAGGATGAAGAGAAAGGGCATTAGAAGGCTCATGGCACTATACATCCTCCACTCAGATCATTGCTAAGATGCCCCTTGTCCCTGAAGTACCTGTTTCACTAGACACTGTTTACCACCTAGGTTTTTCTGAATCTTGGGTATCTTATTTGACTATAGATGCCTTCGAAACAAGTTTTTCTTTTCTTTACTTATCTTGATTTCATAACTATATTCTAGTGTTTGAAACTGAAAGAGTAAATAGAAAACACAGACATTCCTATATAAGAGTAAGGTCCCTCCTGTACATGAGTGTAACTGTACAAGTCCGTAACATACTTAGTCATGGAAGCTTCTGGAAGTGCATACATAATGTCACTACTGTGGACTTTCCTGACAGCTCTTTCTGAGAAGATCCTGTTTGCTAAGATATATTTAGATGTTTCTAAGTTGAAATTGGCTTTCACTAAGGTGCTCAGTTATGTCTTAATAAATATTTCCCTGAAATAATAAACTCTGCTGAGTTCATAACAGAATGAAGTAAAAAGGACCTATGTTATCCTTCTAAAGTGTGAATAAAGTTGTCTTTATTATCATGATCCTCAGGCAAAAGTTCTACTTCATGGGCCTCTTAACAAGCTATGTCTTGACCAACAGTCTTGCCTGTTGGCAAAAGCAATCCATGGGAGCTTGTAGATGTTTGAGGTCAGTGGTCTTTCAAATGCTTTGTCGGACTTAGGTATTTCGGAACAGTGCCTCAAACCCTACCAGTTCGAATGAAGATCTCTTTAGCTTTTCTTCTGCTTCTTTGTGCGCACACAGACATCCAGTTGCCACTTTCACATACAGGCTATTCTGTAGTATTCTATTGGTAAACGATTTCCCAGCATAGCAAGCAAAAGATAAACACTGTTAGGCAGGAACTTGGGAACGTCCTCCCCTTTCTTCCAGTGTAGCTTGGTGTGAACTCTGGGATTCCTGTATGTAGGCTCAGTACCCCAACCTCACAACTGAACAGGAGCCAGAACTTTCCCACTCGGAAAACATCTAGAGTTTCTTTCTGGAGCTTTTCTGAGCCTTAATTCTATTGCCTTTCTTTTCTCGTTAAGCCTCATATGACCCAGGGATGAACTGAAATGGGCTTTCGCCACCGATTAAGTCCATTCTTTGCTCACTTCTAATATGGCTTCTGTGTTGTTATGCTTGTTAGAATGCTATTGTCCAAACAACTGAGCCTCCCTCCCCACGAGCATATCCATGTGAAGCTTGGTTGGCTTTCAATACCCTTAAATTTTATGATCTCTTTCCTGGACAGTTGCAAAGTTTTCCAATTTTGCCTTTGGTTTCTATTTGTTACCAAGTCTCACCATCAAGATGACTGAAAGTGGTCAATATTATCCTTTCAAGGCTTGGATAATTCATTGCTTCAAAAGTTTGTTCTTCAATATAAACTGTTCTTCATTCTTAATCTCATCCTTTATAAAAATCTTGTGGCATAGACATAATGCAGGCAAGTTCTTGTGACCCTAGCTGTGAGAACAGAGATAAGTGACATACAGTCTCTGAGAAATGAGACTTAATAGAAGATCCTTGGGTTAGCTGTACTCATGACCTCAAAAGGAATTTAGGGAGACCAGCCTCACTCCGCTTCCTTTCTGGTGATGTGATCTCTTCCTTTCCCATATATTCCCACAATTAAGATGCCATATCACAAGATCCTCATAAGACCTGAGCCAATACTGACATTATACCCTTGAACATCCTGTATTGTTACTTTCATAACTTTTTATCTTGATAAAATTATATTATTTCAGACATTTTGTTTTTATAATCAAAACCTTATCAAAATGGAAATTTGTTGCAAAATAGTTGTTCATAATTATTACCAGACATGTGAATGTGGCAGTAGCTTTGTAGTTGAATGATAGGTTGTTAGAGAGTTTGAAGGAGCAGACTAGAGATATCTCTGACTCTGCAGCTAGTGTTGTAGACCATGCCATGAGATATTGAAAGACAAGGATGTTAGGGAACTAATCCTAGATGGCAGTAAGGAACCTATCAGAAATTAGAGGAAAGGACTCCATCCCAGAAGCAAAGGGAGGATAAATAGACTGTGCTTTCTAGCTGGAGGAACTGGATAGTCACAGTATAAAAGCTATTGGAGGGATCAGAGGGATTGCCACCACCATCTTAGGAAAAAAATGCATAAGCACCGAGCTATGTAGACCATGCTTGAGATTTAGATAATTGTAATTTCGTCATCACAGAAGACTGAATTATACTATTAAGTGATGTACACAAACCTTACCCACTGAATTTAGCAAAGAAGATATCAAATCCCATATTATTTCCATGAATTTTCATAGAGCAGAACCATGACAATATCAACAATTTTTAACAGTATAAAAATTTAAAACTTTACATAGTAACATAAAATACAGTGAAAACTTAAAATTTGCAATATAAATGAAGGGATGGACTGTAGAGATGGCTCAGTGGATAAGAGCACTTGCTTTTTTTCAGGGGACCAGGGTTCAAGTCTCAGCACCCACATGGTGGCTCACAACCCCCCATAACTCCGTCTTCAGGAGATCTGGCACCCTCTTCTGACCTTCACAATCACAATGCACATGTGCTGTTCACTTATATACATAGAAACAAAACACTCATATAAAGAAAATAAAAATAAATAAATCTTATTTATTATTAATAAATATTAATAAATAATAATATTAATAAATATTAAAGATTTATTTATTTTTATATAAATATTTATACAAATATATATAAATTTTTATACAAATATATATATTTGAAGGGAGAAAGCCCTTACAATAGTGCCAAGATTAAAAAAAAAAACCATAGGAAAAGATTTAAAATTAAAGTACAAAATAATTTAGAGGTAATGATAAGACACTACTGAGAGCCATGAACAAAAAGAAATCCTATAATATTGATAGAAATATCAAGATGAAAATTTTCCAGTTTTGTCTATTGTCATCTATAAATTTCATGTGAATATAATATGTTTTAAGCCAGAAAATTTTAAATTATATGGAAAAATAATAAAAGAAAATAAATAGAAAAACATTATTTGAAAGGATAAAATAATGAGGGATACTTAGTACTAAGTTATACATGAAATAATTAGAGCCTTTTATATGAACAAAAAATATACAGATTATAAAATTCATACATAAAATAGAGGATATTCTATATTTTAAAAATAGTATTTACATAGAGAAAGCTATTGTAATTAAGCATAAAATTCAAGATACAAGCTGGGCAGAAGAGGTGGACACCTTTAATCCCAGCACTCAGGAAGCAGAAGCAGGAGGATCTCTGTGAGTTCAGTGCCAGCCTGGACTACAGAGCTAGTTCCAAGATATCCAGAGCTAAATAATGAGACCCTGTCTCAAAAAACAAAACAGACAAAAAATATTCAAGATCCACAAAAGAAGAGGCTAAAAACTTATCAGCATAAAAATCAAGCATTTCTTTTGAATGACAAAACCAAAATTACATATTAAAAAAAGACAATACTATAAAATCATCAAAAGCCATATTATAGGCCAGGAAAATGTTTACAATTCACAAAATTAAATGAAAAAATCTATGGGGACATTTAGAACCCAACATTGAAAATGTCTTAATTCCACAGAAAAAAATAGGAAAAATATATATTTTTTTTAAAAGGTGAGAGGGAGCCCACTGACTCTGGACTGACAGTGAAGGAACCAGCATAAAACCAAACTAGGTCCTCTGAATGTGGGTGACAGTTGTATGGCTGGGGCAGACTAGGGCCACTGGCAGTGGGACCAGGATTTATTCCTAGTTGAACTGGCTTTTTGGAGTCCATTCTCTGTGGAGGGATATCTTGCTCAATCTAGATATAGTAGTGAGGGCCTTGGTCCTGCCTCAAAGTGATGTGTTAGACCTTATAGACTCCCCATGAGAACCCTTATCCTCTCTCTCTGGGGAGTGGATGGGTGGATGGGGTGGGGGAAAGATAGGGGAGCAGGAAAAGGGGAGAGAATGGGAACTGGGATTGGTATGTAAAGTGAGGAAAGGTTGTTTTTAAAAAACAAATTTCAATTGAAAAAAGGTGAGACGATGGGGATGGAGGAGGGATCGCCATAGAATCACAGAGAAATAAAGACCCACTTTCTTAGCTTTGTCTGTGAAGTGAGAAATCAGGCTGGAATGCAGTTTGAAGATCTCATCATGTAGATCAAGACAACTCCAGTGAAAAAACTAACAAAATTTTCAGTCACTGCTTGGTGTCAGTCATTTAACATAATAGCAATATTGCTAAACTGATCTTTATTTTCATTTTTGTATAGATAAGAAAACTCAGGTGCTAAGAGCATAAGTCACTTCTCAAGGCCACAAACAGCTAGAGAAAAAATCTGTGCCATGAGTCATTCACCCGGAAGGACTTGGGCTCCCACTGTAAGCTCAGAATCCAGCAACACCCTGCTGTCCTTCCTACTGCACACCATTCTGTAGTTGAAAGTGTCTAAATTAACCACAAAAATAATTATAATACTCCCCAACATGCACTGAGCTCTTTCAAAGCACCGGGCACTCTAAGTGTCTTACAGCCACTATCTCACTGCGTTCTACTTGACTTGCTTCCGCAGTGAGGAAACAAAAAGCTTAATCAAAGTCACCTGATTATAATAATCAAAACAAAGTTTGGAAATAAGGTTTGCTCAATCCTTGATCACAAGGCTTTGTTCCTTAATTTACACTGCCTCTCTAAACACAAACCAGTATTAGGAGTGAGTTTCGCTCCCCCATTGCAAAGAGGCCCATGGCATCCAACATTAAAGGATAGTGTTAGTATGGGTTGTAGGTACTATGGGTTGATTTGTCCTTCCTCTTTGGTTCCTAATAAAAATGTGAGGTCTTTTTCACAAGTAACTCTACACTCACGCATTAGAGTTTTGCCTATACAACACTGTCCAACCACAGACACACCAAGACAGTGAACGACTCAACTCCATGCTTCACTGTAAACAATTCTGAGTTAAAGAACATAGATGCCTTCGTGACCTTGAGTCATGGGGACACAGAGTTTAGCCTATCAGGAGCCCTAGAGCTAAGTTGCCTGGTACTTTAGAATGGCAGTCACTTTCAGAAGCTAACGATATGCAATCTTTTCTAAAAAGGACTGGTATCTGCAAATAATAGGTGGCACAGTAAGTGAACGGTGACTGTGGATTTTTTATGGCATTTTCCCATTGAGAGACAGAATCTCATGCTGTTCCCCTGGAATCTAGATTTGACCTAATGGCTTACATAGCTAATATAGAATGACTAAGGGGCAACCTGGAACTCCTGAGACTCAGCTCAAGAAGTCTTCAAGAGAGAACCCAGTCTTAAGAGAATAGTAGCTCTTAGAACTTAGATAGCATTCTTATCAGGAACCCAAGTAGATAAGGTAAAGCCCAAGTCTAAGAAGAAATTGTGCGGTGTATGTTCTTAGACGAGATGACTCACTAACTTGCCCACCATGTGAGTGAGCGAGCTTCATGGGGGCTTCACTCTCCTGGGGGCCTGTCCGTTTCAATTCATTCCTGTGTCCCATCTGAGCTCTGCCAAATGGCACGTTTCCAAATGGTGGTTGTTTTCAATGTAGTGAAGTACGAATCATCAATAGGGAATGGACATATAGGCATTCTATTTCTTTAAAAATGCATAGAGAAGTCATGCTTTCATAACCATTTTCGGTACTTACACTTACGTTTTGAGGAGTTTGTTTTGAACACCCATTACTCTCTACTTTGGCCCACGATGCCTGCCTTTTCTCAGGTTGTAAACAAACATTTGCCTTATTTTGTTCAGTTTTATTTTGTTTGGTATGAAGGTTCACGTGCTTAACTCTTAAACTAGAGATGTACCTAACTACAAAATCCTAATGCAGCAACTCAAATACCTTCCACACAAAATCCAAAATGAACCTGGGAAGGCAACAAATGGTCTGTTCATCTTCACATTCCTGGGCTGTTGTATTCACATCTGGTCTAGGAACGCACAAGCTAGAATTCTTGTGATTGTCTCTTTACACCACTACACATCCTTAGTAAATTTATTTCTCTTTCTGCCTATAGTGAAGCCCAATATTATGTATTAAAATTACCTGTCAACCCTTTCCCCTCTACTGCTATTGTAGGAGTGTCTGGTATAGTAGGAGCGCAGTAAATTTCAAACATAAACTCTGAGTTCCTCATCCAGTGGAAACTTAGCAATCTTCACATGGTTTGGCTTACCAGAAGTATTTGTCACAACTATTCACTTCCCCTTTACTATTGTCTGAGTGTTGACTGAGAATTTCCTCCAAGAGTTCACATGTTAAAGCCTTGGTACTCGGTATGGTGGCACCAAGGTGAAAGGACTTTCGAAAGCTAAGCCTAATGAAAACTGATTAGATAACAGAGACTGCCCATGGAAATAATGAAGGTAGTTCTTGCGAGAGCCTGCATTAGCCCTCATGAGAGGAAGTCACAAGAGGGCATCCAGTCCTTAAGTAAAATCTCTTTGTCTATAAGTGATCTCTTATTCTTTTCCACGAAGTAATAGAGTCAAGGGAACCCTTGCCAGGGCCAGCACTCTGCTGCTTGGAGACTCAGCCTCTAAGATTGTCAGTGAAATAAATCTCTTTGTAAATACTTAACTTCAGGATTGCAAAAAGTAATGAAAAAAATGACTGGTACCCTTTTTTCTTAAGACATGCCTGCTCTTGATTTTCCTCCTTTGTCAGGAACTATTCATTTCTAGTGTCTGTTCTTGTTTCTTGCTCATGTCTCTAACCTGTAAACAATGGCAACCAACCCCAGGCTCAACTCTTGCACCTCTTCTATTTTTCCAGTTACACCATTGGCTCTTCATAGTGCTATCTATCTTTCATGATGGTCTGATCTTGCCTCTTCACTATACCTACACTATGTATTTGTGGGTCTCATTCTTCCTCGGGGATCATTGGTCACTGCTCCATGAGGGTGGAGGGAGCCGAACTGGGGAACCAGGATCAGGCGTCTCTGGATATGATGGCAATAACCCTCTGGATAGATGACTTCACTATGGCAACACAACTTTATTTCACAATCTAGGAAATATGTAGGAGTGGGAAGCATGAGGATAAACCCTAATTTGTATTGTGTTGTGCTCCTTCCTTATAACTATACCAGTGGAAGCGCAGCCCTATCAAAATGGCTGGAGCATTAACCTAGATCATGTGAGGAACAGGGGAAACACATTTGCAGGAGCTACGTTAAGTGTCATCGTTGAGATAAGTCAGGCATCCAGGCCTAGAGACATCCTTCAGCTAAGGTTAGTTAGGGATCAGGAAGCTTCTGTTGGGGGAATAAAGCCCTCCACGTTGCTGAGCTTGGAGAGAGCTGCCAAGATAGACTGCAACTTACGATCAGCAGAGCTTCCCAACAGGACCTCCAAACAGGTATTTGCAAACAGTTATTACGTGCGCGTGCGCGCACACACACACACACACACTTGACACCCAATTTAATCTCTGTCCCTCTGTCCTTAGATGAGCAAAAAGTTCTTAAACTTAACTTATAAGCAACTGAGTTCCTGATACTCCTCTCTCCATTGCTCAAATCTGTTCTGGTTATGGTCTTCTCTTCTCAATTAAAAAAAAAAAAAAAAACAAACTTTATCTTTTTTGTGATCAAAAACTTAGGTATCACTCATGATATTCCCTCTTTCATTTTAGCCATTTCATATTCAATTCTCACCTCCTCTCTCTCCCTCCCTCCCCCATCTCTCTCTCTCTCTCTCTCTCTCTCTCTCTCTCTCTCTCTCTCTCTCTCTGTGTGTGTGTGTGTGTGTGTGTGAATGAGTGAATGTGGAGTGTAAAAGAGAGCATTGGATCCTCTGGAACCTGTGAGTTGCCTGACATACTGGAATCAAATTCAGATCCTCTGCAGGAATAGTAAACACTCTTGCCTCATTAGGACTGAGTTTAAAAAAATTATCTCTTCTGTATGATGCATAGAATTTATTGCAACTGTCAACGTTTACAGCCTGCTATCATGCTATAACCATTGTGGGAGAACATGGTGACTAATAAGAATCTGCTTCACCTGGGTGTGGTAGCCCACACCTATAACCTGGCACATAGGAGATGGAGATCTGAGAATCAGAACCAGCCCGACTGTGAGAATCTGTTAGAGAGAGAAAGATAGAGAGTAGAGGAAGGTAGGAGGGAAGAGGGGAGGGGAGAAGAAGAGAAGGAGGAAGGGGGAGGGAAGGAGAGAAAGAAGGAAAGATACTATCTTTGTAAAAATCCCTTGTCACTAGATTGTTTTGGACAGCCGGGCACCAGACATTTTTGTGGGGGATACACACAGTACTTGTGCTATATTCCAAACCTGGGGCTAGAATCAAGCTTTTAAAAGTAGGACGTGCTGAAGATAGAAATGAAATGTAGCTCATTTGCGTCAATATGAATCTTACCACCTCTTAGAAGAAAATAAAATCTGCCTAGATTAGGAAGAAGCTGGTTAATTCCCTCAGACACGTGGACTTGTCATTAGGTACCAATAAATCCTCCATTCCTCAGAATCTGATGCCTAAGAAAAGTCAGTTCAATCTACTTTGCCATCAGTGACTTCATACAAAAAAATAATTTTCTAAAATTTAACTAATAAATTTTTACATTGTCCTACAGTTAAGAACTTTGCATAATACTAATTTATTCAGTCTTCAAATATCCAAACAAGATTAAAGTGTTCTTGTGCTCATTTTACAGATGAGAAAACGGAGTCTTAGTCAAGTAACTGACTAAACATCTCGTTACATGTATAAGCTAACCATGCATCTGTATTTTTGTGACTAGACCAAAACCTTTTATTACAGAATTTCATTACAAGTGTTTGCAAACTTACAGAATGTTTTTAAAAACGCTACAAGAAATGCTCAGAAAGCTATCATTTACATTCTACAACTGATATTTTGTTATATTCTGTTGTAAATCTACGCATTTATCTATCCCTCTGTTTATTTGTAAATTCGTACATATTGTGCATTTCAGAGAAGTTGTAGAGACATTACACTTTGTCCCCAAACTACTAAGCATGTGATCCATGAACTAGACTTAAATATTTGTAAATAGTTTTTTTAATCTGAGGTAAAATTTACAATGAAATACACATATATAAAGTATATCTTTCTGTAACTTTTGATCTACACTGTTTTCAGATTAATTTTACTAGATAGATTTTCCTAAGACCATGTGACTTTGGAAGCTTTTCAACTTCTTAACATAGAAGAATTTAATCGCTACCATGAGAACCAATACACAGATTAGCATCTCTATAGATAAAGGTAGCCCAGATAAAGGAACGGTTCACCTGCTGGTTTTCAACCAGAAAAATGTCCCTGTTGTTGAACCATAATTCCAATGGGATCAAGAGCTCCTTTCATTTTTGTCTGTAGCTCCCACTAGCTCAGGTCAGTTGTTTTTGTGGGTTTTCCCATTATGGTCTTAACTTCTTTGCTCAAATTATCACTTTTTCCTCTCTCCAACTGGGCTCTATGAGCTCGGCACAGTGCGTAGTTGTGGATTTCTGTATCTGCCTCATGAGTTACTGGATGAAGGTTGTATGATGACAATTAAAATAGTCATCAATCTGATTACAGGGGAAGGACACTTAAGGAACCTTCTCCACTACTGCTTAGATTCTTAGCTGACATCATCCTTGTGGATTCCTGGGAATTTTTCTCATGTCAGGTTTCTCGCTAACCCAAAAATGGTTTCCTCTATCAGGATATCTATTTCCTTACTCTCCCTTTTGTACCTTCCCCAACATGACCTTCCTGATCCCTCCTGTTCTCCTCCACCTTTTATTTGTATTTTAAATTCAACAAGCTTAATAAGTATTAGTTGCTTAATGCTCAGCCTGAATCCAGGTGGAAAGAGTCACAGGTAATAGAGAATCGTGGAGGTTACTGTGGGACTTTGGAGAAAGATGTTGTAACGTTGTCTAGAAGAGGGAGGGAATGTTTCATCAACCATGAAACAATTGACCAAGGGCTTGAATGATGAGCCAAGAAGATAAAGGCATGTAGCAATTGGGTGGAAAGATTCCAAGAGAGAAATGAGAGCTTCAGGAGAGATGTGGGCCCCTTTACCTCTGGACAACCGCTTTCATCATCTTGGTGGACGTTTTATTCCATCTCGAGTCCTCAAGTTCTTTATTCTGCAATTGCCAGAGAACTTCCTAGTGTTAATGCCAATGTAATATTTAGTCCAGAATTTCCAAAGTACTCCCTGCAGAAATAATCGTGACTCATGGGATTTGAAAGAGTGCTCCACTTTTTCTGACTCCTGGGGACTCCTAAGGGTGTGAGAGCCAAGAGAAGATCTACCTGTTTATCACTGTATCTCTGTCTTCATTTGTTGGTTGAATCAGTTGATTCAGGGCTATAATTACATCAAAGCTAAATGCTATTTAACTTTGTGGACCCAGTAGATTTCCACCTTCCCTATTTCATGCCTGAGTTGCCTTTGGGAATTACTTTTCAGCATTAAACTGAGTTTTTTAGCAAGATGATGTCCTTCTAGGTTCTACTCCTTCACATTCTAAGGCAGAAATGGAAGGTTTTACATGTAGTTTTTCTTTTCTTTTTTGAGAAAAAGGAAATATATTTACTTCTTTTTTTGTTTTTTTGTTTTTTTTTAATTTTCGAGACAGGGTTTCTCTGTAGCTTTTTAGGTTCCTGTCCTGGAACTAGCTCTTGTAGACCAGGCTGGCCTTGAACTCACAGAGATCCACCTGCCTCTGCCTCCCGAGTGCTGGGATTAAAGGCGTGCGCCACCACCGCCCGGCTATATATTTACTTCTGACAGATACATTTTTACAATTTCAATTTTTAATAGTTCTTAAAAATTATACAAAGTAATGAGTTTTATTATAGCATTTTTATATATGCTTACCATTTGTTTGCTCTTCTTTGCTACAGACAAAAATGAAAGTAGCTCTTGATCCCATTGGAATTATGGCTCAACAACAGGGACGTTTTTCTGGTTGAAAACCAGCAGGTGAACCCTTCCTTTATCTGGGCTACCTTTATCTATATAGATGTTAATCTGTGTATTGGTTCAGTCTTCAGAAAGCTTCCATCAGTAGTAACTAAATCAGGTATCTTAAAGCACAGAGTGACTACTACCAGGAAAATGTTGTGTCTATGAGGCTTTATCAAACATGACTGTTTGCTAAAGGAATCAGATGACATAATCTGAACAGAAGCAGCTCTCTCTCCCTCTCTTGCTCTCTGTCTCTGTTTCTATCTCTGGAGAGAGAAAGACAGAGACAGAGAGACAGAGACAGATATACGATGCTCTTATTTTGAAAAAAATTAGATTTACAAAAGAGATACAGACAGAAAATTCCTGGAACTCTTTTTCACTCAGTTTATCCTAGTATCTTACAACATCATGATACCTCTGTAATTATTACAAAATTAATATTTGCAAACTATGGTGAACTATAGAGTTTATTTGGATTCCATCTATTTTTCCTATAACTTTTGTCCCCATTATATAATCCAGGATTCTGCATCGTATTTTGTTTGGTTTTACTTTAAATAGCGTTTGTTCAAATTTTTATTTTCTGCCTGTTTATTTCTAGTTCATAGAGGGGGAATCTGGAAGCAATTGGTAAAGGGGAAATTTGTCATATGAAAAATCTATTTTCAATAAAAATTAATGTATGAAACAATTTTGTTTCTGTTTACTGGTAATAAACAGGTAGAAAATAAAGTGTTTAACAACCTTGTTAATTCTTAGTGACTAGTTAGTCTGAGTCACAAGAATGAATAAAGTGTTTTAAATGGTTTTTATGTAAAATACATGATGCAATGCTATTGTATAAATACATTCATTATTTGGTAGCCATGGGGTATTGTTTCCAGGACCAATCAAAAAGAGCAAACTCTACTGATATTCAAGTCTCTTTACTGATAATGTGTAAAATGCTATGAAAATTTATATAACCTACATGTGTTCACCAATTACTTAAGATCACTTTAGACTAATCATGATGCATAATCAACATGAAGACTGTAAATGCTTCTCACAGTTTGTTGTTTAGAGGACAGTGACAATGAATAATAGCTGTGCATGCTCAGTTCAGGTTCACTTTTAAAAAATATTTTTTTTAATCTAACGCTAGTTGGATATGGAATGGATATGAGATAAGCGAAGACAGAGAGGCAGCTACTCATCTTCCAGATTTCCCAGACAACTTAAGGGAGTTCGAGTTTTAAGCAATGCCATTTAAGTTGCACTTAAGGCTTTGCCAAGTAAGGTAGAACTGGACGTGTTCACCATCCTCACACCATCCCACTGCCACTGTTCTCAGTGTTGTGTCCCTCATAGGCCTTCAGCAACATCAGCTTCACATTTGATGGCATTTTAGAAGAGAAAAATAGTAGGCTTGGAATCAGTCATCTCTTCAGCGGTTTGAAGTGGAGGATTCTGTTGAAGAAAGGACTATTCTGAACCTACCTGCCATTGAGCGTGATTGATAGTTAAAATGCTAGTGGCAAGTAATTTATTTTTGGAAGTTGGAACAGAGTACTCATTCCCAGACTAAGTCACTGAAATGAGTACATCCATGTGCAGATGACTAACGTCAGTTCTGCTTCTCTCACTAAGGACTGGATACTGATGAATGCAATGCAATCAGCTGTAAGTAATGGAGAACTCAAAGAGGGATAGATTTTATTAAATGACCTTTATCATTCTTGCATGGTGAGAAGTCTCAGATGGTAGATTCCATGACTCAACAGGCTCATCGAGAGTTGTAGGGATTCCCATCTCTCCATCTCCCATCCTCTATGCTTATCCAGCTTCTGATGGCCTCAGTCTGAGCCTTGCTGGCTCTAACAGTAGCCAAGGGGCCCAAGACAGTTTCAAGAAGAGCCTGAAAATGTAGAGCATGGGATAAGTGTGTTATGACTTGCTACCTGTTATAAATGTGCTACCTGCAACATGATTTTAAAAATAATTCTCACCAAAACATTTGAGATACTAGTCTAAAGCTTGATACTAGTCAATACCTTTGATCCAAGGATAATATTGACTTTAGTGAATTTAGCAGTTTCCTTTTCTTTAATATTTTTGAATTATTTAAGAAGAATTGGTATAAATTACCTGTTAAACATTTGGTTGAATTTACCAGTGATATCATCTGGGTTTGGTCATTTTAGAAGTTGTAAATCAGTAATTTAGTGTTTTTCCTTGCTATAAGTCTATTCAGATTTTTCTTATGAATCAGATTTTGTATCAAAGGCTTCCTTATGATGTATTCATTTCTTAAATGCTCTATTGTGTTAACATACAGCTACCTAGGAGATCACTTCAGAATAGCTCTCTCCACCCAGTCAGCAGTGATGTCTCCTGTTCCTTCCTGACTTTACTAATTTGAGTATTCTCATGATCAGTTATCATTTTTTTTTTATTTTTAAAGACAGGCTTTCTCTGTGTAGCCTTGACTATCTGGGCACTCACTCTGTAGACTGGGGAATTCACAGAGATCCACTTGCCTCTGCCCCCATCCCCAAGTGCGAGGATTAAAGGCTTGTGTCATTTGAAGAAGCAAATTCTCTATTGCCAGCTTAGGTTTTGTTGTATTTTTTTCTCTTTTTCTATTAGATTTGACTTTAACTTATTCTACTTTTCCCAGTGACAGATTATTAATCTGAGATCTTTTTTTTTCTGACATAGGCACCATGGCTATTTCACATGAAACACTGCTTAGTTATATCCAATAAGTTTGGTTGTATCCTTCACATTTATTGATCTCAAAATGTTTTCTAACTTTTGATTTCTTCTCTGACCCATTCCAGTTTTGGAATGTGTTGTTTCATTTCCGCATATTTGTAAGCTTCCCATTTTTTCTGTTATTTATTTTTAATTTTATTGCAGTTGGAGAAAATGTACACTGCATGATTCCAATTATTTTAAATTTATTGGGGCTTGTTTTACACCTAGTTTGTACACATTCTTGAGAAAACTGTCTATTTTTCTGTTTGGAGGAGAAGAATCCTATAGCTGTCTGCTGCTTCATCTAGTATCAAGAGCAGAATACCCAAGTTTCTACTATAATTGTAAATTTTTCTCTTCCTCCATTTCTGTCAGGTTTTGTTTCACGGATTTGCGAATTTCTTTGCCATGCATATGTTTGTCATTGCTGCATTTCCTAGTGGATTGCCATCTTACCGCTCCAAAATGATTCTTTACAACAAAACCAAATGCCTGTTTCTAAGTTCAATTTAGCTCTGAGGTCACCTGGTGCAGCCCCACAGCTTTCTGATGGAGGTGGCTCTCATGTCACAGTGCTCCACTCTGCCAGCTGATTTGCTACTGTGAATCTGTGTTTCCATAGCTGGGTTTCATGTTGCTTTTGTTCAGCTTGACATTCTGTCACCTGATGGGACTGCTTCCTCCATTCCCTTTTACTATGTGACAAGAATCATTAGGTTTACTCAGGGCCGTGAGTTGCCCAGGGTCAGATCAACCGTCTGAGTCCAGGTTAGTGTTCCAGGGCCAGAATACATGCATATCTGTGTTGCCTGTGCTGCTACTCAATGTCATGGTGACATCCAGGCCAGAACTGCAGCTGAGGGTCATGTCAGCTAGGGCTTGCACTGCCATCTGGGGCAGTGGGGGAATCCAGCCCCAGGTGCTGCCAAGAACTGTGTCTGGAGCTATGTTGAAGTCTAAGTCCCATACTGCCAACAAAGGTCACATAGAAGCCCAGGGCTGGGGGCGGGGGGGGGGGGGGGAGGAGGCAACCTGTGGCCTTGGTGGTATCGAGCGCCAGAATCATCCTTACCTAAGTGGTCATTGCTTCTACCCAGAACCAGAATGTCCAGACCCAAGGTACTACCGAGGGCTATTTCTGGGTCTATGGTCCAGTTGCAGCTGGGGTCTGTGTTGATGTCTGTGGCCCGTGTCACCTCAGGAGGCCTTAGGAACTATGTGGGATGAAGTCAGAGGGTCCTGCTGAGTGGGCTCTGCCTTTCGATGGTCTTGCGAAAGCTGGCCTTGCCTCTCCCTTGATATTGCAGCAAGAGAGCTGTCCCCCTCCCCGCACTCAGGAGAGAAGGCTCCACCCCTCATCACAGGCAAGGGAGAACCTACCCTGAGGAAGTGGTCTTAAAGGAGGTGACTCTACCCCTTCAGCTGAGGAGGGTGGCCCCAGTAGCATGAATTGACAAGCTCAGCTCCCACCTAGGTCCACAGCCTGGCCTCAGGTTGGCCCACCCTAGCATCTATCCCATCTAGGACCTGCTGAAGCTCATTGAAGTTACTGGTCCTATGGAACAATACCCAAAGGAGGTCAGTGAGGATCCAGTGAGGACAATGGCCTTGAACCAGACCAGAGACTCATTGCAATGAACATTTGCTAGTAAAGCTGATGGGTTGAAGGGTAAACTATGAAACAGTGTTGCCTCCAATGCCACCAGGACAAAGAAAGAGGTGTTGGAGAGGCAGAAAAGAAAGAGAAGCAGAATTATTACTATTGTTATTATTATTATTTTTTTTTTTTTGGTGTTGTTTCTGTTGGCAGTGGCTTTGTTTTGTTTTGGGATGTTCTTGCTTTTGTTTGTTTGCTTGCTTGCTTGCTTGCTTTGTTTTGTATTCTTTTGTGGAGGGGGCACTACAGAGTTGAGGGGAGGATATGCGGGATCAGGAAGGTGAGCAGAATTGGGATGCACGATGTGAAACTCCATAGAAAATCAATAAAGAAATTTAAAAAAAGAATTATTAGGTTTATGTCTGCCAGGTTTGTTATTGTTGTTCTGTTTGTTTTGCTTTGCTTTCTGGGTGTCTTGTATCTAATCTAACTTTAATGCTTCTTTTTTCATTAAGTGATTGCGCCAATGTAATATTTTTATTATTTAGTGGGTCTCCTAATATTCTTGAGTTTTCTTAGTAGTTTCTTTGGTGCTTAACATAAACATTGAAGGCTGCCAATGTAGCCCTGTTCTTTTGAACAGGTTAGAGCAAAGGATACAAGCTAGACAATGCATATGCATCATTAAAATAATCATGTATGTATATAAAGTACAGACACATGAACAGGGCAAGAGAGAGAGACAGATGTGCTACTTCTATTAACACCCATTTCCCATTTCTTTCTCCACTCATCAGTTCCTGTGGGTTCTTGCTGCCACCGTGCGTCGTTCGCTTCCTCTAATGTAGAGTCTTTTATATCTAAATCCTTTATTTCATATGTGTCCAATGACAGCTTCAATAATAAGCTTGAACATCCTATATTGCATAATGTCTTTTAAACTAATTTGCTAGAAAAAGAAACCAAAAATGTACATGTTACATTTTCATAATTATATAATGATATTTCCTTTGTTCTTAGGAGTAAAGATGACTATGTCTGAAGTGCTGTTTGAGACTTTTTTCTTTTTCATTTATTCTTCTCTCATACAATATATTCCAACCACAGCCTTCCTTCCCTTCACTCTTCCCAGTCTCCCCCACCTCCCCAAGGCCGAAGAATTTCCTTTGGGTTCTTTTCTCCTAAGAAGCTTTCTTCTACTCATAAATTCTCCCAGTTATGGCTTCTCCTGCAGTATTTTTATTTTGCAATCACTTTTCAAACGTGGTCTTTCCAGTCCACATTTCCTAATCTTTCTACATTTTGAATGTGGTAACTTCTGGACACCATCCTGTCTGCTAAAGGAGAGTGTCCACCTCACTGTGGTCACTAAGATGTGACGAATTGCTTTTTTTGCTCTTCATCTTTATCACTTACATTCTTTTTTTTTTTTTTTTTTTTTTTGGTTTTTCAAGACAGGGTTTCTCTGTGGCTTTGGAACCTGTCCTGGAACTAGCTCTTGTAGACCAGGCTGGTCTCGAACTCACAAAGATTCACCTGCCTCTGCCTCCCAAGTGCTGGGATTAAAGGCTTGCGCCACCACCGCCCGGCCTTATCACCTACATTCTTACTATCATGTTTATGTAAGTGGATCTATTTGCTTTATAATTTATGCTAGATAGAAATTGTAAAGGGAGGTTTCTCTGTCTTGTCCCATCCCACAGTGCTCTTAAATAATCACTCAGAGTGCTTATCTTAATTATAGAATGTTTCACAGATAGTTCAAGATTACCACTAACTATCTCTTACATTTAAATTAACCCATTTCTATTAATCTCTGTATTACCACGTGGCCGTGGCTTTACTGGTTTGTTGGTGTCTTGTTTCTTGGGCTTGCATCTCTCTCTCGACTCCACCCTCCTTTCTCCCTGTATCCTGTTTGGTTTTTCTGTCTAGCTTTATTCTGCCTGGCTACAGGTCAAATTAGTTTTATTTTTTAACCAGTGAGAGCAATACATATTCACAACACATGGAAGGATCATCCCACAACATCTAAATGTGAGTTCAATATACATCATCAAAATTGGGAGAGTTTTCAGCCAATATTCTGATAATATTTTACTAGTCATTTCCTATCTCTTCTCTTTCCTCTCAGATTAGGTAAATGTTTCTGTCTTAAGAGATATCTCACATTTTTCCAGATGCTGCGGTCATTTCCTCTTATTTTTTTTTACCCTTGTGGGTCTTGGACTTTGGCTTGTATAAATCCTCAGTTAGCATTTTGTGACTCTTTTGACTTTCAATTTTAATATGATGAGTGTACATGCTAATTTTCTATTGCAGTTATTGTTGAGGACTGGTCTCAACAAAATCACCTCTTACCAGGGTAGGGGCATGAGAACTGGAGAAATTATATGAAAGAATATGAAGATGCATAAAAATAATAAAACAGAAAACATAAAAAGGTATCAAGAGGGTATTTCAGGAATCACTCAGACCCTGAAATCACCCACGTTTATTTTTCTGCAGCTTTTATACCCAATGTAAACTGGGGGAGAAGGTAACAAAAGGCTTCATTAGCATGATACACAGATTAACTCACAGGGCCAATTCTGAAACCTCCCATCATCAGCGTTCTGTTGCCAAGGTAGCGAGATGCCCAAATTACATAGTTAGAAAAAAAAAAAAAGAGCAGAAGTACATTTGCACATTTTGACCACCTGTCAGGATGGCACCAAACTATCTTAACTTTAAAAGGGGCCAGGCAGCCACCTCCTGAGTTAGAAGGTACAATTATGCCCATTAGTCTCTCAAACTCTCTGACAGTGGTGAATGTACCTGCATTTCTTGGCCTCCACAAGTTATTATACATCTTTCTGAGAGAGTTTCCCTTGTAACCATCACTAGCCTTAAATTCATGGTCCTTCTGTTTCAGTCTGCCAGGTTCTGGATTATATGTCACCATGACCAGCTGTTCCAATATCTTATACCTATTTCTCTACTGAGTCTTTTTATTTGGGGAAACACTGTCATCATGCTTTCTTATTTCTTTCAACATGTCTTCTTTTAACATTTTGAACACAGTTGTGATATGTATATTTTATGGCCACATTTGCTTTTGCTTTCTGGTTTTATTTTGTTTGGGGTGATTGGTTCTAAATAACTGTCTGAAATCACTTGCTTTTTCCCCCAAAGAGCTTTTTTTTTTCTAAGATGCATTGACATCTTTGCTAAGTCTAACATCTGGGTCATCCCCATGGACAGTTTCTCTTGCCAGGTCTTCCTTATTCTTTATATAGGTTATGTTTTCCTATTTCTTTACTGAGCTCATGGGTTTTTTTTTTTTACTAAATGAACTTTAAAATAATATATTCTCATACCTCTACATAAAAATCATCCTCTCACATAGAGTTTGTGTATACGTGGTGTCTTTGTGTGTGTGTGTTTGTATGCATGTGTATGTGTGTCTTTGTGTGTGGGTGTGTGTATGCCTTGGGCATCTTGTGTTTGCTTGCTTTATTAGCTTCACGAAGCTACTTTCATAATACCGCTCATCTCAGAACACGAAGCTCTAACGCTGCTCATATCTTCCTTCACATCTGCATTGGAGTGACAGAAGTTAAAACAGGCTTCTCCTAGCGTCGCCTTTACTAATCACGCTGGTGAGCTACTGTTCTCAATGGGCATCAATATCAGCTGCTAGTCTCCATACTTACAGGGAAATTGTTTTATTGACTAATATCCCCACAAGGCATAAGCTTCCCTATCACCTGATTCGATCAAAATCACAACTTTCACAAGGGTATATTTTTGAAGTCAACCTTCGAGGTTTGGTCTGATCCTGAAAGGGCCTGTTTTAGCTGTGCACTTGCCTGGTTCTCTCTGGAAGATCGACTCATGCCGACAGTTCAACTTGTAATTTTTGGAGTCATGGGTCTCTTCTACACTGTTTACCACTGAAGCTTCAATTTTTTTTTCAGGAGTATATCATTACTCCGAATTCTCCTATTCTCTGTTCCCAATAAATTCAAGTATTTAAAGTATGAAAATTTTATGTTTTTATGGTTAAACTCTCCTCCTCAGTAAAGTTAACAAGTCATTGTTTCAGAACCAGCTGTGGAACAGTTCCTGTGTCTCTAGGCTTTAGGGACAGGGCTCTCTGGGTGTCACAGTAATCTTTGTATATCTTGGTTTTTCTCTTCTTCCATGGAAATCTTGGGGCTGCTGTACTCCCTGCTAACCTTAGTGTACTCTCCACCCTAAAAGTGTGTCCCCAATGAAGAAAGACAACTTCGTATCTCTTAGGTACATTGCATGGAATTTGGCCTTTGTACAGCAGCACCGGAGCAAGATAAGAATGTTGACAGATAGTCATCTCATCCCAGCTCAGAACTGGAGTAGGGAAAGAGAAACTCAATCTTTATAGCCACACCTGCTCAGAAGGAAACTTTCTCATGTTGAGTGGTAGAGTGAAGAAGATAAGAAGGGAGTAGGCTATGGTTTATTATTAGAGATTTTCACTGGTCTTTGAAGCTATTCCTTAGATTATCTTGAATAAATATTACATCTTTTCAATGTCCTTTCAATTTCCAAATACTTTGTAAATTCAAATTTTAATATTTATTTTTACCAATTATGCTATTTTAATTGTTCAAAGAATCTATAGCATTCCAATAATTCTATTATGAAAATGGATACACACAAACACATACACACACACACAAAACTAGCTTCTATATTGAAAGCAGAAAATATTTTGACAAAGTTTTGTATTCCATGTCATTCACAGTGGTTCATTTTTCTGCTCAGAACTCACTCAACCGCTATAATATAAACAGATGACTCCTGTGTTCTCTCTAAAGAAAAGCTTCAGTGACAGCATTCAGTCACTGTGTGCAAAGCTGCATGCATACGACTGTAAGGAGAACAGTGAGCTTCCCCTTGTCTCTAGTCCTCTGGGATTCCATTGGCATTTTACCACCCCAAAGGGGATCTCCTGGCTAGACTTCCTGCCCTGGTAGAGTAAATACAGTCTGAAACTTACCCTTGTTCCTCATTGTCAAATCCATTCTCCTTCTTAAGGCCTGATAGAGGAGCAGAATGAAGTGTGTGCGTTCCATGGGTTGACTCATCTTGAATTTAACTTTTCTTGCAAATGGTGGGAGAGTCTACAGAATTCACTTGATTTTAGATCAGTGTGTGTGTGTGTGTGTGTGTGTGTGTGTGTGTGTCTTCAGAGCACTGAAGAGCAATCACAGGGCCTTGTGCATGCTAAGCATTGATATCAGCCAAAGCAAATTTTGTTTTTTCATCTTCCCCAAATATTTCTCTAAATCAGCATCTCCTATTCTTACACTCTCATCTATCATCTCTTTCCAGGAGATAACATGAGAGCTATTGTGACATCTAATGGGCGATGTCAGGTGCTATGACAGGTCATTTGCATATATTATTTAAGTTCCAAAACAAACATTATTAGCCTCATTTTTTTTAATTAGAGACACTTGAAAACCAGAAAAATCAAAAGATTTATACAAGGTCACACAATTAGTAAATAAAAGGACTCAGATTTGAAGCCAGGCAATCTGACTTATATTGCTGCCTTCTCTACCATTCTTTTCCACTATCCATCAGTGCTGGCCTGTAGTTCAGCTTTCTTCAGGAAGCCACTTCTGATCATTCAGTAAAGTATGATCCCCTTGGAGCCATCCTTGTGACATTTACATATTTCACTATATTATAATTTGTACCTTTCACACCCATATACTACTGCGTTATTGCACTGTAAAAGAAATGCTGTGTTTACTGATTTCATATCTCCTTTTGTGTTGTCCTATACATGCAAAATTCCTATCAACAGTGTTGCCAACATCATTGGAAAAGAAATCATCTGTAGAGGTGGATCCTTCTATGATATTGCAACATCCTGTATACTCCAAATTTGATCAAAGTTCAGATAGAAAACAACCCCTGGGACATCACCATATATGAAAAGTCATTCTGAGGAACATTGCTCAGAATATAACAATAGTATATTCAGGAAAAAAATCATTAGGAAAGACATTATTGCTAGTCTATTTGAATACAGAAAAGATCTCATATTTGCAAACCATTATTCAATTGTAGATTTGAAAATGTTTCCTGAGCTAGAAAGACAGCTCAGCAATAAGAGCATTTGATGTTCTTGCAGAGGACCTGGTCTCAGTTCCTAGAAACCACATCACAGCTCCCAAGCATCTGCTACTCCAGCTTCAGAAGGGCCAATGACCTCTTCTGGCTTCTAGTGTCATGAGACATGCATGGGGGTGTGCATACATTCATGCAAGCAAAACACTCATACACATAAAATAACTCAACAAATTTTTAAAAATAGAGCCATCTTGAAAGAAAAAAGAAAACCACTTTCTAAGAGGTTTGACTGACTTTAGTTTCATTTGATAAGAAAGTATTTGTGTATTTCCAGTAAAATGATATAATAATGAAACTATTGGTATCTAAACTATTTACCCATTATTTCATTGAGCAAACATCAATAAAGCTAGTGTGAACAAGTCAATATTACAAGAATTGAAATAGTTTGATGTCAAGTCTCTCCACTGTGACATTAAGTCCTAAAATGTGTTTGTCTCACAGATATTTAAACTCAGTTTTATCTATAAACCATATCAAGTACAAAGATAAAATGGTATTTCCAGCAGAAATAACAGAATATGATTTACCTAGAAAGATCTGTTAACTCTTTTTTGATTTTGATTTTTGTTTGTTTATTACTTTTACTAGAAACATACAAATGATTGACAGTCTTCAGGGTTAGTGTTTCAAGGAAATACCAAACATGGATTGTTACCTCACAAGAGCACAAAGGGCTGGTTATTCTTAGATATACTTACATGACTTGAGTAAGGCAATGAGTCTGAATTCATGATTAAGAAGTAATTAATGGAGCTGCATTTTGGAATCTTAAAATCATCTCATTCATTACTCAAACTTTTCACCAAATCATTTGTTGAGAATTTTTTCTTATATCAACTATTTTGTTATGGATTGTAAATCAAATTTATGCTTCTCTTTATCCTTAACAATGATCAAATTCCAAAATTTTTAGAGTAATTTGCTGCTTTTAAATGTGTTCTTTAAATTTTAAAGATCAAAAGTTGACAAATAAAGCTATCATAATACTTTTTAATGAAAAATTGTTAACCTTGGATTTTCTTTGGTATTTTCAGCAAAATAGGAAGCCACGTTTTTCTGATAAGCCCATCTTTGAGTCCTACCCGGAACCACCACTTTATGTCTTGGTTTTGACTTACATGGGATATGGAATTGGAACCTTATTTGGCTATCTCAGAGACTTTATGAGAAGCTGGGGAATAGAAAAATGCAACGCAGCTGTAGAGCGAGAAGAACAAAAAGTACGTATGTTTGCCCTCCCCTGGATCTGCGTCATGTCTACCTTTCCCCAAAACAGTGACTCGGGTACAGAACCCAGAAAGAATAACATGTCCAAGAATCATTCAGCAGAAATTTCATTCATATCCAGTTACTAATCCCTGTCTCCCTGTGTATTTGTGGCCTTGTTTGTTCACATTTATTAGAATATTATTAACTGCCGGGAAAAGAATTTAAGCTTTTTTGCTCAACATAATACTTAACTTATGATAATTCCATAGCATATATGATGAAAGATCATTTTAATGATGAGCGATCAATGTGAGAGACAACAATGAAAGTAAGTGCACATGGGAGGTAGTCTTCTGGTCTTCTAGATTCAGTATCATTTGTGCCCTACTCCAAAATAAGAACATGAATCTGAGTGAAATGTGACATTTCTTGTAGACAGAAATTTCTGTCACACCCAACCCCACAGCTGCTCAGTCCCAACGAAATACACAGAGGCTTATATTAATTATAAACTGTTTAACATATTAACTCAGCTCAGGTTTATAATTAACTAGCTCTTACAACTTAAATTAACTCATAATTCTTGTCTATGTTCAGCCACGTGACTTGGTTCCTTTTCTCAGTGAGGCATTCTCATCTTACTTCCTCTTTATCTGGCTGGTGACTGACTCTCTGCCTTTCCTCTTTTCAGAATTCTCCTAGTCTAATTGCCCCAGCTATACTTCCTACCTGGCTACTGGCCAATTAGCATTTTATTAAACCAATACAAGTGACAAATCTTTACAGTGTACAAGAGCATTATCCCACAGAATTTTCCCTTTTTTTCTTTTCAAAACAAGAAAACTGAATTCAATTTCCTTTGTTTAGCTTTTTCTTGACCATTATTCATAAAAAATTATAACCAACATGATAAACAAATACAAACATCCATAATCCATTTGGGGGGAATGTGGACATAGTTTTCTATGCTGCTCCCTGCTGATTGGGGGTGCTGGTAAACTTGTGGAAACTAAAAGAAAATTTAGGATTATGGTCAAGTCTTGCCTTAGTATTCTGTGAAGCTCAATCATCTCAGCCAGCAGCCTTAAAGCTGTTCTGGATGCAGAGCTCAGAAGAAACACAACCAAAGTGCTCTGAAGTGTTGGATCTCTGGGCCATCCATTCCCATTGGAGATTCTTCAGGGAGGCTTACTCAACCAAACCTTATTTTTCTTATCCCAGAATAAATCCAGTCTCGCATTTCCTATAGAAATAAAAACAAATCCTCTTCTCGAAAGTAACATATCTTTTGACATAAATTTTGAATTCAAGGAATTTTCAAAATATATAGATTGGGTTAATCAATAGCATATATAATCAAATGTCTCTTAGAAACTGTTGCTCCTTTTTCAGCAGGCAAACAATGGCAACACAATAACATATAGTATACAGACTCTCTGTGTTTCTTTTATCTTTATTTGGCTTTTTTCTTTGTCTTTTTTTATTTTTACTTTTTAATGTTTAGTTTTTTGAGACAAGATTCTGTGTACTTTTGGCTGTCCTGGAACTCATTCTGTAGACCAGGTTGGCCTCAAACTAACAGAGATCTGCCTGTTTCTACCTCCCAAGTGCTGGTATTAAAAGTATATACAACTGCAACCAACTACTCTTTTTCTTTTTTTTTTTTAAAGGACTTTCTCTATCCTTTTTCTTTTCTCTTCCAACCTTATGTATATATGTAAACACACTGTAAACCATTTAGAGGTCTCTTTTGTCTGAATTTGTCTTTACTGTATATTTCTATTTTTTTTCTGACCATGTGAGTCTTTAATCTGCTAAGAGATATGGCTAGGATTAAAGTTGTGGCTTTGGTGGCTGGCTCTGCCCTATTACTTAACTTTCTAAAAGTCTAGCTTCATGGCAGAGGTACTGGCAGGAGCCATGCTTATTGTCACAACTCTATGGAGTTTCAAGGTGCATGCCATCACCAAGAAGCCTAATGCCACCTGCTCTTAAAAACTATTTAAGTGTTTTGTGTCAGAGCCTCTTAAAAGAGCTCTGAGGTTTTTGCCACTACCACTGAGTCAGGAAGACTCTCTTAAAGGAGTTGTACCTCTGCTTGCCACGAGCAAACAGAGCCTACTTGAGAAAAGAGGATTACTAAAAGCTGTGCTAGACTTCATTCTTGTCTGTCTAGCATTTTAAAAAAACTTTCTCGGGTTTTATGTGTAAATTCTTGCCAAATGTTTGGGTGCCATTTGTTGACAGAATTTTTTATCCCACCTGGTCCTGCAGGCATTTAGTCCCAAAGAAACACACAGAAGCTCATATTAATTATAAACTGTTTAACCTATTAGCTCAAGCTTATTATTAACTAGCTCTTACAACTTAAGTTAACCCATAATTCATATCTATATTGATCCATGTGACTTGATACATCTTCTCAGTAAGGCATTCTCATCTTGCTTCCCTTACTTCTGGATGGTGACTGCATCTCTGCCTTTATTCTTCCCAAAATTCTCCAGTCTTGTCGCTCTGTCTATACTTCCTACCTGGCTACTGGCCAATCAGAGTTTTATTAAACTAATATGAGTGACAAGTCTTTACAGTGTACAAGAATATCATCCCACAGTATTTCTATTTCATCTAGGTCAGGTTTTCTCAAAATCTGCATTGATACATCTCACTCACTGGGTGATTCATCTGTTTGGAAAGCAGCCTTATGTGTTGGAGGAATTTAAAGAATATCCCTGGCCTCCACACACTAGATTTGCCACTTACGCTGACTGACACACATGGCAATGATCAAGTCACTCCGTTTAGAGCCATTTATGTAGATAATTTTTAAAACACCTATATTGCCTTGTTTCTGTACTGAGTTAGAGAATAAACTGAAAGATAATCAGAGGTTTACCATGTGTGTGTGTGTGTGTGTGTGTGTGTGTGTGTGTGTATAATCAGTTCTTTGAGAAGTTCACAGACATTTTGATCATATGTGCTTCTTCCACTAACTCCTTTTATTTTCACCCATTCCCTGCACACCAAACTTTGTGTCTTTTTTTTTTCTTTAACCCATCAAGTACAATTTGTGATGCCCAAATGTTCTTGGATATGTGGCATTTCACTGGAGCATGATCAAATTACCAGAAGCTATACTTTAAAATAAAATAAAATAAAAAAACAGACTTTCCTTCTTCCAGAAACTATCCATTACCAATAGTTTCTCCACTACCAGTGGGACTTCATGCCCATACACCCTCTCTGTACTAAAATTTGGTCCACTTTGACTTTGTACAGATCTGTGGTATGCTATTATATATGTGTAACTGCCCTGCTGTGTATGGAAGACACTGTTTCTTTGTAGTCATCAACTCTGGTTCTGTTTTGCTTCTTTATTTGTTTGCTTGTTTGTCTTGGCCTCTTCTTCCCCGGTGATCCCTAAACCTTGAAAAGAAAGAGGGAGGACCATGTAAATGTTCCTTTTATGGCTGAGTATTTTGCAGCCTCTCATTTTTTGCACCTTGGCTAGTTGAAGGTGTCTATGTCAATCACAATGCACTGCAAAGAAAAGCTTCTCTAATGAAAGTTGAGAGATTCTTTGGGTACAAGCTAATAAGAGAATTTCTACCTTGAAAGAACTAGCCATAAAAAAGATGCAACAAGAAGCATCAAAGAAGTAAGTAGTAGGCACTAGGAGAGGATAGTAGGAGAGTTTTGGAAAATACCCCAGCCTGAATGTGGTGTTGAGAAAAAGCTCCTGGGATGAACAAACTTAAATTAAGTTATGAATGTGGAAGAGCAAGTGGTAAGGCAAAGGGTGGGTATCCTTTAAGGATAGGACAGTGATACAAGTGTTGCAATATACAAGGAATCAAAGAATTCCAATGCTTGAGTATGAGGACAAGGACTGTGTGAAAGGCAAATGGGATCAGACTATACCTGTTTTATAAATCCAGGAATGTGTATTATGTGACAGTATTGACAAATTTCTGACAGAAAAAAAATGTATATTTGTAGACTTAGAAAGATTATTCTTTCTACACTATGAGAAATGAATTGCAGAAAATAACACTGATACAAAAAAATCCAAGTGAGACAGTGAGGATGGGACCAAGATAGTGACAACAGGGCAGAGATAAGAATTAAAGCCAAGAGATGTTTGAGAAGTGGCACTACGAATAGTCAATCTTATTTGGAGAAACAGAGAGATAAAGACCACACCTAGGGTTTTGGTGTGGGCAACTATGCATTCATTGAGATAGAAAACAAAGCAGAAAGATTCTCATAAGGGAAAGTGATTGATTCTTCTTTGACAAGTCTAGCTTGTCAAGAATTGGCAGCTGAATATCTGAAGAAGAACCTCAGGAGAAAACTCTCATGGTGGATCTTATGGCAACTCCCATGCTAGTCTTCAATCTAGCAATGTGTAGTCAAGGGAAAGATATATACAGGGTCTCTAGGGAAGTTCCAGAAGAGCATACAGACAAAAGAAAGATGAAATTAACTTCAGAGAATTTAATAGCTAGCAGAGATGGAATTCTAATTCAAGACCAGAAGAAAAGTTCTGTAAGGCAAAGGACACAGTAAATAAGACAAGACTGCAGCCTACAGAATGGGAAAAGATCTTCACTAATCCCACATCTGTCAGAGAGTTATCTCCAGAACACATAAAGTACTCAACAAACTAGTTATCAAAATACCAAACAATCCAGTTTAAAAAAAAATGGGATACAGATCTAAACAGAAATTCTCAACAGAAGAATCTCAAATGGCTGAAAGGCATTTAAGGAATTGCTCAACATCCTTAGTCATCAGGGAAATGCAAATCAAATTGACTCTGAGATAACATCTTACACCTGTCAGAATGGCTAAAATCAAAATTACTGAGGGCAGATTATGTTACAGAGGATGTGGAGTCAGAGGAACACTCCTCCACTGCTGGTGGGAGTGCAAACGTTCACAGCCACTTTGGAAATCAGTATGGCGGTTTCTCAGAAAATTGGGAATCAATCTACCTCAATATCCAGAGATCTTTGGACATATACTCAAAGGATGTTCAATCATACCACTAGGACATTTGCTCAACTAGGTTCATAACAGCATTGTTCACAATGGTCATAACCTGGAAACAACCTAGATGCCCTTCAATGG
The DNA here is from genome assembly GCF_950005125.1 of Chionomys nivalis. Classification (NCBI taxonomy): domain Eukaryota; kingdom Metazoa; phylum Chordata; class Mammalia; order Rodentia; family Cricetidae; genus Chionomys; species Chionomys nivalis. Next base: position 36,298,761 of record NC_080094.1, on the reverse strand, counting down.
ACGGATGTATAAAGAAAATGTACATTTACACAATGGAGTATTACTCAGTGCTAAAAAGCAATGACATCATGAAATTTGCATGCAAGTGGGTGGAACTAGAAAAAATCATCTTGAGTAAGGTAACCCAACCCAGAAAGACAAACGCAGTATGTATTCACTCATAAGCAGATATTAGATGTAAAGCAAAAGATAATTGGTTTACAACCCACAGTCCTAGAAAAGCTAGGTAGCAAGGAGGACCCTAAAAGGAACACATGAATTGCCCTAGGAAGGGGAAATAAATAAGATCTCCCAAGTAAACTGGGAGATGGGGGGAGGAAAGGGGTATAAGAATATGGGGGAACAGGATGGTCAACTTGGGGAGGAACTGAGAAGGAGAGCAATGAAAGAGATATCATGATAGAAGGAGCCATTGTGGAGTTAGGGAGAAACCTGGGAACAAGGAAACACCCAAGAATTCACAAGGATGACTGCAGCTAAGACTCCTAGCAGTAGAGGAGAGGGTGCCTGAACTGGCCTTCTCCTCTAATCAGACTGGTGACTTCCCCAACGATTTTAATAGTTGTTACTTGTCCCATTTGAGATCCTTTAGAAATTTAGAACCTTTCAGAGTAAAGTGTTATAATTATTAATGACTATATTCTTTGGATGTGATTTAGTCTTCCCAATCCTATCTGTAGTCTTACTCTTGATTTTTTAAATCCCCCGTGTATTTGTCAATATCCTTGCCTTGTATTAACAAACTATATAAATCACATCTTAAAGACTCTTCATCATAGCATATGATAGGCTATTTCCCAATAGCCTATGGTTCTTTTAGTAAAATTGAGCATTTGTGTCTTCTAAATACCATCACTGGTGATATATAGCACATAGCCTACTTAGAACAAACGAGTTATGGGCAAAACAGCTTCAGAAAAGGGAGCACATTTATAAACCGGCAGTGGAGATGATCTAATGTTTTCCTCAAAAACTGTACACAGATGCTTTTATTTTCCCCCTTTCCTTTCACAACCAAAATATAAGAACTGATTGACTCAGTTTTCCTATTATTTCTTTCACTTCTCCAAGTGGAATACTGGCCTAAATTTAATATTTGTTTGTTTTTACGCAGTTTTGATTTCTTACACAAATGCCCTCAACTTGATTGCAAAACATAAAGGCTCTTTTACTTGTTTGAATAAGAATACCCACCATGAGTTCAGATTTGAACATCTGGTCCTGAGTTGGTGGCCATGTTTCTGTTGTTCTACAAGGTATAGCCTTATTGAAGGAAGTGTGTCATTTGTGGGGAGAGTGGGAGAGGGCTTTGAGAGCTCAAAGTCTCACCTTACTTGCAGTTTAATCTCTGCTCTGTTTTTGGTGGGTCAAGACACGAGTTTGCAACTTCCTGGTATTATTGCAGTACCCTCCACCTGTTGCCAAGTCTCTTTGCCTCCGGACCCATAAACTAAATTAAACTCTCTCTTCCTTAAATGGCCTTGGTCATGGTGCCTTATCACAGTAAGGGAGAAGTGCCTAGCTCAGCTTTGATAATCTCCTTTACCCGGATTAACAAGGAAAAAAGAATACAAAGTTCCAAACTGCAATCCATGATTACAACACAGGCTCAGGACTCCTGATAAAATTATCAGTAGACTCAAGAAAGGAAAAGGATGCCAGTTTGGTATAAAACACTGTAGTTGAAACACTGCCTCCTCTCTGAGTGGTGTTGACACCTGATCAAAAACATGCCAGGCTTCTCTGGCTGCACCCACTTGAAACAAAGAATACTCAACAATTGGCAACTGTAAAAAAAATTATGTGAATATTCACATTTACATGAAATATAATTTGTCCTGTGTCATCTATATTATGGACCCAAAACAACAGCAGAATGGTCCTAAAGAGGCTTTCTCCTGAACAACGTGAAGGATAGGGCAAATTGAGTACCCAGGTGATATGGCAGACAAGGGTTCAGACACTGATCTTGCTGTATAGACCTATGAGGGTCTAGAGAGCTTCTTGTGGTAGCCTTAGAAACTGATTATATTAGCCTTCAGTTTGCAAGAGAGTAATATTAAAGTGGTGCTTTGTAGCCTTGGTTACTCATTGAAATCAATGAGTTTTAATAGAAAACCAATGCCTGGGCCTTACACACACACACACACACAAAAACAAACAAACAAACAAAAAAAAAAAAACCTCTGATTTATCTACTTTGAGGTGAAGCCTGAATAGAGGCATACATACAAGCGTGCTGGGTGATTTTACTACGCAGGCATAACTGTGAGTCCGTGATTTGGAAAAATAGTTCTCAAGTTTGTGATATGTACAGATTAGGGGATGATATTCATAATCTAATGAGGATTCCATAGCAACAAGATCTTTCGCTTCTAAACATGATAATAGGAGAAGCCAATGCCTGGTATTCTAGAAATTTTTCCCTGGAAGATCAGCCATCACCAGTATTCATGTGGTGGCAGCACTATCTCTTACTGTCCCTAGGTGTTCATCTCCCTTTCTCTGCCCAGCTAGTTTCCCTTCAGTTCCATGAAAGGTGGCCCATGTAGGTGTTATTTCCTGAAGCCCACCATCAGTGACTAACAGCTGAGGAGAGGAAAGAGTAAAACCTGAACACACATCCTAATCATCGGGGTAGCCCAAAGGGCTTGTCTTTATCGGCTTTCTCCCTCCAGGGCTGCCTCTAGCAACTGTACCCCATCCCAGCTATCAAGGCCTCAGTCACAAATTTTAAGCTCTCTCAGTTCCCTGTGTTCACTTTCTCCTGCCCCTATTCAGTTGGAATTTGATGGGCTCTAATACAAACTCTACTTGATATCCACTGTTGCCTAAGAGGACTGATTTCCCCTTAAATTCAGGGTGAATAAATTCCAGGTAGTTGAGTAATACCTGCCAATCACATTAGTATATTTAGTTACTGACTCTTAGGCAACTATTTCTTACATTCTGTACCCTCTTCAAGTCTCCAGTACCTCTTGACTTTTGTAACAATGACCTATTGCTGTGAAAACAAAAGAGAGAATCTACATTCTTACATCTTCATCCAGTACTACTAATTGTACATCTGAGCTTCCCCTCCAGGCCACTGTCTTCAAAAATCTTTCCCAGATCAGTAGATGGTGATTCGGAAAACCCAAGGACTCCTCACAAAAGTCTCCAAGTCATCCTTGGTGCTCCCCTTTATCTTGCACCCCAAGTCAAATTTGTCAGTAATCGTTGGTTGCCCTGTGTTCAAAATATGTTTATCACTGGATGACTGTTAGCTTTTTTGTTTGTTTTATTTTGTTTTGACCAATCATGCTGCGGCATGATTTTTCTATTTTCTCTTACCCAATGAACCTGATGTCCATTTTTTTTAACCTTATGATCCCTTCTCAACTGACAACCAACATGATTCCCAAGTCAAGCCATATCCCATCTTTGTACAGAACTAATGTATGTACAAGTCACTAGCCAAAAAGCAAACCTGGAGGGTTCTCTGCAGAATGTGATCCCCTCTTCTGTATATAATTCATGTTCTCTACCATGCTCCCTTGACTTACTCTACTTCAAATACTAAGACCTCCTTACTCTTCCTCAAACTCTATCTGCTCAAACTACCAGTCTCAGGGATTTTAATTTCCATTTCTTTTGTTCAGGAATTGTCTGTACAGCTCATATCTGTCTTACCTGTAACTAAAAAACAAATAACAGCAAGATGATTCAATAGGTAAAATGGTACTTGCCACCAAGTCTGAAAATCTCAGTTAGTTCCATGGGACACACAGTGGAAGAAACAAATCCCTCAGAAAGTTCACACACACACAAAAGGTAAATTTAATGTGTGTTTGTTTGTGAGTGCATACCTTTAAACATAGTAGAAATGACTAGCAAGTGAAAATTTAATCTCCTCATAAGGGCTTGTTCCCATGCATCTTCTGCCTCAAAAGCAAACCCACTCTTCTAAGGTATATCTAATAGTATGTAGATAGGCTGGAAAAGAACTCCAAAAAACATGAAAGCTCTATTTATCTTAGAAAATTAGTTCATTGGTAAAATCAGATTTCAACTTTCTACAGAGAAGGCAGCATTTCAATTCTTTGATTGTTCAGAATTACTTTGGTTATTCTGAATTTTTTTGTGCTTCCAGATGAAATTTAAGGTTTTATTATATTTATGTGAAGAATTGCATTAGAATCTAGTAAGAATTGTGTTCTAGTAGAATGGCCATTTTTACAATAGTAATCCTAGTTCTTAGGTATGGGAGGTCGTTCCCTCTTCTTACACTTCTATGTCTTAAAGTTCTTTTTATTCTAGTTCTTCCTTAATTAGATTTATTCCAAGATTTCTTCTAGATTAATATCAATGAGATTTCTTTCCTAATTGCTAATTTCTCAGCATGTATACAAGCTACTGACTTTTTGTATTAGTTGTATATCCTGTTACTTTTCTGAACGTATTTAGCAGTTGTAGAAATTACCCAGTAGAGTCTTTAGGGTGTTTTATGTATAGAATCATATCATCTCCAAATAAGTAGAGTTTTGTCTCTTTCCTATTACACCCATTTTATCTCTTTTTCCTTTGTACGGAGAACATTTAAGATCTTCTGTTTTATCAAATTTAAAACACACAGTACATTATTATAAATATAGCCACCCCCCTGTCCACTTATTATCTAGAACATCCCGCAAAACTCAAACTCTGGGCTAGCTACAATATCTAATTTATGTACTGATGTTTTCTGACATTCTGTCACTTTTTCTGTGAAAGCTGTATCATTTTAAACTTATCATATAATTTAAGAGAAAACAAAATGACTGACATAATGAAGAAGGATCAATAATCTTTTGTATTTATGGTTTCAGGCGGAATTCACTCTTTCCCATATCCCCAAATGACTGTGTCCTTGTTGTCTCTATTACACCAAGCTCTTTACATCAGAAACAATAAATAAATAAATAGACAAGTAAGCCAAGTGACAAATCTGAAGATTGTCCTCCCTCTGCAATAAGTCCTATCGCGATCACTGTCTTTGGAATACTAAATCTTCATTAAACTAATTTGCAAAGCAAGAAACAGTCTAAAAAATTATGACACTGGAGAGGTAACAAATTGTATCTTTCCCTTGTGAAAGCGTGAAAAGATGTTATGGCTCATCACATACACTTACAGATTTTAATAAGAAGACCTGTTTCACGGCTACTAGAGGAATTGAGTGATTTGAAGTTGTTGACTGTAACCAGTGGAGTGGCAAATTTACATGCAATAGGAAGTTCCTTTCATGTGTGTTTATGAGCAATTTTTTCCTACACAAAATCATAATTTCCCCCCAGAGAAATCATGTCATTGTCACTGAGCAGCAAAATGTGAAATAACAGAAAGGAATGTGACTGAGGTACAGCCGCTTGCCATCAAAGTGTCATATTCTCTGCATCTTTTTCTAGAGTCAACCAACTCAAGGAGTGAGTAGGCAAATCAAAAGCATAGAGAGGTATCGCACAATGGCTTTCCCGTGGTCCTTTCTCAGGAAACTAGCTCCATGCAATGAGGAAGAGCAGAGAGGATGACAACGACAATGAGAAAGTTTATTCCCCATTATTCAGCGCTTTCCCATTGACTGTAGGATAAAGCTGAATCTCCTCAGACAGCTGTGTAAGTCTCTCTCGCGCTATTCCTTGGTGGCACAGCAGCCTTATCCACACTGTAGGGAAAGTTAGAAGGTAGGATAAGAAAGGTATTCAGAGGCCACATGAATCTTAACGTTGGTTTTGCCTTTGGATGAGGTGAATTCTGAACAAAGAACAACAGATGTACAGATGGTTTATTCTCACTCATTCTCCTCCAATGCTCTCCGTATTTCTAGCAAGCAAGCCTCCTCACATTGTGTAGCCTACTCACTTATATTCTTGCCCCTCACAACCTCATTCTACCTTAAGACCCCCTAGAAGGTTCGTTTAACATAAAGTTCCTCCAACAAGTTGTGGATTTCTCTCTTGCTCTATCACTGTGAATATACAAAGCACTTGGCTCAGGCCATAAGTAAGGCTTTTGTGTTTTCTGCCTAACATCAACTATATGATAAAATCATAGATGTTTTGGTTTGAACCTCTGCTCATTGCAAACCTTTAAATTCATTGGTGACATTTTGTACAAGAGCATAAGTAGCTACCTCTCCTACAAAAGAGGCCCTGCCCCCTCCAAAACCTTGTCAGCTCAGTTTCTGGCACTCAACATGCCGCAGCTCTCTGCCGACCACAATTTGGCAGGTACTTCAAATTGTTTCCTCAAATCACTATCAAGCTCCTCATGATTAGTAAAGACTCCTACCATCACCCACATCCACCTACCCTGAAAGCACAACGCATGAGGGTATTTAGATTCAAAAATCAATATTAATATCTCAACTATCTTCCCCAACAGAATTGCTTGAGTATCAATACATCCCAACCCAACAACTGGGATTACCCCTTTTTAATGGACAGTAAAGAAACTCCTTGTCTGCCATTTTCTCTTGAATTGAGTTAGCATCTTTGTTAACCTTTTTTACTTGGAACCACCAATGATTGAATCTAGGAGCTTCTATCTAAAGTCTACCACAGCGATACCACACCTGGCACTTGATTCTATTTCTTATTTTCTGGCAGAATCACATTAAGTTGTTGAGACTAGTTTTGCATCTACTGTGCAGCCAAGTCAGGCTTTGAATTTTCAGTCTTCCTAACTAGGCCTCCTAAAAAGCTGAGGTTACAGGCATGTGCCACAGAGCCCATATTTTTTCACAGATTCTTTAGGCATGGAGGCCCTACAGTTTTGTGAGCTCCCTCTGCTCCCCATCCACTTGTTCTTGCTCAACAAAAGTCCTCTTTGTGAATAAAGCAGGATCTTTCATTTCTCTTAGATTTCAGCTGCAAATAAGATCTTTTTTAAAAAGAAAAAAGAAAAGAAAGACCAAAAGTAACCTTCATTCTCCACTTCTGTTGTAACAGGATTTTGTGCCGTTGTATCAGGACTTTGAGAATTTTTATAAAAGGAACCTTTACATGAGAATCAGAGACAGCTGGAATCAGACGGTTTGCAGTGTCCCAGGGCCCCACATTGACATAATGGAGAAAGTGTCTGATGACTATAACTGGACATTCAGGTGAGGCAGCCAGCTGGGAGGGTTTGACGGGTAAACACTCAGGTAAACTCTAACATAGACACAAGTTGCAGAACTGAAAGCTAAGGTGTGGATGAGGCTCATCTTCACCTGCTCATCTCTTTGCAACTTCTCATGATATGGTGGAAGAAAAAGGGATTAAATTACATTGTAATTAAGGTTATACCTGTGCACAGTACAGACAGTCAACCTGAAAGAGCCTTTGTCAACTTCCTTGTCAAATTGTACCTTTCTGCTTTCTCAAGGATGGACTCGGTGATGACTGTGACCTTTTTACCTTAGAACGTTCTGCAGTATTTTCAACCAGTCATAAAATCAACCATTCAGGGAAAATCAGTGCCTAGTAATACACTGGGGACCAGGCCATTTCACTAATGTTGTGCCTCACCTTACTATCTGGTTATATTCCCAAAAAAAAAAAAAACCAGCACACATTAAAATGGGAAAGACAATGTCAGGCTTGGGCAAACTGAAGTCTTTGAGGCAGTAGAATATCAAAATGAGATAGTACTGTGTGTTCACTTGCTTATCTCCCTATAGACACACTGGAAAAGTTATTAAAGATGTTATCAACATGGGCTCCTACAACTATCTTGGGCTTGCAGTCAAATACGATGAGTCAATGAAGACGGTAAAGGATACTTTAGAAAAGTATGGTGTAGGTGTAGCCAGCACCAGACATGAAATGGGTAAGTACAGGATTTTGTCCTGTCAAGTTTCAGAGTCATGGTACTACATATCAAATTATGATTGTGTTGATGTTGTATACCTGAAATGAATGTGATGAAATTGAAGACAAAAGAAGGGGGGAAAGAAAGAGGAGAAGGGCAAGGATGAGGAGGATAAGGAAGATGAGGAGGAGGAGGACAAGAAGGAGGGGGAGAAGAAGGGATATAAGCATCTTTTTTAAAATGTCAGTCATCCTGTTCTTGTCATCCTTCAGGACATCCTTTTTCTTTCTTTACCCTCATTTTTTTCCTAATAGCATTCATCACTGATTAAAATAATCTTGCTGTTGCATTGTATATGCATATATGCATGTTTCTACTACTCAGGTGGAAATAGCCTGAGCAGAGGGAATGCTGTACTAAATGAATGAATGAATGAATGAATGAATGAATGAATGATAAATTATTGAATATACAAAATGGAGCACACTATTTTCTTCTCTTTTGGAAAAGAAAACAACATTTTTTTCTCATAGAAAGAGTAAAATTTATGGAAAAGAAATGACACTTAAGATACTTGCTTTTTAAAGAATTCTTTACAACTCTTGACCATGTTTTTTATTATGTAGCATTTCTTTTATTTATTTTATTCTTTAAGAATTCCTGTGCTCTGGGAAGCCTGTGTGGTACTATTCCCATAGTCTGAAGACAAAAACTCAGGATTATGGGATCTGGGCGATAGACTCTGCAGGATTAATAGCCCACCCCACATTTCAGTTCATGCCAGCTTCTTTACTGCCTGTCCAGGGACCAAATGCAGGGTTCACCAGCTTGGTTCAGGCCTACCTAAGATCACAGGGAAATCTGATCAATGAGATTTACAACTATTGTAAGACAAATCCAAAGCCCCTCTCAGATAACCATTTGGCAAATGGGTTTTAAAAACAGTTCAGTTATCTAGAAGGGAGAGATGACTATACCCTTAGCATTATCTTACTATGTCCATAGATATTTTAAGTGTAAGTATTCAGATATGTGAAACAAATAACTCAAATTAAAACAAATGCCTTTTTAATAATAAATTTCAATTTAATTACATCTTAAACGCTATATTAATTCTTTGAGAATTTTATAAAATATGTTTTGATCACATTCACCTCAACTCTTCCAAGGTATATGCCTACCCCCATACCTCTGTGACTTCCCTTTCTCTTTTAGCTTTACTTAATAACCATTGACAGCATTTGTGCTGTCAATACACCCTTGGGTGTTGAGCCATCCACTAGCATGCGGTCAGCATGCCAGGAGTCATCTCCTTAAAGACAACTGATTCTTCCTTCCCCAGAAGACATTAACTGTCCCTAGTTCCTCAGTTAGGAGTCAGAGGTCATGAACGCCTTCCCTGTCCATGCTACAGTGTTCGCTGACTTGGTCTCATGAGTCTCTTTGCCAGTAACGGTAGCTGCTATGAACTTTCTGATGGTTTTGCTCCAGTCCTGCTTGATATCTGGCTTTTAGCATCTTCAGATCCCTCTTCTGTGGTAGCCCCTGAGTGAAGAAGACTCAGGGGAGGGATGTGATACAGATGAACCTTTTGTGGTTGAGCATGCTCTTTGAGCACTTTTGAGTTTTTACATCAATCCCTATCCACTGATGGTTTACCATGAGACTTGAGAGCTGCACTGATCTGTAGGTAGAGAGATATGAATTTGTGCGCAGTTTTATACTATATCCATTTAGCAAAAATAATAATAGTAGATTGACCTCGGGGGCTGAAAACTCTTCCTGGCCATATTTCATGTGAGGCTTGTATTTCCTGCTATGAAGAAGGTCTTAAGTCCAAGCAGAAAGCATTCACTATTTAACCTATGAGTGTAGCTTGCTGCCCCAGTCTATATTTCAGTTCACAGGGTTCACAGTTGGGTAAGACTGCTGCTGACTTTTCCTCCAGTAGCCTGCATAGCACCTTCCAGTACTGGGAGAGCTAGCCAGCAGAGAGGAGGCTTCCTAGTCATTACCAACTTGATTTCTCTATCTAATTTGAGCAATATATGTGTTGTCTTCAGCAATAGTAGGCAACCAAGAGCAACGACAACAGATTGTATTGTTTTACAGTTTCCGGATCACCTTTGACCAGCAACACATGGGGATTTATCACAAATCTGACTGGCACGAGGATTTTTATTTGGAATCCTGTTGCTTCTGGGATGAATATAATTCCCTAAGCTGGATAATTCCAACAACTAAACTTTTTCATATGAATATATATTCATATATATGTATATATATATATGATGCTTATGAAATAATAGGCTTTTCCAAGCATTTTCAACCTTCAGTGTTAGATTTTATCCACAAATACAGTGGATATTTGGCTCAATCTCCAAAGCCAATCATGGTTACTCATATTACTTAACAAGGGATTCTTATTCATTTCCATTTGGCATTAGAGCTAGGGATGTAAATGAAGTAGCATTGTGTCATGGGACAGAGGCAGTTCTACTCCACTTAGACCAGAGATACCCATAATGTTTTGTTTGATGATGTATCAAACACTAGAGGAACACCTCCAGCTTGTAGAAACACAGAGGGACTTCTTGGGATGTTTCTTCAAGAGTTGGTGACATTAGTACTAGGGTTGAATATAATCACGTCAGAAGACAGTCATGAAGAACACCTCAACTCAGTAAGAGAGAATATCTCTTCATCGTAGTAGACAGAAACCGAAGGAAAAAGGCTGGATACAATGATTTGCTGCCAGAAGAAGCCACCCACAGACAGATCCCTGGTTGTGCAGATCAGCAAATGCAGAGAAATTAGGCAGGACTAAGTTTCATTTGGTGTTCTGTCTCCATACCAATAAATGGAGAAAGAATACTGCTCTTAGTGTTCTATAGGATCTGTATTAGTAATGTATATCATATATTATATCATATATAATATTTCTTAATAACCTATATTCTTATACTATTTCATACCCCCAAATCTCTTCAATTCATCTGTCTGAGTCAAGTTGTAGGACAGAAATTTTAACAGTTTTCAAGCAAATAATTAAAGGCTCAAGGATATCTATAGTAATCATAAAAAAACAGGATGAAATATGAACCGAGGATATCAGTGATGGAGTAAATAAATTATAGGGATTAACTGAAATCATTCTGCAACATAAAAAACAATGTTAAGATGCAAGAATTACAAATATCATTGTTCTGAGAGCCATTCATCTAAAAAATTTTCAAGTAACTGGATTGGAAAACATGTTTTGTACTCTTAAAAAAACGTTTAATGTTGTAAACTGAGTAACAGCAGATCTGCCCCATAAGTGAAAAAGACATATTTTACATTTCTAGTGAGTTCAAATTGATTTGGACACTCTAAGGACTGCCGGACACTAGATGGCATGACTGACTTTCTCAGAGTACAGGGGTCTTTTACTTTGTTTAGGACAAACACATATGCCTGAAAGATGATATCTGTCAATGGGAAAATGACAAGCAGCTAAGAGACACCCAGAAAATCAATGAAGTGAGTCAGTTTTGATTATTGAACATATCCTGACACATGTTGCTCCCCCTATCTTGAAGCCAAGGAAAGGTTAAATTAGTAGAAGTTATAGAGAAGCCTTTATTTAATTTCTCTTCACTTCCCATGCTAGCTCCACAAAAATGTGTGATTTCTCTCTCATCTTTCTTCCCCTGCACACAAAAAGGCGACAACCGGATGTACAGTAGAAGTACATCATTTGCACGTAACCGGCAAACCCTATGCACTGCTGCACCCAATAGCGCTAATAGTCACAAAGATCATTAGAGCACTATTAAGTGCTCTAACTCACAAGTTCGCAATGGAGACAGTGCTTAGAATGCCACAAGGCAATGCCTATGCTAACAAGAGCTCATCTCACCTTAGTGATCTGTCCACTCTTGAAAAGAAAATAAAAAGCAAACCACCTGTTTAGTTTAAGCACATGCTCACTTGGGGACATCCCTTCAACTTTAATTGCACCTTTCGGTGTAGACACGAATGCTTTCATTTTTCAGATCTTCAGAATGAACACATCTTATTGACATAGGATTCCACAGAAAAGGATATATTGGGACATATTTCACACCTAAAGGTTCAACTGCAGTGTTAGCATTACCAGTAATGTGCAACGTGCTGAAATCTGTGTTCAGTCCCCTTAACCATTAGCATGTAAATACTCTATCTTGCCTCTGTAACATAGCTTCCTGACCAGTCCTTGTTCTTGAATTCCAGTTATCAAGTGATCTTATGCTTCTTGCCAAGGGGGTTGATACTTCATATAGGAAATGTGTAGTTTCATTAATTCAAGCTTCTGAAGAAAAGACCAGCTTGGAATAGCAATATGTCTAAATTCAAACATTTTTTAAAAAAATAAAGCTTCATCTATTCAAGTTTCCCTGGGAATAAGTAGTTTCTAATGAATTTATATCAAGTGGAGATCCTGTTTTTTGTTTTTTTTTTAAGAGACCTCAGTGGTAGGGTACTTTTCTAGCATGCACAGGTTCTACTACCACAAAAGATGTTTTTAATGAGCACAACTTTATGCAAATCAATGCTACAAACATGTTTATAAACAACTGGTTTCATTATATAAGTTACGAAGATTCCCACTTCAATTATTTTGCTATATAGCAAATCCATTGTTCATAAATGCTGTCAGTTCCTTTTAGGATAAATTATTGCAAATTCTGATTAATGAAATGTCCTTGCATTACTCTCAAGCCACTTTAAGGGTCCTTGTAAGGTGAGGGGCACTCTCAGAAAAATTGAGAGTAGAAAAGTGAAAATATATCTTGGTTTCTGAAAGCGTTTTGGCAATTCCCTGAGACCTAAGAGTCCTGACAAGGTAATTGTCCTTCCTCTCACAGCATTAGGAGTTACACCCAAACCATATTTCAACAAGCACAGATATCTCCAAAAGTGTGGAAACTGGCCTTGCAGGTTCAGCAGAATCAAGCAAGTATAATAATGTCAAATGCAATATGCCAATAATTTTACATCAGTACAGTACATGCCCGAAAAGAGATACCTGGGAAGAAAACCTGGAGAGTCCCAGAAGTTGACAATTTGCAGATTAACGTCTTCCTCCTCTCTACTCCAGAAGATAAAACACACAGTCCAGGCGTAGTTGTGACTTGCTGCTCAATACTGCTAGGAAATCAAAACTAAGAATAATTCTCCTAGGTATAACTAAAGAGTGCATTGCATTATACCAGATTTCTCACAGCTAAAACCAGAGCCCTACTCATTTGATGGTCACTAAGTAATCCAGGGATTTTCTAATCTATACTCCTGCAAATTAAGGGTAATGTTTTCAGTTTTATCCTTTTGACAAAAAGGATAAGAACTTGTGACACAAGAGAAATATCTGAAATTATAATTCTGGTATCCATAAATAAGGTTACACCCACCACTACCTCCAACTCCTTCTAGTACCATCCACTCCATATCCCTCCCAGTTTTCTGTCTCCTTGAGTCAGAATGGCCATCATCAGTAATACAAATAGTGGCGTCTATATGGTGAAGGAGGAACATTTACAAACTGTGGTAGAATGTAGACTAGTGTAGCTACTATAGATACCAGTCTGGAGGTTTCTCAGAAATCCAGACATAAAACTATCATAGAACCTAGCATATACCAAAGGCCATTATATATCACTACAGAGATACTGGCAGATCCGTGTGCACTGTTGCTCTATTTGCAATAGTAAAATCAATTTATCCTATTAACTGATAAACAGATAATTAAATATAGAATTCATAGACAGTAGAATTTTACTTGGATGTAAAGAAAAACAAATTCACAAAATTTCCAGGCAAATTGATGGAACTGGAAAAAAAATATACTGAGTGCAGTAACCTAGTCTCAGGAAGACAAACATTACTTGTTATCTCTTATATGTGAAACTCACATTTAAATCTTTTGTTTTGTATATTTAATTTGGAATATATGTGGAAATCAAGTCATTAGATATGGGACCTTCAAGGCTGATGATTAGGGAAGGGAACATAGTAAAATGTGGGTAGAATGAAAATAGAGAGAATCCTGGAAACAGAAAGATTCAAACATGGAAATGGATGGGAGTGAGAAAATAAGAGAATGGGAAAGACTTAACTGAAATGAAATGATAGGGGAAAAAACTATGCAGAAATCTACATCTTGATAGTATAATACAGGTGGCATGGAAGGACAGGAGGAAATACTCCAGGGTTAAAGATTTAAGTGAGTACGGAGATTGGGAGATAAGAAAGAACAAAGGATAGGAGGTAATTTAACCAAAACTGCAAATTTTGATTAAAAAAAAAGATCCATTGGTTTATAAGTTAATTTTTAAGATGTAATATGTCTTTAAAGGAATTGGAATAGATCTATTCTGCCTGGGAGGACTGTACTGCTTCCTAGGAGACATGAATTACTAAATGAAAATCTCAATCAGGGAGTTTATTCCTGTGAGTTAGGGAGAGAGGCCCTGAAGTATCCAGAACAACACAGGATATTGCCATTGCTTTTAGTTGCCCATCAAAACTAAATGGTAAGACCTTATTGCTGAAGACACCACTTAGTATGGGATTCAGGACAGAGAAATCAACCTTGACTGTCAAGAAAACTTTCTCCTTGCTGGCTAGCTTTCATAGTGCTGAGAGAGTCTAAGTACACCGCTGGGAGAGAAAAACATCAACGGTCTCACCCACCACCAGGTCCTGGATGCTACAGTTTTGTTTCTATTTTTTTCCTGCCAGCACTAAGGACTGAATCCACAGCCCTCCACATGCAATGCAAATATTTTACCAACTAAGATATGTCCATAATCAGAATTTCTTGTTTAAGGAATGTATTCTAGAGGCCCTACACACACACACACACACACACACACACACACCACACACAGGCACAGGCACATACATACACAGGGGTTACTGTGTTAGTCAATGAGCATATTAATTTGTTTGATATTTTCACTGCCTATATGTACATCAAAATATCATGATTATATATAAAATTACAAAAAGTAATCTGTTGCAAGATAGTGTCCTCTATATATGGCAGACAACAGAACCCATTAGATGTCAACAATACAGTTGCCTAAATAAAACTTGAAAAATAAACAACACCAATTGGCATGCTAACAAGGATGGGGAAAATCTCTCAAGGCTCCATCCCTAGATAAAGATCTGTAGGCAATTAATGGTTACTGAGAAGGAGAGATCAGTCTTCCCATGGCTCTTCAATCCCAAAACACATATGCATACAATCAACATCAAATAAACTCAGCAAGTTGTATATGTAAGTGTGTGTGTGTGTGTGTGTGCGTGTGCGTAAAACAATAACTAAAGAATAAAAGGTCATTAAGTTGAGAAGAAATAAACGGGAAACTTGAAAGAATTGGAGAGAAGAAAGAAGGAAGAAAATTGTGGCAAAATAGTACTTATGTATGAAGTTCTCAGAAAATGAAAAAGCAAAAAAGAGAAATAAAAAATGAGAACATGAAGTGAAGGAGACATCATTTGGTCAGTGTAATGGCTCTTCTCTCATCAATATCATTTGCTATGAAAATGTGTCATAGTTGTACAACCATGCCTCTCTTAGACATTTTACCGGCATCAGATTCTAATTATCTGCTAATGGTTTAATTTAACAAGATGTGGTAAGTGTCTTGTTTAAAAAGTCATCCAGAGTAGGTGTGCAGATCCAAGTGGCTTCTTCTGTTTGGCTCTGAATGCAGGCGTCCGACAAGAGATCTGGTTTCTCGTCTTCCTCTGAATGTTTGACAAAATGTAAAGTAAATCAAGAGGCAATATAACCCCATAAACTTCAAGTATAAGAATTGGGTACTCAAAGATTTCTGTGTAATGCCTAAAGCCAGATTCCTTTAGGCAAAAGAACTGATGCAGGCTTGAATATAGGAATCCTCAATGTACGCAAAGTGGCACAGATGTGAACTGATAACACAGCACCATTGAAACAGACAGATGGGGAGAGCTGGCAGGTTTTCGTGGTAAATAACACCCTGTGCTGAGGCCAAGTCTAGAAACAGTATGCAAACAGGCTATTATGAACCAAATGTGACTAGTCACAGTTAGGGAAATAGCTTCACACATGAGACAGAGGAATAATTGGTTACTGTGAAATGGACTTCTCAATTATACCCCATACTCACTGCTATCAATCAACATTAGAATGTCAGTATGAAAGCCAGAAATCTCAACATTCTCACTGAGGGTGAGCCAGTCAGTATCACTAAAACTCCAACACAAGCATGTAGTCCATGCCCAGAATGTTGGTCGTTTATCCTGAATGTACTTTTTGTTCACTTGAATTATGGCAATCAACTCCATGTTTGTCATCTGAAAATATCACTTAGTGAGCTTGGCAAGAGGGTAGATCCAGTTCATATATATTCTTTTATTCACAGAGCAAATTTTAGTACCCTGCTGGATAAATAAAGCATCAAAGTAATAACAGGAGTCAAAGTATACATAACACAGCAATTTGTAGAGCCACTGACATCAGCCAAATAAAAGCTATTGAGAATTTGTTTGTTCATTCAACTAGGACTACAGTTAGACTTTATTAGGATTCATAAATGACAGTGTTTCTATATGAAAGACAAACTGTTGAACATTACTTCTAAAACCACCAAGTATTTGAACCTCCAGCTGCAACTTAACATCTTTCCTGGATGGAGTCAAGCCTGGTGTCTGGAGAGAGGAAGCATATCTACTTCCTGCTGACTTCTTCACTTCCTGGAGTCATCCTTCACTTTGAGGAATAATAAGAAACCAACACTTAATTAGTTCAAAAAAAGCCTTATTTTTTTACTAATCCATAAAGAATTACTTGTATTGGGCAACCTCTAAAAGTCATGTCTTTGTACATGTACATCCCTCAGTGGCTTGGCTGTCTGTTTGCCTCGCAGCATGTCCCATGCCATCGTAAGGACTTGCAGTGATTCAACTGTTGTAGCTGAGCATGTGGGATAGCAGGTTTAGAATGAACAAAGGTTGAGATTTATCTTCAGTATCTGTTCACATACGCCTGGGTGATTTGGTTGTGACACAGTTACTCATTTGATCCCCTGGGCAGGAATAATTTATGAGGAAAGTTACTCAGTTGGCCAATTTTGGTGCCTTATGTCTTGAAGCAGATTTTCTAAATATTGATGTTTGCTCCCTAGTTACCCTGTTGCTTCGGCCCTGCGTAGATCTTTGATCTTCCTAATTTTTTATCCTCTACTCTTGGCTCATGCTTGTCTTCACTCTCCGTAAAAAGACTCCATACAGCTCTCGATACATACTGAATGTCAGCATCAGGAGAGGGTATTTTGTTTTCCTGACTAAATATCTACTACAGTATCACAGGTTTTACTTATATGAGCATTCTGACACTGTAAGCATCTGTGAAAGGCATGGGTGACGTGTGCTCGTCTACACCCTGTGTGCTCCTTCTGTAATAGAGATTTCTCCACATTTCAGAATCAACTTAGAGCAACAACAATCATCACGGGATAACAATTACATCATCTCCAGACTAGTTATTCTAGGGCAGCTGAGAAGGGCAGCAGAGAGTGCTTCACATGTTAGGTGGATATGAGAAAGTGAGTGGGAGCCACTACTCTGAGGACACCATTCTCTATGGGAGAAAAGCACGTGTGCAATGTCAGGAGAGCCTAAATCCTATCTCCTCATCTCTTACCATGTTTCGGGGGCAGTAGCCAGAGACCACTCAGCTGTTAACAGCAGATCTAGGGCCAGAATCCACTCTCCTAACTTTTGATTGCTTACTCCTGGGACCATCCTCTTTGGAATACAGTGATTCTAATTAAAAGTGAATCCAACAAATGATCATGTGCTCACATTTTCATCTTCAAAGCTCATTTATCCTTTTTATTGTATAACGTATTTGATGATATAACATTTTATATCAAAATTTCAACCTTTTAGTAAATTTTACTATTGTTGTGTGTGAGAGATGCGTTTGTGTAAATTCAGGGATAACTCTGTGGAGCTGGTTCTCTCTTTCCACTGAATTCTGGGACATGAACTCAGATCATTAAGTTTGCGCAATAAATGCTTTTATCGTCCAAACCATGTCTCCAGTGTGACAATTTAACATTTAACTGCTCCACTGAGCCTTAAGTAAGAATGACTGTACTGTAGCTTGTTTCTAATAACTCTAGGGATAAATGAATTCATGTTTGAGAAGGCCACCAACTAGTTTATGTGTAATACTGTGATTTCTCATAAAGACAAATGCTGTTCTTCAACTATCCTCCTCAATATTGCATACAAAAATATTAAATCATTGAACTGACTGCTTAATATTTTCTAAAAGTGTATCTTTAACAATTTTGCCATAATAAATGAGTTAATTTACTAGTGAGCATAGAATTTTGATATTCCAGTGTGAAACATAATATATATTGGTAGTTACACCGAGGGAAGCATGTTTATAATGATCCTAAACATTGTAACAACATTGCGCACTCTTAGATCTCAAAAGCAGCTCTTCCAATGCTGTGGGTACAAGCTCCATCTCATCACTTGTGTGTTTTTCTGTTCTAAGACGTGAATTTATTTATTCCCTGAGTTGCCAGAAGCAACACACAGCACAGTCATTCTGACTCAAGGTTTGCAGGGACAGTTATAGGCTTAAATTGTCACACTGGAGAGATGGCTCAGTGGATAAAGTCATTTATCATGCAAACATAATCAAATCTATTATCGAGGAAATATGCCAAATAAAGATATAATGCAAGAGCTGTCGTTTTTAATTTTCTAACAGCCAAATTATTATTTAAACGTATAATCAATATAAAATTTCTTGGTATTATTTTTTTACATTCATATTACATCTCAGTGTGCACACTAAATTTTCCGTGACTGGAGTCAAATGAAATCCTATTAAAATACTGACACTGTTTAGTAAGAAATATTTCTAAGTACTTTAATTTTAAGGTTAAAATGAAAGTAATGAAATTCAAATATAATTTAGAATTCAGTTCTTAAATTTCACTGACTACACATCGCTAGTAGCTATGATGCTGGATCTAGAAGATGTAATGATTAAAAGCCAAATTCAGAAAGTATTAAACTGTGCTACCAGCAAGAAGTAATATGATTAAAGTATTTAAGAAGAGATCAGTAAACAGTGATATAAAAGGCTATGGGCCAGGCATGGTGATACACACCTGTAATCCTAGCACTCAGGGAGTTGAGATAGGAGGCTCACTAAGTTGAAGGCATCCAGGGCTACGTAGTAAGAGGATGTCGATGAAAAGAAAGAGAAAGAAGAAAGAAGGTGGTGGGAAAATGAGGAAGTAAAGGAAAAGGGAGGTGAGGAGGAAGACAGGAAGAAAGGTCATGATAATTAAAACATATATTTAGAGAGGTCAAATTATCTCTGTTGAGTTTTATCTGAGAAATCTTTAAATTTTGGTTTTCTTATCTGTAAAGTTATATTACCGGCACTAATGGAAGCCTAACATTAAATGAAATCATTTAGATAGCAGCCTTCTCAGAATACCTAGTATATTCCAAGGTTCGATAAAGTCCACCATCATCATTGGTAGTTATAGAAGTTCTGGAATCTGTGTGTATTTAGGTGAATGACATCTCTAAAAGGGTTGTAACTATTAATTGTGAGATATAGGAATTGGGAGTGTGTTTTATAAACTTTATTCTATTGCATTGTAAAATGCATACCGAAAAAGCCATAAGTATATATAACTCAATGGATTTTTACAAAACAAAGATACCTGTGTACCCAACAACATCCAAATACAGAACATTCGGAGAAAGCCAAAATCCTTCTCATGGTCAAAAACAAAACAAAACAAAAAACAAACAAAAAAAACTATCGCTCTCCTAACATTCAAAGGTTATATCTAGTTATCAAGTCTGGATATAAACGAATACATAACTCACATTCAAAAGAGTCCAGTTTCTTTCATAAAAATGTATCCATCATAAAATACCAAAAAAAGTATTTTTGTCTTTTATTAGGTTACATTCAACTGTATTTCCAAAATTAATACATTAATTTAATAACAAGTGGGCTTTTTGAGTTGTTTCTAGATTGGGACTGTGACAAAAATTCTTGCTATGCTATAGGACTCTGCTGAAGTACGCTTAATGGAATTTGAGTTTTTAAACTTAAAAGTGAGAATCACTCCTCATGTAATTTCTGCTTAGGCACCTTGGATAAGCACAAGGAACTGGAGGAGCTCATGGCTAAGTTCTTGAATGTAGAAGCAGTGATGACCTTTGGGATGGGATTTGCAACCAACGCAATGAATATCCCTATACTTGTTGGAAAGGTAAGAAATTGTTAGGTGTCTTCTTCTGCTGTATGTATAATCTAATGGATACATAGATAATACACCTATGTATTATCTTAAAAATTACATCTTCATGGAAATCCTCTATCAGAAGCTTTGCCAAAACAGTCCTTTTCTCAAGATCAAAATCTTTGCATAAATACATCAGCATAAAAAAAAATACATCAGCATAGGCCAGCAAATCACCATGATCATCCCAGTTTTTAACTTGCCGGACTAATATGGATCAAATGTCATCTTCAATAGTAGCTTAGACAATCTGAAGTTTTAAGGACTTGCATTTGTCATGTAGCAAGCGCATACTAAGCATGACTTTCAACCAAAAATTTTCCAAGCCATTTGTTCATTCATCATTTGGCTGACTAATTACTGAGATTCCACGTGGCGTGGCATGAAGCCACACACAGGATATAAAAGGATGAAAAAGATCCCTGCCTTGTAAATTTAAGTGTTCACATTATAGTGGAGAAACAATATACTAAATAAAATTGGATGGGTACTACAGGAAAAGAGAGCTGGCAGCTCTTCTTGAGATACTGTGCAGTGGCTATACTAGAATTATGAGAAGCGAGTATTGATATACTATCATTGATATTGTTCTTGGACCAATAAAGAAGGGACTGCATGTACAAAGCAGAGAGTGTGGAGGAACTGAACACAGGCTCATGATCCAAAAAGAGACCAACAATGAAAGCATATGCCAAATCACTAAGAACTTCAGAGCGTAAATCATTCCAGAATGTTTAAGAATGTCCCTAAGAAAGAAATGAGAAGTGGGCTACATCATGTTAAATAAGCAAGTATAATAAATCATATTTATGCTATTAAAAAATGCAATGATAGCTAAGTGTGATATATGATCTAAAATTGGATTCTGTGAATTTCATTGAAAAAAATAAAGATAACACCATTAGAAGTATTAGAATAGTTAGGGAAATGATTAATTTTAGTGACATATTGGATGCTGATATATAATATATGTAACATTTAATAAAATTTTGGAATTTTGTGGAAATAACAACTGCCACATTTATAGGAATTACACAGCTAAAGAATACAGATGTGAGGTATCATGATGTTTACGGTAATTCACAAATGTTTCAAAAGAAAAAATCATAAATAGACACATATTTTTCAGTGTGAAGATAAGACAATTTTGCTGGATTTAGCCTCAAAAACATAAAACATTTTGTATGTGAAATTATCAAAATATAAGGGAGGGGGACTCAATTCCAGGTGACCACAGAAAACAAAAGAGAGCCATAATTTCTCTTCATTTATGATATCCTTGAAAAGCTCTATATGTATGCATTTTAAATTTTTTAAAAAAAATAAATTTACAAGCATTATGGATGAGTAGCAGTATTTTCCACCCACCACACACTGACCTTCCATGCACACTTTTCCAAATATCCAATTTTTAACTGTAAAACACAGATGCTTCTGTCTCTTTGGGCTGTTAGCACAGGCAAAATGAGCACACAAGATAAGAGTTTGAAATTCCTTACTGTAAAATGTCTCCCGAGCTTCCCGGAGGACTAATGAAGCCTTCCAAATAATCTAGCACAGAATCAGGTACCAAATAGTCTATAGCCCTCTGCCACACATCAGTCCTCCAGTCACAGTCTTCAATCCATTAGACTCTGACTGATGCTTAAACATGATCTTTCTGTTGAAAACCATCTGTGAATGTTCCAGTAGAGACGCGATGTCTTACAAACAGCTGTCCTCCCTGAGCCAGCTAAAAGACTAGAGAGCTAGCTGAAAGATTAGATTTTGTTCATATAAATACCAGCTAAATTCAACCTTTTCATATTAAATAGAGTCCAGGCTTAACATAGGTTTTGGTGTCTTCTAGTTCCCATATGTTGTCTTTTCTTTTGTCATCTTGTGGTTTGTGTTTGTTTTCTGCCTAGGGATGCCTCATTTTAAGTGATGAGTTAAACCACACATCTATCATCCTGGGGGCTCGACTCTCAGGTGCAACCATAAGACCCTTCAAACACAACAGTGAGTATCTGAGCATTTACCCAGAATACACTGGCTTGCTCCTCTACAAAGGTCAAGGTTATTCACAATATTTTGTCCTTGCTTTTCATACTGGCAACTTAACCTAATGAAAGACAATTATGCTTATAATCACTGCTGGCTTGTTAATCTCTGGTGACCTGGAACAAATGACTGAAGTATATTAAATATCCAGATTGCTAAGTGTTACCAAAACACATAAATGTCACAGTTAGTGGTCTTGCGGAGTGGTCTCTGAAGATGTGATTGATACCTTAGGATGCCAATTAATTATCAGATATGTCACAATTCTGCCCTTCCTGTAACCTTGTCTTGGAAAAGTTTAAAGATTTTACATTTTGAGTCATGCATAAGTAAAAAGTTAGCCTTATTCTTGGTATAATGCTAGTTTTCCCTATCCCTACATACAAAATGTTAATGTCTGTATCCCCCTGATAGTCTTAGACTTTATTAAAATACCCTTTTAGAAGCTAGAGAGATGGTTCTGTGGTTTAGAACACTTGATTCTCTTGTAAAGAACCCAGGTTAAATTCCCAGCACATATATGGTAGCTTACAACCAACTACAACTCCAGGTAACAAGGGTCCAGATATCCTCTTCTGACCACGGTGGGTACCTCGCACACACATGGTACACATGCATACATGCAGAAAAAACCATTCAGAGACATAAAACAAAATAAAAATAAATCTCAGAAGATTTTGAATGCCCTTCCAGGCTCTGTTTGAAGTGACTGAATAGTGAAGAAGATGCAGAGGGCCATTCCTTCACTCTTTATGGGTCAGATCAGACCCATTAGAAGTCTCTAGAAAACAACTTAAAAGAAGTAGGTCATGGCTGGAAACACCTATGTCCTCTGATCCAGATGTGCTCCTGATTTGTGTCACTTTCTGCAAATCTTTTCATCTTTCATTCAAAGTCCTCATCTGTAAAGCTAAGGAAGACGTTGACCTATATGACCCGTTAAAGCTCTGCTTCTGGCACATTTATCACGAGAGGCTCCCTTTCATTTTGTGTGCATGCTCATACAAATAGACACATACACATGCACATACGCACACACACACACACAATAGCACACACATTAGCACACTTCCTTTTATTTCCTACGGCCTTTCTCTCTTTCTTTCCGTTCCCCTCGACTTCCTTGTTTCTTCTCCTCAGCACACACCTTCCTTCAAAGAATTCACAGAGAGTAAAGGAAAAAAATGACTGGTAATGAGCAGGAAGGATTATCCAAAGAACAATTGTCTCATGATGGAAGAGAGAATGCACATGAGGGTTCTCAAGTGAAGTCAATGAGTCCCTTTTCTAACTAGTGGAGTGTTCAATGAAAACCTGCTCTAACTGAAGAAGGATTGGGGGTAAGGGTGGGTATTGTGTTCAGCGAAACTGTTCTATTACCAATAAAGACTCAGGAGTCAGATAGTGGGGTGAAAACCTGATAAATCGAAGAGGTAGAGGAGCGACCAGCTGACCTTCTCTCCACACTTCCCAGACCGAAGAGCACATGACATCTCTAACTTCCCTCCCTACTCTTTTCTGTGCAGCTCCTCTATTCATATTCCTGCCTTTTCTATGGCTAATTCAAGTCAACTAGTCGCTGGCTCTGTCCCCTGACTCAAGGTTAATTTTGATAACACAGTTTCAGGGTATCAAAATCCCCCAACAGGTGGGAATTGACATATATTGGAAAACTACATTCAGCATCTGTGAACAGATTGCTACGAAAGGGGAAGGACCAGGGCCAGGCACTCCAGAAGAACAAGACTGCAGATATGTGGCTCAACTCTGATACAGTTCAATGTAATTAAAAACATGTTGGCCTCATTTTTTTGTATTTGCAACAAATATTCAACTTTTCATTTTATTATTGATAAAATAAATCCCTTGTTATGTTGATTTTCCATCTATTATCACTTTATAAATCACATCCAGTTTCACATTATATTGATATTACTAAGAATTCATGTTTGAAATACACATGTTTGGGGATTTAAGGAGTATATTTGTGCTGGGTATGATGGTTTCTTCCAGGAAGCCTAACACTCGGGAATCTCAGTTAAGAGGATTGTGAGTTCAAAGCCAGGCTGATATTCATCAGGAAGCTCTCCTGAGACAAGGATGAAGCCAAAGAAGAAACAGTAATGCTTTTACTAAGTGGCCAGTCAAATTCCTTTGGTGTTAGCACAAATGCAATGTGTGTCTTTGAATCTTTAGCATGACAGATAACTGGCCATCTTATACCTGGAAATTAATAAGCCATATATACGGTTAACACAATAATCTCACTTCTAGAATAGACAGAGCTGGGTTGTGATTTATTTGGAACAAGTGAGCTGGGTCATTGTCAAGATTGATTACTTATTTCTTCATTCCATTCTACTAAAATGTAGTTTGTGGTCCAAACTATAAAATATAGGCATCTAGGGACCATCCATGGCAGATAAACGATTGTTCCCATCTCCAGACCAACTTAAATACAAATCTTTGAGTTGAAACTAATACACTGACTATATATAATGTACAATGAGAGAAAGAAGACCTAAATCTTATTATGGATTTTTGTATTAATTATTTTATTACAATTTCATATCTGTATATAGTGTGCTCTGGTTACTCTCTCCCCATCCCTTCTTACCTCCCTCCCATTCCTATCGCCTCCTTCCTCCTCATGTGCTCCTTTACAACATTCATGTCTTTTTGCTTTGTTTTGCCACCTGGGTAATGGGGGAAATTTCTAGGCAGAGCAATATAAAACAACCTTATGTTAAATAAGGTTGTCCAACCACAGACTATGTTTTATTATGCAACTGTTTCAGTGATTACTCAGGAGCCACAGTAGTTTAATGTAAAACAAGTAACACAAACCCCACCACACAAGCAGCCATTTAGTATTTTCCTTTGGATTCTACTCACAGGAAAGTAATGTCAGAGAAGCTACATGCAGGAAGCTTGGACAGCTGAAAAACAGCAACACTGTTAGTGATGGGTACATGGACATTTTATCTTCAATGGAATATCTGAGGTCTCCTCCATCATTTACATAGAATGCAGAGCAGAAAACCCCAAATTAGAAAGGCTTGGTAAAAGCCAAGGACTTGTCTTAGCAATATTATAAAAAGATTAAAAAAAAATTCAAGAAGATAGTTTACTATAAAAGATACTGAAAGTTGTGACAGATACACCTGGTCTTAGATGCTGAGTGACGTGAGATGATGCTATTCCTGGGTCAAACTGTAAACTCAGAAGAGAGACTAATAAACTTAAAAGTATTAAGTAAGAGTAATATGTCAAGGTGGGTAACTATACTACCTATCACCTAAGAACTTATATTTGTAAATGGTTACAAAGAGGAGTGTGTAACCAAGAACTTGTGTGGTTCATAAAGCCTACGATATTACATCTGGTTCTATATAGATAGATCAACCAGCCCTGTTATTGTCACATAAAAGTATATCTCTCTTCTTAGGGAAGATGTAGTGAACTATTTGGGGTAAAGGATATGATATATGTAGCTTAGTCTCAATTCAGAAGAAATAAATGGTAAACGGATAGATTAGATAGATAGATAGATAGATAGATAGATAGATAGATAGATAGATAGATGATAGATAGATAGATAGATAGATAGATAGATAGATAGATAGATAGATAGATAGATAGAATATGTTGAAACATTAACCTGGGACAGGTGAATGAGAATATTTTAGAATGTCCCTATTCTTACAATTTTTCAAAATTTAAATATGTTCAAATACATTTCTATTTTAAAATCTTCAACTCTGCTAAGATTACAATTAGCATTAAATTTTAATTATCTATTTTCTGCAAAGCTTTATAATATTCAACCTATTCAATAACTTACTCTTCATGCTGCCTTCTTACTCCCAGAAAGTTTATGACACTATTTATATTTATAATAAATGTTAGCTGTAGCTATTTTGTACCAGAAACTAGCAGTTATTGAGAATATACTATATGCCAGATGTCTAGTTATTGACATTGTCGCTCTATTTATTTATTCATTTAGTTAGTCATGCAGAAAACATAATAAGATAGAAACAAATTAATAGATGAAAAGATTAAAGTTCAAAGGTATTTAAGAAACTATCCCACAATAATCTAAAGAAGAGGAACAATTCAAAGAAAGTATTGTGGAAATGGTATAGAGAGACCTGCTCTTTTGTATGTAAACTAACTTTCTAAAAAATGATTCTACAAAGTAACAGTGAAATCTTGGTCTTCCTGGAAAATGCTGCCCTTCTAATTGATTAGGATTATGCAGTTGGGTCATCATCTACCACCTCCTAGCCCACAGACATCCATTATGAATGAGCTGCTATTGCTTAGTTTTCTGTGGAAAGCAAAATAATTGCCCTGAAACATACCAATGCCCTGGTCCCCAGAACCTGACAATGCCTCATTACCTGCAAAGAAAGTTAAAACTACAGAGATAATTCAGCAGGTCAGTCAATTAACTTTAAAACAAAACCTCTACAGGGGTCCAGTGTAGTAATACGGTCCCTAAATTCAGAAGATGAAGCAAAATGAAGGTTGTCAGAAAAATGCAATATGAGAAAGACTGCAGCTGCCATTTTTAGTTTTGAAAATGGGAAGGGATCACATTCTAAGGAAGGTGGGGTTTAGAAGCAGGAAAATACAAAAAGCACAATAAACTCTAACACTTTCAAAAATATGGCCAGCCTGCCAAAGCTATGAATTAGTCCAGGCAGGCCTACTGCAGCTTCTGATGTCCAGATTTGTAAAACTTTCCATTGTCTTGTTTTAGTCAATAATTTGGGCTATTTTCTTGCAGCAGAAGTAAGAAACAAATAGAAGGCTTTACTCCCTCTCACCAGTGTGCACCATGTTATAGTCACATCATGAAAGCACCACCTTAGGGAGCAGAGCTATATACAGAGTCTTCTACTTTCTCGGGAGGTGAAGGAAGTGAGAAGGTGTCCAGAGGGGGAAAGAATTAGATGGGACAACAATATAATTGATATTCATTTCTGCTGGCTCTGTTTGCAGCTTAGTGATACTCAAGATAATACTAAATGTGTCTGCCTCCAAAACTATGATGCTTTACTCCTTGAACACTCATAGACTGAAGTGACATAACACAGGAGCTATTTAAGGTTAGATAGAATATGCCAAGTTTGCATCTATAACACATGAACCACACCAGGGAAAAAAGCTAATAACATGAAAGACAGGTTCTTAATGATGACTGCTCATGCCAAGAAATTGCAAAAGACTGAGATTATGAGATTTCATGAAACCCAAAATTTGTTTCCTCCTATGGACTATATTCTATCCCAAGTTCTCTTTATCCCTCTTCCACTTGTATTGCTTAATTTTCCCATGGCTGCGACAAAATACTTAGCAAAAAAACCTAAAGAAAGAAAGGCTGTTTTGAATCAGAGTTTTAGGGTGCAGCATGGTATGGGAGTCACGGAAGTAGGACATATTGCATCCACACTCAAGAAGCAGAAAGAAATGACTGCTAGTATGTGGACAGAAACTGCTCTTTTGTTTCCCAACTGCTTAGACCTGAATAATCACACAGAAACTGTATTCATTATAACACTGTTTGGCCAAAAGCTTATGCATATTTCTAGTTAACTCATATCTTAAATTAATCTATTTCTATTATTCTGTGTATTACCATTAGGTTGTGGCCTACTGGTAAGGTAAGGCTCCAGTGGGTGTCTTTCTCCTTTGGTAGCTACCTGACATCTCTTTGACTCCACCTGCTCTCTATATACATCTCTTCCAGCCTGGCTATATTCTGCCCTGCTATAGGTCAAAGCAGCTTCTTTGTTAATCAACTGTAATAAAATATATTCACAGTATAGAGAGGGGAATCCCACATCACCTCTAATTTTCTGTCTAATTAAAAAGGAAGATTTTAACTTTAACACAGAAAGATTACATACAACAAAAGTTATCAAGCAAAAATTGTACTTACAATATTTAATCCATTTATATTTGTCAAATTATGTAAAATACTCTATCATCTATTCTATCTTTGTGAGTCTAAAATTTTATATCTAATCTATTTCTTATAATTATAACTATATTTCTTCAATTCCATCAAAGACTCCAGGAGGATATAATATTACCTAAGTAAACAGGAAATACATTATAACAACTTCCAAAACTCTACAATTGACAGAGATATCTCACTGCCTGGACAGTCACCCAAAGTTATTCTGTAACATTGGGGCATCTATCTTAACCTACAGGCCCATAGTATCTGGTGGATTTTTTCCAAGAAGCAGGAAATTTCAAAGGCAGTTCCACCTATAATGGCAGTTTGTCATACACTATCTTCTATGTCCTGCAGAATGTCTGGCAGCCTCTTTCATAAATCAGGAACCCTGAGAGATCATCTCACCTTCTTTAGGCAACTTCAGCAGTCATTTTTTCTGTGAGTCCTGCATGCCTAATATATAGAGCATACCATCAGCAGTCCAGGCAAGAGCAGTTTCTTTCCCAATTGTCTAGCCTTGTCTCATTGAAGGCAAATTTCATAGCAAGTTTCTTCAATGCCCATCAACCTCTCTGAAGTAATTGGTGCTGCCAGAAGCAGACATGTCTCACTGCCAAGGAAAGTCTAATTTCTTAAAACATTTTAAATGCCATATTATTATGTACATCTTTGAAAATTTTGAAGAATACCTATCTGAAATATATGTCAGAAACCTAACTAACATGACTACAAGTTTGACTATTATAAATGACTATCTATTAGTCTGTATTTCTTAACTATACATTACATTTTTAAATACCTTAAAGAAGAGCAAAAATACATATAACAAAATTGGCCTTAAATTTTTATCAATAGACCAATATGCATACAAATGCAAAGTATTTATCTCTATTTTATATTTCCCTTTATATGAAAACAAACATTTATAAACAATATTTGGAAATTTGGGAGTAGTTCTCTTCAAACTGCTTCCTGCTTTTTGTTGGGTGAAGTATCATGGAGACCTTTCGGGGGGGTCTTGGTTCATCAAACCATGTTAGTCTGGAAGGAATTCACAGGTTCTCATCATTTGTGAAAACAAAAGCAGAACCTCTTTTCTAAAGCAACATATCCTTAAACCCAATTTTTAAAATCAAGATACCTTTAAAACATATATGTTGGTTTACATTAGCAGCCCCCAGAATCAAATATCTCTCTGTAGTCAAAAAAATTAAAGAAAACACAATAATATACACAATCTAGACTTTCTGTGTATATTCCATATTTATGTGACTTGTTTTTCTTTACTCCTTTAATCTATGACTATCTGTACTCTTTTATATTACTTTTACTGTCTCTTTGAAGTCTTTGTTTCGTTTTTTAAAGCTTTTTTTGGTAACTGACTATACTCTTCTTTTGCTCTCTCTCTCAAGTCTTACTACATTTTTGAAATACACTATGGCCCATTTAGAGGTTAATTTCTGTCTGAATCTGACTTTATTGCATATTTGTAAACATTTTCTGACCAGAAGCATTTTTTAAAAATGCTAAACAGTTTGATTGCAGCAGCTCCTCCTCTCTTGGCCTTTTAATATGGCGGAGGTATCTTTACCACCAACTTTAGTACCACAGGGTAGATAGGAGCTGTGCTCACCTCTTTAACTCTGGGAAGGAGCATGCAAAACATAAATCCTTTTTATCTGAGTAAAAGCTAAATCTGCTATGCAATGCACTGTATGGCCAGGAGATATTGCTGTGCATGGCAGTGGGAATCTGCCATGCTCTCTGGTCTGTGCACACCTTGCAGACCTGATCTGACTGCTTTCCAAGGCAGGGGTGCTGAGCTGCTGGTGTGCTCTCAGCTACTTTCTTCCTGACCCTGGGTGGGCATACAAGCACCTGGACCTGAAGTGTGTGGCTAATCATGTGGGTTAGTTCCATGTTGATGTGCCGTTTTGTAGATGGAGGCTGCTTGTTTGTTCCCAGCCACCCAGACCTACCTAAAATAATCACACAGAAACTATATTAATTAAAAAAAACTGCTTGGCCTATTAACTCAGGCTTTTTATTAATGAACTCTTACATCTTAAATTAACCTGTTCCTATGATTTTGAATTTTACCATGAGGCTCATGGTTTACTGGTAAGGTTCCAGGGCATCTGTCTCCTTCAGCAGCTACATGACATCTCCTCAACTCCTCTCTCTCTCTCTCTCTCTCTCTCTCTCTCTCTCTCTCTCTCTCTCTCTCTTTCTCTCTCTACATCTCTGTTCAGATTTTCTGCCTTATTTTACTCTGCTAAGGCATTGGCCAAAAGCAGCTTCTCTATTAAACCAATAGCAATGAAACATATTCACAGCACACAGAGGGGAATCCCATCTCACCAACACTCAGTTTGCTTTCTTCTTTTCATTCGGCCAAGGACCCCATCACATGAAATGGTGTCGTAAATATTTAGGATAGGTCATCATCCATATTCAAAATAGCTCACCATTACTCTTAAGTAAAATCTCTCGGGAAATGCCCTTCAAAGAAATGCCCAGAGATTCATGTCCACAGTAGACATAAGCCCCATAAGCATTAGTTAAGACAAACCATCACAACATTCCTCAAGTAGCTGAGAAAGGGGATTCTCTCCTGATGTAGCAAAAGTGTGTTCTTTAAAATAGGGTACCTGCAAACAAAACAGTATTCTTGGCTCTTGAGCTCTGTAGAGGGAAAAAATAGATGCAATGTACAGAAAGGCTATTCAGAACAGCATAACAAATAGCAAAATAAATTTCCAATCCTATATCAAAGGGTCCAGCTACTCACTAAAATCTATTCCTTGATTTTCCTCCCTACCTTCAACAGTCACATGAGGAACTAAGAACACTAAGCAGAAAGAAAGTCCTGAAAAGAAAGAAACTCAGAACCTTCAAAGGCTTCTTCCTAGGGACCAAAAGGGACTAAGAAGCTAATTTTCAGCAATGTTCAGTTCAAAGCTGGGGCCAAAAGTTTTATAACCTCAGGCTAATAGTTCCTGGATAATAAAATGTGAAAAATACGTCTCAGCTAAAATTCAGAATCACTTGTTCTAGACTTATTACACCATTTAAATAAGTATTGCAATAACCATAATACATAGTTATCTATTACCCACATATTACTGAAGACTGACCCCAGAGTGATTGAATTACATACCTGAAGTCACCCAAATGTCAAAAGGCAGGATCTAAACTTTATGCTCAAGTCTGTTGCTTTGTCTTGGTTCGTTTCTCCCAGCAGCAGACCCTGAGATAAAGATTTAAGGAAACCTGTCTTACTTAGAAAGGAAGCTGGAGAAGTACAGCAGATAAACAAAGTGAGAGCATCCCAGGAAGGCAGTACCAACAGGCAGCTTACGACAGTGTCTAAGACTTCTCTCCTAATAGTAAATGACAGCTACCGGCATTACCTGAGGGATGACAGACCCAGGGAACCATATATAAATACCAATTTGCCTTTGTGATTAATTTAAGGCTACTGCTTTTCCAGATCAAATATGGTTCTGCAAACAAAAAAAAATGGGGGCTATTTTGGAGGGGAGCAAAGAATGGTCTATGTTTGTAAAAAAGAGTTGAGCTGAAGGGATATAGCAAGTGCATTTATAAATTTACAGCATTCAATATGACTCTATTCCCATAGAGTCAGACAAATGTGGCACCTTTTGAAAAAGCCATTGGATACCATAGCTATTGCAGTCCCATCCCACTAGCAGCTGGAATCTCCCCGCAGAATATGCAGTGTAGCCTTGGCATTCCTATTTGTTATGTATTGTCTTAGGGCTTCTATTGGTGTGAAGAGACGCCACGACCATGGCAACCCTTATAGAGGAAAATATTTATTTGGGGTGGCTCACCTACAGTTAAGAGATTCAGTCCATTATCACTATGGTGGGACATGGCAGTGTGCAGGGAGACATGGTGCTAGAGAAGTAGCTGAGAGTCTTATATCTTACAGGCAACAGGAAGTGGAGCGTGCTTGGCTTGAACATATATGAGACCTCAAAGCCTGCCTCCAACACACTTCCTCCAACAAACCACACCTACTCCAACAAGGCCACACCTCCTAATACTACCACTCCACTCTGTTGGTGGCCATTTTTTTTCAAACCACCACCAAAGAGAATCTGCGTTTTTCTACTATAGGAAGTAAAACAGGCTATTCTTAGGTTGGCTCACTACATACCATAAAAAAGGCTTACGTTGAGGAGCCAGTTCTAACGAGGGGCCAGATTATTCATTCTTCACTGATTCTAGAGCACTTTTTAATGTTTTAATTAGCATATGCTAATTATACACAGTAGTGTGTTTTATTGTGACTTTTAAGATATGTATGTAATGCATTTCATCATACTTCAGCCTAATGAGTCCCCTTTCTAATTTCACATCATTGGGAATCAATAAATTTCATTTGAATTGCCTGCAGAAGCATGATTGAAGGGTTATTTACAGGAGCATAAACGAATACCCAGTGGCTACACCGTTAAAGAAAATGTCCTTCCTCCGCCTGTAGCCATTAACCTCCTACAAATACTCAGGGAGGAGTGAGGCCTCCTGTGTCCCTTGTAACAACCCTTTCTGAGGATTCTGAAGCATTTTGAAGAAATGTGGCAACTTGGGATTTCACAGACTCTACTAGAATCCTCTCTCCACAGAAGGCACCATTCAATCATTTGTGGCTTAAAGATTTATATTTTAATCTTAGAACACTCATTTATTTTTAACATTTCCACTAATTCTTTGACGATAATTTTTATTATATTACCTCCTCCCCTATGCCTCCTATACCTACCTTCTATCCCATTTCCACATAACTTTGTACTCTCAATTTTTTGTAAACCCATTAAATTTGTGCTGCCAATCTACCTTTAGGTATGTGGACATTTGTTGGAGCACAGTCAGCCTACCAGAAGACACAACATTAAGAAGAATTAAGCCTTCCTTTCCTAGCAGCTATCAATTTTCAACAGCTTCTTAGCTAAGGATGGGACTCTTCTGTGTCCACATCTCTTATTAATTCTGAGATTTTTGTCTAATTTGACTTTCCCCAAATCTTGTGCATGCTGTCACAACTTCTTAGAAATCATATGTGCAATTGCCCTTTCATGTCTAACTAACACTATTTCCTTGCAGTCATCCACTACCCCTGGCTCTTACAATTTTTCTGCCCCCTCTTTGGCAATAATCCCTGAGCTTTGGATGGAAGGTATATGCTATAGATGTCCAATTTAGAGCTGAGAATTCCAAAGTCTCAAATTTGCAGGACTTTGGCCAGTCATGGGTCTCTATGCTGAGTATCATCTACTACAAAGAAGCTTCTCCTATGGAGCACTAATCTATGAAAATACAAGAGTTAATTTAATACTATGTACATTTATCAGAACAATTAGAGTCAAGGACCAATCTAGCCATAGGTTTTTGGCTTCAAAAGTATTGCCAGAAATAGGTTCCATCTTGTAGAACAGGCCTTAAATACAATTATAAAGTAGTTGATCACTCCCATGACATTCCTGCCACTATTGCATAGTGGGCATATCTGGCTGACAGTTCCTAGAGCTTTTGGAGTTCACAGCTGGATAAAATTGATGATTACTTTTCTTTTCCAGCAATGTACATAGTATCTTTTAGCACTATGCAAACAGGGGTGAAGATTCCAGGCTAGAACCAATTTGCTCTCTCCAAGTTCTTTGACTCAAATACTCAGTGCCTTCAGCAATAGTTTCTCACCATCAAGTTCTAAATGATAATGAAAAGCAATGATAATAGCCTGGAATATTTGGAGTTCTATGGGACCTCTCTTGCCAACAAATCTAATGGAGGTCATTTATGACACTGTGGTTTGTATCTGTTAGTCTGTGGTGCCTAGCAAAGGCATTGGTGCCCCATTACAATTAATTCCACGTTTGCATTTTGGGAGGCTCCTACATAGCATATTCTCATGAGTTTTTCAGAAGGTCATTAGTGTTAGCTGTGTTCCCTCTTCCATCCTGCCCTATTACCCCCATGTAATGCATCCTGTTTCATTATTACCCTTTATAGAAACAACTTTTAAAACAAGCATTATTTTATATCACTGCATTAAAGTATCTTCTAGTTTATTTTAATTTGACTTACCTTTATGAGGATGGCATGAAAGCCACTAGTATGATGTCTCATTTATGTCCAAAAAAATTAGAAAAGGCAGTGTCATGTTTATGTTTGTTTAAACACAAATTCTTGTTCACCATCTCTTTGTCCATTCATAGGCTAACAACCTGAAGTAGATTACAGAACAGAGAGGCTGTCTCCTCTGCTCCCAGGGTTTCTTCAATGGTTTAGACATTCAGCCTAAAAGTAAAGTAGAAACAAGCTAGCGATGCAGGTGAGGATTTAGGAGCCCTGAGAATTTGCAACAGGAAAGTTTCTTTCAGTCTCCTTGGCTGCCATCTAGTTGTGAGCAATGGCATTGGCTGGAAACATTCAGAAGAGAGGAGACTCTTTGAAACCAAAACAAAAACATACAGTTTGCTAAGGAAACCTTAGCTCCAGACAAAATGCATCTGTCTAAAGTGAGGCTTGGGTGATGAGTGGATGGATACCTTCCAAACAGACTAGAGGCAGAACTATATTGGAGAGTAGGAGGATGTGTGTTAGGGACCACAGAGAAGCTGTCTCAGGGAAGTATTCAGAGACTAACTCATGAAGGGCTTTCTGGGATTGTATTGGTTTATTATTATAACAAAAAGGAACAGTTTATAAGCTTCAGTAGCATACACTGATCAGCATGTAGCTGTCATTCAGCATCGTGGTTGAGCTCAGATAACTTCCTCACTGTCTCTCATCTTTCCCTGGAGATAGTCAAGGATCTATGAATTTTCTTCAGCAGAAATACAGAGTACAAATATAGTAAATCTACAAAAATATGCACATCAATTATGTAATTGTTCACTCACTTTGACTTGAAAAGTTAAAATGTAAATAGCACATAAAACACCAAATAGCTGAGTTGCTTCCTAAGTCCTTCCAAATGGCCTCTTAGCCCAAGCCCAGCCATTCACTACTGTCACTCTTTTTGATTTTCCATTACAAGCGAACAAGGCTGTCCTAGCAGACATTACCCTTTCATCTTGCCCTGCAGCATTTGGGAGATTGGAAAGGTGGCGCAAGGACTCTCACCTAAGGCAGTAAAAGTTTGTGG
The DNA here is from genome assembly GCF_950005125.1 of Chionomys nivalis. Classification (NCBI taxonomy): domain Eukaryota; kingdom Metazoa; phylum Chordata; class Mammalia; order Rodentia; family Cricetidae; genus Chionomys; species Chionomys nivalis. Next base: position 36,263,387 of record NC_080094.1, on the reverse strand, counting down.
TTACAACTATGGACCTGAGTACAGATTCAAAACCCAACTCTGCCATTTACAACCATAGGCCAGCTAAAGGGTCTCAGGGTTAGGAAGGTTGAGAACCACTGCCTTAGTTTACCAAATCCTCTGTGCCTCAGCCTGATTCAGCACATGAAGAACCTGTAGCAGGTCCCCACAGTGGTCGTGGGAGAAATGAACAACCTATGAATGACAAAAATAACATTCGAAGCGTTTTAGATACAAGAAAAGGGGCTTGGTAATTGCCAGCTACTAGCAGTGTGTCCTGAGCTCACAAATATTTCATGCAGAACCCCACATTGTTTCACAACCTGAACACTGCTAAAACATCTGTTAGTTCAAATTGTCCCCCAAGGATAATGAGATCTCTCGCCCTATGCTGGTAGTGCAAACCCTAGAAGACTTGGGCCTAAACAGCTGAAGAGGGGCTGTTAAATTCATCCATCAGAGTCCAGTTTTTGCCTAGCAATGAAGCCTCAGCTTCACTAGATATTTGTCTATAGTACTGACTTCCAAGTTCTCTCAGGCAGGCAAAGAGAAGCTTAAGACAGCCTTAAGCTGACTCAGCCTGCCTGTGCAGACTCAACTGTTCATCCTACCAGAGTTAAGCTTTAGTAGAAATTAACCCCCCAAATCTCCCAGGTGTTCTCTGGGTCCAACCTTGCTTTGTCAAAGTCCAGGTCTGAGTGTAAAACTACAAGTTAAAAGCAAAAATAACTCTGGCACCCTCTCATGAAACAAAAAGAGTAAGGTAAACAAGAGCCCTCCCATAACTCAATCTTTCTTTTCCCGCTATTTAAAGATGTACAGAGCCTAGAGAAGCTCCTGAGAGAATCCATCATCAGTGGCCAGCCTCGCACAGGCCGAGCATGGAAGAAGATCCTCATTCTCGTAGAGGGCATTTACAGGTATGTGAGTGACCGGAGACCTTTGACACGTGGGGCTCACAGCAAGCTGCCCAATGAAGAGAATAAGACCTTTCCTGCTAAAAATAAAGGAGGTGCTTATAGATGCCAGGGAGTAACACAAGATAAAGCTACCGATAGAAGTGGCCAGACCTGGGGCTTCTTGTCTTTTCTACAGCTCTGTGCATCTTCTGGAACGCTTGGGGACTGACATGCTGGTGAAGCCTTCCTTAGAAATGTCCTCAGTGTTGATCTGTATTGCTTCCTTCCGGTGCCCTAGCATTTCAAAGACCTTTTGTGTCTGAGCTCTTAAACATCAGGATGTTCAAAGACATGTCTATCACAGATGGTCCTTTATGTGGACAGTGTACCCAAGCACTTACTTCAGTCATTAATTAAGTAGGTTAATGACTGCCCTCAGAATATAGGGGCCTAACCTCGAGGGCAATCCTTCCTCCAGAGTGGGGCCAGTGGGATGCTGATCTTAGCATTTGGTAATATTCTCAGTATTCTTTCCCTGCCCTCCTTAAGCTGAGCAGGAAAATACCCACTAAGTCATTCTGAGCAGTGCTTTTATATTGCTGGCTGTGATTGAATTTGCTTCATTCTCTTTCTAAATCGATTACCGTGGCTCAAATGTAAATTGCACCCAAGCATTCCGTCTGTTTACACCCTATTCTGTAAGCCAAGGAAACATTTTCTCAGAGTGTCCCTTCTTAAATCAATGCCCAAGCAATCCTTACAGAAGAGAAACCTGGAGCTCTATCCCCTATGAGCCTCGGAGAGAGACATGAAATACAAAGAAAGGAAGTGAGGGCTGGGGAACCCCAAGCCAGAGTGTGACTGCAAAGGAGACATGAGGGCAACAGTAGCATTGTGAGTCCTCCCTCTGCAGCCCTTTCTCTTCTGCATGAAAAGTAAACATTGCTACATAGACAGTTTAATGTTTCCTAACTTGAAACCTCTTCAACTGAAAACAAATGAGATCATGAAGGTATTATCTTTATCAATCATAAGCAAACGCCCAAACGCCGTCTGCATCAATACCGAGGAACAAGAGAAATGTGCCCTATCCTTTTTTTGGAAAGAGGGGGTGAATTCTCCAAGTCAAAAATAAAATAAGAGCCGGGCGGTGGTGGCGCACGCCTTTAATCCCAGCACTTGGGAGGCAGAGGCAGGCGGATCTCTGTGAGTTCGAGACCAGCCTGGTCTACAAGAGCTAGTTCCAGGACAGGCTCCAAAACCACAGAGAAACCCTGTTTCGAAAAACCAAAAAAAAAAAAAAAAAAAAAAAAAAAAAATAAGAACCAGAGTCTTTTTTATTATTATTTATTTTAAGTGATTGGAGTTCTATATTAGCAAAGATGGCAGCTCATAATACATTGCTTTCCACACTTCCATCATTATTGTCTAAGGTCGACCCCAGCAGTGTGCAGTGTTTACAAGATCTCTAAAACAGTGATCTAGAAAGCTGGGGTAATTTTTACCCCATCTCCAACCAGAGAGCATTTGGCTGGTGTTAGTGGCCACGCATGAAGTGGAATAGTATTGACATCTAGTGGGGAGAGGCAGGGATTGCTCCTGAGCGTCCTGCAAAGCACGAGGCGTCCAGAATTCTGTCGTTCCAAATAGCAATACTGCCAAGGCTGAGAACGCCCTCTTCTTGGATAGTTAACTACTCACTGGCCCTGAACTTGAACTTTGAGGAAGTAATCTCACCCGGATCCTGTGCTGTCATAAACCTAAGTGGCAAGCTTTCTCCCTGTGTTATTTATAGCAGCTACCAGCCTGAGAGGGATTCAAGCAGCTTTTATCTAAACACCTGTCATTGAGGCTTGGACTCATGGGAGGATGAATTGGCTGAGGGGAAGGCACACTGGGCATCTCCTTTCACCAGAGTCAAAAGAACCCAATTTCAAACAAACAGAACTTATCTCCACTAAAGAAAAGTCACATTTTCAAGTGCTTGGATCGTGGCTGAAATTAGTGTCCATCCATGTTTTACTAACAAATATTTTCATCAGAAACCGCTACAGTAGCTGGACTTACTAAAGGCTAAGCTAGGCTTTATCCTGTCCTGTGGGGAGTGGGGAAGAGAAGGTTTGCAGGTGCACGTTTCTGTCCCTAAGTGAATGGGGCACAAAACCACAATTGAGCAATGGTGACTCTTAGTTAACTATTGCTATATATGAAAAGATTTACAGTGATCATTTCTTATTTTCCTTGATCCTGTGAGTCAGGTCTGCTGCCACACACAGTGTTCACTGAACTCATTCACAAGACCGCAGTCAGTCAAGAATTCAAGCAAGCATGGAATATCCAAAATTTCCTCATTCACGTATTTAGCACTGGCTTTTGGAAGGCGACTGGGGTGCCTTTTTCTCATTCACATGAATCTGGCTTTATTTTATGGGCATCAACACCGGGATCTGTGTCATGTAGTATTGACAAGACATCAGATCATCTATTCAGAGCTCCCTTAACAACAGGACCTCTGGCTTCCAAGACAGAAAACCCAGAAATTGCCCTTGTTTTAAGAGAGTGGCCCAGAACTCATGCTGTGCCCTGCTGGCCAAACACACCCCAGAGACAGCCTGGAGTCTCAGAAAAGAGAATGATACTTTAACTCTTGGAGGGAAGATTGGATTGTGTACATGGCAATGGGAAACTTGCACGTGTCTATCTTTGCATCAGTTTGCTGCAGATCAAACAACCTAGCATGTACACCAGGCAAAGTTTCCATGTCATAAACTTCCTCTCATCTTCTCTGCATCCCAACAGCCTCCACCCCACCAGCAGCCTCCTTTGTAAACCAAGACAAGACTAGGGTAACATAAATTCTGAAGCAAAATTCCAGTTGGAAAGCTCTCACTTGGGCATGCCAGTATAGAACTGTCACCAGAAAATGAAATTGCTTTCCATTGTGCTTTCCAAAGTGTCCAGGTTGGGAATATGAGCTCAGTACACACATACCTGATTGGACACTCCCCAAAACCTCTTTTGCATTTTAACTCTTAAGGTCATCTTTGCTCTTGTTGTTGTTTTGTCTCTTACTTCTCTGCCCCACAGGTAAAGTACCACACCATCAGTTGTTCATCCACAGCATGTTTTTCATGATTCTTAAAGAAAAAGGTTAAGTTTTCAAGTCACAAAGTTTCAAGTAGGCTTCAAACTAGAAGTGTCTAGGTTACTAGACTGAGAATCCAGAACACTTTCCCCAATTAGCGACAATAATAATTATTATTGCCATAGACATGAAAGTTCTTATCTTTGTAAAAATTGGAGAGGAGTTGGGATTTGGAGCCAGATTTGGGACCTGGATTCAAATCCTGGCATTGGTCCCCATAGCTGTGTACCCTCCTTAGAACATATATGTGTTAAGAAAAATCATATAAGGCAAGATCTGTCGGACGCAAAGCCCATAGAAAGCCCACACAAAGAGTAACTGTCTTCATAATTTCACGTTTTTCATTGAAGAGGTTTCAGGTTGGAAAGCAATAAACTGCTGACATATCAATACTGATTTCCTTTCCATACAGAAAAGGATGACAGCAAAGTGAGGACTCACATTGTCCTTGTGTCTGGTCCTTGCTCAATATTCTAAGTGTATGACATTGCACAAAGCTGCTGAGAGTCTTAAAAAGATGAAGAAACAGAGGCTCTCAGGCCTAGATAAATTGCCCTAGGCAGATTAGTAAAATGAAGCAGAGCTGGCATTAATAACCAGGTGGCCCTGGTGAAACAAAGGCTCACTGCAAATAGAAGAGGCTACCTGTCTGTTGGCATCCAACTTGTAAACTCTGAAAGTACAAAGTCACTCTGACTTAAAGTAATCCTATCTAGGCTTCATCTTCTCCATCTGTAAATTAAGGGAATTGGAAACACAAATCTAAATGTCGATGAATCCATGACTTGGTATCAAAAAGTCAAATAGCAGCTGGGCTGTGGTGGCGCACGCCTTTAATCCCAGCACTCGGGAGGCAGAGGCAGGCGGATCTCTGTGAGTTCGAGGCCAGCCTGGTCTACAAGAGCTAGTTCCAGGACAGGAACCAAAAAGCTACGGAGAAACCCTGTCTCGAAAATCAAAAAAAAAAAAAAAAAAAAAAAAAAATCAAATAGCATTCTTTTAAGGTTCTAATCTGATTTCCTAATATTGTGTTAAGCATATATTGCTGTGGGTGGGAGAATATCCCTCCTCCTAATTGTGGCAGTAGTCTGGGATCTTCCCAAAGGAGAAGATTTCACACCAGGACAGAGATAGCACAAACAAATAATCAAGGTTTACTTCGGCCAGTGAAAAAGCAAAAGGAAAGTACACCCTCCTTGCTCACAGCCGAGCTGAACCAAAAGCTCACAACAAAAGTCTGTCTCTAGCGTCTGGACTCAGGAGTTTTGGTCTACCACCCACGGGGCAGTCTGTGATGGTCTTAGAAGCCATTCTGACCCACCATTAGATACATTAAATACAAGAATATGTTTAAAAAAGCCTAACAACCCATAGAGTCGAGGTTGCAAAAAAAAAAAAAAAAAAAAAAAACCAGGAACCTCATGTTGCTTGAGCTGACTAGCCAGAGTCTGCCAAGACTAGCCTTGTTGGTTTTTCTCTGAGACCTGTTCTTCATCTTGTCCGGTCAAGGTGACTGTCTCATACCCAGCTAAAAAAGTCATTACTTCTCTGACTTTGTTGTTTCAGTCCTAAAAATCATTTCAAACCAACATCTGTTTTGACTACAGCATTATTTTTGTAGTATCTGAGAACAGATTCCTTATCAATTCATAATGGCTTAGAAATCTCAAAGTTATTTTTTAAAAAAAAACCGTGATGCTAGTAAAGATGTCCCAGATAACTTGGGACACAAACCAGCATGGTGGGAGCCCAAATTTTCAGAATCTAAAGAGTTTCATAGTATGCGTCAACCTTTTCCAAATCGTACACATAAGCATATGATGAATTTGCAGAATGTCTTGAGTCTAAGAATAGATTAAGAGTTCTTCTCCCTCAAACTGAGAAAAGTTAAGAATAACCTCAGTGATAAACTTTCCCCAATCCTCTATAGTTTCAACATGTAAAGACAAAGAATAAGATGGGTTTTGTCTTAATCCCTCTCCTCCCTCGTTCTCCCTTTTGTCTATCTCAGTCTCTGTCTCTTCTCGCCGTCCCTTTCCTTCTCTCTACATCCCTCTCTATTCTCCCTTTTCCTCGAACCCCTTTGTCTCTATCCCACCCTTTCCTCTTTTCTCTTGGATTAAACCTTGGTTTTAATCCAAGTTTTTCACCATACAAGTTTCCTGAGCTGTGGCTTAATTTTTGGTTTCCATGTAAGAAGAGGATGATGAGAAGATTTCAAAAGGTGTTGCCACTCAACTAATGCATTATACAATTAAAAATAAGTAACTTACTGACTTGTGGCCTAAAGAATAATTCAAGTCCCTAGACAGAGTCTCAGATAAACTAATGACATTATCTTTATTTATAGCTGTATTTTATTTCTTTTTCTTCTACTAAAGCCAAAAGAAAAACAAAACCTTTCACCCAGGAAAAAACAAAAACATGCTATGTGTTTTTCTTTATTGCTTTTGGTCTTGATTGTTTTGACAGAAAATAGTGATAATAACACAGATAATGATTTTATATTTCACCCAGACTCATTAGCCCACTATAACAAAAGGTTCTATGCAAATTCAATAATACTGGGGGGGGGGGATGAAGCCATTGTGGATGAATATAACTATATAAAAGCTGAGTTCTCCCTAGGACTCTATGTATGCCTGGCATTAATTCCCAAAATAAGCAGTATTGTAGAGTCATTAATCTTGGAGGAAGAAATACAAGCCAGGTGGTTAGGTCCTTACCTCAGCTAGAGCAGCCCCTGGAAAAACGGCTGATGAGCTGTGGAGAGTGTCTACAAATGCTGTCCATATTAACTTTGCCTCCTTCCAAATTCAGTTCCAGAAAAATAGAATGGCTGTTTGTGTCTAGCATATTTTGTGTTACCTACGTACAGCATTTTAAAAACAAGCAAAATCTAAGAATTCTGAGGGTTTGAAATCATTTCTCATGTGTGACCCTGCGATGACACTCACGTGCCTTTCTTTTAGAAGATTAAACACAGACCTTTGTTAACAGTTCCTTTGTATCACATCAGGCCTCAGTAAAACTTTCTGCTTGCAAGCTCACCGGGTGCCTGGGATGGCCTGACAGTTGACAAGCATGAAAGCTAGCCATTATAAAGATTCTGGGAGGAAAGCTTCATCATCATGCCTCTACTACATAACAATGAAGTGAAGGATAATGGAAAAACATCATATAGGCTGCCCAAGTCCCAGTTTAGAAAGTGCTATGGCCCCAATCTAAGCTCAAGATAGACAGATAGTAATATTGCTTCCTCAGGGGTGAGCACTCTTAAAAGCAAGAAATTGAAAGTAGTGCTGGAAGTAACTCACAAACATGCATAAAAGAAGACCATTAAAATCAGAACTTGGACATCCAAATGACCTCGTGAAATACCCATGTGCTGTATCATTGGTGGTTAAAGTCAACTCTTTCAGTCTGGGTAGCTGTAACACTTAATGAACTGTTTTGACTGAATCAACCTAACACTTAAACTTATTTTTAATGTATTATATACAATCTAAGACCTAACAGGAGAGGATGGCAAAGTTCACCACTCTTCAAATGATTAGTTTTTAGCTAAATTGTTGCTTGAGTTGTTTGACAAGCTGCACTGTGTTGTGAACATACGAGTTTTGTTTTTTGTTTTTTTTTTTGAACCAGAGTGTTTGTACAGTCCAGGCTATGCAGTGCAAAAGCTTCCAATGGTTTGAGAACTAAGTAGAGTCAATGTTCTTTAAAACCCATTGAGATGCAGAGGTGCTATGTAAATATAAAATTTAATTTTACTTATTAGTTGGCTTTATATTATCCTTCTCTAAGGATTTGAAACATTTTACAGTTTGCACTACCATGGACAATAAAACAGACACTCTCTTGATCACTACACACACTAAAATGGGGATGACAGGGATTAACATGACCCTGGGTAAGTATGACATACCAATCTGGGAAGCTATCCTTATTCTTTTGGAAAACACATAGAATATATAGCACAAAGAGTAAACCCTAAACTAGGGATTTTAGTTAATGTATCAAAATTGGCTCATGAAATTATAATAAACAGCCCACACTAGTGGGTGCCATTAGTGTCAGGAGAAACTTGGTAAGACTGGGCACACAAGAATCCTCAGTACCTTTTACTCAGTTTTTCTACAAACATAAAGCTATTATTACAAGAAGTTTTGTCAATTAAAAAAAAAAGAAACCTAAAACTTGAAAAACTAAAATAAATAATAAAATAGCTCTAGAGCAAAAGGGTTGGTTAGTAGCGGTAAATCCCAAAGTGATGTCCTTAGCATCTGGTGTGAGTTTATCCTGGAAGCTCATATATACCATTGATCTGTCCCGCCCCCTGACCCAGCACCTCTGAAACCTCTGTGGGAGGGACCCAGAAACCTGAGCCTTAAACCTATCAGAAGTTTTAAGGCTTAATCAACTTCTGTCCCATCACTCTGAAGAATCATGAAGAAAGGGTGCCACCAAGAGGCTCACAGAAGACTGATCTGTGACGAATGCTGAGCAGGAACACCAAGGGATTTTCTATTATGTGATGATTGGTACTACTATGTCTAAATTTCTGCATATTTTTAGTTCCCCAGTTTAATCTTTAGCAGTTCAAATGCTGACTTTAGATCTGGCCAGCATTATAAAACAAGCAATAGCAGATAGATCAAAGTGGCTCAGAGTAGAGCACTTTTATTAAGACCAGCAGAATACCTATCCCCAAAGCATTGATCTAACTGCAAAAAGCAGCTTTACAAATAAATCAGATCAACAGTATGGTAAGTTCATTTCTGAGTTAAGAACTAAGGATAACAACTCAATCCATCAAATATAAGTATTTTATTAAAGTAGCATGGAGCAGAGAAGATTGAAAGGTTGTCATTGCCGAATAAGATATGCCAATAGAAGAGTGGCAGATCCTTGTCAGCAGCCTGAGGGTGTCAGGGCAGGTTTTCTAGGAAGCACTGGAAGGAAAGCAACAGAAGTTTCCAGAAGGCTACTCACTACTTACCAAGAATTTTTCCTTCTGTGCTAGCATGGAAGGTTCCATTGTGAATCTGCCTCAGATAGTGGCTCTAAAGAAGAAATACAAGGCTTACCTCTACGTCGATGAAGCTCACAGTATTGGTGCTACGGGCCCCAATGGCCAAGGTGTCAGAGACTTCTTTGGACTGGCCCCTGAAGATGTGGACGTATACATGGGGACATTCACCAAAAGCTTTGCGGCCTCGGGAGGCTATATAGCTGGGAAAAAGGTAAGAAAGGAAAGTTTAGTGTTTGTGGAGATCCTGAACACCCTAGGGATGAAGGAAGCAGGTCTTCTCTGAATTCCATGTAAATTTCAGTTCTGCTCCCCTGTAACATGGAGTAAAGAAAAGTGTGAAAAGAGTGATCACAACCAGATAACAACAGCAAGGGCACAATTTGTAGAGCACCTAGGAGAGAGGAAACTCAGCTGGATGATGTCTGAGACATCTTGTGAAATGAATGATCATCAACCAGTCTTGTAGACAAATAGTGGGAGGTTTAATTTCACAAGAGACAATAGCATACACCAAGCCACAGAACTGATAAGAGATCCTATAAGAACTACAAGGGAGTGGGGTAGAGAGATGGATCAGTAGTTGAGACTACTGGTTGCTCTTCTGGCTTAAATTCCTGGCACCCCACAGTGGCTCAACACCATCTCCAGCCCCAAGGATCTGAAGCCTCAGCTGGCACTGCTCAAATATGGCACACAGACATACATGCGGGCAACATGTGCATACAATTTTTTAAATTCAAAACTTAAAGAATTAGGAGGGTACGTGTGTGTGTGTGTGTGTGTGTGTGTGTGTGTGTGTGTGTTGAAAATAAAGTAAGTGATAGAAACAATAGGAAAAGTTCATGTATTAGAGAAGCTGACCTGATGGATTTTACAAATTGTCACCTAAACAACGGCAGAACAAAAATGGACTTTTAAGATTATTTTTCTAAGAAATAACTTTCCTATAATGTTCTATAACCCATCTTCTATATTCTCAAAATGTCTGACAATTTGGATCAGATGACATTATACTGTTAAAGAAGTGAAAAGGAAAATCAAATATTCAGATCTAGATCTAAGGGACAAAGACACTGTGCCCTGGTCCCTTTGCCTGTATGTACCTTTTCCAAATCATGGTGGTTATTTCATACAAGCTTACATTTGTCCCAAAGGGACTGTAGTATGGCTCCTACTAGAGGGGCATTGTTGGCCCCAAATTAGTGCATGGAGGTGCTGCTAAAATGTTGTCTAGGCCAGGCAGTGGTGGCTCATGCTTTTAATCCCAGCACTCACTCAGGAGGCAGAAGCAGACAGATCTCTATGAGTTCAAGGCCAGCCTGGTCTACAGAGTGAGCTCCAGGACAGTCAAGGCTACACAGAGAAATCCCGTCTTTTAAAACTGGGTGAGGGGTGAGACAGGGGTATCTAGAGTTACTTATCCAGTTACTTATCCACTCTGACCAGCAGGAACAAAAGTTCAGCCTACTGGTCAACCAGTTAGGCCAGTTGCGGGGGGGGGGGGGGGGGGGGTATTAGCAGGCAGCTACTATCACTAAAAGCCAGTGATTTACAACAACACATTTCATCTTGGCCACTTACCATGAGGCATAAAGATGCCTAAAATCCTGTTTCCAGTGATCTTGGCCCTCCTTTAACTGCTGCCGTTTTCAATACTCAAGACATTATATATCATCCTCCCTCCAGTGCCCTACGGGGATGAGCTAGGTAATGCTAGAAACAGAGGAAATGGCAGGTCCTCAAAGACTTCAGCAAAGCCTAGTGACAGGTTAATATTTCCTTCCCAACTGTCACATCAGCAGGATCAGAGGGTCTCGGGGTTAGGAGCTGTCAGATCCGGGTTACCTTGCTTTGTATGGCCTTGATTGCTTTAGCAGCAGTTCTGAGGCACAAAACTTTTAATCAAGCGTAACTCTGTTTCCTGAACCAAAGGCACCTGGATAAACTAAAGCAAGCAGATCCTTGAAACGCTGTCAGATGTGTTGGATGTCACATTTTTCTCCTTGGAGTGCCTTCATTTGATACCCATTTTAAACAAAGGCCCGGGACTAGAGGCAGGAGGGACAGTTCCCTGGGATCCTGCACAGGTTTTCAGTTCTGAAGGCATGTGCAGGGTTTCTGAAGTGGAATACTCTTGTCCACATGATTTCTAATCCTTTAGGGTAGAGACTGAACAATTGTGAAAACTATCATAAATCAAGATGTGCTTCATGCCTGCATTTTTTCCCTTAACCCACGTTATACTGCAGTGTCTCAATTAACCACCAGGTGGCATCATGAATTAGAGTATGCTTGGCCAGAGCTCGCTGGCCAAACTGCAATACACAGCCCTAAAACACCAAGAGGCAAAACCTTGAAGACACAAACAGAACTCAGTACATGAAGCCTGAGCAAGAGAATTTGGCCACAAGTCTCGAAAATAATCAAGTGGGTTCAAAACTCTATATAAATATAAAAATACTTGCTTCTGAAATCTCTTGTTAGTCTTCATTTACAAACAATATTCTTTCTTATTATTTATTTATTCTCCAGCCAAAACAGTTTCTCCTCCCAGACACCCCCCCCAACTTCCACTCTCCTGCTTCCCTTCAATTTTTCTCCTTTCTCATAAGAAAAGGGCAGGCCTCCCATGTTTATCAGCCATGGCATACCAAGTTGCAGGAGACTAGGCACCTCCTCTCCTATTAAGATTGAAAGTGGCAACCCAGTAGGAGGGAAGGGTCCCAAAAGCAGGTAACAGAGTCAGAGATAGCCTCTTGTCCCATTGTTAGGAGACCCAGGAAAAGACCGAGATACACAGCTGTAACGTATTTAAAGAGGTCAGTACCATGCAGGCTCTCGGGTTGGCAGTTCAGAGACAATATTCTCAATCACTGCAATGAAGATGCTCTAGGAATCTTTGTGGAGTGGATCAAGAGCAGAGATTTGCACATTACCAACCAGAAAAATAAGGCAGGTGAAAAATATTTAGAAACAAGTGAAGGGCAGGGGGAAATGAGCTTGGTGCTAAGGTCTCATAGAAAGCAGAGGTGCTCTTGGGATCTCAGTTTTCCTTTTTATTGGGTGTTCTACAAATTCATCTTGGTGAATCAGGGGTAATTCTAAGCTGAAGCACTTTCTCAAAAGCCTATGAGGCTTTCCTCTTTTACTCTTTGAGTTTGGAACTCTGTTGACAGTGAACAATTCAATGCTCAGGAGGGCATCTTTCCACAACGTCCCAGGTAAAAAGCTAGATAATGATTTCACTTTTCAATTTTTATTTATCTAACTGCTGAGAGGATGTGATCAACACTGCCTGCCCTCTGCTCTCCTGAGCATGATTCTGCATCTTCTTGTTCTCCTGAGCATGATCCTGCATCTTCTTGTTTTCCTGAGCATCATCTGGCATCTTCTTGCATGCTGGCTGTTGCCCACTGACTTAACACCGCCCACCCTCTGTTTTCCTGAGCATGATCCTGCATCTTCTTGGATGCCTGCTGTTGCCCACTGACGTCTCCCAACCTCCACAGATTGATGACTGGCAAATACGTGAAGCAGAGATTGCCCTGTGACTGATAGACTGCAGGGTTATAATTCTAGAGGATGGAAGTGGGAAATAGAGACGAGGTTTGGGGTGATAGTTAGATCCAGTGGCCTGAAAAGCAAGTAAATGCAGGCCCCTTACAGAGGCATTTCTGTGCTGGCATTCTTAGCCCTGCCTGCACATAACAGCCCTTTGAAGTAAATAGGGGTCACGGAATGAGTACCAAGATGTTTATTCTAAAAGCCTCCTGTCTGATTTCCTCCTCAAAACCCACCCTTGCCCTTGAACTCTGGGCCTAAGGGTAAAGAAAATAATCAGGGTTTTGAACTTGAAAAGAAAAAACAGGGCTTGGAAGCCTGTGTCTGAGAATACCTCTAACCCACTCCCAAAGAAAGACACAATGCAGACTCATCTTGCGAAGGACAAAAGTCAACTCTTAATTCATGGCTTGTGGTACCCAATCAGGGGATAAAGGGATGGAATCGGTGGGCTTTCCTTGACATTCTCCAGAAGTTACTACAGAACCCTCCTTCATCAACCACACAAGCAAAATACCCTTTACCTAGACAAGAACAAAATGGACTCAGTCTAAAGGAATATGCTGTAGGACAGAGAATTTTCAGGTCCCAGGGGCGATTTCTCTCTGATGGGCTATTATTTCAACTAAAGATGCTTGTGAGTGACTGCATAAATTCCTCAATTTATGAAAGGAAATGGGGGTGGGGACGTTCTGATCAAAGGAGGCTTTGCTTTGTTTCCTTGTCTGATCTTTGCGGTGACTACTTCCCAGCTGAGATGTTGCTGGACTTGTTCTTAAGAATACAGCTTGCTCATCCTTAACGCATCAAGGAAATGCTCATCCTTCCTGTGGCTGAGGCTCCTTGACTTTCCTTCCATTCAGCTGTCAGTATGAGCAGGTTCTCTGCTAAGTCCCTATGACAGTGGACTTTAAGAAAAGTAGCGTACCCTCCATTGCTTTCTCTCTAGGTACTAACTCCCTTTGAACAAATAAGAATAGTACACATAAAATCCTTTAAACTCCAAACGAGCAAAGTCTGTAGAAAAGACCATAGGGTAGGCAGAAGAGCTGGTCTCCATGCTGTCTGAGACTCACTTCCTTTCATACTGAGGCTACTCTTCACTGGTTTTGGACAGGTGATATGCATAGCATTAAAAGCCGAGACTCCTGAACCAGAATCATTGGGTTCAAATCCTCACCTTACCATCCTTTGTGAGGAAGTTTCAGAATGTCTGTGGCTCAATTATCCTATGTATATAACTGGGATTAAAAAGCATTGTCTACCTCAGAGTTGTTGTAAGTGAATTAACATATACCAAGTTCTTAAAATGGACTTGAAAGCATCCTGTGATCGTTGGCTATGGTGTCAGCTTCTGGCCTCTTTTTCTCCTCCGAGTCATTCAATAGCTCAAGTTTGTGCTCTCCTTTCTCCCAAAGGTCTGTCTGTTTTACTGTTGTAGTCAGTAGTGGCTAGGTTAGGTTACGTTAGGTTAAGTTTGGTTTGGTTTCACTGCTGCCGTGATTATCCATCTTGGGATGGAGGGAAAGACAAGCTATGTATCATTGGTTTGTTTCCTTGCAGCTGCCCACATGCAGGTAATTTAACCTTAGATCATCCCCTTTGCAAATAAGCAAAATGAAATAACAAAATCCCAAGAAGTTTTGTGTTTTGGTCCCTGACTCCACCCCACAAATGCTTCCTGTTCTACAAATCTTTAATTGATAGTCTAACCAGTGCCATCGACTTGCATTAAATACCATAATGTACCTTTTTTCTAATGTATATATTCACATATATATATATATATGTTTTATTCTTATAATCACTCTCAGGTAGCTAATGAAAGTATCACTGCTTTCTCACTTTGCAGAGAAGAAGACTGAGATAGTAAACTTTGTTATTTGTACATAGTCACTTAGCTGTCAGTAACAAAGTCAGGATTTGGAGTGAGCAATTAGGTTCCAGAAGTTGTTTCAACTCTAGGACATCCTACCCTTCAAGGAAACAACTTCTAATCAACTTGTCCCCAAACCACTAGCTTCTCCCTCTTCTCCCAATTGACTCCTCCATTCTTTGCCCTTACATTCCACCCTTCATCCTCATTTTAGCAAGCTAATATAAGTGCTTCTTAACCTCCTCTGAATTCCTCCATATCCACCCATCTACTGTGGCCAGATCACCCCTGGAAATACTCCTCCATAGACACAGGCTCCTATAAGCCTCTATTGTACAATGCCTATGACTCACTGACTGCCCCCTCCAAAACTTCTTTAGCAGCCCGTGGGAAAATATTTAATCTCAACCCCTATTGCCATTTATCATAGGGCAGAACACAAACTCTGAAGGACAGTTTATCTGCACTTCTTAGAAAATTACCAAAGAGCTCTCTTTAATGGGCTCCAGCACTTCCAGAGCGAACTTCCTTAAATGCCATGTAGCTGAGGCTTCGAGGCCTGCCATGTCAAATACACTCTTCAAGAGAAGGAAATATACTTCCAACTACTTTTATATGATTCAGAAAAGAAAAAAAAGAACAGTCAAAAGATGTTAAACTATAATATGACCTATGTCCTCCTTCCTCCTAGCCTCACATATGAATCTAGGATATAGCCCAACACAGGTATTTAATATACTTGCTAGAAGGAAAAATAGAAGGTAAGAGAATAGGGGAATTGGAATGAAATGAAGGGTAAGGAAAGACTCTAGCAGTAAAGGAAGAACGGAAACAAACCATTTGCCATGCTGAACCAAAGTGTCCAAGGCCTTTGAGGTGGGCTCACAATCAGCTCTATGGTAGCTCTTCTTCTGAAAACAGAGCACAGGCCAGCCCAGGTTCATTGACTGCTTGAAGAAAAGACCAAAATGGGAAGAGTATAATGTTGGTGGGGATCAGGAGTGGAAGCATGACATTCATTTTCTGGGGTTTCTCTCTGAACTTGCCTATCTTCTCCCCAGTTGGGTTTTCATTTCTTCTTCATCTGTCTTAACGCATCAAAGCTTCATAGGCCCTCTCTCTTCAAAGCAACACCCTCCCCCTCCCTTTCCCCTGCATCTTTAAGTCTATTCCATGCATCTCCCACATGCACTGTTAGAGTGCACGGCACAATTGCTAATAATCTCAAGGAACAAAAGAACCAGATTTTGTGTTGTCCGCCATTCCTGGGCATTCGCTCTTGTGCAAGGCCGATATTTCAGAAATCATTTTTCCTCCATATGCCCAGTTTTTGCCTTACAGACCAGCTCTAAATTTGTAGCTGCCTCTAACTTTTGTACAGATCCTAGATTTTGATGGGAAAGACAATGAAAAAGGAGAAAAAAACCTAAGGAGTTGGATATTCCACAAAGTAGATGAGGGTTAGACAGAGAACTGTCCTCTCTTGAGGACCCGAGCAAATGCTTTGCTGTAATGTGCAAAGGACAAATTCTGAGAATTATTTGCTTACATTTTGGGTTCTGCCTTCATTTTAGGAACTTGTGGATTATGTTCGGGTTCATTCGCATAGCGCTACTTACGCAACATCCATGAGTCCTGTCATAGCAGAGCAAATCATCAGATCCTTGAAGATTATTATGGGAGAAGATGAGAACCACGGAGGTAAGGAATCTACAGGGAACTCGGCCCCAAAGAACTCTCCCAGGCTTCTGCCTGTCGATCTCCCACCTTCTCAACTACACACTTTCGTCCTATGAGGCCCAGTGTTTTAGTCAAGAGAGGTGCATGCTAGAACATCTTTACATATGCATGCACACACCACAAACCCTGTTATAAAACATACATACAGTCTTCAGCAACGTGCTAGTATGATCATCAAATTTGGATCATTTTGGGGTGATCGGTAGTTAAAATGAAGTAAGCAATGCCTTTTGTGTTTATGCATGTTTGCCTGTGCTTGCCTGCTGTTCCTTGTGCTTCCCTGAGATGAATACTATTAGTATATTGTTTTATATGTTTTATTGTCAGAAGTTGGGCAAGGGAAAATCGCCGCTGGTCATTTGAGGACATATAAACTCACAATATCAGCCCAGCCATTCGTATGTCACTGTGTCATTTCAGCTAAAATGTGCTACTTTGCTTAGCCCAAAAGAATTTCACCTGGAAGTGAAATAATTGGAGAATTATTTCACAGAAGCCTCCGAGAATTCTCATTCCATCTTTCAGATCTAGTCTCTAAAGATTCACTACGTGTTATGATAATAAAGCGGTTCTTCCTGCCAGGGAGCTAGTGAGTACAAGTGAGAAACAGCAAATTGTACTTAAAATTGGCCACAAGGCTGTACAATCCTTTTGCTTCATCCTACCACCATCTGGCACAAGGACCTGTATCATTTTCTGCAAACTTCTAGACTCACTTACTAGGATATATAGGAATATCTATCATTAATAGTATTAAGTAAGAATACTTACATAAGTGCTTTATCAAAAAAAAAAATCCTTCTTCAAACTGAGTATCCACCCTGATCTGAAACTGGAATGTTCTGTAACCTGAAACTTTCTGAGCACTGACATGAAGCTCTAAGTGGAACATTCCATACTTGCCCTCATATTATAGGACAATCTAAATGCAGGCACACTAAAAATCTGCTGTAAAATTATCTGTGGGTGCAAGGCACAGCATCAGGTGCCTGTGACCTCAGCACTCAGGTGGATTGAGGATTCTAAGTTTGAGGTCAACCTTGGCTACAGAACGATTTCAGGAAAAAAAAATCATTTCAAAAAAATTCTGCCAACAATGTGTATATGAATTAATAATAAATTTTGTGGTTGGGTTTGGGACCCATCCTCAAGATACAGCATTACATGTATACAAATATCCTCAAAAAATCTAAAATCCAAAACCCTTTTGGTCCTAAGCATTTCTGATCAGGAACAACCTATATCCCTTTATACAAATCAGATAAGAGTGAAACTGGTCTTTTGAAGTAGGGCCTCCAATCACCTCCACACTGACAGTCGTGAGGACTTCCAGTGAGCCATCCCACTTGTCAGAATATTAATAAAAATATAACGGGGTGTTTGTTTTATCACTAAAGCTGGAAAATGACCCACAAGATGGTACCTTTTCTACTACATAAAAGTGGCTGGTGGATTGCTGGGGTCTTTTTAGGATTGCCGTGTGTGTGTGTGTGTGTGTGTGTGTGTGTGTGTGTGTGTGTGTGTGTGCTTCTTTTATGACAGAACCCAGTCTGGGGAGGTAGTTGCCAGGATTCAGTTCCTCTGCTGCTACTTATTGTCATGTGACATTCCACAAGCGAATGGTGCATCCAACCCTGGGCAGGTGATTTAACTTTTCTTTGCTTCAGTTCTTCCAGCTGTGAACTGAGAATAATAACATTTATGCATCGATGTTTTATGACAGTTAGGTAAGTTAATCTATATAAAATACTCAGGAATGTCTGGAAACAATCATGAATTTTGTATAATTGTTTGCTGTTATTTGCAATTGTTCCTGGGGCGTTCAAGAAGTTTGTGAAAACTCCCTGAATTCTGTATGAAACTTCTTAGGAAAGAAATGAAGAACTGGATGTCCTCACAGGTCTTGGACTAGTCAGAATAAATAAGGTTAGGCTACCATAACAAACCCTAAAAAATCCTGTTACCTTAACAAAGTGAAGGCTTATTTCTTTCATTGTTGTTGGTGATATTGTTTTGTGAGCTTGTTTTTATTTTTATTTTTTTAAAGTATTCTTTGACAACCAGTAAGGGTGTTCATCCAAGCAAGAGGCCAGTTTCCTGCTCCCAATAGTCATTAGTTGCCTATAGTTCTTTATCTAGAGATAGGACATTGTGAAATTCTCCCCCTTTCATATTAACCTGTCCTTATTTTTAGCATCATAATTAAAATACTCTACCTCATGTCTTTTTGCATCTTATGAATTAAAAGAAAACAGAATGCTGTGAGTCAAAATAGACATAGGAGGAAATTTAAGACAGTTTTTTTTGGGGGGGGGTTGTTTGTTTGTTTTGTGAGGTTTTGTTATTGATGTTGTTTTATTTTTTTCAAATCAATGAACAAAGGAAAGCAGCTCCCTTTCACAGAATCACTGAGGTTCAGGTAACTCTGCCTGGCACATCC
This sequence comes from Chionomys nivalis, assembly GCF_950005125.1. Lineage (NCBI taxonomy): Eukaryota > Metazoa > Chordata > Mammalia > Rodentia > Cricetidae > Chionomys > Chionomys nivalis. The sequence goes on along the minus strand of NC_080094.1, from coordinate 36,244,691 downwards.
TTTAAAGGATTCAAAGGCAGTCTGGGAATGATCACATTGATCTCATTTATAACAATACCTGCTTAAATAAATAGGATAAGTCAGAATACTTTATTAACTTGGCCTTCTCTGCTGAGAATAAAGTTACCCAAAGCTCCAAAGGCTGCGTCTTGCTAGATCTGCCACACAGGATCTGGAAAGAGGAGCCTGGCTCCAAGACTTCTTCAACCTACTGCAACTGTGACTGGAACCTTTCAAGGCTTTGTTATGGGCAAGTTTGGGGAGCGGTTGGCCAGATCTGTTCCTTGATGAATGTCTTCACTTTAATCTGCAATGCAAAGCCATACGCTTCAAAGAGAAGCAAGCTACAGCAATAAGGTCAGTGTTCCTTTGATGCCAAGGTTCAAAGATGAAATAGCAGTCCCAGTGAAATGACAATGTTTATGCACAAACAGCCACCTTCACTCTGCAACCAGGCTGCTGGTGGAGTTAATGCACACAGGCTGAGGGGCTGCAGGCCGGGTGTGCATTCCATATGCACCAAGGCCCGTTTAATCTCCTCGCCTGTCACTCTGTGCAGTACACTGAGCCCAATGTGGAGATTTGATTTCTCCATCCTAATGGTTGTTGGGTGGTCTCCTAGCTAAACCAATGTTGTAAGCCCCTTAAGGGCAAGAAATGTGTCTTGAATTAATTTTGTGTTCCTCTGAGTGTCAAACTCGGTGCTCGGCTTAATAAATACGTCATGACTCAACTTCCATCTTGCCAGCCTTCTGGATTTCAGGTCCGTGTTTGTGCTAAATAAGATTGTGGAGATGTTTATTTCAGAGGACTAAGAGCAAGAATCTGGTCCACACCAATGTGGCACCTGAGGAGACCTTTCAGTCAGGGGGATGACTTTTGGGGAACTCTAGAAAGATGACGGTTCTGTCACTGGCTTAATCTATTTGTCAAGCAAGCAGCCACGAGGGGATTGAGCTCCAAATCACACCAACAGCTTCCCTACGGAAAACAATGTCATCTGTTGCCTTGTTCTATTTAGATCTTTAATGAGCTGTGTGTGTGTGTGAGGGGGGGGGAGGGACAGAGAGAGAGAGAGAGAGAGAGAGAGAGAGAGAGAGAGAGAGTCGGTCAGTCTTTTTCAACTCTCAGTCTTGACTATTCATCCCTGAACCTTCTTTCCCCAACTGTGGGAAATCTTTCACTTCTCACAGAAAGCAAATGGAGGGTGAAATGTACAAATAGTTAGGAGGCATCCCGTGAAGTCAGATCACATGTAACCCAGAGCTCGCCTTGTTCCCTCTCTTCATTCAGTTCCTCGACTGACAATGGAAAGAGTGGAAGGACTAAGTGATACAGTCTAGACAGTGGGTATTGCACAGTGGTGATGTACAATAAGAACTCAGCAAAGGTAGTGTGATTTTTAACTTACGTACTTTCTTCCATTCCTTCTCAACTAATTTTGGTAGTTTTTACCTGCCCTAGAATTCTCTCATTCTGAGATTTTATGACTACTCATCCATGAAGAGTAGTCATCCTGCCTCCTGCAGCACTTGCTTAAAAATATGTCTATAACCTGGGTACCTCTCCAACTCCACCTCTCAGGAAAATTCGCACAACTTCCTGAATATTCTGCCCACTTCTGTCTTGGCTTTTTCATGGTTTGTCCTCAGTACAGAAACCCAAATCATCCTTTTTAGCATTTATTTTAACTTCACAAAGCTAGAGGATACAGTATAATGATTTACCACGGGCATACAGTGTAAGAGATGGTCAAATCTGGGCTATTAGTATTTCCATTTCTTGGTGTGTCTTAAAAGCCTTGAATAAAATATAATAATTATGTATTTATGGAATACAGAGTGACACTTTAATATATATGTACAATATGCTGAGAAAATTGAGGTAGTTAACGTTTCTATCTCTTCAACATTGGTATTTTTTTTTCCATTTAAAGCCTTTGAACTCCTGTTTATTAGTTACTCTTAAAATAGATAATAGGGCATTATGAACTGCAATTCCACTGTTCTCTAGAACACTAGAATTTATTCTACTGGATAACTGCTGTCATCGTCTCTCATTTCTTCTTCCTCAATCCTTCCCAGCCTCTGATAAATCCCTTCTATGCTCTTGCTGACATTTTCAAATAACATCAATATGAGAGAAATACTAACTAGTTAAAAAAAGAAAAAACATAACTCACAGCATGCCACTCCCTGACTCCATCCGCTTCCCACTCACTCGACATGTGATCCAGTGGCCTACAAGCTTCCAAGACTTCTCCATCATATTTCTCAGGCTCTTCCCATTGCTCATTAGAATGATTAGTGAGCACTCAAACCAGCTTCCACAGGAAGGCCTTTGCACCTTCTGGTCCCTCTAGAATAGCTTTCCTTTGTCTCTACCGGTCTTTTGAAAGAGCTGCCCCATCCTACATAGCCCAGCCTCCATCTCTCCCATTCCTCTGACTTTAGTTTTTATAGCATTAATGTCTAGTCCTTCTTTCCTCTCACTGGAGTGCAAACTCCAAGAGAAGAGGCTCTTTCCTCCCATTGGCTGAGAACAGCACCGCGCAAGCATGGTCCTCTATTTCTTAACAAAGATCTATTGAATGGCAGCAATGCTGTCCCTCGCCCTTTTAGTCCAGCAAATAAATGCCTCTAATCTCTCTGCATGGCTGTGTTCGATTCCTCTCATTGAAGAGCACTGGTCCCTTTCCACGGCATGGTCTTGCTGCTATCCTTCCAAAACAGTCTTCCCTTCCCTCTCCTTCCTTTACAATCTCAGGTTTCCTCTGTCCATACTGCTCTCTTGGGTTCTCGCCCCGCCTCAGTTTTGGCCTGGCTCTTCCCTTTCATTCTGAGGCCTTTGCTCTCCTGTTTTCCTCCTGCCCAGTTGGCCTTCACCTCTCAGCACCCTTCCCTATGTGGTAACGGTCTTCAGGTTACTATTGTCCTCTGTTTACCTCCTGTTTTCATTCTTTCCCCATTCCCCATTCTACAAGGCCTCTTCCTAGGCCTGCATTGGGCAGAATCCCAGGCTCAGGTTCCTATACAGTTTCCCAGCACAAGTGTACTCCCATGATTCCTTTCCTTTATATAACAATGTGATTCCACACTAGAGTCATCTGCAAAGATGGAAAAAAAAAAAAAAAACAGCTTGCTGATGCCCTGCTCCCAAATATTTCTGCACAAATGCGTGGTATATTTATAAAAATCCTGAGTAGCCGGGTGGTGGTGGCGCACACCTTTAATCCCAGCACTCGGGAGGCAGAGGCAGGCGGATCTCTGTGAGTTCGAGGCCAGCCTGATCTACAAGAGCTAGTTCCAGGACAGGAACCAAAAACTACGGAGAAACCCTGTCTCGAAAAATTCAAAAAAAAAAAAAAATCCTGAGTGGTGCTAATAGGATTGGTCCAGGGGCCACCCTTTGAGAACCACCGCTGCATGGTGACCTCATCACACTCATCCTCTCCTTCCCGTCAAGCGTGAAGGAGTTAGGATTTCTTCCAGATAGAAGCCATCCAGTTCACACCGTTGGCTATCAGCACATGCCTGACAGATAACAGACAATGGAGACATGCATCCAAATGGAATTAAAGGGCAATATGGATAGTTCCAATTGTGCCATGAGGCAGACGCTGACAAAATATCTATTGGGATATTTTGGGAGCCATCTCGTCATCAAAAGTGTTGAGCAGAATGATTCCTGTCAGCCATCAAAGCAACTGAGCTTGCTCACCAAGGTCAGCCTGTGCCCTTATAATTCTCGCCTAGATCCATGTCTACTTTGGCTCATAACATTTGTATGTTTATTAAAATGCCTTCGGTGTAGGAAGTTGCTGCCCATCTGTCTTCCATCATCACTTCACGTTTCATGAAGATGGGAGAGCAGGATGGGAGGAGGAAGATGGCTACACCGTGTGCTTTGGTGGTTCTCAAAGGGTGGTCCCCAGACAAGCATGTCAGCATCACCTGGGGCTTGTTAGAACTATAATAGACATTTTCATTTAGAGTCAGAAACTTTAGGGCCAGGGTTAGCAAACAGTCTAACCATCCCTCCAGGGGCTTGGGAAGCAGCCTCATTTGAAAACCACATTTCCATATAAAAGAAAGGAACCAGGTAAGGGTATGTTTGCAGACGGAAACTGAACAGAAGACAGCTTTCTGGCAAACAGACAGAGCTAGACAACCTTGCAGAAAGGAGGCCTGAGGACTGGAAAATGTGAGAGAATCAGAAAAAGAAAAGTATGAAACACATTTTGAGCCACTTCCTTAAGCCACTATTTAAATCCAAGCATCAACACTGTTCACTCAGTTACCACAAGTGCTTGTCCGTCATCCCTGGTACGGGTGACCACTTTGGCTGCAGTAAAGTGCTTTTGCCCACAGAACTGTGTGTTCTTCATAGCAGGTCCTCCTGTAAACCTGTGCTTTCATAAAACTCCCTGTGATCTATAAAGTCATAAGAGCTAATGGTTACAACACTGGCTACGGTACTCTCTTTGATCATCACCATCCAGCAGAGACATTGCTTTAGTAATTGGTGTTGCTTGGGATACAAGGGATGATATCCATAAGACCCGCTTTAATTCTTGTCTGTGTAGGGGTGGGGAATGAGCTCAATTGTTAAAGAGAGGATATCAGTGCTGCATTTTAAAAGACAGCTGTGGTAGTGCAGGCTTATAATCCCACTGTTGGAGAAGCAGAGATGGGTGGATCCCTGGGGCTTGCTGATCCCAAGCCAGTGAGAGACCCTAGCTAAAATAAAACAAAAAGGTAGGATGAGGGTAACTGGCACCCAAACACCCAAGGCTGTCCTCTGGTCTCCACATGAACATGTGCACACACACACACACACACACACACACAAATAACAGTTCTATAGTATGCATGCAAGATGGTGCATATGTCTAATCCCAGCGTTCAGGAAACTGAGGCAGGAGGATCTTCACTGTGAAGCCAGCCTGGGCTATGTAGCAAATTTGATGCCAGCCTAGGAAAGAAACTTAGTGAGACCCTATCTCAAAAAAAAAAAAAATAGGGGTTAGAGAGATGGCTTGGCATTTAGGAGCAATTGCTGCTCTTGCAGAAGTCCTGGGTTAGGTTTCCAGCATTTACATCAGGCAGCTCACGGCCACGCATCTTCACCTGTCTTAGAATTGTGTGTAACACCAGTTCTTTCACTTAAAAAGGTTTACTGGAGACGGGAGTATGAAATTCTCCTAGCGATAATTAGCAGGCCTAAATTTGGATGACCCCATTGACTAGCTGGTTCCTTTAGGTAATGAAAATGTCTATAGAGAGACCACATGTATGATTATGCCAGCGATCTCCTCAATGTCAAGCTGCTGGAATAATCACCAAAGTTCTAAATCTATCATTTACTACCATAAGCCTAGAAATATTTATTTTACATCAAGTCACCAGTAATGTCTACTGACAGGAAAAGAATAGTGGAAATTTACTATATATATATATATATATATATATATATATATATATATATATATACAAAACTCCAATTTCTATTGTGTAATATTTTATCTTATTAGGTTGCATCTGCATCATTCCCAACCAAATCCCCTGTCCTTAAAGGACAAACTTTGAAAGGGTAGAATACTCTTGTCTTCAAAGTTATATATCAGCTGAATGATTTCATTCAGATTGGGCTTTGGCCAGTCTCATTGGCTAGTCTCAGCATTTTAATCTCCCAAAACATGTTCAATATTTTAGCTGCACCTAGAAAGCTTTCATTCCTCCTATCAAACCTTTTTCTGTCCCCAAAACTCCTGAACCATCTTTCTAAGCCCTACCTCATGTCCCTAATCAATAATCCCCAATTCATTCAGTTTCCGGCAGTCATTTTTTTTCTCCTGATATTTTAGTCACATATATCCTAAATGCAGCTCTTTAAATAAGTTGTGATTAAGTATTAAAACATGTCTTGAGGCATCAAACTTGTGAATGAGTGCACACTAAATGTTGGCTTTGGAACAAATCAGATTGCCTGCAAGTTTTGCAGCCTGAACAACATCTAGGAGCACTGTAACATCCTGTCCTTAATGTTGCCTATGGAGCTATTTTGGATCAAATGCTAGAATTAGAATCACTCACTAGGTGGGTCTATTGTAAGCCCAAATCTAGATTCACTTTTCTATCCTCTGGATACATGAATGGTTTTACATTGTGTACACTGGGATGTGTCTCGACATAGAAGTGAGGTAGGCAGACTGAGTAACTCCAGCCAGCACTACCCAAATAGCAACAGCAAAAGCAGAACTGTGCCTTTAATTATCCAAGCAGTCTAGCTGAATCCCTCACTTAGAGCTTCCTATGGAGACACTGTCTAGCATTCAAAGGTGCATTTGACTTTTTAATACATAGTAATCAACAGGAATCGTGCCCTATCGAACCCTGCCTGTCCAAATAGAGGTAAATAGGCTGACTTAGGTCTGATGTGATCTTTTCTACCCCACTTCCTTCTCGTCCTCCTCCATAATAATCATTTGTGCTTCGATTTTTTTCCTGTGGGATTATGTTGTGAAGGTAATGAGAAGTTGAGAAGGTAAAATTCCCACAGAAAATATGGGTTTTCTTTTATACTACACAGGTAATAAAAGGTAGCAGGCCATTAGGATTTTGAATTCTCAATAGTTTTTTTATAGTAATCACTCATTATAAATTTTTGGATTGGTGAAGGTTTATTGGCTGAGAGAACAAACATCTTCCAACATATTTCAGCATATCATTGGTTTAGCTTGCTTCTTACATGAGTTGAAAGGTTAAGACACAAGATTGCAAGTTCAGTGCCAGCCTGGACAGCAGAGCAAGACTCTCTAAACAAAAAGTAAAAAGAGGCCTAGGGATGTAGAAAGGTGTACTTGCCTAGTATGTGGAATACCCGAGGCTCAGTTCCTAGTACAGTACTGTGGAGTGGAGAAATCTTTTCAAACTGGATCCCAAAGTTGAGGACAGGGTAAGGGATTTGGAATATACATGATGATTTTATGAGTCATGGCTGGACAGGTACGTGACCTTCCTCCCCCAAATCTGATGGTCATAAATCAATTACATGATTTTGCCTAACCACAGAGAAGCATGGAAGGTAAAGTAAACTGTAGACAGAAGTTTTTGTCCTGTCCAGTCCCACAGCTGTTCAGTCCCAAAGAAACACACAATTCTAAGACAGGTGAAGATCCATGAGCTGCCCGATGTTAGCTCAGACTTATTATTAACTAGCTCTTACAACTTAAATTAACCCATAATTCTTGTCTATATTTAGCTGTGTGGCTTGGTAACTTGTCCCTGAGAGGTCTCATCTTGCTTCCTCTGCATCTGGCTCATGGCTGACTCTCTACATTTCCTCTTCCCAGAATTCTCCTAGTCTGGTTACCCCACCTATACTTCCTGCCTGGCTACTGGCCAATCAGCATTTTATTTAACCAATACGATTGGCAAATCTATACACAGTGTACAGGGGCATTATCCCACAGCAGTAAACCATCTACCTAGGAGAAGAAAACTCACCTTTGGTAAAAAGGCAACCAGTCTTTGCCATCCTCAGATGTCCTGAGGGACTTTAAGATCTTGTACATTTTCGGCATTTACCCAGTCTTTCTCCAGTAGCTTAGCAGATAAACTCTAAGAATGAAAGGAAAATGTGCCCAAATGACTAGAACAGGTCTCTTTAGGTAGGCTCTCAAGGCTACTAGTTCACCTGACTACAACCACTTCCCTTCTTTTTCACAGAACCATGTTCCACTGCAGTGTGTAGTGATATGAGTGCCACCATATGTTCTAAACTCCCCAGCACCATGTTCTTTATGGTAGCAGAAAACAGAATGTGAGGAAAATGCTTCACCAAAAACAAAAATTAAAATTGATGTGAAATTAGCTAGACAAGCTCTAGAATTTAAACAGAAAGAGGAAAAAAAAGGTACTTTTTGGAAGAAAAAAAGAGAGCTTAAGGGCTATAACAGAAAAGTGGTACTGTTATCAGAAAAATTTAAATCGCAATTTAAGAACATGACCACTTGGGATAATTACCTGAACATGGTTTGATTTGTTTTTTTTTTTTTTAGTCAGCCCCCACTCCCTCTTAGCTCTCCTTGAATTCTTTTGAGGCCAGAGACGAAAAGGGAGCTAATATCTGAACAGGGCTGGAGCCTCCTGTGCTCCTATCGTGTGCATTGTCAACCCTTGACTAACTGAGAGACCAAAGCACAAGACAAGTCTGAATTCTGAGCCCAGAGAAAGGGAACTGGATAGTCCAGCCCAAGACTGAGTCCCTGTGAAAACACCCTAATCCACAGAACTCTAAACACGTCGCCTCTTTTGAAAGCTCTTAGACCCATTTGCTACTATTGTTACTGTTAAGTGGGCAAGTTCCTGCCAAATAGTTCATTCTGAGACTTTTGCAAAATTTCTAAAGCTTAAATTTCTGGGCTTTGTTCAGTTACTAAGAGAAGTGTTAAATGAAATGCCACAGTAACTTCATTATTTTTGAAACTCGTTTTTTTTAAAATGTACCTTTTACAGAGGAAAGAAAAAAAGGGGAAAGAAAAAACGAGTGAGTGATACTGAGAATGTGTTTGCCCTGAAAAGCCCAGTTGTGTTTCCTTTCAGAGTCCTTGTCTGGCTTCTTTCTTTCGTTCTGATCATTCGTGAGAGTTTACCATGAGTCTGGCAGGTGAGGCACTGACCCTGCTCCTAACCCAGTGAGGACTTGGAGAAAGTGGCACCAGCCCCTTCCAGCTGTGACCTACAACCTTTGCTCTGGTCTCTGGCACAGGACACACATATTTTTACACTTGAGTTTGATAGGTTTAAAAACAAGGGTGTCTAAGTGTGAAGATTTAGGGCATCGAGACAGCCAAAGAAGGGAGTACCCTGGGTGACAGCCATTAGCTCTTCGGAGGAATTTAGTCCCTTCCTGTTTGCTTTTGTCATGAGATCCAGTGCAAACCTCCCTCAGCAAATGTGGCTTTTCTTCAGTGCTAGCTGCTTAGGGCCGAGCTCGAGTATTCACCGGTATCACCAAACTTACCTTGAATGTGTTACTCTAGAAATGTATTCTCTACTCAGATCTCTTTCTGATAGGAAGGGACAGTGAGAAGCTACAGAGGACTCTGACCAAGGAATAAACCGTCCATCCCTAAATACGGTTTAAAAAGCTCTCCTCACATTTCTCAATGTTTTTTGCAGCAAAGAACTCAGTGACTAGAAAATTGGCCTCCTACCAGTTTTTTTTTTTTTTTTTTTTTCCTTCTGGTCAAATTCAGAAACATCTTGGTTCCGTCCTCCTGAGATCCCATGATGAATGTAAGCCCACTGACAGGATCCACTGAAAACACACTGTATTGAGGGTCCTGGCATTGAAGACCCTTGGCATTGTTGAAGGAGGAATTAGCTGCTGCTTCCTAAATATATTTGCCACTTGGTTACCAGCTGGAGACAGAGAAAGAAGCCTAGAAGGAAACAGAGGGCACGGAGAGCTGCGTTTTCTAAATGGTTTCAGGCCACTGGCATTTCAGCAATAGCTAATACGAACCAGATGTCAGGTGCTACGCTCCACTGGCTTTCAACTGAGGGCCTGCCTCTGTCCATGATTAATCACCTGTGCTGGTGGGTAGCGACGTCCTACCTGGCCTTTTTGTGTGAGCAGACCTAAGGTCGGGGTCAGCAATCAAGGTGGTGGGCATTTGCCTCCTGGCCTTAATGCTGCTCACATATACACAGGAAAACTTGAGTTTGTCCACTGAACACAAAATTAGCCAGCATGCTGAACTTCTGGATAGGAAGGGGATGGTTGCCTGATTACACAGAAACGCCTGGCAAATTTCTCCAAGACCTTGCGCCTCGTCGTTTGCTTCATCTTAGGAGTCAGCTAATGACAGAATTTTATGTCAGCCTAATGAAATCAGCACTTACTAGTAAGGTCTTACAAGGTTTCCCTAGCAAGAGCTTGAAGTAAACTGTTTGCTTTTTAGACGAGACAGGGGCCAAGATTGTGTGGCCCCTTCCTTACAGCCCTCCAGCAAACCCTGCTGAAGTCTCTTCTTCCCCGTAGGCTCACCACGAAAAGGCTTTGAGACAGGGGAATTGTGACATAACCTACATGGAATTCCCCACTGGTTCAGTAAACCTAGAAAAGGAAAGAACATAATTTAGTTTGTCTCATCTCCTAGAGTGGAAAAGAGCCTGGTATTCCACGCCGGCTTTTGTTTCTTTCATCGCGGGCTCATTTTCAAACTGTGCAGCAGGACTTATTCAGCCTCACTCTGATTCGGAGAAGTTTGTTGAGAAAACCAGCTACCTCACCCACCACAGCTGGGGAGTATTAAGCAGGTGGATTCATGCCTAACGAAGCCCAGCATGTGTGTGTGTGTGTGTGTGTGTGTGTGTGTGTGTGTGTGTGTGTGTGTTTGAGCTACAAGGAATGTATTAGCTTTCTGTTTCTGCATAACAAATTGTCTTAAGTGGCAGCTGAGAACAATGCCCGTTTATTATCAGCTTTCTTGTCAAGAAACTGGGAAGAGGCAGGTCTCCTCTCAGGCTCCCCAGGAGGCTGAAGTAAGATGCCATCATCTACCCTTCCAGCAGCTCAGGGTCCTCTCCCTTGCTAGGGCGCCTATGACAGAATTCAGTTCTCTGGAGCTATGGAACTGAGGTCCCTATTTTCTTGCTGGCTGGCTGCCAGAGTCATTCTCAACAAGTAGAGGTCACTCGTTCCTAGCCATGCAGCCCCTCCATCCACAGAGACAGGAGAGTAGTCTCCTTTCTGGCCAAGCTGTCAGGATGTTTGCTGGATCAAGACGTCATAGCTTGTTTCTATCTCTAGACTTGCAGATGTTTTTGTTGATTCATTTGTTATATACACACATATATGAGAAGACTTCAAGTGTTACATTCCCGGTAATGATTTACTTCAAACTAAATACTTGAGATAAAAATTCCTCCAGGAAACATAATCCTCAAGCCTCAGTTTCCACTGAATTCTGAGAGATGGGGAAATAATGGAAGCAAATCCCTGGCAGCAAAATGATCTAGAAGGGACAGCCTGATAGACCGTAGAGACATTGACCACGAGGACAGCCCTTGGGAGCAAATCCAAGTCAAACAGTCAGGTTTTAGCTCAAACTACTGGTTTTTATGCTACTTTTGAACCATGGAATTTTTTTCTAAAAAAAAAAAATAGAAACTGGAGCCCATTGTATAAACACATATTTTTGTTTAATTTTACATCATCGAATTCCTTGGGTGCCTGTCACTCCACCAAGTGATCAATATTTAATCCTCATACTAGAAAGATATGTGTCTTATTGTTGTTACTCCCACTTTTACAGGCGAAGAACCTGAGTTTCAGAATAAGGAAATATAAACCTGTGGTGTTGGAGTTGATTTTGAACCCCAGAAATTAGTTCTGGCACTTGATCCTGATGCTGGTGTCATATGGGTAAAGGGTCAGGATTGGGCTTCATCAATGCCCACTTCTGAGCAATCACTGAAAACAGAAGGTTTTTAAACTTAGATAGCTAGCTAGCCATCCCCATAGGGCTTCTGGGTGACTACTTTCATTTGTCTGGCTTCTAGGAGTCCTTTCAAAGGGTCCTACTGACTCGGTTTCTCAGCACAAGTTTAATTTGTATGTATGTGTGCGTGTGTGCATGTGTGTATGTGTGTGTGCGTACGTGTGTGTATGTGTGTGCGTGTGCATGTGTGTACATGTCTGTATTGTGTGTGCATGTGAGTGTGTGTGTGCGTACGTGTGTGTATGTGCGTGTGCATGTGTGTGTGCATGTGTGTACATGTCTGTATGTGTGTGTGCATGTGAGTGTGTGTGTGCATGCGTGTGTGCATGTGTGTACAAGTCTATATGTGTGTGTACATATGAGTGTGTGTGTGCATGCGTGTGTGCATGTGTGTACATGTCTGTATGTGTGTGCATGTGAGTGTGTGAGTGTGTGTGTGTGCGTAGTGTGTGTATGTGTGTGAGCGTGTGTGTGCGTGTGCATGCGTGTGTGCGTGTGTGTACATGTCTGTGTGTGTGAGTGTGTGAGTGTGTGTGTGTGTGTGTGTGTGTGTACAGGGAGAAACTGATTCTGTTCCGCACATTAAAAAAATGCCTTACTTTCCTATTCCCCTCAATTTTTAAAAATTCCGGAAACCTTTGGTGTGCCCCTTCGTTTAAAAATGGCTAATTCATCAGGGCTCTGAGAAGTCCATCCTTCCTATAATGTATAAAATCCCACTATTAGTGACTTGCTAAGATACTACTCTCCGTTTAAATGCAAATTAACCCATTCAGTTAATAATATTCATGAGACAGTCCCATAGGTATATGGACACGTCTAACAGTGTGTCTTACCTTCTGCATACTATTTTCTATCCGCCCCTCTAGTGGATCATTTCTTTCTAAAGAGCTCCAGAATTACATCTCCAGAATTAGCCAAGCTACTGTATGTAGCGAGTCTTCTGGGTGTAAAATGCATAGATCCTTGCATCGTAAGACACGTGCATCATGAAGGAACTCTTCAAACAGCAGGCTTTGATAATCTTGTAAGCAGAGCCAGTTTCCCTGTTATCCTGCCAATGCTTTCATAATCCTCAAGCCTCAGTTTCCCATCTGTAAAGGATTCCAAAACATGACTCTCCAGTTCCTCGTTAATGTGCAGGAGATGACCTTTCTCATCTTGCTTGGCGAACTAAATCCCTAAGAGTGTTTGAGGAACTTCGTAGTAGTGGGCTCCTCCTCGGAGCCCTGGAGATCAGGCCATGCAGATAGCTGCCCGGCCTGATGTCCAGCCTGCCCCTCTGTGTACACTCCCCAGGGCCATGACTGAGCAGACTAAAGAGCCCCTGGCACATGTGTATGTAGCTATAAAACATGCCGTAACCTTGGAATCCTGACATCAAAAGGGAGAGCTCTGTTGCCTTATAAAAATGTGTGCTTCTCTACGCAAACCACTCCAAACGCTGCTGTCTCCACCCCACTGGGAAGCCTGTCACTGCTAATGTGGTTCTTACGATTCTCACCGCTCATAGCCTCTCTTGATCTTCTCTGAGATCTCTCTGCCCCTGAGTGTGTTGGAAACAAAATGTCCTGTCTGGTGTCCAGTGCTTAAAAATAACAGACACTGGGTTCCTGCTGCCACATGGAAACTTTACTGCCAGGTCTGCTCGACACCCCCCACTCTGGGTCATGCCAGGGAAGCAGGCAGGGGAACGCCAGGGACAAAGAAAGGGAAGAGGCTTACACTACTGTAGGCATTCTCTAATGTCAATTTGATCTTCCATGGGCTAATTTCTCTGAAATACCAACTGCTTAAATGACAAGAAATGTGTTACAGAAAGATACTTTCCGTCGACGGAGGCAAGGACCTCATTTTTCAAGTAACACTGCCCAAGCTGGAATGTTCGATTGCCCAGTCAGTATTCTGACAGTAGTGGTGAGCTAAATAATTTAAGCGGGGCTAAGTAGTGTGTATTCCCCCATGCCCATTTTGAAGCTTGAGAAATGATAAAATAAGTCACCCGTTGGCATCTGGGTACGTCCCTCTGTTAGAAACCGGGAGTGACACTGTGTTGGCCCAGGAGACCATCTGACGGCCTCTTGTTTCTCCATTTGAGAAGGGAAATGCCTGCCCGCCCACCCGACTCTGCCCCTGTGCATACCAATGGTTTGGTTGGGGAAGAAATTTTCCTCCTTTAAGACAGGTCCCTTTGGCAGTTTGCACGATTCATAATTCCTTCTGGTCCTCTGGGAGACTGAGTTGTCCTAAACATATTTCTGGAAACGCTACAGACCGTTGTTTTTATTAGGGGACTGCAAAGCTTTGTAGTAAGTGGCTTTGTGTTTTATTTGTTTTCCTTCCTCTGCCCCAGCTGTTTTTGTTTTAACAGCATCAGAGGGAAGGTTAAAGAATTCGTGGCCTCCGTTAACCTAGCTCATCTCTTAGGCGGGTACGGCTGGAAATCTGGAAGGAGGGAAAAGCAGTACCTAGCTCATTCGCAGGCATGGGTTCATCCCTAACCCTGTCTACCCTCCCAAAGAAGTGAGACAGATTGGCAGGGCTAATCTCCAGCTGAGGGAGCACCTTGCAGCAGGTAATGGCCAGGAAGGAAGGCAGATTACCCCCACAAAAGGAACCGGGGATTCAGTAACTACCTAGATATAACACCAAATAAGAGGCTGCTGTCTAACTTCCATTTTTTTCTTTTATTCCACAAACATGTATTGGATGCCCATAATTTGTCAGTGTAGCCTCCATTTCTATTTTTAAGGCCAACCATAGAGTATAGCTCAGTCAGGAAATAGGCAGGCACCTACCACAAGCATGCATAGCTTATAGGTGAACTGCAATAATTCCAGTTTCTAGAGATATCTGAGCCTGCTTATGAAAATCAAAATTCATGCCCAGTCCCATCCCCAGAATCCATGATTCAGTGGGTTTTGGGTGCAGCCTGGGCATGTGATTCTTCAGCCAAGGTGATGCTGAAGCTGCTGAAAATGGTGGAAAATGAGAATTAACTCTCATCTAGTATATTCTGGATGCCAGTAGCAGTGATGATCAGGGCTCTTGCTATCTTCCTGAAATCAGCTCTTCTTTATCTTGCAGAAAACAGTGAGGGTCTTTTCAAAGACAAAAGTTATCCAGGCCCAGTTTGGTAGTATTCCAAAATATCACCCAAAGTCTATTCCTTCCCCTCACAACACACTCAGTCCAGAGTTTAGCAAAACGAACAATTCCATCAATCCTCTAGAAGCCTATGTCAGAGTCATCTCATTCATCTCGTTAGCTGACTCGGAGCTTCTCTGTCGTCTATGGAATGTGTGGCAGAAGGGTATGAAGCTCTGGAATGAGAGGCTCTACACCTCTCCCACAGGATCCCGCTGCGGTGCCCAGTCTCCAGGAACGCCTGGGTGCTGTCTCAACAGCAACCATTCCTGTGCACAAGGACCCTGCCAAATATTTCTTCTGTTTTATCAAGCTCTCTTCGAGCACAGATCTCAAAGCACACCATAATTAATACAATCACCCACATCCTGTCTAGATGAGCAGTATTTTATGTGTACAAATTCCCCTTTGCCCCCGGGCCCTTCAGGAGAATGCAAATGTTTCCAACTTTAAAGAGTGAAGAATAGAGTAATTGAAAGGAGCTGTATCTTGGCCAACACCAAAGACCTCAAAGACATTTATAGTTGACCTATATGAGAAAAGATGGTGACTACCAAGTGTGCCACGATGCCTTATCGGCCACCCTGTGCTAATAACTGGTTCAAAGATAAGAAAGACAGGATAGGGATGAAGCAACCAGTTCTTACAAATCACATAATCTCGGAACCAAAATTCTGATCTGTTTTACTAAGATTTCAAACGTTCTAGGAGTAGTGAAGTGGTGTCACTAGCTTATGATCCAATTACTCGAGTTAATCAAGGAAGAGAAGACAGACGGGGCCAATTAAGTAGCCGGGCTGTCCAATGCTAGCTGAGTCATTATAGGTAAGTGCACAGATAATGCCACTGGGAAAAGCAATTTAAATCACTTTTGTACTTCCAGACTGGGAAATCCTCCTGGTCTTTGAGGGGGGAACATTTAGGAATCATCAGACCCAGCCTGATGAAGTCATCTGTTCATCGCACAGCTAACAATCAACCATAGAGCTGGGCACACAAGGGGGAAGGCCATATGGAATACATTTGGGTGGCTGGACTGTGCACCCATGCCTTCTTTTCGGTCACCTTCATAACACATCTTATCACCACCCTCTTCCGGTCCTTGGACCCATTCTCCCCACTCGATGCTCTTATCTCCCTAAACATGGAGTTTCAACAAATAGGTAAAGTTTTAGGGCAAATGTCATCCTTCATAATTTCTAGTCTTATACTTCAAATAGGCTATTCCATGTACACAGACTGGTTTCCAAGAGACATTTCCACATGTTATAAAACAGTTCTTTTTTAAATGACTTTCAGGGCTGTGTCTACACAGTATAATTTGTACAGATGGTCCTGCATACTTTCAGATCCCATACAACTGACAAATCTAGAGTTGGAGAGCAGGCATTGTTTTATTGTTGTTCCTTTTGGTTTTTGAAGGGTGATTGAGTGTGGCGGAGAAAGATGTATACAGGACAGTAAACCATTATTGCAGCTCTCTGTTTCTTTCAAGCCAATGCCTTGTTCACCAAGAACCCCAGAGTAAAAGCTCTTATCAGTGATTGCCATGTTGAAGCATTCCAGGAATATTATAATATTTTTGCCTCTCCTGCATGTGTGCACTCTCTCTCTCTTCTCCTCCTCCTCCTCTTTCTCCTCCTTTCTTTTAGGTTTACCCTCCTCACAACTTCAATGTTGAATTATTTAATCCCTCTATACTCATCCCTCATCCTTTAGGCAATCTTCCCGTGCTCTAGCTCACACTCAATCAAACCTCACTTAGTTCTCCACCACCCTGCAGTGCTACCCATGATTGCACCATTGTGACATTTTCTCTAACAGACTGCACTTCTCTGGTGTTTCTCTACCAATATCTTACTCACACTTTAGATCCCAGCCTGATTATCACTAGAGCCAGGCTACCTTGCACTTGCTCTAGTCTGCCTTGTGTGAACTGTTGTTATACCACATAAACTTTCCTACATGGTGTTGAGTAGAATTGTGGGTATATATATATATATATATATATATATATATATGATCCATATTTATCTAATATGATTGCTTAGTTTTACACTTACCTTCCCACTGACCATAATCCTTTTTTGCTTTTGCATTTTCTCCTCTCACTGCTACCAATGAACTTTGTCTATTTGTCATAGCTGCCCTCGCTTCTTTTAACCAATGGTTCACTCTATCTCATGGATGCTACTAACAACTTTTCTCCCCCTTTTTTCTTATTTTGTTCTATCAACTTTCCGTTTTGAATTTCTTACATCTAAACTCTACTGGCAAGAAGATCTGGTTGGCTTGATTAATATTTATCACCTCTCGGTACAAGTTCCTGTGACAGACTACATACTGATACCCTAGCCAACATCCAAATAAACTTCCTTAGGCCAAGGGAATCTTTACCCACTCTCTGTGGCCAAGATTAGGGAACTAAAATGGCAATAAATACTTTCTCTATCATAATCTGCTTACCAGGGACTACAAAATTTGGTAAAGTACCTTTCTAGAGAACTGGAGTTAGATAAGAAATAACAGAAGAAACATGGAGCCAGGTGGTGGTGATACACTCCTTTAATCCCAGAACTCGGGAAGCAGAGGCACAGGCAGGCAGATCTCAGTGAGTTCGAAGCTAGTCTAGTGTACAGAGTGAGTTCCAGCACAGCCAGGGTGGTTACAAAAAAAAAAAAAAAAAAAAAAAAAAAAAAAAAAACACCGTGTCTTGGGAGAAAAAAAAACAAACATGGGCAAGTGAAACATTTAACATTCCACTTCTTGGTTCTACTCCACAAAATCTTAATTCCTCTGCGTGTATAGTTGGCACAATCAGGCAATGAATGTTAAGTCCCTTTGGAACCAATAAGCAAAGAAACTTTGTAAAAGATGATCTGATGTATTTGGGAAATAACTGATCCTATCATCCAACATAGCAGAAGACTAGATTAACAAATGGCTTCAGGAAGACAGTCGGCCGTTTGCTTTACTTTTGTATACATGACTTCAGACCCCACAGCCAAAGCGAAGGAGCTTCACAAGGTCTTCCTTATATCAGGCTTTGGATTCTAATCTCTGATATCTGTCCAAACCCTTACAGCATGAAGCCTTCAACCTCTCTACTTTCTCTAGTAAAAAGTGGGCATAATTGTGATCAATTGTAATTGTAAAGACTAGAATTTTTGTTAAAGATTAGAAAAGATAGCCACCATCTATTTATTATCTAGACAGAAGACCATAGTGTAGAGGTTAATAGACCAAATTCTAAACCCCAATTTCCTGGGCTAAATTCTTTTTTTTTGGTTTTTCGAGACAGGGTTTCTCTGTGGTTTTGGAGCCTGTCCTGGAACTAGCTCTTGTAGACCAGGCTGGTCTCGAACTCACAGAGATCCGCCTGCCTCTGCCTCCCGAGTGCTGGGATTAAAGGCGTGCGCCACCACCGCCCGGCCTCCTGGGCTAAATTCCAGCTTGAAAATCTACAAACTATATAAACTTAAGTAAGTACTTGGTTCCCCTCATGTATTACATAAGATTACAGTACCTACCTTGATACAGTCATCATAAAGCAGCAATAAATAAGTTTCTAAATGGTACCTGTTTGTAATTGTGATGTCATATATGGACTATAATCATTGTTGCTGCTTCTATTCTTTTAATATTTATTTATTTAATTCTGTGTGTGTCTCTGTGTGTGTTCTCTCTTACTCTCTCTCTCTCTCTCTCTGTGTTCTCTCTTACTCTCTCTGTCTCTGTCTCTCTGTGTGTGTGTGTGTATGTGTGTGTGTTCAAGCATGTGTAGATAAGAAGAAAATGCTCAGAAGTTATTTCTTTCCTGCCACCTTGTGGGATCCAGGGATCAAGCTAAGGCCATCAGACTTGTGCCTATATCCACTGAACAATCTCACCAACACTCTACTAATGTTATTTATTGAGACTGTTATATCCTTTGATCCACCTAAACAAAGTAGTAACCACCTGTTGTTCAGGAAACATTTGCTTATAGGTGGCAGACAAGATCACTTATTGGTTCACATAATAGAAAGTTCAAATGATGTCCTAGCCTAGCCATGGCTAAATGCAAGGGTTTCGTTTAAGACCCTCACTATCTTGTGCCTTGGATTTTGTCCGAGTCAATAACATTCTTGGCAGATTTTCTCAATGTGTTGACAAAGATCTAACTTCCCATCCTTTCACTTCTTCAGTGGATCCGAGACTAAGACAGATACACACAAATTCTATTCCATCATTGAACCAACAATCAGAAGGATGGATTGTTCCAGCTGTCCCAGTCATTGCAGTAAAGATGAAAGGTACCAGGTTCACTCAAACATCATTATCTACAGGAGGAAAAACACTGAACCAGAGATGCCCACAGCTCCAGGACCAAGATAACAGCAACTAACATGTTCCTTGGAATGTTCGCTTTTGTTCTCTGGAGAGTTACAAACACCTACAAGTAATATTTAAAATGCTGGATAACTTCTAGGTCGCAACCTCAGTCCAATTTAAATGAGCACCTGACCAATCAGAATAGAAGCCAGCTAGAGACAGCCACAACTATGGTGGCACAAATTCTGGCTGAATAGCAACCTTCTGCCAAATGCTCACACTGAGTTAACATTTAGGACACCTAGAATATTAAATCCTATTCATTCTCATTGAGCAAACGCTCACTAATTCTGGCTTGCTTGTTCACCAATAGCCTCTACAAGGAAGGACTGATGTAAGCAGATTTCCTCAGAACTTTGTCTTCTCTTCAATTCCCTTTGTCATCCTATGAATGTGACCACGGGACTGAGGTACATGCCTAGAACAGAGGATGATCTTTGAATTGAACAGAAGCATCAATGTCTTCTGCCTTACCTGTTTTAAACAAAAGTTGTCTTTCCTTTCTGGCTGAGAAAAGCAGACATTCCCTGTTCCTTTCTCCCTCTCTCCTGCTAACAAGTGAAGCTGCCCTGGTCTCAGCTGGCTACATCCTTGTTTCCATGGCATGCTACTTCTTTAAATTGAGGTTAGGTGATTTTCCCTTTGATTAGAGACTTAGTCTATAAATATAATGGGCTGGTTTGATTTGGATAAAGAATGTTACCAACAACTAATTTTGTGTGTATGTTTGTGTGTGTATGTGTGTGTATGTGTGCATGCCTTTGTTATTACACTCCCTTCTCCTGAGTTAGTGATTTAAACACTTGGCTTAGACTATATACACAAGAGGTACCTGTTCCACTGGTCCTGCGACTTGCTTGCATCTCTCAGCACACCCTTTTCCCATTTTGTCTCCCAGGTATAACACAATACTTATATCTGATCATCCTATTTCCAGCCCTTCCTGGCTGAGAGGCAAACCTACAGAAAATGCTTGTCATATCAACCTGACCTTTACTCCCCTCCTCCTTTGGGGGATTAGAGGGTGTCATGCCTGTCTCCTTTCAGGTCTGCAGAGAATACAGCAACTTACAAGAAACATAAAATACTTCCGACAGCGGCTGATAGACATGGGATTCATCATCTAC
The DNA here is from genome assembly GCF_950005125.1 of Chionomys nivalis. Classification (NCBI taxonomy): domain Eukaryota; kingdom Metazoa; phylum Chordata; class Mammalia; order Rodentia; family Cricetidae; genus Chionomys; species Chionomys nivalis. The sequence goes on along the minus strand of NC_080094.1, from coordinate 36,224,531 downwards.
GGCGATGACCACTCTCCCATTATCCCTGTGCTCCTGTACATGCCTGCTAAAGTATCGTGAGTATCCAACACAGAATCATACCAACGCACAGTGTGTCATGACTGAGATAGTGTATTTGACACCATGATGGCTTTCTGTACATGAATTAGATTATGTGCTTGAGTTCTGGCCTCAGACACACAGTTTCTCAGGAGTCACCTGCCAGCATCCTCAGGACATTTTCTGTGTAACTTCCAGAAAAAAAAAAAAAAAGACAGATGCTGAGACTCTCCCCTCTACATCATTTTCATGCTCTGGAAATTTAGGAAAATGATTTATGTCATCTGTAAGAATGGTGGTTTTTTTGAGCCTTCTTCTGACCCAACTATTCCTCCAACACATAACCTCAGGATTGGAGCTTTCCGTTTGACCCACCATGCATCTGAAGAGGTAAATAATTTATAATACCAAACATAGCGTTAAAAGTAGTTGGAGCCTAGACTATTGGGAACTCATTCAGAGCTGATGAGAATCATGAATTCTCAAAAACCTGATTCTTCTAAACATATCCTTGTGTCATCTTCCACAGCAAAACATCAAGCAATCGGAGCACACACGTAAGTGAGTTCTTTAGTAGTAGGCCGCAACATCAGAATCAGTTGGCCCTTTGTTCACAAATGTAGGTCAAAAAAACAAGGGACTGCCTGTCCAAGGAGAAAGAATACAGCACCATTCTGCTCAGTGTAATAGCAGGCAGGGAGCGACAATGGGGATTCTAAGTATCCACCAGTCTAAACCCTCTAGCTTCTAATGTTTGAGGGCAAAAAAAAAAAAAACACATGCACTTATTCAAAAAGACGGGTAAATAGAAAACTCTGTAAGATTTCAAACTAAGAGCATGTCTACCTAATATTTTATCATAGCTCAAAAGAAGGCACTCAGTGTGAGATTGGTGAGCTTCACAATGCACGACACTGGAGTGAGAACAGGAAGAAGTGTGAGGAAGGGGGGGCAGAAGTAGAGTCTCACAAGTGAGAATTGTGACTAATCCTATGAGGAGCCCTCTCATAGAAAAGGTAGTGTGCTTTAGATTACATCTGTTTTACACTGATACATTAAAATATAAAAATTATGCAATTAATAGGGTATTATGTAATCGGTATACATATCTACACACATAAATATATACATACATCTATATTAATTTATATAGTGACTAAATCAGGGGAAACATCTATTTTCACAAACATTTATCATTTCTTCATAGTGAAAATATTCAAAAACCTTCTTTGAGATTTTAGAATATACAATATGTCATTGTTATATATAGTTACCCAACAGTGTACTAATATTCCCGAAATTCAAATACATTTCAAATTTACTAATACAATATACTTCGCATAACCATTATTTTTAATATTGTGGTAAAAGGTTCAGAATCAGAGTATTTGCCCATCTTCTTACTTGGAGCACCTTGGACAAGCCAGGCAACCCTCTGAAGACTAGTTTCATCTTGTACGGAAAAGATAAGATAGTGCCCACTTCCTGAGATGAACCGAACAAAGGGCTGAGGATCTAATTTAATGACAGAAAGCTTCTTTGGCACACACACAAAAGCTGGTGCCCAGTCTCCAGCACTAAAGAAACAGAAAAGGCATTTGCAGCATCTGGAAAGATGCTTTTCATTGTAAGAGTTACACAGGATTTGCTGTTTTCACAGCTTTAGTTGCGTTTATAGTCCTTAACAGAGTTCTTTTTAATTTCTAAATTTTTATCCATTTTGTGTTTTGTTTGGATGAGGTTTTGTCTACTGAGATGGATGTGCCCATGGAGACAAGAGGAGGACTTCAGATCCTCTGGCTCTCCAGGTAGAGATGGTTGAAAAGGCCCCATGTGTATGAAAACCTAAACAAGGGTCCTCTGCAGGAGCAGCAATGGCTTTTGCCAACCGAGTCATCTCTCCAGTCCCCACAAATTGAGTTTAGAGGGAAAAAAATGTTTTCTCTCTTCCCCTTCTCTTGTAAACAAGCATCATGTTTGTTTTCTCCTTTGCTCTGAGCCCTCGATCGTATGTTCTCAGTCCAATCTAGACAGATTTCTCCAAAGAAACACTGTTGGCATGTGCTTGGGGCCAGCGACTAAACTGAATCCCAGTTTCTAACACATTGGACAAAAAACAAACAAGTACAGCAACAGGATAGAACTTAAGTAGAATATACCAGAGTCCCGTGGTCCCCTCCCCCAACCTGCCATTCACCTCATTTACAGCTGTATCAAAGTTAGAGCCACCATGCTGTCTTTTCCCAGATTTGCTGTAAATGCTCCACATGTCCCAAAGTCTACCCAGGTGTCATTGATAACAACGCTGGCAGCTGCTTCTGAGACACATGTGTAGGTCACACCTGACCCAGCATAGCTTCAGGCATTTGAGAGGGTGCTCCAGGAAAGCACATTGAGCAGAAGTTGGGGATCAGTATCCTTCAGTCACCAAGTGGGGGTATAAGCTCACCATTGTCTTCCAGCTTGAGGTCTCGGAGACCTCAAAAGCATGAGTTTAACGTAGCTCTTGAGAAGGTGTAAGCATTCTGTTATTCCTCGCCACTATTGATGTACTAACTACTAGTAGTAGATTCAACTGAACATAAAATGAAGTTGGTGTGGTTGCCTGGCTCTCCAATGTAAGCATTGTAGTTAACGAAAGCAGAACTCCTAAAATAGTACTGAATAACCTGCTACTCTGCATTAGTTACACAATCATGAGGTCTAGATCCTGGTTCCCTACATCTTAACGTTGTTCTTCAGAAGAAGCTAGCATTGCTAATGTTGGTTATATTCTAAATAAGGCTTTTTTTTTTTAATACTCATGGCAGACAAGATCTTGCCCCCGGTTTATAAATGGGGTTATGAGACTAACAAAGGTCAGATTACCTTCTTAGGTTCACCCAGGTTGTAATCAGCAAACTAGAATTTAAATGCCATTTTCTTCTGCCCATGGACCGAGGCTCTGAAACCTGCAGCAATCTTCCAAGCTTTAGTCTACCCCTCATTAAAGCAACAGAGAGTGTGGGCTTAACAGTCTGGAATGTTGTCTTTGACGATTCAAAATGTGTCGGCCATTAGGACAGAAAGGTGCCTATGATGCTCTTCCACTGAAAGGTTATGTATAAAGAAGCTTTTGAAACATGAAGGAAGTGGTATCAGCCAGGGTGAGGGCACTTGTTTTTATTTTTATATTTAAAAATGTTGATGTTAGGGGCTGAGGAAACACAGAAAGTTAGCAAAGTGCCTCCCAGATTCAGACCCCCAGCACTCATGTAAAAGCATGAGGTGCCCATCTGTAATCGTAACTCTGGGGACACTGGCAGGCAGGTACTTGGCGCTCCTTGGCCAGTCAGCCTAGCCAAACTGAGAAGCCTCCACATTCAGTGAGAGACTCCTTCAAAGTAATAATTACAAAGAAGAGGTAATGAAGTCAAGAGGGAGTGGGCATGACTTAAGAGAAGTTGGAGTGGGGAGGGCAGGGTGGAAATAGTATATAGTATTTACTATGAATTTGTCAAATATCACGATAAAATAAGGGGAAGGCAGCCAACATTCACCTCTGCCTCCACATTCATTTACACACAAATACATACTGACACGCACACATACACACACAAAATAAAATTTTTAAAAATCTAGATCTTTGATATTCTTATAAATTAAGATTTCTTCTTATCTCTACGTATGTGAGATTTTAAAAAGTAATCTCAAATTAGGTGTAGGTTTAAATGTATTACAACAATACAATCATCCAAGGTGCTCCAGTACAATGTAATGTCATCCATAAAATGTGCAAATAAGTCAGGCAAGATAACTCCACAAGCCTACAATCTGAATTCAGTCCCCGGAATCCACACACTGGAAGAAGAAAATTAACTCTAAAACCATCTAAAAAGATGTTCTCTGACCTCCACACATGTGCCAAGACACACATGCCTGCTCACATGCACATAAAAAAAAGTAAATAGGCATAAAACTTAAACCGTACATATAAAGAATATGTTACATTATCCTGTGGTTCAGGCTTATACTTCCCCTACACGAGCATGATGTGTCCTTGTCTTGCATTTGGAGACTTTGGTACACAAGATGTCATAGTGCTGCCTCCAGTGCAATGCTAATGCTTATCATCATCATGTTTATTGTTGGTTCATATGCTTGCTTTTAGTCTTTAGCAACTCAATATGCTTCGGGGGTTACGTGCCCAGAGGCTCATTATATAAAATACAGTTATCTATATTCACTGCAGTAGTCTAATTTTTAAATTCGGATATGTTCCAGGGAGGTCCCAGATTATCCTAACAAACTAAGAGTCATATATTTTGTTCCACATTCTTTGGCAAAACTCACTTCCTTTGGTACAAAGGGAAACATACCAACAGTGAAGTGGTCTTCTGGGAACTCTGAAAACTGGCCTGAGATCATGTGTCAGGTGGTTTGTAGTCTAGCAATAAAAGCACTTGACTTGTTTCTCAGACAATTCTCGGCTCTCATCCTGTGCAGTGCTGTGGGCAGCCTTCCATAGGGTGATCAAGAAGGCAGAAAGAACAGCCCCTGTTTTCAAACTTTCTCAGCTAGAAAGTTTTGCCGCCTTGTAACCTTCTCAGTAGAAATCAAAGGACAAAACGTCGCCTTGCCCAAGCCAGGGGGCCAGAAGGGTTGTGTGTTCAGTAGGTTTTGCAGTTCTCCACTGCTTTATTTGACAGAATGCATCCTTCACGAGGCAACCAAAAGGCAGACAGCTAAATAGCAAGATGGATGAATGAATAGACGGTCTGGTTCAGTCATTTTCTCCTGAATTATGGCTAGAAGGTTTCTATGCTGCTGTCAGTTTCCAGCCTAACATAAAAGACCAGAAAATTCTTAGTGCTAGGAACAGACCAGAGAGCCTGACTTTCCTGTGGGTAGATCCACTACTCCGCAATTGTGATTTCCTGCAGAGAGCAACAGAGCCCAAAGAGAAAAAGAACTCACTAGGGGATATTGCCTGATCTGGGCTCTTAGAATAGGGGATTTCTAGACTTTGTGTTTAATATTCTGGGATAATTACTAAGATTAACTTTGGAATAAAGAAAAAGCAGAAGGATGAAGGAAAGGAAGAACTTATAAAGGTTCCCCTGCCTCATAGAGCTTTGTAGTCAGTCCTACTGACACCCTATAGGCTGCAACTGCCCATGGGGGTCTCTTACCTCCCTGCTTGCCTATCATCTGGTTTCCCTCAAGGCCACGCAAGAGGTTATTCCACTTGTGCATGCCTGGGTGTATTCACTCATAAATAAAAATTTTAAGACAAATGAGAAGACCCTCCCTTGCCATCACTCACTTGGCTTCTACAAACCCTCAATCCACGCTCCTCAAATTATTGGCACTAAGTATCCCATCTTCAAAAATCCACAGTTAAGCAGTTCATTTTTTCAAACATACATGTTTACATTTAATGAACATTGTTTCTCATGTCATTGTATCATACCAGCTGTTTGATTTCTAGTCCAACAACTCTGCAGTTCAAGGCGTTCCTATCAGTGCAGGCATCAGTCATCAGTGTTTTCTGCTGGATATCAAAGGCTCCAGACTGACAACTATCTTACCAGTGTGTCAGCTTCATAACAGCACACACTCAGCTATGAGGGACAGCAAATTATCTTCCATTTCTTGGTCCATTGTGTGGGAGCAAGTTGAACCATCCTTTCCTTAATATCATTTTAAAAAGAAAAAGTCAGCTAACCATATTCTTTTTTTTTTCAGCAGGATGATTCTAACTTCTCTCTGTTAACATTTTTTTTCCTTTCCTTAAGTGCTTTTGGAAGACATTTGCTTAAGAAAAAAATCGGGGTGGTGGTTGTTGGTTTTCCAGCCACTGCCCTGGCAGAAGGTCGGGCACGGTTCTGCCTTTCGTCAGCACATACTCGGGAGATGTTAGATAAAGTGAGTATCCATCTACCGACAGAATTACTACTTCGGATACCCGGGATTCTGAGCAAGTACTTTTATTGAGCCATCTCAATAACTTCTCTAGGGTGGCTTAGAAGAAGAAAATTAATGATGAAGGAAACTCCTTGTAAAGTTTTATAAAACAAATGACTATGATATGTCAACAATATCCATCAATATCTATATCTATCTATATCAATATCTATAATCAATAGATAGTAAAAAAATCATAATCCCAGAGAACCTAGACAACAAAGAGGACCCTAAGAGAGACATACATGATCCAATCTACATGGGAAGTAGAAAAAGACAAGATCTCGTGAGTAAATTGAGAGCATGGGGACCACAGGAGAGGGTTCGGGGGGTGGGGGGGAGAGGAAGGGAGGGAAGCAGAGAAATAAAATCAATAAAAAATAGAAAAAAAAGGAAAATTGGGGGAAAAAACCTTCCCTATGTGTCAAATATGAACCTGAGTGTAAAAATTTTAAACTCTTATTTTGTCAATTTAAAAAGAAGGAAGGAAAGAAAGAAATCCATTTACTGCATTTACTGATGATTTGATTAAAGTCAGAATTTTGATTTTATAGAAAAGACTTATATCAATGAATTTTTATAAACAGTGCTTTGTGTGTATCATATACAAAACCTGGAACAAAAAGACTAGATAATATTGAAAAACTAAATTAAGAGCAAACTAATATTTCCAGGCAGAATAAATTAACCATGAAAAGAAAATAAGGAAACCTGTGGGAGCATAAAGGTGTGGGTGAATTATTATAGTGGTGAATAGTCACAAAGAAAGTGACTTTTCAGTTGGACCTTCTTAAAGAACAATTACAGAGCATTATTTAGTCATTCTGACCACTAAAGCAACATGATCAGTCACAGTAAAATAAGTGTGACAAGTGGGTTAGGAAGGAAAGAACCTGAAGAAAAAAAATGAAATGAAGTCATTTGAAACAAAATCAAAGTTGGCAAGAGTTCCAATGGCAGTAAAAACAACCACTGAAATGAATCTATGAACACAAAGTGGGAATGCATGAGTTGCCAAGATCTGAAGAGTAATTCGATGGAGGGGATTCCTGAGCAGAGAAGGCCAAAGGTAATTCTCTAGATCTCTAGTCTTACTGAACAGAAGGATGAAGGTGAAGCAGTATGAGAGAAGGCAGACTGGAAGGACCAGATCACCTTCAATGAGAATGGAGAAATAAGGTGAAGTACTGAATGCACTGTGCTTTAAGAGTATGTGCCATTGGTGAAAGTGGAAATTGATTGGAGAGCTCAGAAAATATTGCAAGCCTAGGACTACTGTAGGTTTGGGGACTGAGGAGTGGATGAAGTTAAGGACAGAAAGCCTAATTGTTAAGGAAGAAGTAAGAGTGGTCAGGCCAAACCCCAATGGTACATATACATCCTGAGATGGAATTGAAGAGGGGAATTTAGGTGGGAATTTAGGTGGGAATTTAGGCAGAGTTAAAACTGCCAGGAAGGATGGAGAATACTATACTGTTAGGTACACTAAACACCAGTTTCCAGAAAAAGGACAGAAACGTTACCTAAATATAAGAAAGTTCAAATAGGGTAAGAGAAGAGAAGAAACTATTGAATTAATTCATGGGAGCTTAATGTTCCTTAGAGTGGGAGGTTTTATGGGAATGCGGGGAACAGAAATGAGAACACAATGAATAAGAAGATGAAGAGTATTGTTTAAGGGCGAATCACACTCTAGAGAGAGAGATGGAGTGGCTAGGAGAGGAGAAAGACAGAGATGGAGGAAGAGGGTAGTGACAGAATGGGAGAAGGGAGAGGCAGAGAGACAAAGAGACAAAGGAGAAAGCCAAGAGAGATAGACTAAGACAAAGAAAAAGGAGAGGAGAGACAGACAAAGGCAGAGACAGAAAGAGACGGGCAGAAGACAGACAGAGGGGAAGGAGAGGAAAGGGAGAAGGACAGAGGGGAAAGATAGAAAGAAGAGAAGACAGAAAGAAGGATGAGAAGGAGAAAAGGAAGACAGTGGAGGAAAGCTTCTACCTGTTTACACAAGAAAGTAAGAAGGCAGTGATGAGGAAACCTTACAGAAACCAAAAGGAAGACATAATCAATGAGTGAGCTCCAAAAGGTGGCAGGAATGGGATGGATAGCAGAGATGATTTTTTATTTCTTGTGGTCCAAACAACATTAAGACCTCAAACATAACCAACTCTGTCTGTAGTAATCAGACCCTGGGCTCTTTTTTGCAACTTCTTCATTGCTCTGAAACCCCTGACATGCTAGATGTACTGATATATCAACTCAACAGTTATTTATGAGATCATACCCATAACATACCCATTTCAATGCAAGCATGTGAGCAGTTATTTAATATAACATAAGGGGAAAATGGAACCTGTTGACTAGTCAGGGGACCAGGTTAGCAACTGGACATGAACACTAATAGAATATAAACAATATTAGAAAAAGGCAGTCAGAGGTTGGGGAGGTGGTGATGTTGCGAAAGTCCTAGCCATCTGTAAGCGTGAGGACATGAGTGTGAATTCACGTAAAAAACTGGATGCAGTAGCATGGGTGCCTATAATCCCAGCACCAGAGCAGCAGAGTTTGGCACAGTTCTGGATCTTGTGGAACCTGTGAATTTCAGGTCGTCAGAGACACTGCCTCAAAAACTAAAGTGGAAAACAATACAGCAAGTATTGGCCCTGTCTATGCCAGGTCTCCATGCACAGGCACATGTGTGTCTGCCTTGAATGTGTGTGCATATGCACACAAACACACATACATATGCAAAACTTACGAAGGAAAAGAGAGAAAGAGGGGTCGTCATTCAGAGACCAGGTAGGGGACAGAAAAGACACAGGCTAGCATAGCATCTTCTTTATCTGGCTCCTTAGTGACAGCTCTAGCTTTTCTTAATGATTTTACTCCCCAGATAAAAAAGAAAAGTGCATAGTCAGCCAGTGGCTTCCTGCTGGTACCTAAGGCAGAATTTGTGTCTATTTTCTTAAAATCACCTCTAGTGTAAACCCAATGCAGTAACAATTCTCTCCCTTTCGCAGAGGTGCCCTTAAGCATACTTCATCAAGGACTTTAATATAAAATTGAAATATGTGTAGTTTTGATTTTTTTGTAAGTCTAAGTTGTGTTATTGCATGGTATGTAGAAATGTCATTTTAAAAATAAGTGTTAGGAGTAAGTTTTGAGAGGATTGAAGATGCAGCTATTAGCTCCCCAAGTGTTCTATTTTGTTGGTTTACTCTGTTATGAAGACATAATCTCCAATGTATTCTGCATCCCTATTATTTTCTTCTATGAGGTCATATGCAGGTCTTAAAATAAATAAAAGGTTTAGGAGAGTCAGACATCTAAGTTCCTCTCCTCCTCACACTGCTAAAATAGAATATTCACTACTCTGAGCTAAAACATTAAATAAAAAGAATAACCATCCAATTTTTCTCTAGTATGTTTAGGGAGATCAGTTCAGTTGGAAACATGCTCACATGCAAGCATGAGGGCCTGTATTCAATTCCCAGAACCCATGTTTTATAAAGCCTAGAGTAGTGACATGTGCTTGTAATGCTAACACTGGATAGGTAAAGGGAGAAAGAGAATTCCCGAGACTCACTTGTCAGCAAGCTCCAGAGGCCCTATCTCAACAAACAAGATGGAAGACTCTTGAAGAACAACAGTCAAGGTTGTCTTCTGACCATCATATACGTGTATACACACATGCATATACACCTGTACACATACATGTATCCACACAGACAAATTGATTAGTTCATTAAAGTTCTTCTAGGACTTACAAACCACAACCTAATGACATGGAACTTGGCTGGCAACACATTGCTATGGGTCTTTGGGAAGCTTGCCCATTAACCTGGGCTCTGTACAGCAGACCACTTCAGAGTTTAAAGATAACTTATGGAAGGACATCTCATTGCAGGTTTTGGAAGTCGTTGATAAACTCGGCGACCTCCTGAATGTGAAGTATTTCCCATACAAGAAGTCTGGTTACCCTGCACTCTACAATGAGAAGAGTTTTGACAAAGAAGCAAGCTTTGATGAGATGAGCATTGAGCCTGAAGCCTAGGTTTCCCAGTTCTGAGTGAGAAGGAAAGACTGCCAGAAGACCTCCTTCCCCCTGTGTCTCACAAGTAGCATGACTGCATTTTACCTCTTCTCCAGGGCGGTTTTATTTTCCAACGCAGCTTAATCGAGTGAGGGAAATCGTCATTTCTTTAATGTCTCTAACCCACTGCAACACAATCAAAAACATATAATTCTAGATTTACATTTTCCCTCTCCTCCGCCAGAAACACGTAAAGCATGCTTTTCTTAGAGTGTGCTTTCATGGCAAGGAGCCTGTGTTTTAGCTGCTACTCTCCAGCTTTTGAGACAGATTCCTTCAAGGGCTCCAACTAAACGAAAGGATTTTGATTTTTACCTGGGTAATCTCGCTGTGTGTTCAAGTATGCCATCTGCACACACGAGAAAGAGTGACAGAGAGGAGCTGAGTCTCGTGTTCCACCCTTAACAGTACCAGGAACAGTCCCTACGTGTCATGGGAAGTTCCAGGAAGGACATAAGGCAATGCTGCATCTACTGTTTGCCACATTTCGACTTTATCCAAGGACAGGTATCAAAAGACATAATTAATGCTTAGGAGAGAATGTAAAGCGGTCCAGTAGTGAGCAGAGACGCCTTTGAAGTGAATCTGTTTTTGCCTGTTGGTGCTCTCGTACAATTTTGCTGTTAAGCTTTTGAGAACTGGGAAGTTCGTGACTCATTTTCTAAAGAGGAAGAAGGAAAGCAAGCACAAGTCAGCGTTGAACCTAGACTAACACTGTAAAATTCAAACAACCCAAATGATGCTGGATGCTGGTGCCATGAAGAGTGAGTTTCGCTTGTTTGGCCTTAATAACTTCCTATTTTTCTATCGAATTCTGAGTACCTAGTGAAATTCAATTCCCTTTAAAAACTCATTTCCAAATGGACTGGTTAAACAAAGTATTCACAAGCGAGTTTCCTCTGTCTCTTTCAAGGCTGTGTATCTGTAGATACAGGTCCAGGAAATAATATCCCCTATGGCACGTCTACTCAGGTTTGCTGAGAAGTGGTATTGCATACTTCGGTGCACCTCTGGTTCTTTCCCCCCTCATACACACAAAACGGTATGAGCATCTCTGAAAAATTAGTCCTCTGCTAATTGGTTCTAGTTGGTATGGAAAAAAGCCAGTGGAAAACCTTATCTTTAACAAGCTCCCAGATGGTGCCCAGACTTGGAAACTCCAAAGCGCAGAGTTGACCTTTTAGCCAAGCTTCTGTAGCAGTTCGAATGAGTTACAGAACATTCCACTCCATCAAATGACACTGTAAACAAATCACTTCAAAAGAGCTTTGGCTCTGTGTGACACAGATGGGCCCAAGCTTTCATGCTGTGCATGGAGACAGAAATTCAACCTGCAACACCAATGCTGGTTGGGGCAACAATGATGCTTAAAGATCGTTCAAAAACAAAATGATACTCATGCAAAGCTTTTTAAAAAGTATAGCCCCCCTGGCGGATTATAAGGGTTTTTTTGTTTTTTAAGTGAATCTCTTGAGGCTGGAAAGATGACTCAGCAGCTGAGAGCACTTACTGGTCTTCCAGAGACAACCTGAGTTCAGTTCTCAGCACCCAGGTTGTATTGTTCACAATCACCTGTAACTCCAGCTCTGGGGCAGCTAATGCCTGTGGCTTCTGTGGGCACCATGACTCATGTGGGCATATCTGCACTCAGACCCACACACATACACATAGTTAAAATATAATAAAAATAAATCCTTTTAAAAAGTGGTCCCCAGTTATAAAGTGCCTCATAACTGCTGAAAAGCTAAAGGAACGCTGTGGTAAAGGAGGAAACTAGGTACTATGTGCACAGCTGCTTGTCAAAGACTGACCTGATAAGTTCCGAGTGAACTGGTGCAGCATGACTTTTGCAGAGAAAACAAATGTCACAGAGATGCATAAAGCAAGGAAGATATAACTAGGTCTTTTCTTTTTAGTATGGGCATTCAATGAAGTTGTTTCTTATAGATCATCTAAACAAAATGCAGAATACCTGGAGTTCAAAACAGGAAAAGGGCGGCAAAGAGGACAGAGAGAGATCTATGCCTGCATCCTCACAATGAGCATCCCCCTTCTTTAGGTCTGTCTGTTATCATCACCTGCAGGGTCACACCTGCACTAAGATTTCAAACCACCAGAGGGACAGGTATCTTCCCGAGTAAGGATGTTCCTGCTTAGTATTTGCTTGGAGGAACCTGTGTTCAGTTAATCATGGAGAAGTTACTTTACTGCCCGGTATACAGAGCCAGAAGGAGGTTCTTCCCTTTTCATTAAAATCTGAGGGTCCTGGCACAACTTGTGACCTTTCCATACACATATGAAAAGACTTACTTTTTGTCAGAGTCTACGGTGAATACACACTTAGGAAAAGAGCTCTAATTCCGGTGGAATGCTTCCTGAGTGAGGAGAGACCCTGACTCCATTGTGTAGCAATATGAGTATATATCATATAGAAAGTTGCAAATTGTAAGAACTATTGATTTGTATAAGGTTAATTAAGACTGATTTCAATACAGTAGTAACTACTGAGTTTTATTAATCAGAGTTTGGGTCTGTTAGGATCAAGGACTCTGAATTATCGTGTTTTACATCCCAACTACCTTTGCGTATGTACCCATATATACATGGACATGGACATTTTTACTTTTTTTTTTTGAAAAGGAAGAAGAGAATCAACAGATAGATGAATATCTGACTGAATGACAGAGAGAAAGATGTTCTAGAAATCAGTTTTTTTCCCAGCACTCGGGAGGCAGAGGCAGGCAGATCTCTGTGAGTTCGAGACCAGCCTGGTCTACAAGAGCTAGTTCCAGGACAGGTTCCAAAACCACAGAGAAACCCTGTCTTGAAAAAGTAAAAAAAAAAAAAAAAAAAAAAAAAAAAAAAAAAAAAAAAAAAAAAAAAAAAAAAAAAAGCTGAAGGTTCTAGGCTGATGTTTGTAAGGGAGACAGTTTTGTATAATGAAGGAATGACAATCTTTTTATGGCACGACCGTATCACGGAAACTTAGCTTTACTGCCTTTAGACATGTTTCTTTGACAGAGACCATCACCTTCAGAACTGATTAGGAAACCAGTTAACATGACAAACAATGTGGGTCACACCAGACCACCACTGAGTCTGATCACAGTGGTTCCCAGGACACTACATTTTAGGAAGCCTCACCAGAATTTGTAAAGCATGGTTAGAGCTTTCAATGGACCAGTTGCCTCCTGTAACATAGCAGGGGACTTTTCTGATTCTTTGTTGATGTCTAAGGGCATTTATACTAGTAAATGGAGATGAAGTTACTCCGTGCTTCTTTCCTCCTCAATGGGCCATTTTCTAAGGAATATCTGTCTCTATGAAAAACAGACCCAATATTGAAAAGGTCTTCACAAGATACCCCTTTTTTATTTTAATATTCTCCTCCTTTCTCTCCATACTTTTTTATGCTAACTGAAAATTTAAATTAACCCCAGTTAAGTCCTAAATAATTCCATAAAATGACAAAAAGTTATGACAGCAAAATCAAAACTTCACTGACAATATCTGCAAACAATAGATGACGATATACTCTTCACTTCTAAGATGCAAGGGGGTAAATCTCATGAAATTTTTGAGACTTGCATGCCTACCAGGCTTTATGCAAGATGACTAGGGCTTCCATACTTTTAAAAAGTTCAACTTCTGACTATCACAGCTCAGCAGTAGAGTGTTATTCTTGCCAGCTCCTCAGATATACAATGTTCCTCTGCATCTTCTTTCACAAGTAACAGTTATATAAAATTCTAACTCTTATTTTAAAACCTAAGTTCTGATGAATACTTGAACTATCTTAAATACATACTTTTATTTATGACAGTCCTAATTTCGAAGATAGTGACAGAGTATTTGTGTTCCATTCTCTTTCAACACCATACCCTGCCGCACAGGGTTTGTAAATCGGAGAGAGTATTTCCTGTCTTGGAGAGAGAGCACATCAGTAATGTATTTCCCTAGCAAGCATGAAGATCTAGCTGAACTTGACCCCCAATGCTTATGTAAAAAGCCAAGCCCAGTGATATAAGCTGTAATCCTAGCTCTGGGAAGGCAGAAACAGGTATATTCCTGGGACTTGTTAGCCAACCCACCTAGCCTTATTATTCTAGGTCATAATGAGAGACCCTCTCTCTAAAAATAAAGTGTATGGCTTCTGAGGAACAGCACTCAAGGCTGGCATTTGGCCTACACACACACATACCACATACACACACACACACACACAAGAGGAGACTGTTTTTAGGCAATTGTTGTAGTATATTACTTTATGACATTGTGAAATACAGCATATAGGATGTGAATATGTTTATGTTTCATCGAAACATTTGAGATGACCTGTTTACTGTAAAATATTACTTTAATAAACAAATCACTAAAACTGACACAATAAAACAAAACTCATAAATGGTTTTGTGTTGATGTTGTTTTGGTCATTCTGGGAGGAAAAGATGGGTAGAAATTTTCGCCTAGGAATTTCGCTAGAGGCGACTGGTGGAGGTAGCTATAGCTAGAGAGGCCCATCTTTTCATGAGAACCAATTGTGCACATATCCTTCCAGATCATTAGGTGACATCGCAGTGGGGGCTTAAAGTTGGTCCCATCAGGTAACTTAACACCATAGAAATGAGTAAACACTACAACTCATGGACCAGGAGGTCTAGCTTTCCAAACTCTAGCAGAAGGCCACTGAAACCAGACAATATGGTACAATTCATGTACAATATGTAATCCATTATATATTCATGCAGAATTGTGCAGTTAGGTTTTCCTTTAGCACTAACTCAAACTCAAGGAACAAAGCTAGCCTACAACCAACCAAATCGAGCTCCCAGGAAGAGGCGTAGGACAAGGTATTAGCACAAGCAAGACTATTCTGTCCAGTTGGAGATGATTCCTGTGACCTATCATTTAAGATTCATTTCTAAGATACCGACTTAAAATTTATAATGGAAAAAATAAACACAGAGTAGACTAGGCTAGCGTGATGACGTCAATACACCTAGCTCACGCTCTAAGCATTGTCACTTGGTGAGCAGGCTCTTCTCATCCTCCCCTCCACTCGCCCCCTCATTAGATTAAAGTGAACCCTGGAAATCATTTCACTTCATGACTAAGTATTTCCTGGAGTCTTTTGAAAAGGCAGTGATGTCTTAATTTGTTCCTCCTTTCAACCTCATTAAAATACAAGTCTTTGGAATAACATCAGCATTAAAATGAATCAAACATGAACCCTTCCTGTCTCTATCTCCTTAGCTAGTTGGGATTTCCACGGTTTAAAGCTAAAAATACATTCTGAAATAGGTATATGATTTTCTGAGAGCTAATAAGCCAATGATCTTTAGAGACTGGGCTAAACACTCCTATACACACAGTCTCTTGAGGATTGTTGTTTAAGTTTACAGAGGTTTCTTGGAAGGCAACAGTGTGCAGTATTGACTCACAGAGCAGGAAGGGGAGTTCTAAGACTCTAGTATTGCTTTCTTAGGCACGTGTCCTCATTCTTACTAGAGCAAATTTCTTCAAGGGTTATTTTAGCTAATCTTTGCATAATAACAAAGGTAACTCAATCAAAAATAAGAGAACAAGTCAAACCAGTCTACTTGTTGGAAAAGGCTGATAACTATGCCAGTTTGGGATTAAGGTAGGACTGTGATTCTAATTCTCCTTGCAGCCTTTGGACCAAATGAGGAGCTGAAAGCCAAAATTTTCAAGTCAGCTGCACCAAAACCTTATCATAGAAATAAATCAGTGAAATACCTAACAGAAGGTCAGAATAGACGGAAAAGAGGATTTTTTTTTTCCTGCAGCATGAAACAGTACTGCCTTTTATTCAGGCCAGATGCTAATTTTTATATCAAAAATATTGATTGAAGGGCCTAGTGATTTTGGCTCTCACCCAAGTTTATCCAGGATCTTTCTTAATTAGGTTTGGGTCGGCTGCAATGCCCATGGCCAAGGGTAAGTCTGGCTCCAATCACCACGTTGTGCTCTCTACTTCATCACGGGCCAAGGACTAAGGCAAGGAAATTGCAGCTTCTTTGTTTCTCCGGCCCAAAAGTTTGTTTTTTTCCAGATTTGAAGCATGCATGGAGAAAATGTGTCAGGAAGACCAAAAGGAGCAGAGTGGCAATGGCTTGACTGTGGTGAGCTCAGTCTACCCTGCCCCTTGCCTGCGATCCCAAGTGGGAATAAAGGGCTGTAGATAAAAACGAATGGGTGGCAGTGTGAGGGCGTGGAAGAGATCTTGGCATCCTGTAAATGAAAAATGTTCAATAAGTTTAAGTAGTCAGTCCCTGAGATTTTATTTTTAAGAATAAAAAAATAATTGCATGTACAGCAATACATGATTTCCCTATATTTTGTAAATAATTGTAGCCATCATGCTCCTATTTTTTTAGTGTCAATACCAACTTTATATAATTTATGTATCTTTTTAAAATGTCACACACATAAAACATTGGTAAATCACAGTCACAAATTATAGACAACTACAACAGTGAATTTTCTACTATATGTAAAGTAGTGTATTGATGTTTAAAACACACACATACACTCAAATAGCTCTGAAGAATAGCTAGAAAAAAAAGTCCTTAAGTAAAACTTCAAAATAAAAGCTTTAAAAGGTTTTAAGACAATTTTAAGTAGGACCAGTTAAATATTAGACATTTCCTATATAAATGATTCTATAACTCAATAACTCTGACATATATCAGTCACCCATACATTACACAGAAAAATTAAAATATTTCATTGAAGTAGGTCTTTCATGTAGTAAGATGAAAACTTACTTACTTTAAAAATTTGATTTTTTATTACTCACATCTGATTTGTAAGTGCCAAGCAGAAAGGAAACATGAATGATTAACTTGCATTTACCAATACAATCCTTCATTATAAGAATAAAAGTTCAGGGATGTTTCAGATATGAGAGGAAAACTGTCAACAGTCAAAAGAGTCGTCAAGGTGAAAAGGAAAAGCATTCACTGGAAGAAACAGACAATTTTCAGAGAGACCTTTTGAGATGTTATGGTGTGGCACATGTAGGTTAATCTCATCAAGATATATCCATAAGAATAAGCTGACTAAAAAGGAAATGACATTCACATAAACTAAATGTTACCTAGCATTTAAATGTTTGATGAATATAAATCAATAGAAAACAAGAAATATATTTAAATGCCGCTGAGACCACAAAGCAAAGGACAAACAAAAGGATGAAAGGAGATGTGAAAGACGCAGGCTGCCAATAAGGAAGGCCAAGAGCCATCAGATAAGTTAAAATGGATGAGTAGAAGGCATGGAATGCAGAAAAATATCAAATAAATAATAAAAGAACCATTTCCCTGGTGCTGGAACAAAACAAAAAGAAACAGGCTGCTAAGTGCTGAGATGAAGGCTAAAAGGTTTTCACATAAATATGTCTTCAGGATTTGTACACCACCAAGAACAAACAAAGGATTTCAATGCTTACAGCGAGAGAAACAACAAAACAATCCCAAATAACAAGGTAGAAGCAATGGATTTTACTGTTGAAAGTTACAAACGTGCCCTTCAGACAGTTCGTACCAACATTCTCGTCCCTTTGCATTATGTAAAACAGCCACTTATTTCTTCAATATGCACCAGTGCTACAAACCTCCTATACTCATGACTGACCTGTTGTGGAGAAAGTGGCCCTCATTAATGTCTGGTGGTCATTTAGTAGGGATAACCTTTCTCATATGTGTGTCTCCTGCTGGTGTTTTGCAAGTGCGTGTAGTCTTGTTTGTAGTCTCTGTCTCACTCTGTATTACAAAATCTGATTCTAGAAGACAGAGAAGCAATGTATTCAGAACTCAGAGGGAAGCAGGTTCTAATCTAAAATTCTTCATGCAGAAATATCTAACAAAAGAAGAGAAAAAATGTGCATGTGCAGATGTGTGTGTATGTGTGTGTGGTATGTGTGTGTGTGTGTGTGGTATGTGTGTGTGTGTGTGTGTGGTATGTGTGTGTGTGTGTGTATGGTATGTATACACCAAGGAAATGCTCTCAATGATTCCACAAGGACAGCCAAAATTTTTATTAATTTTTCCATGTAAACAAGGCCTCACTAAGTTGCTCAGGCTAGCCTAAAATTGACTATACAAAGCCAGGATGGCCTTAAACTTGTTTTTCTCCTGCTTCAACTTCCTGAATAACTGAGATTGCTGGCTTGTCACATCACGCATAAGCAAAATAGGGACATTTTAACATAAAGCATTTAAAGTTTATGACTATCAAACATAAATAAAAATCACTATATTTGAAAAAATTATGACTTTCTTTATAAAAGACAAAATCACTTGCAAATAATCCAATAAACACTTCCAAACCAAAGGAAGGTCCCATAGCCAGTGCAGAATGGAACCCACTAACAGGCAATGAAAAGATCCCTCTGAATGATCATTTATAGTAAAATTAATCAAACTGTTGTAACAACAACAACAAAACGATGTTCAGGCTCACGGCATTTCTCGCCTGTGGCCCCACCAGCCCTGATGATTTTGTCCTAGTGTGCATGGTTATTTCAGTCAATGGGAAAGGAAAAGGGAAAATGGAAGAGCCAGCTGATTAGCCCTGCAAGATGACTGACTTATCTCTGGCACTGGACACACTGAGAGAGTAGACAAACCCTGATTCTGTGATCCACAAGGACGTCCAGCGATGTCTAAGACAAAGAATCACTCTACTATCTCAGTACCTAGAGATCCAGCCATCTCTTCAGTACTGCTCCTGTATCCATTCCATTTACTTGTATGAGACACAAAATCCTGTGGGCTCCCTCCATCGTCCATTCATAGAGGCTACACCCAGTCTGTTACCCATAGTTGTTCATACAGAAGTTTATCCCGTCTTTTCTTCTCATTACCCTTGGATACATCCATTGAGTTCCACAGAAATGCTACGCTTCGTTCTGGTCACAGGGTCCAAGGTGGTTGTCATATGTGCACGCTCACAACTAAGGCACCTTTAGAAAAGCTTGCCTGGAAAAGAGGAGGCGGTGCTGCGTCATCAGTGCCCATCTGCTGCCCTGGCCACCAGACCCGTGAGCACACTAAGTCTGGTCCATATGCTCCTTGGGATATGAAAAGAAAGGTGATAGGCTTCTCGCCTCTGTGATCTTCCCTCTGCCTCTCAAATTGTCACACCTCACTTCAGGACACTCCTGGGTTTCATTAGTTATGGGGGAATCAAGCCAGAGGTTTGTTTAGGATTGGCTCTTTTAAATTTCACTTTCACAGGGTAATAGCCTGGAGTCAGCTCTCAATGAAATGCTAGAAAAGAGAAGCCATAGTCTACTTTATGACTTGTTTACCCATCTGCATCTTCCCTGCACACATTCCTCCAGTCCCCTGCTCCCGGGTTATGACCTTTCAGAGGTTCGCAGCTGGTTCAAAGCTACTCTCCGGTGACAGTTTAAGGGCTAGGAGAGGTGGACACTAAAAAATAACAGCATGCACAAAAATGTGTTCCTGCCCCCGTCCCCAGGAAGGGCCTTCCTGTTTTCACCATCTAGTCTTTCAGCATGAACGTATGTGATTGATGTGACGTTAGAATTTACACGTGCCAGTTTCTCGCCGTGTAGAAGTAAGGATGTAGTAGGGCGATTTCACGAAGCTTCTGCTCTTCGTAATGCTATGGGCATGTCCAGGTAGTTTGGATTTATACTTCCAAAGTTTATGATGAAACAGCAGTTCTACAAAGAGAGAAAGCCTAAAGAAGGAGAGAAGTTAAATCTAGTTAAGAAACTACTTATTTTTTCAAGTGTAACATATGGACTTTAATGCAATTGTCACAGAGGGGTAGAGGGCAAGGTGGCCTTGTATAGTGACAGTAGCCTGTCCCTGCCCAGGGACCCTCGGGGGCAAAGGCTGAGAGGCCATGTACCCTCTCGGGGAAACACTGTTGTGGCCTAGGGCTGGCATGGGAAGCACAGCCAGCCAGGCAACACTCCTGGACATGGAGCAGTGTGCAGAGGGGACAGCTACCCTCACTGAGTGCTGCATGGTGACTGCACAGGACACGTGTGACAGGACAGCAACAAATGACAGTGATCAACATGCTCAACAAAATGGCAACGAAAGGAGACCCTGGTGGTGGGCGAGGATGGCATCCACAGGGTGGTGCGTGGCCAAAGAAACTATTTAAAAACTGCCTCTTGTTCGTTATTATATTCTTGAATTATAAGAGAGTGTAAAGAAGATAAACCTTTCAATATCCTGTAGTGTTTATCATTTCAATGTATAAGGTACATTAAAAGTATACCCCCTCAAATATACAATCCCACTTCTGAATGTTTGCTTTAAAGCAGTACTTGAGGGGAGGAGTATGCTTGCATACTTGCATTAAAATGTCCTTATGGAAACTCAGCACAGTGTAGAGTAAAAATGCATCCAACTCTCCTCAAGGAAACTTCTCTTTGCAGCAGCCAGGGACCATTACAGAAAATCACAACCAATCAAAGTGCACTTGTGGAGCCCAGTCCCAGCACAACTTTTGCACATGTGATTCCAGGACCATTATGGAAGAGGGAGCGGAAAGGTTGTAAGAGCCAGAGGAGCAAGACGTTTATTGTGAGGTCGTGTCTCCCAGAAATGTCAGAACTACACACAGAAAGTCTCACCAACATGGCTGCCCAAACATGACCTGAATAAGACACCAATAGGCATGCTAATATGACAGGGGATGGGGTAGGAGACCTCAACCCTTGACAAAGAACTACAGTCAACTCAGGAGTGCAAAGCAAGGGAGAAACAGCCTTACCCAGAGAGGAGCACACCAACTGGGTAACAAATACTAGATGAGCAGCCCTGAGAACAAATGTACAAGTAACAGTATGTGTAGATGTTTTAAAAAGAGGTTATGAATTTGTAAAAGAGCAAGAAGGCAGCACATGGGAGGATTTGAGGGGGAAAGTGATGTGATTATTATAACTTCAGAAAGTTTAAAAGAAAATATGGTTTCAAGCTTACATTATATTCATATGTAAAAATGAAAGGTACTAGTTTATACAATTAATATAAGTTATCATAAGAGAAATATTTAAGAGCTTCAGTTACTTAAAACTTAGTTTCTGTTAGTCAGAAACTCTCATTACAAAGAAGAAATACTAGATCAATGAAACATCCTTTTAAATGTAGGGACCGGTAGGAAAGTGAGAAAATCAGCAATGATGAGAAATGAAGAGGTTGCAGCATGAAATTATACTGGGGACTAAGCCCCACCCTCCAGTCTCCAGAACACGGAGTTCTAATGCCTACATAATAAAAAACAATGAGGACACTCGGGCCAGTAAAAAGTGAGGCGTTAGACTCCAATAATTATTTTATTAAACTTAATACAGCAGTAAAATGTCTACATTTTAGAAAATGATGTATCTTGAGAAACCGTGACCTTATGATTTCGATTTACATATATATATATATATATATAGATAGATAGATAGATAGATAGATAGATAGATAGATATACAGATATATATATATATACAGATATATATATATATCATAATTTTGGTGACATTAAATTAACATATAATACATCCTATGCTGTAAGGCCATCAGAAGAGACCAAATCTCACTGTAGAAATAATACACCATGGACAAGAGGAGTAGAAACAGGGTTGAGAGACTATCTACACATTTTACAATAGACAGGATAGAAAAATTCTGCCTAAATCATTAAGGCTACAAAGAAGAAACAGAATAGGTTCATGAAATAAAACTTAGTAAGGTAAAGAGATGGCTGAAACCATAATCCAAATGGGTGACTAAAACAGGTTAGGTGTGGTAGGAGACTGCTCTTTTGTTTCCCGGTTGCCCAGACCCGAATAATCACACAGAAACTATATTAATTATAACACTGTTTGGCCAATAGCTTAGGCGTATTTCTTGTTAGTGCTTACATCTTAAATTAGCCCATGTCTATTATTATGTTATATTTTACCACGATGCTCATGGTTTGTTATCTCTTGCTTCCTGGGCAGCTACATGGAGTATCCTTGACTCCACCTACTTTCCCTCTATAGCTCTGTTCAGATTTTTTGCCTGGCTTTATCCTGCTAAGCCATTGGCCAAACAGTTTTATTCATTAACAATGGTAATAAAATATATTCATAGCATACAGAGGGGAATCCCACAATGGTAGGGCATAACTTAATAAAGAATGAGTGAAAGAAATGAATTCATTCATAATTTAACTCAGAGAGCTAGATAGAAAAATATGAGTGTTAAAGAAAAAAGGAAATATATTACAAAGATTTAGCAATAGAGACCACAGTATTTTGGGTAAAACCCAAACGTTTGAAATAAACATAAGTTTCTTTTTTATTTGTTTGCTTGTTTTCGAGACAGGGTTTTCTCTATAACTTTGGGGACTGTCCTAGAACTAGCTCTTATAGACCAGGCTGGCCTTGAACTCACAGAGTTCCGCCTGCCTCTGCCTCCCGAGTGCTGAGATTAAAGGTGTGCACCACCACCACCCGGCTTAAATATAAGTTTCTACAAATAGGAGACTTGCTTTAGTTTTAATATTTTTGTTTAAGATGTATTTGGATTTAGCTTAAAGTATTTACCTATTATTTGATAGTTATGAAAATGGAACTATTATCAATAACAGTATAAACAGTTTTGAAAACTAAAATTAAATATCTAAAATTTATTTATAGAATTGGGGCCGGGCGGCGGTGGCGCACGCCTTTAATCCCAGCACTCGGGAGGCAGAGACAGGCGGATCTCTGTGAGTTCGAGACCAGCCTGGTCTACAAGAGCTAGTTCCAGGACAGACTCCAAAACCACAGAGAAACCCTGTCTCAAAAAACCAAAAAAAAAAAAAAAAAAAAAAAAAAAACATATGCCGGGCGGTGGTGGCGCACGCCTTTAATCCCAGCACTCGGGAGGCAGAGGCAGGCGGATCTCTGTGAGTTCGAGACCAGCCTGGTCTACAAGAGCTAGTTCCAGGACAGGCTCCAAAAAAAAAACCCACAGAGAAACCCTGTCTCGAAAAACCAAAAAAAAAAAAAAAAAAAAAAAGAATTGGGAAATAGCTCTACCAGTACAACATGAGGACCTGAGTTTGATGCCAAAACCCCTCTCCACAAAAGAAGTGCTACACATGGTGGTGGGCACTTCTGCTCCCAACACTGCACTAGAAAACACACAGGGTCCCTGGGCCTTTCTGACCATCCAGTCTACCTAACTGATGAGTTCTAGGCCAATGAAAAACTGTATCAAATGAGGTATATGTTGTTCCTGAAGATGACATCTAGGGTTGGCCTCTGTCCTCCTCATATGCGTACATGCGTACACATGTGCGCACACACACACATGCACATTCATACATGTCCATTAAAAATAAAAGGGCCTAAGAGATACAGTTCTTGCCAAAGATTCATGTTCAATTCTTAACACTCACATAGGTAACTCACAACAGCCTGTAACTCCAGCTCTTATGGATCTGCTACCCTCCATGGGCATCTTCACTCATATGCATATACCCACCCCCACCCCCACACACATATAGTCACGTGCATACACAAAATTAAAAATAAGAGAAATCCTAAAATCTAAATAAAACATTTGCTGAAATAAATGCACAGAGAAAGATATAAAAGTTGTGTTTCCCATTTTCTCTGCGTAAGTAGAGAATGCATGTGTGTGTGTGCGCATGCACACTTGTGTCCATGTGTTTACAAATGCACGTGTATGTGTTCAAGTATGTGTGCAATTATCTACAATTAGAAAATAATGTAAATTCATCTTCTGGGAAACAACTCAAGATGCTGCTTTCAGATTTGTCGCTCTTTCCAGACCCAACGGCTGAGTGTTGAGCTCCGAGGAAAGTAGTTTGAGCGGCTTACCATCTTGTGGCTTTGCATTCAGAGGCAAAAGTGCAGAACCCTAGAGAGGGTTTGGAGTCAGGTAGTGTGAAACATGGATCTCAGATACAGAGCAACTCCCACAAAGAGCTACCATTAGCATTCTGGGGGACCTCTGGCCAGTTTGTCCCTCCTTCCTAAAACCACCTTCTCTGGAGCGTCTCCTGTGAGGTTTGACAGGACACCTAGCTTCTGTGTAGACACTGATGCCTGTCCTTCGTAGACTGAATTTGGTTTCTCCAGTGCACTAGAGTCAGTGTGCAGAGTGGTGAGTCTTCCTTGTAGTTGCCTTTCATCTCTGCTTTGGCTGTGTTCTCATACACATTCTGAATCTCTTTCCAGAAGACGAGGGTCACTCTGAACAGACAGATACTCGCAAGAAAGAAACCTATGGAGGAAAGATAGGTTTCCAGTGTAAATTCTGCCTGGAATGAGACGCTGCCAAACCCTGCCCTAGGTTCACAAATGCCATAGGTGCAGCACCAATGGGTGTTATCAAGGTCCCTTCTCTGTGCCCCACTATTCCTTCTCCAGGTGTGACTTTTTAAAAATCTCCATCCAACTAAAACCCAGTACCTGCTTTTTCTTCAAGTGAGGCTGCAATCATCTCTCAGTTTCCCCAATACTGAAATTCTAAAGCAGGCAGCAAACACTCGTTAACTCGTTTGTTTTACTGTTCTTTTATGGAGTTAGTTCTGCCATCTTTATCCATCTGTCTTTTCTGCCTCCTGTGATTTTGATGTCCTCATGAGGCCAGCTTGCTTCATGCACACATGAAGGCAGCTAAAAAATCTATACAAGCTAAACGTTTTCTCATAAATGTGTAAAACTTAAAAGGGAAATAATAAGATGCCTTGCTTGCTCTCATCGGTTTTACTCTGATGCAATTCAGTGGTCACGTGCTAATTAAAGCACAGTGAGATAATTGGTGAGCACCAGCTGACCCATCCCTAAGAACAGGAGCCATCTCACAAAGAGAGCAAACTGCACAGCTGTACAGAAGGAGAGAGGGGTGGACTGGGATGCCAGCCCGGAGTGGGGGAGGCAGCCAGAATTTCCCCGACAGCCAGATCCCCGCATTGCTTTACCATCTGTGAGCACAGTAGGATTCCTCCTTTATAACATATGACTAGTAAGCCCTACTCAGCCACCCCTCAAGGGCCTCATAAGGATAAAAATAAGACAACTTAAATGGTAGTACGTGATAAACTGTAAAGCATTCAGCAGAGAAGCGAGCTTCTGGGTGAGTTTCCAGGGTGAGCATTACGTGGCTGCTGGCAGTGACCTGTGCAGATACACCAGCTCGTTCTCATTCCTGTATGCAGCATACAGCTGCCAGCTGCAGGTAAACACATCCTTTTTCCTGGAGGTTTCCTCTAATACTAGCTGAGTGAGATTCTGCTCACGTGCACTAGAGGAGGACACTCGTTTTCCCTAACCCAGGGCCAGCAATGTTGTGACAGAGATAACTTAGAAAGCATGTATTTCTCTAGAGCTGAGATAATTCTGAGACATGAAAAGTGCCCTCACAGACCTGGACTGGCACAGCGTGACGAGGTGCCTATGATCTTCGCATGTCTTTTTTTTAAATATCATTCCCTCCCAGTTGACTCCTACACTTGCTTCCAGGAATCAACTCCCAAATCAGCTTCTACATTTCCATTCTGATCTTGAAGCTGGATTCTGAAGAATTGAAATAAAGACATGTATCAAATTAGTTTTACGCTAGAGAGTAGAATGCTGATTAAGCATGAAAGTTGTATACTGGACAATTACCTCATAATATATCCAATGCTTCTTTTTAAGTTACTTCTGAGTGAGTTTGCATTGTCTATGCATAGGGTACTTTTGTTTCTAATTAATTCATTATGTTGCTGGACTGAGGGTCAGACTTGGCCTGCCTCCAGAGAAAGATAAAACACAAGCAATGCTACCCAGATGTATTTTTCTCAAAGCCCTGTCCTGAAGATAGATAATGCTATTAGAAAGTAGAACCTACAATTAGTATATTTATCAGTAAAATACCCACTAGACTGTGATAAATTTGTGTGTTTGAAGGCAAAAGAGAAAATATGTTCAAGATGCATTTACTTAACTGACATTAAAAAATAAAGTTCTGTTTTGCACTGAATTCATTTCTCTTGTAACAAGCTATTAAACTCTGCTGAACTAGTCCTTTAATTGAAATAAGAAAAGATGGCTTGCCGTGTTTTGTGAATATTTTTAAAGTATAATTTAATTTCCAACAAAAATGCACAGAAATGACATAAAGTGGATATCTATATGTTTGTTGTTGCATTTTACAATTAAATTCAATTTTGGTTAAACCTTTACCCATCCCAAGGTTCAGGACCTTCCCTCTGGAGTCTATATGACTGGCTTGTTCCCATTGTTTAGACAGTAGAAAGACCTTCCACTACCTAAAATTGTGACTTCCTCTACAGTAGCCACTTGCCACATGTGGATGGTGAGCATGGCTGAAGTGTCGTATATGTCTATGTATGTATGTACATAATATAATGTAGATTGAATTTAAAGATAATGAGAAAAAGAACTAGCAGGGTATGAGTGGGGTTCACGTGTAAGTATGTATAAATGTTTGCACATGAGGACACAAATATGTGGATATATAGGGAGGCACAAGGTTGACACTGTGTGTCTTACTGCATTGCTCTTCACCCTATCTATTGAAGCAATGTCTTCCACTGAACCCAGAGCTCACTATTCCAAACTAGACTGCTTCAAGCTTGATTGCACCAAGAGATCCCTGTCTCTGCCTCCAAAGTGCTAGAATTATAGGCATTTGCCAAGCCAGGCAACTTTGTGTGGATTCTAGGAATCCAATCTCTAGTTTTTATGCTTGGATAGGAAGTGCTTCATTCACTGAGCCATCTACCCAACCCTCTAATAAGCTTCCAAATGATTATATATTGAAATACTCTGGGATACACTGCAATTAACATATATTACCTCCTCTTTTTTATTGATATGACCACCAGAGAGTTTTGAAATATATGTGCGGTCCTTATTTGTGGACAACATCATATTCCTGCCATTCAGTGCAGACCTGAAGTAATTCCCCAGCCCCCTTTTCAATGCTTTCTGTCATGAAAGCACTTGATGTGTTTCTGGAATGATGAAAATAAATCACCAGTTGTTTCCCTGTTTAGTTTTAGGGAGCTTGTTCAACAAATGTATTCTTCTTTAGCATCTGGCTCATGGTAGCGCAGAAAGCATAGTTCACAAATAAATAGTAGACACAATAAAGGTATGAATGGTCAATGGCTGGTGACGCTACCTCTTTAGTATGCTCAACGGATTAATGAGCTACCTTACTTGCTCCTGGAAGGACAGGGGTAGTCACACAAAATAAGTACAAAATGTTCACTGCCCATTGATGAGTTGTATTTCATTATTTTCTTTACAATATTACAATAAACATGTAAAACTCTTAGCTTCATCTGGTAAGAAGTTACCCATCCACCCAACACAGATGCAACTCCACAGAGATTGTCAGTCCTGAGGAAGCTGATGACTCAGAATCAAACAGTAAGGGTGACTAACTGGGATCAGAAACTATCTCTGTCTAGCCAATAATGATTGCAACCATAAAGAAAGGAGAGGTGTGACTTCAGAACTGGCACCACTAATTGCTGGCCTCTGTATCCCATGGCAACCCCGAATGCCCAGCTTTGTGTTGTATAAGTAATATAACTGAACTTCAAAGTTGACAACCCTACTAATATGAATAGGGAAGCTCACATTCCATTCACCACTGTTACTATTAGAATTCCCATACTGAAAACAAAGACTCTGTCCAGATGAGCTCAAAATTGACTTATACTTTGCCCTGAATTAGCTGTGTCCTGTGCAAAAAACGAAGAGCCTGGGCTAACCAAAGTTCGAGGCTCTAGATGCCTTACGAAGAATTCTGCTTTCCCTCCTTGCTCTCCAAAAATCAAGATTTCTATCTTCAAAGAACTGGAAGATCACAAGGTTTTCAATTCATTTCTAAATTTTTAAGGTTCAAATTCTGTTTTAGCCAATGACTTATCAAAAGGCTTTTAAGTAATAACCCCTTTATGTTCCTAATTACTGATTTGTCTGCTACTATTATAAAATGCTTTCACTACCATGAAAAAATAAAAAGGGTTTTACTCATCATATGTATATGCTATTATGATCTTGGCTTCCATGAGATGAAAATGATTTCAAAAGAAAAATTTTAACCTTGTCATCTATCATGAGTATAAAGATCAAATCCTCCTTAGAGTTTCTGACCGGCTGATACTAGAAACCTGAAAAATTCATTCTGTCATTTTGATATTAGTCTTTCTGTATAATAAACACCCAGTTTCTTAGGAATGTGTACATGTTTTAATTGTGTGAAGAACATCATTAGTCAAGGCTGCTATAAGCACGTACCACAGGATAGGAAGCTTACAAACACAAGAATCGATTTCTCCACTTTTGAAGACTGAAAATTCAAAAACAGAGCAACAGTGTGGTCTAGTTCTCAAGAAGACCCTGTTCCAGGATCCAGACTCCCAACTTCTCATAATGTTTTAAAGTGTTTGTCTTTATTTCATATAAAGACAAAAAGTAAGAAAGAAGAAGAAGGAGGAGGAGGAGAAAAAGAAGAGGAGGAAGAGGAGGAGGAAGAGGAAGAAGAAGAAGAAGGAGGAGAAGGAGGGGGTAGATGGGGAAGCAAACAGAAAATAATGAGTTCTCTGTGCACCTCTTGTTGTCCATTTTTCTGGGTTTTTTTTTTGTTGTTGTTGTTGTTTTTGCTTTTGTTTTTTTTGTTGTTTTTTTTGTTTTTTGTTTTTGTTTATGTTTTTGTTTTTGTTTTTTTGCTTTTTCGAGACAGGGTTTCTCTGTGGTTTTGGAGCCTGTCCTGGAGCTAGCTCTTGTAGACCAGGCTGGTCTCGAACTCACAGAGATCCGCCTGCCTCTGCCTCCCAAGTGCTGGGATTAAAGGCATGCGCCACCACCGCCCGGCTCCTGTTGTCCATTTTTCAATGCTGGAAACTGAACTCAGGGCACTTCATATGCTAGGTAAGTGAGCTAAATCCTTGGTCCTGGTTGTCCCTTTTCCAAAGACATAAAACTCCACCAGTAATATAAAAGACCTGGATCTTGAACTGATAAAACGGCCCTAGTAGGAGAGAAAAACAAACCTGTTGTCTCTGTATTTAACTTAAATGGCCCTTGGAGGGAAGAACCACTTTCCATCCTACAGCACAAAGATTATCAGAAATGCCTCTGAAAGGGTAAACAGATGGCTCAGTGGTTAAGAGTACTTTGCTCTTGCAGAGGACCTCAGTTCAATTCCCAGAATCCACCTGGCAGCTCACCAACGTCTGGAACCCCAGTTCTAGGAAATCCAACATCCGTATCTGACTTCTGAGAGCACCAGAAATTCATGTGCTACACATATTGACATGCAGACAAAAACACTCATACACATAATACACAAATAAATCATTTTAAATTATTTTAAAGCAATGCCTCTGAAAATGGCCAATGTCTGATAAATAGATGTTACAACCATGTTCAAAACTGGCTTTGCATATTAGTTCTAGGACTCCAAGTTGAGATTCTCAGGGCAGGTGTTATCTGTTGAGACTGGAGTCCCCATGATCTCTGCATTGTGTCCAGTTGTGGGCCTCTGTGATGGTCTCTATTTGCTGTAGAGAGAAGCTTCTTTGGTGAGGGATGGCAGCAACACTTATTTATCTATGAGTGTAAGGATAAGGTTTAGAACGTGGTCAGGCTTCACACTGCTCTTTCAAAGTGGTGTTAGTATATTCTCTTCTAAGATCTATGAACTCACTACCACTGGGACGTTGACTAGGTTTCCAGTACCAGACATGATTTCCTGCCTGGTGAGTGGGTCTTAAATCCCATTAGACAGCCATTGGTTACCACCAACGTGTGAGTACCTTATTGCACCTTTATGGCTATCTTGACATGTTGGTTATTATTGTGGTTCATAGGTGTCACAGCTGGGTAGGGCTGTTTTCCTCCCTTGGCAGCTTGCATAGTACCTGCTGGCACTGTGGAAGCTAGACTGAAGGTCAGAGAACTTCAGATTAGATTCAGCTTGAATCACTGAGTCCTCTGTCTCTCATGGCATAAGTATTCATTGTCTTCAGCAATAAGGACTTATCTTTAACTTCTGAGAGGCAACCAAGGGCAAGACCAATAGCCTATATTGTTTGGGACACCCGGGCTGCCCTGACCAACTGCTCAAAAGGAGGTTTCTCATGCCTGGAAATGGGATTTTGTTAGTGTATGGTTATTGTCAGCCTCAGTAGTAATATAACTTCTTTAAGATATATAGATAGAGATAGATGTACATAATTTTAGGCAAATATAAAATAATATGACTCCTTAAGGCTTTCTCAAACAACCTTGGTATTATTTGTCCATCCCCATCCTTCTTCTGTATTGACTTCACTTCATCAATCCATCCCTCCCTTTTTCACTCTCTCCCTTACTCCCTCCCCAGTTGAAGCTCCATACCTGTTTTTAGCTATATCTACAGCAAGCTCCTATCTTTATGACTCAGGGAATTGTTGTAGAATATTCCTTTATACTATGTGAGAAGATATGTCATTGTGATTGGCTTAATAGAAAGCTAAATGGCCAATAGCTAGGCAGGATTTTCAGGGCAGAAAGAACTCTGGGAAGAAGAAGGGAAGAGATATCAAAAGACACAGGGAAAGCTACATGGGCAAGACAGAATAAAGGTAATGGAGCCACATGAAAGAACAGAGATTAAAAGATATGAGTTAAGTTATAAGAACTAGTATGTCATTATATCTAAAGTACATTTCTTAACAGGCAGTATTTAGTGAGGTCATGATTTTTATTTAAGCAAAATGTCTCTGACATTTAAATTTAGGCAACTGAAGAAATAATGTGCCTTTGAATGAATTGAGTTTAACTACAGACTTTTGAGATGCATATTTACTTCATGTTATTGTTTTATGCATTTTAATTGAATAAAGTTCATGTTTTATTCAAAAAAAGAACTCTTTTGAAACAAGCCTAAGCTATCAGTCAAGCTTTCATAATTACTAAGTCATCTCTGTGTGGTTATTTGGGAGCTGGCAGGCAAGACAGAGAAACACTTCCTACAGGGAACATCATGGAGGAGGGGGTGGAAAGATTGTCAGAGCCAGCAGAATACTAGGAAGTCCACCATGAGACTCTCTCCTAAAAATGGCTGCATAAACCAAGACCTGAAAAATGACAATATTGATAGACATGCTCATGCAATGGGGGAGGAATCTCATGGGGTCCCAGCTCTAGACAAAGACAACAGGCAATTAATGGTTCCAGAGTGAGGGAGAATTAATCTCCCCCAAGAATGAACCCATTATTGATTAATCAAAACCTAGTAGTTATCCCTAACCACATACAAACAACAAAAATGGACTCAATAGGTAGTATTCATCTATTTGAGCATATAAGTAATATACAAATAACATATATATAACAATAATAATCAAAGAGAAAGAGTTTATCAACTTGAAAGACAGGTAAGAGACATGGAATGACTGGAGCATAGGAGGGGCTGAGGAAACAAAAGGAAAGGCAGAAGTGATATGATTATATTTTAATTAGAAATACAATAAAAATAAAATCAAGAGACACACACAAGAAAAGAACTGAATTGTAAGTCTTGGGAATTAGAGTCTGTAACATGAGGGCCTGCTTGTCAGGGTTTCTGTCCTGCCCTGTTCCCACAGCCAGCAAGGTCCCAAAGAAAATCACGCAGAGGTCTATGAAAGTTTATAAACCGATTGGCCCATTAGCTCAGGCTTTGTATTAGCTCTGATAACTTATATTAACCCATTATTCTTATCTATGTTAGTCACATGGCTTGTTTTTCAGTGGGGCAGGTCACATCTTGTTTCTTTTACGGTCTGGGCAGGACTTGGAGGAATGGGCTTCCTCCTTCCTAGAAGTCTCCAGTTCTCATTTCCCTGCCTCTACTTCCTGTCTGGTTGACCCGCCTATACTTCCTGCCTGACCAATCAGCATTTATTTAAAACATGGTTGACAGAATACAGACAATACTCCCTCAGGAGTCAGGGATACGATACAACAGATGCAGAACACGTAAAGCCTATACTAGCAGCTGCTGCGACTGAGCCCAAAAGTCTGGGGATTAAAAGTCAAGTTACTGCTATACCTTTGTGTCAGGGATTCTAGTCCAACAAAGGTGTCCTGTGCTGAAGACTAGCTATGTCATCCTTTCTGCACTATTAAACTTAGAGTTATCCAACTTTACCTAAGTCACAATAACGAAGCTCCCTAAAGAGGTGGATGCATCCCAAGAAGTTCATTTCAACTAAAGCATCCCTCATAAAAATGACTACAAGTAAATGCATTAGCAAGATTCCTTGTGGAACACATAAACATGAGTTTATTTTCCTAAGCTTAAATTTTTTTATTCAAATTATGTTCTTACCTTTTGGTAATGCCGGGAAGCAAATCCCAGGGTCTTATATCACTTAACTGCAGTCTAACTTTGGCTTTTTGAGTCAGGGTCTCATATATAGCCCAGGCTGGCCTCAGACTTGGGGTCATTCTACCTCCATGCCCTGTTGTGGTAAGTGGTACTCCTAAACCACTAGCATCATGGAGACTGTCCCATCTACTGCAATTAACCCTAAATTCCTTCCTGGAGTTGGTCAGTCTCAAGAATAATTAATAAACCTCAGCAACTCATGAACTGTCACTGTCCTTTGCCCAGCCTCACTTTTGAGATACTCTCTGAGGCTGTCTTGCTCCCACTGCCCTGCGAAGGAAGGGGGAGGGTGCCATATTTGAAGCCAGAGAAAAGCACCATTCATAACTAGTTGGGGTTTCTTTGAAACATTCATACTTAATCCATCTAAATCTACTTCCAGAACTAAAAAATTTAAAGAAATAAAATAAAGTTGAAAAGCATCAATAAAGTAATCGAAGAAGGAAAGTAATATTTGGTGAATTTGTCCTAATTTGGATTTTTGTTACCCAGAGCAGCTCCTTGCCCCATAGCCCAGTGAGGGGGAGGAGCTAGACTGAGGCTTCATTAGCCATAATGATAATTACATCCATTTTCAAAGAGGCTATTATCCCCAAGGCTTGAAGTGTACTATAAACATTAATTAATTTAAGCTCTGGGTCGCCCAGTACCATTATGCCTTTTGTAAAGAAGACTAAACAGAAGTGAGCACTGATCAAAAGTTAAGTGGTTTCCCAGGGCTCATTCAGCCAACCAGCATAGCTATAAACAAAACCCAACCTGAATGACAACTCCAGTAGCCCTCGGTGGCTCAGGGGGCCAGTACCAGAGGCAGAGGAAATGAGGGTACGGCTACGTTGTAACCAGACTTGAAATAAATTTCACTAATTATATTTCCTAGTAAGTAAACACTGGGACACGCCCAGTAAAATGGAGCTCCTCTTGTAGGCGACAGTGACCTTATCGTCCCAAGTTCTTTTTGAGGCAAGATTTCTCAAACTTGATTCTGCATCCATCTCACCAGCAGTTGTTCACCTGCAGATCCTGAATCAGCACACTGCTAGCAAGTCAGAGTCTTCACAGAAGCATGTTCCTGGCTATGCTGGTGGCCCTGGTGGGTGCCTTGTGTGCCCGTTTCCTACATTATTTTCTTTCGTGATGGGTTTTCCTCTATCTAACACTGTTCTTTCTGACTTTTCCCAGTACCAATGTGCTATAGTTTCTTTCCTCCTACCCCTTCAAAACTGGTGTATCATATTTATAGAGGGGAGAAGGTCTTCGGAGCTCAGTTCTAGGAGTTTTGCCCTTATTTGGAATTCAGAGACAGAGTTGCAGACACAGTGTGCTGCTACTATCAGACTGGAATCTGGCTCACCTGCCCTTTGGTCCCAGCATGGAGACTGCCAGTCCTTTGAGAAGTTTGGACTTTGCTCTTCCCACAAAATGCACAAGGGGAATTTCATTTTGCAGTATTTATTATACAGCATAAGTATTTTTAGTATTTCTCAGCTTTCCCTTAAAGAGGAAGCACTCAATTTAAAAAAAAAAAAAAGGAAGCACCAGAGTACACAAATTTGTACTGTTCAAGCAATGAAAGAATATGATTAAGAAGCAAGGCATGGATTACACTTAAACAATCTCAAGACACAAAGATGGAGAAACATTTAATCAGGCAGTCATGGCTCTCTCTCTCTCTCTCTCTCTCTCTCTCTCTCTCCTGACATGAAGATTAGCATCTGGATATTTAAAAACTTTTGAGTAAAATTTTCCAGTTTTTCACCATAAACAAATTAATTTACTGAGGGCAGAGTTATGTACAGTATATGCAGCAAGTAGTCCAGAATATAGAGTTGAAGGGAATTCAGAAAAAACTGTCTGGTTTATACTTGCACTCACAGAGGTAAGAGCCTTCAGAGGTACCCCAGTGAGGTGCAGGGAGGAGCCACACAGAACAGGCTGAGACTAGAATTTTACTAGCTGGGGAGAATGGAGCCAGATGAAGCAGGGCCTACTATCACACATTAGGAAGATCCTTGGTGAGCCTTGGGGGCTCATTATTGCAAATCATTCTTCATACACTACACAAGCAAGAGAGGAAGCAGGGAGGACCAGAGTATTGAGGGAACCACGGTCAGAGATGGCTTGAGAGGCTGACCCAGGGGACCAGAAGAAGATGAAATTCCAATTCTGTCTGGAAGCAAAGAATGAACAGGGCTTGATGATGGATGACCTGTGTGGGGCGTAGAACTGTCACTTTTACATGTCATAATTGTTAACACAAATCTTTAAATATTGTCAATCAATTTTAAAAGAAGTGCAATTAGTATAAAAATTCACCAAATGCTCTTGATGCTACTAGAAGCTAAGTGCACAAATGTTTTGAGTGTAAAGAAAGACAATGAGGAAGAGAAAGTGGGGAATAGCCTTAAACACATTGGCATAGGAGACAACTTCCCAAATAGAATACTAGCAGTGCGTGCACTCCGACTGACAATTAGTAAATGGGACCGCTTGAAACTGAAAAGCTTCTTTAAGATGAAAGACACTCTTAATGGGACAAAATGGCAGCCTATACAATAAGAAAAGATCTTTACCATCTCCACAGCTGACAGAGGGCTGACTTCCAAAATACATAAAGAACCCAAGAAGCTAGACATCAACAAACCAAACAATAGAATTTTACCAAAAAAAATGGGGTACAGATCTAAACAGAGGATTCTCAACAGAAGAACCTCAAATGCTTAATAAACACAAAGAATTATTCACCATCCTTAGACATCAGGGAAATGCAAATCAAAACATATCTGAGATTCCACCTTACACCTGTCAAAATGGCTAAGATCAAAAACACAAGTGACAACTCATGCTGGAGAGGATGTGGGGCAAAGGAACACTCCTCCATTTGCTGGTGGAAGTGCAAATTTATACAGACACTTTGGAAATCAATACGGCAGTGGTTAATCAGAAAAATGAGAATAGATCTACCTCAAGACCCAGCTATACCACTCTTGGGCTATAACCCAAAGGATGCTCAGTCATACCACAAGGACACTTGCTCAACTGTGTTCATGGCAGCTTTATTCGTTATAGCCACAACCTGGAAGCAACCGAGATGCTCCTCATTTGAAGAAAAGATAAAGAAAACGTGGTGCATTTACACAATAGAGTATTACTCAGCTGTTAAAAACAAGCATATCATAAAATTAGAAGGCAAATAAATGGATAGAACTAGAAAAAAAATCATGTTGAGTGATGTAACCCAGACCCAGAAAGACAAACATGTACTCACTCATAAGTGGATATCAGCTGTAAAGGATAACCTTGCGAGAGGTTGGGTATCAAGAAGGGCTCAAGGGGGACATTTGGCTCTCCCTGGGAAGGGGAAATAGAAGATTTCATGGGTGGACTAGGGGCAGGTGGGGATGGGAACATGAGGGATGCAGTGGGGATGAGTCAGTGGGAGCGTACTGAAAGAGCCAGCTGATTGGAGAGGGAGTCATTTCGGGCTTAGGTAGAAACCTGGAAAAGGGAAATTCCCAGGGATCTACAAGGATGACCGCAGTTAAGACTCCTAGCAAAGGCAAATACACAGCCTTAACCTGGCAGAGACCCACAGTCAAACATTAGACGAAGCTAAGGGAATTCTACAGAAGAGAGGTAGGTGGTGTCAGAGGGATCAAGGACATCACAAGAAAACCAGCAGAATCAACTAACCCGGGTTTATAGGGGCTCACAGAGACCGAACTGAAAACCAGGGAGCCTGCATGGGATTGACCTTCTGCATACATGTGAGAGTTGTGTAGCTTGGTCTTCTTGTGGGACTCCTAACAGTTGGAGCAGGGGCTGTTTCTGACTCCTTGGTTGGTTTTTGGGACCCTGTTCCTCATACTGGATTGCCTTACCCAGCCTTAATACAAGGTGAGGAGCTTAGTCTTACTATAACTTGATATGCCATGCTTTGTCTATACCCATGGTAGGCCTGCACTTTTCTGAATAGAAATGGAGGAGTGGATGGGGAGGGAAGCAGAGGGGAGGTGGGGTGGTACTGAGATGAGAGGAAGGAGTGAAAATGCACACAATATGTAAAATAAATAAATCAGTAATAGAAAGAAAGAAAGAAAGAAAGAAAGAAAGAAAGAAAGAAAGAAAGAAAGAAAGAAAGAAAGAAAGAAAGAAAGAAAGGGCAATGAGAAGAACTAGAACCAGATCTTTCACTGTCAGTGCTCAGAAATATCTCACCAAGACGACTTTAACCTGCTCTGAAATGATGATAGACTTAAACATGAAGAACTTAAGCATGAAGAAGAATGTGGGGTGGAGCAGTACAAAGATGTAGGTTGTTAGTAAACTTTTGAGGACATCCTCCCTTTCTGGCCATAGTCCACCCGCAGGTCTAATCCAGTCAGAGTGTGTCGACACATATTTGGTAAATAGTTCTATAAGGTACACAAGAGAAGGGGCTTCGAGCCACGGCTGGTGACACTACTGACTGCTGAGGTACAGCTGTCTGAATCCCCTGTGGCTTGTTTCAGACTTTCAACAATGTATCCCTAAACACGGTGTTAGGAAGCTGTGCGGAGCATTGCAACAGTGTGTGTAAATGTTCAAGAGTACAGGTAGTAACAAAATGTAAAGTAATGATGTAATATGGGTATGACCTTTGCTCGTAATATAATTTATGTAATTGTACATTTTTTTGTATTTAATTCTGAACAACGGACGAATTTAAAAAGAAGCTTGGGAACATTCAGGAAATTTAACAGTTGGCTCTCAGAAGTCAGGGCGGCACTGCTATTTCACTGTAACAAAGGATTGTGTGCTGACTAAGTTTTGTTGGACTCCCTCAGCAAATGAAAATATTAGGCTTATTCTTTTTGTTTGTTTGTTTGTTTTTGTTTTTTGAGACAGGGTTTCTCTGTAGCTTTGGAGCCTGTCCTGGCACTAGCTCTTGTAGACCAGGCTGGCCTCGAACTCACAGAGATCTACCTACCTCTGCCTCCCTAGTGCTGGGATTAAAGGCGTGCGCCACCACCGCCCGGCCTAGGCTTATTCTTTGAATTCTAGAAAAGGTCTATTTTACCAGAATTTTCACTCAAAATCACTAGCCAAATTATACATACAGTAACTAGATGCGATAAGATGGACCGATGTATGGGATGTTACTGTCTTGGTTTCAGAACTGAATTAATACATACAACACCCAGAAGAAACCAAGGAAAAACTATGGCACAGAGGTTGCTAGGATGTTGATAATACCAGTTTGAACCCTCTCTTTAAAGCTTATGGGTAAAAATTAAAATGTAGTGAAATCTCTGCATCATAAAGGTACTTATGTCTGGATCTGGAATACAAACACCCATCTTACTGTTCAAAGACAAGACTTTAGGATCTTGTGCAGATACTAGAAGAGTTTACATTTTTCAGCTGTCTCGGAGCACTTGGAATAATCATCTACTTTAATCAGAGGTATCTTTATCAATAAAAATGGCTGCAATTATGATAAAGCAATTATTTGACTCAGTTACATTGAAAATAGTGACAGTTTTAAGTAGGAGCAATTTAGCATACATTTTAATGACCAATGCCCATCTCTCTTCATGCCACAACTTGCAGGGAATTAAGTTATAAAATAATTTATATGCCTATAAAAAACCACAACCTCTGCTAGATGGAAAACAAAGAAGGCAATTTGTACTGTCAAACCATCTTTTTAAATTTTGGAGGAGGAATGGGAGCTGGGTGGTTCAGAGTCAAAGATGACAAAACAGCAAGAATAAGTCACCTTTTGAAACAATTTTTGACCCAATTCCTTAAATTCAGTTTGAAACTACAATAAATGAAGGCTCCACAGGCTCAAAAGTGTGCAAGCAGTTGTTACGGCAGATCTCACCAAACACAGCTTCACAAAGCCTCTTTTCACGAGACTTAACAATGCTCCGATACTTCTAAGCCTCCTCATGAATATAGCTCACATAATATTACCCGATTAAGTTCAAAGACAGACTTACTCAGTCTTTTGGGTGCTGATTGCATTTGGATCGCCCAAGCTTTCTTTCAGGTGCTTTAAAAATCCAAGTCTAAAATCACCCAATTGCTTTCTCAATAGAATCCCCCACCTTTGAAGGGAGACAGGTGACAGGGACGCCTCAGAGGTCCGAACTGTTCAGCCTGTACGAGCTATTTGGATTCAGTCATTTCACATCTCCAGCTTACAGATTTCCTTTGCTATTTCCAGGATCTCCTGTTGACCTTTTTAAGTGTCCAGTCTAGTCATTTGTGAAATAAAAAAAAAAAATCGCTTGGGCACAGAAATATTGCTGGGGACCACCTTTAACAACTTTAACGATGCATTGCGTGAGAAGGTATTTGCTTTGTATGCTAGGGGTGTGAGCAAAATCTCTTTATCCTTATAGGGTGGTGATTTTTTCCAAGGCAAATTAATTCCATTGTGGAATTGAGAGAGGTAGTTGGTAGGTTAGAGGCCTGGAATCAGAATAGGCCTAAGATAACCTGTCTGAGAAGCAGTGAGGTGCATTCATCAGCCCAGGGCCACCTTCCCTGGGACCTGACAGGAAGAACAGCACTAAGTGAAGCGAGATGGCAGAGGCTGTCACTGGGCCCAAAGGCACTGGGTTTCGTCAGGATAGCTTCGTTGTCTCCTGCCCAACAGGGGTTTCCTTGGTTTTCACAGTTTCCAAAAAGGCTTGTTACTGAAGTCAGTTCCACGTGTCTTTCATTCCCTTTGAGACCATAGATGCCCCAGGGCAAAGTTTCAAGAATAACACAATCTTTCTTAAGGTCAAGACTCAGCACTGACGTGTCATTGATTCTACCCACATGCCACTACCCAAAATAAGTCACATGATGTGTGAATATTATCTAGAGAGACAGCCAACAGGCTGTGTACATGGTTAGAAGTCATAGCTATAGATATCAACACTGGTGGCATAGATATAGGCAGGAATTGGTTGTAAGGAATTGAGTCATATAATTATGAGCTGAGAAGCTTGTGCTCTGGAAGCTGAAACCCAGGGAGGAAAATAGAGGTGAATTTACTCTCTGCTTCATCAATGAAACTGGGATATCAGTCTTCTGCCCTTGACTGACACTTAACCCATCAGTTCTCCAGTATGGTAGACTATGAAAGCACTCACTACTCCTCCTCCTCTCCTTCTGCACCCCTGTAATGAACCTTCACAGCTCTCCCCATCACGAACCCAGTGCTCTGTGCTCTTACTGTGAATCTGGCCTACTTTTTGTGACTACTTGTAGATCCCAGAATTCGGCATGATCTGAGCAACTCAAGACTTCTGTGCCTTCCTATTGAATATCGCTCAAAGAAAAGTGTAAGCTAAACTGATAGAAATAAGCTACCACTGGTAACAGAGTTGTGTGGATCCAGTTGAGATTGTCTGAGGCCCAACAGTACCTAGCCTACCTGCCCCCTGATTATGAGCCAGACCAGTTTAGATCAGCAAAATTACTGAAGTCTCTCGTAAACTTGTGGAACATACTGTTTTAAGATATTAAGTTTTAGAATTGCTTTGTATTAGTCAATTTTCTGTTGCTGTGATAAAATACCACGGCCAAGGCAACTTTTGGGAAGAAACATTAATTTTGGCTTATGGTTCTAGGAAGATGAGAGTCCATCATTGCAGGAGCGCATGGCAGTGAGCCTCAGGCATAACAGCAGGAGCAGGAATCTGAGAAATCACATCCTAAACCAGAAGCCTGATTCAGAGAAAATGAATTAGAAGTAGGTTACAGCTGTTAACTCTCAAAGCCCTTCTCCAGTGATGCACTTCCTCCAATGAGATCACACCTCCTAAACCTTCTTAAACAGGGAGACCACTTGGGGCCCAAGTGTTCAAACTCCTGAGCATAAAAAGACATTTCTCATGTAAACCACCACAGGCTTGTTACGTAAAAATAGTCATTCCTGTTTCAGAGAGAATCCCTTGAATCCAGTCTTCTGCCTGCCCAATGTGCTGATGTTGGACTTTCTCATGATACTTTGGTCTGCAGTTATATAAGAATGTGATACAAGCTGAAGCTTTAAACATGCTTATGTGGGTGAAGAGACATCTTAGAATGTCCACCCTCCACCATGAAGCCCTAGCTTAGGAAGTTATTATTGTGTTTATGTGTGTCCTGAGATGCAGGCACAAATGAACAGACTTGAAACCTATAGTCTACCTTGGACCAGCCAAGAAGTCTAATCAAAACTCACCTGAAGGGATATGCATGTGTGTGTGGTGGGGGGGGGGGGGTTTCAACCCAGCCAGATACTCTTTGACTTATAGTTTGTCCTATCTATGGGATGGGCTGGGGTAAGGGAGGCCTAGAGATTGAGGGAGTGGCCAGCCAATGACTGGTCTAGCCTAAAACCAATACCAGGAGAGTAACCCTACCCTTTACATTGCCTGGCACACCAGGACCCACAGGCTGAATGACCCAGAGACCTAAAATAGAATCAAACATGATTGGAGAAAAAAACATGTTATTGTAATAATACCTAATGCTATTCTGTTATATACATAGATCGGTGCCTAGCCCAACTGTCATCAGAGAGGCTTCATCCAGTAACTGATGGAAACAGATGCAGACCCATGGTCAAATATTAGGGGATCTTGAGAAACTCTGCAGTAAAGGGGGAGAAAGGAGCCAGAGCAGTCAAGGACATCACAAGAAAACTCCCAAAATCAACAAATCTAAGCTCATTAGGACTCACAGAGGATGAACCAACAATCAGGAACCTGCATGCAACTGACCTAGGCCCTCTGCATGTATGTCACAGTTTTGTAGCTTAGTTCTCCTGAGGAACTCTTAACAGTGGGAACAGGGGCTGTCTGTGAGGTTTTTTTCTGGCTTTTGGGACCCTACTCCGCATACTGGGTTGCGTTGCCCAGCCTTAATACATGGGGAGATATTTAATCTTATTGAAACTTGATACGTCATGTTTTGTTGATACTCATGGGAGACCTGTCCTTTCGTGAAGAAAAATGGAGTGGATTGGGGTGGGGGAACAGAATGGGATTGGGGGAAGGACTGGGAGGAGAGGAAGGGGGGGGGAATTGTGGCCAGGATGTAAAATAAAAAAATAAATAAATTTATCTTAAAATATATAATAATTTTTAGGTAAACTGGCAAGATTTTGTTGTGTTTCTTTTAATGTCCCAGACATTTTTAAAAAAAAAAAAATTCCAGATGTACATATGTTTTGTCTACATGTAGAGCTGGTCACCATGTATATGCAGTGTCTACAAAGGCCTGAAGAGGGCACTGAATTCCCTAGGAGGGCATTTTTTAGAGGATTGTGAGCAGCTGTGTGGATGCTGAGAATCAATCCTTGCCCTCTGAGAGGGCAACCAGTTTTCTGAACCACTGAGTCATCTCTCCAGCCCCATACTTCACTGGTTTTGTTTAGTAACATTAATAAAGCAGAACCTATGTCATTATTGTGGTTTGAGAGTGACCCCCCCCCCGCAGGCTTATGTGTTTAGAAGCTTGGTATTATAAGTTCGCTGACCCTTTGAAAAGGGTTTGAAAGTTGGCCTTGTTGGAGGAGGTGAGGCCACGTTGCTAATGGTGGGATTTGAGGTATCAAAAGCCCACTTTTGCCCAGTGTTTGACTCTCTCTCTCTCTCTCTCTCTCTCTCTCTGCCTTTTGCCTGAAGATAGAGATGTAGCTCTCAGGTATTCCTCTGCACCGTGCTTGTCTGCCTGCTGGCATACTCCCCACCATGATGATAATGACTAACCCTCTGAAACTCTAAGCAAGTTCCCAGTTAAACATTTTCTATTATAATAGTTACCTGGTCATGGTATCTCTTTATAGCAATAAAACTCCAAGACAGTAATATAGAATATTTGCAATAGGATACATATTATGATTATCCATAAACTACCAAAAATCTCTGAGAATATATTGGAATTACTTAATTTTTTAATTCTTCCAAATGCTCCTGAGAATCAAATCCAGGACTTCTAACATGCTAAGCCAGCATTCTACCTCTGAGCTCTACCTCAGTCCCACACTTATTTATTCATTATCTGATAACTGAATTATCACTTAATTATCCTAAGAAAATTTTACAAGATAAAGAATCTTACTGAGAATCATTTTCAAGCCCATGATTCCTGGAACGTCTTCAGTTATACCCATGTTTGACTTTAGATTTCATACAGTCAATGCTAAATAAGTTATTTTGTTACCCAAACAATAAGTGAATGTTCTAATCATGACTCACCACTTGGTCGGTCATCCTCTGACAGATCAGTCATCACCAACAGCATCAGATGCTAACACCATCAGGCAATATCCCTCATCTACGTTATCAGATTATCGAGACAGGGATGATACATTTTCAGGAAAATGCCATTTAATTCAAATTAGCATTTTTAAATGTATGAGCTTATTCTATCATAAGGAGCTAAGAAAGAACAACCAAACTCCATCTTCAGCCATGCATCTCAAGAGTATTTTTTATCAACATTTCTACAAATTAAAGCCAAACTTTATGTGCACGCAATGCACAGATCTGGTGGACAACTCAATTGATTTTCACATATAAATGCATCAGCACTCAGATCAGGACATGAAACTTGTCAAGTACTCTGAAAGTTTCTTGGTAGCCCAAACCAGTTACAGCGCCCAGAAAGGCCTATTCTTACCTCTCATTTCCCAATTTGCTAAACCTTTTCTTTAATTTCACATAAACAGAATATACCAAATGTATTCTGATGTATGATTTTTCCATTAAACACTAAGTCTGTGAAAAATCACACATATTGTCCCATGTAGCAGCCAACTGCTCATTCATTTACAATGACAATTGGTATTACACTGTGTGGTTATATTGAAGTGTTTATCCATTCTAAAATTGATATATACATCTGGATTGCTCCCAGCTGTGCACTATTCTGAAAAGAGCTGCTATGGATAGTCTTACATGTGTCCTTTT
Source organism: Chionomys nivalis (assembly GCF_950005125.1). Lineage (NCBI taxonomy): Eukaryota > Metazoa > Chordata > Mammalia > Rodentia > Cricetidae > Chionomys > Chionomys nivalis. The sequence continues at coordinate 36,181,071 of NC_080094.1, read as the reverse complement.
GTTCTTATAAGCACTTGTTTAGTTGGGCTTTTTCATCTTAATAGTATTTTAATGAAGTCAATTTTATACAACATTAGTGTCCAAACAGCAATTAAACTATATAATCTATGATAACCATATAAAAGAATATACTGACACTTTTAAAAGACTTCTTTTACAAGATTTTAATAACCATGTACAATAGTAATTCAGTCATGCCTTTAGACTATAAAAACTTCTAAATGTGTATGGGCTCTATGCATATTCATATATACACATAAATATATATGTTTAAGGTACCATATATTCAACACACATTTTCTTTCCCTTCTAGGTATGCAAGATGTCTCTATCTCCTAACTGTCCTTCTACCTAGGCACTGCCTCTGAGTTCTGGCTTGCACATCTTTCCATATAATGTTTTGCAAAAATTATGGAATACCAAGAAATATGCTTAATTAAGTCTTGGAGTTTGGGGGCTGTTATGAGTGTCTCTTCTCTGAGTACTACAAATAAATTATTTTCTAAAATTACTATGCTTTATATCACTGCCATATGCTTCATACACACACACACAAATTGTGAAACTAGCTTATCCTTCAATTTTTGTGAACAACTGAGACACACCTTGAAAGTATTACTTTATTTTCTTGACCCTCTCCAAATAAAATATATATTGGAAAGCCCTACTTTTTTAAACTAATTACACATAAAAGCCAGCAATTATTCACTGAACTACGCTTTCAAGAACCAAGTAAGATCAAGGTAAATACAGGAGAAAGTCCTGACCTTTATGAATGACAGCCTCCCCATTTCAAAGGTTGACTGACAACGCTGACGTGAGTATTCCTCTGCGAGGCTATGCCGCATCTCACATTCATCATCCCGCTGAGAGTTAGTCTATGAGGGGAATCTTCCGATCTTAGCTCACACACATCTGGCTCACAAATGAGGCACCACACCCTCCATCATTGTGAAATCCTCACCACAGCCTGGATGATGAGATCTTGTGTTTATTAGTAAAGATGTTAGAGACAGTAAGTTGCAATGCTGTTTTGAGGGGAGACATCTCAGATGTGGCATCGTGGGGCTGAGAAACTACTGGGTTAAATCCACCTCTAAGCGCAGATGAACCAGTGTTAGCTTTGTTTTAGATCTGACCTTGCCTGTAGTCATTGAGAAGATTATTTCAGCTGACTTTGCTGTTAGAGAAGAGTTAACTTTTCCAACTTGGGCTACTGTTTCGTTTATTTTTTTTTTCTTATTTGACTGAGTTCTTCTTAACTTTCATAAGGTGTATTTAGAACTCTTGCTTTTAAAAAAACACACCATAAATATGAATTGCTTTTCAAAATCTCTGACGATAACTGGAATTAGTAACAACTTTCTCTTTTGTTTAACATATACAGTCTCACTTGCTTCCAAAAATAAACAAAGAATTTAAGGCCAATTTATTATTACTATTGATAATAACCTCTGATTAGAACCAACAAAATAACTGATTCATAGAGTTCATGCTGAGGACACTCTGCCTTTCCTATGATCCAACCCACTGCCCTGAAGGAGCCTGGACAAGGCTGACAAGCATCTTGGAAGAAAATGAAGTACATTCCCAGAAAAGCAGATGAATTCACGATTCCTCTCTTTTCACTTTCAAAAAACATATTCTTCATCAGCAACTCCTCCAATTCAACCTCACGAAATGACTTTGGTCTCTGTAACTTGGGTCATATTTCCCTTACAACTGGTCAAACCAACATCACAGACCCCATGTGATGTCTTCAGGAGAACACAGAATTACCAGGGTTGAATTCTTCCCCAAAGTGCCCAATCTGAAATTGGTCCTGGAGAAGCAACCATGTGAGTGTAAAATGAAGTTCACGCTGCAAAATTAACCTCCCAGATATAACATCAACGACACAAGATGGGGAGCAGGGAGAGCAGGAACTGTTCAGGACTGAAAGTTGTATAGAAATACAATGATGACAATGTCATGTGACTCGTACTTTTCACCTGACTTCTAAATGGAAAAGAAAACTGTGGCAGACATTGTACAAACTATTGGAATGTAAGGTTATGTTATAAATTAAATGATATGGTACTGAAGCAGAATGTCTTTAGTATGAGAATTGTATTGTGATGAAGTAGAATCTCTGTGTTCTTCAGAGGTACACACTGAAGTATCTGAAGTAAGGCACTCTGAACAGCGCTCTGGGTTGAGCTACCCCAAATACAACAATTATTTATTTAGCTTGTTATTCTATTTAGACTAGGTTCATCTGGGTGGTCTTTTGGGTTGGCTAGGCTTCCTTCTGTGTTTCTGATCAGACACAGTGGCTCTGTTTCTGGAGATGGGTTGTGTTTGCTCAGTAACTGGAGTTCAGAGGAGGCTAAATCCCTGGTTAATCCAACCATGGATTATTAGCATGGAAGAAGCAAAACATACAGAGAGAGAGACAGAGAGACAGATAGACAGAGAGACAGACAGAGAGAGACAGTCAGGGACGGAGAGACAGAAAGACAGAGACAGAGAATTACTGAAGCCTAACTGTGGAACTCACTCTTCGCTCCACTAGTCAGAGTAAATTCCTAGGTCAGTGTGAGGTTAAGGATGATGCTCCCACCTTGTACAGGAAGGGTTGCCAAGTTGCTTCATAAAAAGCCTTGATTCAATGTGTGGGGAGGGGAATCACTACAAGCAGGATGCAATTTCTTCAGAGGTCTGAAATTCTCCAAAGCACCAAAAACTGTGGTGAGACTCGCAAAAGAGTGTGCACTACAATTCAATGTGTACAAACTTTTCAGTAGACAAATCAAGGCATGCTGATGAAAATCAGATACTAGTAAGGCTTCAGGGCTTGATTCCGGAGGGTAGAGCATTTACTTTCTGGATCTGAGCTGTGAGAATTCCAAGCTACACACCAAGAACAGACACTCTTTTCTCTATAAGAGCCATGTAGAGAAATTTACTGTGAAAAGTAGGAAGAACATCAGCCGTCGGGGTCTTGTTGAGGTATTGGCTCAAAGCCCCTGTATAGTGTTGAGAGTATCTATCCTGTCGGCCTCGTTTGTAAACGGACATCTCTACTCTGAAATTAGACTGTAACTCAGTGGTATGCTTTCTTTTGGACCCAATCTTTTTCAGCAATCTGAGAATGATGCATACGATATATAACCTAAGTCCTAATTATGAAGTGACTCCCCCCCCCCCCGCAGCTATAACATGTCACTGGTTTATTTTGCTTTCCAGAATTTATATCGAAACAGTTATAACAAAGCAAAAGCAATGAAAAGCACTCTGTGGTTCAGGTAAGAGGATTAAGGACTAGTTATGTGAAGAAGCCAATGGAGGAACGGAACCTAGTATATTTTAACTTTACACCAAAAATGTGACAAAGCAGGCCTCCCACTAAGGAAGAATCATCTCAAACTTTGCAGTAACCCAATTTGTCACTGCTCTGCCCTGGTTTTCCAGAGTCCTGACTTCCTCTGACAAAAGGACTCCATGCTCTCTTGGAGTCCTGTATATTGTGGCCTTTGTGGGTAAAGCCGAGAGAGCCACGGGTGTCTCCTGAGTGTTCACACACTGTGTGTGTGTGTGTGTGTGTGTGTGTGTGTGTGTGTGTGTGTGTTGGACTCTGGGAACCAGAGGCCCTAGAGGCCCAGGTGTCCAACAAACCCAGCAGCTGCCTACAAGGGTGGGGCCCCTGGGAGTGCCGCAGATGGCGTGATTTTCTCACTTCAGAGCTCTCTGCCCCCTTCTCAGTTCAAAGGAGAAATGCAATGGAACAACATTTCAGTTGTTTTGTTTGTGTTTCCTTGAGGGCTTTGAGTGTACTCCTAAGGCTTATTTGAACTGCGATTTCCAGAAGTTTTGTGTAAGTTGTGTTCTTTGATTAGCTATTTAAATATCCTCTACCACGTGTCTTCAGAACCAGAGAAGCAAACCAGGCTCTGCCCTTGTGGGTAGAGCATGGAATACTTCATCTAACAGAGTCACCAGTATATTAACCTTGTCCTACATGTGGAGGTGACAGCTGAGTGTCACAGAGGTCCTACAGGAGACACCCTTAGCCCCACTTGACAGACGAGAAGACTGAGATGCTGAGAGGTAGAGTCCCACTAGTAAGTAGAGGCCACTGAACTCTTTAGAGGCACCTAAGCCGAGATGAGACGCACCAGTCGCCCACAACAGCAGCAGTCAAAGGAAGCCATAAGACCCACTATTTGTGTTTCATTTAACACATTTTGTTTGAGCTCTTTATATGACTGCTTTATCACTAAGACAGTGAGGCTGCATATATGACAAGAACCTTATGGGGGGGGGGGGGAGACCAAAATGATTGCTACTGAGTCTTCTAAAGAGAAAGCAAGTCATCTTCCTCTTTGAGAACCTTGCTGCTTGCTACTTAGTCAAGGTTGCCCAAGCACCAATAACAAACTCCAAAGTGGTAATGAGTTAACACATTAAAAAGAGTTTACTTTATATCACACCATAGTTCCAGGGTATCCTTCAGCAACCATGGGGTTGGGTAAAGCATCTGTACCAAAGACCCAGGTTAACAGTGCTCTATGTGCTGGGCAGGAACGTGTAACCAACTGACAAAGGAAAAGAGGACCCCACCTAGAAAGGCTTCAAAGACTACATCTGGAAAGGGCACTGAGATAGCCTCTAACCATCTCCTATTGGTCAGACAAACGTCACATGACTGCCTATACCTAAGTGCAAAGAACATTGAGGAATGACATCAATATGCAGTAATGAAGAAGGGAAACATGTAACAGCCTCCACTGCAGAGGAGCTTTGACTTCTCTGACCTGTTTTAAAGCCTGTATAAAATGTGCACATTGATATGTTTTGCTCAGTTGAGCACTTATCTTTCTGACATATGTGCTAAGCATGCAAACATAAATTGCTATGGTATTATTAAGTTTGCCTGAAAATCATCTTAGGAAGTGTGTGAGAATTCAGTAGTATCTCCTTGTCCCCCAGTGGGTGCCAAAACTGCAGGCGCTGACAAATAATACATTCTATTTCTTTACACACATTCCTGTGTAAAAGTGCAAATTTATAAATTAAAATTGGAGAAGTATAACGAAATACTGTAAAAACATCACACGAACATAATCTCTCAAAACATTTAATTTTTCCTGACTCACCCTTTCTGAGATGAGCCAGATGATACTGTCCTTACCTAGTGAGATGAAGTCAGGTCAGAGACAAAGGTACTCTAACATAGTGTGAGGCTGCTTTTAGTATAACCAAACACAAAACACTGGGATACCGTGAGAGTGAATCTGCTAACCAAGTAGCTACTATGGGGCAGTGGTGGCGCATGCCTTTAAACACAACAGCACTCATTCATGGCCTCAGGAGGTAAAGACAGGAAGATCACTGTGAGTTCGAGGCCAGTCTGGTCTACAGCATGAGTTTCAGGACAGCCAGGGGTACACAGAGAAACTCTGCTTGTGGGGAGAGGGGATTTAAAAAAACTGAGCAATCCAAGAAGCTACTATATTACTGATGGCAAGCAGAACATACTGAGTCGGTATATTGGATGAAAATATGATCTGTCCAAGCTAGGATGGAGTAGAACATTCAGAGATTTCATCATGCTGCTCAGAATCACCTACAATTTGAAAATCCTTAAATATTTACTTCTAATTTAATGTTTTACTAATATTTTCAGACTATAACTGACCTGAGATTACTACAATACAGAAAACAAAGCACAGACAAGAGGACTATTGTTTAGGTGACAAAACTGCTGTGACTTTTGCTGAAGTTTGTTGAGGGTTTATTATTTACTCTTCCCCTTTGTTTTGAGTATATACATATACAATGTATATACCATACCAGCCTTTAGTAAAATTTAATGTAAAAACATTAAACTTTCTACCATAAAAGACCATAAAGAAACCATGGTGTTATCAGTGATAACTACAGGTACTGTGGCTTGATTTCTTTTTCTTTCTTCCAAAATCCCAGAGATTGTCATGCTAAGTGAAGCAAGCCAGTCCTAGAAAGGTATCTATTACACTAAAGGAAAGGGAGTTCCTTTAGAGATATGGAAGGAAATGCAAGTTAGTTTTTTGTAAAATTGATATGAACTAGGGTCTAGAAAGAGGGAATTTCAGTTGATAAATTGCCTTCACTAGACTGGCCTACAAAGAAGACTGGGATATTTTCTTGATAAGTGATTGATGTGAGATGGGATTAGTGTGTAATGTGAGATAGGCCCAGCCCACTGTGGGTAGTGCTATCCTTGGGCAGGTGGTCCTGTGTTACATAAGAAAGTAAACTTCATAAGCCATGGACAGTAACCCAGTAAGCAGCTCTCCTCCATGGCCTCTGTTTCAACTACTGCATTGAGTCTCCTGTCCTGTCTTTTTTCCACAATAGACTGAGCAATAAGGTTGTATAAGCCCTTTCCTCCTTAAGATGCTTTTGGTCATGTGGTTTATCACAGCAATAGAAAACCTAGCTAGGATAGATATTGATACTAGTGAGGCCTTCTTCAAATAATCAGATGAAAACAATTCCTCACAGCTGCTTGCATTTCAGTTATTATATAGTCAGGTTGACAACCAAAATTATTCATCAGAAGTTACAAAAGTCCACTCTTTGTCAATCAGTGTCCTTACTTTTAACTGTTCACACCCTCTGAGCATGAGCCTTTAATTTTCATTGTAATTCAACCAACCTTATACTGAGGGCTTGGGTTTGATTCTCAGCAACTTGAGTCTTACTGTCACGGGGGTCAGAAGATCCTCTTCCAGGGCACACTTAGAAACTTTTAGGCTGTTTATGTGCATCTGAGGCCAGTGAATTTTATCACAGACTCATTCTTTGCCTTTTTCACTTTATCACAGGATGCTGGAAGTACCAGCTAGCATCAGTATGTTCCTCCCCCAAACAATTATAAAAAGCTTTGTGTGTAGTCATTAAACTCCTTGCTCCTTACAAGGGGTTAATACAGATCATCAAGTGTATTTACCTCAATAGCTTCTTTAAATACATGAGGTACAAAAGAGAAAGGTTAGTGTTTAATAATACCATGTTTGTGTGCCAAGTTGACAAGGAGGACTTAGTTGTGTTGGTCAATTTTGTGTCAATTTGACACAAGCCAGGATCATCTGAGAAGAGGGAACTTCACTTGAGAAAATGCCTACAGCGGATGAGCCTGTGGGTATATGTCTCTATGGAATTTTCTTAATTGATAATTGGTAAAGTAGGGCCCAGATCACCATGGGTAGTACCATCCCTGAGAAGGTGAACCTGTGATATAGTTAGCTAAGCAAGCCAGAGCAAGCCAGTAAGCAGCACTTCTCCATGGCCTCGGCCTCAGTTCCGTCTTGAGTTCCTGCCCTGCTTTCCCTTCTTTATGTGAGCCACAAGAAGAAATAAACTCTATTCCCCGAGTTGCTTTGGCTGTGGGGCTTATCACAGCAATAGAAGCCCAACTAGGACAAAGGGTAAGAAAGGATAACAAAAGGATTAAATATAACTAAAGTATATTATGTGTGTATAAATGTCTTAATAAGGTCCCTTGCTTTGTATAATACACTAATAAAAAACATGAACATTACTCTGTGTAAGACCTGTATTCAATCCTAAAAATATTGATGATAATCAGGAAGGTGTCCCTGTGAAGGCTGTAAATGTCTTGTGAGGTAATGATAGTTGTGAACATCATAAGATCATGTGTATTTGAGTAAAAGGTTATATCTCACTTGAACCAAGTCAAGTGTAGATATTTCTAGTTCAATGGCTCTCTTGTGAACAACAATCTACCTAAGGTGTCCTATCTCTTAGCCATGGTGAAAGGGAAGGCAGAGTACATGTCGGTAATCACTCAGGAGTCTTAGAACAGGGCTCTACACTCCTGCTTGGATCTAAACGTGGCTGGAAAATGTCTTCTAGCTGTGAATTTAGGAAGAAGGAAACATGATTCTAGGGCTGAGTGGGTTCTGAAATGGTCTTCCACAAAGTTATCCCAATCCAAGTCTGCTGGGAATACAGACAGGCTAACAGACACATTCTCCTAGAGTAGACAGCTAGTGGTAAGACATGAATGTAGGACCTTGGAGATTCTTGAAGGATGTAGGATTGTTTTCAAACTTTTGTCAGCTTCTGGGCAGTGATTGCAGAAATGCGCTTGAAACACAGTTTGTTGATGCATTATACACAGGGCTCGCTTTTCATAGAACATGAAAGAAAGCCGATGTTCTCCAAGCCCTCCAAAGCAGAGTGTTGCTGGTGGCTTTGTTTGGAGAATGCAACCCGTGTGTGCTTACCAGAGTACAAATTCGTCTAGAATTTGGATCACCCAGACTGAAGAAGGGACTGTAGTAGCATTCATTCACACATTTCTCCAACACCTAAGAAAGACTCCTGACCCAAAATCAAGTCACATTTTAGAAATTTTAATCTTTAAATCTCCATTTAGAATTTTATAAAAATTCATTTTCTTTACAAGAGTTTCCAGTTTTTTTTTCTTCCCTTGAGTCATTTTTTTCTTAGGAGAAAAAAAATGTAACTTTTGGATGAGAGGAAATGCACTTGAGGCTCACATGTGGAGACTGTGTGAGAAAGAAAATGACGGAATGAATACAGCATCCCTTCTGCCCTAACCCAGACCAGCCTGCCTTTGGCGACAGGAGTAATTTGTCCACAGCACCACCTGGAAAGGCCAGGAATGCCGCCATCCTTACACTACCTATGGCTACAGGACTCTCGTTTGCCACCTTAATTTATATATTCCACCTGTGTGCTGATTCTGCTGCCTGCTGCCCTTAAGTGATTCTAATTAGAAAACACACAGGGGAATCCTTATGGGATTCCAAAGCTGCTAGGATCCCCTTTGATCTCCCATCTGAACCACCAGGGTTTATTGTTTCAATTTCTTCCCTCAGCACTTTGGTTGACAATTATTGGTATTTCAGAGCCTGGAGATAGCAATGTGAAGCCAGGCAACCTTACAGTCGACAGCAAGCACTCCGCCAGGGATGGGGGAACCTCACTGCTAAAAGAAAAGGAAAAGATACCATCGTGCACTTTATAAATAGCCGCACTTCGTGTCCTTTGTAAACAGTTTATTAATGAGCTGCTGGGTTTGGCTAGAATTTTAAGGATATTCCCAGCATTTTCAAAGAGGCAGATAACCGGATACAAACAGATGCAAACAGTATCCTGAACCACAGTTAGTTAAATTCTGCAAAACTGCTGCGGCGACCCAAGGAACATTTGGAGTGGCGAAAGAATTTGTCTTGAGGATCCCAAAGTAAACATTTAAGCTTTAAAGGTAGTTTAAGAATCTCCTATCCGTTTCTAGTGGTCATGGAAAGCGGTAAAGAAGAGAAGAGCAGCGTCCCGATAGGAAAGTTTCATTTATTTAGTTTCATTCACCCAAGAAAAATTTTAAGGATTTATCCTGTGGTCCTGGGTGCCTGGTGAGAAATGGAAATGTGTGACAAGGGCTGTGGGAACGTGTGCTCACGCTTGACTAGGGCTGGGCTCACCAGGAGGGAAGGGCTGGGCTGGCGCTGGGGAGAAAGGAGGCGGAGGGAACACAGTATAAAAGTCTCCAGCTTAACAGAGCGCCTGCCACTTGGAGCCACTTCGGGAAGGCGGGAGCCAGAGCCACGCCGCCGGGTCTGTCCCTGCTCACTCTAGCGTCGGAAACAAGGATCCCGCGCTCTCCCGGCCCATCGCCTAGCCGTTCCGTTCGTCAGTGGCATCCCTTGCAAGGCATGAGTCGTTCGCTGGAGCCCGAGGCTGCAGCGCGGTCATGAGGCGGTGGCACAGTAGCAGCGGCTGCGTTTCGGCAGCCCCCAAGTCCCCTCCAGGCGCGGCGCCCCCGGGATGAGCCGCCCCAGACTCCAGCCTGCCAAGCTGAGTTACCCAACGCCCCGCTGACGTCCCAGCTGCCTCCACCGCGCACACCGCGTCCCTTGCAGCCTCCCACGCGACACCTGCGCGCTTAAGTAGACGCGCGCGGACTGAATCCAACTCACCCACCTTTCCGGCTCTCCAGGGCGCTGCGGCCAGCGATCTGCGGTACCCAGTTCTCAGCCAGCCCAGAGCCCATCAGCTAGTGTCAAGACCCTTGTGGACGAACAGAAATTGTGCCACTCCCCTAAGCCCGCCTGCTCAAAACCAGGGCGCACAGTGGCGTTGTAGACACCTGGTTTGTCGGGCCCCTCAGTTCTCCACTCCAACAACTCCAGCTCTACTTTGCCCATAAACTTTTCTCAGGTGGCCCAGTCGCTCGCCACTTGCCCGGAGCACTAGTGCGAGCAGAGGGCTAGCCCCTCCGCCACAGCGACCTCGGAAGCGCACACTTAGCACAGCCGAGAAGGCGGACACAGGCGCCGGCGGGGCGCCCCCAGTTATCCTCAAACGGTGACAACCTCGGTGACCCGGAGCCAACCCATCCGGGGACTGTGCGTGCGGGGCTACTAGGCTGGCGGCCCGGAGGAGCTCGGAGTGAGAAAGGTGGTGGCCCTGAGGGTGAGTGGCTCGGGGCAGCGGGGGCGGGGGAGCCGAGAGTGGAGGTAACTCCGGGCTGCCATTGAAGCCCTCCTCCTCCTTCTCCTCCTCCACCTCTTCCCCGCGCTCCTCTGGCGGCGGCTCCAGCTCCAGCTGCGGCACCGCGGCCACATCTGGGGCGCCCATGTGCGCTCGGGGGCTCGGCTGCGCCCGCCCCGCTGCCGCCCCCACAGCTCCCTGCCCGCAGGGTGGACCCTGGCCTGGCCTGGGTCTCGGACAGCCCCGTGTCCCCACCGCCGCCACCTCCGGACAGCTCCTGGGATTGCTCGGCCACCAGCTTGGACGTCCCCGGCCCCGCGGTGGCTCCGCTGTGGTGTGGGGGCGGCGGTGGCGGCTGCTCCTGTTCCCCGGGCCCCGCGCGCCCGGCCGAGCCCAGAGCCAGCCCTGCGGGCCCGGGGAGCGGGGCCCCGACGGGGGCCGAGGCGGGAGCAGCGCAGCCGGGCTCTAGGGCTCCGACTCCTCCTCCCCCGGCGCCGCCGCCGCCACCGCCGCCCGCCGCACGGGGTCCTAAAGCCGCGCGACTCAAGAGGATGGTGCGCTTGGCCGCCGAACTGCTCCTGCTGCTGGGGCTACTGCTGCTCACGCTGCACATCACGGTTCTGCGCGGATCCGGAGCCGCCGACCGGCCAGACGCGGCCGCGGGCAACGTCAGCGGGTCTCCGCTGCAGGTGAGTGCGCCGCCGGAGGGGGCGTGCGTGATTGCGGGAAGCTGGGGGCCAGGAGGCGGGTCCTCCGTTCCACAGAAGAGCACTTGTGCCTAGGCGACTCTGCAAAGTCAGAAGTGCAGGGCTAGATGATGTGGGGCGGGGGCGGGTAGCCATGTGTGGAGACCAGGCCAGGTGCAAGGTCTACTACCTAAAGCACTCCTCAGATCTGTCACAGGCCAGGCACCAGGAAGGTTGTTAGGTTTGGGATGTGCAGGTGGCCTGCTGGAGGATGCTTTTGCTTCTGGGTGCTTTCAGAGATTGAATAGCATGTCTGGAGACAAGGAAGGCTAGAGGTGAGGCGACAGGACACAAAGAGGCCTTATAAGATAAATCTCCAAACTGTATTTAGGAGAAAGAACTCTGATGGTTGTGCAAGCAGTGTCAGAGGTCAAGACATAATTTCTGGAGTATAGCCAGACACCCCAACCTTGTGTGCGCGATTCCTTCACCTTCTGTGCCCCCTTTGTACCATGCAAAAGTCATAGTCAAGGAACCTATGGAGATTTAGTCTGGAGTTGAGACTTTTAAACTTGTGGCAGAGACTTCTTCCCAGTGACCATTTCCTTCTATAGGTTCCTCTAGCAATAAGTTCTATTGATCCATTCAGCTCCAAAACAGGGGGAAAGTCGAGGCCTGAGGACATATATCGGGCCTTGAAATACGCTGAACAAAGGTTGCCCGCATGAGTTTCTCTGCTATGGCTTTGGAAAGTCCTTCTCGTGGCGCGAAGGACGACAGGTGCAAACCTGGAGAACTAATAGAAGTGAGCTTGGATTTTCTTCCGGGCAGTCTCCAGTCCCCAAAGAAATCAAATCAGGCCTACTAAAACTATTCACTCTGCAATGCCAATATTTTTACATCTTTATGCCTTTTAATTTGGGGGGAATAAACAAGCTATTGTTGAGAGGAACAGTTATTTAAACAGCTCTATAGCAGGTATTTACCACAGCGCTGTTTTAAGAGTGTTACAGGATTTAACTCATTTAATCTCACCATAACCATCATAACAAGACTGTTGATCTCTCTGCCTTACAGATTATGATGTTGAGGTACAGAGATTAAGAAACTTGTTAGAATCCACACATTCCCACTTGTTGGTTATTATACCAAGTGCATTATTTGCCAGACTAAAGCAAGGTGACCCTCACGGATGCAAGCCATGCCTACGAAAATACATACCTCAAACTTAAATGTTCTTGGACCTTTCTAGAAACACTCTGATTTTTAGGAGCCTCTCACATTACCCTTTGAGTAAACCTGGCCAGTGACAGATATTTCCTCACACCAAACACTTGAAGGAATAATTCTTAATATTTCTAAGACTGCTGAAAATCGTATTTTATATGTGATGCTTTCTTTCCTAGTAAACCCATGAAAGGCTGTAACGATGATGTTCTATGGAAAAGTAAATTTGGCAGATTTCTTTATGGGGTGCTTGCTATCATTAGAATAATCTCCAATTGGCCTTTCCCACCCCGACAGTAAGTTAATGAGAGAAGCAGCTGGTGGAATTGGATAGGAATCGCAGAGGGCTTTTGCTGAAGAATAGCCCCTTCCAAGGCAGAAAACATGGGTGATTTAGAAAGAGTTCTAATCCTAGGAATATCTGGGGTCCTAAGTAGCTGCTAATCCGGTAGCTTCAGGTTATCTGGCTGCAGTGTTCAGTTACGGTGAGCACCCAAAGCTGGCCCTTAACCAAGCCCCAGTGATGACTCTAACAGCTTAGTTTGTAACTTCATACTTTTTGTAATTTCTCCTTATAAAAGTTTTTATATTCTTCCAGACCAGAGTTATTTCTTGGGCTCAAGGCAGTATGATTCAAATGGACAGGGCCAACTAAACCTGCAAAAGACATTTGTCTGCTGCCTGCCGGATGCAAAAGAATAAATTTGCTAGCAGCAGGTGTATTTGAAGACAAAACTGTGACTTCTGGATTCCTTCTGTTTTCTGCACATTTTAAAATTCAGTCTTAAACCCCATCTAAATCATTTGACTCATACGCTGCCAAAGTCCTTCTCAGTGATCAGAAACTCAGTGGGTCCCATATATTATGAAGCAGGTACTTGTGAGTTTGCCTCAACTACACTGTGTTTTGGAATTATTTAAGATTTGATGACTTGGATGGATATCCAATAAAAATGCTCAAAATACAAGAGCTGAAGATTTACTGAGTGTCTTTTATATATGACAGGCAATACACCTAGCACATCGCATATATTAACTTCTCTAAGCTCAAAGAATGAACCTCAAAAACTAGTTACTGCCCTCATTCTACTGTCAAGTGGAGAAACTGAGGTTAGGGAACTCTAAAGCTGAAGAGCTAAAAGCTCCCTTAATTTGTTTTTCTTAGTTTATAGTGAAAAGATGTACACCTTATATTTTGTATATTGTATTTCAAATTATGTATTAATATTCCAAGTTCTTGGTAAACTCATAAAACTGGTTACATTTCCAGATGCACATTTATAGTCTTGCTGTGTCAGCTACCAATACATACATGTATATGTAGGCATCTGTAAATGTGTAAACACATTTAAGAATCATTAACAAGATTTCTTTGATAGTTCCAGGGAATTCTTGGAAACTGAATTTTGGGTTGTTTTGTTTTGCTTTGCTTTTTCCTTTGTGGTTGTTCCATCACTACTGGTATGCTGCCATAAAGTAAAAATAAAGTGTTTTGAGCACATAATATCTCTCTGTTGGCTAGTGGATCATAAAACATTCAGTAAGAAAGTCTCAGCTGTCAGCACTAGCTGTATAAAAACTTATGCAACTGCCAAATATTTTGACTTTTGTCTGACATCTTATATTTTGCTGGCATAACTTTATCTTATGCTGTTCAGATACTCTGATTTTTCATACACCTTTAATTAAATTATATGAAAAATTATATAATAAAAGCACTCTAGAAGACAGAACATTTCAAAATACAGGCTCCACAGACCATAACAATTCTAATCAAAATAATGCTATCTCCTTTTTAAACTGAATTCTCGTGTACCTTCTAATAAATCTCACTGAAATTTAAAGTCGTGATTTTTGGTAATAAAACCTGACCTCATTAAAGCAGTGAGATTGAAGAAAATTAATAAAATGCCAAACTGGGTACCTTTACAATAACACAAAAGGAAACTGAACTCTGAACTTCAGTGAAAAGATTTTGTCCTGGATCTGTCATCTTGATGAACAAGCATGCTGCCTCTTCATTCGCCTGTTGCCTTCCATAGAACAGTGTAGCTTCGTGTGCTCCCTGCTTTACCTGGGCCATACAGCACTAGAAGAAAAACCACTACTCTATGAAGTGAAGTTCCTCACAGGGACTCCAGAGGATTGACAGTCGTCTCTTTATACTTGGTGGATTCATTCCAAGACCTTGATGAACACCCAAAACCCCAGATAGTGCCAAACACTGAAACACCGTTTCTCTTCTACAAACACTATCATAAAGAACAAAAACTTTCAATAAGATAGATTTCATCACTGTGTGCCATTTAAAACCTACAGATTAGCCATTTCTGAACTGTTTAGTATTATTTGATTGCTAGTAACTAAAACGAAGAAAGTGAAATGACAAAGAAGGACTGTGTCCATTCCACAGAGGAGGATGTGGAGAACTGAACAGCTTGAAGTAACTTGGTAAAGCTACACAGCTGGGGAGGGAGAAGCACGGGCCCAGGACTTGGACCCAGACAGGCTGACTGTAGAGTCCAAGCTCTTGTTCCCATCTGTCAACAAGATTCCTCCAGCTTTGATTCAGTTAATAGGCATTTATGTTTCTTGCTTCCCAACTTGCCTGCCCACTTTCCAGTCAAGCAGTCGCTCTCATCACTGGAACCCTTTATAAGTAATGGATAATTGTCCCACTTCCCTACTGGGACATCACAAACAGCACCACAATTTAGTGGCTTACGTGCATCCAGAGTTTTATTTGCTCATGAGTTTGTAGGGCAGCATCCAGCCCAGGGCTCACTTAGGCGGGTTCTTCTGTTCATTGCCTCTTAAATTATTCCTGTATTTAAGCCCTCTGTTGGGATAATGTGGATGAGGTAGTGTTAATGACCTCATTCATAAGTCTGATGGTGGTTGCTCATTATCGCCTACCTGTTTTCTCCGCATCCCCTCTCACCTTTATCTCCACACAACAGGCCCTGAGCAGTAAGCAAATAAAAGCAGGTCTAAGACCCTTTAATACACTTTCACATCTTGGGGTCAGCTCTGCTTCTCACGTACCGGATACAGATTCTGGTTCTAGCGAGGAGGAGCCGCCAAGTTACATTACAACGGCCTGTGTGAATCTGAAGGGATTCTTGCAAATACGATATTGATCTTTTTGTTTTATGGGCTTCGTAAATGTCTTGGCCAAGTTGCTTTGTTTATGCAACTTTTGGCCATGTAGTAGCTGCCTGTCTTAAATGTATGCAATTCCCAATCTTTTCCCTAAGGACCTCTTGTTAAAGATTGTAAAAATCTTTAAAATACATTCTGTTCAAATATGTTTGTAGTTAAACTACTCTAGAATAGCAGTCTACTTTGAAGTTATTTCTGGGTTTTAAATATGTAACTATCTTTTTTTGCTTAAGGGAATAACCAGTTATCTTATCAAGCTTGTTAAATGTTCCACTTTGTTATATACTGCTCCACTATGATTGTCACATATATAAGTCTGTTTCATCACATATATTCATGTACATATATTGCTGTGTTTGTGTAATGTAGTTATGTAGTATGTTTTTAGAGGACTAATGTATTGATATCCTGTTTTGTTTAAAGTATATATGTCAGTATATATAACTCAGCAGGTAAAGGCTTTTGCCACCAAGCCTGAGGATCTCTGAGGGTATTAGTTCACCTCAGACATTCACATTTTGGAAGCTGAAAACCAACTCCTCATAAGTTGTCATCTAACCTTCAGAAGTACACTGTGGTGTGTGAGTTCACACACACACGCACACTCACATACACACTTTCACACATTCTCTCTCTTCACATACACACACACACACACACACACACCGATCAATTGATGTTAAAAACAATTCTTGAAAATTTATATTAAATATACCCCAGTGAACTTTATAGAGTTGTTTTGCTTTAAATTACTAAAATTTTAATAAAATTAATTTTACTTGTCTTATTGCTGTTACCTCTCCCATTAGGACAGAGGAGTCTGCGTCTTGAAAAAGATTTTATGTTTATTTTTATCAACTGATTTTTTTTAATTGAAAATTGGTTTTTTTTCAAGCAATATATTCTCTGACTATGATTTCCCTTCCCGTATCCTCCCCAGCCTACCACCCACTCATTTAACTCTGTGACATCTTTCTCTCTTTCTTTAGGAAACAAAAAGGCAAAAAAAAAAAGGTTCAGTTTTTAACATTGTTGTTCTATAGATTATTTTCTAGATCTGAATGCTTTTGAGACTGATATTAGTTTTTGTTATGCCCATCAATTTTGTTCTGGAATCTAGAAAAACAACACTTAGCAATACCTGCTTACAATACCTGTCCCTTACTGTGTTTATGGATACTGATACTGTACTTTGGTAGTATCTTTACACACTCATGGCAAAGATTCAATTTTCCTTCATTTTTTCACTAGCACTTTAAATAATAAAAATTGAATGTTAAGAAAAATAATGTTAGAACAGTCTTAACATCCTCTTTTGCTTACTATCTCCTTGATTGGAATCTCTGGTTCATATTCTGGGTGATTCCACTGTTTATGGCGTATTTAAATTATGGGATATTTCTTTACTTGGTTGTATTAAATTATGTTTCTGAGAAAATCATACATTCTTAACTGACTTTTAATTTTAATAGTATAAGGTTTATACATAATTAGGCATTTACAACTTTTCTAGTTCTTTGTAGTATATATTTGCGTATCTAATGCCTTATATAAAAAGACCTATAATAAGAGTGTTAGTTGTAGTATATAAGCTTTCATACCTTGATTTATCTGATGATTTCTGAAGCAAAATCACTGTGGTCTTATCCTGACATTGTTCCTTTCTCTCTTCTCATTACTATAATTCTGTACATTTTTAACTTTACATTTCTAGAGCCCATAGTGTCTTTGGGGTATTGTAGTTTTATTGAGGTGAAATTTCTCATTAATCTCTTTTATTGCATGTATATTTGAATGTTTTGGTTTTGAAGTTGTTTCTCTAAATCCATTTTGGGTTTTTTTTTGGGGGGGGGACATTGATCTGTGTAAAGTTGTCAACCTTTAGTTTCAAATTTTTTCTGTTTTAAATTTTTTTATTATCTAATATTGGTAAGCTATGCCTCAGTTTTCTTTATCTATGAGATCAAGGAATTAACCATTTATAATTACTTTATTACTGGTAAATTTGAAGATATATTTTCCAGGGTGTTTGCTGTTTTTTAAATTTCTAGTTGTTTCTTTGTACCCACCATCAGTTTATCTTTGTGACTCTAGCAAGAGAGCTAACCTCTCTAGAGCTGGTGTCTAACCTAGTGTCATTTAGAAGACTAGCAAAGCACTTCGGTAATTTCCTTCTGGCCATGATCTCAAAATTATATTGGTCTTTGGGATAGAAAGATGTCCTGAGAATTATTATTATAACAATATAATTATTGTTATTAAAAGAAGATTATAAAAAGATTGGAACTCAAGATTTGGCCTTCAAATTTTTTATTTTCCTTGCTTTCTCTCAAATTATGAAAGCAATGTGTCCTAGTCCTATTACTTTAAAACTCTTACAAACATAATTTTGCTCACACATTCCTATCAATGCTGAAATCAGTTAGTACTTGTAACTTACATTCCCCTATGAAACAGGATTCTGACTCCTTTTCTGTCTTGTCTGTAGGTAGTCTCTAGATTTTTTTTTTAAATTATGTTCTTTGAATTTTTATTTAGTATTGGAATTTTCCTTCTTTTTTCTTTCCCCTTTTACCTTTTTATTATGCCTGGTGATCAGTGCTTACCAGTTTTATTTTGTTCTCAAGAATTATTTTAGCCGGGCGGTGGTGGCGCACGCCTTTAATCCCAGCACTCGGGAGGCAGAGGCAGGCGGATCTCTGTGAGTTTGAGACCAGCCTGGTCTACAAGAGCTAGTTCCAGGACAGCCTCCAAACCCACAGAGAAACCCTGTCTCGAAAAACCAAAAAAAAAAAAAAAAAAAAAAAAAAAAAAAAAGAATTATTTTGCTTTAATGGTGAAATGTCTTTAATTCTTTATCTGCTGCCTTATACATCTCATATTTTCATTTTTATGTTGCTGAATACATTCTTTTAAAAGTGTTTTTATAAACAACTTATCAACTACAAAAGTCTCCAAGAGCTTACATTTTCAGACACCTTGACTTGGTTCTTATATGCAATGCCAATTTGGCAGCTGGCTGAGTTATATTGCTTACTCTCAGAAGTTTGAAGATATTATTTACTTTATTACTCTATTTCATGTTTCACGGGTAATTTTAATAGCATTTCTTAGCATTTGACTTTTGGAATATACTAGGCAAGGACTCTAGCACTGTAATGAATCCCTGGCCCACTGAAAAACAAAGTTGAAACTTTTAAGATTTTTCTCTTTAATGTTCATCAATTTCATCAGGTTGTGCTTAGATTCAAAGATTGGCTCTGAGTCTTTGTCAGCATATGGTGTATATACCCTTTCCATGCGAAGCCCCAAGCCTATGCTCTGCTCAGAAAATTTCTTGGTTTATGTCCAGTATCCATGTACTGTTCTTCTGGGACTCTCATCCAAGGGTGAAGCTAACATCAAGAGTTCAAGGTCTGTCTTCTGTATCTCCTTAACCTCCCATGCTCTTACTTTTGTTTTGAAAACATGTCTGGCTGCATCTTCTATTCTTAGGTGATTTATCCAGCAGCTGCTCATACCTGAGCTGCCATAGTGTCTGCCAGGTAGAGAAGTCACATGCAGGCACTCTGAACCCCAGGACTGAATGAAGCAAGGCTTTCAGCCTGGTCCTTGGGCTCTCCCCAAAGTCTAAAGCCCCTTCTCATCTTACTTCATCCTCTCCCACCTCTCCACTTCCTTTCTCTTTGTTTTCTTTCTTTTCTCATTCTTTCTTTTGTTTTCCCTCTCCCCCTTCCTTTCTCTCTAAACTCAAAAAAGTCTTTTTTTAAAAAGTATGATTTACATCCAATAAAGTGGACAAATTCCAAGAATTCAAGTGCATTTTTGGTAGTATATGTGACCACAAAGCTGCCATCAAAAATAGCATTCCCCGTCACCCTAGAAGACTTCCAAATGACTGTACCTTAGTAAACAGTTCATCTCCTGATGCCCACCACGACAGATTAGCTTTGCCTGTCAGAGTGTTCACACACATAGAACTGTACTGTGTACATTTTTTATGTGTTTGTTATCTTTTACTTAATGTACTATTTTTGAGATTCTTTGAAAAAACTGTCTCAGTAGATTTGCCTTCTTTAGTACTGCTTGATATTTCATTGTGCAGTCATTCCATGATTTTGTTTGTCCACTCTCCATCAGTAGATATTTGGAGAGTCTCCAAATCCTTTTATAGTGCAGGTAAGATCATGTTACTACCACAGCTCCTTTCATAAACAAATGTTTTCATTTTTGTGAGTAGATAGCTAGTAATTAAAATTAAACTGTTCTTGACACTCTTAAAAATTTTTTTCTCAACAACAACGTTTTCTGAAGCCCTGTTCTTCTATATTCTCAACTCTGAAATATTTCACTTTTGATTGGTTGTCATTGTATTATGTCTATTAGAAGCCTGCTCCCCTCCCAGGTGATTTTCCTATTTCTTATGACATCTCATCAAATTTTAAAGAGGAAAAGAGGTGAACACAGTTGCTTGGTTGGTTAGGTTGAACTGAAACACTATACTTTTATTTCTTTTACTTTTTAGAACAAAAGCTCTACTATTTATGCATCTCTTAATTATTTCCTTCTAGCCATGATCAAAAAGTATATTGATCTTTGGAATAGAATTGTCTGTAATTAAATTAGTTTACATCTGGGGTGTGAAGCCTCTAAATGGACACCAAACATCTTCTGTGTCATTCAAATATTTTGAATCCTCATTTTTGACACATTCTTACTTTGATATGCCTTTAGGGCCCTTGAACTATAATGTAATTCCATGTTCATTTTTTATCTCCCCAGTGTTCATAGGTAAGTTGTAATGGGAGGCTGTTTGTTCATTCCGACCAAAAATAATCACACAGAAACTATATTCTTTGCAATACTGTATGGCCAATAGCTTAATCACATTTTCTTCCTAGCTCTTATATCCTAAACTAAGCCATTTCCATTAATCTGTGCATCACCACGAACTCGTGGTCTACCGGCAAAGTTTTAGGGGGCTTCCGTGGAGGCGTCTGTCTCCTGTGGTGGCTACATGGCTTCTCCCTGACTCTGCCTTCTTTCTCCCAGCATTCAGTTTAGGTTTCCCACCTAGCTCTACTCTGCCCTATCACAGGCCAAAGCAGTTTCTTTATTCATTAACTAATTAAAAACAACACATATACAGAAGGACTTCCTACATCAGTAGGTGCCTGCTCTCTAAGAATTGTTACATATAGGTTTGAAGACTATTGTGTAACAGTCCTCTCTCTGCTCCAATTTCAGTTATCTGTTTCTTTAACATATTTCCTTTGAGCTTGTTTTATGATATTTTAGTGCTTTCTTTGGTTCTATTTTTCCTCTCAGTTTCTAAGATCACTCTTCTCTTGTAACCAACCCCTGGTTCAGCATTTTGTAACCTGGATTGGTAGTGACAAAGTCCATTTCTTTAATGACAGTAAAGAATCTGTCAGGATTCTCTAGAACAGAAGTTCTCACCATGTGGCTCATGACCCCTTTTGGTGGTGGTCAGCAGGGTCAACTAACCTTTTCACAGGAGTCCCCTAAGACTATTGGAAAACACAGATATTTAGATTACAAGTCAAAAGCGTAACAAAATTATGGTAGCAATGAAAATAAATTTATTGTTGGGGTCACCACAGCATGAGGAACTGTATTAAAGGGTCACAGTATTAGGAAGGTTGAGAACCACTGCGTTAGAGGAACAAAACTGATAGAATGAAATGCACATATATATGTATGTCATACATATATATATACATATATAATAAATCCCACCTCAAGTGATCCAAGTAATTAAAAATCGCTCAGAGGTGTGTCCAGCAGATTGGGTTTTTAGTTTATCCTAGATGTCATCAAGCTGAAAACCAAGAAAAACCATCACACTCCCCCTACTCTTTTGCCCCAAAACAGATTATTTCACCATCATGAAGGTAATTAATTTCTAGACATTTTTTGTGCCCCTTTGTGATATCTAGAAAGTTCTAGGCAGCCACCGACTGGCCTTCTATCATTATAGATTCATTTTGTATTTTCCTGGATTCTTTGTGAGTACATTCATATTCATGATATGGTTTCTTTATTCATGTAATGAATTTGACAATTATACTTGTTCCTTTTTACTGTCAGTTAGTATTCCATTGTTTGGCTCTGCGTACAGTATGCAAATTAATTGGCCCACTGAAAACCATTTAAGTTGTTTCCTATTTGGGAACCTTAAAATGGAAATACTGTCAACATTTCTATGAATATGCTTTCATTTCTGTTGGGCATATATTTAGGAGAAAAATGGTTGGGTTATATGGATGTTGCATGTTTAAATTATTAATAAATCATGGTAATATTTTTAATGCACTTGCATAATGTACTTGGGATCCACAACAACCCTGTAACAGCTTTGAAGAACTTCACAGAGTTTGGATGTTGAATTCCAGAAAGGTATTTTCCTCAATTAAAATATCAGTATTTGACCTCTGATGTGTTGTATGAATTCGAGGGAGAGAAAAAAGAGAAACCCTGCATCCTTGGAAAGCGTTTTCCTTTCCTTTTACAACCAAAGTACAAAATCCCATATGGCTCAGTTACCTAGGTAACATAATGACAGTGATGTGGTAGTCCCTGTAGAGTGAGGATGGGGAACAAAAGGTGGGTGCTGGACCAGAAAACAGATCAGAAATGTGGCCAAACTTCCTGTGTGCTTGCTACTGTCTAATGTGCCATCCCCTTCAACCTCCCCACTTCTTGTCTGACAATTGAGAAAACTAGAGAGGGCTTTCTATCTCAACTGAGTTGGGACTTAAAGTCCAATATGGGTTGTGAATGTAGAATGAATGTCAACCAGATTGATTACTATGAAGCTTTAAATTCCAAGAAGCAGAAATAATAAGAATTTAAAGACAGATGATCACAAAAGACAGACTAAGGAAATATTAACATGGATTCATCTGGCCAAGATGCCTGTTAGATCAGCCTGAAGTGTGTCAGACTCCCATAACAGTCATGGCCCAAAAGCCCACAGGAGAAACCCAGGATGACTTTGTAGCCCTTGTACCCAGAATGCTGTGGACCAGCAGCACTAGCATCTCCTTGTGTACATCCCAGAATCACTGAATCAGAACCTGCCTTTGACAAGGTCCAGGCTTACTCACAGGATTAATTACACATAAAACTTAGTAACCTATAACAGTTAGGCATCTGTACCTTCATTGGCCAGTGGGTCAGCTAGAGTTCAGACCTGGGCATGTATGCCCACAAATCCTGGCTTGGGCTTACATTTGCACCATGAGTCTTCCACTTCCCTGGGTTCAGTTGAATTTTTGCTAAACCTTTATCTCCTGGTGATAAGAATGTACAGAAAGACAAAAATAGGCAGGCGTGTGGAACACAATTTAGCCCCTTGATTGAGCTAAATTTATATCCAATCAACCAAATCAAGTCACAGGGTCACACAGAGTTGCCAAAGAGTGGTTAATTCCTATTCTGTTTCTTAAGAGTATGCTGTAAGCAAAAGCATTTGCCCCTGCATCCCATTCAGTAAAAGTGAACAAAATAACTATATCCCTGGGAATTTATAATGCTGTAATGACTTTCATGCCACGTAGTAAAGTTTTAGCACATAGGTGGTACTACGGAGAATTCTGTAAATGAGAAAAATCTCATCAAGTCTCTGAACTTCATTTTTTTCATTGGGAAACAGAGAACTCTATTATGTGAACTTCACTTTCAAAGCTTATGGTGGTAATAATGGTGATACAAAAACTAACACAAAGCACTTACTGTGGCAGGCATTACTGGTTCGTATTTGTTGTGTGTTTCCTCCTATATTCCCCTAATTTCCCATGAAAACTGCTCCCATTTTGTAGTAGAAGAAACTGAGGATGGTCATTGTTATGACATCAAGATTTCCCAGTATGTTCTTGTGAGCACTTCGTGCAAAGGGAAACACTTTGTAGAGCTGATATGGTCCAGGCTGGTCTGTGTAGCTGCCTTCATAAGCTTCATGCCAGTTATGATGCTTTTGTTGTCTCCTGTGGGATAAAAAAGGACAAAACAAAGAAATGTCCCTTTCTGCCACATGGATGTAAGGAAAATAAGTTCCAGTGAGCCCAGACATCTTCCAAGGCTGTATAGTAACGCTGCTCGGTGTAGCTTTGGAGCCAGAGTGAGATGGAAGAGAAGGATAAGACCCAAAGGGTTCTTTCCCTGAGAAATTAGATATAGGATAGACTGGAGGAATAGATCTTTCCTCTCATAGGCTACTCTGTCGGCACAGGATTCCACCCTAGTGAGTGTCATTTCTGAATCAAGGTATACATACATGTGTCTACCTCTTTCCACCTTCCCTCATAAGAGCTGCCCTTTCTGTGCTTACACATAGCGTACTACATGATGGGAATGGAACTGTGCCCACAAATATGATTCATCACCCACAGAGCTCTAGCAATGTAAGCCTGAAATGATTACCCTGATGAAGGAGCACCCTCTCCTACCTTCCCTTTCCCAGCACAGCAAGGGGGCAGGCTTCCCATCAGCTATGTGAGTTTATATTCTACTTCTTAATTACTGTTACTGCTCAGAAGAATTTATTCTTGTGGTGAATCAGGTTTCTTTTTCTTCAGTATGCCACAAGTTCACCTTCTCATGGTCTTTTCTGGAGCAAGTGACCAAGATTTTAGAATGTTCTCCTGGCACAATGCTGTTGTCTTGTTTCCTGTTACATAGTTCCAACATTACCTTGTTCATATCTAAAACCAGCTTGTGGACCACTCTGATTCCAGATTTTTTTCTGCTATCTTTTCTGTCTGTGACTTCCTTGTATGCCTGAATAAGTTCCCCTTTGCTCTGTTTTCTTCGCAATGGACCGTCTCTCGTTTATTTAGCACAACCTGTTGAATTCCACTACACATTAGCTGTTCTTTCTTTGTGACTCAACTATGAACTTGAAACCATTCTCACTCAAGTTTCCTACATAAGTCATTCATTTGGTAGTCATCACAGACTTACTGACTAACATGCAGTAAGAAAAAAAATGACTTTTATTTTGCACTGCTGAGCATTGACTCTAAAGCCAAGAACATACTAGACAAGCACTCTACCAGAGAATGACATCCCCCTCCCAACCATCCACCCCCCAAAAGAAACAATTTATAAAGGAATGTATGATCACCGAAAATACAAAACCACTACACTATCCCACTGGAATGATAAAATGAAGAAAATAATCCTTGTAGGTACTAAGGATTGGTAATAATGTTGAGCAACTCAGTGGTCTAGTGGGAGTGTAGATTGATATAAACACTGTGGGAAATGGTTTTTTCCAAAATAACTAACTGAAAATAAAATCTCTACGTACCACTGCCCCGTCAATTCTACCCTGGTGAGGTATCCATAGCCAATGCACGTAGAGACTAGGAAAAGAATAGACATAGCGTTTTTACACTCACCCCAACCTCAAGTCAGCCCAAATGCCATGAATGGTAGAATGAATAAGAAGGCAACAGAGCACATACTTAGAATGAAAACGTAATAGCTAGCTACGGGTTTATTAGTATAATGCGGTGTGAATGCAGCAAGATATGAAACACTATCAGTTATATAGTCCTATCTCTATATGAAGATCAGAGCCATGACAAATGAGAATATGAAGGAGGAAGGGAGAACACAAGTGGAAGGAGGACCAAGGTCACCCTTGTTAGGAAAGTACCTAGGATGCCTCTCACTCTGGACATTGATTGTATTCTCCCTGTTGATCTGAATGCTGGTTACACATGTGGCCCCTGTTCATGAATTTTACTCAACTATATATGTACATTACCATGTGAATATCATATGCAGGTAAAAAAATATAGTCAAGAAAGCGGCAAGCAGGGGAAAAGTGTAGGGACTGGCCCAGTCTCTGCATGCTGCCCTGCAAGCTGGTCTCCACATTTTAATGAATGTAGACGAGTTTGTGTGTGATGGGTGTGCTCCTCTGCCTTCAAGGCCCAGGGCTATTGTTAGAACATCAAAGACCAACTGCTGACTAAGATACTGTTCTTATGAAAAGAGTGACCAGCAAATTTACTGCTTGACTTCATTCCCTCTAAATGAAGCTGGCCCCATGGTCCTCTTTGAAAGCTTCGTTGTGGACATATATCTTCTTTATAGGACAT
Source organism: Chionomys nivalis (assembly GCF_950005125.1). NCBI lineage: Eukaryota > Metazoa > Chordata > Mammalia > Rodentia > Cricetidae > Chionomys > Chionomys nivalis. The sequence continues at coordinate 36,155,354 of NC_080094.1, read as the reverse complement.
TGTGCACAATAAAGAGAAGCAATAACTTCAGATAATAAAAAAATACCTTTGAGAATACTGTGAGATGGACATTCCGTTTAATAAACATCACTGTGGTTACATACTCCTAAACCTACTGAACTCCAGCCATTGGCCCAAGAACCTTTTATTTGACATAGGGACTCTTTTGAACTAATTGACTTATTACAGTTATGCCCCAATCTTTTCCTTAGGCTCTATAAGATCTCGGGGATAAAACAGGATTATCCACTTCATTGGGCTGCCATACTGAAATTGGGCCAAATGGCACACTTCTATCTGCTTACACAGTAGCTTATTAGGAGCTGGCCTTCAGCAGAGCAAACTAAACTCCTGTGTCCACTATATGATGTCCTCTGATAGCCATCTGACATCGCTACTCATAACCCTGGTGGGAAAAACTCTTGGCATTATTAGCATTGTCAGATACTGGGACAGGATTGGAAAGGAATGTATCATTTTATACCTACTATAAAGTAAAGATCCTTACTAATTGTCTGTGAGAGAAAAAGAAAAACTACTTATAATGGATGTACCTGGTTTAACTAGGTTGTGGGGAAAGAAGCAGCTATAATGATAATCACCAGCTGCTCAAAATCAAATAAATCAAAATGGTCCTTTCACTGCAGAAGTTTTCAGCCCACAGCACATATGCATTCTGTATAGTAATCAAGCCACTGAGTGTGTCGATGCACATGAAATGAGGAGGCTGGAGGAGCAATAGTTCAAAGACAGTCGTGGCTACATAATGAGTCTGAAGACAGCCTGGGCTACAAGAGAATGTGACACAAAAAAATAAATGACCAAGTAAACCATCTGCTTCTGAACTCATCACTCCTGGAGAGGTTCCATGTGCTACAATTGGTTCATGTAGTTGGGAACAGCCTAATGAGTAGATCCTTGTCTTTCTTCTCTCCTCTTTGATCCACTCAAGAAAATGCACTTGTGATTGAGAGTGCCCTGCTGAGATTTTGATGAAATCAAAGAACTTAGTTCAAAAAACATCTATGAAATAAATATGGAGAGTGAGCATAAAAAAAACCTCACAATATTTGTCGAGTAGTAGGCTCTCTAGGAAAGACTATATTCCAAACAGTGGGTGGGAGGAATGAGTCAGACTGCATAAGGTACCTATGGAGGGTAGATTTTCTGCTTTTATACTCTTCCCCACAACCTCACAGCCCTGAAACTCATCCAGTAGTTCTTCTAGAGCCTGGGATAATCCAAAACTGAACATCAATTTCTTAGCTCTGATGTTGCTCATAATTGGTGAAACAGGAAGAAAAGAAGGGAATTGGGTTGGCCCAGACCTAGCCGATTAGACTACACAATGATACAGTCCCCAATAGAGATGGGACTGTGTTCTATGGAGCCAAGTAAAATGGTATTCCCACCTTCTTGATGTGAGCAAAGGAAAAACAAAGAGGATGGGGTCACAGTTTCAGAGAGCTACCCTCTAATTACGAGGCTGCGTCTTTTCTCTGGGTCTCTGAATGGCTGCTCCCAGATTGCTCAAGCCATTAACTCAATTTACTTTGCTTCAGAGGCTCCTGTATGTGTCTGTTGTTCCTTTGGGTTGGCGTTTTTCATGCCACTTAGAATGTGGTGTAAATAGAAATGCCATGGCAACCTGCCAGTATGGTGGGGTCTACCCAGATGGGAAGAACGTCTGTTGGCTACACAGGTTCCCTTTAAAAGAAAAACTTGGTACTCACAAAACCCTAGGCATTCAGACTGGAGGGACATCAGGAGGCCCCCTGCATCCCACCATACATGAGATCTAAAGCAAACTTTTCTTTGGGTATTTCACCATGAGGTGGTGGCTGGTGGGAGAATTGCAGTGGGTGTGGCCCTAGAAGGGTCTGTTTAAGTGAAATGCCTTAGAGAGTTTGTGGGCTCGTCACAGATACTCTTACGAGCTTATGGCAGGGATAGTAGCCATTCTGCTCAATGGATTGAACCAGGCCTTCATCTGGACCTACTATCACCAGTGTGAGGCACACTGTTTAGAAGACAGGTTGCAGATACTCACCATTGTGTATCATTGTGAAGAAAGCCCCGTGTTTGCCTTTCATTAGTGAAGAATCTGAAGTCTAAAAAAAGATATTTTTCCAAATCTTAAAAGGTATGGTGGTTAATCTTGACTTTCAACTTGATTGGATTAAGAAGTGCACAGGTGGTTTGTGTATCCTGTCAGTGTCAATAACCCCAACTAGTATACTTGATGAAGAGTCCAGAACCCAGGGAAATGAAAGAAAAATATATAGGGAATAACCATGGAGTAGCTACTAAAAGAGAAATGATTTTTTGGGAAAGTGGCAGGAAAATCCTGAGCTGAGGGATAAGAAAGGGCCAGTTCCACATAGAACTCAGGGATCGGATTGTAGCTCAGGCAGGTAAATTCATAAGCCCTGGAGCTTTGAGAGGGAAGGATTTTTGCTTGGTTAAGACAAGAAAAAGAGACTGAGGAAGAGTTTTCAAGGAAATAAAATGTAATAAATAAACTTGTAGCAAAAGGCATGGACTTTGTAGACCCTGTTAAAAACCTCACTGTTCTGAGACTGACAGAGACGAAGCCACTGAAGAGATTTTGAATGATGGCTTTGGCTACTGTGCAGAGAATGGGAAGGAAGACCAGAGACTTAGAAAGTTTTATAAACCCAAGTAAGAGACGATGTGATACGGACCAGAGTGGAGAGCAGTGAATGAGCCCAAGACACAGTTCTAGGAGATGCACAGAAGGGTGTGCAGATGACTGAGCTTCAGAGGACAGATTTATATTGAACTCTTAGAGTACGAGAAGCCAATGGGATGTCTAAGTAAAGATAATGAGGAGGAAGGTGGTCAGGTGGACAAGGGAGTGCTCATCCTCAACTTCCCTCTCTTTGGCAGCTGCTGACTCCTCTGCCAGCTAGAAAGACATATAACCAATGGGCCTGTCTCTGCTCTCACACACAACTGCAGACAGAAACCTGGAAGAAGCAACTTGAGGACCAAACGGTTTCTTTTTGCCCATGGTTTTAAGGACTGTGCATAACTTGAAGGCTGTGCAGCTCCGTCTGTTAATTGAGACAACAAGCAGAGAGTTAGCAGCAGAACCTGAAGTAGATCTCAATGACCCCTTGTTTGGGCTTCTCCCCAAGTCCTGAAAGGCTTGGGACCTCTCAAAACAGCACCACCTGCCTAGACCAAGCGTTGAAACACGTGATCCTGTAAGGGACATTTCAGACTCAAACTACAACATTCTCTCTCCCTCTACACAGGCAAGGTACATACAGGCAGACAGAAATTTTGCCTCAACCATGGATAAATGCAGAGGCCTATTTGCACTTTCACAAGCTAAATTAAAACCCTACAAGAAGAGGAGGCCTGATTCAGAACAGCTTATTTCTCACCGATTTGCTATTGTGGGCAAAGGAACTCTTGGCCACTGTGGTGAGCATACTTCTCCATGGGTGTCAAGCCACAGTGTTACTGTTCTGTATGACATCATCATGAAAATGCCTGATGGTTATCTGCTTGGACATTGTATGTCCCAGGGTCCTACAGGTTACATGGTGCTGCAGTTCTGAAACTGTGCCTTGTTTTGTTCTGTTTCTCACAGTAAGATCATTGAAAAGAACTTAATTACAAAAACATGCTAAAGAGATTCAGCATGAGGGTTATTTGAATTCAAAGTAACGGTATTAAGTTTGTTGTTCAATTCCATAACTTAAGCATAAATGAGGAGATAATGTGGTTTTGTTTTGTTTCCCCCCCAAATCCTCCAGCTGAGTGTTTTGTTAGCTCTCAGTAAGGCATTTGGTACTGTTAATGCATTTGTAATGACCTATTTTGTATAAAGAGTATATTTATCTTTCCTAAGTCCTGAAGAAACATATCATTGATTCAAAAAAATCACACTTGAGGAAGATGTGTCTAAAGGAGCAAGGTGTGTTCCTCCTGTGTTGGATTTGGAAGCCTTTGCTTTGTCATGTATACATGCTGACAGTTTTCCTGCTGCTTTCTGCTAGATTGTCTCCCTGACCATTGGAAACTGAAAACAAAATGATATTTCCTTAGTCACTTCCAGGAAATTGTGACATAAGAAAATGGCAGAGAGACCTCTTTCGATGAAAAGTCCCTGGAATCAATAAAGTCTGGAAGAGCCGTTCTCCACCTATGGGTTGTGACCCCTTGGCAAGCCTCTACCCAGAAAAGTACTTATATTTTGATTCATAACAGTATCAAAATAAAAGTTATAAAATAGCAACAAAAATAATTTTATGGTTGGGGGTCACCACAACATGAGGAACTGAATTCAAAGTTCACAGCATCAGGAAGGCCGAGAACCACCGGCCTAGGAGAGAGTGTGCAACTTTGGGCTGTGATCCTGAGATCTGAATCTCAAAGAGCATTTGTTCCCTACTCTCCCCCTCGCCTGGCACATTAAGTATCTTATCTGGATTACAGACACCTTCTGCTGTACAACAAATTGCCCCAGAATTTAGAAGATTAAGAGGATCCATGTTTATTATCCCAGCATTTCTCTGTGTCGGGAAGTCAGCCCTCACAAGCTACAATTAAGGTATCAGGCAGGACTATAATCTTCTTGGACGAGCTTCAGACCTGTTTCATGGGGGCATGGACAGAATTCAGTTTCCCATGGGGTTTTGGCTGGAGGGAGCTCTCAATTCCTTATCACGCGATTTCCCTATCGTGCGGGTCACAAGAAGAGAGTTGTTTTGTTTTTTTGCAGAGCAAGGACGTGAATAGAGCCAGAAAAAAAAATATGAGACAAAACACATCTTTTTTTTTTTGTTTTTTTGTTTTTGTAATCTTGTCTTCATGACACACCTGTTACTTTTACCACATTCTGTTTACTAAAAGCAGGTCTCTTGCTCCATCCCAAATCCAGAGGAAATGTATCACGCACGTGTATACATTCTAGGAGATGAGGACACTGAAGGCATTTCAAAACCTGCCTGTAATATAGTATTTCCCCGACCACCACATGCCTGGATGTGTGCTCATTCCTGTTCTCCTAGACAATGCCAATTCCTCTGCACTCTGTCATAGTGATCTGCTAGATCCTTACTTTTCTGGATCTCTTGATTTTATTTCTGATTTCTGTCCACTCACCTCCGTTCAAACTACAGTACTCTGATTTCTTGCTCTAAATCATTGCTCTTCCTTGCTAAAAAACATTTGATGCATCCCTATTTCTTGGCTCAACACAAGTATTAAGAATGTCTATATCTTGGAATAACCTCATTTCCTCCCCTTCATTTCAACAGGCTACCTGCAGCCAAGTCAGCCTGCATGTTCTTTCCCCCTGCGCTCATGCTGTTTCCTTAGCTTCCCTTCCCCTTTCCAACTGTTAAAATGCTCAACACATCACAGGAGAAATTTCCGTGCAAGGCTGGGATTTCAATGGGCTCGTTTCTGAGCCCTCTTGCACTGCTTGTCCACTGAACAGTTACTATACAATTATTCCCACGTAACTGTCTATGTATAAATACTGCTGTTCCCTACTCTGCATGTTAAGCAGAAGAGGGATCTTGGGCTTCAGTACTTCCATCTCTGTAGTGACCTGTGGTATGCGGGCATAAAACAAGGGTTTGGTAAAGTCTAGAATGGCAGTGGGTGCTTCCCTACATGCCTTTCTCACAGCCTTAATTTCATTTTAATTTGGAGATAAGTTCTTGATAATTATCCTTGAAATGATGATATTCCTGCCTTATCTTCCTGAGTTACTAATATTAAAAGTCTACACCACCATGCCTGGCTTTGATTATTTTAAAAAATTCGTTTCTTTTTATTTTGTGTGCATGAGATCTTTGTCAACATGCCTCTGTGTATACTACCTATGTAATGTGTGTGTGTGCACGCACAAGTGCACATGTGTGTGCATATGTGCCTGTCCATGGAGGCCAGAAAAGGATGTTGGGTCTCCTGAGACTGGAGAGGCACCATGTAGGTGCTGAAAATAGAACCCAGGTCCTTTACAAGAACAATAAGTGCTCTTAACCACTAACTCATCTCTCCCAAGACCCTAGCTTTGATTTTTTTTAATAGAATAATTCAGAGTCATTCAACAGTCCTCATACTGTGATTTAAAAAAAACTCATTCTTAGTGAATAAAAAAGGTAAGACAAAAATTTTAAAGTATAAAAAAGAGCTTCACAGGTAAGAGAAAGGTTCAGGTCTGCCACTTCTTGTTCATGTGTGAGTTAACCTTTTCAAGTTAACCCAAACAGCAGCATCAGGAAATGCCATCTTCTTAAATGTCAGTGTGTTCCTTGCTGTCAGAGACTCACGTCTGGCAAGCAGTGATGTTACCAAGTGGCCATAGCCTGCACAGTTAGGAGGACTCTTGTGACTCGGGACACCTGGATGCTGTCATTCGATCTATAGGTCTGTCTGTGCGAAGCAAGGTGTATGTGCGTGATCTGGGTCACAGGAAAGACCATTATCGCTCCAAAGCCATTGTCCAGACCTCTAAAGGCGATGTTCTGAGTCTAAAACGACTTTCAGCCAAGTCTTGTTTGCACCTGGGAACTATGAGCAGTATTGAAAACTTCATAAAGGAGATGAAACTTGACCAGGACAGGAAGTGACTTACAGCCGGCAGGCTCAGATGTATTGACACAAGGTAGTGAAGTAGGAAATTAGGGTTTTCAAAGAGAAGTCAGATCTTAGTTTCTCTTTTATCTCAGTATGATGTGTGTGTCCTTGAATCACATCCCCTAACCGCAGGGCAAACGTGACATTCATGCAGCAAGAGTGGTTGGAATCCCTGGCTTTTGTGAGTCTCCTACACAGGAAAGTCAGACTTCCTTTATGACTTGTTCATCGTGTGTCAGTATTGTGGTTTCCAAATGCTCTTGGAAGCTGATTTTCCAAGTTCCAGGTGGGCTCTGGGCCATGGCAGCAGCCAGGAGTGCTGAAGGCATTAGCTTGAGCCAGCGGGTTTCTTGGAGACTAAGGCTGGAGTAGTCTGTTTTACATTAGGGTATTTCTTTGTACGTGAATTATCAAAATCCTCCATTCCCTAGCATTTCTTCTCTTGCCTCTCCTTTCATGGCATGTCTTGTTACTTCTGCATGAACTGGGATATCTGACAACAAGCGATTATTCCAAAACACTGAGCATAAACTGTGCGGCTAGGGAGAATTATTTCCAAGGGAATGTGATCAACTGGAAAATTTGATAGAAATTTGACAGTTGATGGATCATGAACTTCACCTCTTGAGCCAGTCCCCATAACATCAATTTCTACTGTTTTCTTGTGTGCCTTTGCTGGAGTGTGTTGATTTAATTTCCCACCTCTTTCCCAGTTTTTCACCCCAGTCTTCTTAGTATTAGGATAACAATCTGAAATAGTCTGAAAGGGTGACACATGATCATATATATATATATATATATATATATATATATATATATCCTCTCCCATATCTATGTTAATATATAATATTAATATATGTTAATTGGGCCTCATAATAGGTCTCATTCTGACAGTTTTATACACGTATATTCATCCACCCAGCCCACACCCAAATGATGATTTTTGACTCATTTACTTGATGCCACTAGATGAGTCTCTGTTTGGCCTGATCTTCTACTTACAACAGAGGGAAACAGTAAAATGAATATATTTTATCTGCACAACTTAACAGTGACTTTGAATTAACCTAAAGATGCAAATGGAAAACAAGGTAAAAGCATATGGCAAGAGGCAGCTGGTCAACAGGAACGTAGCAGATAGGGGTGTTTCTTCAGCTTATGTAGGAGAAATGGCTATTTCTATTTAAATGAGATTGGTTAAACTACTTGGGCTGAATTCTGGCTCCAAGAACATGTGGTCAGCCCAGGAGCCCTGGAAAGAATCTGGCTTTGTTTTAATACAAATATTAGTCATTGCTGGGTGGACTTTTTTTTAGGATGATTTTTGAAAAGATAAAATAAGGACACAAAAACTTGGGAAAAAAAAATCCAAGTGTCACAGAAAGCAATATGATCTCCTCTCCCCACCCCTGAGAGATACAGAAACAGCTGTCAGCTCAGGTTGGTGGTGAGCCTGCCTGTTTCACAGATGAATCCTGGCGCTATTGTGCCTATAGGAAGTCCAGGACCTTCTGATCCAGCCCAATGACTACTGTTGCCAGATATGAAGCAACAGAAGGTCATCTTGAGCCCCATTGTGCCCTGAATAGAGAGACACAGTGGGACCACACGGGGTCCATTCTTTTCCCACAAAGTAGTGATGTGTTCCAGGCAAAAACCCAATTTGGGATGTTTTGGCCCAAAGGAAACATTTACAACCAAATTATACACCTCGGAAAATAAATGAGCTTTCATTTTGGAAGGAAACCCTGCCGGGCTCTTTATTATTTGTACCACAATCATAAAGTTGGTTTTAATCTCTGCAGTGGAATGCCATTGGGTTGGCCAAGTAGCAGGCTCAGTGGTTGGAGTGGGGACCATTTCACCCTGCCGAAGACACAGTGGGAAATAAAGGGAATTAGTTCTCGTGAAACTGTTCTCAGGAACCATTGGTTTGGGGGTGGGTATCTTTTTCTGGCACATTCATTGAAACTTCAAAGTTGGTTCCTTTCTTCGTCTCTTTCTTTTATTCTCCTCTTCAAAAATCCCAGGGGCCTTCTGGAAAAATGTGTCCTTTATAAATGAATGAAAATCCAGGAGTAGACCCAAGAAAGTCTACAATGGATTTCTCCCATAGCTCCCTGGAGAATGGGATAGTGAACCTGCAGGAGACTGAGGACAAGGCTGGAAAGTTTGTTTTCTTTTTTTCCTCAACCAAGAAATATGGAGACTTAAACCTAATGAGCCTCTGCTCGCAGGATCTACGCCATGAAAGGACCATGGTGTAGAGAAAGTAGCGGAGGGGGTCTATGAACTTCTGGGATGGTGTGGGTTGTAAGTGTTGTAAACCACTATCAGATAAGGCCCGGAGTATTGTGTACCAGTTTAGAGCAGAGTAGAAAGTAATCTTTAATACCCTTCAAGGATGTTACCAAATACTTTGGGTTGGGAATGCCTTTTCATAGACTTCAGCACTTAATAACCTTGCAGGGAACTTCCCACTTGTTCTGGAGACACTGCAATGCCCACTTTGTGGGCACATGGAGGTGTAGAAAGCAATGAATGACAGGAGCTGTTTTCGGGGGAAGAGGAGTTCACAGCAAGGCTTTGGCGCACGGATCAAGCAGTTAAGGAATCCAACTAATAATCCTGAGATATATTCTACTAATCTTGAATGTCCTGGTGCCTGCATCCTACCAAAGACACCTTGATTTAAACAGCTTTGGGTTTGCCTAGACTGTAAGTTCCGCACCACTGTCTCGCCTGCTGCTGCCTGTAATATCAGAGAGGGAAGGGGCTATGTCTGCCTTGCTCCCCATTGAATCCCCAGCCCTTGAGTCATTAGCTCCCATCAATTAAGGGGGTAAGTGAAAAAGAGTCCTGTAGCTCATCTGTCCACACACCATCAACACAAATCCCAGCCAATTAGATGATTTCAGCTCGTAATCATTTGAGGTGGTTAAGTGTGGCATAAGTTTTGGGTCTTCTCTGTCCCATTGCTCTCTTCTCGTTCTCTCTCCCGAATTAAAACATCCCAAGAGTGAATTTAATAACCTCTTCTAGTCTGTGTTTTATATTCATGCCCTGGCAATGTTTAACTTATGACTGTTGACTGCTTTATATTTTTCCATGAGTGAGGAATTTATGTCTGAGCTCCTCTCCTACTGGGATTTCCTTACCCTTCCAATAATACTCAGTTACTCCGAGGTGGATCAGCTCGGTCATTCTTCACCAGCAAAAACCCTGGGAGTGTCTTTCACTTACTCCCTTGCTCTGACATTGAAGGCTCCCGTTTCCCAGTGCCTGCCTTCATTCTGTCTCACCCGCCTTCCACAGACACCAAGTTCTGGCAATGGATAAGTCAGCTTTTATTATAAAAATGTTTATGGAGACTGTCAGTTCTTAACCTTAAAACTGAACCGTGCTGTTTGTATTTTTCTAAGTGATGGAGAGTGTGAAGGACTGATGAAAATGGAGCGTGAAGAGATCAAACATACGCCTTGGGATCTTTGTTGAAGACCTGGAATAGGAGAAATTCTACTTGAGGGGGGACTGAACTCCCGAGAAAAGAATCCTCTGTGAGCCGAGCTCGAAGCCTGAGGTCATGACCTTATATGAGAGAAAGCGAGGTGTAGGGAGTGAGGGGGCCAGCATAGGATGTGCAGGGTTTGGGTCATACAACGTACTGGGAAACAAACCACTAGAAAGAGGTAGAGATATAGTTCTTTTGGTCAGAGTGCAAATGAATTCACTTGCAACCAACTCTAGCTTCTGAAGTTCTCAGGTCGGCTTTCAAACGTTGGGAGTCTGAAAGAAGCCATTCATAAGTGTGTATGACATGCTGTGTTGCAGAACTTTTGTTTACTGTGGGACTTTTCTGTGGACCACTGGGGAGAGTGACCATTTGAAGCTGCGAGTTTGGCTCTTATTTATTGAATACCTAGGACATTAGTAAAAAATGGAGCTGGCTCTATCTAAAAGGCCAGTCTTTGTATCTGCAGACTCGGGGAGTGAGTAGGAAAGTCTGAGCTGGAAGCAGCAAAGGGCATTTTCGCAGGATGAGTTATAAATCTGCTGAAGGAGACTGAGACCACAGTGAGCACCAAGTGTTTTAGTTGGGGCCTGTGCGATTAGTTTGGCAAGAGCATTTTCTGGGACTGGTTCTTGGCATAATTTGTCCTTGTCTATGGAGCTTGGGGCATCAAAAGACAATCTTCATGTCTTGCCTCTGTCTCCCACCATCTTTATTTCCATTTCCTCATGTCCTGGTGGATTGTTTTTCCTTTGTAGCTTGTCTGAGACCCCAGAACCTTCACAGGTCTCATGTGATTTGTTACCTCCGGGCTAGAAATAGCTACCTTTTCCAGTAGCCATGTGAAGGCATGCCTATCCTTCTTCAGGACCTTGGGTCTTTGTAAAGAAAGATGTAATGCAAGGAGCGGAGGAGGTTGGCGGCACTTGGTTGCCTTGTGTGGGGTACATGCTACCTAACCTTGCCCAAAAGGCCAGATTATGTTGACACTCAGAAAAAGCAGAAGTGAGTTCATCCTCCATCTTTGCAGGTTTTGATCTTTAACCTTAGAGGGTCCTCATCATTCAGGAATCCTTAAGCAGTGACTAACACTAACAGTTCTGAGTGTCTTACCATGGCTGGGCTTAATGGCTTATGTTTATTTCTCATTTGTTTGATTATATTTTCTCAAGATAAAGCACTCCAACAAGTAGAGAGCCCTTCGTATTATAACAGCCCCATCACTTTGCTATAGTGCCTCCCGGAAGAACAATGCCTTAACTGGTTCCAGGCCACCTGCTCCTTCACCTGGGGCAATTGGGTATGAGTCTGTAGTAGGATTGCCTGGAATCTTGTGAACCCCAACTTGGAACTCTAATTTCACAGAGGCCTGAGAGTAGGCATTCTATCAGATTCCCAGGTAATCCTGGTGCTGCTTTTAAAACAGCTGATAACTTGGAGGTACCAGTTTTTCTGGGAGGTTAAGAAAACTGAGAGCTAGGGCATGGACAGGGTAGGGTATGGTTGCAATTCCAGGATTCTAGAGACTAAAGAAGGAAGACTATAAATTTAAGATCAGCCTGGGCTATATAGCAAGATACTCTACCAGGCAGGAAAGGCTATTTCAGTTATCTTAAAATTAAATAAAATGTTAAAGCAAAAATTAGTAAAGCAATACATTGTCATCTGCATTCATAAATATGTTAGCAATCATAGTTATATATGCATGCATGAAAACACATTTTATGTGTTTTATACATGCGTTTGTAAATGGTATGTATTATATAAATATACATATATACTCTTTGAATATCTCAAAATTTTATGTAAATAGTATTTATATAAATATATAAATGTACATCTATACTCTTTGGACATCTCAAACTCTGCCATCCCCTGTTGTTCTACTAGAGCTGTTCTTCTGGGCACTGAGTATTGGATGTGACTTAGTCAGACAGAGACAATAGCCACTGGGTCCTTCCATCGTATTTTTCTTGTCCCTCTAGGAGAAAAGAACACTGATCATGTTATCACTTGAAAGCAGCTGATGATGCTGTTGTCCCTGGACTTGGAGTCATCAGACATGCCCACACTATCAGGCTTCAAACCCTGGTCTGTTCATTCCTTCCTTCTATCCTTAATCCATTTGTCCATTGTTCTGTCTATTCCATGGTCCATTTATCATGGAGAGGGCATTTAGTCAGGGCCTATTGTGTATCAGATGCCTGACTAAGAGCCAAGTATATAAAGTTATGAAACAAAATGTAATATCTGCTTTCAGGAACTGATATTCTGATGGGAGCTATCATAAACAGGAGAGCCCATAAAATATTGGATTGTGGTAATATATATTTTTTTTCAAAGGAAATAAGCAGAAAGATGGGGAAATTACTGAGGGGTGGGAGGACCACTGAGATGATGGTGCTAAAATTGTGTCCCAGTGGGGAGAGACAGGTAAAATCTATCCTTTCTTCTAAGATCCCAATGGCAAACTGAGGCATAATTTTATCGAAGTTCTCTATGGGAAACCAATGAGTTGTTTGGGCCTCCTTACAGAGCATATCTGAGGGGTGACTTACAGGTATGTGGGTGTCTAATCCCAATTAGAAGTACCTGGAAAGCCTTCAGCCAACAGAGATAAAGCCCCTCCTCCCTTAGTCTCTGCCCTTCCCTTCAGCCACATGCGATTTAAGCAGAGTTGTATGTAACAGGGGTAGAGAACATCTGAATACCCAGGTGAGTTTGTCGTGACCTTCCATCTCTACATGAGTGGCTCTAAACAGCCAAGCCAAGAAGCCTAGGCGGGATAATCCTTTTGCAAGAGAACACAGCTGAACTCCCCAAGATGGAGATTGCTCTGCTCTGAGGATAGTAATGCACCACAGGTGATCAAGGAAGTCAATTCTCTCTGAAAGTGACATTTGAAAAGAGGAGAGGTGTATGCTCTGGACCAGGATGGCAGCATAGGAGTTGTGAAGTGGATAAAATGGTCCTTCCTGTTGGCAATGAATCGTGATGGACTTGAGGATGCTGCCACGCTAATTTAACTCACCCTTTGCATAGCTCAGTTCACGTTTCAACCACTATTTAACTACAGATGATGATAAAGGAGAAAGAAAGCTCTAAGAATGTAAATAAATTTAACAAGGGAAGGCAGTGTAAGGTACAGCAGTAATGTGGAAGAGGAAGTCATGTGGCAACAACTTAGAAAAGGCTTCCTAAAGAAGGGGATACCTAAACAGGGCTGTTAAAAATCCGCAGCAACTGTCTGTGGATAGGAAAGGGAGCAGAGACAGAGGCAAGTTTGGCACGGAGGCATCTACCAGCATCTAAGCCTCTGTATGAATTACAAAAAGGTGTAATAATGGCCCTTTCTTCAGAGTGAACCTCCAACCCTACGTGTCCCTCCACAGACTCCTTTCTGCTGTGGATACATTATAGAATGTAAATGGCAGTCCAGATGACACCACAGAGGGTCACTGCTACTGCATTTCAAGCATTCACATCCTGTTCATTTCACTATCCAGATGTGTGGTTATTCACTATAGTGTAAAAATCTGATTTTAAAAATTATTATTTACATTTATTATGGAAAAGGCTGTCAGTTCTTGGCATATAGGTGACAGTTGCTGATTACTAAAAGACTTTTTCTAACTTTACTTAATTGAATTTTTACTTGTGGAAAGATTCATGCATATCTATAATACATTTTAGTCCATCTTCACTCTTATTAGTACCCTATCTCATCTCCCCTCCTTCTCCTGAACCTCTCCTTCTTCCAAAGCCCCTTTCCTACTTTCAGTGGTGTGTTTGTGTGTGTGTGTGTGTTTGTGTGTGTGTTTGTGTGTGTGTGTGCGTGTGCGTGCGTGCGTGTGCATGACTGAAGTTAAGCAGGGATTTCTGTTCCTACACAAGCATGAACAAATTATTTACTGGACCACATCAGTTTCTCTTATGTACAATAGAAGGGGGTGTTAATTATTCCCATTTGATAGGGAGTTTTGAGAGGCAGTTGATCAGAATAATGCCTTAAAAAGTATTAGAACAAAGTTAGTGTAGAGATTCTTTTTTGAGGGAGGAGGTAGAAGTTTGGTTGGTACTAGGAAAGAAAATAAGTGGGCCCTGGGAGAAAATGATTGAGAAGAAAGACCCAATTGAAGAGCACCGGGAAGACAAATGACAGGAAGGAACTGGGAGAAGAAAAGCAGTGTGTTCCTCCTTGAGTTGCTACCCATTTTACAGGGGAGCCCCAAGAAAATGATGTGAAGCTGCTTATTTATGTATTTATTATTTTTACAGTGCTGAAGATCAAACCATTGGAATCTTGCCCATGCCAGGCAAGTGCTTCTGGTGGCCACATCCCTAGTAGCTGCTCTTCTGTTCTCAAATACTGTCTTTCCCTGTGTTCTTTTGTTCCGAGAATGAACAAACAAGGGCAGAAACTTGGTCGTTTTTTAGGAAGTGTATGTGACCTTTCCATGTGCCGTTCGCTTTGATTCCTTTCCTGGTTTCTTTTGTGGTCTCTGTAGTTATACACATCCTGTACATATAACTTAAGGGGAGAGGGAGCGTGTTTTCACAAAGTGAACACATTCGTGAATCCATCTCCCAGATCAAGTAAGCAGAATATAGCTGTGCTCCACGAGCCTCCCAAGGGCTCCCTTCCCTTCCCTGGCTCCCCCGGGCTGCCACAATCCTGACATCTAAGGCTATTGGTTAGTTTTGCCTGCTTTTGAACTTTATATAAATAGAATCTTAAGTCATATGTTCTTTTGTACTTGGCTTCCTTTGTTCTCTATGATGTTTGTGAAATTTGTCTGTTATTAGATGTGGTTATAGTTTGTTCGTTCTCGTTGTTGTATAGTGATTCATTCTATATTTTAGGTATACATTTTGCTTATACCTTCAACTACTGGTGGCCAATAGGTCCCTGTCACTTTTACAATTCAGCTCATGTGTTTAGCAGGTCCAAAATAAAATGTAATGGCCCCACCTGCTAACATCCAAAGCAACATGTATTTGGGACCCATTGTTTCATCTGTCCCCCAGAGTAGCTCTCTTCATCTTTGCATGAAGTACTATGTGGCATTTTGCTTCTGCCTCTTTGGGTATGGCTTGGTCACCATCTGTTTTGTTTCCTCCTTGCTGTACCTTCTGCTTTTATTGAACTGATCTAATTTTCCATATGATGTTCTCAGATTGCGCAAACCACACTGCATTGGGCTACGTAAGAGTTTCTCTAAGAAAGGGAGGCCAGGATTTTCCCATAAAATTTGCTTAGTTCCCAAGCAAAATGGGGAACTAAGTTGAGAATTTAATCCATAGTGTTCTATACTAGGATAGTGCTGTTACTCTGGGTAGGGAAAATAGGGAACTCAGAACAACTATGGACTCTCTTATTCTAGACCACACCTCCAGGAGGCAAATTAGGACAACAGAGACCTGGGAAAGAGACTAAGACTCTAGGGCATGATTCCTAGCAAGGGCCTCTCAGTCACTTCCTTTACAGAACTGGAGTTCTCACACTTAACTCAAATGAAAGATTGATTTAAAACAAGGTGCCTACAATGTTTGAGTATGTTTTATCCACCCAATTTCCAAGATTCTCCAGACTCTCCCGTTTTTCTCTCTAGATCCACTTTGCACTTTTCTCTGCTCAAATTTATGGACATAGGTTCTACATGCATTGAATCAACTAAGTTCTCCAACAGCCTCTTGCTCTGGCTTCAGGTTGACTGGCCAATGTGAAACATGGCAGGCATAAGGAGAGAGCATTTGGAAAACCTTGTATTTGCAACCCTATCCTTACACATAGCTGTATTTTCCTTATAGAAACAGTAACCTCTCCCTTTCTTTACATCATCAGGTCTCTGGTATAAGATCTCCATGGTTTTGTTACCTGGCCCCTTTTCCTGGAAATGTATAAACTGTTCTTTTATTGAACTTACTTCAGTTACCAAGCTTAAGAGCACCACCAATTTCCTACTTATACTCAGAATGATGGACCCTAATATGGTAATATCGGTACCTGTGTGATGGCCAATTTTAAATTTCAACTTGATGGGAATAAAAGGCAACTAGATTAATGACGCACACCTCTGAGTGTTTCTGTGAAATCAGAAACTGTTAGATCATGGGAGTTCTGACCTAATGAGTGGGCTAGTTAATTCCTTCATGGAATCATCATATGATAGCATTATCGGGTGGTCAGGAAATGTAGGAGATGGAGCCTAGTTGGATAAAGTAGGTCACTGAGGCTGTGTCCTTGGGGGTCTGTCTTCTCTGACACCCTCCTGTATCCCTTCTCTATTTCCTGACTGCCATAATGTGAACTGATCTGCCTTGACATTTCTTATTCACCATTATGAATTAAGATCTTTGATACAGTGAGTCAAAGTAAATCAGTCCTCTCCTCAAATGGATTTTCATTAACTATTTGAAGATAGGGGTGAGCAAAGTAACTAATATGACTGGGGAAAACAGCAAGCAGATAAAGACCTTCTCTGCTGCACCACCCTCTCCACAGCCCTGACAGCCTCTAAAGAATGTACAGTTCTCTTTTTTGAACCTTAGCTAATGAAGGAGTTTTGGTGGGAAATTTCTCTTAGGTGAGAATAAAACCAGGAAATGCTTTGTCTCCAGAATTAGAAGGGGAATACGTATGGGGACAGAGAAGTTGAAAGTAAGTTTTGTACCCTGTGGCAGGCCTTCTGTCTTTTGAGAAGACATAACAAGGGAAGTCTTTTTCACACACCATGGTTCTCCATTTTCGTTTCAGCTTTTTTGTGCCTTGGGCCAGCATCCAGAAGAGTTGGATAAGATTACAGAGCATAGTAAATGATGTGAAAGAGTCATCAAAAATGTAGCGCTCAATAAAAAATAATAAAATAAAAAATATATAAAAATAAAATAAATAAATAAATAAAAAAGAAAGAAAGAGTCATTGGCTGGATGTGGTGCTGCACACTTTTAATCTAGCCCTCTGGAGGCAGAGACAAGCAGATCTCTTTGCGTTCTAGGCTGGCCTGCTTATAGTAAGTTTCAGGCCAGCCTAGGACAGGATACATAGCGCAAGTGAAACTCAAAACCTGGGAAGGGGGTCACTCCATGTTAAGTTGTGAAGAATCTGGACCACTTCCCCTCCTTAAACTGAAACTATCCCACCCTTCAGGATTTTCTATGTCCTACGCTTGCATTCTTTAGTGCATGAGCATTTTTTTAATTTCCGCTCTGGAACTTCATAAAGACAAAAGAAAAATATGCCCATATACAATTTTCATAAATTTCAATTTAAAGACATGATTCTTCTACCAATATAGAGTAAGCAAATCTCAAAGATTTAACTACTAATGAGAAAACTAGGAAGAGATCACTGCCAGTTCACAACATTTGAAGAACAGATTATAAAACCAGTTAAAAAAATAATATACTAGGTACCCATGAAGTCATACGCCTCGAGTGATTCTGCTGAACCAAATCCATTTAAATTTCTGCAGGATAAAGATCTCTAAGTAAGGATATCACATTTAACCTACTGCCCTAATCAGTAATACCTCAAGGATGCATCCTCCCCGAGAACTAAATAATCTCTGACAAGTATGCTATATTGTGCCTCAATATGAACTTACGAATTTGTTCTCCCCTTTGACTTCATTTCCAAGTTTTTGGTAACTATTCCTAGCAATCCATGTGTGATCTGAACTGCCACGGTCCAGCACGCAGTGCCTGATACCATATAGAAATGGAAGGCGTGTTTATTGGGAGAGCTCATGAATCTAACGAACACCCCTGATTACCCAAGCTTTGTCAAGATTCCCAACAGCTGCATCACCTGCAGGGACCAGCCTGTGTTTTCCTGCAGACAGGGGAACAGAAGCTTCTTCAGACTAGTCTGGATAGGCATGGGGGAGAGGCAGCAAGTCCTGGTGGCCTGCGGCTTTCGCCTCATCTCCGGCCACATTTGGTCTGTGAGAGCTCTATATTTAGCTTACGCTACCAGGCCTGGCTCTCAGGTAAATGAGCATGAATGGTTCCTGGCAGCCCACAGTGCTCTCCAGGTGCACTGTGAAAGTGCAAGGGAAAATTGTAACGACTCAGTGCTGAATCTTTGAGAGGCTGGGCGTGGCGCTGTTAACAAAGAAGTATACGTCAATGAAGGACGTGGATGGTGGACAATGCCATGGCTTTCATCAACCGTAAGATGAGAAAGGAGACAGTGGTGTTCTAGTCAGTGAAGGCAGCTTCTTCATTTGAGGCTTTTAGAGCCATTGGGTTTTTATTTAATCATGCTACCCATGGATTTGATGCTTTGATCATTTCATAAAGGTTTAAAAATAAAACACACTGAGGCACTTAAGGGCATGTACTGCTGTTATAGAGGACCTGAGTTCAGTTCTAGCATCAAGTAGATCACAAGCTCCTAGAACTCCATCCACAGAAGGATCCCATGCCTGTGGCATCCACAGGCGCTGGCACTTCTATAAACTACACATGCCCCCGTCTCTCTCTGTCACACACACACACAAAATTTAAAAATAGCAAATATGTTTTAAATGTTTAAAATCACATTGCTGTGATATGATTTATCCAGACAGCTGTCTTGTAAGGGTCCCAGCCCAAGGACATTAAAACTGCATGGACTGAGAACTTTTCTGAAATTCTCATCCTACTTCACAAGACCATTCTATAGAAAAAACAAAAACAAACAAACAAACAAACAAACAAAAACAGCTAAGGTCCTGTTTCAGTTAGCTTTTACTGTTTAACAAGCCACTCTGAATTTTGTAACTTAAAACCATAAAAGTATATTATTCTTCATGATTCTCTTAATCTCAGCCAAATTGGTTCAGCAGGTCTTGCGTGGTCATGGATCGCCAACTGAGGACTGTTCTTCAGCAAACATAGGATATATGGCCCCTGATCTATATGTCCCTCATTTCAGCAAGTTAGTTAGTCCTGGTTTCTTGGCACGCTCCAAAGAGCAACTAAAATAAGCAATACTAAAGCACAACACTTTGGGGTCTGTGTTTGTTGTTGTCCCTTTTGTCATAGTAAGTAGCACAGTCAAACTCAGAGTTAGTAGCATCATCAAGCTCCAAGATTATATACAGGATGTGCCTGTTTAAGGCAGGATTAGTTAGAAAGGAAGAATGTATAGATATCTTTAAAACCATTCTACCATAGATGCAAACCATAGTAACTTACCCAAACTTAAGTCAAGATTGGGTCTGGGATACAGGCCTCATTCTGGATCCAGCGCTACCCTCATAATTTCATGAGCTCCTTTCTAAATTCCAAGGGTAAGCTGAGGCTGCTTCTTTGTTCCCCAGCCACCCAGACCTGAAATAATCACACAGAAATTATATTAATTATAATACTGTTTGTCCAACAGCTTAAGCATATTTCTAGTTAGCTCTTACATCTTAAATTAACCTATTCCTAATATTTTATATTTTACCATTAGGCTCGTGTTTTACCCATAAGGTTCTGGCTGGTGGCTTGCGTCTTTCTCCTTCAGCAGCTACATGGTGTCTCCCTAACTGTGCCAAAAACAGCTTCTTTATTAACCAATGGTAAAAAAAAAAAAAAATATTCAGAGCATACAGAGGGGAATCCTATATCACAACCCCTTTTCTGCCTAAATAAAAAGGAAGGTTTTGACTTTAACATAGTGAAATTCCATATAACAAAACAGGTATCAAGCAAGAATTACAGTTACAATATTTATATCTACTTTATCTTTTATAATAACTAAGGAAAACTGTAACTATATCTATTCTTCAACTTCATCAAAGACCCCATTAGTATAGAAGGAATCCACAGGTTCTCATCCTCTGTGGAAACAAAAGCAGAACCTCTTTTCCAAAGCAATTTATCCTTAGACCCAAATTTTGAAGTCAAGATACCTTTAATGTATATAATAATATTATATATATATAACATATATTATAATATATAATATAATAAGTTAAACCATATTATATATATACATATGGATATATAATATAGCTTAGCAGCCCCCAAAATCAAATATCTCTCTGCAGTCAAAAAATTCAAAGAAAAAATAGTATATATAACCCAGACTCTCTGTGTATATTCCATCTTTACGTGGTTTATTTTTCTTACTCTATTATTTTTTTCTACAAGTATAATACTTATTTTATTATCTTTATTCCTTTGGTCTATGACTATCTGTATTCTTTTGTATTATAACTGTCTATACTTTTTCCTTTGCAACTATCAAGAAGCTGTGCTAACCTTTTTTTGTGTGTGTCTAGAATTTTTTTCCAAGCTCTCTCAGGTTTTATGTGGATGTAGCTGCCCCACGTTAGCACAAGTAGGGTTCCATTCCTTTAAAAAATTTAATTATAGGTACTTGAACTGGAGAGATTTCTAGAAGTAGAAAGTGTTGACTTCAAGTGTTGAGAAGACTCCACCTTCTTAATCAGCAATGGGCAGAGACAGCCCAGTCTTTGGCCTCAGTCTCTGAACCAGCATTCTAGGTGATCTGGCTTACCTTCTGGGATTTCCCTTCCAAAATCAGAATCCAGCTTTGACCTGGATCCTTAATACTCTTCATTCCATCTGGGAGATACTGACTCACTACCTGAGTCTCCTTGACCTGCTGGACGAACCCCTTCTCCTGGTCAAAGCTGGGTTTGAATACTTGGTACCTGCTGTCCTAATTTACTTTTCTGTTGCTGTAATAAACACCAAGGCCAAAACCAACTTGGGGAGTGTGGTGGTTTCAAAACAATGCCCCCCCATTGGGAGTGGCACTATTAGGAGGTGTTGTTTTGTTGAAGCAGGTATGGCCTTGTTGGAAGAAGTGTGTCATTGTAGGAGTAGGCTTTGAGGTCTCCTAAGCTCAAGCTATGCCCATTGTGACACACAGTTCACTTCCTGTTGCCTGCGGATCATGATGTACAAGTCTCAACACCTTCTCTCACCACGTCTGCCTGCACACCACCATGCCCGTCCATGATGATTATACACTAAACCTCTGAAATTGTAAGGCTCCCCAATTAAATGTCTTCCTTTATAAGAGTTGTCGTGGTCATCCTGTCTCTTCACAGCAATAAAAACCAGAACTAAGACAGGGAGGAAAAGTTTCTTACGTCTTCCACTTCACAGTTCATCACTTAGGGAAGCCTGGATAGACGTGCAAGGCACGAGCCTGCAGACAGGAACTGAAGCAGACATCATGGAGACATGTTGCTTGACAGCTTGCTTCCCCTGGCTTGCTCAGTTACCTTTCTTACCCATCCGAGATTCACCTGCCCAGGGATGGTACTGCCCACAGTGTGTTTGGCCCTCATACGTAATTAGCAGTCAAGAAAATGCCCGCCCAGATATTCCCACAAGCCAGTCTGTTGGAGACAGTTCCTCAGTTGAGATTCCCAGGTGATTCTGGTTTACATCAAGTTGACAGACACTAGCCAGCACATGAACACACTGATTAGTGCCTCTTCAAGCTGGGTCCTGGAAATGGGTCCAGATCAGTGGTTCTCAGCCTGTAGGTTGCAACCCCTTTGGGGACTGAATGACCCTTTCATACGGGTAGTCTAAGACCATTGAAAAACACAGATATTTACATTATGATTCATAACAGTAGCAAAATTACAGTTATGGGGCAGCCATGAAATACTTTTATGGTTGGGGGTCACCATAACACAAGGACTCTGTTAGAGGGTCTCAGTGTTTAGGAAGGTTGAGAACCACTAGTCGAGATAATCACTCTGTTTTCTTTCTTTTTAAATATTTTTTGAGAATTTCATTTATAAATATTATGTTTCTACCTCTCCCTCTCTAGTTCTTGCAGTGCCTCCACATGTCCTCTCAATTCCATGAGTTCTTTTTTGTCATTATTTACACACAAACACAGAACCTACTGAGTCCATTTACTGTTACTCCTCTGTGCATGTGTTTGGGATTGATCACTGATCAGATGACTTGTCAGCAAGCTCATCCCTGAAGAGGACTGATATTCTCTCTCTCTCTCTCTCTCTCTCTCTCTCTCTCTCTCTCTCTCTCTCTCTCTCTCTCTCTCTCTCTCTCTCTCTCCAGTCATTGATTGCCTATAGATCTTTTCTCCGGGAGCATCTTGTGAGATTTCTCCTATCTGTGTTGGTATGTCAAGTGGTGTTGTCATTATGCATGTCTTGCTTCGGCAACCATATTGTTTCAATGTTATTGGCACAGATTCTCTTTTACATTCAGACATTATAGCAGAAAGCATTCTGGTCCTCTAATTCTTACAATCGTTCCACTCCCCTCTTCTGTAATTTTCTCTGAGCCTTAGGCATAGCTGAAATGCATAGAATCACCCTGTCTTCTATCCTAGCAATAGAGAAAGCACAACTTGGAATATCACCAATAATACATACTCAGTAACATTTATTTGCTCAGAGTGCAACATTAAGGGGATGCTGAGCTCCAGTGTGACCAAAAAGCAGTGACTGAAGCCCCCTGGTGGACAGCCCAGGCCTATCCATTGTAGCCCTTGGCAAATTAGGTCTGGCCTCAAATTTGAGTAATGAGGGACATTGCCCCATGAGAGCCAGCTTTATTATCTAGGTTTGTCTACCTATACATAAGGAGGACTCTAGAAAATACAAAATTTCCACCTCATATTTTCATTGATGTTTTATAGCATGAGGAAAGATTCTTTTCTGGAAAAACTGGATTTCTATCCTTGTAATTATGTCTTATATGTTATCTTAGAGTTGAAAGGGTGATTTCAGTTCATTTTTTAACTAACAGAACATAAAAGAAGAGGGTCCTGGAAAAATTACCCCTCTGTTTTCTGTGCCAGCGACAGAGAAAACACAAGTTGAAATGCCACTAATAATCTACGCAGTTTTAAGATCAAAGCAATATAGAAGTATTAGAGATAAATCAGCAACATGCTGACTTTCATTTTGCCAGCTGGCCCAGAAGCTTTAGAAAAGATGCACAGAGTTGGGCAGCCCCTTCCCCGAGAGAGCCAATTCCTGCCCCAGTCCTGAGAACTGCCTATCCTTCATCTCTTCTAAAGCAGAGCCTGAGATCAGAAGTGAGGTCACTCCCATGCCCTAAAGTAAACATCCTTCTCATATATTCTGCCACCACAGCCAGAGATTCCTTGGCTATTAGTCAGACTTTAAACAGAAGGCTCTATTGGTTCCCAGCCAGGACTGTGACACTTCTGCCTTCTTGAAACATGTGACTGTGTCACCAGCTTCCAGGGTTGTCTTCGGGATCCCTTAACAAAGCACATGTCTGGCCGTCTCCTCTCTGCCAGGATAGTCTCTAAAGAGTCATTGCATTTTTACACTTGGTTTAGAATAAGGGCACTGATGATGTAACTATTTATTTCATCCCCGCAGCTTGCAGGGGAGTGATTGTCAGCACATGCAAGAATAGAAGGCAGTCACCCTTGGTACCCTCACACCCAGATAGAACGATGTCTCCCCAGTGGGTCTCGATGGCCTCTTTCCAGCACCCACTGCTGCCACTTGCAGAGTACCCACCTCCATCCCATCCATCTCCTGAGCACCAAGAACAAGTGTGCCCCTTGGAGAAAGAGATGCCTGAGATCCCAAAATCATTTTAGTCCTCCTCTGGCTTTTCTCTCCCCAGGAGCACTTGCTCTTCAGGCATGTGTGAAGATAATCAGTGTGTCCTTTATTCTCCCCAAATGGAGAACTTTTGCTCTTCCCTTTGAAACCCCACCCGTGACATTCTTGAACTTATTTTTAGATGTGTGGAAGTTTTCCAGACAAAATCGATGCCTAGCACAGATTAAAAAAATAATAATAATAATAATAATAATAATAAAACCCAGTATGATTATCCCGGTACAAGGAAGCAGAGCGTCTTAATATGGGAGAAGTGTAGCCATATGCCTGGGTGTAGCATGGCTCCCTTTAATCTGGAAAAAGGAAACGAGCATTGTTGATAATAATATGCAGATGTCCAGCTGCAAATGAGGACAGATTGCTAATTAGCTATATTGTTAGTGTGTTTTCAGGAGAGAGACTACAGTGACGTTAATTACAATCTCTGTTGTTTGCTGTTCAAAGCCTGTGAGACCAAATGCACTGCTAATAATATCTTCTTTAATATCTTCAATAGAAGATTCTGAGATTCTTTTTTTTTCCTTTAGAATCCCACATTAAAGCTACATTAGAAGTAATGAGGCCAACAGCCTGCGCCTAATTAAAACAAAATCTATCAAGACATAGCAATCATTATCATTAAGTAGTACTTATTTGGCGCCCCCTTACCAGTTGGAATTGGGGGATGGGTTTCACAGATCGCAGATACAGCCTTCTTTGCCCCCCAGAAATTTGCCATCTAGCCTGACTCTGAGAAGTCGGCCTGCCTGTTTGTATTAATCTGGGAATAGTTTCCACAGCCTTAAAAAGGAAAAGTACTAAAATGTTTCTAGTCAGCTGGTTTGTTACCAGAGAGTGCCTCTCCTGGAGGCTCAGGGAGGGGTCAGAGAAGCCTGTTTTTCACGCAATAGCCCTCTGCTGGTGTCTGTTGAATGGAGCGGGTGCTATTCCCAGAGGGGGACCACACGGCGTAGGTCATTTCTCCAAAAACCGGAGCCACTGACCATCTCCTCACGCTGTTCCTGTCTCCTGTGATCATCCTCCTCTCTAGATGGTCATTGTCACATTGGTCCTGTGGTTTGCTGTCCAAAGAACATTATTCTCTCTCCCTGGCATTTATTGCCTGCAGCAAATGATCAGCTGGGACACTCTGACCATTCTGACCACTCTGGTCATTGATGTGGTTGTGGTAATCCACCTTGGCCACAAGGAAGTCACAATGAGCAGCTTGAGCCACACAGCGGCAGAATGCTGTCTCTAGATATCCTTCATCTTGCGCCCGTAACATACTCAGTATAAGGAGCGCAATGATAAAAACATATGGCTTATCTTAAACATTGTCCCAGAAAACACTCTTGTTCATCTCACTATAAACTGTCCCAGGGGAATGCAGGACCAGGTTGGGAGAGCAAAGAGAAATAGAAGATACAGGACCAGGTTGGGAGAGCAAAGAGAAATAGAAGATGGGGGGTGTTAAGGTAATCCAAGTACCACACAGCTCCCACAAGCCCTTAACCGACTCGCAGAATGCCACCAGTGAAGTGGCACCTAGCGAAAAAGGTCACAAGACAAACTGGTATGTCCACTGTCCAGCTATGTTACTGTAGGGCTCTCAGTTCTGTACTCTTGCGGATATGATAAAGCAGGTTCTGTCCACTGCAGCCTGTGTCTTCCTGGCTTACCACCCCACTTTCCCGTTCCCTTCACCTGTTCACTTTTATTTCCTTTTGATCTCAGTTCACAAATTACCCCCCGCAGAGCTTAATTATAGCTACTTCCAATAATGATAGTCATTTTTTTTCTGGGATTTTTCTTTATAGGTTCTGTTATATGCTCGCACACCTTCAGACTCGGTGTGCATCAGTCATGTAGCTTTGGTTTTGGTTTTTGATGTCCAAGTTGTCTGATCCAACTAGGAGCCCTTCAAGCCAGTTCTTGGTATGTTGTTTGTTTTTTACCCAAGAGAACCCAGTTAGGCACTGAAAATGTCTTTGCTGTCTGTCACCGCAAAATACTCCAAACTCATGTGCGCTGTCTATTTCTAAGCGCTTGGCTCAGCTGTTTGTGCAAGGAGCTCTGGTTCATCTGAGTGAGGACATACCCTTGAATGTTACCGAGAGCACTCTAGGACAATTTAAAGGAAAGGCTGTGTAGCACAGTCAGCAAGATTTGAGGACTGTAATGTGTAAATGCAGAGACAGTGACGATTCTGTAGAGGGCTGCAGATTTGGAACGGGATGTTCCGGGAAGTTGTAGAGTCCAGCATCTATAACTGGCTGCCAAGGAATTTAGTCACATTTCATTTTATGCTCTGCCAATAATTCTGTCATTTAAGGATTGAGTTCAATCACAAGGATCAAAAACTCAATGTGGCTAATTAGCTAAATAGGTTTTTTTACTTTTTATTGGAAATATTTTTTCATGTAGCATATTCTGATCATGGTTCCCCCCTTTAAGCATTTGATTTTATTAATATATATAACATTGTGCATACTTATAGAGTATGATAATTCAAAGTATGTATGTCATATGAAATGATAAGTTCCTGATAACTAGCTTCAAATATTTATTATTTATACATCATGTCTATGTTTTAGGAATTTTTTAACTATTCTAGTTATTTTGAAACATAAAATAAATTATTGGAGATTATTGTTACCCTCCCATGCTGTAAAACAACAGACCTAATTTGTCCTGTCAACTACATTTATGTACCCTTTATTTAAGCTCTTCCGGTACTCACTCCCTAACCTTCCCAGTCTCTGGCAACCAGCACACTTGCTACATCATTGAGATTAATATTTTTTAACTTCCACAAATGAGCACCAACAGGTAGCATTTGTCTTCCTTTGCTTAGCTAATCTCAGTGAATGCAGTCCTGTGATTTCCATCAGGATTTCTACAAGTGACAGAGGACAGGACTTTTTCTTCAACCTACCCAAACACATGGTCCTGGCAGAAAAGCTGATAGATAAACCAATAAAGCAGAGAGTTTCACAGTTCTAAAACTACAATAGAGTTTACAGAAGAGGACACTGCTACTGCTGCTGTAGCATTACTGTGCTGGCTATTTCTATGTCAACTTGATACAAGCTGGAGTCATCAAAGAAGAAAGAGTCTCAGTTGAGAAATGCCTCCATAAGGTCTGACTAGAGGGCATATTCTTATTTACTTGATTAACTTTTATTGATGAATTTATTAATTATTGACTAATTGATTCATACGGGAAGAGCCCAGCCCATTGTGCTTGGGACCACCCCTGGCCAGGTAGTCCTGGATTCTGTAAGAAAGCAGGCTGAGTAAGCCATGATGAGCGAGCCGGTAAGCAGCACCCCTCCTTGGCCTCTGCATCAGCTCTTGCTTCCTAGGTGAATCAAGTAATTCAATAATTACTAAATTAATCAATAAAAATCAGTTAGAGCTGTGACAGTTATTTAAATGTTAAACACTAACCTGCAAGAGCCTGATGTTTTTAAAACCATGCTCTCAAATACTTGTAGAAAAGTGAAGGTGGAAAGTGTGAAACTGTAGCTAGCTAATTTGACCCACCAGAATCACCTGCCTCAACTTCAGTTCTCCTGGTTTCATTTTCAGTAGGAGTAACAGCTCTCTCGTTAGGACCATCAAGGGAGAATGACTACT
Source organism: Chionomys nivalis (assembly GCF_950005125.1). Taxonomy (NCBI): domain Eukaryota; kingdom Metazoa; phylum Chordata; class Mammalia; order Rodentia; family Cricetidae; genus Chionomys; species Chionomys nivalis. The sequence goes on along the minus strand of NC_080094.1, from coordinate 36,128,000 downwards.
GGGGATGGGATACAGCATTGCCAATGGAAGGTCACAGACTGCAGGCAGACCATGGAGAAGGGAACATGTCCCCATACTGAGCAGGCAGGCTCTTGTGTCACTTCAATACAGACAAAAAAAAAAAAACCATGACATCTCAGAAGGAATGGAGCGTCTCTTGTCTTAAATTCCTGGACACCTCCAAGCTACCATCTCCAGAAAAGAGTGTTTGTTTGTCTAAACACAGCTCTTTTTTACAGTTTCCACCTATCCTGCAACTCTTTCCCTGTTATGGTCATTTAATGAGTAAGCATGGTGACAACTAACGTATTGTCATGCTGGACTCTGCAAGGAAGATGTGACCCATGTCCTTTTAAGATGAAAAAAAAGGCCTTTGCTTGTACTGTTAGTAGATGTCCATCATCCTCCTGTCCCAGATCACCAAAATAGTTGGTAGTCTCATATTTTGTTATTGCTAGAGTTAAATTCCATTTCATCTTAGAGGACCATTCTAAAATACCCTTCCTGACCCCAAGATCTCCAGTTTTTTAATAGTTAAGAACACAGCAAAACATCGTGTCAAGGTAACTACATTTGGAAGAGGTGCAAACATAATTCAGATTTTCAGGAACTGTGAATAGCATTTTGTTATTAATTCCAATCTTCCAAATACTTTACAAATGTTGAATCCCAGCGTCTAGGGGATGGGGTGGTTGGGGAATGATGGAGCAATGCCACAGTTTTGTGCAAGACTCAATTCAAAACATACTTGAATCCCAGTCCTCAAACTATTCCCAGCAGAGGTACTTGTGGCCTGGATTGCTCAGTCAAAGGTCCTAACTTTGCATTTCTCTTTTATTATGTAGATACAGTTCAACTCTTGACCATCTTACTAGAAGAGTATAGGACTATGATTATCTGCTGTGCTTTGCATGGAGGGGCACTATGCCATAGAAAGTTGAAGGAGTTTGTTTGGTTTGAAGCTAAGCCAGGAAACACTCTATGGTGGTAAATTTTCTATCAGAAAAATTCAAGAGTCAAAAGAAAAAGAAATCAATTAAATTCAGTCCTTTTCTTTTCAAACACCTAAGTAAAATGTTAACTAGCCACATACATATATTTCCATGCTCTTCAAAAATACAAAATTTGGTAGTGAAAAGAATATGTCATTGCTTGTATGTATGTATGTATGTATGTATGTATGTATGTATTTTGCAATACTGAAAATTGAACGTAGGACCTTGAGTGTGCTAGGAAAATGCTCTGCCACTGAGCTACATCTTCACACAAAGAGTTTTGGTTTTCATCTAGTTAAGATGTTCAGTTGATACAATAAAGCTGGGGCTTGAGTTACAAAAATCTGTAAAGCATTTGGAAAGCAAATACCAAGCCCCTTAGATGATTTATATACCTGAGTCCCCAACAAGAAATTCTCCAGGAGAACCAACTGTGTACATTCTCATACCTATAGGGAGAATCCAACTGTACTGCAACCCTAGCAGGGATTACCAACTGTACTCTAACACTGTCAGGGAGAACCTAGTGTACTCTAAAACACCATCAGGGATTCCCAACTGTATTCTAACACCACCAGGGATCACCAACTATACCATAACCCCATTAAGAATCAACAATTGTACTCTAACCCCATCAGGGCTCACCAACTGGACTCTAACAGCATCAAGGATCACCAACTGTACTCTAACACCATCAGGGATCACCAATTGGACTCTAACGCCATTGGGGATCACCAATTGGACTCCAACGCCATTAGAGATCACCAACTGGACTCTAAACCCATCAGGGCTCACCAACTGGACTCTGACACCATCAAGGAAGTGTTGGGCTGGATGTTCAGTAACAAAGTCACAGACACAACCTCATTAGGTTCCTTTTGGGAGGTGGAATAGAGAGGTTTTATGTTGAAGAAAACTCTGTTCTCTTCTATTCTCTCTCTTTCTCTTCCTCTCTCTCTCTCCCTCTATCCTCTATATCTCTCTTTCTTTCTCATCCCCTTTAACTCAATGAAACAGTAATCATTCAGAATCTATTGCAGTGAGCAATGCCTCATAATACTAATCCAATTCCTTCTACAATCATGCCAGGAAACAGAAACCATGGCAAAGAGGTGGCTGGAAAGGTTACCAGAGACACTGACTTGGCCACATATCCTGAGCAAAAGGGAAGGACGAGAGAAAATATGAAAGCAGCTTCTCACTTCACACTTCAGAGGTGACAGACACACTCTCACGGTTCCTCTTGGCCACTTCAAACTTTGACAGAGATGGTCTGTGTGTGTTTCAGTCTTAGGCTGCTCTTGACCTTGGTATTCAAATTCAGAAGTGTTTTTACCCTGGACAGAACTGTTTGGCTGGGTCAACAGCACTCTAGTGGGGGCAGAGAGTGCATGTGGAGACAACGTGCTGGAACATAACTCCCAAACCTCAGAACATGCCCAAAAATAACAACAGCATTAGCTGCTGACCCAAAGACTCGGGAAATTCTATCTCCACATCTCCTTTCACCAGTAAACATAACAATACTGTCCCTGAAGGGATGAAAGATGCCTTCACTGAGTGTTCCAGAGAGAGTGAAAGGACAGGGGTAGCTGCCTTAGAGAAGTTTCCCCAATGACAAGTAAATTGGGACATTTTTCACTAGGTAAGAACACTGTTTGCCTTGCAATTTTAAGAACAAAGGCATTGAATTTCAGAGTTCTCTTTTTTGTCACTTTTTCCTCTACCTCTTCATCCTTCTGCCATGTGGTTCTTCAACTTTTGTCATTCTACATCCAGCCTTCCTGATTTTATGTTCCTCAAAGTAGCTGTCAGTTCCTCCTCTAGAAGTCCTATCTTATTTGATCTTTTCCCATGCCTCTGGATCACTTCAGGGCTTCCCCTTCTCTTGATCAGATCTTGTCTCTGCTGTTACCTCCTCAAAGGGGTGTTCTCTGTCTACCTGGATAATGTGTCAGTAGTCTCTTGTCTTACTTGTCTATATAGTCTTTGTTTTTTACACATAGAAGTACATTCCAAAAGAATATATATCACATAGCTATCTATGTATTATCTATGTATTCTATGTATCCATGAGATAATACATATCTCATTTATTAATGTATCTCATACCTAGTTTGTAGTTGGGATTTATTTATTGGAGAGGTAGAAAGACACAAATCAAATGGATATATTTATGGATAAATGGGTAGATGGATAGACAAGAATACATGACTGAACAGAAATCAATAAAAAAAGTGAGTTGATGAGTGAACAGAGATTCAGTGGGTGAATGGTACATAATACTTTGACTTCAACATTTATCCAATTTAATCAAATCTTTCCTTCATGGTTTGCACCAAAGAAACAAAACTGGAGGTCAAGGCTATAGTTAACCATGGTGATTAGCCAGTTGAGACTGTGAGGAATAAACTATAAGTTGGTTCTGACTTTAAATGAGTATCTCTTTTCCATCAAAAGAGCTCCCTTATTTTGATGGTCTTTGGTGTTTAATAAATAGTAAACTGGAAGGCATTTCCTGACTTGACCTTTAAAGATGGAGAAACTAACCCATGTGCTAGGGAAATGAATTGGGACTACTATGCTGGCTGTGGTGGTTTCAATAAGAATGTCCCCCATTGGCTTATATATTTGAATGTTTAATCATTAGTTAGTTGACATTTTGGGAAAGATTGGGAGGTTTGGTCTTGTTGGAGTAGGTATGGCCTTGGAGGAAGTAGGATATTGGGAATGGGCTTTGAGGTTTTAAAATCCATGCTAGGCCCAGTGTCTCTGCCTAGTGCCTGTGATTCAGGAAGTAAAGATCTCACATACTGCCATGCTATGCCCGTCTTTTTCTTGCCATGATGATAATGGACTAACCTTCTAGAACTATAAGCCAGGCCCAAATTAAATGTTTTGTTTTTATGAGTTGCCTTAGTCATGGTGCCTCTTCACAGGAATAGAACAGTGACTAAGACAAAGGTTTAACTCAAGGCACGGGGATAAATTGTCCTTGTCTTTTAATTTACTAGACTGTTAAGAGTAGCACTTTTAACCACCTACCTTCTAAGCATTTGTTCATGACTTGTCTGTCTATTTGTCTGTTTTAGAATAACCTCAACCTGGAGAGTGATTCCACATCAGAAACCAGCTTTCCTCTGTCCAAAGAAGTCTCAGGGGAGCACCAAGTTATCCACCAACCCTCCCCTAGACAGCGATTCCCTCAAGAGACTGGGCATCCTTCACTACAAAGAGACGGCCCCAGATCGTTTCTCCTTGATCTACCAAACTTTCCAGATCTTTCCAAAGCTGATATCAATGGGCAGAATCCAAATATTCAGGTAATTCTCAGCAGCTGGCAAGCGAAAGAAAAGAAAACAGCGCATCTTTTGTTTCCTAACCTGATTCGAACAGGCCCTGCAGCCTTACCTCCTTGCCCTTCTCAGCCCCTCTGTGATTCCTGCCTAGGGCTGTATTATTCCCATAAAAATAGTGTTGCAATACCCATGATGTTTTTTGAGACACTGAAATAGAAAAACAAAACAAAAATGATGTACCCTGAAATTACTGAAATGTGGTAGTTATAGGAAAATGCTTGTGACTAGACCAGGTAACCCACAATCTATCTTCAAAGCACTCAGGAAGGTACTTACCCTCGGTGCCTTGGTAACTGGCCAGAAATTCCTTCGCAAGAGGGCAACCTCCTAAGGAATAAATGACTTACCAAATAATTAAATAAGAAGACACCAGATACCACAATATCTTCCAAGAATACAGGTTTTTTTATGGTTTCAAATATCAGAGTTATTGGCAGAATGTATTTGAAACTAACACAGTTGTAGCATAGAGATGTTGAAGTCAGACACCCAAACAACACGAGGCCAATATGTCTTTGTGTCCACTACAGTCCAGTTATCCCATTCTGCTTTAAATAATCATTGTCTGTTGGTCTTCCATGGTACAGAGGAGTGAGACAGAAATGTTTACTTGCTCTGATGGCTTCTTTATCCTAAAGAGAATTGAGCCCCATTTCTGGTCTTTTGCTTTCTAGAAGGCCACAAAAGGTTGGTGTAAGTCACTCAGAAAGATATTCAAAGGCAGCTACTGTCTCCACATACTCCAACTCTCTCTCTCTCTCTCTCTCTCTCTCTCTCTCGTTGTGTGTGTTTCTCTCTGTGTGTCTTTCTTTCTTCTCTGTCTTTTTATATCTCTCAGTGTGTGTGTGTGTGTTTTTCTCTCTGTGTGTCTCTCTTCTCTCTCTCTGTCTCTCTCAGTGTGTTTGCGCGCGTGTGTGTGTCTATACACACATACTTGTATGCACACCATTAGCCTCTACCGTCCCATGCACCACTGCACTTGAGTAAACCAGCTCCCTGGTGGTCCTTTAGAATACAAGGTACTTCCCAAAGGGGAGGGGTAATGATTTCTGGGTAGCAGCCCTCATCCAGGCTCAGAGCACTGTTCTTTTGTTGAAAGTCACTGGCTTGACCTAGTCCATCCATTCAAGCACAAAACCCCTCTGCTTACCATGGCCCCTCAGCATTTCTGCCCTGGTTAGTGGCATGAATAAAGGAAGGGGTAGGCATCTGGTGTCAGAGCCTCTGGCCTCCTGCGCTCCCTCCTAGGCAAACTGATCCTTCCTCCCACCTAGCTATCCTCAGCTGGAGTCCGGGAGCCTAGCAGGAATCAATACCTTTACCCCCCCCCCCATGCCTCTGCAGCTCCAAGCTCTGAAAAAGGGACCTGAAGCTACAGGGCTGGATCCTGTCTCTCCTTTGAAAATGCCTGCACCTCTCCAAAGTGACATTGCTGAGCAAAGGGCTGTGTCCCTTGGGCTTCTTGACTCTTAGAGTGGAGAATCCTTCTAGAAGCTCACCATCTGCTTCTGTAGAACATTTTATGCCGTAAGTCAAGCAGCCTCTGTTCTGTGGGATTAGACTCTGCCTGAGCACTAGTTTCAGGCTGTGGAAATGGGAGGAGAAAGAGCTATTATCTCTGCACAGAAAGAAATGGCCTCAGATTCCTAACTTGGCTCTCCATGTTAGATTTAAAACAACTTAAGAAATTAGTTTCTGCTTTAAAAAAAAAGTCATTCAGGAAAGAAAGCAAATCCCTCGGGACAACTTAGACTTGAACTTCAGTGCCCTTGGCTGAGGTTTTGTTCTTTGGTTGATGGTCAGATAATAAAGACAAAAATTCCAAAATAAACTCATTATTAGATATGCTGTGTCAACTCATTACTCCTGTGGCTATTCACAACCAAACATATCCCTTTTCTGAATCAGGCTGAGGTCAGTATCCACTTCCACCAGTATAGTTCTTTCTTTGCCTCCATTGAAAGGGATTTAATACCAGCCATCCACAGACCTTTCTTCACACAGACTTATTTCCATGGCCCTAGGCCTCTGGGTGCTACCAGATATACTCAGAGGGATCGGTCAGGCTTTTATGTGTGTCTGCTTCTGCTTTTCACTCCTGCATCTATAATACTTTTGAAATGACCAGTCTGACTGAGTAAGAGCCAAGAAATGTCTGTGCCCTGAATAAGGACCAATGTGCCAATGGGGACAAACCTGGAAAGCTGAGATTCTCACAGACTTCTGCCGTCATCATGTACTATGGAGTCAGTCTGAGCTAGGTTTCCTGTTTAGCATCACCACTAGGTCTGCTAGTCTTGGGTTCCTGGATGTTTTTTTTTTTTTTCAATCTCTCTGCACCTCAGTTTTCTTGACTATAAAATTGGTGTGATAATTCCACCTACAATTACCCATGGAATCTGATCTCTGAGGACTGAGATTATCCACACACGAAGGGCTTAGCATAGGGTTATGTGTCTGGTAGGCTTACTGGAACTGATGGATATGATGGGTGAAGACAGTAAAGATAAGGATGGCAGAAGAACATCTATAAGAATAATTAGGTCAGCAAGATGGCTGAGCAAGTAAAGGCCCTTACTTCAGAAACCCGGCTACCTAGTTCATTCCCCAGAACCCACATAGATGTGAAAGGAAAGAACTGCCTCTACAGAGTTGTTCACTGACCACACAAATTGTAGCAAGTGTTTACACTCACACACACACACACACACACACACACACACTGGCCAGGGGGAATAAACAACTGTTTCAAAGATTAATTGGGAATCCAAAGATTTACCCAGAAACTGTTGCTACGCTTTTTTCACCACTTAACTTGGAAAGCTGATTTCCCTAAGCCAGGATAGTGCCTGAAAACTGCGTCTAAGTTTTGTAGAAGAGACACTAATGTTTGGGCGGGCACACTGCTGTAAATCTCAGTGCAGCAACCGCAATTATGTAGGGAATACCACAGTTTCTGTGGAGCATCATCAGCAGGTCTGAGACAAGAGGATTGAATATCCGCCTGGTCTACTTTGTGTTCTTTCTGCCACCGTTGTCATGGAAGAAGGACAGCCGAATCCTTTGCTGCAGAGGGATTCCTGGGTGTTCTGTGCTCTTGAGGGAATCCTCTTTCTGCTTGGGAACTTTTCAGGCTACATCCATGCACCCAGTCCATTCCGCTCACAAAGCTCAGAGGAGCAACGGGAGAAAAAGCTCCCCTGGGTTCACTGTGGCAGCACAGCTTACCTGTCTTCACAGTGGCCATGGCTCCTCAGCAGTTAGAGTGGGAAACTGTCTCAGTCTTGCTACTGAAAGTGCTTTGCAGAGCAAGAGTAAAGAATTTGGTTCTAATGTAACTTTTAACTATTTAGCAAACAAAAAAAAAGGAAAAAAAGTTGACCAAGGTTACCAAGACTCGAGAGGGAGGGGGAATGGAGTGGGGGGAGGGGGAGAGGAGTGGGAGGAGGAGGAGGAGGGAAATGGGAGGCGGGGAGGAGGTGGAAATTGTTTCAACAAAAAACAAAACACACACACAAAAAAAGAATTGATACCTATTTTTGCATTATCCTTTGGAGCTGGGAGATTCTGTCTTACCTTGGGCCTGGAGCTTCTGCAAGAGTTCTCTCTCTTTCACTAGATGTACTAAGGTGCCTCAGGGATGTACAATAGAGCTTTTTGAAAAGGGTGGAGCAATCTAGGGCCTTTATCAGCTTGAAGTCTACTGTACTCCAGTACATTCAAGTTCATTGCTCAGGAGATTTTTTTCCAAAGGTTTCCCTGACTCTAAAATACCCAAACAGAGCAAGGGAAACAGGAAACAGAAAAGTAATCCCAGCCATTTGAGAAGGCATTTGCCATGCTCATTGCGTCTTTTTAATTGGATGTCTATAAAATTTCAGGTTCAAGATTAGATTTCTTCTTTTGATATCAGTATGAGGTTTCCACATTGCTGACTGTGGGGAAGGGTGGGTCCTAAGATTTGTTTGTGTTTTGCTTTGTTTTGTGATTCATTCAGGGCAGTGGCTAGAAATTAAAGAGAAGAAAGAAACCTCGACCCTGTTGAGATTCAGCCATTGATATCATTTCTGGAATAACCTCCTATTTTGCTACCCATTGCCTCGCCAGGCAAGGACTCTATTTTGTTTGGATCTGAGCAGCAATTTGAGAGGGGAAAAAAATCGTATTGACGGTAATAGCTTGAAACATGAAATTGTTTTTATTCCCGGCTTGGAGAAATTGCAGGGCACATTTTGTTTAAGCAATCCCTTTGACTCTAGTCTGAACACAAAGGCAGTATCGAAACTATTGGGCATGTAGTCCTCTCTTATCTTCTGCTCAGAGACTGATTTCATTACCATAATTGCCTGACTCCCCTTGGCTCTTGGCAGCTTCTCTTCTCCAAGATCCTTAATACCCTTGCAAACATTGTCGCTCAGTGGTTCTGTCTCTAGGCAGAGGGGGATGGGGCTTCAAAGGAGAAAGGTCACGTATTCAAAGACTCTGCCTTGCCCGTCCTACCATGGTAGTTTTTAATCTGCCATCCAGTAGTATACTCTTTACACACTTGTCCTTTCAAGGTTCCACGTGGCTCATCCAAGTCATTATTCCCTAGCAACCGTCCATTCCACCAAACAACAATGATAGAACATGGGGATTGTATTTCTTTTCTCCTGATCTTAAAAGTACAGCTGAATCCCATAAAACCTTCATAATTATAAGCATACAGGAGTTGCTCACAAATTAAGGCAATGATGGCATCCTGAGCTAACGCTCACGGTGCCCTTCTAAGGCATCCCACAACAGAGGAGATGGATGTATTTGTCCTGATCCATCCTCAGTATACTATGGGATCTAAGGTCACCCTCTGGACCTCACGCCCAGGACCATTATTGGCTTGGCAGCTTCTTTAAGTGTCAGACCGAGTACAAAACAAACAACCCCCAAGCTATTTATCTAGAGGACGGGCATACCCCAGTGCAACTTGGCAGGGTATCTCACCAACTCCTCAGATGTCAGGTCAGGGCAAAACTGGGAATGCATCTGCCCGGTACATCTTGCGCTGATTACTTGGAGTGCATGTTTCTGCTTCATTTGCATGTAACCCTTCCAGAAGGTGTTGCAAGAACTATGTGATGGCCAGAGGAACCCAATGAGTCTTTTATTATTTTTTTAAACAAGTTTTTCTATGCTGATTGTCTCTCAGAGCCAAGAAGCTGTGTTCTTCCAGACCTATGACAGATTTCAAAAGTAGGTTTCATTAATCCAAAGAACAAGTTCTAACCATAGCTCAGGGACTATGCGCTTTGACCCTGTTACTAGGCCGAACAATGGGAGGAGAGAAATATCATAGCTAGAAAAGCCTTATCTTGGGGGTGTTGGGCTCGCGTCTACGTGTGGCACATGTGCAGGGCTGTGGTCTGAGAGAATCGATAAATTCACATGGACAGAGCCTTTAGAACAGTGCCTGCTACAGCACCTGCTCAATAAATTGTGCTTTGTTGTGGCTGTCCTATCGGTACCTCAGGAACACAGTGTTCCTTCAATGAAAGACTTATCCACAATTTGTTCATCAGTAAACCAAGAATCCAGTCATGACTAGCTTCTTGCCTATCTGAGACCATACTCCTTGTAATCGTGGAGTTCATGTGGGTCATTCCTGGATGTCTTGGGTTTTCTATCACTGTTTAAGTGCAGCTTTCTTCCACAAGGGCTGCAGCCATCCTTTTCTTCGGCTCTCTCAGACCTTCTTCCTCGCTTGACGCTGCCAATTCGCTATTGATCTGGCCTGTTCTGAATTCCTCAGGTCACCATAGAGGTGGTCGACGGTCCTGACTCTGAAGCAGAAAAGGATCAGCATCCAGAGAATAAACCCAGCTGGTCAGTCCCGGTTCCTGACTGGCGGGCCTGGTGGCAGAGGTCCTTGTCCTTGGCCAGGACAAACAGCGGGGACCAGGACTACAAGTATGACAGTACCTCAGATGACAGCAACTTCCTCAATGTTCCTAGGGGGTGGGACCATCCAGCCCCAGACCACCGGACTTTTGAAACCAAAGAGCAGCCAGAATATGGTGAGTTTACTACCCAGTAATATAAAATTGGTGGGGAGAGTAAATGAGGATGATAAGGCCTCAGAGACGAGGGGCCAAGCAAAACTCAGTTTACAGTATGTGGTTTTCAGTCTTCTATGAGGCATACCTCATAAAGGCTGTGTTCACAGAAGCCCTATGGAGCCATCTGCAGCCACATTTTTTTGGGAATGCTATAATTTTAAAATTATACTTGAGATATTTTTTAGGGTCTTTGGGGTTTTTTCCTGTCTAGTCTTCTCTGAAACTTAATTTTACTTCTAAAGATGAATAAATCATCAAATCTCCTTCCTTGTGTTTTTTAACTATAAAAATCTATGATGCAAATCAATTTAATAACAGAGATGTATACATTTGCTTCCTGTGACCAGGCAGCATGTCAGGTCTGATACTAGCAGTGGGGTGCTCTTGAGAATCCACATGAACCCACTTGTGTCACGGTTGTCAGAGCAAGCTTCCCCCCTCTACTATAAATGTTGTACCCCAACCTGAGACTACCACGTTCATAAGGTAATGAAAAACTCCCAGATTCAATGGTTACTAAATTATTTTATTAAAATAGCAAAAGTTCTTTTCTTACTTCAGTTAAGATGAGAGACAAGGTGAAGGGATCTCAGCTCCAACATCTCACTCAATGATTTGAAGTCCCTCTTCCTTCAAATGAATACTCCATGTGTCACAAATGCCCCTGCTGTTAAGTTCTTATGGCTTCCCCGTCGGCAGACCGAGGAATGAACAATACATAATGAGGAGTGTTGTGGTTTGGATGAGATGCCCCGCAAATGTCTCAGATATTTGAGTCCTTGGTCCTCAGTTGGTAACTGTGTGGAAAGAATTAGGAGGTGAGGCCTGGTTGAAGGAGGTATGTTACTCAGGATGGACTCCGAGGTTACAAAAGCCAGCACCCTCCAATGTGTTCTTTCTACCTCCAGCCTCTGAGCTCACAGTGACTGCTCCAGGCACCTGCTGCCGCTACTTCCACTCTACACTCTCACCTTCCCCATGGACTCTAACACTCTGCAACTGTAAGCACAAAATAAACTCGTTCTTAAGTTGCCTTGGTCATGATGTCTTATCACAGTGGAAAGAAAAGCACCATATACAAGAATGATACAGAGAGTTTCAAACAGAGATCCAAGGAAGTACTTTCCTGTCCATGGTAATTTTCCATTCCCTAAACTGACCATAGTAAAGTTAGGTGAACCCTGCGCCTTGGTATCTCCATTAGGATTCAATTCTTTGAAATTCTCTAACTTGTCATGGTCTAATTTTCACAGAATATTTCGCAGTCTTTATTTTCCCCATGGAGTTTCCTTAGTAATGTTCATTATGATAATATCGTTAGTGTCTTAGAAAGAGGAGGCTAACTTTGGCCAGAGTGAGTGTTGCTGGAAGGCACGACAGATAACGGAGTGTGGTGGGAATATACACACCTCAGCTATAACTGCTGTGGTGCTGAGTCTGAGCTGTGTGGATAGCCATAAGTATCTTAAGTTTTATTATAAACTTCAGTTTCCTCACCCATAAAAGGAGTCGATTATTCTTCCTATGGCAGACTTATCCTGGGAGTTAAATGTAGCCATGACCATCCAGGACCAGTGGTGCTGGATTCCCAAGGCCACTTCCACCCAGTTCCGGTCAATTAATTGTCTTCCTTCCTTGAGCCCTTTGATGTCATTGGGCTGTCAAAATGCCATAGGAATATTCTCAGGAACAGTTTATTCTTGTTGTCATTGCAATTTTCTCATTTTCCACTCTGAGCCACACTCCCTCCCGGTACGCTCACATACCATGTCCTCATTTGTGTTTCTAGAATCATACATTAGGCTTACCTTCTCTTACATATATTACAACTTCTCCATCTGGCATTAAAACAGAGAGGATTTCTCCCCAGAAAGATATGTTCCAAACAGAAATCCTTGTTCTGTCCTTTGACCTCAAGAAACAGGAATCCCATGGAAGGTCTTTGTTGGATGCTGACCTGGATCAATGTGTGATAAGAGGCCTCAAGATGGTGAAGATCTTCCTAAAAGATGGCTCTGCCATAGAGATGATTAATAATGTGTCTAATTTCTGAGCAGTTAAGGATTTGGAGAAAGCCACCTACTGATAAAATAAGTTCTTGATGACTACTTATAGATAACATATCTTAAGATAAAAATAGATTTTTGTGGCATATTTCTAACAGATTTTAGAGGGAATTACTTCACGCAATCCTGGCATTCTGGAAGCTGGGGCAGAAGGGTCATGAGTTTGAGGCCAGCCCAATCTACATAGTTTCTGTCTCAACAAACAAACAAACAAGGAAAAACAAAGAAACCAGTCTGATTTAGCAGCTTCAAACACCAGAAGAAGGGTTCTCTCTTAGGAGTCTGCAGGTTGACTGGAATGTTCATCTGAGCTGTGCTGGGCTGGTTTGCCTGGAGCTGAACAGTCTCCAGTGACCTCAGTAACAATGATGGGGCCCAGCTAGACAAGTAGGAGTGCTGAGGCGGCCAAAGCCTCTCTTCTGGCCCTCAACTTCTTTGCGTTCTTTACATGGTAGTGGAATAGTTCCCTCCAACTAAACAAGACAAGTCTACATGCTTAGACATTTTGCAGGCCTTTGCTTGCATCCTATTTGCCATCATCCCATTGACTGAAGCCAATCACGTGGTCCAGAACCAGCATTAAAAAAAACCAAGGAAGCAGACATGGAGAAAGGATTTACGGGCATCATTTCTCATACACTTTAATGCAACACTAGCATTTAGTCATCATGCTATGTAGGTTTTGACAAACTGACAAAAGCTATAGCGGACTTTGAAAAGGGGACCTCAACGAAGGAACTGCCTCCATCAGACTGCCCTGTGGGCATGTCTGTGAGGGCATTTCCTGATTAATGATTGACATGGGAAGGCTCATTGTGAGCAGGTGGTCCTGGACCACTTAAGAAAGCAGGCTAATGCCGGGCGGTGGTGGTGCATGCCTTTGATCACAGCACTCAGGAGGTAGAGGTAAGTGGGCCTCTGTGAGTTTGAGGCCAGCCTGGTCTACAGAGTGAGTTCCAGGAAAGTCATGGCTACACAAAGAAACCCCTATCACAAAAAAAAAAAAAAACACAAAAATACAGGCTGAGCAAGCCATGGGGAGCCAACCAGTGAGCAGTGCTCCTCCTGGTCTCTGCTTCAGTTCCTGCCTACAGGTTCCTGCCTTCAGCTCCTGCCCTGACCTCCTTCACTGATGGATTGACCCTGTGACCCATAACACAAAATACACCATTTCCTTCTCTATACTGATCTTGATCAGTGTTTTAGCAGAGCAATAAAAGGAAGCTAATACAGTCATTTAGATCCAGAAAACCAAAGTGAGGAGTCCAGCTCATACAGAGATTCAAATATAGGCCTCATAGTGAGCTAAGCCCTCAAGTTGAGTGACATTGCCCCGCATGAGTTCCTGCCCTTAATGAAGTGGAGAGAAAAGACTGCAGGAGATTTCTGGATGGCAGAGGCTCCTTTGCTTTTATAAAGTCCAGCAGTACAACCATTGGCCTCACTGGATTTTATGTTAGGCTGCTATTCCCTCAGCAAGTGACATGGCATCTATCTGCGTGGAGTAATGTTTGCTTTCCAAACTTGCCCTGTCTCTTCTTATGGTGTGAAAATATGAGAATCTTTACTTGCGCCTCTTGTTGCTCCCTTTAACAAAATCTGGCCCTGTTTGTGGATGCAGGATAAAAATGCAGCGTGTGCACTTGTAATATGATTCACTACATATAGATGGCGTCACTGACAAGCATGCAATTGTTCCAGGCATATCTGCAAAACTCTGGGGGAGAGCCCTGACTATTCTATCTCAGACTTTTCTCCCTCTAGAAGCAACAACTTGTCACTCCAGCCCTGCTGGGTCTGTGCCCCCAGAGGAGGCAATGGAGAGGTCACACTGGAAAATGGTGCCCACTTCACTAATGTAAAACAGAAGCTTCAGACTTCTGGTTGGCTGTGTGGTTAAGAAACTTGTTTCTTAGATGAAATCAAAGTGTGAAAAATTATTTTAATGAAAGGAGATAGACATGGATGATGCTTCTGAAGGCAGGTATGCCATGAGAAGCTTTATATTCAGTTAGGGAAGAGGCCATCACAATCTCATGTATACACACACACACATACACACACCAATTCTGAGAAGGCTCAGCAGCCCTGTGATAGCCCAGGATGCCTGCAGAGTAAATATTGTGTAAACACCAGCCTTAGCAGCTGGCGCAGGACCCAAGATTCGAGTGGAAACGTATGGAGAACATTCTTGCTGGGTCTATGTAATAACCACACAACCTATTGTGAAGGAAGGGTATCCCAACCTTTCAAAGCACCTGTCTGCAGCCCTATGCTTGGCTCTCATAGAGGCCCCAAGGCAAGCTGGGCATGAGCCAGGAGAAATCATTATGGAGTGGTGTTACTGGAGAGAAGTCATGCATTAGAGATGTAGGGCTTGATGCTACAGCCCAGCTTCCCTTTCTGTTACTCTGATAACCCTGGACAAGACCCCCAGACACTCTAAAACTTTGGTTACTTCTGATAAGAGAACGCCAGTCTTGATAATGTACGCACATCCCCAGCTCTCTCCAGCCTCCTCTAGTGTGCTCCACATTTTCCACATATTACTCATATCTTCTAAATTACTATATAATTTACTATTTTGTATTCATTGCTCATTCTACCAGAGTGAGGAAAACTATTCTTAATAATATATCCCATATACCTAGAATTATGCTTGACATATAGTGAGAATTCAGCTAACACTCATTGGCCAGATGTTGAATAATGACTTCAAAGGATAGTTTTCCACTTGCCATTAATATGTTGGTTATTTGCTACTGTGTAACAAACCATTCTATACCTAGCACCTGAAAAAACATCAGTCATTATTTCTCATGGTTTAGTGGCTCAGCAAGCTCAGACTGTTAGGCAGTTCTACACTTGATGGCCTCAGCTACATTCAGTTTCTATACAGAAGTATTGGGGGCCTCCCTTCTATGGTTAAATGTTCTGTTGTTCTTCATGTGACTCCATTTTTTGGGAGTGGCATCTCACCATTCTTGAATTTGTTACACTTAAACTTCTTTCATGGTGATTGAATTTACCTTCCCTCCTCTCCTCTCCTCTCCTCTTCTCTCTTCATCTCTCTTCTCCTTTTCTCTTCTCCTCCTCCTCTTCCTTTCTCTCCCTATTTTCCTCCATCCCCCTCTCTCTTCCTTCCCTTTGCATTTCTCTTCCTCCCCCTTCCCCTGTCTCCCCCCCGTCCCTGTCTCCCCCCCCCATCCTCTACTTTTCTATATCCCTTATTCTTCATCTCCCTCCCACAAGGAGAAAAGGTTTGTCCCAGGTGTTAAGTCCTAGTCACGTACAGATCACAGCACTGCAACCCTCTCAGTCTTCACAGACCTGAGTTCTAACATGAACCTATGGCTGTAAGCTTTGAGCTCAGGCTGCAACTAATCCCTTTGAGAGCGAGAACTAGGAAAGCGGAACAGAGCGTGGCTGACATGCAACTTGAACTGGAGACTTGGGAACTCTTCAGGTGGGGATGATGACCATCTCCCTGGCTCCCTTCCAGATTCTACAGATGGTGAGGGTGACTGGAGTCTCTGGTCTGTCTGCAGCGTCACCTGTGGAAATGGCAACCAGAAACGAACCCGTTCTTGTGGCTATGCATGCATTGCAACAGAGTCAAGGACCTGTGACCGTCCAAACTGCCCAGGTAATTGTGGGGCTATGATTACATGTTCAAGGGGAAGGTTTTTTTCATTTATAATTTAAAACTTGAAGAAATGATTTAAAAGATAACCATTTTCGTCATAAATCTTTTGACCAGATAACTGATAGATTTGGTGAATGGAAAGATGGACTTCCTAAGTCTTAAGCACAGTTGCAGTGGCTGTGACCTAAAGGGCAGAGCCATATTGTACTTATTTGGCTTGAAGGAGGGATTCTGGTCAGTTTGGGACTTTAATGTGGGATTGTCATGACTTGAAAAACTCATTTGAAAACAGATACTTATATCTAATAAGGAAGCCAGCATGAGTGAATTCTCATTCTCAGGAAAACTAAGGAGTTAGCCTTGTCAGTAATACCAGAGAGCTGCCGGCGGCTTCCCATGAAGCAAACTGGTATAACTTAGCATTCAATTGTGATCTTATACTGTAGTATCCGTGCCTTGAAAATTAAATTAATTGCTAACTTGACAAGGAATCCTATTGGGATTGAAAAATAATTCTGACTGTGGTTGACAAATTTATAGTGGTTTGTCAAAATCTGACCTATGACCTATTTATGTAGAGACTTTTATTTTTAAAGGAATTAAGCATAAGAAGCAGAGGCAACCAAGGCCATGAGTGATCCAGAAAGCCTAAACTATGTGCCCCCTGGTCCTTTCCACAAAGCTTATCACCCCCTGCCCTATGGCTCTACTGTGTTCCCATTGCCAGCCAGAATGCCAGCCTACAATAATATCTTGGGCCCTTTCATGAAACCACACATTCCAAATGGTTTCACCTAAAAGAAATTTCAGAGACTGAAAATCTGATCCCCATACCTCAGACTTCCTTTCTCTACTCCTAGACATTCTATTCTCAAGCCAAGGACATTTGGACCAAAACAAAAGTGGAAACACAAAGGGGTTTCTGAGAAGGGGGAGAAAGGAGCGACTTGAATGAGACGTACGCTGGCAAACTGTGGGGTTGAAATGTAAGAAGTGGTGGCTCCGGCTCCGTGTCAGCCCTGCAGACATCTTACTCCTCCTCGTCTTCCCTGTGCTCCTTGCAGTGAGTGGAGGTGGAAGTCTGGCAAGTGGGTTTTGAATGGGTAGGAACCAAGCAGTGAAGAATAACATGAGCGGGAGGAAGCAACAGTCAGGAATAACATGGAGAAGGAAGAAGACAATGAAGAAAAACAGAAGTAAAAAAGGTATCGAGATGAAGGAAAGAAGATTGTCTAGGGGTGAAAGAGAGAGGGCTTGTCTAGTCATGTATGAGGCCCTGGGTTAGATTCCCTAGTACCAAGCAAAAGAGGGAGGAAGGAAGGATAGAGGAGAAAGCAAGGGGAGAAGAGGGGAAAAAAGGAAGGAGAGGAGAAGAGAGGGGTAGAGAGAAAAGTTAAGATTAAGGAGTTGATGAAAAGCATGAAAAAGATCGAAGATAGTAACGATGAGACTGGGAGTGTTCGAAGCAATTTAGTATCACTCAAACTTCCATGACTTTTAGGTATGTTATTTCATTCAATTGTCAAAACTGCCCTATGGAACAGAAATTTATTATTGTATTGTCTGGCATTTAAGGAAACTGAGGCCCTAAACCAGCAACAAATAATAATAATAATAATAATAATAATAATAGAATTTGAATCCATGCTGCCTGACTTGAGAGACCATGGCCTTTTGCGGTTACTCTCACCTTCGCCTTGAAGGGAGGTCTCTGACTCAGCCACACGTGGACACAGAAAGAGTTCTGCTTGGAGTCATAGGAGCATCCCTGTGTTCTTCTCAGAGCTACCATATACAGCCAAGCCAGAAGATTTGGATTTCTTGTCAGGGAAAAGTTCTTCTCTGCTGCCATTTCGCATGTTTCTTTTCTGGGTACCAGGACCGCTGAGAACACTGCAGCTGGCATTCCTGTGCAAGCATTTTCTTCTCATCTGTCCTTGCCAACTTCAGCCTTTCCAGTCTTTCTGCCTGAAGAGGTTCCAGTTTCAATGGTCCCTTTGGATATAAATGACTACTTTTAGTAGGCTGTCCTTCTGTATCTGGTTTTCTGAATCTCTACTTGAAATAGACAAGGTCTTGTAAGGCTTGGTAGTGATCATTCTGTGAAAGTACGTCCCCCTGGGGGCTGTTGAGATGGCTTGTGGCTAACAGCACCTCCTGCTGCTTCAGTTCCCACTACCTATGTCAGGCAGTTCAGAACCACCTGAAACTCCAGGCTCCGGGAATCTGATGCCTTCTTCTGGCCCTGTTGGGCACCCAAACATACCTAGTGTACACATACTCATACACACAAATAAAAAAAATAAATATTTATTACAACTATGTCCCTAGGCTAACCCCTGCTTAAGGGATCTAACAAACTCAGAGTGATCTCTTGAATGACATACAGTCTTGCCCAACAGTGGAGCTAGGGTTCCCCCCAAAAGCTACCAGCCTCCACTCTTTCCTCTTTCTCATGACTTAGCATGCTGAATCTGAGTCGGGTGTGGTGGTTCTGAGAGGCGGTGGGAGTGGGGTGGGGTTAGGGGAGCTGAAAGGTTTGCAGCAAGCTGGGTTCAATTCCTTGGAGTAAGGAACGGGTTTCTCTGCGCGGTCTTTCTGAAACATCAGTAGGAACAGTGCCAGACAACCAACGAAGCGGGAACCGTGAGTTTCCCCTTGCCCTTCTGGGGGTGCTCTCTTTGCATTCCACTCCTGGAACTCGGCTGCCTCTGTGGGGGAGAGGTGCCACTTAGTTCTCCTGAATTAGGAGAAAGGAAAACTGAGGCGCACAAAGATGAAGTGTCCTGCCCAGGTCCGCACAGCTAGTCATAATTTAAACCCAGGCCGTCAGCCATTAAAAAGGAAGGTTTTGAGCACTCTGCTGCCTCTGGTTTAGTTTGTCGCTCACCAGACAGCCACCCTGACAAGTGCCCCACCGCCACCCACCCCTCATCTTCAAGGCAAACGGGTGAGTCCGTGCGACTCGCTGACGGCACATTTGGATCTGATTTTGCACTGTGGATAGTGTCTGGAGTCTTAATGTGTTTTATGCACTGCTACCTGCTTTTACTGTTTCCTCTGCTGGCAAGTTTCTACCCATGAGTAGCGACAGACACAAAACGGCTTTGTTCAGGTGTATTTGTTTTGTATTTGAGGGGGGTAGTGGTGAATTTTTCCATAAAACTAGAGGAAAATGAGCTCTTGTCTGTGTTTAGGAATTGAAGACACCTTCAGGACAGCAGCCACCGAAGTGAGTCTGCTTGCGGGAAGCGAGGAGTTTAATGCCACCAAGTTGTTTGAAGTTGGTAAGAATTTTTCCCCTTTTGAAAATCCAAATATTGGTTCAGTGTTTTGGAGATTCATTTTGCTTTTGCAGTGCCATCGTTGGACACATGAAAATGTTTCATTTTTCCCTTTGACAGTCCAGTGCTCCCAACAGATTTCCTGCTCACTGAGTAGACTCCAGACAAGAAAGAGCAACCACAGATAAGAAAGAGCAACCTCATCCCTCCAACACTAGGTTAGACTGAGCCATAGAATGCCCTGTGAGCAACCTGCAGAGCCTCTCGAGTAAGAGACAGGTTGAGCTCACCCTTCACCTAGCACAAATTAAGCCCATTACCCAATGAGCTCTATCCTCACATCCAGTAAAACCAAGTCTCCAGCAGAGAGAAGAAAGAAAGGAGGAAGTTTTCTCAATATTATATAGTTCCCTCCTTTGCAAGAATTTTAGATGACGGGGTGGAGGGACTTCAGTACATTTTTGTGTGTGTGTGCTTCCCACTTTTCTACTAGAAGCAGCAGCCTAAATGAACACGGCAGAAAGTGCACACTCAGGTGCAAGCTTGCTTTACAGCGCAGCTACATTTGCTTCTGGGTACCATTCTGTGTTGTCCAAGAGTCAGATTCCTTCTCTCCCACTTCTTTTATCCCCGAAAATTCTTTTGTAAACTCAAGCCTGCGGTATCTCCCCAGACAAAATTTTGCAGCCATAAGTCTCTTTCAGTTTCCTAGCCCAACTATTGTGAGATTTAATTTTCTCTTTCCCAGAGACCTACAGGAGACAGTCAAGGGTCTAAGTAGAATAGTCTAGAAGGCAGAGAAACACTGAAGAGCACGGTGCGAGCACCCTGGTGAGAAGAAATAAGAAAGAGCTATACCAGCAGCCGCAGTGGGCAGTAATGGGTAGGGCAGTGACAGTCCTGCCTCATCCTGCCGTCACCACCCCAGTTGAAGAAGTATTACCAGCAAAAATCTGCTGGGAGAAGGGCAGTCAGCTTTCTCTAAGTGAGCTGAGCATGCTCCAGTTGAAGACAGCATGGCTAAGAATATTGGGATGACGCAAATTGGTCCTGATGGGAGAAAATGGAGTTGGGCAGTTAGGGAGGAGGATAGCTCTGGGAAGAGCGGGGGTGGTGAGTATGACCAAAACATATTGTACAAAATTATCAAAGAACTAATAATATTTTTCTAAGAGACAGGGGCAGCCATGCCTTAACCACTATGAGGTGAATATCAAGCCATTAGCACTGTGTAATCAGATAGGCTGATTTTTGAATACTGAACCCAGATCTTGTGTAGCTAAAATATACCTTAATTTTTACAATGTTTGTTAATAATTTAGTTTTAAAAACAAATCCATTCAAGCATGTCTGTAAGCCAAACTCAGGACAGTTCAGAAGTTCTGTGTTAGCAGCGCCTCCATCTCACCCCCTACATCACATACACAATGAAATTACATTTATTGAACAAGAGCCTTCGCAAACACAGTTTATTGGATTTATTTTTTAAACTGACTTTTTAAATGTGTGAGTTTTACATAAAATGAGAGAACAGAAGATGTGGTCTTTGGGGGCAGAGAATTCTCCTCATGTCATATTTCACAGGCAAGAATCTCTTGCCTTTTTGTACAGGGTGAGGTATAAGGCCACATCCAATGCAAGACACCAGAACTAAGTAGACCTGTTTCAACCAGAGTCCAGACAAAAATGAACTGAGCACATTCAGTGTAGGTAACTGGTGAATGTTTGGTGAAGGCCCATTTATTTCTAAAACTGAGGAGAGTGGATATAAACCAAGAAGGGAACCCCAAGATTGGCAACCTTGGAAAACTCTAACCATTCTTTATCTGATGGGACCATGATAGGAGCAGCAGGCACAGCTCGCAGAGAAAGTCACCTGACCACAGTCCCAGCTCTCCAAAGGATGCAGACAGTGTGCAGTGAGAAAGGAACAAGTAAATCATTCTAACTTGTCTCTCTTCCCTCTGTGTGATCTGTTGATGCGTCTTCCCACTGGGCACTCCAAATAGAAACCAGGGTGAAAGACCTATGGCTATGGTCTACATGGATCAGGACAAGAGCATCATGGGATGAAGACATAGAAGAGCAAACAGAAAATGAGGAAACACTGGATCATCACGTGATCAAGTTACTCAAGCTAACATGATCTTGAGTTTTCTCATCTGTAGAACAGCATGAGATAGTGCATCTCACAGAATGACTGCAGAATCTGGTGTGTTAATATCTGCCAAATTCAAGCATGCCCATCATACTGTATAAGTATGTTTTTTTTAAAATAAAAGAGTCAATAAATGTCCTGAGGCACAGGAGTTAAAGGAGTCTTCCACCTTGGAAAATATAACGCCATTTTCTGGGACCTCCTGAACTTCATTTCTGAAGGTCCTGCCCTTCCAAGGAAAGCCTGTTCCATCCCAGGTACTGCCCAAGATGGAACTGTCCCACTCTGAGTGATTGTACAGACAAGAGGACATAGCCACAAAATCCTAGAACTCAGAGAAGAAAGGGCCCACCGTGCATGCCAGCTGGCCCTACCCAGAGCAATCCCCTGGCACTGAGTCTCCGTCCCAAGCTCATCAGAGAAGCTCTATTTTCATGCCCACTTGAGAACTAGAAAATAGAAGCCCCGCAGGTTGAAATGCCTTGTCGGTGGTCACAAAGCTGCTAAGAAGTTGGGCTTTAATCACAGTCAGGTTAAATATGAGAACCTCATCTCACACCAGAGCTCTGTGGACTCATGAGAAATGTCCCATCTCCCAATTCCCCAGCTGACTGATAAGAGGCATGTGCCCCCCCCCCAGCTGACTCTATGTCCTGACCATGTGATCCCAGGCATGGTCTACCAGCCTCCCAGGCATCTGACTCAAAACTGGAGTCGTTTCTCCTGCCTGACTCTCTTTACCCATAGTCTTTGAAGCCACTGAAGTCTAAAATCTCTGACTCCTCTTGCTGTTACCACCAAACATGCTTTCTTGATAAACTGTGCTGCGTTCAACACTGGCTCAATTTTCTTGCTATACAGCTAAGTTGCTACATATTTCACTGTATTCAGTAGCTTCCTCTAAACAAGCCTAAACTAAATAAGATCTCCATTGTCTGATGCCAAAAGCTTTGTTCTCTTGTATCTTCTTCTCCAGAGAGGAACGTGTCTTCAGCCCCAACCATCCTATTTTTTATTTTTTGTGTTCTCTCTCTGTCTCTCTCTCTCTGTCTCTGTGTGTGTGTGTGTGTGTGTCCATGTATGTGTGTCCATGTGTGTATGTCCATGTTTGTTCATGTAGAGGCCAGTATCAGAGGCTCTCTGTCTTAACCTTTTGAGACCAGGTCTCTCAGAGAATGAGGAGCTCATTATTTCAGACTATTTCAGACTAGCTAGCTTGAGGTCCCCCGTGACCCACATGTCTCTACTAACCCCCCTGTGCTGGGGCTCCAAACATGTTTTGTTGCACCCAACTTTTTTATCCGTGCTGGGGATCTGAACTTGGATCATTCTGCCTAGTAACAAGCGCAGTAAGCCATTCCTCCTGTCCCCCATCAGATATTTTTACTGCCAAAGTTTGGTTTTTACAATTAATGCTTAGCAGAAGGCCCTCCCCACCTCCTGCCACCTCTGTCACTGAAGCTTGTATCAATTTGAGGTCTGCAAGTAGCATATACCAGATGGGAGTGACAGTCTGACACCTAGGGAAGGAGAAAAGGAGAACCAGGAAGGAAAAGAATTAACTCAGAGCCGTGTCCAACAGGGGCTGCCAAGGGAGGAGACAGACAGCAATGCTTCCTCCATGTTTGATCATTGACCTCTAAGGCAAGGCTCTCTTCTAGGAGCTCTGAGGAGGAAGTCTGGCCACTACCAGTCCCGTATCATGCTCACGATCAGCATGATGTAACAGACACCCAAAACTATTCCTGACTTACCCTACTAGAAATAACATAGATCAGTTTTGAAATGTTTTGGTTTTGTTTGTTTTTTGTTTTGTTTTTTAGACAAGAGCGCCAAGTATTGTGGTACATGCCTGTCATCCCAGCATTTAGAGGATGAAGTGAGTTCCAAGCCAGTCTGGGACACACAGTGAGACTGTCTCAAAAACAACAACAGAAGAATGTCTAGGTTTAGGTAAACAGGTTTTCTCTTAGGGAGAAGTAAATAAAGCATGAAAGAGCCATGGTGTGTTCAGCTTTCCGTCACTGTGGGGGAAAAAAGTACTTGAAAGAGAAAACAACTTAAAAGCAAGAAAGATTTATTTTGGCCTCTAGTTTCGGTGCGTGGTGTTTGGACCGTTGTCTTTGGGTCTGTGGCAAAGCAGAACATCACGGTGAACAGTGATTGGGCAGGCTGTTTACCTCATGGCAACAGGGAAGAAAAGGATTTTGTGATATTTTATTTGTGTTTTAATAAATAAAGCTTGCCTGAAGATCAGAATGCAAAGCTAGCCACACTAGTCAGTCATATAGGCCAGGCATCAGTGGTATACACCTTTAATCCCAGCACTAGAGAGGAATATAAGGCCGGATGAGACAGGAACTCATTTTCTTTTCATTCGGAAGATTTTGTAGTGGTAAGAGCTCTCTTTTGGTTAGCTTCTTTGCGTCTCTGATCTTTCAGCTTGAGCCCCAATATCTGTCTCTGGGTTTTTATTAGTCATGCTACAAAAAGAAGAGAGAATGAAAAGGACTGTCACCCCAAGATGCCTTTCAATGGCACACACACTGTTAACTCCCATAAGCCCCACTACTTCCCAGTAGTGCTACAGACTAAGGACCAAGCCATCAATACATGAGCTTTTGATAGACACTTAAGATCCAAACAATAGCAGTGGGAAGTGGGATGGATATGTGGCAAAGTGAACGGCAGATTAAAGGATTTTATCCTGGGACCAGCCAACCTCCTTCCAATAGGGATCCTGATGGGGAAAACCTGTGTGCCAGCTCAGCCAAGTGAAGGCTAAAGTCCAGGGGTTTGAAGAAAGGAAAGAGGTTTAGTAATACTTGATTAAGGTGAGTCAGTGTGGGCAAGGAGTTATACTAATCACAAACAAAGAAAGGTCTGTGCCTGAGTTTATCAGCTATAAATGGAGATGGAGCATTCGTGAACCTCATCTAAGTCCAATGTAAAAAGGGCTTCTCTGCTGCACGGTGAAGATGGGTAGGGATATAGATCCTTAGTACTACTGTTTGCTAGGACAAAGTTCTTTGGATCACGGGCATGGGCCTACTCATGTGCCCAGTCTTCCTTTACTTGCTATTTTGAGGTAAGGTCTGATGAACTTTCCCAGGCTGACCCTGAAGTCCTTCTGTATATCAGGTTAACCTTAGACTTATTCTCCATACCAGATTTGTTTTAAATTTATTCTGTAATCCAAGCCGGCCTTGAACTTGTGGTTCTCCTACCTCAGCCTCCAGATTAGCTGGAATTACAGGCTCTGATGCTCCAGCTGATCTGGGATGCAGTTTTTAAGTAAAGTATGATACTGTCATTGAATGGGAAGACTGAGAAGGATTTTCTGAGTTCCTGGGTTACAGTGAGACTCTATGTGTTCCTCACATTTGTTTGATCCCGCCCCCCCAATATCAAATTCCTTCCTGTTTGGCTAACATTTCCCCAGTGTCTGTGTTCTTTTTTTTATTTTATTTTATTGATTTTTATTGAGCCCTACATTTGTCTCTGTTCCCCTCCCTGTGTCTCCTCTCCCCTTCAACCCTTCCCCAAGGTCTTGACCAAACAACTGGCAGACCAGGAGAACCCCTGTGAGAGATCAGGCAGGGGCCAGGCTGACCTGGCAATGTCCTGTCCTGTTCACCTATACCCTGCCAGTTGTTCCCAAGGGACAATATAAGAACATCATATGTTCAAATTTCAATTCTTAAAGAAAGCCAGGAATGCACATTTAGAATTTGAATCCATAAATGAATTTTTTATTATTTAAAACAAACTTTAAATTTAAATATATTTTTATCATATTCTTCCCTTCCCCCAAGTCCTTCCAGATCATCTCCCCTTCCTACTCACACAACCTTGTTTCTCAAAAAAACAAAAACCTCCAAAATTCAAAACAAAGCCACGCCCAAAAGAGAAAAAAATCATCAAACTGTAACCAAATTAAAGAACAGTTGACCAACATATAATTAGAGTCCATAAATTTTTAAGTGTTTGCAACTAAAATAACCTTTTCTCAATGCTTTGAAAACCAAACATATCACCTCTGGCCTCTGAGCTATGCTCTCACCCCTTTGAGGCATCTTAGTCTGTGAATTTGCATAGTGCTAACTAAGGTCCAGAAGTTGGGAGATGAATTATGTTTTAAACCACTCAGTGAGTGGCAGAAATAAAATAAATGCAAGCCTACAAATAATCCTTTGAGGCCTTTCCACAACATTACCACTTATTTAGGAAATTCAATACAGCTCTCTGAATCAGCTAATTGTGTTAGGATATATAATTAGGCTATGGTTATCTGTGATGATATTCTGTTTTTTGTTTTACATTTGAGGGTTTTATTGGGGCTTTTGTTGAGATCTGGTTTGGTTTGGAGTTTTTTGAAGATGCTTTCAATTTAGGGATAATAACATATGTTTCTACCTAAAATTTTAAAAGATGGATCAAATGCACTGATAGTTAAATATGGGTGAGAGAATATTGGTAGACATTCAATCAGTGACTTACTCTACTCTTTGCTGTCCTGTGTTTGAAAATTCCTCATACTATAGAGTAAGGAGTTGGGAAGATGTCTTATAAACAAAGTCGCCAAGTTCAGGGGTGAGGAGAATGGCCACCATGTGTGGTGGTTATGGGTACCTGCTGGGTGTCTGACGTAAGGGAGGACACTGTTGACTTCATTGTCATCCCCACAGCAGGCTAAGCATGTTCTTAGAGGGGTTTTTTGGTCTTTTTCAGATATGGACAGCTGTGAGCGATGGATGAGCTGCAAAAGCGAGTTCTTAAAGAAATACATGCACAAGGTGATCAATGACCTGCCCAGCTGTCCCTGTTCCTACCCCACTGAGGTGGCTTACAGCACGGCCGACATCTTTGACCGCATCAAGCGCAAGGACTTCCGATGGAAGGATGCTAGTGGACCCAAAGAGAAACTGGACATCTACAAGCCTACTGCCCGGTACTGCATCCGCTCTATGTTGTCCCTGGAGAGTACCACCCTGGCTGCCCAGCACTGTTGCTATGGGGACAACATGCAACTCATCACCAGAGGCAAAGGGGCAGGCACACCCAATCTCATCAGCACCGAGTTCTCCGCTGAGCTCCACTACAAAGTGGACGTTCTGCCTTGGATCATCTGCAAGGGTGACTGGAGTAGGTATAATGAGGCCCGGCCTCCCAATAACGGACAGAAGTGCGCAGAAAGCCCCTCTGATGAGGACTACATTAAACAGTTCCAAGAGGCCAGGGAATACTAAAGCAATGCTGGTTCGGAGGCACAAATGCACTGATCTGCCAACTGTCACCCAGTATTTTTTAAGCCACATTTTTGTACATTTGTAAATTCCACTTGAGTATCTTTCTAAGTACACCAGGGGCATGCTCCGGGTCTGAGGGACTGCTGTATCCATTGCCTACAAACCCTGTTGGAAGTCCTGACAGTGGCTGTGCAGGCAGGAAGAGGAACCTGGAAGCCATAGTGGGTGTGGTTCAATTCCCACCTCCGTCCAGTGCACAGGAGCACAGAGACTGAGACTGTAAACATTATAAGCGGTTTTTATATATAACTTATTTAATACAAATGTGACTTAAGCTTTCCCTTTTCTCTGGAGTTGACCTTGTAAAAATTATTTAATCACTTCTGAGAGAGTTCAAAAAGGAAAGAACTTCGGGGAATGGGGAGAAAAGGAATGTTGCAGTGGAAATGCATAAAAACGAGAAACCAGCCACCTTACACCGGGTGCTCTTTAGCCATAAAGTGTTTGCTGGAGTCACAGAGTCCAATCTTTTCTTGCCTTAGACTAGGCAAGGGGTGAGTAGTAAGTGAATGTTTAGAGTCAAATCTAAGACTTGGTTTTAAATGACTTTAAAACAAATGAACCCTGTGATTCCAGTAAGGATGGTCTTAACAAGCTCAGGAGACTGGAGAAAGTTTCAGGCATAAAGCAAGGAGTGGTACTTTCCAAAAGAAAAAAGCAAAACAAGTGGGAAAATAATATGGGCCCCATTTTATCTACTTTATTTTAATATAACAACTTTTCTCTACCAATATATTCCCAGTAAATAAATATAAAAGGCGGTGGTAGGAGCTGAAGTCCGGGAAATACTACATTTTTATGTTTTAAGAAAGAAAAAACTGCATTATTTTTGTAAAGTATTTATTGAATCTTTGGATATTGTGCATTGTGCAGCAATAAAGCAGTCCAGTTACGTGAGTGTAGAACTAGAGGACAGATGAAAAGTTGGTTCTTAGGCAATCTTACTTGCAAAACTCCAGGAAAAGAGATATATATTAAAACCATAATAAAATGTGTTACCTGCATCCTTGATTTGTGATACAAATATTGTAATTACTCCAAGGGAAGCAGGGCTTTCATGGGAGAAAGCTTCAACCCAGGTAGGAATAAAAGACTCACAAATGGACTTATAGTGGCTAGGCAAAGTCATAACACCAGTGCCATCAAGTATATCTCCCTGTCCCCCAATTAGCTCAAGACAATTGGCACACATATGGTATTTTTTTTCTCATCAAGATCCAAGAAAACGAAGCTAGAGCAAAGATTTAAGTTGGGCAAGGCTACTCCAGACAGAATACAGAAATGCAACTAACATGCAGAACTATTTACAATGCAAATCATTCTTTCGTCAGATGAGGGAAACCAAAGGGCAGAAAGCACAAACCATACTCCTTGTATCCCTGGTGGTTTTGAAGTTCTTGACCACACACTCAAGTTCTCTGGTAAAAGTGTGTTCCTATGGCAAAGCCCTTGTTAGTTTTTTATACGTTAGAATGAATTATTTACTGAGGCAATAACCATTCTATTATTTATATTTAGGTTCTGCATCTCGTGATGGAATAATAATTCTTGTTTTGGGCTGGAGATGGTTCAGTAGTAATTAAGAACACGTACTGCTCTTGCAAAGGACCTGGGTTCATTTCATAGAAACCACATGGTGGCTCACATTCATTTTTAACATTCCCAGGGGAACTGGCACCCTCTCTTGCCCTCTGTGGATACCAGGCATGCATGGTACACATATATCCATGCAGACATTCACACGTACACATAAAAATAAAAACCTCACCAAGCGGTGGTGGCATACTCCTTTAATTTCAGCACTTGGAAGGCAGAGGCAGGTAGATCTATATGAGTTTGAGACCAGTCTGGTCTACAGAGTGACTTCCAGGACAGGCTCCAAAGCTACACAGAAAAACCCTGTGTCAAAACATCAAATACATAAACAAACAAGCAAGCAAACAGACAAATAAATAACTCTTTTTTTAATGTCTTATTCACATCTGAAGGAGTGCTAAGCAAGTGAACCAGCAGAGAGAATAAACGGTCCATATATCAGAGAAGAAGAGAGCTTGGTTTGCAATATAGTAGAAAACATCTTAAAAGAGAATTGTCTGGAAATAGAATGTATTACCTTTGAGCTGATTGTTTTCTTGCCAGGAAACACAGACAAGCAAAAGCCAGAGATAAGCCATGTGGGAAGTTCAGCTGAGTAGCATGGAGGGCCCTCCATGAGCATGTCCTAGAGCAAGTCCAAGGCTGTGGGGAAACCCTTCTGGGGATAAGGAATGCATTTTAAAGTTCCAGTAGTGGAATGAGACTTTTTCTTCTAGTAATTTTAATTGATTTCTTAAATTATTTATTTTTTAGTTTACAATATTATTACATCATTTCACCCTTTCCTCCCTCCAAACTGTCCCACATATCCCTCTTTGTTCTCTTCTTCATTATCTATTGGCTCTGTGTGTTTGTGTGTCTCTCTGTGTGTGTGTGTGTGTGTGCATTCTTGAATATGTAAGTACAATCTGCTCACTCTGTTTTCAGGGCTGACCATTTGGAACTAGATGTGTTCTTCCCTGGGAAGATAATTCCTCCCACTGTCAGCGTTCTTTAGTGGCCAGTATTTCTTGCATAGGGTTAATGCCCCTTGGGCTCTCCCTGTCTACTTTGGCATGTCTATTTTTCTTGTCCTCGTTCAGTTCATGGTTGGATAGTCATGTTGGTGAGACTTTATGAGCATAGCTTCTGGAATTCCTAGGAAACACAGTCTCCCAGCAAACTCCCTAATCCTCTGATTCTTACAACCTTTCCTCCGCCTCTACCACAATGGTCTCTGAACTAGGTGCAGGAGTGTTTTGTAGAAATATCCACTGGGTCTGGGCTCCATAACTCTGCATTTTCATTGGTTGTGATTTTCTGTAACAGTCTCCAACTGTTACAAAGAGAAGGTTTGGGGGGTTTTGTTTTTGGTTTTGTTGTTGTTGTTTGTTTTGGGGGGGGTTGTGGGTTTTTTGTTTGTTTGTTTGTTTTGTTTTGTGTTTTTTTTTTTGATGAGGGTGAGGACAACCCGTATCTGTAGGTATAAGGACAAATATTTGGAATATAGTTAGGGATTCTACTAGTTTAATAAAATGTCAGTAGATTCAAGATCTATGATTTCATGAGCCCTGGGTAGTTGGTTAGATTTCCAGTAGCCAGGCATGATTTATGCCTTGTTTAGTGAGTCTTGAGTCCAGTTATGCCAAGGTATGCATTCACTACTGCATCTCTAGGATTATCCTACTGTGCTGGTCGTTCTTGTGGTTGATAGGCATCACAGCTAAGTAGGATTAGTTGTTTCCTCCTTTGGAAGCTTGTGGTTGCCTGCTGGTACCACGGAAGCTAGCCCTCGGTGAAGAAGCTTTCAGGTCAGTTCCAGCTCACGGTCCTCTGGACTATGAAGTGCATGGTATCTTCAGCAATGGGGACTTCCCTTCGACTTTTAGGTGTAAACAAGGGTGGCAGTGACAGAATGCAATGCTTCTGGAATCTCTTGGACAACCCTTACCAACAACAAGAAAGAGCACTTCTTATGCTTTTGTTGAGGTTCTTATTAGATGGATGATCTTTGGCCCTTGAAGGGCACTTTGTCAGCCCAAATGGGAAATTTTCATTTAAATTACATACATGTGTATATATACCAACTTATGTGTATTATAGATATTTTTAGGCGGATAGTTAATAGTATGGTTCTTTATGACTTTTTCAGACAAACTTACTATTATTTTACACCCATTACTCCTTATTCTGTATTTATCTCTCTCCCCTCTTTAATTAGAGCCCCCATTTTTCCATTTCCCCCATCAGATCACTTATACCCTGATATTCCCTTCTCTATCAATCCCCACTCCCAACCCCAGCAACGGTCACTTTTTACTTTCTCCTGACTTCTGCAGTTACTTCACAACATGTAATTACATCTGAAGATTTATAGCTAGGACCCTAAGATGAGAGAGAATATGTGACCTTTGTCTTTCTGGGTCTGGGTTACTTCTCTCAATATGATATTTTCTAGTTCTATAAATTTACCTATAAAGTTCATGAGTTTATTTTTCTTTACTACAAATAAATAGTATTCCATAGTGTATATAAACCATACATTCATTAATTAAACATCAGTTTGTAGTTGGTATGTATGTATTTATACTCTTTAGGCCCACCACCTAGCTCCTAAATAAAAACATGGAGATTTATTCTTTCTTATGGCTGCCTGACCTTAGCTTGGCTTATTCCTAGGTAGATTTTCTTAACTTCAATTATCCTGTCTATCTTTTGCCTCTGGGCTTTTACCTTTCTCTATTCTATATGTCTTTCATTTTTACTCTATGTGGCTGGATGAGCTGCCTCTGGCATCTTCCTCTCCTTCTTTTCTCATTCCTCCCTCTTTCCCCTCCTCTCTTTTCTTCTATTTATTCTCTCTGCCTGGCAGGACCACCTGTTTCTCTCTCCTGCCTAGCTATTGGCTGTTCCGCTCTTTATACGATCAACAGGTATTTTAGACAGACAAAGTAGCACAGCTTTACAGAATTAAACAAATGCAACATAAAAGAATACAATACATCTTCACAGCACTGAACAAATACTCCACAGCATAAATGAATATACTGCATCTTAAACTAATATTCCACAATATCAGTTGAAGAATATTAAGGGTCTTTCTATTTCCTAGTGTGTTATTTGGGCTTTCTATTGCTGCAAAGAGACACCATGACCATGGCAACTCTTATAAAGAAAAGCATTTAGTTTGGGCCAGCTTACAGTTTCAGAGTTTAGTCCATTATCTTCATGGTGGGACATGGCAGCATGCAGGCAGACATAATGCTGGAGAAGGAACTGAGAGTTTTGCATCTTGATTTGTAGGCAGCAGAAGGAGTCTGTGACACTGGGCACAGCTTGAGCATAGAAGACCCCAAAGCCCACCCTCACTGTGACACATTTCTTCCAAAAAGGCCACGCCTACTCCAACAAAATCACACTTCCTAATAGTGCCACTGCCTGTGGGGGTGCATAGTAGAGCAGCAATGAACATGGCTGAGCTAGAACAGAGTATCCAGTCCTTTGAGCGTGTCAAGGAATGGTCATCAGTTAGATTCTAAAAGCTTTATGAGGGTTCTCCACACTGATTTCCCCATAGGTGTCTGCAGTCCACCAACAGTGAATAAGGGTTCTCATTTCCAGGAGTCCCCTATAGCATTTGTTGTAGGTTGTTTTGTTGATCTTTGCCATTCTGACTGGGGTAAGATGAAATCTCAAAGCTGTTTCTATTTGAATTTTCTTAATTGATAGAGATGGTGAACATCTTTTGAGATATTTCTTAGCCAAATTTCTCTTCTTTAGAGAACTCTCTGATCATGTCTTGGACCCATTTTTTTAAATGGGTCATTTGGTGGGGTTCTTCTTTTTTTAACTCTTTGATTTTTGAATATTAATCCTCTGTTAGCTATATAGCTGGCAAAGATTTTCTCCCACTATTTGGGCTTCCTCTTCACCAAGTTAATATTTTTCTTTAGCTGTGAAGAAGTTTTTAATTTTATAAAGTCAAACTTGTCGATTTTTTTTAGCTAAATTCTTGGGAAAATGGAGTTCTATTCAGAAAACTGTTTCCTATACCTCTATCATGTATGCACTACCTATGTTTTCTTCTAACACTTTCAATGTTTCAGATTTCACACCTAGGCTTTTGATCCATTTGAAATTAATTTTTGTGCCTGACAAATATGAGTCTAATTTTGTTCCTCCATGTGTGGATATCCAGTTTTTCCAGCACTATTTGTTGAAGATGCTTTCTTTTCTCCAGTATAAGTTTCTGGCATCTTTGTCTGATATTAAATGGCCAAACCTCTAGTAAATGCAGAAACTCATGGAGAATAAGCAACTTGTTACTGATTAATAAATAACTCAAAGAAGAAATCTGAAAAGGAATAAAAACTTTCCTGGAACTAAATGAAAATATGATAAAACCTCTGAGACAAAATAAAAGCTGTCCTAAGACACATGGAATCAGATCAAAGACCCAGACATAAATCCACACTTATAAACACTTGATTTTTGAAAAAGAAATCAAAACTAAACAATGGAGAGAAGAAAGCATCTTCAACAAACCGTGCTGGCATAGCTGGTTGTCAGCATGAAGAAGAATGCAAATAAATCCATATCTATCATCCTGCAGAAAACTCAAGTTCAAGTGGACCAAAGACTTCAATGTAAATCCAGTTACCCTAAACATAATAGAAAAGAACGTGGCTAGCTCTTGGGAACTTATCCCTCATGATGCATTGCCATGGCCAGCCTGAATACAGGGGGAGGTGCATGATCTTATGGCTTGATATACCATGCTTTGCTGATGCCCGTGGGAAGCTGACCTTTTCTGAGCAAATACAGGAAAGTGTGGATTGATGCAGGTCGGGGGAGAGGTTGGAGGAGGAACTGGTAGGAATTGAGGGAGGGAAGGCTGCAGTTGGGACGTAAAATAAACTAATTAAAAAATTCAAAAAAGAAACCTGTCCTACAAGAAAAATATATACCTCTAAATGCCTATCTTTAAAAAAAAAACCATAAAGAGGACAAATAAATGACTTAATGATATGACTCAAATATTTGGAAAAACAAGAATCAACCAAATCCAAATCTGGTCAACAGCAAGAAATAATAAAAATCAGAGCAGAAATCAATGAAATAAAAACAAAGAAAATAACACAAATAATAAATCCAAGAGCCAGTTCTTTGAGAAAATACATAATAAAGTCGACAGAACTTTGGCCCAAATAACCAAAAGAAAGAAAAAAAGGACCCAAATTAAGAGTCAAAATGAACAGGGAAACTTTACAACAGACAACAAAGAAATTTAGAATGTTATACGGGAATAGTTTTAAAAACCTGTACTTCTTTAGATTGGAAACCCTAAAAGAATTAGATAAGTTTCTAAATTCCACCAAAATTAAACCAAGAGGAAGCCAACAACCTAAATAGACCTGTAACAAATGAGGAGACTGAAAGAGTATAAAAAGCCTTCCAACTAAGAACTACCCCGGGCCAAAAGGAGTCAGAGCAAAGTTCTACTTAATTTTCAAAGAATATCTACAGCCAGTTCTCCTTAAACTATTTAAAAATACTAGAAACAGAAGGAGGACTCTCAAATTCTTTCTATGAAGACAGGATCACTCCAAAACCAAAACCAGGTAAAGACACACACACAAAAGAAAGAAGGAAGGAAGGAAGGAAAGGAAGGAAGGAAGGAAGGAAGGAAGGAAGGAAGGAAGGAAGGAAGGAAGGAAGGAAGGAAGGGAAAGAAAGAAAGAAAGAAAGAAAGAAAGAAAGAAAGAAAGAAAGAAAGAAAGAAAGAAAGAAAGGTACAAAACAACATCCTTGAGCATGGATTTTAAAATACATGATGGTTCAACATACATAAGGCAATAAATGTAATACACCACACAAATGGACTTAAAGACAAAAAAAACCACATGATCATTTCAGTAGATACAGCAAAAAACCTTCCACAAAATCCATCATGCCTTCCTAATAAAAACCCTAAAGAACAGAGGGCTAGAGGGGACACACATCAATATAATAAAAGTTATAAATGAGAAACACATAGCCAACACCATCCAAAGGAGGAAAACTTGAAGCAATCCCCCTGAAGTCAGGAACAAGACAAGGGTGCTCAGTATGCCCTCTCCTTTCCAATATTATACTGGAAGCACTAGCTAGAGCAATAAAGCAAGAGAAAGAAATTAAAGAAGTGGGATTTTTATTTAAAAGAAAGTTGAAGGAGAGGAAGTGATGTGTTGGCAGTATGAAAGGACCTGGGAAACTAAATCGTGTTTTCTAAAGTTTCAGGCATTTAGTGATCAGAGAGGAATGACGTGTCCTAGAGTCATAGCCAAAGTGTGTTTGTTAAGACTTTACCATGGAGTTGAGAATTCTTTCACAGTTCAGTGAGAATAACTCAAAGCAGTACACTTTTTCCCATGAGCTATTTGACTTTTAATACCACATCTTGCTAACCTCATGAATTATGAGCAGGAGAGGTTGGGTAGGCACTTAGTATACTGAGCCTGCTATCTTCTATTCTAACCACTGAGATTGCCTGATGACTCTGGAAATTCACTGAATTATTTACTAAACAATAATCTGTTGCTCATTTTTGGACCCAAAGCCCAGAGGACCAATAAACAATCCTCCAGTTCATTCAATAAACACAGTGACCCTCACCTACCTAGTTCAATTCAAAGCCCCAAGCTGTCCAAGTACAACCACAGGCCATTGCTGTCCTGGGCAGCGGAGGAAGATGGCACAGCCTCATCTGTGATCTGTAAACCTCATCCATCAGCATCTCTCTGAATTGCCTGGTTCCTCCGACTTTCCCTGAAAAGAGCCTTCTTTGTGGTCATCCACCAGGCCTCTTGAGGCCCGCATCTGGATGGTACCAGCAGAGACAGACATACCCAGGGCTTTCTTTCGGCCACATCGGGAAAGGGCATGTGGGGAGAATGTGTGTGTGCAAGTTCATTGCTTTCTCTTCTGCCCCAGGTTCCAGCATCTGCCATGATTACATCCAAAAGCATCTCTAGCTTTGTATTTCTGTACCTAAGAGAGTGGAAGTTCCCAGTTCTCAGTCCAGTGGTCAAAGCGTAGAGACCACACCGATTTGCTAGGAGTTTTGCGGGCTCTATTATCTGGAGTTTTCAGAGAAGGAAATAAGTTCCATGAGGTTAGCAGGTGTGATAACATCTTTTGCTTGATAGGGACCTTGGGAGAGGGTTGAAAGGGAGGGGAGAGGCAGGGAGAGGAGCAGAGAAAAATGTAGAGCTCAATAAAAATCAATAAAAAAGAAAAGAAAAATGGGCTAAAATGTTGCTAATAGTTAAGCCTGCATTAATGATTAGGATATGGTTTTGGTTTTGTTTCCCTTCTATTTTTAATCTACATATTTTGAAGAATGGAAATTTACAAAGAAATAGTTGCTTAAATGTTATTATATTAAATGAACTAAATAAAATAAATAACATATTCTTTATATTTTCAGGCAGTATTTTAAGCCTGTACTTCACATTCCACATCAATTCATTATTAAAAGTAAAGATTGCAATGGTCTGTTAAAGAATTTAAAAAAAAAAAAAAAGATCTTTCTGCTTGGAAACAGCACTCGGTTGAAGGCAGTCCTGCATTCACTGAGCCCATATCTTTAACTATTCCCGCTCTGCTCTACGTCTAACTCCTGCTAAGATCTTCACTGTGACCTCCTCTGCCTTTGCTCAAATAGTTCACCAAGGATCTGGCCTCGTCCATGTTTTATGCCCAGTTCTCATGGATTCCTGAGAGGGATTTTCTGATCATGGAGCTGAGCCTTTGGTCTGGTGAAGTGACAGAGCTTCAGCATTTCTCTCTCTAGGATAAGAACAGCAAAGGCCCCATTTCTCAGGGCCAACTTCAGCCTTCGTTTCGTCCCATTACTGTGAAAAGAAACATTCAGACAAAAGTGACCTCAGGATTTGTTTGGGCTCTCAGCCTCAGAGCACAGTCTGTGATGGTGGGCAGTTGTGGTAGCAGTGACTGAAGCAGCTGGTCACATCACTTTCACAACTGGAAAGCTGAGTGGGATGAATGTAAGCTTCTGTGCAGTCCATTTCTCTCCTGACATACTTCTGGATCCCAGGCAGGGAGGGATGCCATCAAGAGTGGGCAAAACTTCCCAGCTCTATTAAAGCAATCAAGACAATTGCCCACAGACATACCCAGAGGCCCATCTCCCAGGTGATTCTATATCCTGTCAGGATGGCATTAATCATCACAACACATGACTAGCACAGAGAATATATGCATGGATTTTTGTAAGTCAGGCTTCAAAACCCTTGACATCATATCTGCACTCCACAGCTTAGTATATGCCACACAATTCTCCAATGATGTATAGGAAGCAAGTCAGTTAGGGGCCTTGGAGAAATAAATAGTCTGTATTGGTAGGTTCTCAGTCTTCCTAATGCTGTGACCCCTTAGTACAATTCTTAATGCTGTGGTGACCCCCAACTATAAAATTATTTTTGAAGCTATTTCATAACTCTAATTTAGCTACTGCTATGGACCATAGTGTAAGTATGTGATATGAAGGATATATGTGGCCCCCATGAAAGGGTCAGTCAACACCTAGAGGGGTCGCAGGTTGAGAACCATTGGTCTATGGAACTACCAGAGTCTCTGCATGGGAGAAAATGTGGCAGAAAGGTCTCTGCATTGACATCAAGTTGGCAAAGGGCCAAGATTCTTTTCCCCTCTCCAGTGTCTCCAATATTGTATTAGCATGTCCACCTTAACCTCAGCTCTCTGATATATAAATAGCGAAAGACCACTTGACCCGCCTACATGCTGGGAAGTATGATGTCCTAAATATCCCCCTCAGCAACCTCCATGTCTGTTTATGCCAACAGCTTCTTACTGGGAAGGTCCTATAAACCCTTACCTGATGTTCCTCTCCAGTCATTGAACATGTTGGCAGGGAGTACATAACTCTCAAGAGCACTGAGCAGCAGACAAACAGGCACCTGGTAAAAGAGTATCCAGGCTCCCCTCTCAAGTTATACAACTGTGAAGCATCTTTTATTCCATTCCTGGAGCCCCCATGGGACTGATTCCTAGTCACCCCCAGTGTTACCCTGCTTTGCTACACATAGCTTCTTGGCTTCCCATTCTTCTTTGCTTCTCTTCTCCACTTCCTGGCTGGTACTTGCTGGAATAATCTCTCAGATTTGTTACTTTCTCAGATCCTTCTCTCGTTGCAGTTTTGTGGGATCCTGAACCAAGACCCTCCTCTATGGTTTAATATTTATTGAAACTATTCAAGTGTAGATTTATTATTGTCACCATACATTGCAAATATCGAGTTTTTGTCATTGATGCAGAGCTACCAAAAAGTCAAATAAATTTCACCCTGTTCACTTGCATTGCTTGTTATTAGATTCAACAGCTAAAATTTTTCTCTGCCAAATACCTCTCTGTGTTTTTAAACCTTTCCTCTTATCAAATTAATTTTCTTATTGACTATGGATAGACCAGTACAATCCCAAGGACCACACTTGGGGAGGACTCATATCAACCAAACAACCAGCCAAACAAACAAAAAAACCAATGATCAAAACACTCACGAGCATCCATTCGGTCACAACTTTACAGAACTTCCCAGGAAGTAGGCTGTGGAGGGGTCGGGTGGCACTCCCTCTTTGTCATCCATTTACAATTTCCAATGGAAAAATGTGTGGGTTGTCACCATGATGCCTGTACAATTTCAGATAAATTAAAGGCTTGCCTCAGTAATTACTGGGTGGGTATATACACAAACATGTACCCATGTGTATGGGCCCCACATACAGTAGTATAAATTAAGACCAAAAGTTAAAAGTCAGATGCTTCTCTGAGATGTAGAAATGGTTTACTGTATAGGATTAGAAGAATGGGAACATTTCTAGGATCAGAAGGTAGGATTTTTTCTGGAACAAATTCATAGGACTTGAAACTCTTTTATTGAACCCCACCAGAGAAACAAAGCTTAGACACAGATAATTTTGTTAGATCTCCTTGTAGAAATCTGGAAAGACAACATACAAAGACCCATGCCCTTGCATGTAATGGCAAAAATAACATCATCCTTAGCCATTTTAGTGGCAGGGTTCTGGCGAGGGCCTGGATTGAGCCCCAGCTGCAATAGCAAAGCTGGGTACAAATTTTATGACTTTGTTAATTTTCTATCTGTTCTGGGAGTAATAAACGTACCCTCATAGATATTCATGATTTCCCTCCAAAATAAAAAATTGAAAAAAAAAAAAAAAGCTTTTAAATGGCACAGAAAAGCCTTTCATTCTTGAGGCATGTAATTCATGGATGATTTTCAAAATGTCATGTTTGAATTGGGAAAGTAACATTTCTTGAATTAATCAGCCAATTGCTTCAAGAATATGACTCAAAGGATATAAAAATTTCAAGCCTGACTTTTTAAAGGCATTTTTTTTCCCTGTGCAGTGAGTTTATTTTTCACAAAGGTCATGGTTAAATCCTGAGTTTATTTGCCATGGACAAGAACCATCTAGATGAAGTGTGCCTTTCATACCTTAGTAAGAGGGAATCAGCAACTCCCAGTAGGCACCACTTCAATTTTTATACTGCCAGACAGGCACTTTCAGACTGTGTAGAATATTCTCCTCTAGAGCCCTCCTGTACCTGGATTTTCTAATGTTTAAGGATTTTGTTGTTGTTGTTGTTTCAGTTTAAAAAATCTTTTTCACTCTTTAAATCTTTTTCATACAATGTATTTTAATTATATTTAACACCCCCCATTCCTCCAAGATCCTCCCTCACCTCCGCTACCCCTAACCAATTTTGTGTCTTCTTTTTTTTTTAAATGACTAGTCAACTCCAATTTGTGCTGCCCCTATGCAACCAGATGTGGAACAACACACTGGAGCAGGGTCAGCCTTAGTCTTCAAGCTATAAAGGTATTAAGAATTACAGGTCAATGATCACCCATGTTTGCCACACTTGTTGTTAGACCAGTCAGGTTTTTGAGAGACACAGATTGTGTTCTGCATAGATGGTAATCTTCAAACACTTCAAAGAACTGTAGGATATGGCATTTAAATAACTCAGGATTCTGTTGATGTGAGACATGGTCACTCCGGGCAGCACCAATCTATTCCTGAGAGAATGTTGGGCACAGAAGACACTGCACTTGGAGCTTGTTTCTTCTTGGGAAAACTGGTCTTTGGGCAAAGAACTGCCCCTGCCTCGAGTACTGACAAAACGTATGGTGTTCAAACTGGACAAGCAGGATGTAAGCAAAAATGACTGCCAAACGTAGCCAAGACTGGGTAAATCAGTTTTTCAAATTTTCCTGCCTCTGAAAATGGTCTGTCAGATACTCTAGGCCTTAGCCAACGTTGGTTGCCCCAACATTGCAAATGAGACTTTGGGTGATTGCCCAGGCAGCTGGTTGTCTCTGACATTTCCTTCACCTTTTAGGTTGCTTGATTGCACTTCCTGTTTATTTGGGTAATATTATTTCCATTCTCGTGTCTATGATGGTGTTGAAGACTAGACAGTCATTGCTACTTTCTTCTCATGATTTTGCCAAACCATTTTTAAATTAAGATTTAGACTCCTTAGGATAGGATAACTATTGAAACATTT
This sequence comes from Chionomys nivalis, assembly GCF_950005125.1. Classification (NCBI taxonomy): domain Eukaryota; kingdom Metazoa; phylum Chordata; class Mammalia; order Rodentia; family Cricetidae; genus Chionomys; species Chionomys nivalis. The sequence goes on along the minus strand of NC_080094.1, from coordinate 36,087,900 downwards.
AGCATATGTTTCTTGCTTGATGTTGTTCATGCTGGTTGTAATTCTTTTATGTATGTTCTTGCCTCTCCTTTTTCTTGGACAATACTTGATATTGTTCTTATTGTATATAGCTTTGTATTAGATTTAGAACCCTCTTATTTAGAAAAAAGAAGGAGGCATTGTGGGAATTCCTTCAGCCAATAGCTTTTTAGACACCAGCCCATTTGGCCATGAACTGAGCTACTATAAGTATAGGTAAATAGCATGCAAGGCCTGTTTTAATGCTGGATTCAGTTTCCAGTACACACAGAGGACTGTGGATCGCTACCCTTATTGTGAGTTTATCCCAAAATAAATAAACCTTTGTTATACTCCATTCCGGGCTATTGTGGAACTTATATAGAAAACCAAGGCTCATCTATACTGGAGCCCTCCTTTATTAACCCAGTCTTCTCATTCTTCTTGACTAAACCTATGAGTAACTATGAGACTGGCTAAAGCCTCAGTTTCTAGGAAGAGCAAGAAGGCAACCTTTATAGTTTCTATTTCGACTCTAATTTCCAAGTGCCTCTAAAGTCTGAGTCCTCTGATGGCCTTTGCAGGGTGGGTGACTGCAGCCTGGATCAGGAGTTGGGAGGCTTCTGTAAGTTGTAGAATAGGAGAAGCATGCTTAATGATTAAGTCTACGATTTCCAGGATTCTCCTCTTTTCCCAGATTGCTGCATGTGAATGTAGACCATGGAAGAGTTATTCAGAGTCTGTATATATCAAGTCTTTTGTCCTTTTCCATAGTTAGAATTACAAGCTCTACCTTTAAGGCAACAGTGTCTGAGATAAGAGTAAGTTTTCACCGGGCAGTGATGGCGCACGCCTTTAATCCCAGCACTCGGGAGGCAGAGACAGGCGGATCTCTGTGAGTTCGAGGCCAGCCTGGTCTACAAGAGCTAGTTCCAGGACAGGAACCAAAAAGCTACGGAGAAACCCTGTCTCGAAAAAAAAAAAAAAAAGGAGTAAGTTTTCTATAGTTTGAGTTGCTGTTGTTATAGCATATTCTGATCTCTTTATTGCACTTAGGATAAAACATTTGCCAACTAAAAACCACATATGTTTGGGGTGTGGGGGAGAAGAGTTTGTTAAGTCTAGGCAGAGTGTCCAAGAACATTCTAAAGCATCTGAAAAAAAGGTGTATGATAGGCTTGAAAGTTCATGCTTAGGGTCAGTAGATTTGTGAATGGAGATGTTTGACTTTCCTAGGATTTGGTACTGAGTAAGGCAGCAGCTTACAAGGTGCTGATAAGCATTATTGTTTAGTGCATATATGACTTGGTGTGGTGAGATGATCTATGTGTTGTCCACAGGTTTTTTTACTTGCCTCTTGAGTCAATAGGACGGGTCCAGCCTCCGGCATTTGTACCCAATTGTTTGAAGAGGAAAAACACTGTCTTCAGATCAAGAATTTCTAATGCTATTCCCTCCCTCTCTGTTATAAATAGAGAGAATTATTTTGTAGATAGGACGATTAAGGTTAACACCTCAAGGATGATCTGATTAAGGGTTTGAAACATAGTAAAAAAAAAAAAAAATGAGCGGCCAGTCAGGAAGCTCTCTGTAGGGTCCTAGGCTCCTAATTTGGAGATCCAGACTTGATTTTTAAACAATCTAATAAATTAATTCCTCGAAAATATCATATAGTATATTTTAATCATATTCACTCTCCCCCAAGTCTTCCCATTCCAACCATCTTCACCCTCACCTCCCTATCCATCTTACACTGAGTTTTCTTCTCTTGCTATCAAGTCTGGTTTATATTGCCCAACTACTCTTTAAGGGTATACCCTGTCCTGGTGTATGATCTACCCATCAGAGGTTACATTATTATAGAAAGCTTTCTTGCAGTCGCTATCAAATGCCAGATAGTGGTGGAATTTTGTGCCTACTTCTCCCCTTGTCTGGACAGGTTATAGACCCTGAAGGGAGAACATTTTTTAGACTCCATCATACCCCAATGGTTAAAACTGAAAAAAAAAATCAAATGACAACAAATATGGATGAAAAGTGGGGAGGGGGAATCCTATCCACTGCTGGTGGGGATTTCAACTGGTGTAGCCACTTGCAGGTCCCTCGAAAAGGTAACACTAGGACTAGCACATAACCCGGTTTCCCATGTCTGGGGCATTCTAAGTCATCACTCCCCAAATCACTTGTGTATCTCTGCTTATGACTGTACTATTCCCAGTAGCCAGGAAATGGGACCTAGACCTCAACTCACAGATGAACGGTCAACGAGAAGTGACGCATATACACAATGGAATTTTATGTAGCCTCAAGAAAAAAAATGACATCATTTCATTTGCATAAAGCCTGAAGTAACTGGAAATAATTCAGTTAGCCTAAGTAACTCTAGGGAGTTCCAGGGCCCCAGCTTGTAGTTCAGCGCAAGGAAAGTGCTTGCCTCTCTGCTGGAGCACAGACACTCGGTGTGCTTTCTCCACCGGTCCAAGCCCAGCACCCACCCAAGCCTGGCACACACTGCCAGCTCTCAAAGAAACCTTTGTGGAACCAATGAATAAGCCTCTACATTCCACTGCCTTCCACATAGCTACGTGACTATTTTCACGTGTCCATAAATGTTTTCTGAAAATATTGAGTTCCTACCTTCACGTTCTGCATGTTTTCTTGCTGACTGTCTTGAGTGTGTGCGGAGGGTGTTCGGGCGGCAGAAGACGCAGATTCTTTGGCTAGCTTGTTTGAATGGGCTCTGTAGTTAGCCACACGTCCACCGTGGGACACATTGGCTGTGTAGTTCTGAGAAAGGTGCTCCTTGGCCTCCACCCGCTGGTATAGAGCAGGGTTGGTAAGTGTGCTCATATGATCATCCTACACGGTGTAAACCGAAATGGGCAGCACTTAAAATACTGACGGGTATAGAGCATGGAATTCGATATTAGAAGTCAATACCTTTTGCAATGCTGTTCTTTCCCGATGCAAAGCACTATTCTCCCTGAACTGAGCAGGAAGCTACAACCTAGTGCAGTTTCTGAGTGGGCAGTTCTTTTTAATGAAACAATTAATGTAATTGCTCAGGGCAAGTCAGCTCATTGTCACTGAGCCATTCTAAGTCAACGTTCCTCAAAAGCACTTGTATATCTCTGCTTAAGACTACACTGTTCCCAATAGCCAGGAAATGGCTATTAGAGTCCATCTATCTCTTGGGTGTCTGGATGTGGCTTAAAGAGTTTCAGGTTACCCTACAAGAAATGACACCCTGCCCATTTTCTTGGCTGATGGCCCAGGGCAGACGCTGTTCTCTCTCCAAATGATCCACCTGCCAGCTCGCCTGCTTCGCAGCATTCCTACAGCTGACCACGCTGCGGAGATCAATTCCCTTTGATGCCCAAGGCCAGACGAGGTCCAGATGAGTCTCAGAGCCATTTTGCTCTATCTCTAAACAACTTGAGATGAATTCAAAGGGGAAGAGGTGTTCCATTTTCTCAGGCTTCCTTTTCCTGATGAAACAGAAAGGAAAACTCAGGATCCCCAGAAGGCACCCAATGAGACAGTGTCCATCTTTAAGGAGACAGAAACACAGGACAGGGAAGACTGCGAAGTTAACATTACGGCCCAAAGGGTGGGGGCAGGGACACATTATCTAATCAGATAGTCTGCCCAGGAAGTCCCTGAGATCAAAGCACGAGGCTTTTTATTTAGCACCGCGTCAACTTAAAAACAGCCCTGGCAAAGCCACAGATCTGGACAGACTCACACCTCTCCCTGCCCCATCCCTACCCCGCCTCCCTGACCTGGACCTCTGCATCTGAACCTTCTTAACATTTCATTTGGAATAAAATCCTGGGATGAAAGAATCCTGAGATTCATGGAGAAATCTCAACGCTGGGCAGGACAAGGCAGAAAATGCCACACTCCTCCCTGGCTTCCAGACCCCAGAGCACGTAGGTGGGCACTCTGGAGGAGGCGGCATCCTCTGCATGTCTCTAAGCTGATTCTCTGGAGAGCAAAAGGAGGGTGTGTGTGTGTGTGTGTGTGTGTGTATGTGTGTGTGTGTTATTCAGGCACTTGCCACAAATATTTCCTCCCCAACTTTCCAGGCATTGTTTCGGGACAACTGGAAGGAAAAGCAGACCTCCAGGGGATGCATCCGGATCTCCCCATGGGTCAGGACTACAATCCCCAGAAACTCCTTGTTAAAAATGATGCTACGATGACCAGGGTCAGCACAGGATGTTCATGTCAAGCAGGAGATACACACTGAAGAAATATGTCAAAGAAAAGACAGGGCCTGAGGACCTATCCAAATGGAAGAGGTCACTTCTAAGAATGGACAGGGCTATAGGGAACAGGCAGGAAAGAGCTCTGTCCCTAAGTGATGGTGGGAAGGAAGAGCAGGGTCCAGAGGGGAGGGAACATGAAACCTTAACAGAGTTCCTATCTCTCGTAGGCACTGTTACCAAGACATCAGCCACTTTGTTCCGGTATATCCAAAGAGACTATCAGCTGAACTGCGTGCTGTGCCATGTTCTTAAACTTCAAAAATGGGAAACCGAGTAAACCACATTCATACAGTCCCTGGCTTCAGCTGATTGTGTTACAGAAACAGAAAATGAACTAATTCTCTAAGACTGACGTCAAGTCAGGAGGCAGAAATGGCATCACCACCACCACAGAAAACACTGATGAAATCTATTATTAGATATTTGGAAGTTTAAAGGCAGAAGTACACCTTGCAACAACGGAGCTTTAGGCTTTCATCTTTCAGACGGGAAAATCAAAGCACAATGAGGCATTCACAGACGCTCTTGATCCAGCTGAAGAAAAATATTACAAGGATTCCTTGCTCAGATGATCACATTTTCATAGCACTCTGTCAGAAAATGCTGTTTATCTTCTGCCCCTTCTCTTAGTCATCAGCAGTTTCTTTGTAGACACTCCAAAGGAATGTACCAGAACATTTCTGTTTATTTTATACACAATACTCCTGCAGGTCACAGCGCTCCTAGACACAAGGGAACAGGAACAGAGAGCCACTCAACATAAATGACCACCAGGGGGTGCTCAGAGGACAAACTGACACATGGGGGTGGCCCTGGCGAGTGGCCCCTCTCATGGGAAACGTGTGATAGCAACGACGGAGACTGTCATCTTTTGTTCTTTGGCGAGAGGTTCGAGGTTCACTCAGGTCCCTTCTGCAAAGCAAAGCTGCACATCTGTGCTGAGCAGGAAATGCTTCCGCATGTGCTGACCTTATAGGATACACTTTCCCCGGGGCCTTGTTTACTCAGTATTCTACATGTCTCCATAAAGAAACTGGAGGACCAGGCTACTGTGATGCCCAAACAAAGTAGAGAAGAGAGTTATAGCTTGGTACCAAAAGATACTGGGAATTTCCATTACAGGAAAGAGAATTTATGTAGAAATTCCTACCGCCTTTGCTACCTGCCCACTTGGGTGTGGCCTCTTATACTATTTATGCCCATGTAAAGCATGCATCCAGCCTCTTTTCTGGCTCTGGGATTCAGTTGATATTCCCCGATCCATCACAGGATTGTGATCTGTGAGTCTATCCCTAAATAAATAACCCTCTATCATACTCAATTCCAAGCTAGTGTGGGATTTCTTTTAGGCGTCCTTCTTCAGAGAATAAAGGGAATTATGGTTGCCACCTTGTACCCAGCCTCATCTGTAAAGTTACCTGGTTGTATCTGTGGTTCAACAAATCCCACACTTCAGCAGAAAGCAAGACTCAAAGCAAGGTTAGTTCTTTTATCAGTATATAGCCTCAAAATTGTTAAGTAAGGACCATGTCTATCTCTTCACAATTCCCATTTGGTGAATGAAGTTTGCCAATTTGAATTTGATTTTTCTTATACTTCCCATTAACTATTCTAAGAGAAACTTATTGGAAGAAACTCCTGTAAGGAAAGTATTTAACATCCATCTTGACAGAAAACCATGTTGATTAAATACAACAGTTAAAATTGGAGGCTTCTTTGGGGAGGAGAGATGGCTCAAGCTTGGGGACCTGAGTTCAGATCCCCAGCATGCACATGGTGCCCACACTTCTGTAACCCAGATGTTTCTGCAGGATAAACAGGCAGGTCCCTGAGGTCACTGGCTAGGCAGCCTAGCTGAAATGGAAAGTTCCAGGTTCAGTTAAAGATGGTGTATCAAAAAAATAAGAGAATAAGATGAAGCATCATAGAGGAAGAGGCCTAAATCCGCTGTCTCGGTTACAGCTTCTATTGCTGTAATGAAACACCTTGACCAAAAAGCAAGTGGAGAGAGAAGGGTTTGTTTGACTTACACTTCCACATTGCTGTTCATTATCAGAGGAATTCAGGACAAGCACTTCAACAGGGCAGTGATGTGGGAGTCCCCTCTGTATGCTGTGATTACCATTAATAAATAAAGAAACTGCTTTGGACCTATAGCAGGGCAGAACTTAGCTAGACAGGAAAAACTAAACTGAATGCTGGGAGAAAGAAAGGCAGAGTTAGAGAGAAGTCATGGAGGTACAGCCAGAGACAAATAGTGGGAACTTTACCTGGTAAGCCACTGCCATGTGGCGATACACAGATTAATGGAAATGGGTTAAATTAAGATGTAAGAGTTATCCAATAAGAAGTTAGAGCTAATGGACCAAGCAATGTTTTAAATAATATAGTTTCTGTGTGATTATTTTGGAGCTGAGCAATCAGAAACTAACTAGCAGCCTCCTTACAACAGGGCAGGACCCTAGAGGCAGGAGCTGATGCAGAAGCCATGGAGGGGTGCTACTTACTAGCTTGCTTCCCTAGCTTTCACAATCTGCTTTCTTATAGAAACCAGGACCAACAACCCAGGGATGGCACCACCCACAATGGGCTGGGCCCTCTCCCACTGGTCACTAATTGAGAAAATGCCTTACAGCTGGATCTCATGGAAGCATTTCCTCATCTGAGGCTCCTTCCTCTTAGATGACTCTAGCTTGTGTCAAGTTGACACACAAAAACAGCCAGTACACACACATATGCTAATACGTCACACACACACATACACACACACATTGGAAGCTTCCCTCTGGATATAGAACTATTTTATCAAATTCTGCCTAAAAAGGCATACCTACAAAGAGATGGCCCTGGTTTATTACATTATATTCATGTTCTCCGCCTACTTAACTTTTGGAAACCATTGATCTATTGTCTTCACCATAGTTTTTTTAAATGTAATCTAACAAGAATTATATACTGTCATACTTTTTATTGATATGTAATACTCTATTGTATTGATAGACTGGAGGGGTTTTTAATGCATTAACTCACTAAATGACAATTAAATTGTCAATTATAAGCAACTGCGCTATAAGCATTTATATACAAACGTATGTGCACATAGGATTTTATTTCTCTAATTATCTAGGAGTAGGATAGCTGGGCTTTTGATAGAATAGGTATATTCTCTACCACCAAGCCACATTTCAGACTTTGTGCTTAACATTTAAAAAAAAAATAACTGAATGGGTTTTTAGGATACTGTTTTGCTTTTTGAGGAATTACTTCATTCCACAACCAAAATGCCCCTTGACCAAAGAATAGATAAGGAAAATGTGGTACGTTTACACAATGGAGTACTACACAGCAGAAAAATTAATGACATTTTAAAATTTGCAGGCAAATGGATGGATCTATAAGACATCATATTGAGTGAGGTAACCCATACCCAGAAAGACAAATGTACTCACTCATAAGTGGCTTTTAGACATAAAGCAAAAGAAAACCAGCCTACAATTTACAATCCTAGAAAATCTAGACAACAAAGAGGACCCTAAGAGAGACATACATGGATCTAAACTACATGGGAAGTAGAAAAAGACAAGATCTTCTAAGTAAATTGGGAGTATGGGGACCATGGGAGAGGGCAGAAAGAGAGGGGAGAGGAAGAGAGGGGAGTGGAGAAAATATATGGTTCAATAAAAATAATTACAAAAAACAAAAAAGAAACTGCCTCAGCCCATCTTGGCTATAGAGTTTGTGTGCATTCAATTGTCCATCTATCATTTTTAAATCCTCGTCTGCATATTTTATTCCTCAAGTGGAAAAAGTTTGTCCTCTCTTTTATTAAATTCCATTTAAATAGTTATTGTTGTATGCATGTGTGTGGGTATGCAAGAGGGGGAGAGAGGACAACTGTGTGGGGTTGTTTTCTTGAAAAGCAAGGACGTATTGCCACTGAACCATCTCTCCAGCTCTTTAAAATTTTTTGATCTCCTGTGTATTTGTATGTGATATGCATGCACATGTCTATGTGTGATTGTGTGTGGGAAAACGTGTGGAGATTTATACTCACATGTGTGCATGGACATATGGAGGTCAGAGAGTAAGGTTGTACATCTTCCTTCCATCTTATTCACTGAGGCAGGATCTCTCGATCAAACCCAGAGCACTCAGATCTGCCTAGTCTGGTTAGTCAGGATGGCCCAGAGATCTATTCATGTCATCAGAACATAGCATTACAGGCACATAGCTTCACCCCTTGAGCATATATGTTAATTCTAGGGATTCTAACTCAGGTCCTTGGGCTGGTTCAGCAAGCACTTTAACTGATGAGCTGTCTTCCCAGGCTGCTTCTCTTTTTTTTGTTGTTGGTTTTGTTGATCTTATAATTTGCTTTGTTCTTTCTAAAGAACCAGCTCTGACTGGCTGGATTTGCTCTACTGTTTTCCTCTTTCCAATTTCATTAATTACTGTCCATATTTTGACTCATAACTTCCTTACTCCTGTGTTACGTCTCTGTGAGTGTGAGGTGTGTTGGGGGGGGGATATGTGTGTAGGTTACAGGCAGTGTGAGCCACCCACATAAGAGCTAAAACCTGGGGTCTGGTCCTCTGAGAGAGCAACACACTTTCTTAACTGCTGAGCCACCTCTCCTGTTTATTTGAATTTGTTTTTCTGTCCTTTTCCTTATAATTAATTTAAGGCTGAACCTTAAATTAAGTGGAGAACTCTCTTAGTATAGGCAATGTGTTGGTTAACTCCTTGAGTATAATGAGACTGGAAAAGGCTTCATGTTTGGGTAATGTTGGACAAATGATCATATATGATCTGATCCTTAAACTATCATCAACATGACTTTTTTTCCTGGTCCATGGCCATACTAGGGTATGTACAACCCCTGTCCATAGAGACCACTGAAACACTGATCCACTTAAGAACAAATCTGACAATGATGTGTAGCAGCACTACAGTGAAGAATGCCGATTTCAAGCTAAAGTAACCTGTAATGTTTCTGTGCTGGGCGAAATGCTATCAAAACTGCTAAAAGAGAAAGCCAGGTTCTCTCTTCCATGTTCTCCTTCCAAACTTGTTAGGGTGGCTTTTTAGTTTAATATTAATACTATTTCAAGTCTATAAAAATGAAATTACAAGTTAACTTGTTAGTTTGGATTTTATCATTGACTTTATATTGTACAATTCCAGTTTTAAATGAAACCCTGAGAGCATTTAATTTGTGACAGCATTACTGTAATCACACATTGTTGTGTTTTATTCATATGGATGTATTTCATCTTGTTAAGACTACAGAAATACTACACAAAACTGAACTATTTTACTTCATACATTCACATTCCACTGACACTCTATTTTTAGCTTAGTGATGAATAAGGAAGTCTGCAAGGAAAAAGAACTATGGATCTCCCTATCTTCCCGTCTCTGTTATGTTCAGCCTGTGTGCTGGTTGACTTGTGTGGGACATTATCCTTCACTTTTCATTCAATATCATTTTCTTCTTACATTCACAGAATGATCTGATTTGAAGATAGAAGGGAATGCTTTGAAAGGTACGAGTGTTCGGGCCTGTTTCTTGTGCTCTGGCTTGTATTGTGTGTTGCAGATAAAATGTGAGCTGAGTCTTGGTGAGTTCCCATGCATTGGAAATCCACCAGAACTTTGTGATATGGGGCAATACCAATACTACAAATGTGCTTCAAAGAACCGCAGACACATATACGCTGTATGTATGCCTTGTTTGTGTTCATGCGCCATTGACCCATCGGGCTCTACTTACACAGCACAAACCAAAAGATAAAATAATTAAGAATGCCAAGAGAGTGGGGAAGAGTATTCAACCAAACCCAGTAACCTCCTGAGCTGACCCCACGCTACCTCTTGCCCACATGCCCATGGCTCACATGCCCATGAAGTCGCAGCGTATGCATAGAAACCAAGCAGGTGATTCTGTTTTCCATTTGTTTTGTCATTCTATCCACAATGGACTCCCTGGGAAATCTGAAGAATCCACTGTGACATTTTGAGATCATTAACTACTTGACAGGGGAGTAGAGAGAGATTTAAAGCAAATGTGTCAGAAGTCACACCCGATTAAAGATCAATCTGGAGCAAAGATAAAAGTACCTTGGAAATTGCAACGTGAGTCCATAGCAAGATAGGATATGAGCCCGGATATTTGGGGAGTGGGTCAGTGATGTCAAAGAACACAGACTCCCAAACACACACCAGTAAAGATACATTTTCCCCTCCCACAGTATGTCACGATCTGTCACCACTATTTACTTTAAAGAGATGCATCTGATAGCTAAGACTTAAGCTATGATGCTCATGGTGGCATACCAAGGTCCGTGAGAAAAACAGCTTGTCATCATTCTGTCAACATGTATGTTTCAGGTAGATTGCATACAATGAAAAATTATTTCACTTTTAAAAATGCATCACTTATGTAACCTTTAGCCTAATGTACAGCTTCCTACATAATTTTTCCTAGGAACTAAGGCTTGTCAGATCGCCTATCAGTTCCACTTTCAGTCGGATTCTTCCCCCAGCATTTACTCAGGAGCAGTTACAAATAAGGCAATTATTTCAGGAGTAATGGCCTTTACTCCATGATGTGCATGGCCCATCTGCCAATCTGTAAGTTCAAAATCCCTGGCGAAAGACATCAAGTTCCAATCCATGAGTTTAAAGTTCAATGTAAACATGGAGGAAGGAGGAGGAAAAGTACACAGTGAGGATTCAAATGGGTTTTCAAGCATGAAAAAAAGGTTTGGGATGATAAATTCACAGGTCTACAGGAGAGATTCATGGGTGTGAAATAGCAGGGGGATGCTCCATTAGAACCACAGGTCCCATGTCTGCTAACAAAGGAATGTGGAGAGAATATGGAATTCAGGGTTCAACACTGGGGAGACACAGCAGGCTCTACAAGAGGGTGTGGTGGCTCAGTTGACATCCATGGAACAACGCCTTTAGAATGTGGAAGACTATGTCCCCTAGAAACTCTTGTGCTGTGGCGTGTTCTGCAGCAGCTTCTCATTTGATCTGCCACTGATATCTTGATATTCTCAAGAATCAAGCCACATCCACATCCAACTGTCTACTAAAATTCTGCTCTTTGTCTCGTCAAACCTTGGAAATTAAGTAACCCAGATTACTAGAATTGGATTTGGACCAAATCTTGGCAATGAGAAATAGAGTAAAAGATGGTATTTCTCTAGAACTTTCCTCTTTTGCTGACTACAAAGCAAGGCTTCACCTAACAGTGAACAGGTCTGCATACCACCAGAGATTAGGATCTCTTACAGTACTTCAGGTTGCAAATATAACTCTGGCCATCACTATCATTTCTTCCCACTCCAAACCCATTTAAAGTGACTGTCATTTAATCTTTGAAAACAAGTTAATAAACACCGTCCAAAAGAATGAGAAGCCATTTGCCATAAATACATTTAACACATTTTTGGAAAGTGAGAAATGAGAGAAAGAATGCTAATTATCTTGGCAGAATGCAACGAAGGGAAAGCCAGATGCTTTCAGACAAGTAGAAACACAGACACTTCTTTAAGAGGAAGCGCCAAGTTGCTTAGTTGTGTGTAAGTGATGAATATTGCAGAAGGCAAGGCAGATAAGGGCCGCCATAGAAAGGGTTTTTGTGGAAAGTCCACCCTAGGTGGTTAAAGCCAGGGAGTCTCTTTCCTCATGTTGAGAATCATGGAGTTAGTGTGTTTATGGAACAGGACCAGAGAGAAGCAGAAATAAAACAAAGGGGAGCTAAAGTCTACCATAGTAGAAAGCCACAGTGTTCCCAAAGGCCCAGCTCCAACTTCCTCCTAGAGCTTACATGCATACATGTGTGCACACACATACACATACAGTCTAGCAAGAGATCCTCTTCTAAATAGCTCAGTGAAGTCATAGATGCTAAGATGTGAGAGGTCTTCAATGAATCATTGATTGATGCATTGCTCTCCAAGTGGTGAAGTCAATAAGGTTCCTATCCATGCTCTTAGAGCACTCAGTCATAGCAAGTACCAGGTTCCGCAAAGAATCCCAAGATGAATGAATGACATCTAAGAGAAAAAGATCAGTATTAAGGCGGAACTAATGAAAACATTAGGGATGGTGACACAGATTAGTGAGAGAGTGTTGGCCTTGCACATGTGACCCTCAGTACCAAAAGATTGAAACATTAGTATTTCCAAGCAGGAAAAGGTATTGTATCCATATAAGGACAGATGGTCATAAAAAAGGAACAAAGAAAAACAGAACAGATCCAACACATGATTCTCAATTTTTTTGTTGTTGTTCAGTAGAACATTGACAAACTTGGAGAAAAATCTCAAAGGGCAGAGGAAAAAAATCACACTAAACAATATAAGGAAACTGCCATTTGTTTTCTAGACCAGCATATATAGGAGATGCTCAATCCTTCAAGCCACAAGACCTATGGGAGGTCTACAGGGAGGGACTGTTGGATCCCCCTTCCTTCACTTCTTTGTTACATGAATGTAACATGAGTAGACCATAGCATGTCCTGTCCCATGCTCCCTTTGCCAACTCTGCCTCATCATAGGCCTAAGAGCAGCGAGGCCAACTTCATGGGCTGGAACCACCAAAATGGACGGAAAATAAATCTCTTCGGTTTGAAGGCTGATTGACTTAAGTACTTTGTTATAGCAATGGAAAGTTGACCAACACAAAAAGCAAATTAGAGGAATGATTCAACATCTGTTAGGAAGTGGAAAGAGAAAACAAAGGAAGAAAAAAAAAGAAAACCCATCAAAGAAATCACGCAAGACAATTTCCCAAAACTGAGAGAATGAGTTTACAGGTTTAAAGGTTTGTGTTTTGTTTTTCCCCGAGGGCCCAAAAATATGATTATGCCAAGATGCACAACTGAGAACTCTCAGACTATCAGGAGTAAAGGAAAGATCCTGAATACATCCAGGAATTAAAACCAGACGATATAGGACAGTAGAGGGATCCAAAAGCTACCGCAAAAATTCCTGATAGCTATTGAACTATATATGGCCACAATGATGAAAGAGAATTATTTTTGAAGATTTTGTTTATTTTTATCTAATATATATGAGTGTTTTACCTGCATGTATTTATGTGTAGCACTTACGAACAGTACCTGTGGATGCTAAAAGAAGATACAAGCTCCCTTGGAACCAGAGTGACAGGTGGTTGGATGGATGAGCTGCTGTGTGTGTCCAGGGAACTGAATCTGAATTCTCTGCAAGAGCAGCAAGCACTCTTAACTGCTGAGCCATCTTGCCAGCCCAGAAAGAATTCATTGTAACTTTCACATTCAGAAGATATCACACTAAGTTTAATGCTATAGCTACCATATTGAAGTTCTTAACCATTTTGTCTTTGACTTTGTGTTTTGTAAGTCAATAAAACAATGAGTGGTGTGTGTACCAGGCAGTGCTGGCTCATGTACATTCTAGCCTTGCTACCTCTTGGCCCTTTATATGGGTTCTAAGCTATCTGCACCTCTAAGCTGTCCAGATGGAGCCAGCACACTGCTGTTCCCCTGCCCACTGTCCATGTGGGATGACCTGAATGAGAAAGTGCGATCTTTACTTGTAGGTACTGATAAAGGGTACACTTACTCCTCAAGGGAGGGATTTCAGAAATAGGGCACTTGCTTAGCATGCATGAGACCTTGAGTTTGATCGCAGAACAATGAAGTTCCATGAAATGCTGAGATGTCAGAAAAGAAAGGGAGGTTTTATCCACCTGCTTTTTGGGGAAAAAAAAAAAACAAAAAAGCCCCATATTTTCATTTGTCTAAATTATATAGCAAGCCTTGATTTCAATTTAATTACTGCTTGAGAAGTAAGGATTATTTTCTGAATATCAAATACACAACTGAGATTAACAAAAATGTTTTTCCTTTAATGTAGGAACTCTACATAAGCTCACATATGTAACATGCGGGCCTGCTTGTTGGGGTTTCTGTCCCACCCAGTCCCCCAGCCATTTAGTCCCAGAGAGAAAATCACACAGAGTCTGCATTAATTATAAACTGATTGGTCCATTAGCTCGGGCTTCTTATTAGCTCTTGTAGCTTACATTAATCCATTATTCTTATCTATGTTAGCCACATGGCTCAGTACCTTTCTCAGCTGGGTAGGTCACATCCTGCTTCTTCAGTGATCAGTGCAGGACTGCAGGGAATGGGCTTCTTCCTTCCTAAAATTCTCCTTTTCTCATCACCCTGCCTCTATTTCCTGTCTGGTCGACCCATCTATACTTCCTGCCTGGCCAATCAGCATTTATTTAAAACATGATTGACAGAATACAATTATCCCGCAGCACATGTATAAGCTGACTGCATGCAGAACTCCATCAGGATGATTCAGATTTGAGCCTGAGACCTCACACCTACAGGTCCAGGTCCCAGTGCTTCATTTCTGAACTGTGCCTTGTCTGTATGATGAGATATCACTGGATTCATATCTAGCCAAACCAAACAATTTCTAACCACAGGAAAAGACAATTTCATGTAGACAGTTTCATGGTTGAATGGGGAGGCTTAGTGGAGTTTGGGCTAGGCAAATAGAGGCACCTATACCTAAGTTCAAGTTAGAGCCATACTTTCTCTAGAAGACATATGACCCAGAGAGTGGATTCTGGGAATGGGGAGACTTTTCTTCTGTGGGGAACGTGCACAGGAAACGAGATGCTAGCTCCTCAGGGAGAGCACAGATGAGCCAGAAACTAAAGAATCAGGGCAGGGAGTACTCAGGTTGAGCCCCTTCTGATGCATGAGTCTGAGCTTTATTTTAACAGACACCAAGGTCACTGCCAGATGTGAAAGTAGCCAAGTCTAGGACTTGATTTTTGAAGAGCTGCTACTAATTTTGTGCAGGTCCACAGCCCCCCTAGAAGGTTTTCTTCCTCCATCTTCCTCGGGCTGCTAATCGCAGACCCATAGACCTCAGTGGATTTGGTGACCTGACAGCTGCCCTTACACGGGGATTTGTATCATAAATTCCCACTAAGAGGCCCCTGATCCACGTCTTCCTTACCAATTTATGCTGTCGTGTCTCTCAGACAGAAACTGGTGTGTTCACATGTGGCAGGGCTGGCGGCTCATCAGACAGGTTCTATTAACTTGGTCGCCAGGTGGTAACCATATTACTTCATGCTTCTTGGTAACTTCTGTGCAACACAATTACCTTTGACAGTTCTTGAGTGGGACAGCAATTTTCAGCAAATGTTTTCAGTAACCAAAGGCCAGAAGGAGAGGAAACGGGAGTGCTTCGGTTAAGCTTTGAGCATAGCTCTGACAGGTCTTCAGCACCTCTGCTGTGTTATAAATAGGAATTCCATGGAAATTCAGTACACATGGAATTTGCAGAAGGGCGTTCAGCAAGGCCACTGGTTTCCATTGTACTCATGAAAGAATGTGTCCTGACACAGGATAACAAGGCCTACCGTGACGAAGTTCTTTCCAGCCCACCGAATAGCATAGGCTGCAGGAATTTTCTTTCAGTGAGTTTTCATACTAAGGATGTTTTTTTTTTGTTTTTTTTTTTTTGTTTTTTTTTTTTTTAAGGATGTTTTTTTATGTCTGTCTTCACATGAATTCTTTAGTGCAAAGAGTGTGAAGTGTGACATTCACTTCTGTGATTGTTTTGGTTCTACAGCCGGATTCCCCAGAGTTATCCCAGGAGAATACATCTCACCATCCACATGTTGGTTTCCAGTCTCAGAAAAAAAAAAAAAAAAAAAAAGAGGCATAATTATTACAGGTAGGCTGTTCAAAATCTAATTTTAGAGAATGAGAATCTGAAAGCCAATTGCTTTCCATACTACAGCACTATGATGGCATGCATGTGCATATACACAGTCACAAGCACACATACATGAAGTCATGTTTTAAAAGAAATCCTAAAGCAAAGGGCTCTGCTCACACAATATTGGAATAAACTGAGCTATTGAGTCACCAATGTCACAGATACAGAGGGAATGACCATACACAGTCTGTAGTATACAGCACTCATGGGGTTGAATACAAGGCCACAAAGCCATAGCTATACCCGTAGAACATGCTATGACTCACATCCCTTGGCCTGATACCCAGCAGCGCTTCCCTTTGACACACCCAAGAGGAGCCGGGCCGATGCTCTCATTTCATTAGCAGGGCTTTACGGGCCAGCAGGCTTTTGATCTCGGCTGACTAGACACACGATATCATCAGCTCTAAATCAAGCCACATTTTTACTTTTTCTTCCAAACGAGTCTCCGTGGTGAGGACAAGAGCAGCTAATCCCTAACATGTTGCAGATTGTGACATCTAGTACGTCATTTTTTACCTTCTTTATTTACTTAGCAGCCGCTTTGTCAATACCAGCTGTTGTCTTTTCTTTTAGAGGATAGAATTTTGATTGCAGACTTTGCCTCAAAGTTTTATTGTCAGGGCATTATCAAATTTGAAGTGGATTTTATTTTCTTGCTTATCTGTGATTTTTAAAAAAAAAAAATAGAGACAGCCGGGCGGTGGTGGCGCACGCCTTTAATCCCAGCACTCGGGAGGCAGAGGCAGGCGGATCTCTGTGAGTTCGAGACCAGCCTGGTCTACAGAGCTAGTTCCAGGACAGGCTCCAAAGCCACAGAGAAACCCTGTCTCGAAAAACCAAAAAAAAAAAAAAATAGAGACCATAGTACTCAGAGATGATTCAGTGATTATTTGTTGCTATTGTAATTTATTGTAATTGATATTTAGATTAGGTTCCCAGCACCAAAAATGGCTGATAATGCTAGTTCCATGGGATCTAGCGCCACCTTCTGGCCCCTGCAGGCATCTGTACACACATGGTGCACATACAGACAAGCAGACACTTACAAACAGGCATTAGAAAAATCTTATAAAGATAAAGACTAACAATCCAAAAACCCATCTACACAGGATATTGCGGAGGTTCATCTTGATTGACAACTTGATGGGTTTTAGAATCACCTAGGAGATACACCTTTGGACATGCCTACTGGTGTTTCAACAGAAACTTAACCAAGGAGGGAAAATCATCACCCACAGGGGTCCTATCCTGAATAAAAAGGAGAAAGTGAGGAGCTGGAGAGATGGCTCAGAGGTTAAGAGCATTGCCTGTTCTTCCAAAGGTCCTGAGTTTAATTCCCAGCAACTACATGGTGGCTCATAACCATCTGTAATGGGGTCTGGTGCCCTCTTCTGGCCTGCAGGCATACAGACAGAATATTGTATACATAATAAACAAATAAATATTTTTTTTAAAAAAAAAAAAGGAGAAAGTGAGATGAAGTGAGATGAGCATTCACATCTCTTTTTCCTGACTCAATGTGCAGGTACAACCTGACAGTACCAGCACCATACTTTCTGATGCCATGACTCCCTCTTCTCCACAGGTTTCAAACCATGAGCCAAATTAAACTCTTCCCTCTTTCAGTTGCTTTTGTCAAATATTATGCCATAGCATGAGAAAAATAATTGCTACAAGTATAACACAGAAAAAAATCCATGGAGATATGGTCCTTGTTCCCCCCTTCACATAAGAAGACCTCGGCTGCAGGCTTTCATGGATGTTGACCATCAGACATCTTCTTGGTTTTGAGGGTGCAAGGAAAAGCTATAGGCAGCTATCGCACACTTTTGGTCGGTTCCCAGACCCTGCTCAATACTGAAGGAAGACTGGAGTCTTATACTTGACTCCTTTAAACGTTATAGCTTTTGGTGTCTGCTTTCTTATAAAGAAACAAAATACTTCTGTGACAAAAAAAAAAATGTCAGGAACCATAAACAAGAGAAAAGAAAAAACTTAAAGATTTAAAGCTTTTTTATACGAGCTCTGTTGGTTCAGCCAATGCATTCACAAATATTTTCTCATTTAGCTCTTTATGTTAAGGAGTCAGTCTGCAAAAGGTTAATACTCTCATTAGTTAGGTGGTCAGGACACATTTCTAACCAACAAAACCTAAACAAAGGAGGAAAAAATATCTGAGAAAGTTCTAGGTTCTACCATTTCCTTTTCCTGACAGGAACTGCAGCAGCTACCTTGAGACCATGAGGGCACTATGCATGAGGACAAAAGCCAATATGATGAGAGTTTAGGGTGGAAAGGGGGAGTTACTGCACAACCCTGCCAGCACTTGTTACTTCCAAGTGGAGGAAGAAATGCCAGGCTACATCATGCAGAGTTAACTGGGTTTTTCTGTCATGTTTGATATTGTCAATTAATAGCTCCGATCACCCATAAAAATTTCTGTGACCCTGGTAAACCTTGTTCCAGGAGCTTTATCTCTTGAACCAAGACAAATACACCTCCTTGTTTAACGCAACGCCTCCTCGATTTCAATAATGGTTCTGCCCTTGTAATAATAACAACAACTGATATTCCTATGTTGGTTCGATTTTCATTATCTCATTAATCCCTACTCTGAAAATAAGAAAACAGAAGTGCTAAGAGCTCAGCAGTTGCACAGGAGGACATTACAACTGCAATTCAAATACTGTGATTATAACAACTTCTCTCATTCAGTCATTATGGAGCTGAGACTTCTCCCACAGTACATACACATCTATGCAAACCCATAGATTGGTGAATGCAAAAACAGCTCTCTAACCTCCAAGCCAGCTGTGCTGTTAACCAAGGTAGTTGCTGAAGCAGATCAGCCTGAATCAGGCAGCCCCACAGCTCGTAACTACTGTCAATAGTACTTACTTTCCATATTATCTCCACAGCAGAGAGAAAAGTCACCAACTATTCCTGGCCTTCTACAAACAAGATGTGTTCATCTTTCTTTTTGCATTATCATTCATCCCTTTCAGTGAGCAGGCCTCAAATGTAGTCTTTAAATGTATGAATCAAAGTTTTAAAAGCCAATAATTAAAGATGTGGCCTTTACCTTTCCGCAGGGCTAGCTACGCAATAATTAGTGTGAATCCTGGCCAGATAACGCTTACATTTCAGCCCTAGCCTCATACAGGGGTGGCATTCTCAAAACACTGAAAATGGGTTTTTAGAATTAAATGAGATAATGGGCGCTTTGGAAGTGAAGTTCCTGTCACATGACTTCATGCATGCTCTTAAAGATCTCTGTGGTCTCTTTCAATTCCATAACTCTATGCAGGAATCATACAGCATTCTGTGCAGGTTTACAAGGTTGCACCATCTTAGACGATCCTCAGAGAACCTTAAGGGGCTGAGATATGATCCCTAAACTTAGTGGCATTAAACAACCAGCATTCATTTCTCTTCACGAACATCCCGAGGCTGGGTAAGATAGGTCTTCTCATCTAACTTGCTCGGCGAGGCTCACAAGCCTATGATCAAATGAGGGGTCACCTGGTGCCCAGCTGTTCTGAGGTGACTATCTGCCTGCTGGTTGGATGGCTATCAGTCTTTGTAGCAAGATGATTAGCCACGCGTCTGTCACCCCCCAGCTGGCTATTTTGAGCTTGTTTACTTAGTGGTCACAAGACAGAAAAGAAAGTGGGGAGTGTGCTCGGAGGCCCAGGCTCAAAACTCACACATGTTTAACGTATCCACGCTCCAGCAGCTAAAGCAAGTCACAGGACAGACAAAGTCTATCACGTGAGGAAACAGGTTTATCTCTTGACGAGAAGAGCTACAAAGTCGCGCTCTGGGCGAAGAAAACCGTGTGGCCATTTTAGCAATAGATGGCAGTATCCAGACGATTTTCCAGAGCCACACACGTGGGCTGGCCTTTGCAAATAATCTTTGCCCCAAAACCAGACAAAGTTTATTTTTCTATCAAGGTAGACACTGCAGGTCTGCAAGGATGGTTTGTTTTGCTGTTTGTTTATATTTTTGTCTATTTCCCATGTGTGTCTTTCTTTCAGGGAGAGAAAAAAAATAGCTCAGAGCTGTCTGCCATGCATAAGAAGACAAGTTGGGGAGCAGGGCCTTGTCAGAGACCTTGAAACCTGCTGGGGGACAATCAGCAGAGACTATGATGGGCATTTGAGGCACTGGAGGGTTATCCTTCCTTCTTAGGTGGGAACCCATCAACTGCCAAGATTGTACAAAGCGCAATGGTCCATATTGTCTACCTGGTTTGGGGTGACAAAATGATTTCACCTTACCAACTAACAGCAGAGAATGCTAGGCTGGGAAAAGTGGAACTCCTGGCCCACAGATGACAATATTTGGCTCACACTTACATGTCTGAAGGTTTGACACGAGTTTTGAAAGATAGTCAAGGGGCTTGGAATGTCTGGTGTTTCCAGCCATATGCTGTCCCCTCTGGCCAGCAATAAGGAGGAACCACATGTCCCAACAGGGTGCTTCCTTAGGATGTGAGTGTTGGAGGCAGAGTACAGGAACAGGTTACTGCTCTGTTCTAAGTGCTTCTGCCCTTTATAAGAAGTCACGTGGGATCAGGACAATGAGAAACTAGGGGATACAGCTGCCAGGGATGCAAGAAGAAATGTCTCAAAAGGAACAAAACTGGCCCTCGCGTGCTTTACTGGCAGAGCCTCTGGGAACAGAGCCTTCTCTTGAGGAGATGTTGCAACACGGCTCTGCTGCCAAAGGGTCAGGGAAGGGTCCTGGCCAGCTGTGGCAAATGTTCCTTCACTGGCCCTTGCCTCAGACATAGCCCCAGCAGCAGCATTCCTGTGTGAGTGGGCAACTGAGCAAGTCCTTATCCAATAGTCCCGCCCACACAAAGGTATTAAATAAAAGTCCGGCAGGAGGCCAGTATCTGATATGCCTGGAGGCCCCCATGGGGGTGCCAGATCCTCCTCCAAAACAAGCCATAGCCAGCTCGCCCACCATTCTCCAAGACAGCAGACTCAGCAAAGCCTCAGGGAAGCACAGTCTGGCTCTTAGAAAAGGGTCCTACTGGGCCTCGTTCCCCAGATTCTTGTTTTTGACTCTAGAGACAATGCTGAGTTGAGTTCCTTGTGAAGTTTCCAGATTTAAAAGCCAAGGAGACTCCCCAAACCATACCTGGACCAGAAAACAAGCTAAAGAAATGCACACACGTTCCAACTCTGCACTTCTCCCTGCAGGCTCGGTTCTTAGATCAGGAGCAACAGGATGGGACCAAGCCCTGTGGCTCCCACTTCACTTGCAGGAAAGTTCTCCTCATCTAAAGGTGGCTCACACAGTCCTGAGATGTGAGGCTCAGCCTCGGGCCTCTGAGAACTGCACTGTGTCTCCTTGTTGCTGTTGGCAAAGCATCTGCTCTGGGTATACCAGCAGATGAGTGTGATGACTTTAGAACCCCAACCAACAGAGTTCGGTCTTACAGAATCCAGTATCTGGCTACGTCCCCAAGCCTAACCCGGAATGGTCACATATGTCCATACTCGGGAAGTTGAAAGAGTTGAACGCTGATGCTCAGTTCTCGTTACTGTGTTGATCTTAGGAGCTGGCTATAGAATGAGGCCATCTACACTCAGTATGGGTCTTCCTTCCTTAAACACACGGGACATGTATGCACATACACTCCCAGAGGTATGTCTCCCAAATAATCCTAAAATACTGTCCTGTTGACAATAAACATTAGCCCGCATACCTACCCCTCCATGGGTCCTTCCTTCCTGTCTTTATTCCGCAACTCCCATGCAGAGACTCCACCAAGAACTGTTCTCACTGGTAACGCCGTCACTTGTAGATACCAAAAGGTCTCTGTTTTTCTTGACAACTCCATCCTAAATGAAGTCCATGTTTGTTTGCTTTTTATTGTGGCTGGATTTGATTGTTTGTTTGTTTGCTTTCAGAATATTCCCTTCTCTAGTATTCAATTGGCTTTTGGGTGGCGCCATACTAAGAGGAATATCATCCTAGGCCGTGGAGAAATGTGACTTAAGAAGGCCAGGAGGACCCTAGGCTCTGGGAGTCAGATAGTCGGATGGTTTCAAGACTATGTATGGGGTGTCTGTAATAATCAAAAGTACACACACACACACCTGCCCAGACTGAATTTTCATGCCCCTGAATTTCTTCAACACACTGTGTAGGATAAAACTTCCAAGGTAAAACGGAGGAACTGCTTTAAGTAGATGGAGGTGTTTATTACGGGATGAGGAGTTGGGAGGGAAGAAACAGCAAAGTCTTTTTCTAGACCTAAAATCAGTGATTCTTCACCTCTCTCTGAGAGATCGCTCTGTAGAAGCAGTCATCTCCAGAGGAGTTTTTTGTTTTTTTTGTTTTTTTTTTTTTTTTTTTTGGAATGGTCTGAATATACTCCCAAAGATTTCCTGCTTCCACTGAGTAACATCCAACTTCTTGAAGAGAAAATATGACATTAGTCGATGATGCTGATGCCAAGTAAGAGACGGCTCCTGAGGTCACGTTCTCCAGCATGTGTTGCATCCTCCCATTCCCCAGGGTCTCTATGCCCTTCATACCTTCTGCCATCAGGCCTTTCTCCTAGCCCTTCTCTATCTGCAGACCCCATGTTTTCCCACTGCAGTGAGCTCACACAGATGTGGTGAGTGGCTGGAGCAGACCCTGTAGGCTTCAAGGTTTTTTTGTCTTTAGACAAAATGGAGGCCCTGCCCTCTAAGGTTCTTTTATATACTAAATTCCATGTAAATAAATCAGCTTCACACAAGTAAACTAGGCACCTATAGCCATTAACTGCCCTATTCCCTGTTTTACTTCTGAGAATTGAGGAAAACTTCAGTTACTTCTTCTCCTAATTTTTTTTTTCAGTAGTAGGGATCCAGCTCAAAACCCAACTTTTCTCATGGTAGGCAAGTGCTCTAGTCTAGCACAGATCTACATTCCCCAGCCACACCTACTCCCACAAAGCCACACCTCTGAATAGTGCCTCTCCCTATGAGAGTAGGGCCAAATACGTTCAGACTACCATGGCCTGTCACACACACTTTGGAAGATGAGTGATATCACTCTGGATTTCATGTTCACCAGTGTCTCTGGAAGATGGAACCTGGGTTAAGTGCATGTAGGATAAGACACCATGGGCTTGAGAGCTGAGCCTATCCCAGCTGTCCAACCATTTCCTCAAGCCCAGTGCAATTTTCCCCAACTCAGTCTTAGAGGGAAGAAATAGTTGAAGATATTGAGAAGGACCCGGGGACCGACCCCCAACACCCACACTATTACAGTTCCTTCACATCTTGATCACTTCTCTACCCTAAGCCACGAAAAGCAAGTGAGCAACAGGATTGTTTGGCCAGTACAGTGGCCCAGAGATCTTGGAGGCAGCTCAGGGCTACTGCCTTTCTGACAGAAACCTTGCTCCAAACATAAATATTAGCCTTGGCAACCTGGCTGTCTCCTTCTTCATGACTTAGTGCTTTGGGGGGTCATGTTTAAGCTAAAGTAGTGGAAGAAAGAGATGAAGCAAATAAAGATAAAATGTTCCCTGCAACAAAGTGAGGTTTAATTCTTTTTGGTCTTTAACTCATATTGCTTCTTAAAGCCCTAAAAGCCTGCTTTTCTATATGTGACTCAAATCCTAGCAGCTTTGGATTCTCATTCTGGAAACACAAAATTAAAAATGTCAGTGTCTGGATTTCGAGTAAAGACAGAAAGACACCTGACTGAACCACTAACCCCACAACCTCAAAACTGGAAGCTCTGAGGGGTAAGGCACAGAGCTGGAAGACCTTTTGGCATCATGGCCTCCTCCAAGGTGAAACTATCACACCAAGAAGCACAGACAGCCTGTGCACTACACCGCACCAAGAAGCACAGACAGCCTGTGCACTACGCCACAGCCATGGCAGCGTACATGTGTCACTCCAGGAGTGCAGTGCTCTGAGGATGGAAGAACAAAGCCTTCTCGGGACCTCAGACTTCTCTGTTGTTGCAGGCAGCAAACTTACAGGAGCAATGCAGCATTTTGAAACTGGGGGCCCTTGACCTCAACCGCCACCTGAGCTTCAGTAAAGCCAGGAAAAGCACACACTACTGTTGCCATGTCAGCCCTCTGTGACTTCTGCCATGGTTAACTAAACTTCCTTATGCTACAGAGTTTGGGGGAGGGGCATTCCAGTTAGGCGTTCCACATACCATTTAACCCAATATTTCCACTGTTCTTGTGGGATCTACCATCTAGAAACAGGGTTTCAATATGTGGACCAGACTGGTCTTGAGCTTTCCTTAGTTCTGCCTCAGTTTCTCACAGGCTGTGATTACAAACATGAGATGTCATGCCCACTCTAGGATGCCTGTACTAGGATGATGGGAATTTGTCACCAAACTCATCAACCACCTCACTTCACTCTTGTTAGCAGACCTACCCTGCAGTCTGAACCACTTAGACATGCAAGTGTGTTTACAAACGTAGGGAATGAAATGGTACACACACAAACAAGCAAAATGCAGCCATGCAAAGTTATGTCTTATAGATCTTTTTTGTATCAACTTAATATTTTTAAGTTCAAGTAGGACTATCATAGACAATGTTTTTCCCCTACTCACTCAGATGTGACTTTTTGGCTTCTGAGACCTGGAGGGAGTGGAGTGCATGCCAAGAGATTCTAGGTCTGCTCTGTAGGTGCATTACGGCTGCTCAGTCCTAATTAAAAGACTCCTTCTGTGTCCTCAGAATTTCCTGACATGGCACCAGGGCTTTATTTTTGGTTCCGAGCATCTTTGTTGTTTCCTGTTTTCTAGGCAGTTTAATGGCACCTAACACGTGAGTTAGGATAGCCTAGAGAAATTATAGCCTCACCCACCTTCTTATTCTCTAGGACAACTCTGGAGCCATGACAGATTAAGTGTATCATATGAGAGCCAGCAACCCTGGTGTGCAAAACACCCGAGCCCCACCCCCTCCTGCATGTTGGTATTTTTGACAGTCCTCAATTAGAGAAACAGCGTTAACTTCAGCCTGTCATTTGTGTGGGCTCAGCTGTTTGAAAACTCCACGAGGGAGCAGTCAGTGGTGGGAGGGTGGTTTCCCATAAACAGATGATGGAACCTCAGTGTCTGGAAGATACCAGCTGTGGTTTGGTTCCTGAAGCCTCGAGGGGCACAGAATCAGCCCTCTTGTTCCTTGGCTCCACAGTTGTCTCTCTGCTGGGGCGGATGCTCTTCTTGCTGCCATCAGGTGCCCTGTGGGGCCTCTGGTTCTAGGCCCATCTCATCATTACAAGTGCTAAAGCAGCAATATTTGCCCCCAAGCACATGGAATAAGTGATTCAAGGGCTTGCTGGCTATGACATTGTAACATTTTTTTAAGAAGATCTGACACATTGCTTTTGATTTTAGTACAGTTATTATTTACAAGGGGTTGTTAAGACCATCCTGTGACATGACATTTCATCAGGACATGATTTATGGATAGTGACATAGGACAAAAAGCATGAAGATAGAAATGAAACAAAAGGAAAGATAACAGACATTGTACCTTTGTTCCACATAACTGAACTCTAATATCTCAGTAGACTGTCACCAAAT
This sequence comes from Chionomys nivalis, assembly GCF_950005125.1. NCBI lineage: Eukaryota > Metazoa > Chordata > Mammalia > Rodentia > Cricetidae > Chionomys > Chionomys nivalis. The sequence continues at coordinate 36,062,234 of NC_080094.1, read as the reverse complement.
TTCGAACACCGGAAGGAAGAGCCTGCACATACAATGTGATAGTCAATGTAAAATATGCTAGAAGTCTTCAAAACACCTCTAGAAATAAGAGATGTGTATCAATTATGTTACATATCACATGATTCCACTTATACAGCACTTTTGGAAAATTTAAAAGGAATGTCTCTATTAAATTTGAGGGGAGAGGAGGAACTGATGGGGTTGTGTTTGTGCCATGACTGTCATGGCATCTATTTTCATCTATTTTTGTGTTACAATTCAATTATATATGCATGTAAAAGTCAATTTTGGTGTATTTAAATGTTTAGGGTTTTTTTTCCAATTCAAAGTAGGCTTTGTAACCAAAGTTGGCTTTATGTGCTGTTTTGTCACCAGTGAAACTTTTGGTGACAATACATCCTACATCTTTGTCTCTAGCACTGTAGCTAGTAGCTGCATGTGATTCACAAGCACTTGAGATATAAACACAAAACTCAGTATCTTGTTTAATTACAATGAACTTCATCTCAAATAGTCCCTATACCTAGTAGCTCCTACAGTGGGCAGAGCAAACACAGGGTACCAGCCTGTCTATATTGTGTCTCAAAGCTTACCTGAGATGTGCTGACACACAGGCTAGAGGACCTAAAATGAGAGGAAAATTAAAATCTGTTGTGTGTGTGCTCACTGAGAATGCAGTAATTTAAAAGTTATAGCAGATTTATAGACTCAATGAGGATTTTCTGAGATTTTTCCAGACTGGGAAGATAGTTCCACTGATAAAATTCCTACCACACAAGCGTGAGGACCTAAGCTCGGATCACCAACACCCAAGTAAAAGTCGGGCATCCAACAAGTTTCTGTAACCCCAGTACTGGTGAGGAGGGTGGCAGGAACAGGGGAGCCCATGGAGCTCAGTGGTCAGCCCGTCTAGCTCGTTAGTGAACTCCCAACTCAGTAAGAGATCAAAAGTACCCACCCAAACAATTTAAAGGATGAAGAATTTATTTTGTCTTGTGATTTCATTCAGCTCTGTTGCCTTCCAGCCTGTGTAGCATGAGGCAGAACATCATGAGAAGAGCATTAGGTGAAGCAAAATGACCCACCTCCCTGTGAACGGGAGACAGAGTGTGGGAGGATGAACTGGAAGGAAAAAAGATGTTTATCTTTTCAGGGCACTACCAGTGACCTACTTACCTTTTCCAATTAGGTTTCACCTCCTACTTTCCTCCCCAAATAGCACCTCTTGCTGGAGACCAAACCTTTAGCACATGAACCTGTGAAAAATCCTTCACACTGAGACCCTCATACCTTAATGTGTTTTTACTTAACTCAACTTTTTTGTGTAGCTTGTATTCAGCAATACTATCCATGACATTGTAGGTTCGATGTATTATCTATATTTTGTTAACACACTAAATAAGTATTTCTATATAAATTATCACAAAACAAATACAACAGAGAAAAAGTAAACAATGAAATACTATGAAAATAATAGTTTAGATACAAGAACTTCTATTCATTAAAATTTTGTATATTTATTCATTTCAAGTGTATGAGTTACAACTAGATGCATGCATTGTGCCCTCTGAGGTTAGAAAATGGTGTCAGATCATCTAGAACAAGAGTCACATATGGCTGTAGCTACCATGTAGGTGCTGGGAACTGAACCCAGATCCCCTGAAAGAACAAGTACTCTTAACGGTTGAGAAATCTCTCCAGACCCTATACATTTTTATTTTATTTATTTTTTTACATTTAAAGATACAAAGAACTCAAGAAATTGGTCATCAAAAGAACAAATAATTCAATAAAAAATGGAGTACAGACCTAAACAGAGAACTCTCCACAGAGGAATCTAAAATGGTTGAAAGACACTTAAGGAAATGTTCAACATCCTTAGTCATCAGAGAATTGCAAGTCAAAACAACTCTGAGATTCCATCTTACACCTGTAAGAATGGCCAAGATCAGAAAACACTGATGACAGCTTATGCTGGAGAGGTTGTGGGGTAAAGAGAACACTCCTGTATTGCTGGTGGGAGTGCAAACTGGTACAACTCCTTTGGATGTCAGTGTGGCGAATTCTCAGAAAATTAGAAAACAACCTTCCTCAAGACACAGTAATACAACTTTTGGGTATATATCCAAAGGATGCTCAACCGTGCCACAAGGACATATGCTCAACTATGTTCACAGCAGCATTGTTTATCATAGCCAGAATCTGGAAACAACCTAAATGTCCTTCGACCAAAGAATAGATAAGGAAAATGGGGTACACTTACACCATGGAGTACTACACAGCAGAAAAAAATGATGACACCTTAAATTTTGCAAGCAAATGGATGGAGCTAGAAAACACTTTGAGTGAGGTAACCCAGACCCAGAAAGACAATTATCACATGTACTCACTCATAGGTGGTTTTAAACATAAAGCAAAGAAAATCAGCCTACAAATCAAAATCCCAGAGAACCTAGACAACAATGAGGACCCTAAGAGAGACTTACATAGATCTAATGTACAAGGGAAGTAGAAAAAGACAAGATCTCCTGAGTAAATTGGGAGCATGGGAACCTTAAGAGAGGGCTGAAGGGGAGGGAGGAGGCAGGGAGAGGAGCAGAGAAAAATGTAAAGAAAAATCAATAAAAAAAAAGAGATTTATTTATTTTACAAATGTTTTGCCTGTGTGTATGTCTGTGTGCCACATGCATGCCTGGTGCCTACAGAGAACAGAAGGAAGCATTGAATTCCCTGGGATTGGAATTATGGGTGATTGTAAAGTACCATGTGGGAGCTGAGAACTGGACCCAGCTCTTCTGCAAGGGCAACAAGTGCTCTTAACCACTGAGAGATCTCTACCCTCCCTCTCTGCAATTTTAAAGAAAAACCAATTTTAAAGCATCAGTAGGAGTTTTGGGGGGAAAAATAGATGAAATCTCAGAGTTTAAAAAAAAATCTAATGAATAAAATAGTCTCAAAAGAGAAATTAACACCTTAGATAGTAGAGTAATTCAAGATCTAAATGATAGTTATTTCCAATAGTTACAAAAGAGAGAAGGAAAGAAGCCATCAAAGAAACAATAAAAGAACATTTCTGTAGTTGACAACATGCCAAGATCCAAAAGGTCTACCAAGTAACTAGCATTTTGATGCTTGATAAAATAAAGAGGATATTATAAAATCATCCAAAAGGAGAGAGATAATGTGGTCAGAAAAGGTTAGACTAGTCACAACACAATATGCTGAGAGATGAGCTGCTGAATTTCAGTCAGGAGTCTATATATGGCCAGAGTATAAATATGGAATCATGCTTATTCCTTAAATTGAAAGGTAATGCTTCCCATGTATTCTTTCTCATGGAAACTATAAGCACATAATCCTAGAGCAGGTGAGAATAAAAGAAAATAGAAGACAACATTCCAAGAAAGAAAATTCACAGGAGATGAGGGAGGGACAGTCACACAACATTCTTCAAAACTACAAGAAAGCAGGAAGGTGGAGGGCCCTGGCAGGGAGGCCCACATCAGAGAAAATGGAAAGACTAAATCATATGATATATTAGATGTTTTGGCAGTTTTGGAGGGGAGAACTAAGGTAAGCACACAAAACCGCAACTGAAAAGCAAAACAAGGCAATGCACAAGGAAGATAACCAGCGTCCTTATGTGATTCTGTGGGTTGCAATTCAGATGAGAACTGCGATGGAACTGTGTGGTACCTATCAGAACAGGGAGAAAGGGAAACAGAAGGAGGCCTACAGAGGTGTGACATCCTTACATAAGGCTATAGAGGGTTGGCACACAGGATTTAAAGTGGATACATCCAAGGAGAATACAAGCAAATGAATATAAAGACCAGAAGCAAAGGTTTGAAGAGACCAAAGTGGGCCATGGGCAGTAAGGGTTGAGGGGAGAAAGAGTAAGTCCCCAGGGCTTGGGAGATTTATTTAATTTAAGTATTATGGGCAGGTATTTTATGAACAGAAAAGGAAACATTTTAAACAGGAAGGAGAAACCATGCTTGCTGGGCTGTACATCATACGGCAAAGATTTAGTTGGTGCGGGAAGCCATAAATTGTGGCACAACCATCTTTCTAAAGGCTTCTTTCCACACATACTACCCCCAGATGATATGACGATATTATGCAAGGGAAGAGAAGAAAGTCCTTGCCAAGCCCCACCCTCCCTTTTGGGAAATTCTTGGCTCTGTTCACAATACTCGGTCTTTGTTCCATGGTGTTTGCCGGAGTGTAGCCATTTGGAGGTGAGATATTTATTTTCCGTGATTAGAATGTTTCCTATGTCCCTACTCACCACATGAGTGCTGTCAGAAATTGCACAAGCCTCGGCACGCTTCCTCAACACTGGTGTGGCAAGTCTTGACTGCCAGTCATGCATAGCGTGCAGGCAATGAAGGCTTTGGAATGCTTTATGGACCCATTCCGTGTTCTATGTCAGCCAGGTGAATGTGGCTAGGCATCCAGCAGGTGGGGAAAGAAGTTTATTTTGCTACATAACTGTCTCTGTGTAACTCTTTCTACCTTTATTTGTCTCAAGACCCTAGTCCTGTTTAACTTAGACTGAGATGTCTCCCAAGTTCAGAAAGTCCTGTGAAGATCTCATCTGTCCTTATACTGGCAACAAAAGAGCTATGCTGACCCCTTGGACAACCTTAACTGCGATGAAACCACTGCTGCTCACTTAAAGACTTCTGTTGTCATGGTTACACACTATTTGTATATCTTTACATTTCTGTTCCTAGCAGATTTGGGGGTAGAGAGGCAAAGGTTTGTCTTTAGCCGATGATTTTTAAGAACCTGAAGTCAAAGAAAGAATAGAAACCCACAATCGCACATCTTGCCAGATGAGGTGTCCTGTGGCTGAAGTTTCCAAGAACTTGGGAAGCAGGAGGAAGGTAAATCCCAGAAGACCTTGGGCTACATAGTAAGACATTTTCTTCAAAAGCCATTTTTTTTCTCTTCTCAATACAGGGCTTCTCTGTATAATACTGGCTGTTCTGGAACTCACTGTTTAGATCAAGCTGGCCTTGAACCCACAGAGATCCACCAAGCTCTGTCTTCCAAGTGATGGGATTAATCGCCATCATGCATGCTACACCACATGCAAGATATCTTGCATGGCAAGATATTGTCTTAAAAAACAAAAATATCTACAGGGTATGGTGGTACATGCTTTTGATTTCAGCTCTTGGGAAGCATAGGCAGGTGGATCTCTGTGAATTTGAGGCTAGATTGGTTTATATAGTGTGGTAGTTGAATAAATATGGCCCCCATAGACTCGTGCTTTAACGTTTTACCTGTAGGGAATGACACTATTGGGAGGTGTGGCCTTGTTGGAGGAAGTGTGTCACTGTAGAGGCAGGCTTTGAGATCTCAGATGCTCAAGCTATGCCCAGTGTGGGACACAGTTCACTTTCTATAATTTGAGGATCAAGAAGTAGAACTCTCAGCCACCTCTCCAGCATCATGTCTGCCTGCATGCTGCCATGCCTTCCGCCATGATGATAATAAACTGCACCTCTGAATTGTAAGCCGGCCCCAATGAAATGTTTTCCTTTATAAGAGATACCACGGTCATGGTGTCTCTTCCTATCAATAGAAATCCTAAATTTTGACATATAGTGAGTTTTAGATCAACTGGGGTAGTGTGAAATCTTATCTCAAAAACAAACAAAACCCCAACAAATTCGATATCTTAATTCTTGGATGCACCACTGAGATGTTATTATTTTCCTTTATGAGAATATGGGGGTACAACAGTTGGTAGTGCCATCATGTCTACAGGCTTCTCAGATTTAAAAATGAATATCAGCAATTACGCAGTTTGAGGGAGCTGGGTTTGGATACTGATGAACTGTCTTCAGTCTGACAACTAAAGAACTAAGTGTTTATCAATATGGCTTTACAGTTTCAAGAAATTTTATTCAGAAAATAACTTGTATATTTTTTCAAGAACTCCTTGGATACTTAGTAGGGTGTTCTTTCCCCCAAATAATGGAGTATTAAACTAGCTCCCTTCCTTAGGTCAACAGATGGTTCTCTAAGACAGATTTTATCAAAGTATGACTTGGTCTAGAGGCCACCACTTTCAGTGTGTGCATCTCATCTAAGCCATTAGCTCATGAATTTTGCCATTTGACTCTCCACATTGAAAGGTCAGCCTTAAGCCCAAAACCAGATCTGAATATCTAGTCCTATCAGCCCTTGGCCCTTTCCTTCTAAGAGCCGAAGAGTCTTCCAAAGTGGTGCTTTCTTTACAATAATAAGTTAATGATCTCAGCTTTGTTGATTCAGTCTGCCTGCCCTGCTTCTTTGGAGGAGATGGCAAATGACAAACAGATGCAGGTTTTTACTTCACTCTTAGAACCTCAACTGTTGGTTTGGCAGTCCTGTTCTCCAGTTATTCATTTGCATATTCATGCAAATACTTTCGAGTTCTACTGTGAGGCCCAGGATAAAAGAGTCTTGGTTCCTCGTGTGTAGAAAGGGAGATACTTACTAACTAATCAGGAAAATATAGATGGCTATAAACAACCCAGAGCCAAAAGGAAAGGTGAGTGAAGGAAACGGAATAATTGTTGGCCCTGCTTTGAGAAGTCAACAAAGGATTGGGCCATTAAGGCTGAGCTAGGATGAATCCAAATCTCTGAGTAAAGGAATAAACAGAGGACTTCTTCAATGGAAAAACTCATCCATTAGCCTAGAAAGCCATTAACATACTCTGCTCTTCCTCTTGCTTCAGGATCAGATAACTATTTTTGTTTCTCCCAGATATTCGTCTCTCTCAGAAAGGAAAAAGAAAGCCAAATGTGTTTCAAATAAGAAGAGCACCAAAGAGAAAAACAAAGTTATGTCTCCCATTGTTAAGCCCTTTCTTTTTCTCTGAGCTCTTTTAAGCGCATGGTAAAGAAAGAGTTGTGATGAAATGAATGAGGATAAAGCATTGAGGGACAGCTGCACACATTCTTCTAAAGCTCTGAAATAGCAGCAGGCCCAACATTTTCAGTCCTCAATATTTATTCAAGAGAAAGGATTTCCATATTGAGAAAGTATATATACCAATATCTAGAGCAGTGCTGTCCCTCCTTGGTCAAGCAAAAAACAACATAGGGTCTATCAACAGTAGAATAGATAAATAAGTGTGGTAAATTGAGCCAATTGGAAACACAACAACTAAGAAAATTAATGTCTATTACAGTGGTTCTCAGCCTTCCCAGTGGTGTGACCCTTTAATACAGTTCCTCTTATTGTGATAAACCCCAAACATAAAATTATTTTCACTGCTACTTCATAACTGTAATTTTGCTACTGTTATGAATCATAATGTAAATATCTGTGATTTCTGATGGTCTTGGGCTACCCCGTGAAATGATTGGTCAACCCCCAAAGGGATTGTGACCACAGGTTGAGAACCACTGGTGTGTGTGTGTGTGTGTGCATGTGTGTATTCACAGATCTTACAAACACAATAATCCAAACACAAATAGATACATATTATGTGATTCCATCTATATGAGATTGTAGAAAAAGATAAAACTAATGTATCATGAAAACAGAAAGATCAGTGATTGCCTAGCACTTGAGTAAAACAGGGCTGACGGCAATGGGTGAAGCGAAAATAGTGATAAATTTGTGTGTTCGTCTGTGCCTCTGGTTCCTGTCCCAGAGCTCCTAAAGCCTTTGCAACTTTCTGGAGACTGGGGCAGAACATCTTTCCCTCAAATAGTTCCCCTTTGACCTTTATTCCTAACTTAAAACTTCTAAAACTTTTATAATTTCCTGAGAGATGGGAGTGCTCAAATCCGTAGAATTTTCTGCTTGGCAGGAACACATTGTTTTCTAACGAGGTGAATCTAGATGAGACTGAATGGAGCAGTTCCCCAGAAAGGAGCTACAATCAAAAGTCTAGAGTGTTCACCCCTGCCCCCTACACACAACACACACACACACACACACACACACACCTTTCCAGAGAAAGGAGAAAAACTGCAACTTGAGTTAGTAATCAGTCATGCTGTGTGATGAAGTCTCTTTGGAAAAACAACAACAACAACAAAAAACCCAAACATTCCTGATCCATGGATTCTGAATTGGGAAACATGTCCCCTGCCAGGAGAGTGGTGGGCACACACCAAACTCTGTGGAGATAAAAACTCCTGGTCTCAGAAATCCTTCAGACCTGCCATGTGGATCTCCTCATGGCTGCTCATCTGCATCCCATTGTGTCTCTTAATAACAAGCCACTCCAGCAAAATAATCCACCAGGAACAGGAGGTCATGGAGACCCTGAACCACAGCCAGCCAGATGCATTGGTAACAACATACGACTTCCAGTAAGATCTGAATGAAGAAAGGGGTTGAACCCTCAACTCATGGGATCTGATACTATCTCTAGGTAGACATGTAACAATTAGGTTCAATTACAGAACACCCAATTGGTTTGGTGTGTGTGTGTGGGGGGGGAGTCCATATACATCCAGTATTAGAAGAATTGTAATGAACGGCATTTAAGAGTGGCATGTTATGTCTTCATTACTTTTCTATTTTTGTCATAAAAACACCATGACCAAAGTAGCCTATAAAAGAAAACATTGAATTTGGGTTTCAGAGGGTTAGATTGAGGCCAGTCTGGAGTATACAAAAAGATTTTGCCTTAAAACATAACAGATATAAAATTCAGGATGATGATTTGGTATGCCTGAATGTGAAATGTTCTCCATAGGCTCATGAACACTTGGCTCCTGCTAAAGGTGGCCCTTAAGGTGGTACCAGCTGGAAGAAGATGGGCTGCTGTGGGCAGGCCTTGAGATAAGAAAGCAGAGACTTGGGAGGCGGGGTGGTGGAAACATTGGTGCAGCTCAGGATTCCTCGTCTGTGCGCTATGCACCACAATACAGTTCATGAACTTGGAGGAGCCCCTGGCTGTATGGGTCATTTAGATTACTATCCACCTTGGTCTTGGTTGTAAGAGCTTGATACAGCCTGGCCCAGCCGATGATGCAGATCACCTCAAATGCCTTCTAGGATGGAAGAACAGGTTTTATGTCCATTCCTTTGACAATCCTGTGTGCTAAAGATTCTTGATACTTCTGGAGATCTGTGGGCACAAGGGCCTTTATGCTGTGCTCCCAACAGAGAAGGTCCTGCAATGTGGGATTGCCCTCTGTATGCTGTGATTACCATTGATTAATAAAGAAAACGGTTTTGGACCTATAGCAGAGCAGAACTTAGGCGTGGAAAGCTAGGCTGAATGTTGGGAAAAGGAAGGGCAGAGTCAGCGAGAAGCCATGTAGCCCTACCTGAAACAGACGCTGAAAGTTTACCTGGTAAACCACAGCGATGTGGCGACACACAGATTAATAGAAGCTATGTGCATTAGCTTCATGGCCTAAATTCATGGGTTAAATTAATATGTAAGAGTTAGCCAATAAGAAGTTAGAGCTAATGGGCCAAGCAGTGATTTAATTAATACAGTTCCTGTGTGATTATTTTGGGAGTCTAGGCTGCTGGGAAATGAACAAGTGGCCAAGCCGCCTCCCTCAACAGTCCTGACTTTGCAAACACAAAAGATGTAAGATCAAGGGGTCATTGAGTTTCTGCCACAGTTCCAGAGAGCCACTGAGACTAGGTAATATGTGGCAATATTGGAGTTACTGAGAGGCTAATTTCTGATGCAGTAAAGTCAACATTTCAATGGAGACCTGAAGATGTGGAGACGCAGAGATCACAGGATGTCCACTAAGAAACACTGCTGTCACAGACTGGAGCCGGCCCCAAACAGAGGCTATCTGTTCTGAAGTTTACAGAGCTGAAGGCTGAGCTACCCATGCCCTTCGGAGCCCAGACTGTTCCACCATGAGCCCTTTATGCATGCATGGAGTTCCAGGAGCTGGTACTTGTTCTGCTGAGTTTTGGCATCGTTTTAAACCAAACTTTCCTGGCTATGTCTCCATTCCTACTTCTGGGAATGGATATTTTGCCTAATGATATTGTGCTAGCTAGTTTTTATGTCAACTTGACACACGCAAGGATCATCTGGGAAAAAGAAATTATAATTGAGAATTCTTCCATTGTATTGGCCTGTAGGCAAGTCTCTAGGGCATTTTCTTCATTGATGATTGATGTGAGAGAGCCCAGCTTTGGATGCCACCTCTGGGCAGGTGATCCTGGATGGTGTGAGGAAGCAGGCCGAGAAAACCGTGAGCAAACTAGTAGCAACACTCCTCATTGGCCTCTGCTCCAGTTCTTGCCTCCAGGTTCCTGCCCTGATTTTTGTTCAGTGATGGACTATTACTTAGACGTGTAAGATGAAATAAACACTTTCTTCCTCAAGTTTCTTTTTAGTCATGGCATTCATCAACAATAGAAAGCTAACTAATAGAAGAGCTAACTTAACCATTACAAACTAGAATCTTGATTTTTGATTTTATAGGGATTCGTGATTAAAAGGTGGTCTTAAGTTTTAGAAGAAACTTCATACCTTGAAACGGTGTTGATGTTATTAAACATGATGGCACTTTTGAAGCTGAACTGAAAGCATGTCACCTAATGAGACAGCCATGAGCCCAGGGGGGTCAGGGACATAATGTTGGGGTTTGAATGTGTAATGTCTCCAATAGGCTCAAGTGATTGAATATTTGGTGCCAGCGTGAGATGGGTCTTGGTTTGATAATCCACTTCTATTTTCTGTACCTTCCTGAATGTATATAAAATGTCCCATGGTTCTGCCTCAAGGCCTTCCCAATAAATCCTTCCCTAAGTTGTTCTCTGTCAGGGATTTGATATCAGTGATGAGAAAAACAAAACAACAACAACAACAATGAATACTGGCCACCACCCTCTGGGGTGCCATGGCTCTTTCCACCTTGAAATCAGAGCAACTGTGATTATTACAGGAGACCCTCCGAAGATAGAGCCAGTTATAGTTTTCATAGGAGGGGATGGAGAGGGTCTTTAGATCTTCACCTGAGATTCCCACTACTCATTGGCTCAGGCTGTATGTGATTCTGATCCAGTCATGTGCAGTCTAGGGCAGTGCTGGATTATATGGGAAGTAGAAGGTTCACTGAGGGGAAAATCCAAGTTCACTCAGCTTCTGGAAGCTGCCTATGATGCAATATGTATCTCTGTTGGACGGGACTTTCAGTGATTCTGATGTTTGAGGGTCACCCATAGCCTTCTAAGGAACCCCTCTCATCCATACTTCTTTAAGTAGGAATAAAACGCAGTGACTGATCATTAGCTCCTATGTTGACTTCCCAGTGGATATTCAGATGTGTCTCTGGAATAAAATTGCAATACAACCCCATGCTGGTTCTCAGGGAATGTAATTCCTTTATCAATCTCAGTAAACATTCCCCAAGCCTTCTCCAATTTAGTAGAGGCCTCTCCCATTCAAAGGGCATATAGATTTCTAAGAAAAATAATTTAAAGCATACTTAGCATTAAAAATATCCTGAATAAGCCGGGCGGTGGTGGCGCACGCCTTTAATCCCAGCACTCGGGAGGCAGAGGCAGGCGGATCTCTGTGAGTTCGAGACCAGCCTGGTCTACAAGAGCTAGTTCCAGGACAGGCTCCAAAACCACAGAGAAACCCTGTCTCGAAAAAACCAAAAAAAAAAAAAAAAAAAAAAAAAATCCCGAATATAAAAAGTATTGATTCATCCTTTTAACTTGAAAAGAAAGCAACTTTTTTTGGATAAAATTATGTCAAATTTATGAGTTTTGATGTGGGGGAAGAGCTACAGCAGATCCACTCCAAGGATTTACGTAGATGGATTTTGCTTTGGGCCACCAGACCACAAAAAAAGACAGAGACTTATTAATTATGAAAGCTCAGCCTATAGCTTAGGCTTATCCCACCAGCTCTTATAACTTAAATTAACCCATTTATATTAACCTTTGTTTTGTCTCATGGCTTTTTACCTCTCTTCCATCTTGCTCCTCCTGTTTCCTCTCTGAGGTCTTTGGTATATATATCCCCAACATTCCACACCTAGATTCATCTCCCCTTATGTTCTCTGAGCTTGGAAGGCCCGCCTAACTTCTTCACTATTCTTAGTGAAGACATTTTATGAAGAAAGTAAATGGTCACGCAATCCTTTTCCCCTTTTCTATCAGGAGAAGAAAAGTCTAACTACAGATCTTTACATTCTTTACTGACCCGCATCTAGGGGATCAGTGACCTGTGGTCTCCATCCCATAGAGACCATCAGAAAATGGTTCATGCAACTTCTCAGGAATGATAATCTCTTCTCTGGAGGAATTCTGTGTATAACGTAAAAATATATCAATCACAAAAGATTTAGACTGTTTTCCCCCACAAATGTATGCATTAAAAAAGATATTTTCTTAAATAAAAATAGTCTTGGTACAATAGTACATACTTATAATCTCAGCCCTGGAGAAGCTGAGATAAGAGAATCCCAAGGCCTAGGTCAACTTGGCCATACACTAGTATCCTGTCAAACAAACAAAAACTAAAAAACCAAAAAACAAATAAACACACTGTAGAACAAAAGGAAAATAGAAAGGGGAATGATTTAAATGTTATTTGCTGTGCTTATTTCTCAGTGATAAGGTTATGAAGAAATTTTATTTTCTTCTTTGTCTATATTTTAAATGTTCTATCACTGTATCCTTTTTATAACTACAGGAATAAAAAGTATTTTATATTTTTTATTTTCATTTAAGCAAAGAACTTTGTTTTACAATTCAAAACAATTAATTATAAAAAACAAAGAACTTTCAACCTTATCCATGACTGGTTGGCATAGTCTTCATTACAGTGGGGGCCTCTTCTGTTCTAGTCGCAGCTCTCCCTCTCTGTTGGCTTCCTGCCAGGTCCGAGAGTTCACCCACCTTGGCTCTATTCACCGAGAGAGCCTCACTCTTGGGATTCAAGAACAAATGCATCCTGCCTTGCCCTTATTGCCCGGCACGCCAGTGCTTCTTAAGTGCTGATGTCTAAGGGTGGGGAAGAACCCCTACGTGAGGGCTTATTTTGACTGCTGGTAACTAGATAGATGTGAACAGTGGAACAGGTATCTTGGCTCTTACAAGAATGGGCAAAAATGGAAGCTCTGCCTGCTCCTGTGGTCACCATGCTAGACAACTTTCCTACTAATCTGGACCCCATGTCTCGGCTCAGCGCAGCCATCGCAGCCCTCAACAGTGAAAGTGACTTTGCCTGGGCATAGGCAAAGTGAATTAACAGAGCTAAGTTGGGAGCTGATGTATGAAGACTGTATAAACCTGCCTGCAAAGCTACCTTGTGTTGCAGCAAAGGTCAACTGGACTCTACTACAAAGGCAGCAGCATTGGGGCCAATGGCTCTAAACTGGACTGGTCCCACATTCTTACCAGCATGCGAGGCTATACTGATGCTCAGTCCACTGAACTTAAGTGTTGTACCTCAGCGTGCACAGTGATCGTGAGGATGTTAATGTAAGTGTAGGCAGTGCCATCTCAGACCCTTACCTGTCCTTCGCAGCAACCACAAATGGGCAGCCAGGACCTCTATGTAGACTAGCAAATCAGGAAGTGCTTGTCTGGCTAACACAGCTACAGAAGGAAGTTGGCAAAGATGCGTCAAAGAGAAGTTATGAGACTACATCTGGAATACATCAACTAAGGACAAGTTGTCCCAGGATATGGTCATACAGTACTAAGGAAGACTGATCCACGATATTCCTGCCAGACAGAGGTTGCTCTGAAACATCTGCCTAATGACCCCACGCTAAAGCTGCTTGTTCAACTATACAAGATTGTGCCCAATATCCTCTTGGAGCAAGGGAAGGCCAAGAATCCTTGGCCCAGCATAGATGTTCACGGTGGGGTGCTGCTCCTGTCTTATGGCGTGATGGAGATGAATTATTACAGAGTCCTGTTCAGAGGGCCGAGGGTACTGGGTGTGCTGGTACAACTCAATCCGGAGCAGAGCCCTACACTTCCCTCTAGAAAGGCCCAAGTCCATGAGCACAGATGGTCTGATGAATTCTGTGGACTCTAAAGTCGGGGTTTAATGGGAAATTGAGGGAAACTATAAGAAAATGAGGACACTTAAAAATAAGGGATAATTCTGTTTCAGGGGCCTTTAAGATTCAACATTAAATTGTATCTGAGGCACTGAAAATACATTTGAAATAAAATACAAATGAGGAGGTAATAGATGAAAAGCGACCCCCTCTTCCCTCACCAGCTCATGTCCCCTAGCTGGTGTGAGTTGCCTACCAACCATGGGAGGACCAGGACTAAAGTGTGTGGTCAGGGTTAGACCTGGCCACCCAGCATCTCTGGAGTGAGAGTCTGTCTTTTCTTCATTAGGTCAAAGCAGGTTACAGGAAAGCTGCCACCCGTCTGTGAAGCTTCTGCTTCTACTCACCCCATCAGCATCTAAACAGTTAGGTCAGAGCCCCTTTGTTGGATGTCAGCTGTGTCAAAGGGCCTTTCCGGGTGTGCACAAGCACCTCCTGGCAAGATCCAATGTTTAGCTTGAAACACCGTGGCAGCTTTTGATGCTGTCAGGTGACCATAAATGGCATGGTATTTATTGTGACCGGTACCCAGCCTTTGATTCTATTTCTCTCTTTAAATTATGCCATTAAATGAAGGTCTGCAATTATCTGTTTCCTTGCAGACTTCCTATACCCGCTGTGCCTCAGCTGCAGAGGTTCTGGGTCTCCCTGCTCTAGCCTCTGCAAGGGTCCTCTTAGCAGGTCTGTGATCTGTGGTCCTCCCAGTCATTTGGCTTTATCAGTACTTCATGTCAACCAGGCCTTTACTTCCATGGAACGCAAACTGCTCTCTTCTGACCTTAGTTTGGCCTGTTCACATGCTCTGGCACACAGAATGAGGGCTCAGGAATGACCAGTCTCTTCATGATCTCTTCTCAGAGGTTCTAGCCTGCCTTTTTGAACAGAAAAATGATTTGTGATTGGGCATAGTTCCCTTTGAATATCAACTGGATCTAGGGCCGGAGGCATTCACAACAGTAAGCCTTCTTCTGCCCCCTGCACCAGGACATGTCCCTTTATTTACCCATGTCTTTCTGTTGCTCTTTCCTTAAGTAAGAGCTCACAGCATGGTACTTCTTTTAGCGGCCCCATTTGCACACATTCAGTGACTCAGGATGTTCTACTCTTTTCTTTGACAAAGGGTTGAGAAATACTCCTGTTGTCCCATCTCCTCACCCCCCAAACTGCTGCCTGTGTTTGTGTGGAAACCAAACCCCAGCACCACACTGTTGAAATGGACACCCTGTAACCCCCTGGGGAACTGTTAAGTCATGATGCAGACTTTGGGATGTTTGGTATAAAATGACAAATAATAAATGTTGTTGTTAACAACAACAACAACGACAAAACCAAAGCAATGAAAACAGAAGTGCAGATCTGGGAGCCAGTAAAGGGCAGGGCCCTGTTGTCAGCCATACACTGAGGGAGGAGTCGTGCTCAGGTACCACAGCCATTAGCAGAGGGCAGAGGCTCATCAGAGTTCCCCACAGGATCGGCACCCACAGCAGCCCAAGACAGACAGCACAGGTTCAGCCTCTGGTCTATATTAAGTTTACTCTTGCCAGTGAACCCAGGCTATCCTAGAACAAAAAGACCCTAGATTGTCAAGCCTGTAACAGGTCTGAGAGGGGCTAACCAGAAACATTTGTGCCCACTCAAAGAAAGTTTGAAGTGCCCTACTTGGCTGTTCACTAATTCTTCACCTATGGCATTTCCCAAGACCAAATTAGAACAAGACAGTTTCCTTTTTCCTGTAAATTTTTTATTCTTTGACAATTTCATATGTGTATATAATGTGTTTTGGCCATTTTTTTATTCCCCATCCTTCTCTTGCCCCCTTCCCCTGCTGAACCTCTTCCTTTCTTTTCTTTTCTTTTCTTTTCTTTTCTTTTCTTTTCTTTTTTATCTTTCTTTCTTTCCTTCCTTCCTTCTTTCCTTCCTTCCTTCCTTCCTTCCTTCCTTCCTTCCTTTCTTCCTTCCTTCCCTTCTTTTTTCCTTCCTTATTTCTTTTTTTCTTTTTTGAGACAGGGTTTCTCTGTAGCTTAGAAGCCAGTCTTGAAACTCACTCTGTAGACCAGGCTGGCTTTAAACTCACAGATATCTGCCTGCCTTCCGAGTACTGGGATTAAAGGCATGCACTACCACCCTTCGGCAAACCCCTTCTTCTGTTCAACAAGGTCCACTCCTATTTTTAATGTCCTTTTCTTCGTATGTGTAAGAGAGAAGAAAGAGACAGGAGAAGGGGAGAGTTAATGAGGGTGGTTTGTATTAGAAAGGGTTGTTTTATTGGAGCATGGGTAACTTGCCAGCGGTTACACTACTGAAGAAAATAACACCCCTTTGCTGGCAACCCCTAACTACCACAGTTCCTCTGGGAGGAAAGAAGACTAAGGAACCCTACCCATCACAGAATGCTGAGAGATTTTTGCCAGACTTGTGCAAGCAACCCCAGCTGCTGTGCGTGCAAATCCATGTCATGTCCAGAAGAGCGGTTTACAGCACTCCTCGTCTATCGGCTCTTATGCTCTTTCCACCCTTCTCTTCTGCAATGCTGTGATGTCTTGTCTAGGGCTGAACACTCACTTCCACACAGCAACCAGCTATGAGCCTCTGCACTAACAGCCAGTGCAAACTGAAGCTTGTTGGCCCAAAGCTCAGCACATGACTCCATGTGTATAAGCACAAACATTCTAAAGGCAGTTTGACACTATGTCCGTTTAGTAGAACAAGTAAGTTCTCTCTGAGGGCCTATAACCTTGCCAGCGATGGACTTTTGACCAGGTTTAGAGTATTAGGAATTGGTTTCCTCCTGTGGAGCAGGCCTCAAATCCATTAAGAAAGCACAGAATGGCTCTTTCTAAGTCAGCATGATCCTCATGTGTTTGCCACATAGCATTGTATTGTGCATGTGGACAGTAGTCCTGTTTTATCCATGGGGACATCTCAAAAATCCCAGTAGATATCTCAAGCTATAGATAACACTGAACATGACATAGTTTATTCCTATACATACATGCCCATGATGAAATTTAATTTATAAATTATGTACAATAAAACATTGATATAATAATTATTACATAGAATATTTCTAGTGAACCATTCTAATGTCTACTTTCATTGTCCCCTTGAGCTGGAGAGAGCCTTCATACAGGAAGGGATGTTTCTGTCAGGAATCACGGAGTGACTGTTGCATACATGAAACAGTACTCTCTTCTTTATTGTGTTGTTTACGTTGTTTTCTTTGCTAAACTAAATTAAAATACTGAGTTTTAAAATCTTATCCAAGTGAGCAAATAAAAAGATGTATTTTGACGGACACTCTTCTGGCCCATCTGATCAATCTGATTTGATTTAACATAAGTAGTGGTAGAAAATGCAGCTTTATCAAATAAAAGCGTTATTATTCCTCACTGTTGTATTGTTTTCTGCTACAGGCTTTTCCATGATCTATCTCTATAAGCCTAGAGTCATCTCACTGCCAAATCTTCAGAATTTTTCCAGTTATTCTAGTGAGATCTTACACTTACCTAACTTTATTCAATAAATAAATGTTTACTTAATCCTTATTCTGTGACAAACATTCTAGACAGGACAAGAAACAAAATAGGGTAGGCTCTAGCTTCATCAAGTTTATAACATAAAAGACAGAAGATGGGCAGGCTAATAAAAAATGTCAAAAAGCTGTAGGTGCTGTGTTAAAAAAAATTAAACAGGGTAATGAAACAGAAGAAGCGCATGTGTAGGATCCAGTTTAGATCACTGTGTTCTGAAGGCTGTTCAGTGTGGGGATAGGTAAGCAAAGGCCTGAATGGTTGAAAAGCGACGGGAACGTCAGTCTAAGCAGATGGAATGACCAGTGAAAACAACCTTAAACCATCACTGAGTGTGTGGAGGGAACACAGGCAAGGCCATGTACTAGGGTAGACAAAATGAGAAGGGGGATGCCTTTCGAAAGATGTGCGCTACCAAGATATGGAGAACCCTGTAAGTCACAGGGAGAACATCTTCATGGCAAGACGTTCATTAGGATAGAGATGTGATGATGTTTGTATCTTAAAAGATCTTTGTGCCTGGGGTGAGAAATGAGAAGGACATGGAGACCGGGTAGAGGGCAGTCTGCGTAGTGTGGCAGCAGAGCACATTTTATGAAAATAGCGCGGGTGGGTGTGCTGATAAAGTCTAAGATTTAGAAAATATGTCCATAAGGTGAAGGACTCAAAGACAACTTCTAGATAGTAAGTTCAATGAAAACATAAATTTAAATGGGAAATTCTGAATTAAGAGGAGCACAGGGATAGGAGATGAAGAGAGAAATTCAGTATTCTGCTTTGGACACAGAGAAATTCATCTTATTCAAATTATTCTTCTTTGGACACAGCGACTTGAGAAGAATTTACAGAGTGTCACAGTGACACATCGTGAAGTAACCTGGAGTTTAGGTGCACGTTCCAGCCCAGACTGGAGATTTAAGAGGCATAAGACTCTTAGATCAGGCTCAAAGAGATCATATCTAAAGATGAAAGGGCTGAGAACCATGCCCAGAGACTCCCAAGGTTCAGAAGTAAGGAACAGAAAACACATTGTCAAAGGACACTGACCAGGAAACCAATGAGGTGTGGGGAAACCAGAAGCAGGAGGAGTCCAAGAATCAGAGTGAATTAAGTCAGAGGTCCCATGTCTTATCATTTACTATTAGGAGTCCTAGTTCTTCTCCTTAAACAATCATTAAACATAGGTGGCACCACCTCACCTCAACAACGTTTCACTCCAAAAACCTGAAAAGATATTTACTATGTCTTTGGACGATCTTCCAGATACCTGTGGAGTTGACACCCCCTCCCAAATTGTTCAGGGAAAGGTGGACAAAACCAAATCTTATTTATATTATTTCTGACTTTTCCAAAATAAATGCTTTCACTGTCTCAATCACCCAGCACTGAATTCCCTGTACTAAGAACAGCATATGTTTAACGGACATGTGCTCCCGGAAGAAAGCTGGACTACAGAGAGCGGATTTCTAGGTGTGGACTGAACAGCATTCCCCGCTTTTCTTGCAGACGTTGCCTTGTTCTTAAAACCAAGAGGGGTTTGGCTTCTTGACCACACACCCAAATATAACTCAGATAAGCTATTGAAAACACTGAGCAACTAAAAACTGACTGTAGAAATAGGAGCACAAATGGTACCACCTTCCAGCTCTTGCTAGGCCTTGAGAGTTGTAGCTAATCAGTTAGTAACGCTGAAAGACTCCTTTTATGGAGGCTTCCCCACAATCAATGAACTCATTTTATGTAAATATTTAGCCAGGCAATAAACTGGACAGCTATATTACTCAACAGCAGCCTCAAAAGGCCCTCCCGATATATATACACAACATTTTGGTAGAGTAATACATTTTACATGCATGACATGGTCAGCAATAAATATACTAGGGTAGGTCAAACCCTATTTAGCTCTTTGCTTTTAACTGTCTTGGGCTTTGTGTGTTTCTTTAATCAGCTGGATGATTTAGATAAACAACATGTATTAGTCTCTGGAAGTATAACATGCCTTGAACTTTCTCCAGATATTCATTCCCATTCATCATCATAATAGTTGCTCTCTCTGGGCTATCATTAAGATTAGAAATGTCGCTGAACCATTTAATGATATTCCAGAAGACTGGACAGACTTCTCATGCCTTGATAAATTGTGATCATTCAGCTCAGACCAGTGAAATTGGATATCCTTTAATGTGTCTGATGGCTGTAAGGAGTTTGGGAAAAACACTGCAGCCTCAAAATAGCTTCAGAGATGATCCATTGGGGAAAGATTTGTGACTTATGCAAAAATTGATTAATGAGTTGGTATCGAATCTGATAGCTAATTGCAATGGATATTATTTCTTCATCCATACTGCTAAATATGGTTCTGTCTAGTAATTAAGTAACTCATTAGAATCCTTATGAAATTTTTTTAACTCAATTTAGATGTCAAAGAATGAGATTTCCCCCCAAGTTGACTTTGAGATGCTCACACTAAGCTGATGGAGAGGAAACCACTTAAAAAACCATGATTAGCTCGCATTCCAGCCACTTGAGAGTAAAGAAAAATGTATTGCTTCTCCCTGTTGTGACTACTGAGGGAGTGAAGACTCTCTCATGCCTGTAACACAAGCAAATGCATATGACATTTGGTCTCACAAATATCTTGATTTCATAGGCTGAAACTATTATCATAGCTATGCTTTAGAGCTAACTGATGGTATTAGCAGCACACTTAAATACTCTTTAAGGCAAGCATATAGCCCAGTAGTAGAGTGAATGTAGTCCTGGGTTCAATTACCCGTAACATCAAAATCTTTAAAAAGTACAATATGAAAGTCTTTTAAAATACATGTTAAATAAGTGCCTTTGTGTGTCTGTGCAGACAAATGCAGGTGTCTGTAAAGACTGAAAAAGGACACTGGCTCTCCTGGAGCTGGAGATAAAGGTGGTTTGTAAGCTGCTTGATCTGGGTGCCAGGAACTAAACTCAGGTCTTCTGGAAGAGCAGTAAGTGTTCTTAAGTGCAGCCCTATAAATGCAATTTTTAAGGTCATCTACAAATATTACTGAGAAAACAGGATCAGCAAGAAAAATTGGAGAGCGAAGGGGGGGGGAGAGAGAGAGAGAGAGAGAGAGAGAGAGAGAGAGAGTACATTTATGGTGTTTACAGTCCAAGAACTACTTTAAATTTCTGGCTATACCACTAGCTGTTTTAGCAAGTTTCTTACAGAAATATCCATTTCTCCATTTATTTGTCAAATATTTATTTGACATGTATAATGAGCCAAGTAATATTCTTGGGATATATAAGAAGGGGAAAAAAGCAGATGCAGGGATTTATTTCATTGCAGGTCTTATTTAATATGACTTCCCTTCTTCAGAACGGCTAGATGTATCAAGTGAGAAGCAATTCCTGGGAGCCATGAATTGAGGGTCTCATAGAATATCACTCCTGGCCTGCCAGAGGCAGGGCAGTTCCCTGAGGTAGACTCCTCAAGCAGAGATATAGACAAGCATCCTTGGAAATAGACTACAGGGCTCTGGAAGTAGTGGGGACAGAGGGCCCTGGAGGAATGCTAGTGAAACAGAGCAAAGGAAAAGCCCACAACTATCACCTCTACTCCACCAGCCTTCGCGAACCCACGTGGCCCAGGGTTGACCAGCTGTACATTGGTAACTCTTCTCATTAAATGGCTTGGATATAACCCTGAGTTTTCTCAACTCCAATTTGTGTATATTCTTGTGTGTCTGTAGGTGTAGCTTCCACGTCTCATGAATTAGGTGAAAATTACACATCTAAAAAATAGTGAGTTCACAGTTCAAGTAGAACAAGTCCCTAAGCATGAAGGAATTCTTCATTGGGTTGCCTTCACACTCAATTCTCCCGAGTCTCAAGATCTTGACTAATAAACCTATAACTCCTGCTATAGTTATGTATGTTGCCTAACTTTTGTTTTTATATGTACACTTTGTTCCTCTCTTCTTTACTACTTTATTTCTTCACTTCCAACCTACAGTTTGTTGAGCTTGAATAGAATCTTTTGCTGCAAAGGTCTGATCTCCAAAATATATAGAGAACTCAAGAAAGTAGACCGTAAAGGGCTAATCAACCCAATTAAAAAACGGGGCACTGAGCTGAACAGAGAATTCTCAACAGAAGAAGTTCGAATGGCCAAAAGACATTTAAGGTCATGCTCAACTTCCCTAGCGATCAGGGAAATGCAAATCAAGACAACTTTAAGATGCCATCTTACACCTGTCAGAATGGCTAAAATAAAAAACACCAATGATAGCCTTTGCTGGAGAGGTTGTGGAGAAAGGGGTACACTCATCCATTGCTGGTGGGAATGCAAACTTGTGCAACCACTTTGGAAAACAGTGTGGTGGTTTCTCAGGAATTTCGGGATCCACCTACCCCAGGACCCAGCAATACCACTCTTGGGAATATACCCAAGAAATGCCCTATCATACAACAAAAGTATATGCTCAACTATGTTGATAGCAGCATTGTTTGTAATAGCCAGAACCTGGAAACAACCTAGATGTCCTTCAATGGAAGAATGGATGAAGAAAGTATGGAATATATACATATTAGAGTACTACTCAGCAGTAAAAAACAATGACTTCCTGAATTTTGCAGGCAAATGGATGGAAATAGAAAACACTATCCTGAGTGAGGTGAGCCAGACCCAAAAAGAGGAACATGGGATGTACTCACTCATATTTGGTTTCTAGCCATGAATAGGGGACGTTGAGCCTATTATGCGTGGTCCTAGAGAAGCTAATTAAGAAGGTGAACCCATAGAAAAATATTTAGGCGATGAAAGGAGACAGAGACAAAGACCCACATTGGAGCACCGGACTAAAATCTCAAGGTCCAAATCAAGAGCAGGAGACAGAGCACGAGCAAGGAACTCAGGACCGCGAGGGGTGCACCCACACACTGAGACAATGGGGATGTTCTATCAGGAACTCACCAAGGCCAGCTGGCCTGGGTCTGAAAAAGCATGGGATAAAACCGGACTTGCTGAACATAATGGACAATGAGGACTACTGAGAACTCAAGAACAATGGCAATGGGTTTTTGATCCTACTGCACGTACTGGCTTTGTGGGAGCCTAGGCAGTTTGGATGCTCACCTTACTAGACCTGGATGGAGGTGGGTGGTCCTTGGACTTCCCACAGGGCAGGGAACCCGGATTACTCTTAGGGATGATGAGGGAGGAGGACTTGATGGGGGAGGGGAGGGAAATGGGAGGTGGTGGCGGGGAGAAGGCAGAAATCTTTAATAAATAAATAAATAAATAAAAGAAAACTCACAACAAAATAATAATAATAAAAAAAGAATCTTTTGCTGCAGCAAATCTGAGCAACTTTCAGTTGCTATTTGTTCTTTTTAGCTCCTTCTTGGGATAACTTCCATTCTGCACATGACAGAACACTAAATACTCTATGTTTCCATGAGGCTTTCTTCCTTATTTTGTTGTCCCACTTCCTTGGCATGCATAAATATTAGCATATCAATCTGTACAGTCCGTGTGCTTTCCTCGATGGTCTTGGCATAAATTTCACCTTCTCTTCTTGGAATCTGAGGCTAACACCAGCAGCCTGCCTCTACTTGTTGAGACACAATAGGAGCGATATGGTATTTCTTGGCCATTTTTTTCTTCTTTTGAAAACTATCTGTTCGGATCCATAGCCCATTGTTTTAAATGGGTCATTTGGTGTTTTTGATTCTGCTTTTTTTTTTTTACTTCTTTGTATGTTCTGGATATTAATCCCCTGTCAGATGTATAGTTGGCAAGTATTCTCTCCCACTCTGTGGGCTTCCACTACACGTGGGTGATTGTTTCTTTAGCTGTGCAGAAACTTCTGAGTTTTATGAAGTCCCACTTGCCGATTGTGGGCCTTAATTCTTGGGCAAATAGAGTCCTGTTCAGAAAGTCCTTTCCTGTACTGCTATCATTTATGGTACTGCATATGTCTTCTAGCGGTTTCATGCTTTCATATTTAGTTCTTTGATCCACTTAGAGTTAGGTTTTATGCAAGGTGATAGATGCGGATCTAATTTCATTCTTCTGCATGTGGACATCCAGTTTTTCCAGCACCAATGGTTGAAGATGCTTTCTTTTCTCCAGAGTATGTTCATCAAACATTAAATGGCTGAAGTTATGTGTACATATGTGTGGGCTTTTAATTTTGTTCCATTGGCTACATGTCTGTTTCTGTACCAGTACCATATTGTTTTTATTTCTATGGCTCTGTAATATATCTTATGATCTGGAATGGTAATTCCTCCAGCATTGTTCTTTGTCCTCAAGATTGTTTTTGTCTTCCTAGGATCTTTCATGGCTCTGTATGAATTTTAGGACAGTTTATTTTCTTCTGTTTCTGTGAAAAATGAGATGGGAATTCTGACTGGTAGCAAGGCATCTGCAGATAGCTTAGGGTACAATGGCTATTTCTACCATCCTACCACTTTCAAGAGTGGCATACTTCAGTAGTTTTGAAAGAAAAATGGCCAGCTAACAGTATCGGCAGTCTGGACTTTATAGACATTTGCCCATCTATGAATTTGTTTGCCATCAAACAAATTCAAAATCAGAATGTTGACCTTTAGATAGTCATTCCTTCCTATCTTGAATTTTCAGATTTATGATGTTAAAATCAGCACAAGGGAAACTGTGATGATTTTTACATAATAATAAAGTGGTATTAATTCTACCAACACATGAGTGTGAGAGATATTTCAATTTTCTAGTGTCTTTTCTCTCTCTTTCTTCAGGGGTTTAAAGTATTCATTTAAAGGTCCTTCATCTCCTTGGTTAAATTTATTACTAAATATTTTATTTTTTTGAGGCTATTATGAATGAAGTGTGCATTTATCTCTATGTATGCTTGTTGTTGGTATATAGAACAGCCATTAATTTGTATAAGTTGATTCTGTATCCTTTCACCTTGCTGCAAATTTTTAAATCATTTTCATAATTTTTCCAGTAGAATTTTGGGGATCTCTAGTGTACAGCATGTCATCTGCAAGGAGGAATAGTTCAAACTTCTTTTTTTCCTATTTGTATCACTTTACTTCTCTTCTCCCATCTTATTGTTCTAGCCAGTGCTTGGAGCATAATATTGAAAAAGAGTAAGGACAACTTTGTTTCCTTCCTGACTTCAATGAGATTGCTTCATTGTCCCTGGAAATTACATAAATGCAAATCAAAATAACTCTGAAATTTCATGTTACCCCAGTCACAATGGCAGAGACAACAAATGCTGGAGGAGGTGTGGGGAAAGAGCAGCCCTAATTCACTGTTGGTGGAGCTGCAGACTGTGACGGTCACAGTGGAAATCACAGTAGACTTCTCAAAACGCTAAAAATAAGTCTACCATATGACCCAACTGTACCATTCTTTGGAATAAGCCCAAAGTACTTGGCATCCTACTCCACAGATGTATGATCACCTGCTTTATTCACAATTGTTAGGAAACAGAAACAATCGGAACGTCCTTCAAGTGATGAATGGATAATGAAAATGTGGCGCATATACACTGTGTAATACTATTCAGCTGTAAACAAAATAAAACCACGAACTTTGCGGATAAATGGATGGAGCTAGAAAAGATCATATTTAGTAAGGTTCCCCAGACCCAGAAAGTCAAATGTCACATGCTCTCTCTCATCAAAGATTCTACTTCCAAATCTTCAGATGTGAGTCTATGTCCTGGAGTAAACTCAGAAACCAGAGCAGCAAAAAGGAATCATTGCCAAGGTAGGGGTGCCAGAAAGCACTAGAAGGGGATTAGCAGAGTATAAGTTACCTGATGGGGAAACAGGGAGACCTAGTTAGGGATGGGAGAGAGATGAACACAGAAGGAGTAAGGAGGGTAAGATAACACTATAGATGTCTGAAAAAAAGTCATAAAGAACGATTCTATTAAAAACCAGCTAAATTACCTATAATGAGTATAAGTTGGTGTATAATATTTGTACTTTAAACTTTCCCATCGAGGCTGACAATGCTTCCTTCTAACAACCGCTCTCCACCAAATGCCTTGTGGGACAATAAGGGAAGAGGTAGCCCTGTTTCCTCAGTGCCACAGATATCTGGATACAGAGCAAAACTTCTATCATGGAAACTGGTGAAGAGAGTGCCACAGACTCTCACTGTTCTCAGCCAGTTTCTGGTAGATGTTCTTGAATACTGTTTCCTCATTTCCCATTACTTGTGTTCATAGTGTGAGGTATAGCTCACATGTTTCCCATTTGTACAGCTAATTGCCTCAGAAGCACTTACTACACAGACCCTTCCTCCCTCTCCTGCTTTGCTATGCTGTATTTGTTGAAAGTCAATTGATCATATACTTGCAGTTCTGTTTCTGGGCCCTGTGTTCTTTTCAATTGTTCCTTTTTCTTAATGTTTGTGTCAATACCAAGACACAGTCCTGATGAGTACGCTTTATAGTAAGTGTTGACATCTTGTAGTGCCTGTCACGATTGTTCTGGTCATGGAGGTCTTGGCTACTACCAGTCTTTATATCTCTGTATACATTTCAGAATAATGTGTCAGTTTTCACAGACACATCTGGTAAGGATTCTGTTTTGGCAGCTATTCAGAGGATGAGAAAAAAAAAGACTATAAGAGCAAGAGGCCTTCCTGAGAAAAGAACAGAAAATCAACCCCATTGGTGAGTTTGTCCCGAGCCCTTCTTCACTCCCTTTCACATCCCCAAGAATCTGTAACATCTCTTAAAAGTACGTATTTCTTTTTCCAGTTCTAAAGATCAAACCAGGGGCCTTGAACATGCTAAGCAGGTGCCCTGCTAAGCCACTGAGCTACATCCTCCAGTTCCACCTTTCTTCCTATGGCCTTCTGGATTATAAAAAGATTTTTCAAACGCAGTCTTTGTACTAACTCTTACCTTGAAGACTGCATGATGTGCACACTAGTCTTTATTTTTTTTTGCAATTAATATATTCTGAAGTTATTCCCATAAAAACAAAAAGAGAAACACACCTTTCATTTTAACACTGCATATTATTCTGATACAGATAAAACAGTTAATAATTCCAAAACCCTGCAGTAATTATTGATTTTGTTCAATAATCTATCATGGATAATCCACAACAAAAGTCCTTGCATCCACATCATTTTTGTATGTGGTGGATGCAGCTGAAAGATTCCTGTAGTTGTGTTGCTAAACTGATATCATCTGGGTAAATACTGACAAACTGCTCTGTCTTCACAGATAAGAGACAGCGAGTATGAGAGAAAAGGGAAAAGGGAGGACGGGGTGAGGCACTCTAGGACTCTTACATTTTAGCAGAAACATTTGAGAGTTGATTTCAATACAGTTATGAAGGTTTTAGAAAAGACAAGGCACCCAAGAGTAAGTTATATGAGACATGAAGAAAGCCAGGATGATAGCATTCCGCTGGCAGCTTCTGCTGTACTGTGGCCTAGCACTTCCTGACATGCATGTTTAAAGGAAGCCTACCTAGGTCCTAAGAATCTCAGTTTAACCTCGTGCCTTTAGTCTGACAAATGTGGAAGGTGTAGCCCCCATAAGAGATGTGTTTCGGTGCACTCAGAGGCATGAGGCAGACCCAGGGCCAGCCCTTGATACATTATTCCCTTCAGTTCGTTGACCGACCGACCACTCGATCTGGAAGGCAGAGGACCAAATTTGTTCATACAAGTGAAAGATCTTCGCAGGTGTAGGTGACATGGGTCTGGTGGGAGGGAAGTTCTCTTGGCTGATCTCTGTGGGCCCTTAAGAGCAGAAAACACTTCCCAGTAGTAGTTAGAAGAGATGCCTGGCAAAGATGAGACAAAGCATCCGAAGCACTAGAGGGATTCCATCCAGTTCGGGGACATTTTTGAAGATGGCCAGTACTTAGGGAATGAGGGTGAAGGCTGAAAGCAACCCTTAGCCAACAGACAGAAAAGAAATGGACATCTCAGTTAGAATCCCATACATCAGAATTCTTCCACCGGTATGAATCCATCGGAAACAAACAATTGCTAGTTCTTCCTAAAAGGAGTGCAGGCAGGTCTGTCACTTTTGACCCTGAGAGTTGTAAGCTATGACACAATCTAGGGGGACCGAATTTCTTATTTGCTGAATTATAAGAAAAAAATGATATTCTTAGCAGCTGGGTCTGTAGCTACTTGTTATTGCTGCAAAAGGCAATTAATATACATCTCCGCCCTGTTTCCTCCATGTCACCATGAGGATCCTTCATGTACACAAGCAATTACTGAGTACCTACTCAGTGTTAGGCACTTAGGACAAATAGGCATTACAGAATTATCAGACATGACACAGAAATCTGTTTTCAGGGGAGAAACACAAACCAGCCACATATGTTACTATTCTATGGTAGGTCAGAAAGAAGTGGTGCAGATTGCTGGATGGAGGGCAGTAAGGAAGATGATCAGGGACGACCTACGATGAAGGCAATTGTGATAGCGAATCTTCACTGTCCATGTGATCACATTTAGAATCACGACGGAAACAGACCTCTGGGTTTAACTGAGAAGAGCTACTCCAAATATGGGGCCCTGGACTACGGAGAAAGCAAGACTTGCACAAGTATTCATATGGCTCTGCTTCTTGACTGTGGATACAATGGGATCAGATACCACAAGTTCCTGTAACCAGGTCTTCCCCTTTCCTTATCACAATAAACTATATCTTCTCAAACTGTAAGCCCAAACAAACTCTTTTATTAGTTGCTTTCACTTTTGCTGTATGTGACTCAGATGCTTATTCACCGCAGACAGGGAAACAACAGACCGAAGCAATGATGACACCAGTCTTGGTGAACCAATCAGTTTATTGGAATTACTTCTAGGAGTATGTTGGAGTGGCTACTCAAGGCAGCTGCAGCACTGAATGCTTTTCCAGCATGCATGAGTACTCATTAAAGACAGAACTCCAGATCTCTGGCAGGTTGGAATCTCTTCTAAGCAATCTTTACCTTAGGGAGGGAAGGATCATGTAAATTTAGTCAGTTTTGGAGACTTTCTGAGAATTGTGAGTTATTTAATTCCAAAGTCTTTTTGTGGGGGGCAGGGACAGGTGTTTTTCTGTGTAACAGCTCTGGCTGTCCTGAAACTCACTTCGTGGACCAGGCTGGCCTTGAACTCACAAAGACACTTCCCGAGTCTTAACAGCCTCCTTTCAGAACTTTCCAAGTCATAACGAGTTTCCCTCCAATATGGAATATTTCAATTTAGACAAACACAACTTAAGTGGCAAAGAGTTTGTTTTGGCTTACAGATGTCATGGTAGCAGGATCTCTAGGGTACTAGTCACACCACCTTCAGTCAGGAAGTAGAAACCGTTAATGCTCACCTCATTTTCTCCTTTTTTTTTTTTAAAGATCTTTATTTTTATGTATTTTATTCTTCCTGCATGTATTTTATTCTTCCTGCATGTATCCTACCTACAGTACAGAAGAGGGCACCAGATATCAGTACAGATGGTTGTGAGCCACCATGTGGTTGCTGGGAATTGAACTCAGGACCTCTGGAAGAGTAGCCAGTGTTCTTTACCTCTGAGCCATCTCTCCAGCCGCCTCATTTTCTCCTTTTTATTCAGTCCAGAACCCCTAGCCCAGGAATGGTGAGGCTCTTAGTTATGGTGGATCTTCTTATCTCAGGTAGCCTAACCTAGGTAGATGCTCACAGGTCTGCCCAGACAATAATCTAAGATGGATAACCCCTCAGAAGCATAAGTGGAGGCTTATGTCCTAGCTGATAATAGACTCTTCCAAGTTGACAATCAATATTAAGTATTATACCCTGCTCCCTTAAGTTGCTTCTTCTCGGGTATTTTGTCACCAAATAAGAAAGGTAACAAATACAGTGATATTCAACAAACAGTTGAAGGAAATGGAGAATCAACCCACGTGGATTCATATGTAAACTTTATTATAACCTCAGCATACTGGGAGCTAGGGCAAAAGATCACAAGTTTGGGACCAGGCTGGACTACTATAGAAAGACCTTGACTCAAAAATGTGTGATACTTCTGACATGCTGCAAGAACAGCAAGAAGACCAGGGTAGGTAGAGCTGAGTAACCAAGGGAACAGAAGGGAAAAGGTTATAGAATAAGAGAAAGCTAATCCCAGGATTCTGAAGGACTAAAAAGCAAAGCACAATGAAAATTCTGAATAACGGCATCCCATGATCTTACTACTTTGGGCGCCAGTGGACAACTGAATGTTGGAGAAAGAATGGAAGCAAAGAGGCCAGTGAGGATCCTATTGTAATTACTCAGGCAAACAGATGATCTGCATGGTATCCGTAGAGGTGGTGGCTGGACTCAGTGTGCACTTTAAAGCAGAGACGAGACTCTCTGGTAAACTGATTGTGAATAGGAAAGAAGGTAAAAATCCAGGGATGTCAAGTCAGCGGCCCCCTGTGAACGTGGCTTCTGGTACTCATGTCCTTCTCTGGTTCCTTTCATTTGAACCTTGGCTACCCCCAGGCAACTTGATGCAAATCACAAAAGTGATGCTGGGCCAGTCTGTACCCAAACTTTAGTCCTAAGCAAGGTCTGCTTTTGTGCTCTTGAAACTCTTGAGATCTTTCAAGTAGGTGGCATGGACAGAGGAATCCTGAGCAGGTAGGAAGAATGAAACATGGATATGTTATATGGGTCCAGCCTCTAGGTCACCCTCCAACTGAGCATAGCTCACCAGGGACTACCAGCAAGAACAGCAGGGAATCCATAGAGGGAAGCTAAGCCCAGGTCCAGAACTGAGAACAAATTGTTTAAAGCTACTAAAGTCTAGGGTGACTCATTCAGCCTTGGGACTATGAAATAGATGACCCAAGAGTTGCAGCCAGAGCACCTAGAAGATGGAGTCAGCGTTAACTAGAGGGGAGGGCGTGGCTAACAAGTTTGGGAACAAAATTAAAATCTTATCGCTTCTACATGAGGCAGGTAGTTTTTCTTAATACATCTGCTCTCTTAAATACAGATGGCTCTTCCAAGATTTCAAGAGGCCCCTCTAAGAGTGATTCTTAGGATGCCTATAGAACAGCAGAAGTTAGAAGGGTTATTTCAGTTTTCCTTTTTCAGATTCTGAGGCTATTAGTCAGAGAAACCCTGACAGTCGCTCTCGCCTGTCCCTGGTTTTGCCTGTTGTGGTTTTAGGGCTTTGGTAACAGCATCATGCAAAGGAGAATCCACTGAGCTCACGCTCCCTCCACACTTTCCACAACTAGTCATGGTAAACCACCTAGGGTTTGGCTGATGGGCTTCTGGAGGCTGAGTGGGCTCCTTGGAGAGAAGCCCTGGCCAATGTTAGATTTAATCCTTCCTTTGGACAGCAGCTTGTGGGAAAAGAAAAACTGCCTGGGCAGTCTGGTCAGTCTCTCTGATCATAGACATCTGGGCTAATACCTGCAGAACCTGAACCCAAACTATGTTGAGGAAAGGCCATGCATTACTTTGGAATTCTTAATGTCCCAAAACAAATGTGAATTTAAAAGGAATAATTTTACACTGCCAATCCGCCATTCACTCTCACTAATAGCCCATGACATTCACTCAATCATATGTTTTTCCTCTTAAAAGGATTCTATAAAAGGTTTATAATATACACAAGGGTTTCCTTCTTATGGGCTGTCTTGTGTCAATGTTCCTAGGAATGAAGAGCAGCTATTATTTAGATTGCCTTTGAGGTCTTCTATCCAAGAATTAAACACAACAACTTCTCGAAAATGCCCCTGGCCAGTCTCCCTATGCATCTTTGGCTGAGCTTAAACTCATGATCCTCCTGCCTTTGCCTCTCACATGCTGACTTCTGAGCTATGAGCATGTGCTACCACACCAGCTTGAAAGATGCCACCTTGAAAGGAGTTTCATATGAGGTTGTTACTGCATGATCACCATGGAGATGTGTTCATGGCACAGTACTCTGCAACCAGCCTGGGCTCTGATGTCCCTTAAAGTAATACATGCCTTTGGGTAACCTTTCCCCCAACATCTGTCAATACAGCTCTAGATCTGTTCTAAGATGCACACATGCCTTGTGGAAGTCCTGGATAAGTTGTTCTTCAGAGTCCATATACCCACCATCTCCTTAAGAATGTTCACATGTCAGCAGTACAGGGCCTGCCAACTAACTCAGATGCAGATTTTTCCCAACTTTGATGGCACATCTGGAGTTGTTTTGGAGAAATGCTAATTTTCTGATACCTGTGGCAGGCTGTGCATAGAGACTGGGAAGGTTTCCATGCATCCCAGAGATATATCCTCTGGCACAGAGGTGCAGATATTCACATTTAGTTGTTTGTGGCACACTGAAAAAGTATAGTCTAAAGACAATCTCCTGAGATGTCACATTTAGGGCTGAGAATACTGAGTCCCTTATAGGTGTAGAGACATCTAGGCCAGTTGTGGGTCTCTTTGTTGATTACCATATACTGCAAACAGAAGCATCTCTGATGAGGGCTGGGTTGTACTAACTGTGAGGATAAAACAGTGATTCATCAGGAGTCAGTTTAATACTATACCCATTTAGCTTCTGTGCATTTTAAAAATATACATTTCTAGAATTAAAAAAAAAAACTAGCATAAAAATTCAAGAACACATCAAAAATTTATCTACCATGATGATGATCAATTCATTCCAAAGATGCAGGGATGGTCCAACATTTGTATACTGAACATGGTATTCAGGTTAAACAAACCTGAAATTGTTTATTCAGGTTCAGATACCGAATAAACACCCTGAACTTGAATAAACAGCCCACTGTATAATTAGACTAAAGAACACACAAGACCATCTCATCAGCTGCAGAAAAGGTCTTCAACAAAATCCAACTTCATTCAATAACAAGCATTCTGAGAATACAGAAATACAGGAAACATATCTCAACATAATATAAGGGATATACAGGAAGCCCACAGCCAACATCATCCTAAACGGAGAAAAATTCAAATAATTTTCATTAAAATCAGGAACAAGACAGGAAGTCCTTTTCCCTTCATCCACCACGTCAAAAGAATAATCATGTTATGGGGATTGTGAACAGCCCACGGAGATGACCTCATATCTGTAAACCAAAATTAATTTCTTCGTTCCTAAAGAAACACTGTAAATTAACATTTGGAACTTATTTATGCATATTGCAAACACAATTCCAACAGGCATATAAGCAGATATCCCAAGTCAAGTTCACATTTAGAAGAAGAGATCAAAATACAAGGGGCCAGGTACAGGCAGACCCATGAAGGAGACAAGCAAGGATGACAAAGTCACATGGTCACCACTGTCTGGAGAGCACGGTGCACCACCTGTGTGAGGAGTGTTCACAGCCTGGCTCTCACCGAGTCCTGGAAATATACCAGTTTCAAACCCAGAGCAGGGTTACAGTGATGCGCTTAAGAAATCCAGACCAAGTTTTATTGTACTAAGAGATTCAAGCATCTAATTCTTGGCTCCTGAAAAGATTGAATATAGGCATAACAGTCACGGTCATCGACATTAAAAGCAGGCTTCTTGAAATATAGTTTGAAAGCCTGGGTAATATCTGTGAACTGGAGAATAAAGTTATTCTCTTATCTGCTTCTACCTTTTCTACTTTTGTGTGAAGTCAATTTTACATCTGTGGATAACTTTTGGGTTCAGTACCTGAAACTAAACATGACTGTCTAATGAAAGAATTTATAAACACACTTCATTTTTGCTTTCAAGATTCTGCATAGCAATTTACCCCCACCCCAACTCCACAATATCTCTTACAAAGACGTATTTAGAATATTGGAGAATAGTCTTGACAGACTGTTCTGAGAGGGGTAGTATCCTATTGTGCTGACCAGTTTTTAAACTCTTCATAAAAGGGATCTTAAACAAACTCAGACTTTTAAATATGAATAGAGTAAGTCAAAAGAAGATGAAAGAACTGGCATTCCTGGTGAAATCGGTCAGAGGATTTTCAGACTCCACATGTCCTGATAGTTTTATGTGATCCAGTCCAGCTCCTTAAAAAAAAAAAAAAAAAATCCTGCCAACAGGTAACAGGTCTTTGAAAGCATTTGAAACCAAAGGCTCCCCACCAGCCAGTCCATCTCTTCCTAAATTCTCAGCCTCATTAAGAATGAGAAACAGATACCATGGCACCAACCTGTCTACGAGAACACAGCGAGACAAATGTAATTGCCCGTACAAGGAATATAAATCAGCAGCTTTCAAATCATTCATATTTACACCCTCTTCATTTTGGTTGTCTTTCCTTTATAATTTGGCCATACATCCATGTCAAGTATATAATTTCATCTGAGGCTTTATCAGTTACCGCCCAGAGCCATGATTATATGTTGCAAGGAAACTTCCTCCCCCTGAGCAAGTCTATCTTTAGTATCTTGTTGATAACCACTTCTTACATTAAAAAAAAAAAAGAAATAAATAAAAGGAAAGTCTGGGTTTTCTTATGTGGCTCCAGAGTCTCTAAATAGAACATTTAGGAGCAATTTATCAACCGCCACCATTGAGCTTCCAGCTGCCGCTCCAACTGCTCAAAGCAAAGTGTTTCTGCTTATTCCCTTTGTTATTTTTATCAAGTTGCAATGGAAATTGTAGGTGTTTCTATACTGAGACTTCAATCACCTTAGACTTCCTTCTTGCTAGGGTTGACTGCCGTTTTATGGAGCTTGGCCAGTAAGATGGGCAATAATATAATTCTGGAAGAAGTAATTTGTTTTTGCAAAGAAAATAAGACACAAGTCACCAGTCTAGGATTCAGAAGATGAGTCGGCAACAAGTGGTCACACGCTGTCCCCAGTAATATGCTTTTATTTTTGTACCTTTATCTTAAAAATATATTTAAACAAGAAACAAAGATATTGAATTTTCCCCATAAACTTTGCTTTCTTATTTACAGTGTTACATTGTAAATAACATTCCATTATACACAAATTAAGACTGTGCATTACTGAACATTCTCTTTACATATCCTTTCATAATACAGTACACACGGCGCAAAGCTATGCAATACTTAAGCTTCAAATAGCTCAGGAAAGAAGCACAAACTTTATCAATAAGACTATTACTTTAAAAGGTTCTGACCTTAATTCTCCACTAGACTGTTTCACTGAAACCATTCTTTGTTCAAGGAAAAATGCCCTGTATGAGGGATGAGAACACAGTTTAAGTTACCACACCAACCACTTAAACTGACACCATATTATTGATTACTCTTATTAAATGGACCGCAATGAAGGTCAAGTCATTTAAACAAGGAGATTCACTCTTCAGTTCAGACACAATGTATCAACCACAGTTGATTCCTTTTTATGAAATTAAAGTTTTCTACAACTTTAGGTTTTACCTGTAAACAGTTAAAGCACACATTTTGTAAAGATTTGATCATTCTCAGTCATAGGTTACACTTGAGGAGATCCTATCCCATCAGGGAGAAGCAAGCACACAAACTGCACACAGATACACACCCACACATGCTCCCGTTCACCCATCGAAGACTTGAGTGTCAGCCAGCACTAAGTATAGCAGCACTTGTGTCCCAAGCAGTGTCCGAGGTTGCAATAGGAATTACAAAACAAGGAAGATAAAACACCCAAGTTCAATTAAATAGTCCAAAGCTCAGGTTTTGAAATGCCTCTCAGACATTTCACATTCAGCCCGGAGTCAGTTCACTGGGCTCTCCAGGCGGCACACTCCACCTTCAATGGCAACCGACTGTCCTGCCACAGCACCAGGAGGGAGTCTTGAAATGTGAGTCTGCAGAGAAAGAGACAGGGAGTGTCAGCGGTGCAAGCAGAGGCCCTGCAGCTGACAAATGTGAAGCCAGCTCAGGAACATCACGTCTTCACTTGGCCTCTCAGTGTCCACTGGAAGTGATGGTGGGAACATTTAGGAGGGGCAAGCCCTCTTGGTTTAAACTGCTCAGGGATGCTCACTGGGCATCTACTACAGGCAAGCACAGCACCAGTTCATAGGGAAGCAGAGGTAATGGAGACACCAACACCTCAACAGTACAACACACAACACAGTCTGGATTCCCACGAAAGGTTCTGAAGGCAACTACATAGAGTACATTCCAACCATCTAAAAACAGGGCAACTGTGTACAATTTGTCCTCTAAATTCTGAGAGAGAAAGAATATAAAGCATGTTTTTCAGGTGTAATTTATTCTTTCAATGACTAAAGTAGCTTACAAAAAAATCAAAAGTAAATAAGAAAATAACAACAGTAAAAATTTAGTGAGGGAAAAACACCAAATCGAGGCTAAAGAAGCCTGACTTGGAGCCAGACTGACGCTGTACTGCATGGCTTCCTTGTGGTTTATGTGGTGGGCTGGATCACAGCCTGTCAACTGCTCAGGTGAGAACATCTATTCTTGGCACTGAAGCTAGGTGGCATTTCTCCTGGGGACTGTCATAAACAGGTCACTGACTAAAGAGGCAAAGAGACAACATCTGTGTGCCGCACAGTAAGGATTTGTATGGGCTGAGCACTGCAACACCACTTAAAGGAATCTGGTATCCAAGAAAGAAAGTACACGCTGATTCGAAGGGGTCAGGAAAACAATTTCTCTTTTTTCCTCTTTTACACAATCTGGCTAAATCAAGAGGAGAAATAAATGTCAGGATTTTTAACCAAGAAGGGGAAGGGTGCACGCTACTCTCCAATTCTTTCTCTAAATAAACTTTGCCTAAGGACGAATCAAAGTGAGTTCAAGGCCATAGATGAAGTTGCTAGCTGAAGCTGGTAAGTTGGCCAAGGGCAGGTCTGACATGCTTTCATGAAACAAAAATGAAGTAAACATGTGTTTTAGATTGAACAGTAAGCTTGCTGGTTCAGAGTCTGAAGGTGGACATACTACTTTGACTAAGTCCAACAAGAAGAGTAGATATAAAACAACCTGGGAAGGTCTAGAGAATAGAAAATGTTCTTTGGGTACTTAGCTTTTGTGTGGGCAAGTCTGGAAGCAACCTGCCCTGTTCAAGGGTGAGGCAGGTGACTCTGGAGTGTGATGCTATATAAGGCAGGTCCCTTACATACAGTAATCCCAGACTTAGGCCCCTGGGAGCCGTGCCGAAGAATCTGGGATCCAAGTTTTGTTTTATCACATGAATATATCATTCCCGAGACAAACTTTTTATGAAGCTTCTTCAGTTCCTAAAGAGTAGCTACTAGAACAGGGAAAGTTTATCCTTGTTACTTGTGACCTATATAACACTGTGCACAAAAAGCTCAACTCTCAAAGTTCCCAACATTCAGCATCGATAAGAATACTGATCATCAGGAGTGAAAATGTTCCCCACTGGTATCACCCATCATCTTAAGGTCTTCTTAAACAAAAAGGATCCCAAGATAGTAAAAGTCCAATTGCTTTCGTTCCTACACCCATCTCCCTGTTGTCAACACAGGCATGCAGCCACAACACGAGCTAGGCAGAAAGCAGAAGCAGTATGGAAGATGGTGGTAGGTTTCTAAAACCTTAAAGACAGAATGATCTAACAATCCCCCTACTGGGTATATAAACTCCCCTCACAAAATGAAGGGAGTAACTCAGACAGTGTGCATAAACTAATGTTCAGTCTTCATAGCAGCGCTAGTACACTAAGTGTCCTTAAAAAGGCAGGGACAAAAGGAACACCAATGAACCTTGGAGACATTATCTTATGTAAAACAGGCCAGATAACAGACATGAAGGAACTAAGATAGTAGGTTCTACTAATATGTGGCACCTAACAAATTCATAAACATTAAAAGTTAGAATAGCACCTTCTAGAGGCTGAGAGAAGGGAATGGGGTAGGGTAGGGTGATGTGTAATGAGTATAGATTTGCAGACTGAGAAGAAGAAAAAGTTCTGGAGATGGATGCGGTGATAGCTCCTAACAATGTGAATTATTCAGTGCTTGATAAGGGATTCGCATGATAAATTCTATGTATGTATAAGCTGCAATAATCTCTCTTACACACACAGAGAGGGAGAGGAAGAGGGAGAGGGAGAGAGAGGTAGAGAGAGGGGGGGGAGAGAGGGGGAGGGAGGAGAGGAGAGAAACAATAGTCTCTTACTTGTCTAGAGTACTGCCTACTTTTATGCTAGCCTAACACAGACTGGACTCATCTGAAAGGAGGAACCTCGATTAAGAATGCCTCTCCACACACTCCACACAGCGCCACTGCCCTCCCTCCCCCAGGCTGCACCAGGACACAGCGTGACTGTGGTGACAGCAGAGGCCTCCAGAAACTATTCAGCCACCTGAACTTCAGCTTCAGCCCTGCCTGCCTCAGCCTCACCTGCTTGGAGAGGAACAACCATCTGAACCTTGGGCCCATCTACACCTGGAGGAGTGATTGGAGGCTCAGCCCCCGGCCACACCAATTGAAGGAAGAGGGATTCACTGAAGCACAGGCTCTACCCATACCGACCGGAGGAAGAGATGGGTAGACAAAAAGATAAGGATGCACCAAACAATACAAAGAGCAATACAGCAACACCAGAAACTAGTAGTTCTACATTAAAAAGACATGAATGTCCCAACACAGATATATCAAAAAACACCGACACTAAAAATAACTTCGTGAAGATGATTGAGGCCCTTAAAGAGGAAATGAAAAATTCTCTTAAAGAAATGGAAGAGACAAACAAAAAAATTGTTGGAAGAGATCAATAAATCCCTTAAAGCAAAGCGAAAAAAAATGCCTTCATAAGATCCAGCTGTAAGGCATTTTCTTAATTAGTGATTGGTGGGAGAGGTCCCAGATCATTGTGGGTGGTGCCATCCCTGGGCTGGTGGTCTTGGGTTCTATAAGAAAGCAGGTTGAGCAAGTCATGATGAGCAAGCCAATAAGCAGAACCTCTACCTGGGCTCCCCATTAGCTCCTGCTTCCAGCTTCCTGCTCTGCTTAAGTTCCTGCCCTAACTTCCTTTGATGATAAACTGTGATGTGGAAGTGTAAGCCAGATAAATCTTTCCCCTCTGAAACGTGCTTTTGGTCATGGTGTTTCACTGGAGCAACCCTAAGGCAGGTCACCCTAACTAAGACAGGGATTAACAAGGAATCAAACTATGATGGAGATCTCTACAGGAGAAATCTACCTTCACTATGTCTACTCATAAACAGATTGGAATGTTTTGAACAGGTTAGTTTAGAAAGAGAGAGGCTTACAGGAAACTCTGTCCTCAGACTTCCTAGAGGATCATACAAAACCCACTGGGACATCAGGCTTCGGAGACTAAAGAGAATAAGTTAACTGATGTCATTAAAGCCAAACTGATGACAATATAGCAAAACAGCCTACAAACAGAATTGCGGGATGTTAAGTCCTAAAGGAACAGATTTCCTGTTGTCCAAGATAAAGATCCTAAACTGGAAGGAGTAAAATCCTTTATTGTGGGCACTGTGGGACTTGATGTGCTTCAAACAGCATGCAAGGCCAGTCTAGGGCCCCGGAAATGCTACCACTCCAACACAAAGTTTATGATAGCAGAACACATAAAAAAGCTGAGTCAGCCACCAAGTTTCAAGGAAAGTTAGGAAGGTTAGAAGGGGTAGGAGTAGAACGCTCTGGAGATGTTCAGTAACAGTACATGAGCACAATGCTACAAAGACACAACTAGATTTCTCTAAGCCCAGCTATTTGTACACAAAAGAAATACTCAGTTAGATAGAGTAGTTAAACTAAATAAGCTAGATTTAAAAATTGTTAACTCTTCACACTCCTCTTTCACCAAAACACCACTTAGTACAGGTGGATTTGCAATTCCAAGAATTATTTTCAGCCAGGCGGTGGTGCACACGCCTTTAATCCCAGTACTTAGATGGAAGAGACAGGTGGATCTCTGTGAGTTCAAGGACAACAAGGGCTGTTAAACTGAGAAAACCTATCTCAAAAAAGACCAAACAAACAAACTAAAACAACAACAACAAAAAAGAATTATTTTTGAATGAGATCGATATTGTGGGTAGCAAAATAGCTAACTATATTAATGACAATACTTTGCCATCAGCATGATCTCAGAAAAAAAGTGGTTTTATTCTGAGTTTGTCTATATACACTCAAAGCTTTCTGTGCATGTTTCAATAGATGTCAAATCCTAGAAACAGTAGAAGCTGCTACATGGGCTCTCAGTTGTTACATGAGAGCTTATTTCCAAGTTTCTATTAAAAGCAGTGTGTCTGAACCTCGAGGCTCTGAATACAATGAAAATTCTACATTTACCTACACTGTAGTGGTACATAACTGTAATCCTAGGATTTGGAGGTTGAAGCAAGGAAAGAATGTTAAATACCAGCCTACGTTACAAAACAGCAAGCATACATATGCGTAAAACTTTACTTTCCGTCTATAGCAACTAGAAATATAAAGACTAACCAAAACTCAACAGGATCTGTGTGTGCATGTGTGGAGCCCATAGCACGATGCCAAGTGGCCTCCAGCTCTCAAGCACCGACATTCACTGAGCCTGGAACTAACAGATTGGGCAGACTACCTGGCCAACAGGCCCCAAGCATCCTCTTCCTCACTTCCCCAGAGCTGGGAATAAGCCGTCACACTCAGATTTTCATAGTGCTGGGAATTCAAACTCAGATTCTCTTGTTTGGGTGGCAAGCATTTTAATGATTAAATCATTTCCCAGCCCCCAACAGAAAATTTTAAATTGAATATCTTTAGG
Source organism: Chionomys nivalis (assembly GCF_950005125.1). Lineage (NCBI taxonomy): Eukaryota > Metazoa > Chordata > Mammalia > Rodentia > Cricetidae > Chionomys > Chionomys nivalis. The sequence continues at coordinate 36,022,026 of NC_080094.1, read as the reverse complement.
GACTATGCAAACTTGTGTATTTTTACAAGCCAAGGAAATTCAGCAAGGTAAATTCCAGATATTTAAATAATGTAATTGTACTGAAATTTAGAACTAGTGAGAATGGTGCAGGCATATTCATTGGGGTCTCTCACCGTATAGTGATTGCTCTCTAGTACATCCTGACTCTGCCAAGGAAAAGCTTCCCCTCGTCACCCCCTCAACCAAGCAGCTCCCCCACTTCTGTGCCAGCCATCTGAGCATTTCTCATCCAGTAACTCTTGATTTTGATGTATTTTCAGTCTTACGGCTGTCTAATTGAAAGTCAGTTGGAGACAGAAGCTGCCTTATGTGTACCTCAGCATTCCCTATGCCTGACAAAGAAACACACTCCGAGACACTCACTGGGCAGCGACTTCAATACATCTTCCAGGGTTGTTAATGTATACAGAGGATCCTGGGGTGGGACTCACCGGGTTAGTTAAGAAGTCAATCGGAAAAACATATAGATATCCTCCCAGCTATGGGAAATAGACATGACTGATGGGCAAAAAATTGGAATCTTGGGGGTGGGGTGGGATGGGGATGAGGGGTGATGGGGAGAGAAAAGTGTGAAGGAGAGGATGAGGGGAACTGGGGGAATCGGGGTGATTGGGGATAAAGGAAGGTTGGATAGGGGAGCAGGGAAACTCATACCTTAGGTAAGGGAGCCACCTAAGGGGTGGCAAGAGACTTGAACTTGGAATGGCTACCAGATGCCCAGGGCAATGTCCCCAGTTAGTTCATTGGGGCACCTGAGGATAGGGAACCTGAAATGAACCTATCCTATAATCATACTGATGAATATCTTGCATATCGCCATAGAACCTTCATCTAGCGATGGATGGAGATAGAGCCAGAGACCCACACTGGAGCACTGGACTGAGCTCCCAAGGTTATAATGAGGAGCAGAAGGAGAGAGAACATGAACAAGGAAGTCAGGACCATGAGGGGTGCACCCAACCACTGAGACAGTGGGGCCGATCTATTGGGAGCTCACCAAGGTCAGCTGGACTGCTACTGAAAAAACATGGGATAAAACCGGACTCTCGGAATGTGGCGGACAATGAGAACTGACGAGAGGCCAAGGAGAATGGCACAGGAACTTTCAACTGGCGATAGATCGAGAGAGAGACAGAGACCCAAATTGGAGCAATGGTCTGAGCTCTTAAGGTCCAAATGAGGAGCAGAAGGAGGGAGAACATGACCAAGGAAATCAGGACCACGAGGCGTGCACCCACCCACTGTGACAGTGGAACTGATCTATTGGGAGCTCTTCAAGGCCAGCTGGACTGGGACTGAATAAGCATGGGTTGAAACTGGACTCTCTGAGCATGGCGGACAATGAAGGCTGATGAGAAGCCAAGGACAATGGCACTAGGTTTCGATCCTAATACATGAACTGGCTTTGTGGGAGCTTAGCCTGTTTTGATGCCTACCTTCCTGGGCCTGGATGGAAGTGGGAGGACCTTGGTCTTCCTGTAGGGCAGGGAATTTGGACTGCTCTTCAGTATCGAGAGGGAGTGGGAATGGACTGGGGGGAGGAGAAGAGGAGTGGGGATGGGGGAGGGGAGTGGGGGGAGGGGGCAATGTGTGGGAGGAGGGGAGGGAAATGGGAAACGGGGAGCAGTTGGAGATTTTAATTAAAAAAGAATAAAAAAAAAAGAAAAAAAAAAGAAGTCAATCAAGTATTTCCCCACAGTAACAATTCTTTTTAGATTTTTATTTTTTTTTTTTTTTTTTTTTTTTTTTAGATTTTTATTTTTAAAAGCACGGACTAAATTTTTTTTAGATTTTTATTTTTAAAAGCACGGACTAAATTTTTCCTATTGGGGAAACAGAAAATTACTGAAATCTGACTAAAGGCAGAACTTGGGCTTTCCCAAGCAGCTCCTTGGCAGTGCAGTCTCCTGCCTGGGCAGCTGGTGGTTCTTGCCAATACCTTGGGCATCAGAGACAGACTTGCTGTTAAGGATTCTGAAGAGCTATGTCTTGTAGATAAGCTGACTGACTGCTCAAAGCCAATGTGGTCAGGGTGGAAGCTCCTTAAAATTCCAAATACATTCAGCATCAGAATTCTAAAGTGATATTTTAAAGAAAAACTTTAATTACTTGATCTAATCTAAAAATAACCTGATTACTTCCTATTGCTCATACATTTTAAAATCTTTTAAGAACACTTCAGTGCCTGCTCTTTTGAAGTTTCTAGGAAAGCTACAAACACATGATTTAATTTTAAACACATAGTTTAATTTTAAAAGTAACAAAGCCTTTATTTAGTCATTATATTTTGATCCTCTGCCTTTCCACACACAACTATGTTTCCACTTTTAGACTTGTAGATCCTCTGTGAAAGTCAAAGGATGACCATGAAGTCATTACCCTACTTTGGTGGAGTTAGGAAAACATATCTAGGCAGACACAATAAAAAAATGATCTCTCAGAAATATTTTGTTCACTGTTTTTGCAATTCTGGAGCTTGGTCCTCCTTTTCTTTTTAATGTAGAAAACTTGAGGTCGACACTACAGTCAAAGTGAGGCAGGCATTTACAAACAGAAAAAAGAACACGTGGAACACACTTAGCAGTGGAGAAACAAACTAGATTTTAAAAAACACAGAGTAGATGTGCTCGTCACTCACTAACAAGTACACAAATTTCATGGAAATCTGCACAGATATCATAATGGCTATGTACAGACTAAGAATGCCTTGGATTCCTGGATGGATCTTTTTCTTCTGGGTAAAACAAACTCCTTTGCAGTTGGGTATAGTTTTGTTACAAGTCAGGGTTCTGTAGTGAAATGCATCATCACAAGGCTAGCAAAGATTTTCTTGTGCCCCAGCTTTGAATGATCCTGATGACTGTGAAGACAGGAGTCTGGGACTTCCACATCACCACTAGGAGAGGGGCCTTTGCTAAACAGAAACCTCAATTTTTCATTGTCTATAAGTGAGAAATACACTTCCATTATGTTTAAGTAATTATGTACTTTCTAGATTTGCTTGCTACAGCAGCTTCTATATCTTAATGTAGGCAAGCCAGGCATCTCCACCTACTATGTGAACTCTGTTGGTTACTTAACTTCTTGGGCTTCCATATTCATGAATATGAATGTAACACTCATCATAAAGCTGGTAAGGACAACATGAGATAGTAAATGCAAAGAAACATGTATCAATAAAAGTTAAATATTACTGTTCAAACAAACATGCAGCCTAGCACAAAATATGCAGGACAATTTAAAAACTATCAGCTAGCCTGTATTTGGGAAACTGTATTTGAAAATTGTGCTAAACAATCAACTCATCAGAGCTAGGGGCCACAGAGAAAATGTGGGAGAATGCTCACCAATCACCTTCTCACAGCATGGAACATTGTTGGAAAAACAGGATACACTATGAAATCAACAGAAGTGACCAACAAATACAAATTCTTGGGGGAGAGAATTCCGACCATAATCTATAGAGAGTTCTAAATGACAGGGTTAAAGCCAGCAATGCTCCACAGGCTTCAGTCTCCACCATCTTTCAGCTCAAATGCCCCCTGCACTCCCCTACACCCATCCACCTGCCTTCTTGCTGGTCCTCAAACACACAGCACACACTTAGAGCAGGACCATGGGTTGTTGTCAATGCTAAATTTTTCTTCTAGCATCAGTGTGCATCTTTTGCTCATTTCTGCCAGGCAATTGCTCAAAAGCTACCTTCTCTAAAAAGTTCACCCAGGCCCCATCTGGGCTTCACCCCACCAGCCTTTCTGTGTCAGCAGTATATATAGTCTCACCATCACCCAGCCAACCTGGGACGGCTTACTCATTCATCACGTGTGTCTTCTGGAACAGAAGTTCCATGAGGACAGGCAGCTTTGTCTACCTGTGTACTCTTTTCTCACTGGCACCTGAACGACAGATAGCCTGCACATGTTAAGTGAATGATGAATGCTTCTAAAAAGCGGGGGCACGGGGCATGGAGGGCAAGATTGGCTGACAATTGATAATTGCAAATTTGACATTTAAAACTTACTAATTTCTTATATTTTAGTGTTTTTTTTACTAGACTAATAAGAGTGCTTTATCTTAAGGATGTTTTTATAAGTCAAATAATCATGATATTGAAGTTGTATGCTCTGAATAAAAATGAAAGTCTATATATTTCCCAATCCTGACATAAAACATAGAAATGGTATCATCTGACTCCACTCATTCATTTATTGTACAGTTGTCCTCTCTTGGACCTCTGTGTTCCAGAGAGCACTAGAGTCATGGTCAAGTAGAGACTGTATGCCTTGCATATCTGTGGAGTTGTCACTTTTGTGAAACCTGGATGAATTCAACGGCAGGAGAAATGTGGAAAGCACTAGGACACACTTGTGTGCATGTGTATCTTCCTTCTGGAAAGCAGGCCTCTGCTTTGGTAAGATGTGGGTGCTAACAAGCACACTTGTTCATTACTACACCCTTCTGTAGAGAAGACAGCTCCCACCCGCTACCATTTTATCATGTCCTGTTCAATCCGCTCTATTTTTACACTGTTGAGTCTCAGGACTTCTATTTTTTCATATAATGATAGTGCCACATGAACTTTCAAAATAAAACCTGGAACAATATGCACGTTTATAGAGTAACAACTTATTTAAATCTGAGTTAAACTTCTCTTCTGTACTGTCCACTCTGCTACTTGGGCAACATGAATTTGGTTAATTGAGACTGTAATACAGGCTGAATACACTTTACATCCTTAACAAGTTTAGGTAAGCTTGTACCTAAACTTGTTAAGAGGGTGCAAGCCATAGTACACATATACAGGTCAAAGGGCAATTTCTGTACTCAGAGCCTCACTTTCCACCTTCACATGGGCTCTGGGGACTGAATTTAGGCCATCAGTCTTGTGTGACAAGTACCTTTACCTGCTGAATCAGTCCTGGCCCAACATAGTCAATTCATACTTGACCCAATAACAGTCATCCTCAATATTCTTTTGTTGGTATAAATATGATAAACATTTAAAAACCACTGTAGAGAGAAGTTGTGTCTTGGTGAAGCTGTGTCTGGTTAGCTTTTGTTAGCATACTTCTATTGTGGGCTTTCTTTTCTCCCATCTCTTAATGACTTGAATCAAGAGATACTATCACCCCCAACGGTTTCCCAGAAGTTCCTGCCTATCTCTTTTAAGAGCTGTCTTTCAAGGAGACATGACTTGTGAACAAGTATATTCTAAGCATTCTTTTTGTGAGGCATTAAACCTCAGAATGTAGTTAACTAAAAATAGTTTGGACTTCAGACCTCATTATGAAAGCAGATGCACTCAACTAGATGACAACTGCATATAGTCTAAGATGGTGTGTATATCTTATAGAATAAGAACTCATTTCTATTTTTACATTTTTTATTTTTTTTTCACCTGCATGTATGTCTATATACTGCATGCATACCTGTTGCCATGGAAGTCATAAGATGACATCAGATCCCCTAGAACTGGAGTTTTAGATGGTTGTAAACTGACTTGTGAGTGCTTGAAACTGAACCCAGGTCCTCCAGAAGAACAACCGGTGTTCTTAACCACTGAGCCATCTCTCTAGACCCAGCACCCAGGGTTTTAACACTCTAAGATGCTAAGTTCATCTAGCTTTTATTTGTCCTGTTACTGAATAAAAAAAAAACTCCACCAATATCTTAAATTAAAACTGGAAAACAGGCCAGAGCAATCTGAAGACATTATTCCTATGCTCAACCTAATAAATCAGAAATACCAACAAAATGAGGAATTAATGACATATGTTATTATTTTGCTGTAAGTCCTCCCCACCTCATTTTCCATGCAAAATATACATGACATAAAAGATGCACTGGCAAATGTGGACAAAACACAAAGACAGTATTATGGTAAATTTTATTGTTAGTACTGAAGGCTACGGAACGGGTAATACATTCTATTGTTCTCACATATAAAAATCATGTCCACAGAATCTTAGAGTAAGATGAAAATGCTGCCTAATGAGAACAGCATGTCCCGGCCCCAGAGCTGCTCTGGGTTCTTCTCTTACCATGCCTGCTGACACCACACTTCCATTAGGGGCGACATCACACAAGAACTCACACAAGGGCTTTCCCTTGAAAGCCCTGAGGCAGCCCACAGAATGTGGCCAATGCTATAGTAAACTATTACCTTACCACTCATATGGAGATTTATTCTGAATATTCCCTTTGTTAAAGGTGATAAAAAGCTCTCCACCATTTAGCAAACATTTACTCTGTACTCTTCATAGAGGACAGTGGAATAAAGCACACATGGATCTTGCTCTAGGACAATTTATCTTTATAGGATGTAAAAACCAGTCCCTTGTGAAACCTTACTAGAAACAAGAGATCCCTATAATTATATAATGTTGCAGAGTCCACACTGCTTCTGAATCAATGAAATCTCAAAATACCACTACGGGTAGACAGATGTATGCTACACCTATTTTTTTTTCAAGTAAAAAATAGAGAAATGGGCAAGATAGAATGGTACTGTGGTTTGCTTATGGTTAGAGAGGAAGTGGAAAAACTGAATCACGAATGAATGTGTCTGGACTCCAAATTTAGGGCTTTCTACTCCCACAGTGCCCTAGCCCAAAGGATTCTAAATCTAACTTGTTGGAGGCACACCTTTACTGCAGGGGCATATGCCCAAAAGTTTTTCAGAGTGAAATATTGCTTGCTTAGAAAAGCTACTGCCACAAATTTTAATTGTTTAGAATGATTCTGCAACTCAGAGAACAGGTTATGAGCTACTGCTGACAGGTTAGATAGTCTCTAGTCACTAGTCACTAGTTCTCTGGGATTCAACATTCTTAGAGGTTAAAAGAATTGTTTTTAAACTGACTCAACAATATTGAGTTGAGTCTGATTCTGACACGCATTAAAATGTTCCTGTAAATGTAATTTAAAATAATTTTTAAATACCATATATCTAAAACTACATGTTTTCATTAATGAAATTTCTTTGAATCCATGTTATAGGTTTTCTCACTAGCCCTTCTAGTGGGAATTAAAATCACAATCGGTTCTAGATATTCTTTCCCCCCACCTCCTTGGGCAAAACTTCAGCTTTGGAAATAACGGTCTTAGAATAATCTCAAGACCTATCAACACCCAATGCAGGAGATTGGCCCTTTCAGTCTACCCTGGGATGTGGACTCATGGCCACAGAGGACAAAAGTTGTCCCTGCCTCCGGCACAGCAGACATGAAACAGTCAGCAAGTATATACTCTACAGGCTATGTGGAGATACACACCTGATGTGACATTAATGGTAAGTCCTGAGATCTTGAGACCTTTTATAATCTTTACTCTGATTAATATTTTTATTATAGGGGAGAGGGGAGAAGGAAGGGGGAGTGGAAAAATGTATAGCTCTGCTGTAGGAAGGCTTGCAGCTTGTGGTTACCCACCTACTGGGAGTGGGGAGTGGCCTCTTACACTATATACACAGATGCAGAGCCTGCGTCTGCCCTTTTTTCTTCCTCCTTTTCGCTGGCTGCTCGTTTGGATTGTTGGATTGCTGAATTTGATCAATGTCCACCGTTCAAGCAGAGAATTCTGATTTGTGAGTTTACCCCTAGATAAATAACTATTTCTCATTTCTGAGCTAGTGTGGGCTTTTTTTCAAGCATCCATTCATCACTTGGTTCGTTCATCATAGCTCAATAAAAACAAGTGAAACATTTATATTACATTTATTAGTGTGTCTCTCTGTGTGTACGCATGTGGCTGAGTGCTCATGCATACATACACACATGCCGCAACATGGACGTGTAGGTCATCAGAGGACACTTGCATGAGCTGGTGCTCTCACATCACCATGTGGGTCTTGGGAATCAAACTCAGGTTATAAAGCTTGGTGCCAAGTGCTGAACCATCTCAGTGTCCTTTGTTCTAATTTTTAAAGTACTTTCTATTCTTTTCTCTAAATATATGAAGAGGAACAAATTTTAATGAAATATTAAATTTTAAAAATCAGTATATATTCCATACATTCTACACAATAACAATTAGGCAGAAACAAACCATAGTTCAATGTGTTAAGAATACTAAATGTGGAGTAGCAGAGTAGCTCTCTGAAATTCCAGAACTCACTCAGGATCAGGACTGGACATCCTCTTGTTATTTTCTTAATTATGTAGCAAGGTGATTCAATGCTGAATGTGGCGATAAAAATAATAATTAACTAGTAAAGTTAGGTCATCAAGGATGTCACTATGTCCTTATTCTACTCCTCAGAACAGACAGGTGCAAATTGAAATAAAAATATCCACATAATACTGAGTAGAGTTGAATTCTCTTCTCTCTGAACCTGGCTGCATCTCAGAGTCTTTTGCTAGCTCTTCTTCATTCCCAATACGTAAATGTGAAACTTCAGGGCTAGGGTCTTTTCCTCTCTGTTTGTATTCACTCCAATTTGTCTTCTCTATAAAGCATTTTAAAGCTGAAATTCACAAGCACACACCTATAGTAACTGTTCTGGATAGTCTTCTGTCAACTTGTCATATAAACTAGATTATTTGAAAGGAATGAACTTCACATGAGAAAATGTCTCCATAAAATTCAGCTGTGGGGGATTTTCTTAACTATTGATTAATGGGGTGAGGCTCAGCCCATTGTGGGGGGTGCCATCCCTGGGCTGGTGGTCCTGGATTCTTTAAGAAAGAAAACTGAGCAAGCCATGAGAGCAAGCCGGTAAGCAGCACCCCTCCATAGTTGGTAGTAAGGGGACTTGATATCTCAGACACATCTCCTCTGGGGAACAGGAGGTACTATGCTAAGAGGAAAGCCCAGTGTGGCAGTTTGAAAGTATTGCCCCCATAAGCTCATAGAGATTGGTACTATGAAGAGATGGAGTATGTGTATAACTGTGGAGGTGGGCTTTGGGGTCTCATATATACACAAATATCAGTCCCCAGAGTTACAATTCACTTCCTGTTGTCTTCTGATCAAGATGCAGTCAGCATCATGTTAGCCTGTACAGTGCCATGCCCACTGCCTTGATGGTAATGGACTGAACATCTGAACTGTAAGCTGCCACCTCAATTAACTGGTTTCTTTTATAAGAGATGCCATGGTCCTCATGTCTCTTCACAGTAATAGAAACTCTAACTAAGGTAACTACTCTACAGATTAAGGTACAATTAACCCCAACCCTTGCATAGACATTGCAGGCTCCTCTTGGGTTTATAAAGGGAAGACTCTGGCTCATCTTTTCCATAGTAAAGGCAGCAGCCAAATCATCCTTCTTCAATAACTTTTGTGGGATGTCTTGATATCCTGGGCATTTCTAGTAGGTGAAAATCCAAAACATCAGTTATGGTCTCCTGTGTGGTAAAGGTGACTTTTGCTGGATCCCAACAGATACTCTGGAAATGGGAACATGGCAAATGTCAGGGAAATCCTTGCTACTCTGCTTTTCTCTGTTCTTCTTAGCAGAAGTCTCAACAGCAAAACAATTAAAGCTTCCTTGTAGTCTCTCCATGCTAATGACTGCAGTAAGTCCCTGATAGTCTGTGTTAGCTATCTGAATCTAAGGGGAAAATGCATTCTTGTCATCCTTGATGAAAATGTTGCCAATGATACTTTGTCCCCAAACATGGAAACTTAGCTAAAATGTGAGTTGTTAAATCTAGGAACGTATACATCAGGAGTCATCACGTCACAGAGGTATCACACTGTTAGACCACGAGCTTTTGTAATGCTGTAGGAATCTGCGATGTGTCATTCAGAGTCTAGGGTTTACTGCAAATTGACTATAAAAAATAGTCTTGCCAACGTCTTTTCTTTTTTGTCCTTAAGACATGTATCAGAAACATTTTAAAGGAATAGTGTAGTGAGCATGGTCTAACTGTTCAAATTTAATATTCAAAAGAACCATCAGTGAAAGAAATCAGAGAACTACTATATTCTGTTTTCAAAAGAATATTTAAAACATCACCTTCTAGCGATACTATGTTCAAGTTAAATAAAAGCTGTTTCAAAGTTCTCTGAGTATCTCCTAGCAGCAAACTGTTAATACAATCTTCATTCTAAATTAAGTTTCTTTTACCCCTTCAACACTGCAGCAGACAGCACAGTGCAAACATGCACAGCATTGCGATGACAGCTTGAGAACATAAAGTAAACCGTCAGTACTGACCACTTACTGCAGCCAGTAATATCTGAAAGGAACGTAAATAGAGAGACGAGATGGCCACGTGTATCAATTAATCAATATGAAACTGTTCACTCTTCACCGATTTATAGTATTGCCTTACAAATGGCACATAAGAGTATTAAGCTGTCATAAAGGAATTTTAATCCCTGGAATTAAGCAGAAAAGACACTCTTGCTTAAGATTTCTAAAGCAGAAAGAAACTATGTTTTCTTATAGCTCCACTAAAATTTTACATGATGCGGAGCTCCATATATTAGGACATAGGCACGTGCACACGACGACTCTGCAAGCACAACAACTATTCACTGGCAGAGTGTCTCACATTCTTCATGCTATCAGTTGCTTCCTGTTTAGGAGTTCCTTTTAATGGTATGCATTCATTGTACACAGTGCTTGGTTTCCATAGACTCCTTTCAAATATAACATGCACTCTGGCTGCACCCACTCCACTCCAGTTTCCTCCCCTTGGTCCCCTTCTAGTTGTCTTCCTTCATTCGGTCACAGACTGTATTTTCAAATGAGTACTAGAATTAAAACGTGTTTTCGTCCACTCCTCTATCAGTTACCCCATCCACCAGACAGCACCAGAACCATATGGAGCCCACCCAGAACCTAGAGCTGCTGGCACCCCATTCAAACACTAACAGAGTAGTTTCAAACTGAAAACCAAGCACCATTCAGTTAGGTTACAACTTGACAAGTTGGAATAAGAACAAATAAGTATCCAAACACTCACTCAACAGAGCAAAACCAGATAACAAATCAAAAATTATTCTCAATCACCTAACTCCAAATACCAATGTCCTATCAAAAAACCACAAACAACATGAATAATCAAGACAATGTGTCTCCCATAGAAATTAGCACCCCATTGTATTGTTATCTGAGAAATGTAACATAGCTACTGCAGAGGATAATGGTTCTAAAATATAATTATAATATGCTCAAGGAAGTCAAAGAGGATATAAACAAATCCCTGAATGAGGATTGTGAAAATAAAAACAGTTCAATGAAATAATGAAAACAATTCAAGATATGAAGGTAGAATTTAGTAATGAAATGTAATCTCTGAAAAAAAGAAAAAAATGAAACAAAACCAAAAAAAACAAAACAAACAAAAAAAAACCCCTCCTCAGCGAAAAAAAGAACAACTAAGAGTAAAGTCTTATGGTTGGATAAGTGGCACAGAGAATATCAAGTCCCAAGGACAGAGTGGAGAAAACAGATCATTTAGTCACAGAAAAGATTAAATCTAAAACATCCCAGGAACAAGGCATAAAAGAAATCTGGGACATTAAGAAAAGACTGCATTTATGAATAATACATATAGAAGAAAAAAAGAAAAAATTAACTCAAAAGTACAGGAAATATTTAACAACATCATAAAGAAAAATACCCAGCGCTAAGGAAAGTGGGGCCTATTAAAGACCAGGAGGCATAGAGAACACCAAAGAGACAGGACCAAAAAGAAACTCCCCACATCACAGAATAATCAAAACACTAAATGTCCAGAAGAAAGAAAGAAGACTGAAAGCAGCAAGACAGAAAGAACAAGTCACACGTAAAGGGACACCCACCAAAACAATTAACTGATTTATCAAAGAAAATGCCGAAAGCCAGAGGGCCTGCACTGGTGCTCTAATGGCTGTAGAAGACCGCAGGTGCCAAGTTACTACATTCACAAAACTATCAGCGATCCAAAGCAGAGAGAAGTACTTCCCACAAAGGAACTCTATAGAAGACACTAAAAGAATATTTTGTTTGAAAAAACAAAAGACTTTTAAAAAAATACCAGAAAATTTGAAGTTGGGTGAGTAAAAAGGCAAAGGGGGAGGGTGGATATGGAAGAACTGGGGATGATTATAATAAAAATACATCACATAAAATTATCAACGGATTAATGAAAATAGTGATTAAATATATATTCTACCTATATTTAATTTGAAGCTCAAAATCTACAACCACTCTCAAATGTCTGTGAAACAGGCCAGGTGTAAGACTTGCGAAATGTGAAGGCTCTAAGTGATTTTCCACGACCTCTACTGTCTCTACCACTGTCACCACTACAACCCGCCATACAACCCGCCAAACAACCCGCCATACAACCCGCCAAACAACCCGCCATACAACCCGCCATACAACCCGCCATACGTGACGTCACATCTACCACATACATTATACTTACACTTTTACCTACTTCTCGGAATGCTATCAAAGCACCAGAAGTATCTATCCCTCTTTAAGATGAGGAATTGTGAAGCAGGGCCTGGTAGCTGTAATGTCCCTTATAGTAGTGAAAACTATCATGTTCTGCTTACGACCACTGAGAAGTTGGCTCTGAAAACAAATTTCGTTCTCACTTCATTCCCAAGCTTATTTATGTCATGAGTCTTCTCAAATCCCTATCCTGAGTCCAGCTGGTCTCCTGTGTCTGTACCGGGGAGAAGGAAAACAACAAACAGCTAAGGATATAAAAACACTGTCCCCTTGAGAAGAGCCAGAAGGTGAACTATTCCAACAGTGCTTACAACTATGCAAAAATGCACATAGTAGGAAGGGAAATGCAGAAGCTCATGAAGAATCTGCTCTGTCTTGACTGGATTCCAAGTGGAAACTCCTCAGTTGATTTCTGCTATATATTTGTTAACTGTCCGATCTGATGATGCTGTCTACCTAATTTGATCTTCTATTTGGAACCTTGCCAAAGGGAATGCTGTATTCCACATGGGAATTCCAGCTGACCAGTCTAACTGTGCTAGATGTTTGTATGACCCTGGATCTGATAACGCTACCTTTGACATTTTAATCGTTCACTCAATTGGGCTACCTCAGTCACCCCTCTGGGTATTTAGAGTGCCTGATTTGATGCGGTTTTGCAATCTGTTTGTCACGTCTATCAGTTACTTGCTATTTATCCTTGTATTTTGCTCACTCATTCAAAATCAAAACATGGCTCTCATCTGCAGAATGTGCAGAACAGTGGCACACACCGACTAAGGAGACTGAGGCAGGAGGATCAGGAGATCTAGGCCAACCTCAGCTCCCTAAGGAAGCTCAGCCTAAATAAACAAATAAATAGAAATTGGGAATCAGACTGGGAACCTGTCACAGGTTATAAACAGGGGCTCATATAGAAACCCAAGTCTAATTCTATGTCACTCTTCATATAGTATTCCTATTTATTATAGTTTTCAAAACACAGAGGTATAATTTGCATTCCATAAAATGCACAGATGCTAAGTAAAGGACTGGATGACTTCTAATAGTTTATTCACAAAACCAAAACATAAATAGAAAACTTTATGCATGAAACATTTCTACTATTACCCTCAAATTCCCTCAGGCCCTACTTTAAAAAAAAAAAAAGCATTTTAGATTTCTAGACCCCTGTTTTAACTCTGTCAGTACTGCATACAAATGGAAAAACTCCCCAAGTAACCTTTCTGTGCCCAGCTTGGTTATTTAGCATAATGCTTTCCCCATTTTTAGGATGTAGAAGAGAATTTATTTAGCTTTCTGAGGCTTTAACCTTGGCACAAGAAAGACCTTACTCAAGGTTTGTAACTCTATTTAGGACAATTTTATGAGGCCAGAGAAAATTAATGGCATCCAAGCTTTGTGAGACTGGGTACAGCTTGGTGTGGTAGCATGCTTGCCTAACATGTCTGAGGCTTTGGATCTCAGCCCCTAAAATATAGGGAAAAATATTTATAGATGTAATCACTATTGTTATTATGAAATAAGTAAAAAAAAAAGACAAAGTACCACCAAAGAGAATAAATCCATTTTAACTTGGCATCATATTACACATTCTTTTTGATCTTTAAAGACATTTTCTGAGTGTAAGTTCTCTCGTTTTAAAAGAAAGTCATTTACTGTATGTTTACTCTTTAACAGCATGAAACACTCATTGAGTAAATTGTATACTAAATAGTCTTATAAATGTTTTTAAAATGTTATAGAATTTAGAATAGATTATTATCTCGTTGATTCTCATTCAATTTCAGAAAAATCATTTCCATAAATCAAAAATTCTATCTCAGAAATTCTTCCCATTCCTAAACAGGTTGAAAAAACCCATGAAAACAGGAAATCTGTTAGTTTACTAGAAAATTGTTTTTAGTAGTTTATTAATAAGTGAACAATATCATTTCCAGAAAACACATATTATTGAACAAAAAACACAGTGCAAGGCATCAGACACCTCCCTACAGCTATAAATCAGGAAGGCCCCAGAGGGCTCAAAAAGAGCACAAGCAACTGCCACACACTGCTGTCCACCACAACTATGGGGTAGGCTTCTGCTGAAGATACCACACACTCCAGGTAGAGGACAGAGAGGTCAGTATCAAACTCTCTGACAAGTTCCTCCACACAGCCTAGCTTTCACGGTGTCCAAAGGTGCTGTACAGACTGACTTGGGAGAGAAGAGCAACGGCTTAACAATGGATCCTGCATGCTGCAATACCAGACTGCCAGGCAAACTCTAACAGAGGCACTACTGTTATGGGGTAGTACTTTCAGACTGGATGTGAGACCTGCTCCACAAGAGGGAACTTTGTGCCGGGACAGTAATCTCAGTCAAAAGCCCTTGGTGAGGAGATCTTGGGCCCTAGAGCAGAATCCACTATTGCCATTTTGCTCCATTGTCACGTCATCAAATTGTCTTCTAAATATTTGGTTTTAAAAGCATAGACATGAGCTGCTCTCAACCTTGGCCAGTCAGGCTTCTTTTTGTAGTGGGCAGCACTCAATGCAGAGATGCATAAACGTCCTGAATACTAAGAGTGCTCAGCCTTATGGGAATTTTTATCAACACGCTTCTCCCCCAACCATGGCTCAGAGAACATCATAGAAAAAGGAGGCAGAACCAACTTCAGGATAAAAGGAAATGCCATTTTCGGGACATGACACGGCTACTATACTCATAAACTCAAAAGAGTTGTGGTTCCCTGCACAAGACCTGCATGAGGTAAAGCCAGCCAGAATCCCAGCACAAATAGGAGGTGCCCTCCAGGCCTCACCCTTTACTGAGGAGTGACTGGAGTTAAGAGCTGCTCAGGGAGAGAGAGAGAGCACTCTTTTTTTTTTTCAGATGACTACTGCTAATCCCCACGATCTAGTGGATGGCCCTACACACGTATGTATACTTAGAGCAGCACGAATTGAACTTAATGGAACAGAAAAGAAGCATGGCATGGTGGCTCAGGTCTACAATCCAGCTACTTGGAATGCTGAGGAAATCATGGGTTCAAGGTTTGCCGGGGACAATTCAAAACAGCACTCTCCAAACACAACAGGGCAATTGTACATAAGGGTTCACAGCAACTGTGACTGCATGCACAAGGTCAAGCCACACAAAATTCCAACATAGATGGGGAGGAAGTTGTGAACACACACACACACCAGCACCTGACCTGAGGGCCACTACAAGTTGACAAAAAAAATTTGGGCTTGTGGTTTACTGAAATGTTCATGTAAGAGCAAATAAAAATCCTAATAAAATTTACATAAAATCAAACTGATTTCTAATATAAAACCTTTGTTAATTCTTTGAGAGTTTCATATATGCACACAGTGTACTTTGATCACATTTGCCCCTTCTTTTTCATATCTGACTGTCAAATTCATATCACTTTTTTCATTACCCACTGAGTCCAATGTGAACATATTGGACTCCATTGGAGTGGAGCTTCCAGACCATACTTTTTTTTTAAATTAAGAAATTGATAACTACTTTATCAATTTCTTAATTTAAAAAAATGTTGGAATTTTGGTTTGACTTGCAGAAAATTTGGGGAAAAAAATGGCCGGCAAGTACTGTATTTTCAATTCAAGAACAAGACATATTCTCCATTCAGATTCATCTGAGCAAGGCTTTGTAGTTTTAAGGGGACAGTTCTAGGAAATTTCTTATTCATTCCTGACCATGTGAAAGTACAGGTTTTAAGAAGCCCTTCCCAGCCTGTGTCTCTGGCTTCGTTTCTTGCTTCACTGCACTGGCTGAGATTTCCAGGAAATACAAAGCAGAGTGATGAGAGTGACGAGAGCAGACCTCCTTTGTCTGCACCCTACAACCAAAACAGGTTTCTCTGACTACTGTGATTTTTAGCTATAGATTTTTTTGGTAGTTTTTGTTGTTGTTGTTGTTGTTTTTCTTTAAAAAATATAACTAAGGAAGTTCTTCCAATATCGGGTATTTTGAGGGGTTTATACTGAATAGAAGCTGAAAAGATTGTGTGGTATCAAAATAAATCAAAATAAGCATATATTTCCTCTATTTTGATAATGCAGTAATTACACTTGTTGTTATTTTTACAGCTTTAAGGAAAAACACATGTATCATAAAATCCACTGTTTTAAATAAATGTCCAATCCCGTGGTTTGTCAAGTGTTTGTAAAGTTGGACAAATTTCTAATTCCAGAACATTTTCATGTCCTTGAAAGCAAACTTGGTATCCATACTCCCCACTTCAGCCCTCACAACCACTACTCTCTTACATTTGTTTCTATGGGTTTTCCAATTCTAGACACTTAATGCAATGGAATCATGAAATCTCTGGACTTTTTCACCTGGCTTCTTGTACTTAGCATCATGTTTTCAAGAACACTGAAACTATCCTGTTGTAGAACTTCATTTCTTTTTGCGATTACAAAAAAAAAATTTATTGCATGAATACAACACATTTGTTTATTCATTCATCAGCTGATGAAGATTAAGTTGTTCCTACTTCTTAACGACTCTGAACAACCCTGGTATAAGCAAACATCTTAATTTTCTTTAATATATACCAAGGAGCAGACCTGCTGGGTAATGTGGCAATTCTGTTAAAAATTTCTGAGAAACTATCATGCTGTTTTTCAGAAAGGGAAATACCCTTTCCATATTCCCACTAGCGGTACATGAAGGTTCTATTTTTTTCCCTAATGAACTTATTCTTCTTTCCTGTAGACATCATGTTGGATGAGAAGTAGAATCAAACTATGGTTTTGATTTGCAGTTCCCCAATGAATACTGACAGTAAGAATATTTCCATATACTTACTTGCTGCTTGTATACCTTAATTGGAGAAATGCTTATCTGCATCTTCTTCTTGAATTACAAGATTAAGTTTATTCTGAACTGATGGCAAATACCTCACCAATGGCATTATTAACAAACATGTATTCCTATTCTAGGGGCTATCTTTCAGTTCTTTAACAAGACCATTGCAGCATGTTTCAGGTTTTAATACTGAAAATAATTTATTCTCCCTTTTGTTGCATATGGTTTACGGATCATATTTTTAAAAACCACTGCCTAATCCATGGGAAATAATGACATGGGCAATATCTGTCAAAATATGAACACAGCCTGATACACAGATCAGAGGATATTACAAGTAAATATTTCCTAAGAAGCTAAAAAAATTTAAAGCCAAAGGCTGGGTAATTTTCCAGAAGACACTTTAATGTGAGGCATGTTGATACTGACAAAGTCTCACCTCTCAGCTTTAGCCAGAGAACAAACCAGACAGCGGTTTAGAGGAGTGTAGCCACCCATTCAATGCAGAACAGGTTATAAACAAGGCTAATACTTTTGAACTGTATAACTTAAGTGCAAGGCTCACAAAATGATCAGATCTGACTTACATGCAAGTGATATATTTTGAAGCATTTTAACTTAAAATAACAAAAACATTACAAATAGTTTAAGTATCATGTAACACTTGCCAACGCTTACCTGCTGTCAGCATTTTGCTCCACTTACTTGGTAATTTATTATCCACGTTTTTATTCACATACTATTTTTCTGAAACACCAAGATTACAAACACAGGTCCCCACTTGCTAGATACTTCAGGGCATGCTGCCTAAAATTATGGATATGTCCCAATAAATCATAACACAGATAGCAATTTTAGTGAATTTATAAACAATGCAACTCTTTTTGCTAGCCATATTTCAAATTTCAAAGCCTTATTTTGCAAAGTGGCCTAAAATGTACTATAGCATTTGGTCGTATAGACAGAAGCCACTTTAAGGTGAATTAAAACATTTACTGGTAACATATCTTTAGTAGTATTCAACCTAGAACACTCTCTCCATCCTTATCTTTTCTGACATTTGACAGTTTTCTATGCCATCGGCCCCTTTTACTTCCTTCCCAGCAAGCTCTTCCTTCCTGACTTGTCTGTCTGTTTCCTGTCACTAAGTTCATGTTATGGGCTTCCAAATGGTGAACAACACAAATGACGCCATCCTTCTCAGGCTGTCACATCCAGAGGCACGTATACTGTTGGCTTGTTCCTCGACGGTGACCCTAATTCTGAACACACAGTCTCAGTGTTGCTTGTTTCTCCATTATGTAATTACTATTTTTCCCTAGAACTAATAATAAATCTCTAGAGAGATATTCAAAGTATAAAATAGCCCATTCCTCTTCAAAAATAAATTTTATAACAGTATTTATACTGTTGTTATAAAAAGTAACCTCTCTATATAAAAGAAACCTAATTCATTTAGGGTGAGAGTTATGTGCCTGAATCAATTCCATGCCAGTTTAAATATGTTTTATTGCACTAGACTATGTGCACTGAGTATTTATGAAAACTGCTCATTAACTGCCCAGTCACTATAGAAAATGGCTGTACAACTTTTAAACCTAACTAGTGTCAATGAGCTCATGTTTGTTCCATAAAGATAAATCTATTTATTTCATGCCAGAGAAGGGAGTTATAAATTAAATGATACAAAGATGTTCTTTGCTGTATCTTTTAGAAAACATGATTTTAAAAAGAAAACAGAAACGTGTACAGAGAAACTACCTTCATTTAGATTATCTATGATTCTGAACACAACCCTCAGTTACTCCTTACCTTTTCTGAGCAGTGTGACTTTGAGGAGAGTGTTAATCCAAGGCTTTAACAAGAATTAATCATAGCCTTATATAAAACGTTCAAGTGCTTTTAGGGTCTGTGTTTGATAACAAGGAAAAGGAGGGCAATTTTGGGGAAATAGAACATTTTTTCTTTAAAGAAAGGTTTTAAATAAAAAGAACAGTCTCTAAAGCTGCTTCCTGTCAATCTTAATACTAACTCTCTGCACTATGGAGAGAACATTTTCATGATAAACAACGAGGGCCCTATACAACAGTTCCTGACAGAAGCCAGGAACACTGGGTGAGGTCACTAGGTAGGCAAAGGCTGCCACTCTTACTGGAATACATACTTTGCTAAAGTCCTTTTTGCTTTTGAACCCATAGTCTCATCTATATTCTCTGTCACAGTTTCAACACCATAAAATCCCCGCATTTCTGACAAAAGAACTAATTTGTTGGTTTTTGTGTGTGCTACCACTGTTTCAAACAATAGAATTGAGCAATGTGTTGATGTCTTATTGCTTGTTTTATTTTCATGGAAAGCGTTGATAGTTATAGTTCAAACAATAAAGAAAGAGAGATTAACTCTCTGAAAAGAAAATGGTTAAAAACATAATTTACAAATAAGGCAAGTGGAGAAGCTGTTCCTGCTGGCCCAATCCATACTACCTCCACATTACCAGCTGGGGAACTTGACAGATAACACTAAAATCACACCCCTCATATGCCAAACAGCACAGCTGAAAGCCAGATAGCTCTAGATTCAACTTAGGTCTCTGCGCTTTCATGTTAAATGGCAAGTGTCTTCCAGAGATGACCAGCAGGGAAAGCAGACATTTCTACTCAAGGGACTTGGCACACCTCCCTGTCTTTCCCAGCCCCTACCTCCCTCAACTGGCCGCAGAGCTGAAGCCTACCCTCATCATGATCCTTTGTTTAAATAAGATCTTAGTTCAAGATCAATATTCAAAGTGGAAGAGAAAGCTTAAATGGTTACAAGAAACTCCTATGGCTTATTACATTTGCTTCCTGTTTGGAAAGTGCTGTCGGACACATTTTGGAAATATCTGAATAACCATTTTCCACTCGTTCACTATGCTGCTCGATATAGTAGCTACTAGCCACATATGGCTATGAAAAAATTAAATGTAGTTTAAAATTCAGCTTTTTGGTTCTAGTAGCCACATTTCAAATGCTCAATAATTTCACCTCGTGGCTCTGGCTGCTCTACTCGATGACGCAGACATCAATGTCTCAACTACTGTGACAAAGCTGGTAGGTTTTGCTCCAGGCATGCCAATCAGCTTTAAAAAACACAATTACAATTTTATTTCAGA
This sequence comes from Chionomys nivalis, assembly GCF_950005125.1. Taxonomy (NCBI): domain Eukaryota; kingdom Metazoa; phylum Chordata; class Mammalia; order Rodentia; family Cricetidae; genus Chionomys; species Chionomys nivalis. The sequence continues at coordinate 36,001,629 of NC_080094.1, read as the reverse complement.
AAGATTATGAAGCAAAGAAATCTATAAATTCTCTTATGCAATAGGTCTCCTGATGAAAAATGCAAGGTTTTCAGGTGAAGCTGAGACAATGAGAGGGGAGAGAGAGCTCAGCAATATTTCACAAATATCAATCTCTTGCTGTGACAATGCTCCTATATACTACATTCACAGACATTTGGTGGCCCCACTGATTTACTAGGTAATATACTTACAGAGTAGTACTGTATAAAAAATGAACAATCAACTACCGTCATGTGTTATCTAACTGAGAAATTTGTCAGTAAGCTATTTTATCACTGAGTGAGCATCATAATATGACCTCACTAGGCAACATAATCTTCGGTGTCCACTGTCACACACATGGTTTATTGTTGTTCAAAATGCCAGTATGCTGTATCACTCACTATACTCTTTAGTTGACTTTCTCTATTTTTTTAAAAAAATTTACTCAATGTGTAATAGACAACACATATCAGAAGTTTCTTTATTTGCTATTTTCAAGTATGTAAATATGTTATTTTTCAAAAAAGAGGCTGCCTAGCTTCATAAATCTGCAGCTGAGGTGCTTTAATGCCAAATAAATGTCATAAAGCACAGCTGTTCCTAAAACTTCCATGAACAGAAACATGGGACATATATAAAAATATAAAAATAAATCCACAAATTATGGGTTTTTTTTACTCCCAAGATCAAGAATTTTAAGTTCACGGAGAACCAGCAACTCAATAACTGGTGCCGGGTGACTATATGACTGCTGTGACTCATGGCAAGTCATGTAGCACAGAGAGGCGAAGCCTGGGTAGACATATGAAAGGGCACAGCAGACGACAAGAGAGCGAAAGTGAGATCTACAAGTCTGTGAGCCATTTCTGTTAGGAAAGATGCAGACACAGCCCAGAGCTACTCTTACATGGTCTGTTTCCTTTATTCTTATCAACCTTCCTTGAGGAATCAGACATCTTGGTCGGCTTGTCAGCTTTGCTCTCATTTTCTTTTATAAATCCTGAGTTTCCTCTTCGCAAGTATTCACAGAGGAGAAAAGGGAGCAAAATGAAAGAAGAAAGTGGGTTTCTCATTCATCTTGATCCATCATGAGAAGAATTTGTGAAATCTACTGATTTTTCTTTGGAACTGTGAACTCTGCTGTAGACGAAGCTCATTGGCTTCTACTCAAGAGGTGGAAAAGTCATCTGTTTCAACAAACTGGTTTGAAGCACATGCAGTGGCTACCAGGCTTTCAGGTTATAACCCAGTTTTCCCGCTTACCTTGGCTTTTCCATCCTGGGCTGACATATATCCTACGCACATGCTCTCTGTAGTGTGGCTCCACAGAAATTCCACTGTGTGAACAAGAACACAAATAGGCACATTCACGTTCACAGATGGAAAATAAATCTTCGCCTTTTTAATAGAACAGTTAAAGATAGCTTTATATTTAACACTCATTCCCTACTTTCCATTTGCTCCTTCATAAATGTCAAGATGATTTAGTGCTCAAAACTGTAATGCCATTTACTGTGAAATGAAAAATGTATTTCTTTCTTGTCAAAACTTATGATTATTACATGTAAAATAAATGCACTTGTGTTTGAACTTAGAACATTAAACACTTATACATTCATAATACTGTATCTAGTGATTTAGTAAATGTAATATTCCACTGTATAGCTTCTTTCAACATACACATATGCACATGTGCACACAGCCTTAGTCTCTACTTAAAGCATAAAGCCGAGACCCATGAAATACCAATGGATCTGAACTAGCTTGTTACAGAGAGTAAGGAAACGCTACAAGAATGACAGGGACTTATCAAAAAGACTCAGGGGTTAGCCTGAAGGTCTCTTACTAGCCAAATCTTCTCCCAACAAAGTGACAATGATAGATTATAATCACTGAGCAAATTAAGAACCAAAGAAGCAATGCTGATGGAAACAAGTGAAGAAATAAGAAAGGAGATAAACTCTTCTTTCCTTGTAGCAGAGTCAGAGAATAAATATGCCTATTGAGTGCTTCTCACTCAAGCTGAAAGAAATGAGTTCAAAACCTGAAATTAACAGGAGAAGGAGCGAAGTAATTCCCCCAAAATTGTCAACTTACCAGAATATGAGCTCTGTGACACTTGTATGTCCCCCACATTGTGTACACACAGAATAACAATAAATAATATTTTAAAATTGCACTCCTAAACAAGACATTGTAACATCCTTCTGAGGCTCAGAGCATAGAGTGGAAGAAGAAGCAGAAAGAATGGAAGGCAGGGAGAAAGGCTGCAAAGTGCCATCTGCAAGCAAGATATAATAATTACAATCATGATTGGTGCCTTATTCGGTCATCACTTGAAAGGCTTCCTCCTGCAGCAGATAGAAAAAATACAGAGACCGACAAGCAGACATTATACAAAGAAAGATACGTTGGAACACACAGCTCTAAACAAGATTAAATCCCTTACCTTGGGAATCAGGGAACTCTGTAGAAGAAGAGACTGAAGATGTCAGGGAGACAGGAAGGGACAAAAGACACCAGGAAAATAAGGCTCTCTAAAACAGCTGAGCATACCTCATATGAACTCACAGAGACTGAAGCAGTAATCACAGGGCCTACCCAGATCTGTACTAGGTCCGCTGCATATATGCTATAGCTCTCAGTTTAGTACTTTTATGGGACTCCTGAATGTGTAAACAAGTGAGACTGATTCTTGTGTTTGAATCACTGGCCAAAAGTATTGTAATTAATATAGTTTTTCTGTGATTATTTGGGTCTGGGGGGCAAGAAAACGAAAGAACAGTCTCCTTCAACAAAATGGTGCCCATATGTTTGGAGCTAACCCAGTTGGATCTGGGTACTTGTATGCCTGTTTGGGGGTTAGAAGAAAAGTAGCTAAGAGCATGCCTACCACTCAATACCCCCGTCTGGGCAAGCAGCTGGAGAGGGTCTGCTAGGAGTGCACAAGCAGGAAAGCATGGTAGATTCCTGCCAACATACACAAAGACATTTCTAGGCTGCACAGCATTCTGCATGGCAGTTTTAGCTTTTACTCAGGCAAAAAGGGTTCACATACTGCACGCTCCTTCCCAGAGTTGAGATGGTGAGTGTGGCTCCTAACCAGCCCATCCCAGAGCTGGCAGTAAAGGTACCTCTGACACACTGAAAGGTTGAGAGAGGCGGAGGCAACATCCAGGACCACCGAGACCACACCTTTTACCATTTTAAAATGTTCCTTGTCAGAAAAGAATTTGAGATACACAATAGGACAGATTCAGACATAAAAAAACTCTAAACGAGACACAGTGTGTTCAAAAAATGTACGTAAGCTTGGAAGAGAGTAGAAAAAGAGTATAGAGGGGGCTGGAGAGATGGCTCAGTAGTTAAGAGCACTGGTTGCTCTTCCAGAGGTCCTGAGTTCAATTCCCAGCAACCACATGGTGGCTCATAGCCATCTGTAATGAGATCTGGTGCCCTCTTCTGGCGTGTGGGCATACATGGAGGCAGAATGTTGTATACATAATAAATAAATAAATAAATAAATAAAAGAAAGAGTATAGACAGTTATAGAAACAAATAGTTTAAAAAAATAAAAAACAAAGTCTTTAAAGAGACAGTAAAAGTAATATAAAAGAGAACAGACAGACATAGATTAAAGGAGTAAAAAAGGACATGTAAAGATAGAAAATATACAGAGAGTCTAAGTTATGCAAATTATTTCATTAAATTTTTTGACTGCAGAAAGACATTTGATTCTGGGGGCTGCTAAGCTAAACTAACATATATATTTTAAAGGTATCTTGACTTCAAAATTTGAATTTAAGGATATGTTGCTTTGGAAAAGAGGCTCTGCTTTTGTTTTCATAGGAAATGAGTCTGTGGATTCCTTCCAAGCTAATATGGTTTGATAGAACAAGACCCTCTAAAAGTTCTCTGTGAACTCGAAAAATACTTTTCCCAACAAAAAGCAGGAGGCAGTTGGAGAAAATGATGCCCAAATTCTCAAAATGATCGTTTATAAATGTTTGTTTTCATTTAATGGGGAATATGATATAGAAATGAATGTTTTGCATTGGTATGGATCTTGGTCTATTGATACAAAGTCAAGGTCAATTTTGTTACACTGTGTATATATATTTCTGCTCCTGTTTATAAAGTATTATGTTTATATATCTCATTAGAAATGTATAATTAAAAGTTACAGATTAATAGGTAGTCATTTATAATAGTCAAACTTGTAGTCATGTTAGTCAGGTTTTCTAAATGTACAGAGATATATTTCAAATGGACAGGTATTCTTCAACCCTTTCAAAGACTTACGGAATATGGCATTTAAATGTTTTAAGAACTTAGACTTTTATGACAATGAGACACATCTGCTCCTGAAAGCACCAATTCCTTCTAGAGGATGATGGGCATCAAAGAGGCTCCTTATGGAATTAGCTAGCCATTTGGACAAGAAACTGCTCTTGCCTGTAATGCTCGGTGGTATGCTGTAGAAACTGGACATGCAAGACCCACAGAAAAATGACTGCTAAACTTGCCTAAAGAATGCAAGACAGTCCTTCAGCGTAACTGCTTCATGAAAGAATCTGCCAGACATTCTGAAGGACACAAAAGAAAGTGACTAACAAACTACAAATATGGGCAAAACAGTCTTTCAAATTTCTTGCTACATGGAAAAGTCTACCAGATATGTAGGCTGAAGGCAGCTGCCCCCAATATTACAGATGAACTTTGGGTGACTGTCCAGGCAGGCAGGGAGATGTCTCTATCAACTTTAGAGTTTTAAAAGCTGCTTACAATGCACTTTTTGTTTACTTAGGTAATATATCCTTCTGGGGTCTTTGATGGCATTGAAGGCTAAACAGTTATAGCTTTCCTTAGTTATGATAAAAGATTAAATTAGATATAAAACTTTAGACTCACAAAGATAGGATAAATGATAAGAGTACTTTCCTTAATTTGCCAAATGTAAAAGAACTAAATATCGTAACTATAATTCTTGCTTGATAACTGCTTTGTTATATATAATTTTACTATGTTAAAGTTAAAACATTCCTTTTAATTAGACAGAAAAGAGGAGATGATGTGTGAAGTCTTTAAGATGTTGCTCTTATTGGTTAATGAATAAAGCTATTTTGGCCTATAGTAGGACAGAATATAGCCGGCTATAAGTGATATACAGAGAGAGTAGGTGCAGTCAAAGAGGCACCATGTAGCTGCCAAAAGAGACAGACACCACTGGAACGTTTCCAGTAAGCCACAGCCTCATGGCAATGCACAGATTAATAGAAATGGGCTAATTCAAGATATAAGAGTTAGCTAGAAATATGCCTGAATCATTGGTTGAACAGTTTTGTAATTAATAAAGTTTCTGAGTGATTACTCAGGTCTAGGAGGCTGGGAAACAAAAGAGCAGTTTCTGACTATATATCCACTCTTTAGTACTGTGCTCAGGAAGGCTCTACTTCAGTCTTGGTGATTTCTGCTATATGAACTAATCTGAAGGCCTACCGCAAAGCTTGGCTTTCCTGTGTCATTTACGTCATGACCTTCCCTAGTTATTATTAGAGCTACAAGTTACCCAATGAGTGAGGTTTCTCCCAAGACACCTCTTTCTCCATCATCCATGTACCATTCTAATTAAATTACATGTTATAAAACAACGTGTCTTTACCAAATTGTGAACAAGGTATTTCCATCCAAATGAATTTTCCTTCTAAAGAGACAAAAAAGTACTTGGTTATCTCACTAAAAATACAGAAAACATATACACAGACACATGGACATAGGCACATACAGGTTCACATAAGTATACACACAGAGAATCATACACAGACACACACACACATTCTTCCCATTGTCGTTAACAATCCCCAGCTGTACTGGCTCCTGAAACCTTTAAAACCTCTCCACTTTGCTTTCCATCCCAGAGTTCCTTGGAGGAATACAGAAGTCTAAAATCAGAAGAGTCTTGGCTGGGCAGCTGCCAAGTCAGCTGCTGCTCCTTAGCCTTCCTTGGGTGGGATAGCATAGTAGAAGATGTCTTGCACACCATATAACTACTTGATAAATAAAGAAAAAATTCATTTTCAAATGGGAAGAGTGAGAAACTATAAATACAACAGCTTTCTCTTATCTGCTCCTGGCTGTTAAGAACTTCTTAACCCAATAAGTGGCTCATATTTGTAAAAAATAGTATACAAAAATGCTTCCTGTCCTGACACAATCTGTATAAATCATACAAGGCATGTCTCATTACGCCCATGAGGTAGCTGAGTTGGCATGCTTCCCTGTCAAACTTTCACTGGTAAACTGTCTTGGGAGCAATGGAGGCTGAGTTCCATAGACTGACACATACACTAAGTTGAAAAGATAACCACTCCCTCTTTCCAGTGTTCATGCTGCTTTGGTAAGGACTAAAAAGAAAAATGCTACTTCACAAGAAAGCAAGGAAATTGTGTCAAACAGAAATACAAGCCCTAAAGACATTTCAATTCTCTTCCTATTTTATTTTAGCCCCTTATTGCATGAGACGCTTGAAGTAGGGGCCGCTGGCTGAGATCTGGGTGATCTAAACAGAAAACCTTTCAGTAAAGCTAAGTTAATTGAGACTTCATTTTATTCATTCACAATTCCTTTTTCTTCCAGGATTTATCTCAAGCTCCAGTGACACCTACTATCCTTTAAACAGACCAAAGTTGTCTATAAAATGAGCCAAAATTGCTTCCTGAGTTTTAGAAGATCTACCACAAGAATAGCTGCCAGAATTCAGCTCAGAATTCTTCATATTTTTAGATGAAAAACTAAACCAAACAATAAAAAATCTTCTGGCTAGATAATAGCAGGAATTATATTTCTCACAAAAGAGAAGAGAATTATAGCCAAAAAAGGTCTATTCCTAGTTTTAAAAGAATGTCTTAGTGGCATTTAAAGAAAGAAATGTTCTGTTATAAACAGAGTAGATCAAAAAATATTTCCAGAAATAAAAATCACAGAGCACCACCCCTACTTGCTAATGTTACTCTCAGCTGAAAAAAGCTTAAATATTGTATCTGCTTATTTCTTGAACAACTTTGCTACTTTATCTGACCTTAAATAAATACTAAAATGTCAACCCATCCTTCCAGACATCATTGGAGCTGGAAAACCTCCCCAGCACTTCTGAAGCACAAAAGAAATGAGCTTCCCACCGTGGGAGATCATGGAGATTCTCAAGGAAAGGAAAGCTTTAATTCCACTTTGTAGGCCATTCGGCAACATCAGACAAATATCCACATGGCCACTCTCTCTCCCCGTCCAAGGAGGGAATTTGCTTTCTCTTCGCCAGTTAGCTTCATGACCATGTGTACCTCCCAGAGTGCCCTGTCATAGGTGCTCGCAGAAGCTGATGTCATGTGATGAAGAGAAGCAGCCAGCGCTGTTGGTGCCCCAGGAAGAAGCTCCTTTGAACACACACATTAATAGGCTTGCCAAATTTTTAATGCCAATAAAACCAAAAGTCTGGAGGAATTTTAAGTTACAGTAAGATGACTTTTATCCTTTGAATTTTTCAGGAAGCATCAAACCAATGTAACATTAAAAACAAAACAAAAAACCCTACAGCATGCCTGGTAATAAGGAAAACAAGAATACAACAAAAAGTACTGCACAAAGAACTCTGTGTTCTGAAATTGGAGCAGCAGAGCGAGGCATCACAGTGAAGTTCTAATTGGCAACTGCAGGACAGTTTGATTTGATAGAGTTAAGTTGAAAATGATAAAGGAACTCGTTATCCGTTCAGTTAGCTATGAAAGAGACCAAAGAAATTCTCATAAAAGTTCAAAATCAAGCACTACCCACAACATACCTTTCAGATACATAGAAATATGAAAGGGGTTTAAGGAAAACTCAAAGGCAACCATGAAATGAAAGCTCAGGAAAAGAAGGCTGTAAGATCAGAGAGGCCCACATGGGGATTTCAAAGATACGGGTAATGGGCAATGTCTTGGGCTGGGCGTCAGGCCCACAGGTGTTCCTTTTATTATTACCCTTTATAACTCACAAATTTATTATGTCCTTCTTTAAAACATATATGAAACATTGCACAGTAAAAGATGAAAAACACAAGGGGTGGGTAAAGGGGTAGCTATAGAAATGCAAGCGTATCATACTCAAAATTTAATTAGCAGCAACATAAACACATTTCCAGATAGAAAGAATCAGAGTTATTCTCTAAGTAAAGTGGGATTAACTTAATGGCAAAGTAACAACCACCATGTGTGCTGATGAGATGATCAGACTCTAGGTAACTGTGAGTTTGAAATCCTGTCTAATATGAAAGACTGCAGCAGAGCCTTGAACCAAAGGTGACTGCCAAATATACACATCTATTTAGTGCTTAAGATTGCTTAAGATTTTCCTCAAATACATGGAGCTGATTTCACACTGGCCACTCACACCTACTGACCAATTAAGGGAGAAAATCTTTTAACTTCAACAGCTCCAATCAAGACATGGGGTATAGAATACGAAGAAGGAAATGTTCCCCATAGCAGGATTGCTTGCTTATGGAAAATATCTGCATATGTTCTAATTACCTCTCTATCACAAGCTTAAATTAGCAACACGCTCACTGTTCTCACTGGAGGGCCTAATGAGTCTTTGATTGCACATTTTAAAATATTATTTTAACATGTGTGTGTATTTTGCCTAGAAGTATATACGCCACCACGTGAATGTCAGGGAGGCCAGAATACCAAATAACCATGTGGGTCCTGGCTATTAAACCCAAGATCTATAGAAAACCAGCCAGTGCTTTTGACTGCTAAGTCATCTTGCTAGCTTCTGTTTGTACATTTTTAATCATACTATGTCCATCAGCCTCAGAAAACACTTCTACAAGGCCTGACAAATATGCAATTATATTTTAATGGGTAAAAATATATTGTATTGGCTTTTTACCTCCCTCTAAAAGCATAAAAAATTAATTTTTTCAGCTGTCTCATCCAGGGACAAAAATTTTCTGTGTGTTAAATGTACATTTTGTACACTGGGGTTTGTCAGCATCTCTTGATCTGGGGAGTGGGACATGGCAGACAAGTGTTGCAAACAGTTTGTGGCCACACTGTCCCTATACAAGGCTGGATACAGAAGCTGTCTTCTGTGAGTCATTTAGACTGTCTCTAAATCATATTACTGGACACTCATTAGCCAAATTTTCAACCTATGGTGTTTGGTTTTTTTTTAGAACATATTAGGATATTTTATGTGACATTTCATTTTACTGAAAGAGTAGTGAATTCACAACAGTTGGTTCTGGGGCTAGAGAAATGGCTCAATGGGCAAACGCTGGCTGCTGTGTTTCCATCCCCAGAATTCACGTAACAGCTAGATGCAGTCAATTCCCCAGTGGGTGATGGGGAAGACGATACAGGAGAAATCATGAGCTTCTCATGGGGCAGCTAGCCTGGAGTATGAAGCAATATGATGAACAAGGCAAGCCCTGTCAGATGAGGAGGAGGAAGGCGAGAATACCAGATGCTTTTTTCTAATCTTCACATATGCACATCTATAATTATATCCATGGTCACGCGGGGGGGGGGTGCTGCTAAGATAATACAAAAACTATATTTGGAATTTCAATTCATGTATCTAAGAATTACTGGAAGCCTATTACAAAGATGAGCAAAAACTTCAACGACACAGTACCTGACCTCTACTGGCTTCCAGTGCGAGATGCTTCACAGAAGGAAGATGCACTAACCCGTAGAAAGGTTACCAAATCCCTAACCCCTCTGATTCTCAGCGACCTGTGATTTCTCCAGTTATTTACGTAACCGGAGGGAAAAGCATCCAGTCTAGAAGGAGCATCCAGTCTAGAAGGAGAGGAAAGCACTGTAGGATCTGACCAGAGTTCCCTGAGAAGTGTTGCAAAGACGTAAACTACATGGTACTAGCAGAGAACAAGGAAGGAGCAGACACGCAGGAGGAAACTCTTCCAGATTTCCACATTTGAACAAGGCCTCAAAAGTCAGTTACTATGGTAGTGCATTTCCAAGAAAAACGCAATAGTGAGGGCAAGTTCCTGGGGCCAGGGTGGGGAGGTGGGGATAGCCCCAGTATTCGAAATGCTATTCAAAGGACAAGGACTTGGGACGTTGGCAATGAGTCTAGGTAACAAAGAATGAGTTGAAAATGATACTTGAGCATGCTGTTTAAGCTGTTAGAGGGGGAGTGGGAACTCTTCCAATTAGGTTAGGTAACTGGCATCCATCTTGCAGATCTGAAAGTAATCCAGAGGTTTGTGTGTGTGTGTTTCCTCAATAAAAGGGTAAAAGTAGTGAGCATAGCATGTACAGAATCTGAAAAGGCTGATTCCATAGAAACTGAGAGTGGCTCAAATGCTTCCAAAGTCCAGGGAAAGAAGCATGGTTGGTACTTAGGGACATGGACTGCAGGCATGGCAGGAATAAGTTCTATTGCCCACCAGAATGAACACAGCTACCCATAATCTACTGTATATTTCAAAGTAGCTGTAAGGGAGTATTTTAGATATTCTATGGACAAAGAAATAATAACCTTAAGTGACAGATGTGCTAATTGGTCAGATTTGATCTGTATACAATGCACAGATAAAATGAAATACACATTGTACACTATTCATGTCTATAATTATATGTCAATCAAAAGTAAAAGCCAGACATGGCAGAATACACGTGTAATTCCAGCAATGGAGAGGCTGAGATACAAGGATAGGTAATTTGAAGCTAGCCTGAGCAACAAAAAACTAATGATAAAAAAGTAGAGAACATGGAAATAAAGTTAACAGATACATATTCTGGTCTTATTTCAACACATTTTAGAAAGATACACACCCTTAAATTTAAATATGTACAAATTATTCACAAAAATTTACTCTTATTTAGGCTAGTCTGATCCTGGGGTTGGTGTGTTTCTTCTGGTCACATTTTCATCTTTGTCCTTTTTTGCTTTGGGCCAATGTCTTCTTTCCCAATTGCCCTTGGCTTAGGTCCATGGTTGGGTTATCAACCCAGCTGCAGGTGTGTTACAGAGAAAACTCTGCTAGTAAACAAGAGGTGTGAACTGTCAATGAAATGACAGAAAAGGGAAACCTGAACTGGGGAAGGCTGGGGGTGGGGTGTAAAAGGAGAAAAGTAGTTAAAGCCACAGGGCACAAAGCACATGTCTTTAATCCCAGCACTCAGAAGGCAGAGGTAGGTGGATCTCTGAGTTCATGGTCAGCCTGGTTGTACAGAGAGAGTTGAGTTCTAAGACAGCCAGAGCTACACAGAGAAACCCTGTCTTGAAAAAGAGACAAACAAACAAAACCCCCAGGGGAAAAAAAGACCACAATTCACAATATTGATGAGAATTGTCCTAGGGAGGGAGGGTGGCTTCATCCCTGCAAGGATGACTAGACCCAAGATTACACATCTGGATGCACATCTGCAATCTACAAAAACACTCACTGGCCAACCCTTCCTGAAAACAGTTTTATGAGGAAAGTGTGGCAAACACCCTATTTTCCAGATGAGGAAGTGGCAGAGGACAGTCAAGTGCTGCGTGACAGGAGCAAAGCTAATAAGCCAGGGACCAGGACTAAAGTCCAGGCCAGCAGCTCTGCACACAGTCTCTTTCCTTTAGAGGAAGGGGAACAGGAAGAATCCTGTTTCCATGTTATTATATATACTGTCACAGTTCATCTCTAATGTTCCATGGAATAAGATATGTGAGACAAGCTATAAGATTTTAATGAATCTCATTTAAAAATACACTTTAAGCACAGTCTTTAAAAAAAGTGTTTTGTAAATTTATTTATAGAAAGTCAACAGTGCAAGCAAAGGGATAATGACAGACATCAGAAATATAAATTGCTGACTTAAGGACATAAGCCTTTCCATGTCTTAAAAAAATGAAAAAGAGTAACTTCACACTAGATGGGCATTCCCCTTACCTAGAAGCGTCTGCTTATTTGGGGAGGAGTCAGACTCTGAAGAACATCTGCATGACCGGAGAACGATCACTCCACCGAGCACGCCATCCTCACTGGCAAGGAAAGGTGAACCTGGGCAGAAAAGACCGACAGTCACCTTTCAGTCACTTTCATTTTTTCATTTTCAATTTCCATTTGATTACTAGAACAAAATGTGGCACGAATAAGAACTTGAAGGATGCCCAGTTTCTGACAATCATTGTTCACACCTCATATACACTTGATGGTAAAGGCAGTTTAATGCCTGAACAGGAGCCATTTGGCAAAGGCAGTGCCAAATACTGCCAAGTTGACCTAAACTGGGGAGAGTGAGTGCAGTTTTGTATTTGGAATACACGTGGAAAATATCACCAGATTAAAGGACCAAAACAACCACACACACACACACACACACACACACACACACACGCTCAGCATCACCCTTTGACCAACTCTCGGGAATCCTACACAAGGCTCTCCCTGCTGCCAGAGGCACCCCACCAAACGCTTTGATTTACTACCTTAAATTCAATTTTAAACAATAAGCCACAAAGTTTATTACAAACATTTAAAAATGCTCCTGATGGTTTACACAAATAAGGGTGAAGCCAGATTTCTATGATGTGAATCTGGTGGTTAGAAATAATCCAGTCTCCTTGAGATCTCACACACTGAACCACTGTGAACATTTCAAGAACATTACATTTTTAAAGCCCCTCATTTTTCCCCCAAGGACATCTTCTTGGACATCTGGCATAACAAGTGAGCACGTGGAGAACAAATGCAAAATTAGCCCAACAACTATCAAAGAAAGTAGTAAAAATAAAACTAACCAAATTGGATTTGGGAGAAACTTCTGGTTAAATTTAGTAGATTAAGTACATGCATTTATCTCCACTCCCTCCTAAAATCCCTGGTAAGGTTGGATGGAAAAGGAAGGAGGGTATAAAAACGAGAGGGAAAAAAGCAGATTTGGGGGAAGAAGAGATGGAGAAGCAGCTATTTCACTTGCAGACCTAGTGTACCAGCTAGTTTTTACATGTCAAATTAACACAAACTAGGTCCATCTAGGAAGAAGGAATCTAAAAAAAAAAAAAAAAGTACATCTACAGGCATCTACAGGATCGGCTTGGAGGCAGGTCTGTGGGGCATTTTCTTGATTGATGATTGCTGTGGGAGGTAACCCAGATCACTGTGGGTGGAGGTCTTGTGTACTATAAGAAAGCAGGCTGAACAAGCCATGAGGGGCAAGTCAAAAAGCAACCTCCATGACCTCTGCATCAGCTCTTGCCTTCAGGCTCCTTCAATGATGGGCTGTGATGTGGGACTATAGCTGATAAAAGACCTTTTCTCCCCAAGTAGCTTGAGTCACGGTGCTTTATCACAGCAGTAGATAGACTACCTAAGACACCTATGAAAGCTAAATCTCAAGTTTTCAGGTAGTAGGGAACTTGTAGTGGAAGGAACCTTCAAAAAACTATCTAATTTAGCTGCAAAACTGAAAAGGATCAAATATAGGAGGCCTACATCTCCTCTGAAGGCAAACATACAGAGAAGAAGGGAAATGGAAGTAGCTGGTTTAATATCTGAAAGAATCCTCCAGAACACTGGTCAGCAAACTATGACCTGCTAAGAATTAAAAACAAACAAACAAAAATTTTTAATGGCTGGTTTTTAAAAGTTAAGAAAGATAGGAGAGGAGAAAAAAGAAGTGTGTGGGGGGGCGGGCAGACAAGTAGGTAGCAGGGACCACAATGAGGTTTGTGAAGCCAGTGACCTTTATTCTCAGCCTTTTGCAGAAAGCTTCCTGTCCTAGTCAGGATTACAGCTGTGGTGATGAAACACATGACCAAACCTACATGGGGAGGAAAGTTATTATCTGGCTCTGCTTCTACATTATGGTTCATCACCAAGAGAAATCAAGACAGGAACTCAAACAGAGCAGGAACCTGTAGGTACGAGCTGATGTAGAGGCCATGGAGGGGTGCTGCTTAGTGGCTTGCTCTTCAAGGCTTGCTCACCCTGCTTTCTTACAGAACCCATGAACATTGGCCCGTGGCCCCACCCACAGACTGAGCCTTCCCCCATGAATCATTAATTTAAAAAAATACACTTCAGGCTACTCTGTTGACAGCATAATCTTCTACATACATGTTCTTAATTGAGGGTCCCTTCTCTCAGTTGACTCTGGCTGTATCAAGTTGATATAGCCAGCCCACTTGCCAATCCCTGATCTAGGACAGGATTCATTCTACAGAAGATTCTAAACCTGCAGAGACTGGATAATCACCTTTCTGCAAGCCATCAGGCACAAGAGGAGAAACCTATTTGTAACTTGTCCTTGCTTTATGTCGAGGGAGAAGGTGAAGAGGGGAAGGGAGCCAACGAAGAGGGGGATATGGGAAATGACCATCCCTCCTCATCTCTGCATTGACCATTTGTCTTCTAGCAGTGACAAAAGACTCGGTCAACACTGCTTAAGGAAGGAGGGCTTACTTCAGCTGAGAGCTCAACCTTCTTGTAATATTTCTATCAGGGCAATAAAACATAATCTCAAGTAAAAATTTGCTTTTAGCAGACTCCTAGTTTTTTTTTCCTCCTAATTTTCTACACTCTATAACAAGCCAGTAGGTCTTTGACCAAGTGTGATGCAAATATCTTCCCCAATTTATTAATGACTCTGATTTTACTTCTGATTCTTCAGTTTTGGCTTACTTGTTTCTGATGTTTGGGCAGCTGATATGTCAGCCTTTTTCCTTTAAGGTTTCTGTGTTGCAAGTTTTACAGGAAAAGCCTTCGCTAGTGGGAAATTATGAAAATATTTTGCCCATGCCCATGTTTTCTACTAGCACTTTTACACTTACAGACTTTAATTTTAAGAGTTCAAACTTCTGGAATTAATTTTGGGGTAAAGATTGCTGTGGAAAACTTGTGGTAGACTTATTCCCCCTAAATAGTCAGTCAAATGCATAATAACACTTTGGTGAAAAATTCATTCCTTGTCTACTGACTTTAAAATGTCCTTATTCTACTGACTTACAATATATTTTTTTATCATATATTAATTCTCAGATGTATTAAACCCATACATTTTTAAATGATAAAAAGCTACTCTCATATAAATAGTGTCTGAATCTACTTACAGTCTTGTAGCATATTATTCTTGATTGGACCAGTTTCTTCTCAATATTTATTATATGAAATAATATTTTTCTGCTTTCAAATGTTTTTCAAAATAGCATTCCTTAACAGTTTTGCCTTTTATTCTTATTGAAAATTTTATGCGAACACATTTTAAATAAATTGTGATTTTTGCCTATGAGTCAAATATATTGACAAAATTTCCTTTGATATATATTTAATACTTCTACTCTTAAGTTTTAATCAAATAATTGCAACTGTTGAATGTACTCTTATTTATAAACTTCCTACAGTTTTTTCTCAGTTCTTAGCCTTTCAATCTATCCAATCTCATTTACCACTATCCATATTTCTAATGCAAACAAACAAAAATCATGCTATGTGATCTTCGGTTTGGTTTAACAAAACAGAACAAAACTCAAACACAGCAAAATAAAAGTCTGCATGTTTCCAAGAGAGGTTGGATATCACATTGTCTATGATTGAGGTTAAAACACCCTGAATTGGAAAAGGTTTAACTAGTCAAAAGTACATGAAAAACTTCCCTGATTCAGTATTTAAAACATATAAAGTATTTTAAAACAATTCTGAAGGAACAGAGGCTTTGCTTTTTACAGCCAAGATCCCATGTGTGTGTGTGTGTTAAACCTAACGCCCCTTTCTATAATATAGTTCAGGATGTCTCTCAGAACTGTATTTATGAGAAGTGTCTTTTGCTACAGGACCCAGCTGATATGTTTTGTTTTATCATGGGCTTGGCAAATAAAGTTCAAATGTTCAAATAATGCAGATAAACACTAAAAAAGTCTCTACCAATCTCTGCACAAAGATATTAAATGGAATTAGGTTATCAAGACCACCACACACCTTCCAATGCTGCTGCTGCATGTTTTCCCCAGAATACAAACTCTTCTCACTTTCACTTTGTAACCTGTTTATTGCACATAAGCCCATAACACTGAAGAATCATTACTACTGCTCATTCTGTTGGAAGTTGGTGAAGCCTTAAAAAGGTCACATGGAAGAGTACCCAGTGGTAAGAATGTTATAGGTTCTCAATATCTGCTACAGGCTTCCAAAGAATTACTGAAAAGTAGATCAACCACAGGCAATGGAAGCACCACATCTCTGGTATAAACAGCACTAAGAGGCAACTTGTTCAGGTCACAGACGAGAATGCTGTCATATCAAGTTCAGAACTAGTTCACAAGAAAAGAAGAAGGAAGAGGAGGAGGAGGAGGAGGAGTCAGGTGTAGAGAGCAAGGGAACAATGATGCTGAATGCACCCAGCACTATGAAGGAAGACGAACACACACACACACACACACACACACACACACACACACCCCAACTGACCAAACTGAAAAGATCAAAGAGGAATAGTTAGGGTCTGGTAGGGCAGCATACTTTGCTGAAATCAGATAAGTAATAAACAAACATAAATCTGTGTTATTATAAGAGAAGCTTTGAAAGACTGACAGTTCAGAGGGCCAAGAGGATGATATCACTTGCCAAGAACTTTTGCTTGGCAAGCTGAGAACACAGTAAGCAAAAGTGGCATCCTTTTCTAATGGAATTTGAGCCACATCTTTCATTGTTTCAAAAAGACATCAAGTGCTGCTGGACACAGTTCCCACAATGAGGAGCTCTGCACTGAGTGTTCCCTTCCCACTGGAAGTATTACATATGTTAACTGTTCTTTTGTCTTAATCCTATGTGTAAAAGGGAAGGGATCACCACAAAGAGTGTATGGATAGCACTATTACTTCATTTATTCTTAAGGCATTATTGAGTAGTATTAGTTATTTACCCTACCTGGGCATGACTTACCCTACCCTGCTTTGTATAGATAGATCATCAACAAATCACACACACACACACACACACACACACAAAATCCTGGGTGCCTGGTTATATGCTTATGCTGGAGACATCCAAGGAAGCAAAGATAAACAACATGGAACTACTTAAAACAGCTCCATGGAAAATCAAATCAGGGGCTAAAATGGAGACTGAAGCTGAAGAATCCACTGCTAATGGTAATTTCTGAAAGGACAGTGTTTGAAATTTTAATAAAAAGGTAAAGAAAGAACAAGATAAAGATTAGAAAGGAGGACATGACAAGCTAAAAAGGACATGCCAAGGTCCTGAAGAGTTATAGACCTGGAAATTTAGAAAAACAAAACGAAGCTGGAAAAAGCAACATAACAACAGCTGGAGTGAGGCTGAGGGCCGAGCAGTAATGCTGTCTAACAAAGCACGGAGAACTTGCTTACATTTGCATCTCTTCATAGGGGATGGGCAAAGGGCTGGCACTATTTAGAGAAGAAACTCAAACAGGCTGTTCTCAGAACAGGTTTAGGAGAAGGAATAGGGAGACTGCCAAAGAGCCTTCTGTGGAGAAGGTGAGAGTTTCTTAGGGAGTATGGAGACACCTCCATGTTCCCTGAACAGCCACCCTTCGTTAGACCTAATACAACACAGGGTGGTTGAAGGCACACTGTTCCTCCCATAGGGCTAAATTTTGTGGCAGCAGATACAGCTTAAGATAAAAGTGAGGCAAGATATTCAAATGGATTCAGCCACGTGGACACTGAGAGCAATGAGTTCGGCTTCTTAGCAGGAGGCCCGTGTGTGACTTGAAATGAGGGTAGATGGTTACGACTTCAGTCTCCCATTTAAGTCAGGTCATTTACATGTACTCTTATCATGATACAATGTCAAAGCAGTGCCTGGGGATGGATGTCAGAATTCTAGACATCACTAAGCTGAGTGCTGTGAAATTCCTTTCCTGATCTAAGGCTTTGAATTCCTTCCCTCCTCTTACCAGTCCCCCAGGCCCTGTTTATCTCTGCAGTTCTCTCAATGTCCTAATTTAGCAAAGTTTGAATTTGTTAACCTTAGAGCACTGGCTAGGATATATTTTTTGGCATCTCCTTTAAAAAAAACAAAAAACAAAAAAAAAAAAAACTAAATAAAGTCCTGAACTTTTTCTCCACCTTGGTTATGGATTTTTTTTTTTTTTTTTTTTTTGGTGGCTCTCAGAGCTTGATTTAAAGGCTTATTTTGGACATTTCATACATGCCTAGAAGCCTTAGGCAGTGGGAAACCTTTTATTATGCCTAATAATATAAAGTCATATATAATAGGATAGCTTTATCAACTCCTAAACTAATAATCATTTAAAATTCTTTAAAAGCTGACGAAGAGTAGAATGGGGCCTAAAAGTTATCCAGTGACTACCACTTGAAATGTAGTTCTCTTCTGTCTTCTAACAAAGACTGAACTCATATGTTAAAACAAACAACAGCTATTTGCTTTTATTACATTTTGCTACATTTATGTGGGTTATTTGAATAGTCAGAAATGTAGGGAAAAAATTCAAGGGGTTAGAATAAAAGGTACAGCAGGCTACTTGACACAAAGCAAATACATGGGAATCAAGATCTTATTGCGATGCAAAGCAAATGATCCTTTTCCTTCCTCAGATATCTAGCCATTCTAGGGATCTGACCTAGTGTCAGATGGCTGACTTCACAGTGAGAAGAACCCCTTAGTCAATTCAAATTCATGCAACCTAAGCAAAAAGAAGTATGCTTGCTCTACAACTAGTAAAGGAGCCAAAGGAAGAATGCTGACTGGCTCAATGCAGGCAGCACGCTCATTTGTTATCTAGCCAGCAAGGTCAGGCTACTACGCTGAGTGACTAAGTCAACCCTGCCCAAATGAGAATCTGCACATCTCTTCTCAGTTAAAAGAGGCTTTAAGAACTAAAGATATGGGATAATGTTTACATATGTGCCTGAGGGTGTGCACGTGCACACACACATACTCTGTCTCTTCCTCTCTCTCTTTGCATATTGTTGGAAGTAAAGATATCTATTGTGGGTACAACTTCCTTTACTAAACTGGATAGGGGTTACTATGCTGGCACATGACCTTTAGCTCTGAGCTTTCCTCCATTTGAGGATTAAAAAGATGAGCAGAAAGTGTAAACATAAAAAGCTTTGAGAAATATGGAGTGCTTTATAATAATTGTGTAGTACTACTATAATATGTGAATAACTTGATTTTTTCAGCAGATTATTTTTTATTACTTTATAAATAATACCAATCAAAATTTCCACTTCCTCCCCTCCTCTCACTCCCTCCTGCTCCCCCACTCACCCTCACCCTTCAGCCCTAAGAGAGGGCAGGGTACCCTGCCCCGTGGGAAGTCCAAGCCCCCCCCCCCCCAATTCAGGCTTAGGAAGGTATGCATCCAAATAGAATAGGATCCCAAAAAGCCAGTACTTGCAGTAGAGACAAATCCCAGTGCCATTATCATTGGCTTCTCAGTCAGCCCCAATTGTCAGCCACATTCAGAGGGTCCAGTTTGATCCCAAGCTTGTTCAGTCCCAATCCAGCTGGAGTTGGTGAGCTCCCATTAGATCAGGCACACTGTCTCAGTGGGTGGACCAACCATCGTGGTCCTGACTTCCTTGCTCATCTTCTCCCTCCTTCTGCTCTTCAACTGGAATTTGGGAGCTCAGTCTAGTGCTCTGATGTGGCTCTCTGTCTCTATCTCCATCCATAGCCGGATGAAGGTTCTATGGTTTTATTCAAGATAGTCATCAGTCTGACTACGGGACAAGGCCGGTTCAGGCATCCTCTCCTCCACTGCCCAAGGTCCTAGCTGGGGACATCCCTGTAGATACCTGGGAACCTCTCTAGAGCCAAGCCTCTTGCCAACCCCAAAATGGCTACCTTAATTAAGATATCTTCTTCCCTGCTTCCATATCCATTCTTCCTTCATCTCAATCATCCCACTCCCACCAAGCTCTCCCCAACCCTCCCCTTCTCCCTTCTCTCTCCCCCTCTCCCTTTCCCCCCATTTCAGCCCTACCCCCATGCTCCCAACTTTTGCCTGGCGATCTTGTCTTCTTCCAATTTCCAGGAGGATTATATATGTTTTTCTTTGGGTTCACCTTATTAGTTAGCTTCTCTAGGATCACAAACTATAGGCTCAACGTCCTTTGTTTATGGCTAGAATCCACTTACGAGTGAGTACACACCATATTTTTGGGTCTGGGTTATCTCACTCAGGATTTGACATGTTTTCCCTGGCTAACAATACAGAAAACAATACTTTTTCAAGATGCTGGGCTCACCACAGTTCAGTCAGACACGATCGTCACTGTAAACCGTCAGTACCCTACAGTAGTCATGGTTGTGAAACTAGGGTAGCTGCTAGCTTAAGTCTCTATAGTGCATTGTCAAGTGACGATATTTTCACCTGTGATGACTTTCCTGAAGACAACCATATCACAATTCAAGTAGCATCTGTATAAAGAGGTTAATGAGAGAACAGATATTCAATGTACCCTTCCATCCACACGAGGAACCATTTTATAATGCACTTAGCAACAACAGAAAATCAGGCCTACTGTGATTTAAATAAATTGTAATTTACTTTTTCCTTCAAACAAGTACTCCGGTCCTAAGTAACCTTTGTATTTACAGTAACGGGTTCAGTGTCAAGTCCATAATTATTGTGTCTGGCTTATCTACTCCATCATGATTGTACCTGGTTTCTCTTATTCCAGGAGTCATATTCACACTGCAAATGTAGAAATGCTGAAGGCCTTTTGATGAAAACAAAGGCACTCCAGAAATACTCAGGCAAACTCTATCTCAATAGCCTGAACCACACTGAAGTGCTGCCACGTCCTAGGCGTGACTACTGAGTTTTCACAGCTGCTAGAATGGAGGAATACAGAAAAAAAGAGAAAAGATTGCAGGGCATAAGAGCTTATCAGCTGGCTGCTTGCCTTGCATATTCGTGCACAAGGCCTATGCTTAATTGCAAGTATGCTTTCAAAACAACAATTTTAAGAACCAGAGATCAGACAACTAAACAAGACAGCCCACAGTGTGTCACAAATACTGTACTAAGGTACAAAGAAGAGCAGGTGGCGGTGACAAAGCAGGACTCCTGACAGCACTGCGCTTTATCAGCTGCTTTAAGAATATTTTCAAACATGGTGATGGGATATGGTTTAGTTTGGACACACAGCAAAAAAGCAGAAAATCTAGGTACATTTACAAATTTAAAAAAATTAACCTTCAAGCTATGCTTTTATAATTATTTGGCTCTGTATTAAAATATATTTTTTACAAACAGAATACATCTTAAAGAGAGCTGGGAGGGATATATGGAAGAGTTTGGAAGGAGAACAGGGAAGGGGAAATGTAATTTATACTATAGTCTCAAAAATAAAAAATAAAATCTAAAAGATTGGTGTATTATATGTAAGTCAATGTACTGATTGTAATATTAGAGCTTTGTAATGGGTTGTATTGAAGAAAATTAAGTAGTAGATACACAGGAATCTATGTAATATTTTACAATAAAAATTGAATGTATAATTATATTAAATTGTAAGTTTAATTTTTAAAAATCAAATTAAAATCTCCATAGAATATATTTCAAGTTAATAAAAAATAAATAGAAAACTAATTACATATTTTTACAACACGTAAAAACCTACTTTATAAAATATCACCTATAACCTTTGATATTAAGAAAAGCAAGGGGTGCAAGGAATCAGTAAATTCTACTTTTTAATCATCCACACATGTATCAAGCAATTGTATATAATAAGGTTTTTATTTTTGGAGGGGGGGGCCAAGACAGGGTTTCTCTGTCGCTTTGGAGTTTATCCTGGAACTAGCTCTTATAGACCAGGCTGGCCTCGAACTCACAGAGATCAGCCTGCCTCCGCCTCCCGAGTGTTGGGATTAAAGGCATGCGCCACCACCGCCCAGCTATAAGCTATTTTCTAAGTTATCCTCAGAAACAACAATTAAGACATCATACTACTGGCCAGGAGTGATGGGACATACCTGGAATGCCAGCACTGGGGAGGCAGCAGCTACATAGCAATTTCAAGGTTAGTCTGGGCTATGAAAGATGGTATAAAAAAATTAAAAAAATTAAAAAAAAACAGCAATATGGTACCCTACTACTATTGTGTGGACAATGATTATCTCATAAGGAATACAACTGACAGCTCACAAATGTAGCAAATTTTCTTATTTTCATATGTTTGATTTTACTTTCCCAATGGTAACTTCATTAAGTAAATCAGACTTATCGGTACTTGTGTAGGATGCAAAAATGGACTGGGTACAGCTTAAAGGTAGAGCACTTGACTAGTATCCTGAAGGCTTGGGGAAGCAGGGGATGAGGCTCAATTCTTACCACTATTAAGTAATAATGATATAACTAAACACCATCAAAGTGACTTCAAAGAAAGAAGAAAAAAACTAAAATATATTCAAGAATCATTACTATGACCATTATGAATTTCTTGGCTATGTAAAATTTTAAATAATCATGAAAACTGAAATACTATATAAAGAAAATCTATATGCCTTTGCTAGGATTCTCATATTAACGGCTTACTATGTTTGTTTTTGCTCAGTTAAAGAGATAGAAATGTACACACATTATTCTGAAATGTTTGAAAAGATTTTTTTAAACTTAATAGTCCTTGATGCTAAAATACTGTAAATATACCACACATGAAGAAGGCTATTCCTCCACCTACACCACAGTGCTATCATGCTTAGACTATGCCTAGAAATTCCCTGGAGTGAACAGACATTTGTGCACACCTCTGAAGGAACACAGCCACATTAACACTTGGTACAAACTTACTCTGGCAACTTGTGTTGACATGTACACACACACAAATATATGCTATAAGGCAGTGTTTCTAAAGGTCTCAATGAACACATGCATTTTGACCAGTAAGAATTCTCCCTCTCAACAAATGCAACCACAGAATTCTGTGTCACAAATTCAAATAATGAATCCTACTTTTTGATTTAAGTGCTTTAAATAAATATATGACTTAGTATTTAAGACACACAGACATTTTGAACTTATCTAATTTGAAACTGGATAAATAATACTCTGAAATGAGATAAAATGCCAGAAAATCAGCAGCATGTTTAAGCCTCTGCAGCACTTGGTATGAGCTGCCCACTACTAGTGCTAACAATTAGTCAGGGCTTTATAGCATTTACAAAGGTTAAGAAAAATGTTTATATAAACTCTAGCTCACATAAATGTGTGGTTTTCAGAGAGTCAAACAATTGTAGCTGTTTTCAAATATCTAATGTATTTAAATTTTTGATTTATAATGAGGGAACAACATAAATATAAAAATAATTCTAACTCTGAGTTTGAAGAGGGTCCATGAGGGAATGAATCAACATATAACTATTACAATAATGACGGCACTGTATAATTCATCTCTAAGTGTTACAGGACTCAATTCTCCTTTCCTTCATTCAGTATTATAATTATGTGATATGTGTTTGCTGTAGCTAATATTAGTGAAATTACCACTTGCTCACAAACTAAAAGAACAGGGTACAAAAGCTTTTTGGTTACCTAAAAAAGTATCCCTAGCAGAAAAACTAACTACTAAAATAGAAACAGAGTTGGGTTTGTTGTTGCTTTGGTTTAACTTTTCCTACATGGGATTAAACAAATTCCTTACATGGTTTTTGATACAACCTAATATTTCATAAACATCTTTGAACAGAAAATCATAATACAATACTTACTGTGACTAGTTCATCAGCTTTAATTTGTTTGACAGAATCAACTTTTTATAATCAAGTTCATGGTTCTCAAACACTGACATATTTGAAATAACACCTATCACCAACAAAAACGAGTGCTTTTTAAAAGGTAACACGAGACTGTTGTACAGTTTTGAGTTGTCCGCTCTAGATTTTTTTGTCAATGCTGTGCTGTTACTTATTAAAAAATAATAATACCAAATTATTTCCACTTACCAAAATTCAGTCCTTATTTTAAATGACTTTTTGGTTTGGTTATCAAATGTCTGGGAGGATAGACAACACAAATGCTATTGATACAGTCAGTCTCTGCTATGTAAAAAACGTGTAGTGTCCAAAAGAAATGGTACCCCAGACTTTGGGAGGGTACGGTTGTGCAAACAGCAACTCAACCGCAGACAGTAAAGCAACTTCTGTTTTGAAAGCACAGTGGCATTGTCCTCCTCTGCTGGCTGCCTGTGTTTATTGACTGACATAGTCTAAACAGTTAGTCTGCTGCCGGTCAGCTCTGTTAGCAATTTAATGCATTAAAAAATGTTTTGTTATTTTCGTTTTCTTATTTGGAAGGGAGAGCAAGAAAAATCAGATTAACTGCTCAGAACATACTGACAGTTTTATCCTAAGATAAAAATATATCAGTCATATGAAGGGAATTTCTGGGCTCCTTGGAAAGTATAGCAATTACTTCTATTCCAAGTGAACTGAAATTTCAAATGTGGCAATTGCGAAGTGGATCATATATGACTCTCACATGAAACTGCTTGAGTGAACAAATTTCATTATTTACTTGAGTTTAAACTTTTATTTCATTTTTATTATGTGTACTTGTTGGTATGGATGTGTACATATATGTCTGTGGGTACAGGTACACACGCACTTGTCTGTGCATTTGTCTACAGGCCAGAGATGTACAACTGGGTGTCTTATTTCTCTAATTTGACAGTCAGTGAACCTGAAGATTGCTGATTTGAGTAGACTGTCCTGAGAGTGACATTCAGGGATCTGCCTCACCCTGTGCCATGTTCACCCCAGTGCAGTGGTTAGAGGCAGATGTTATTTATGCTGGCTTTTATGTAGGTTCTAAGTTTGCATGAGCAGCAGCTACTTTCCATTTGCTCAGCCTAATAAATATGATTTTTCTCAGATAGCCATTCAACCCAAAGGGGAGAGGTTCTCAAACTTTTATGGCATTCAACTATTTTACCAAGTAATATCCATCTAAAATCACTCTATTTTTAAACCTTCAGACTTTCCACAAAAGCTTCTGGTATTTCTTATGCCTCCCTTTACAATTAACTATGAAACAGGTCACCCAAAGAAATACATCAGAGCCAAGTAGTAGTGGCACACACCTTTAATCCAAGCACTCAGGAGGCAGGTGCAGAAGGATCTCTGAGTCCAAGGCCAGCCTGGTCTACAGAGTGAGTTCCAGGACAGCCAAAGCTACAGAGAAACCCTCTACGTAAAAACAAACAAACAAACAAAGCATGTCAGAACTCATTAAAACTCCCCATGAAGGGACAAACAAAAGGGAGGGGAAAAAAGAGACCAAGGGAACAGGAGGAAACAAGAGAAGGCAGTGGTAGGAAATAAAGAACAAAATATAGAATGTGCATGTATGAGGATGTCATAAAGAACCACTGTTGTGCACAATTAATATATACTAATAATCTCTTGAGAATAGGCGTTCAATTCTGCAATGAGCTTCCTATAAAGCATTCACTTCTAAAGTGACTGACATCCTTGTAGAAAGTTTCCACCCAAGTTTTTCCCTTTTGTATCAATTTCTCACTTAAATTCATTCTGAGTTATAAAACGTCTATATAACTGAAAAGATTCTGGAAGATCAGCAAGACCTCAAAGACAGCTCTTTGAGGAACTGAAATGAGATCTGAGCTCCCAGTTGAATCGTTCTAAGGAGTATGCCAGAAACCTTGGGACCAACTCCCAAATCTAATCCACCACAAACTCTAGCCCCATATACACAATTATCTGTCACAAACACCTGTGCACTGATATATAAAGTACCAATCTCAATCTCACTACATATTCAATGCTTTAAGCATGATACTGTCACTGTTTACTGGAACACGATTCCACAGTCTTCTAGAAAACTCTTTTCTAGATACTACCTTTCCATACACTTGTCCTATCCAATAGGGGATCAAGCCCCAGAGAGTATGTATTTGAGTCTTTAAGACACAATTCTCCTTCTTCCTCAGTCTAGTTCTGCTCAGTCCATCACACACTGAGAAATACCTTCTCAGTCTCCAATGGCATTTTCCTCCATCACACCCCACACCCTAGCATACAAATTTACTACCAAAACTTATATAGGTTCCTCATCACATTGAGTGCAACCGTTTTTCTTACTTTCTCATTTTTCATTGCATATATTTTATACACCAGTTAAATGCGATTACCCATTCACGGAAAGTAGGGCCTGATCTCCAGAGGTACTTGATTCATGTTCCTTTTCTTGAGACAAAGACAGGACAAATGGATCTGTGCCATTCTTTCTCTTATTGAGTTTAATGAGAAAGTTTTCTTAAAACAGAAAAGAAATGCATATAACAAATCATACGCGAGGGATTTTAAAAGAATAGGCATCACTAATTCACAAAAGAAGTTGAAAAGTTAAAAGTCAACCATACTAGAAGACAATCCTGAGTTGTCTTTCCTACAGTTCACTACTCCAAACTTCTTCAAAACAACCTAATTTCTTTTATAATTTTACTCTATCTGAATGTATATTTAAACACTCTCTGATTTTATAAGGTAATATTAATGAGTTTGCAAACTACACTTTAAAGATTTTTTCACTTTATAAGCATTTATTAATTTTACAAAACAGTTTCATTATAAGATTTAGCAGAAGTCTATGATACACTTTGACCATCTTCAGCCTCACTATCACATCCTGCTCTACCTCCACGGTCTCACTTCTCTACCTCCAAGCCCTTCTGTTTTCACGTAGAATCACTAGTGCTTTCTTTTTAATTATTATTCTTATATGTACACAAACATATGAATATATAAACACAACCTGCTGAGTCCACTTAGTGTTGTTCATATATGTATGTTTTTAGGGCTGACTACTGACCACTTGGTACTGAATTCTCCACCTCTCAGCACTCATTAATTGCCTATAGCTCTTCATCTAGGGGTGGGGCCTTAAGAGATTTTCTTCATCAATGAAAAATGCCAACTGGGGCAAACTGCAGTATTTTAAATGCAATGTTATGATTTGAAGACCCTTTCACATTAACGTGTGTAGCTGTAATGCCTTATTTTCAGCCTCATATTCTACTCCTATGGATCGATGTCACAACTGTTCCCAACTCTGTCAGGAGAAAGGAAGTGCTATGAACATTCTTGCACATACCATCTGATATGCACAAGCATAGCTAGGGACAGAATTTCTAAGTACACATTCAACTTATGATGCTTTCCCCAAAACCAATTCTACCTAATAAAAAATATCAATGTCTAAAACCTATGTATCATTTTTTTTAACTAGCATCTATAACATGCAAAGTTATTCGTAGTCTGGTTAAATCTCTGTTGACATATTTGTTGTCTCTTACAGTGACTTTTTTCTTTATTTTGGATTTATATATGAGGGACTGTTTAAGGTGTGAGTTTACAGTAGAGGCTACTATGGATCGCAATGCAGAGATTAAGTAACCTTGGGATGACTATCCCGAATTGGTCAATATACAACGTAACACCTAAACCTAAGGCTCAGGAAAAATCTAGGAGGAGAAAGCAGGAAGATTTTAAGAGCCAGCAGATCAGGACACATAGAGCAAAATCATATCTATGAGATATAATAGGAAGCTTTACCTATGAAAACTCACTAATATGGTTGCCTAAACAAGATCTGCATAAAGAAATATAGGAGACACACCACTGTGGATAGGGGAAATTTTACAAGGTCATTCCAGGAGATGAAGGACTATAGGAAATCAATAACTACCAAGAGAGGGAGAATCAGTTTTCTCTAGGGACAAGCTCCCTGGGAAGTTCTCCAATGCCAAATAGCCCTAAATGCACGTACAAACATGAATGATGACAATTAAAGGAAAGTTCATAGAATTAAGGACAGGAATGAGAAAAGTTGGAGGAGGGGAAAGAGGGGTGGAAAAGATTATAAAATCTTCAAAAAAAATAAAAATTTGAATGGAAAAACCTTAACTAAATTTTAGTCAAGAGTCAGAGGCACCAAACCTTGATAGAGGATATTCTTTAATACACTGATGCTTAGAACTGTGCCAAAGAATCTTTCTTTTAAAAAAAATTTATTACTATCAAAAGGTGCAGACCATTTCAAGGAAAATCATCAAATGCAACAAAAAAAATTGTGGGTGGAAAGTATGAACAGATAATTCCAAGAAATATAGAAAAGTAACAAGCTGGGCTGGAGAAGTGGCTCAGAAGTTAAGAGCACTGACTGCTCTACCAGAGTCCGAGTTCAATTCCCTCCACATGGTGGCTCACAACCATCTGTAATGAGATCTGATGCCCTCTACTGGCCTATAGGATATATGTAGGCAGAATACTGTACATATAATAAATAAACAAATCTTTAAAAAAAAAAAAACCCTGATTTTAAAAAAAAAGTAAAAAGCTATATGTAAACAGTTTCTCAAGCTGATTTATAAGAAAAAGATAACACTGCTATGCATAGCTGACACTCCTTTAATGCCAATGCTTGGGAGGCAGAAGCAGGCAGATCTGCAAATTCGCAGGCTGGTTTACACAGAATGACTAACCTACAGCAATACAGTAAGATCCTGGTTCCAAAAATCCACATGGATGGATGGATAGACAGACAAATAAATAGATAGGTGATAGAAAAAAAATAAAAAGCCATGAGTGGAGGGAATACAACTAGGAAGGGAAGACTCAAAATATCCTTATCTGCAGATAGTCAGTGTTATTACAGAAAGAGTCTAAAACTCTACCGGGGATCTCCTACAGCTGGTTAATACTTTCAGCATAATTGCAGGATACAAAATAAGCACATAAAAGTGAGAGCTTTCCTATATGTAAATGATAAACATGCTGAGAAAAAAAAAACAGAAAAACAAACCATTCACAACAGACTCAAAAAAAAAATCTTGGAATAACTCTAACAAAACAAGTGAAAGACTGGATAATAAAAACCTGAAGTAGTCAAAGAAAGAAACTGAAGAAGACAACAGAAAATGGGAAGCTCTCCCATGCTCATAGACTGGTAAGATTAATATTGTGAAAATGGTCACCCTACCAAAAGCAATCTACAGATTTACTGCAATCCCTACCAAAATTCCAACACAATTCTTCACACAAATTGAAAAAATAACCCTAAACTTCATACAGAAATACACACCCACACACAGATCCACACATATCCTCTCAGAAGAACACAGAACAGGATAACTAACACAATCCTGAACGATAAAGGAACTGCTGGAAATACCATCATTCTGATTGGCAATCATAGTACAGAGCTATAGTAATAAAAACAGATACTTTGATCAACAGAAAGGAATTGAAGAGCAAAGCATTAAGTCCACACACAGACACATGAATTTTGACAAATCAAAAATAAAAAAGGAGAAAAGATAGTGATGTGAGGCAATGGTGTGAATTCTGTCAATTATATTTTAAATAAATGCTGATTGGCCAGTAGCCAGGCAGGAAGTAGAGTCAGGTCAATGAGAACAGGAGAACTCTGGGAAGAAGGAAGCCCATTCCTCTGCAGTCCTGGCCCAGCCACAGAGCAAGCAAGATGTGACTGCCTCGCTGAAAAAGGTACTGAGCCATGTGGCTAGCACAGACAAGGAAAATGGGCTAATATAAGTTGTAAGAGTTAATAAGAAGCCTGAGCTAATGGGACAATCAGTTTATAACTAATGTAGACCTCTTTGGGACTTAAAGATTGTGGGAACTGGGCAGGACAGAAACCCCGGCAACAAGATAGCATCTTCAACATATGGTCAAAATGAATGGCTGCATGTAAAAGAATAAAAGTATTTTCAACCTGTATAAAACTTGAGGCTAAGTTAAAATTCAACTCCAAATGAATTAAGACCTCAACATCAAAGACCTGATATCTTGAATCTGATAGCAGATAAAGTAGGGAATGGACTTAAATCAGTGGCATAGGAAAGGACTTTTTAAACAGGTCTCTAAGAGCACAGACATTCAGACCAACAACTGATAAATGGGGCCCCAAAAACTAAAAGGTTTCTGTATAACAAATGACAGCATAATCCAAGTGAAGAAGCAGCCTATAGAATGGCAAAAGAAAAAAAAAAAACTTAATTATACATCAAAGTTAGTATCTAGAATACGCAAAGAACTAAAAACAAAAACAACTTTGCAAAAAAGAAAAAAAAAACGCTTTACGAATGGGGATAGAGTTAAAAAGAATTCTTAAATAATGTTTCATTTAGCATCCTTAGCCATCAGGGAAATGCAAAGATAAAGCTGCTTTGAGATTTCATCTTGTGAAATCTCAATCTGAATGGCCAAGATTAATAAGACAAATGCCAGACAAAACCCCAGTTTGGAGGAGGGAAATGAGCACTAAATCCTACCCCAAGCCAAGAAGTTATTCCGCAGCGACATGACAATGAGTAAATTAACCACCAAGGCAGGCTCCACCCATGCTGAGAAGCAGTTGGCTACCATAAATTGTACTCCATGTTTTTGGCTTTGGTTTGTAAGAGAATGGGTAGTCAGAAATGGAGAAATATTCAGGAAGACTTTTAAGAAGGAAAATAAATTATATGATATTCTCAAGTAAATAAAAGCATTAATCTTAAAAGAAACAAAACTACAGTGGTTGTTTTAAGAAGTTTATCATTATTGAAATAAGAGTATGAAGACAGAAGTCCGGCACTGAAGGAGCATGGAAGCTGCCACTGTGTCCTAACAACTAGGAAAAACTGAATGTATTAGTTACTTCCACACTGTTGGGATAAGATACCCATCAAGAGCAACTTAAGGAAGTACATGTTTGTTTTGTCTAACAGTGTGGAGGTCCTGGGTAAGAAAGTCACAGAAACAGAAGTTTGGGGCAGTGGGCTGCAGTGTGGACCCAGGCAGGAGCAGAGAAGAATGCTACTACTCAGCTAATTTACTCATTTCCGTCTCAAGACTCCAGCTCATAGAATGGCCATGACACTCACAGTTAAAGTGGGTCTCCCCACCTCAATTACCTAACGTAGATAATACCCCAAAGGCATGAGCAGTGTTTTGTCTCCTATATCACTATGGATCCTGCCAGGAGAACAATCAATGTCAACAATCACACTGAACAAAATGAAAATATAAAAACTCATCCATGGGATCCATGAGAGAAATGATACCAAGAATTGCTTGTCCTAATCAGAGCAGAATTCACTAATGGAACCAGTGCCTGAGTAGGAAAACTTAAATGAGAGTGACCAGTGAATTCCAGTTGTTGGAGACTCAGTGTAAGACCAGTCTGATGCAAGTTAAACTCCAGTAACAGAAGGATACCTACATTTCCATGGACTCTAACCCCTGAAATTAGACCAGGCGCTCACATTGCTATCTCAGTAATAATAGATACTGTATTTAAAAACAGTAATGGGGACAGAACCAACAGTCTTGCAAATGCTGGCCAAGCACTCTACTGAGCAGTATCTGCACCTTTTTGTTTAGTTTGATACAAGGTATCACTAATTTACCCAAGCTGTGTTTTAGCTGTGAACATTGTGCCTTATTATCTCAAGGAGCAGCAAACAATGACGCCTGCACCAGTGGGCCTCAAAGGATAACCTGATTTTTAAAAAGCACAATAGACCTAAGATAAATTTCAAAATAAAGACACACACAGTCAAACAGTATGTAAAAATTTGATCAATATCAATGTCAGTCAGGTACCAGGCAAAATAAATTACAGTAAGAATAAGCTATATATATAGGTATGGGAGAAGTTGGGGAAGAAGATAAATATGATTAAAATACATTATAGGAAATCCTCAAAGAATTATAAAAATATAGTTTAAAAATAATAAATATGTTAGTTAGCAGATAGACAACTTAAAAGAATATGAAGAGGTAAAAATCCATCTGTAATAAAATAATACAGATAATTTAAATCCCTTCCAGTAAAGGTATGAATACCTAAGATTTACCTAGGATTATGGACTAACTCACCTCTTAGTTTAACTATATACAGACATAAAAAGAGCATCAAGATTTGTTAAGTGACCAGGTATGGTGGTGTACTATAATCTAGTAGTTGAAAGGTTAAAAAAGAGATTAGAAATTCAAGGTCATGGTTGGCTATAGGAGACTCTGTATTTAAAAAAAACAAAACAAAAACCACCAAGAGAAGAGAGAAGAAGGAAAAGGAGCCATTAAATGAAAGTGAAAATTATGCTGCTATCTTGTCTACATACTTATTTAAAGTGCTCATAAAATAGATAGCTAACTGAGAGAAGACTATGAAAACACAACACTTTTAGCAATGATTCTTTCTGACAAAAAAACGAGATTCAGATGAACAACATGGAGTTCTTTGATTTGATTATTATATAAAACATTTCTATCAGTATTACAATGATAGTCTTTAAATTGGTTTTTACAAGTTTTGTAAAGAAAATGTAAAAAGCAAAAATGGAGGAATTTTGTATTACCACAAGATGACGAAAGTAGTCATTAACTTATTTCAATCACTACCTGAGAAGATTTCAACAGTGTTACTCCACACAGGAACCTGACGTCATTAATTCAAGTCTAAATACAGAATTTTAATTGATGTGTCATTTGGCGCATAACTCTACAAGTAGTTTAGATGAAGCCATGAACTAATCCAAGGATTAAGTAAGGTGTTGGAACTTGAGGAGTTTTTGGAACCATGGAGATCTGCCTCCTCATTCTACAATGAAGAAATAGAACAAAAAGACCTGTCTTTTTTAGATAGACAACTAACTATCAGTGCACTAAAAGAAAAAAGAACTCAACCTTCTTGCTTTTAGTCCAGGTCTCCACTAAATCCAATTTATCTCATTCCAAGTAGTTTGTAATGATCACATGTACTTCTTGAATTTTTTTTTTATTTCCTAATCCCATGTTCAAATCATCTGATTAAAAAGAATTTCAGATTTATGGACTGACTCCAACATAGAGCCAAGAAAAGTTAGTATGGCCAAGGAATTTTTAAATTTCCTCTTATCTAATGTTATTGATCTTAAAAGAGAGAAAGCCATTTAAGTAACTTGCTACAGCCAAGGGAAGAGACACAAAACTACAGAGGACCAGCTGTCCTGAGTCTTGGGATATTCTTCTATATTTTACATGAATTTACAGAATAAATCAATACTCACTGGCTAACAAGATGGCTATGAGGGCAACTCCCTGGATTCTTCTAAACTAACTTAACTGTTAAATAAGCAGGACCAATGAGCTGAGCTCCATAAAATCCCCTGCTCCTTTCCAAAGCAAGGTGTTTTTAAGATGAGCCTCAACAGGCACTAAATAATGGGTTCCCAGAGGTAAAACTGCTCCATGTCATTAGCAATTTTTGAAAGTTACATAAATGAAGAGCAAAGCACCAAAAAGGAGTAACATTTAGGAAGTCTCAAGACCCAAATTTGAGCTGAATTAACAGTGGCTCTGTCGTTTTGGATTCAGCAGTGTCTTTCAGGTCATTCTCAACAGACACATGCACTCTAATTATACACCTGCCACAGGATTTCCTTTTGTGTGTGTGTGTGTGTGTGTGTGTGTGTGTGTGTGTGTGTGTGTGTGCAAGATGGGGGTGGCTCAAGATAGGGTAACTCTGTGTAACAATCCTGCCTGTCCTGGAACTTGCTTTGTAGACCAGCTGGCCTCAGACTCACAGAGATCCACCTGCCTCTGCCTCGTGAGTGCTGGGATTAAAGGTGTGAACCACAACACCTGGCTTGCCACAGGACTTCTAAGAAGTTAGATTTCATGAACCTCTATTTTTCAATTCTTAATATCTCCTCTCATTGTTGTCCTGAGACTACATCTACCATACGTACACAATGACAGAAAATCATATAAATCATATGCCATTATGCCAATAATCACTTTTCTTTAAAAACAGCATTCAACACTACTAACAAAAATAGATCTCAACAAGAATGCAACCAATCTTTCTGAAATTATTGATAGACTTCAAACCCTGTTCACAGTTTATTCCTCAGTTTGTATGTCAACATCAAGTAGCACTTATTACACACACACGCACACACAAACACACACAGAGAGAGAGAGAGAGAGAGAGAGAGAGAGAGAGAGAGAGAGAGAGAGAGAGAGAGAGAGAGGAGAGAGAGAGAGAGAAACAGTACAACCATCCAGATGATTTAGAACTTTGGCTCTCTTCACAGTCTTCATAACCTTAGTACAGGGAATGTAAGAAAGCAGGCTGAAAAGATGGCTCAGTGTCCAAGAACACTTGGTGCTCTTCCCAAAGACCTGAGCTCAATTTCTAGAACTCACACAGTAGCTTACCATCTGCAACTCCAGTTCTGAAGGATCCAAGGCATTCTCCTGGTCTTCGTGTGCACTAGGCACCATGAGGTACACAGCCATATACACAGGCAACACACCCACAGTAAGAACGTAAGAATACACCTGTTCAAAATCCTTTCCTTATGAAATAAATTTTCCTTTGGTCAGTCATTCTATTTTCCCATAAATAAATATAATTTTCTAAGATAATCTGTTATTTTCTCTGAGTGTGGCTGAAACCACCTTTCTAACAGAGCATGCTGCTTTTAAAAGATCAAGGTGACAATTTAGGATTTTGAAGAGGTCATTCAGGGTTTAGTCCCTCAGTAGGATCCATTCATTTTCTTATCAGTGAATCCAGTTGAATTTGATTTTACCCTTTGGGCTTCTTTATGGACTTTTCTAAATTCTACATTGTGACAACTTCAGAGGGCAAAGAACTTGGAGTAGGTAAAGCCTAGATTATTGAAAACGCAGTACTTTGGATAAATACTTCCTTAGCCTGGTCCCCATAAGAATCTTTACAATAGAGCTGGGAATTGATGTGTGACTTATGGGAAAACTAAAGAAGACTAGTCACTAGTAAGAGTTTCTGTTTCTCTTCCTGGGCCTACAGTAAAGGGAAGGAGGAAAAGGAGACAACAAAACTGTTCGTGCGAGATTTGGAGAAATCAAGAAGGAGAAGAGACCCTTGCCCTTTCCCTGCCAGATGTGAAAAGAAAGAAACTAGGCACACGCAGAATAGCAAGATACTCTACAGGGAAGGGAGGAGAGTCTGACCTGACCACCCCTTAAAGAATCCCAGAGGCTCTGGGATCCCTGTCTGAACTACCAGGGCTCACTGAAAAGGCTCAGAGGGAACATGTAGCTGAGAAGGTGAGCTGTCACCTGAGTGTCTGTGGTTGCTGTGTGGGTTACAGAAGACAAAAGCTACAGCTACCACAATGAATTCAATGGTGACAAAGGCTTATTGCCTATAAACAGGTGAAGGGCAAGTCATACACTGGCAGAAGCCAAGAGCTTAGGAAACGTATTGCAGAATCAGAGTGTCCCTCCACATAAGACCCAAGAACACAGATGTTCCCTGAATTCCAGGTGCCACCAAAAACAACAACAATAAAATATAATAGTACAAAATAGTGTGTATGCATGCACGTATATATATATATATGTATGTATATGTATATATGTAATATAAAAATGAGTTTATTTAACTAGCAAAAAGGTAAGTAAACAAAGTTATAGATGAGCACAGCTACAATATGGACCCCTCTTATAAATTCCAGCACTGACTGGAGAAGAGTGGTGGGCTTGAGAGTTTGGGTACGAGGCCACTGAAGAGAGTCTGCCTGAGCTAATGGTCCAGAAAGTGTTCATCTAAAGCCATACAGCCAAGCCCAGTGATAACTCTTCTACAGCCCTCAACAAAGAAACTAGAGCTCAACAGAGTGAACACAATCATCATCAATGAATCTCTCAACAAGCTCCTGCATCCCAGAAGGTCGTCTGTGAAGTAGTCATTCCTTCCGTACGTTCTCTGCACCTACAATGTTCTGAAAACCTCACCCTCCCTGACACAGGGCACCCAGAGCTCAGCATCTGTGGTCTTTCTGAACTCTGGAGCATGGCCTGTTTCATTTAATTCCAGACCCACTTTATCTTAAACCAATCAGCAGAGCTCAGCTGTCTGATAATCAATCTAGATCTCTGATGTGATGGATTTAAAATCTCTCCAAGTGTGTTCTTCTAGGAAAACTTTCATCCCCAGGGCACCTGTCTATTGTCCCCAGAGTTTCTACTGCTATGATGAACATCATGACCAAAAGCAATTTGGGGAGAAAAGGTTTGGTTGGTTAGTTTCTCAGCTTACAACTCTCCAGTCATTCTCCGTTACTGAGGGGCATCAGGACAGAAATTCAAATAAGAACCTGGAGGCAGGAGCTGAAGCAGAGGCAATGAAGGGGCACTGTTTACTGGCTTGCTAAGCTTGCTTTCTTATACAACTCACGACTACCTACCCAAGAGTAGCATTGTCCACAGTGAGCTATCCTTTCCACATCAATTATCAAATAAGAAAATGTACCACAGAACTGCCTAGAGCCAGTCCAATGGAGATATTTTCTCAGTTGAGGTTTCCTTTACTCAGATGATCCTCAGATACTGTCAAGTTCACATAAACACTACCCAGCACAGTAGCAAACACTCTCTCCAGTTGTCTTATAACTACTGTTTAGCTTAGTTTAAAAGTCTTCTTTTTCGACTTCACCCATTTAATCTATCACATGGCTTCTATCCTGGTTAGAACAGGAGTGTCATATCTACTTCGTCTCAAAACCTAAATAGACCACTTTTTCCACTTATTCTTTCCTCAACTCAAAAAAACAAACAAGGAAATTTCTGTCCTCCATTCTCAGATTATTCCCGAACACATCAACACATACATATATGCACATCTAGTAAGAGGACTGGGCAAATGTAGGATTCCATCTTGACCCTGTGCAGTGCACATGCCAATAACATGAGAAGAATAACTGCATTTCAAACATGCTATAGCACATTGCTCCTTGAATTTCTTTTACAGATTTCTATTTTAGTACTTGTCACTTTAATGCTAGATAATGTCTCGAATCTGACACTAAATTAATTAAATAGCTGATCTCATGCTGTAGCAGCTACTGTAATAGAATTTCTACTTACAAATAATATTTTCTGAAGGTCTAACTTCATGCTAGGCAGTGAAGAAAAGTCTAGAGGTTTATGTGGGAAAACCGATTCCTAATATATACAGCTCAAGGAAATGCTCTATATGGAGACGGTGTCCTTTTCCCAAAGTTGCACTTACTGATGAACTTGTTTTGCATAGTCTCCAACAGAGCTTGGTGAGCATCTTCAGCTTGTAAAGCGTGTGAACATTCTCTAGCCAGTATGGTGCGCACAAGATGTTCTCCACATCCTAGAAGTCCAAGAAAAACAACAAATAAGGAAAACAATACTGACTACTTTGCTTGTCTCAATAATATAAAACACCCTTGCACAAAAATTACAAAGTAGCTATGTAACAGGACAACCCAGTGAGGGAATGAAATGACCTCTATGAACAGTTTGGTAATTTTAGTAATGATATTCGATAGAATATAAACAAATATGGGGGTACTTAATCTCAAAAGAAAATAGTAAAAAAATAAAAGAAACCGTCTTTCAGCTGAACAATTTATATAACATGGGAATGTAGATTCTGCACCTAGGATTCTCTCCCAATCCACTAGTGAGTAACTACAAATCATCCTGTTGGGTGGTCTCAGCCTCCCATTTAATAATGGATCCACAGCTGTCAACCATTCATTTTCTTTTTGACATTCCACTTGCCTGGGTGGCTGGAGAGAAATGTAGACATCCAGGGGCAACCTAAATCTCTCCCTACCTTTGCTTGAGAAAGTCATACACTAGCAGTGTGAGGGACAGGATAAAACAGCAGCTTTCTTACATTCTTTAATACTCACATAACTTTTAGGAACTTTAAAAAACTACTTTTCCATAGTTTTAAAGAAAAAGTGTACTTTGGGGCTAAAGAGATGATTCACCAGCTTGTTCTTACAGAGGACCTAGGGTCAGTTCCCAGCACCCACAACTGTCTGTGATTCCAGACTGATGTGGGTACTGGATACACACGACACACATACATTCACACAGGCAAAATACTCATACACATAAAACAAAGAGAGGAAGGTAGTCATGAGGGAGAAAGGTAAGAGGGAGGGAGAAAATGTGAGGGAAAGAAAGGGAGGGAGGTGAGGATTTTAACACGAGATAAACTTGAACTGACTAGAGTAATGAATAGAAGTTCTACAGTAGTAGCTACTGCAAAAACAGAGTCAAAGAAGCTTAATTTAAGGATTGGTGAGTTTTAATAGAACATTTCTTGGAAAGGAGCAGCTTCCTTTCTAAAAGAAAAAAATTGTAAACATTTAAAGGTGGTATCATGATCCTCTGGGAACCTAAAAGAAAAGCATATTTCAGCTCCCTGAAGAAGCAGCTCCACAAAAGAGTGTCTAGGAGTCCAAGCAGAAGCAGGCACAACTCAATGTTTCTGCACTTTGCATACATACACATGAACACCATGACACACACACATACATGGGGGAAAACAAGTGAACAAAGGGCATCTCAACAATCATAATGAAGCTTGCACTAAAACAGCTAAATTAAGCAACTACTTTTAATTTTTTGACAGTTTAAAAATTATTTTTATTTTAAATACGTGCAGAAATGTCTGTACACTGTGTGCATGTGTGGTGCTGAGAGACCAGAAGAGGCTGTTAGATTCCTTGAAACTGGAGTTGCTGAATTGCCTGGGAGTGCTGGGAATCAAACCCATGTCCTCTCGAACAGAAGTGCTCTTAGCAACTGAGTCATCTCTCCAGTCAGAAACCACTTGTATAATGGCAAAAACATTCATTATATACAATAACCATTAAGTCATGTTGCTGCCTTTCATGTCAGAAATGTCCTCTTCATACATGCACATCTCCTCCTCTGTTCACACCTCTCCAATTATAACTTTCCTTAAATGTATAGGCAGATATGCACATAATGCATGTTATATGTACAATGTTCACTCATGCCAAGATATGAAAAGTATATGTAAGTGTAAACACAACTTTCAAACTGCCTGATATCTTACGAAAATGACATTTTAAAGATCTCTTTGGAAATATCTAAACCCAGACAAAACTCCCTGTGGAATTTAATATAAAGGATTATTTTGTTCACTAATGTTTGTTTTATAAGCAGAAAGAAATAAAACGAATAATTTAAAAACATGTTTGACACTTACTGTGTAAGGACATTGTGCTAAGTTCACAAAACCCCATAAATTTTAATTCCCTTTGGGCATATATTTGATGTGGAATAAAGAAATGTTATGCTTTGGGGTAATTGTGACAATTAGAAAATGAGCACATTATAAACTAAATGATGCTCAAAAAGTTATGTACATATGCCTCAAGTAAAACAGCTAAAACACATGAAGTTATGATATTACATCAAAAATTTAGATGTGTCAGGAAGGCATTTCCCTCTTATTAAATTTAGGAGAGTAAAAAGGGTTTACCAGTGATTGAGTTTTACTAAAAAAAATTAAAAATATTAAAATTCTGATTTATATTCTGGCATATTATTACCTTTAACATAGGGATTAGGACACCAAAACTTTTTCTACCATGTATTCCAATGGAAACTGGAATTTTTATCTACTAAATACCAAAGTTTCTTAGAACATACTGCAATAGAATTGAAGCTTGACTCAAATGTTACTTAACTTTGAGATTCATTCTTTACTCATACCATGAGAAATACATTTTTCACTACATCTTCTTTTATTTATATTTATTTATTCTGTGGAATTAATCTTCTGTACGTTATGTAAATTTGGCTGTGATTGGTTTAATAAGGAAGCCGACTAGCCAATAGAAGAACAGGATAAGGTTAGGCAGAAAAACCAAACTGAGGACACTGGGAAGAAGAAGGGTGAAATCAGAGTCACCAGGCAGATACAGCAGAAGCAGGACAAGTACAAAATGAGGTAACAA
Source organism: Chionomys nivalis (assembly GCF_950005125.1). Taxonomy (NCBI): domain Eukaryota; kingdom Metazoa; phylum Chordata; class Mammalia; order Rodentia; family Cricetidae; genus Chionomys; species Chionomys nivalis. Next base: position 35,961,798 of record NC_080094.1, on the reverse strand, counting down.
GCCATGAGCCACAGGGCAGCAAGAAAATGAATAGAAATGGGTTAATTTAAAATGTAAGAGTTAGCTAGGGCCAATGGTTTTGAGTCCTTTTTAAAAGTTTATTTGAGACAGATTGCAACTGCATAGAGTAGACCAGATGTGAATGCCAGTCTCTCAGCTGGACAGCCCAGTCTCTAGGCCCTAGGTTCTGGCACAAAACCCTGGACCCCTTCCCCACAAGCCTTAGGGACTAAAGCAAGCCTCCTATAGTCAGGCTGCCCCAGCACCCTCCCTTCCATCCCCAGCCATAGAACCTGCAATCTACAAGACCCCTTCCACCCCCAAATGCACCTATTGCCCCTAGCCCCAGCAACCTCGGTGGCTACCGAAGATACAGACTGCAACTGGATAGAGAGGACCAAGAGATGAGTGACCAGCATATCTGATGGACAGCCCAGTCTCTAGGCACTAGGTCCCTAGGCAAAACCCCCTCCCTGCCCCCGCCACCTCAGTGCAAGGGCAAGCCTCCAGCACATACACCCCCATATTGGAGTCTGCAATCTAAAAGTCCCACTTCCAAACCCACCCATCTCCCCAAGACTTCAGTGGCTCCCTGAGAGATACACAGTGACTGCACAGGGTGCATGAAGAGCAACTCCATGAGACAGACAGTGACTGCATCAGTCAGTCCGAGAGGTTCCCTGAGACACAGACACCAACAGCAATGATGGGATGAAGAGGGAAAGACACTGCCTGCACCAACTGGAGTAAGAGATGGGTAGATGCCAAAGCAAGGATACATTCAACAACCTAAAAGGCAATAGGACACTACCAAAACCTCATAGTCCTACAACAAGACCTGAACATCGTAACCCAGAAGCAGAAGAAAATGACCTTAAAAATAACTTCATGAAGATGACAGAGACCCTTAAAGAGGAAATAAAAAATTCTTTTAAAGAAATGGAGAAAAAGAAAAAAAAATGGAAAGAAATCAATAAACCTCTGAAAGAAAGCCAAAAAAAAAAAAAAAAAAAAAAAAGCAAACAAGTAAAGGAAGACTTGAAAACTGAAATAGAGCCAATAAAGAAAACACAAGTCAAGGAAATCCTGGAAATGAAAAGCCTAGGTAAATGAACATGAACTACAGATACAAACATAACCAAAATAATACAAGAGTTGGAAGAGAGAATCTTAGCTGTTGAAGATATGATAGAGGAAACAGATATATCAGTCAAAAAAAAAATAACCATTAATGCCATAAAACATCCAGGAAATCTGGGATACCATAAAAATATGAAACTTAAGAGTAATAGAGACAGAAGGAGAATACCAGCTCAAAGGCACAGAAAATATATTCAACAAAATCATAGAAGAAAACTTCCCCAATCTAAAAAAGCAAATACCTATGAAAATACAATTAGCTTTCAGAACACCAAACAAACTGAAAGTCCCCCCCATCCCTGTAGCGTGAATAATAAAAACCCAGAGACAGATATTATAGTTCAACCTGAAGATCAGAAAAGCAAAGCAGTCAAGCCACTATAGACATCTTGCCTGTACCAAGATTCAGACAAACAAAGGGATGATCCTGCAATGCTCTCCACCAACCTCAGACTTCACACTCCACTGAGCTCCTGTCTCTTCCCCTTTATATTCCTCTTCCCCGTCCAGCCATGTCATCACTCCTATCTCCACCTCCCTAGTGATGGGATTAAAGGTGTGGAAACCAAAGCGCTGGGATTACCTCTGTGTGAGCTTTGTTTCTCCTTTAGACACTTGCAGTCTTGTGTAGCCCTATGTGGCCTTGAGCTCAAAGGTCCCTCGGCCTCTGTCTCCCCAGTCCAGGATTAAAGGTGTGTGTCACTACTCTCTAGTCTGTAGTTGATTAGTATGGCTGCTTTGCCCTCTGATCTTCAGGCAAGTATTATTTATTCAAACATAAATAATACAGCACAATAAGTCCCCTTGCCACATAATAATTAAAATACAAAATCTACAGAATAGAAAGAATATTAAGAGCTGAAAAGGAAAAAGGTCAAGTAACATATAAAGGCAGACCTGTCAGAATAACAACCAACTTTTAAATGGAAACTCTAAAAGTTTAGAAGGCCCTGGACAGATATTATGCAGACACTAAGAGAGTATAGAGGCCAACCCAGACTACTATACCCAACAAAATTTTCAATCACCATAGATGGAGAAAAAAATATATTCCATGGATATACCATGACAAAACCAGATTTACAATACCTATCCACAAATCCAGTCCTACAGAAAGCACTAGAAGGAAAACTCCAATTCTAGGAAGTTAGTTGTACCTACAAAATCACAGGGAATAAATAATTCCATAGCAGCAAATCCTAAAGAAGGGAAACACAAACACACTACCACCAAAAATTAAAAGGAATTAACAATCACTGGTCATTAATATCCCTTAATGTTAATGAACTCAATTCACCTATTTAAAAAAAAACTAACAGAATGAATACAAAAACAGGATTCATCCTTCTATATACCAGAAACGCACCTCAACTTCAAAGACAGACATTTCCTCAGAGTAAAGGGTTGGGAAAGGACTTTCCAATCAAATGGACCTAAGAAGCAAGTTGGTATAGCTATCCTAATATCTAACAAAATAGACTTCAAACTAAAGGTAATAAAAAGAGATCAAGAAGGACATTTCATATTCATCACTTGAAGAATCCATCAAGAAGTCTCAGTTCTGAACATCTATGCCCCAAATACAAGGGCACCCTCATATGTAAAAGAAACATTACTGAAGCTTAAATCACACATCAAACCTCACACACTAACCAGTGGGCAGGTCTGCCAGACAGAAACTTAACAGAGAAATAAAGGAATTAACAGATGTTATGACTCAAATGAACTTAACAGACATCTATACAAATTCCAAACACAAAAGAGTAGACTTTCTTCTCAGCACCTCATGAAACCTTCTCTAAAAGTAACCACAAAACAAATCTCAACAGATACAAAAAAAATGGAATAATGCCCTGTATCTTATCGGATCACCATGGCTTACAGTTAGAATTCAACAACAACACTAATTGCAGAAAGCCCACAAACTCATGGAAACTGAATAATGCTCAACTAAATCACCACTGGGTCAAGTAAGAAATAAAGATATTAAAAGCTTCCTAGAATTCAATGAAAATAAGAGTACAACACACCCAAACTTATGTGACACTAGGAAAGCAGTACTAAAAGGAAAGTTCACAGCACTAAATGCTTACATAAGGCAGTTGGAGAAATCCCACACTGTTGAATTTGCAGAACACCAGAAAGCTCTAGAACAAAACAAGCAAACTCACCCAGGAGGAATAGATGCCAGGAAATTATCAAATTGAGGATTAAAATCAATAAAATAGAAACAAAGAGAACAATACAAAGAATCATTGGAACAAAGTTAGTTCTTCAAGAAAATCAACAAGATAGACAAATCCTTATCCAAGCTAACCAACAGAAGAGAGAAGGGAACTACAGACCCTTTATGAACATCAATACAAAAATACTCAATAAAATACAGACAAAACGAATCCAAGAACACATCAAAAAATCATTTGCCATAATCAAGTAGCCTTCAGTCCTCAGGAAACTTACAAAATTGGCAATGTCCCTCCCGGAATTATATGATCAGTAGTAACTGCTGAGGAGAGAAGAATCTCTCTTACTCATGCAGCTGTCTGCAAGTCACTCAGCTCCAGGAACACAGCTTTTGTGAATGGGTACCCAGCGTGAAACAGACATTTCAGTGATCCTGCTGATCCTGAGTCATTGACATTCCTGTACATAATCTCCTCATCAGTGTTCATGTAAACAATTCCAATCCAATCATATTGCACCTTGATCTGTCATTGGTTCCCTATTTCGTATGAATAGATATTTTTTCTTCATGTTTTCCTAGAAAAAGTCATACAGTTGCTGCCTCAACAAAAAAAGAGCTAGGGAAGAGTGGCAATATGCTCCCTGTGATGAGTGTTAAGACGGTCAACATGCACGCACAGCTGATGAGTGTGAGGATAATGCCTTCACGGGGGTAATCCTTTTCACGTGTGGAATGATGTAATTCTTCGCTCTAGTAGGGGTTGAATGCTTCCTGGGAAAGATAATATCAAAGCTGAGCTGTCTGATAGAGAGGCTGACCACCAAGGTCCAGCTATTAAAATATTCAAGTCCAGCAATCAGAACACCACTTTAGCTCACCTAAATAAAAATGCGCAATTAAAATTAAACACCTCATCCTAACACAGGGTTTGCCATTTTACCTTTATAAATCCCATTTGCCTACGGGCCAAGTCTGTCTCCTCTCTATGCAGAGGTGGTCCTTTCTCCATCCTGGACAAACACCCCTGTGCCCTTTCCCTCCTCCTTCGTCCCCCTATTTCCTTTACTTCTGCATCCCATTCTAACACAGACCTCCACTTCTTGTCCTCTTAAAAATTACCTCTGGTAAATACTGAGTTAGAAAGTAGTCACTTTTAACTTTTCTTCCCAGCATAATAAAGAATCTCTCTGTAAAAACAGGTACTTCGGTGTGAGTTGTGCCTTATCTGGGTTCTGGAAGCCTCTGCTGTACATATGTATGTGTGTGTGTGGGGGGGAGGTGTCACCATCACACTTCACCAAAAACTACTATTTATTAATTACAGTGCTTTTTAAATGTTTTCCATTCGCCTTGGAGCCCCTCCTCTGCTTTTCTCCCGGGAAAATCCCATGCTTCAATAATTTATGCTCATTCCCTTACTCTTGAAAAAAGGTCTACACTTCCCTCATTTCATCAAATGCAATTGGAAAAAAAAATGCACCTTTGGTTATCCATCAGAATACCAATACAGGCACAAAAGTAACCCCAAATTTCAGTGACTTAACAAACTCATAATAATGATTAATGTTGCAGGTCAAATCTGGGCCACATATTTAAGAAAAAATACCAACAGTTCCACCATCTATAAATGTACTATTGTTTGAATAAAGTATGTAATTTACAAGTCAAGCAGGACTATTTTCCTGCTTTAGGCTATATTCTAGTTTATTTCTGTTGCTGTGATAAAACACCTAACCAAAAGCAGCTTAGGGGAAAAAAAGAGTTTACTGGGCTCACAATCCAAGACTACTGCCATCATTTCAGGGAAGTCAGACAAGAGCTCAAGAGCCAGTTACATCACACCCACAGCCCAGAGGGAAACAACGCACCCACACTGCCTGCTTGTTTACTGTGTGTGCTGGCCTAGCTTTTCCATTCACTCTGTTCAAAGGATAGCCCATTAAATAGACATGCTGCCCACAGTCAGAGTGGTTCCTCCCACATCAATCAACAATCATGAAGCCCTTACAAACATGCCCACAGGCCAACCTTATCTAAACAATTTCTCAAGCAAGACTCGCTTCCCTGGTAACTATTGGTAGTGGTAAGTTGACACTTAAAACTAACAGTCACTGTCTGGAATGAACATATCATTTCTACACAAGATTTTATCATTCTACTGTTGGCAGAAACAGTTATATGTACTTAGTCAGATGCAAGCAGGCTTTGGAATATGAGGACTAAGTAGATGTTGGAGAATAAGTACTAACAAGCCTACCATGTGTACCTAACCCTAATCTTTGATGCTTGTAGATGATTAAGTATGAGAAGCAACAGCAATCTTGTGACCAAATGGCAGGATACATAAGCATCGAGGAAGGCAGGGCAACAAGGACAGACATGGTTAACAGAAAGCACTGCCAGGTACCGTGGCTAGCTCTAATACTCTCCCAGGAATCTCGTTATGCTGACATTTTTAAACATTTAAAAATAAACACATGTTTAGACATCTTTAATTGGACTCTCCTTGGTCAGGTCGCCTGCATCCTTATTGCGCATGATACCAAATTACTGTTTAATCATTTTTGAGTGCACAGTTGTGCAACCACCAGATCCATTCATCTTCTGAACTTTTTCATTTTCTCAAACTGAAACTTGATGCTAAAAACGAGTTTCTTGCTTTCGACTCGCCATTATGGAAAACACCATTCATTCTACTTTCGGTCTCAGAGAAACTATTTAACTCAGACTGGTGCAAGTCACGTGAAACTAATTCAGTTGATTCTTAGTCAATTTTCCTTAGCCTGTCTTCCCTGCTCCTGTCCTCAAAATACAGGCAAGTAAAATGCAAGAGATTAAGTGCCATTACAAGCATCACCACCCCTTTTTTTTTCTCACTTTTGGGACTGGCTAATTTCACTTAGCACAATGCCTTCAAAGCTCATCCACAGAGCATGTATCCATATTTCCTTCCATATGCTCTATATCTGCTTGTCAGTAAGTGTCTTGGTTTGGGTTTCTATTGCTGTGAAAAAATACCATGATGACTGCAATTTTTATAAAGAAAACATTTAATTGTGGTTGATCTCTAACTGTTTCGGAGGGTCAGTCCCTTATCACCATGAAGGAGAGAATGGTGCATACAGGCAGACGTGATGCTGGCTACATCCTAACTGGAAGGCAGCAAGAAGTTGACTGTCACACTAAGGAAAGCCTGAGCAAAAGATACCTCAAAACCTGCCCCCACAGTAACATACTTCCTCCAACAAGACCATACCTCCTAATAGTGCCACTCCTGTTGGGAGTGATCTATAATTGTGGTCTAAGACTATGCTTCAAAGCAAACTGTCTCAAAGACTATGAATGACCACTTGAATAAAATTCCCATTATCAAAATTTCCATTATTAAAATAAAACTGATAATATGATAAAGAGTTTTCTTAGTCTGACATAAAACATTTCTGTAGTTGTTCAGGGAATGTATATTATAACAGGTTTTGCTTGATGTTTATTTGTGCTGCAATTTTCCTCAGCTTCTACAGAGACTGCTTATTCATTTCCCAGCTGCCCAGACACCCAAAATAATCACACAGAAATCTGCATTAATTGCAATACTGTTTGGCCAATAGCTTAAGTGTATTTCTGGCTAATGCTTATATCTTAAATTAACCTATTTCTATTAATCTGTGTATTGCCATGTGGCTGTGGCTTACTGCCAAGGTTCTGGTGTGTCTGTCTCCTGTGGGCAGCTACATGGCTTCTTTCTGATTCTACCTACTCTCTCTATATATCTCCTTCATCCTGGCTTTCCTCTGATAAGCCATTGGCCGAAAGCAACTTCTTTATTAACCAATGACAATAAAACACACAGCATATATCACCTCCCACATCTACATTTATTTCCAATGAGCTTACTAAACAACTTTAGTTACATTCTTCTTATAATAAATTTTAATTAAAATGTAAAGTATTAGATATTAGGGCATCTTAAACAAAGTATATATTAACAGATTCTCCTTCATACTCATCCCCTCCACCCTAATATTAACCCAGATAACCCATACAAACATGGTCTCTTATATTCTTTTATGTTCCACGTGTCTAGAATGAATCTGAAAAAATATAATATTAACCAAGGAGATCCAAACTCAGAAAAACAAAAGCTGTATGAGCTCTTTTAAATGGTAAAGTGCTTATTGAACAATCATGAGAACCTGAGTTCAGATCCCCAGAATCCACATAAAATCTAATAAAAGCTATATATATGGTAAACCTATGACCAACATTAAATGGGGGAAAACTCAAAGCATTTACATAAAAACCAGGATCAAGAAAAAGGTGTAAAACTTTTTCTGTTCCCACTCATTAAAGTACTAGAAGTCTTAGCCAGAACAATAAAACAAGAGAAGCAAGTAAAAGGGCCATGAATAAGAAATGACAAAGTCAAGTTGTCTATCTGCAGATGATATGATCATATAAATGATACCCTAAAAAACTGTCCCAGATAACTCTCAGAACTGAGAGTTTCTTCAAAGTAGTAGAATACAAATTTAACATAAAAAAAAAATCAGTGGCCTTCCTGTATACTAATAAAAATATCCTGAGAAATAAATCAGGGAAAGAACCCCATTCATAATAGCCTTAAACCAATCAACCAAGCAAGCAAACAAGAAAAGCCCACCGTAGAATAAACATAACAAAGGATGTAAAGACTTATACAATGAAAACTTTAAAAACACTAGAAGATGGAAGCATCTCCCATGCTCAAGGATCAAATAATTTTAAAAAATTAAAATAGCTATCCTACCAAAACCAATCTATAGATTCAATGTAATCACAAAGTTCTAGTAAAATTCTTCATAAAAAGAGAAAGAACAATACTTAAAATCCATATGGAAACACACAGACACACAGATATACGCACCACCACCACCACCAACAACAACAACAAAACCCACCCAGATACCATAAACAATCTCCACTCTCCACTATAAGAGTACATACTGAAGGTATCATCACAACTGATTTCAAGTTATACTACAGAACCAAGGTACAAAAACCAGCATAGTACCATCACATAAATAAAAACAATATAGAAGCTATATAAATGGTCATTCACTGTGACCACCTGTTTTTTTTACCAAAGTGTCAAAAATAAACATTAGAGAAGACAGTATCTTCAACAAATGGTGTTCAGCCCTAAATAGGGCATTTTACATCAAGCCCCCTCTAAGTTCAGGCACATCATGGAGAATGGGGAAAAAAGATTATACAAGCTGGAAGTCGGGGAGAAGGGCTGTGAGATGCTATTTTCTAGACAAAGCATGTCAGGAATTCACAGCAGTTATGGCTACCTGGAAAGTTCCTGCACAAGACCAAGACAATCACCATTCTATTAAGTGTGACAGAGGTCTCATAAGCTGCACCCCTACCTCAAAAGCTGTTTGCAATTGATGTCTTCTGAGGAACCAAGAGCCATTTTTCTTTCTGGGTAAGAGCCACTATATAATATAATCCTTCCATAGAGCCAGCCTAAATGAGATTAGCATTTTTAAATATAACTCATTATCTCATAATTTCTTCTAACCTCACTTCTGATATCAAGAATCCCCAGAGGGGCAGAAATAAAAGATGCATACATAAGAGAGACAGTATACTACATTCCTGGGCAGCCAAAACACAGGAACACAGGATCAGCTGCAACAAAAGCCCATATTCAGCAGGTAGCACTGGCATACCATACATGATTTTGAAGTACATATGTCATCATATAAATGCTGCCATTCACGCTCACTGAAAGTATTGAACATTTGAAAAGACCTTTCAACACAGGCCTGTGATAAGTCCACGGGGACAGATAAGTAATAAGCAAAGGCCTTTCCAAATTTAAAAGGAAACATTCGGTACTTCACTTTTCAGTCTTGCGACATCTCTTTTTCAACAAAGGAATTTATTATACAGTGCGTCACCTTTTCCCTGTCAGAGGATTTACTGCCAGTTTTGGAGTTGGGTTCCTTCTGCTTTTCAAGCCTGTCTTGTGAAATTACAGAGAGGACTGCCTTAAAAGTGAGAGAACACACATGAGTTCAGTCTTCATAGTGTTCCCTTGGCTATCAAACCTGGAATCTATTATATAAAAGAGGAAAACATAAGGAGTTTTATAGAGAGATGGAGTAAGTGGTGACTATGTCTAAAACAGTCAAGTTCAAAGGCTAGCTCACCAATACACACAGTGTTTCTCAACACAGTGTTTTTAGTTCTATTACATAATTGTCATCATACTTTGGAGTATTTATAGCAATAAGATTAAAAAACAACTCAGGCCTTTTCGTGTAATTTTTGTTTAATAGTAAGTAACCAAAGGAAAAAACTATTTTTATTATAATGCAAAAGTACTATCTTTTAAAGATTGGGGTGTGATTAATATATGTTTTAAATTTCATACTTATTCACAAAAGAAAAATATATCCAATAGTTTTAATTCAACACAGAGAAACATCTGATCTTATACGGACACATAATACCTATCTAATGTTTATCACTATTAGCAGTTTTACTGAAAAGATAAAGCCAAACTACAAAAGTTTTAACTGTCTAAACAATTAGTTAGTTATATAAACAGGGAAATTTTTGGTTTTGTGAATGTGATACTGCCATAAATTAGAACACACCTAAAGAGACTTAAACATAAGTAAAGACTTTCCACTAAAGAAAGCAGTGTCCCATCAGAATGTCTATGGCTCCACACACTCTCCCTCCCCAGTCTCTGTCGACTCCCCCTCAGTGTTCCCTCTGAGAGCAAATGATTTTTTTCTTCTGTTAATTACTTAAAAATAGTTACTTAAATCACAACACTGAAATTAGAGAGTCATGGTCAAATGGACAAGGAGAGATTATTTTTTCAAATGAGAAGCAACACCTGTAGCAGAAGTATGGTTCTAATTGTTATCGTGACTAAGCATGGATCAGGATTTTGGTACTCAAGTGAGAAACACATTACTTATAAAAGCATTAGGTTTATCTGTACCTGAGAACTCTATTAGGGCAACAACCATTTAAAAAGTAACACTATGGTACTCAGTTCATATTCTTTGTCAATCTAGATTTCTATTCTGTTTGAGAGGGTACCACAGACGGGGCAGCTCCAGATGTCAAACTAAGGTGAATCACTTGGATCTCCATGCCTTGGCTTCCTCATTTGAGAATTCCAATGGCTTCATGTAAATGACATTCAAGTCCACATAAGACAAAAATATTTATACCTGCAAATACTTTTAGAACTTGAATAAATCTATGCTTAAAATTTAGTTTCAAACAAGGTGTCAAAGCTCAAGTCTATAATCTCAGCCGTAGGAAGGCTAATGCATGAGGTTTATTAAGAGTAAGGCAGTCTGGACTAAATAGTGCATTCCAGGCCAGACTGGGCTGCAAAGTAAATCCTGTCTCAATAGTAATCATAAAAGTAATTATTATTGTTATCATTATTTTTAATATTATTAATATTTCAGTTAACGTGCTTACAGGGGAGAGACTACTTATGATTAATCGTTGATTAATAAAAAGCACATTTAGATTAACTTCAATTATACAGAATCTTTACAATGGAAGGGAAAAGGTCACTGATTCACTGATTTACCATTAAATGACCAATTATTGTATATCTAGGCTTTGCAAACATTTCATTGGGTGTTTATAATTGACATAGAGAAGGCATATCATCACTAACTGACAAAGAAGAAAGGAATTGATTTCACTAAAATTCTAAAACCTAAATCTTATAGTTATTGTTTCAATACATGAAAAAAAGGAAAGACAGAAAAAAAAAAGAACCCTGAGACTTGAAGCTGCAACAATGGCTCAACAATAAAAGCAATTGCTGCTCTTCTAAAGGACCCAAGTTTGGGTCACTGCACCCTTACCAGGTGGGCTCATAACCACCTATAACTCTAATTTCAAGAAACCCAATGCCCTCTTCTGGCTTCTGCAGGCACTTGCACACATATAGCATTTGCTCACACAGACATAAACACACATTCACATAAAAGAAGAATAAATCTCTTAAAAAATAAAAATCTGAGTAACAGTCAAAATCAAAGAATAATAATCTGAAAACAAGAAGCTCAACAGGCATTTCTGGCATCGAGGCATAAGATGGCAGAGGGCCCCAATTTTATCTCCAAGGTACTAAAACTGTAAGTCCCTAAGGTAAATACCAAATAAAAAATGGAAAATTTATTTTGCCACAAAGCCATAGTATACATTAGCCAAAAAGGCCAAGAGACTGTTATAAACATTTAATGTGTAGATGTAATATAAAATACATATGTGTGTTAGATGTGTGGAGTATTTTTCAGAGAGAAAAATTACAAAGATTCTACCAAGAACATGTAAGAACTAATAAACTCAAAAAGGTTATGGAGTAAAAAAAATAGTTCCATAAACTAACGATAAACTGCTTGGAACAGAAATTCCAAAACAAAAACACAAATTTAGCCACTGTGACCCAAATAACACACATTGATTAAATAAAATACAGACAAAGGCACATGTAAAAATATTTATGTTCATAAACTGGAGAAAATAAATGTTGTAACAATATCCATAACTACCCAAATCAAACTACAGATAGAATGTACTCTCCATTGAAATTCCAATGATGTTTTTCACAGAAATTTTAAAAAGCTAATCAAAATGACTTAATTAGCTAAACAGTCTCGAGCAAAAACAGAACTACTTCCTAACTTCAAATAATATAAGATATAATAATCACAACCGTACAGAGCTGGCAGACATACAGAGGAGGAGAACACAGGCCCACATATAAGTGGCCACTCATATTTATTTCTGAACCCCAGTCTTACTGTTTTCGGACTGGTCTCTAAATGTTCAGCTCCAGGACCCTCTTGCCTCAGTCTCTCCAATAGCAGGGACTCCAGTAGGCACCATCAAAACTACTGATTCACTAAAATGTTACAAGGAGAAGGAACAAAGTTGAGGAAACTAGATATGCTACTTTTAAAATGTAATTTGTTCTTGGTATCATTTCCCCAAATTCACTTCTAAGGCTTAGGCTGCAGGACTCCTAAAGGAAAACAGCGGGAAGGATCTAAGTCACTGGTCTTAGAACTGTCTCTGTATGACAGTAACATCGTAGACAACAACAGCAAAGCTAAGGAAGGAAGACCATATTCCATTAAGACACTGCCACATAAAAAGGAAAGAACAAACCACATCCGATATAAGGGTTACTATCCAAAACACACATACAGGGGCTGGAGAGATGGCTCAGAGGTTAAGAGCATTGTGTGCTCTTCCAAAGGACCCGAGTTCAATTCCCAGTCAACCACATGGTGGCTCACAACCATCTCTAATGAGATCTGGTGTCCTCTTCTACCCTGCAGTCATATATGCAAACAGAATATTATATCCATAATAAATAAACAAAACACACATACATAAAACTCATACAACTCTATAGCAAAAAAAAAAAACCACTTCAGATTTTAAAATGAGCAAAAAGGATTGGCATAAGGCATTCTCTCAAACAGAACCGCCCAACAGACATACCAAGATGTACTCAATATCACTAAATATCCAAAAAATGTGAATTAAAACCATAATGAGATATCAGCTAATACATTCCAGAGTTGTAGTATTGAAAAATAATCAACAATAAATGTTGGTGAGGATGTCGGAAAGAGAGCACTTTTACATTTTGATGAGAATGTAAATTGATTCAGTCATCATGCAAAATGTAGCAGTGATTCCCCAGAAAATTAAAACCTGAATTGCCCCATGATTCAATATACTTTTGGCATACAAACAAAACTCGATATCTATATATTTATGTCCACTGTAGCATTACTCAAAAGAGTTAAAATATGGAAATATCCTAAATATCAATAAATGAAGGAATAATCAAATGTCATTATATATACAGAGTGGAATATTATTAAACTTTAAAAACAAGGAAAGCCAAAAGAAAGAAAGAAAGAAAGAAAGAAAGAAAGAAAGAAAGAAAGAAAGAAAGAAAGAAAAGCCTAAAAACAAGGAAAGCCAACCATCTATGACAATATGGATGACCTGGAAGGACATTAGGCTAAGTAGGATAACCAGACACAGAGAAGAATACAGGAGCTCAGTTACCCATGTGACCCTAACAAACCAGGCTTACAGAAGAGAAGCATGCTTAGCAGGGCTAAAACAGAGAACTGGGAATGTTTTTTGTTGATGGTATATATCTGTGATAAAAGATGAATAATGTGGGCTGGGACATAGCTCAGTGGTGGAGCACTTGCTAAGCAGGTGTGAGGTTCTAGGGTTCGATCCCCAATACCCCAGTACTGCTAAAGAAAAAAGAAACATGGTAAAAATAGTAAGTCCTGGAGATCTGCTGTATACATGATGATCAATGATTATTACTAATAATGTATTACAGATCTGATATTTGCTAAAATGGTGTCTCTTAATATTACTCTCACTACAAAAAGGTGACCCTATGATGTATATACTAATCAACTTAGTGTATAACAAAGCATCATATGTATATCTAAAGTATAGGCAAGTTTTGTGAATTAAATTTTAATAAAGCTGGAAAAATAGTATTAAAATTTCCATTTTAAGCTGATGGTATTTGGAAAAAAACTGATATTTTTATTCTTCACAACTTACATATATAATTTAGATGTTTTTATATGAATCCACTGGTGCATTTTTTAGAATTGTCACAAATGTTCCCTTGGCTTGCTTTCCTGCAGTCACAGAACATAGGCACATCAACCAACATGTCTATGACATGAGTAAACAATAGACCCTCAGAGGATAGCCACTACATACATAGTTATCATTAACGGAAACATCATTAAAGAGTACAATAATGTGCACGATGCATATTCAAGAACAAAAGGGTAGTCAATTCCAAAGGCCCCCTGCCCTCAAAGAAACGGAAAACTTCTAGTAGAAAACATGGAGAAATTAGTTGACAGGAACCTAAACCCTTAAAAACATTAAGGACCTTTTGACTTAAAGGGCACATTTCCATGTTTTAGATTTTTTAAAAAAAAGTGTGTGTTTGTGTGTGTGTGTGCGCGCGTGCTTGTGTGTGCGTGCATGCATGCATGCATGAGCTTGTTACACAAGTAAGAGGCTCTGAATTCTGATCCCTAGATCACATATCAAAAAACCTCAAATGGACAAATATGTCTATAGTCCTGTTACTGGCGAGGCAAAGACAGGAAGATCTTTAAGACTTGACATCCATCTACTATGTGGGTCCTGGGATTGAACTTAGGTCATCAGATTTGATGGTAAGCATTTTACCTATGGAGCCATTTCTGGCCTAGTGCCATTGTCCTTGGCTTCTCATCAGCCTTCATTGTCTGCCATGTTCAGAGAGTCCAGTTTCAACCCATGCTTATTCAGTCCTAGACGAGCTGGCCTTGGTGGGCTCCCAATAAATCAGATCCACTGTCACAGTGGGTGGGTGCATCCCTCGTGGTCCTGATTTCCTTGCTCATGTTCTCCCTCCTTCTGCTCCTCATTTGGACCTTAAGAGCTCAGACCGTTGCTCCAAATTGAGTCTCTCTAGATGTCACAGATACCTCAATGTCTCCAGGTAAAGGAGCTGTTGATTCTACATGGCACTGCTGTGTAAGCCCTGTCAAGCATCACTCTGATCTGACATTTACACACGAATGACAGAATCAGTTTGTTCATCTCAACAAAAGCTGAACCTTCATCTAGCTATGGATGGAGATAGAGACAGAGACCCACACTGGAGCACCGGACTGAGCTCCCAAGGTCCTAATGAGGAGCAGAAGGAGGGAGAACATGAACAAGGAAGTCAGGACCACGAGGGGTGCTCCCACCCACTGAGACAGTGGGGCCGATCTATTGGGAGCTCACCAAGGCCAGCTGGACTGTGACTGAAAAAGCATGGGATAAAACCAGACTCTCTGAACATGGCGGACAATGAGAACTGACGAGAGGCCAAGGACAATGGGTTTTGATCCTACTTCATGTTCTGGCTTTGTGGGAGCCTAGACAGTTTGGATGTTCACCTTCCTAGACCTGGATGGAGGGGGGAGGACCTTGGACTTTCCACAGGCAGGGAACCCTGACTGCTCCTGGGACTGGAGAGGGAGGAGAAGAGGAGTGGGGAGAGGGGGAGAGGGGCGGGAGGAGGGGGAGGGAAATGGGAGGCAGGGAGGAGGCAGAAAATTTTTTTTTCAATTAAAAAAAAAGAAAAAATAAATAAAAAAATAAAACATTCAAAATTAATATGTTATGATATTCTTAAAAAAAAAAAAAAGACTTGACATCCAGTCTAGCCAAATTCGTGAGTTCCCAGTCCACTGAAAGACTCAGCCTTTAAGGAGGAAAAAAACCGAGGTGGATGGTCCCACATCCGTGTACATTATGAGCAGCATTAATTGGTCTTAATGGGGGTGGGAGGGCACAGCAGGGAGCAGAGACCTTTACTCCCAGTACTTGGAAGGCAAAAACCAAGGATATTTTGCAAAGTTTAAGGCCAGCCAGCAATACAATAAAACATCTCAAGAAAAATCCTGGCCTGGTGGCAAATCCCTTTAATCCCAGCACTAAGGAGGCAGCGACAGGTTGGATCTCTGTGAGTGCAAGACCAGTCTGGTCTTGCTATCAAGTCCTAGGCCAGCCAGGAGAACCTGCCTCAAACAAAATAAAACAAAAATCAAGAAGTTGGGCCGGGCGGTGGTGGCACACGCCTTTAATCCCAGCACTTGGGAGGCAGAGGCAGGTGAATCTCTGTGAGTTCGAGACCAGCCTGGTATACAAGAGCTAGTTCCAGGACAGGCTCCAAAGCCACAGAGAAACCCTGTCTCGAAAAAAACAAACAAACAAACAAAAAAAAAATCAAGAAGTTGGGAAGAACAGGGGAGACCTTGTGGGGGAATATGGTTGTGTTGGAGGAAGAAAGAAATAGCAGTAGATATGATCATATTTCAATGAATAAATGCATAAAATTGTGAAAAGAAAAATATAACTTTAAGAGAACATGAAGACACTCCATGTCTATCTCTAGCATCTACACATACATGCATATCTACAAACACACATACACAAGAACTAGTACAGATATGTACAAACCCACAAAAGATAACAAATATCTAAAAAATAAAATTTATTCCTATTAGAACAACAAATTATTAAGAACAGTAACAACAAAATGAAAACATAAAAATTATATTAAGGTATTTTACAGTGTTACAACATAGAATTTTATATAGCTGCATTGAAAATTTTCTTAAATCACCAACTATGGTAATTAGTTTGTTTGGGTTTGTTGTTAACACGTGGTCACTTTACAAAGTCCTGGCTGTCCTAGAGCTCACTGTGTAGACCAGGCTGGCCATGAACTCACAGAGGTTCACCTACTTCTGCCTCCCAAGTGCTATAATGAAAGGCATGCACCACTACCCCTGTCTATGTAATTACTTTTAACTGACTTGATGAGAAGAGTCTCCATAAGGAACTGTCTGTAACAGGGTGACCTGTGGGCATGTCTGTGGGGGATTATCTTACCATGCTAACTGACATGAGAGGATTCAGCCCACTGTAAGTGGCAGCACTCTGGGCTTGGGGTCCTGGCCAGTGTAAGAGTAAAGAAAGCAAACCAAGCACTAGAGCAGCTTTGTCTTTCTCCCCTTTCTTCTCTAGGGTGGATATGATTAAAGGCTTCAAGTTCCTGCAGTCAACTCCCTATAATGATGAAATTTTCTCACCTGCTTGTCAGCACAAACAAAATCTTTTCACCTAAATTGCTTTCATTGAGATGTTTTAGCCACAGAAACAGAAAATGATATTAGGACACTACCTTGGGGTTTGCTCAATTTATGAGTTAAACAAGGACTGCCTCAGATAATCCCTAAGAATCCTACCACAGTTGGGGACTACTTGTGCAGGTAATCAAGTAAGTGTACTTGCATTCACATCCTAGGAAAAGAACACAAAATTTCCAGATTCTCAAAGAGACAATGGTTACAAAACAAACAAAAAACCTGTTAGTTACTGTCAATGGTGTTTATGTTCTGGTGTGATCCTCTGATTTACTCTTAATAAATGCAATGTTCAGTCTGAGGACTAAATTCTTCAGGGGCCTAATGGCTTTCACTTTTTACTTCTGAACTCCAGCAAGCATGCTACAGAGGCCACATCAAACATGAATAATCCCATAATCCCTGAGGCTCCACGGGAAGAAGGCCAGGAAAAGTATCTCCTCATATCAGCTGAATTCAGTCTCCTAAGAGTGAACTATCATACACCTGTAGCTAGACCACACTGAACTTCAGTAACAGCGAAGGAACCGTCTACATGAAAACACACATCAGGAGAAATAAGAAAATGGCCACTGTGCAAGCCATAGACTTCTGACAGCACTCAAGACACTGAGGCAAGACAATCACTACTTTAAAACCTGTCTAGGCAACATACTGAAATCCTATCTCCAAAACCAAACAAAAGCAAACCAAACTCTGTCACTTAGATTTTATGTATTTTATTTACATACACTGTTTGTATTACAAAGAGGTGAAATATAGATCAAACATTTAATTATGTCCTTATATTAACAGAAATGAAACAAGAGTCAGGCATTCAAATGACCCTTCATTTTAAATATTAGTGGTTAGTTATGGCTAATACCTTCTTCCTCCCTACTCTTTAAAAAAAAAGTAGACTGAAGCTAAGGCAACACAGTTGAAAGACATTTACAGTGTTGCTGAAATAACATCGCATTATATCATATTAGCACACTTATAACGCTTACTGAATAGAACTATTATTATTGATTTTCAAGATAATCTTGTAAATGATACTTGAGTGGAATATAAAGCCTCACAGAACTGGGAACCCTGTCCCAGAACCAAGAAGCTAAGCAGAACATAAACAATATGAGAAAAGCCAGACCTCATCTGATCCATTCAACTAAAGTGAAACAAAGATATAAACAAACTTTGTGGTGGCATTGTTTTCATCTACTGTATTTGATTTTTCAAAACAAAAACATCCATTTTCCACAGCCAATTCTCTGCTAACCAAAAATAATGGTAAAAGAAATGGCTTTGTTAAGAATAAACTTGTATGAAAAGTACATTTTTAACTGTCTAAACATATAGCCTATAATATCTATAATTTTTTTAAAACATTTAACTTAAACTTAGCATTTTTCCCACATTTCTGTACTACCTTCATTCTGTAGGTAACTAGGCAATAACTACCCTATCTGAACTTGAGCTTTCTCACCTGACAAGGAGAAAGATGCTTGGCAACTACAGCTCCACAGCATCTTCATTAGTGATCAGCAAAGGACGGCAAGTCTCAAGTGTAGGGTACCCTGTTCCTTCCTAATAAAATCCCAGTTTGCTTTTGCTTTCTACTCCCCTCACGGATGACAATGTACACAAGCTACAAACAAGCCCCAAGCCCATCATTTGCTCTTGGGTAATTCTATGCCTTTTGGTCGGCAATTAGTTCATAAACAAACATGGGGATCGGGAATGAAAATGTTCACCGTTTCCTTGAATAAACTAAATAATAATTATATAAAAGAAAAACTACAGGTGGGTAAGGTGGCACATACCTGTAATCCCAACATTCAGGAGGCTGAGAAAGGTTCAGAATTAAAAGAACAGACCTATAAACAATTTTCTTTCTGGTAATGCAGAATTCTGATGTAATCCCAAGATAGAAACAAACAAGGAAGACAACAGAACAAGAAAGAAAAGGAAAAGTAGGCACTTGTGCTCACGAGGGAGATTCAGAGATTCAGATTCAGTCACCTGCAGCCAGTCGACCTCTGAACTATTTCTTACATGACATCGTTGATATCTTTATCATTGAAACCAAGTTGTCACTTTGTTACAAGGAACTCAAAGAATGTTGTTAGAGATGTTCTTCAAATTAATGAAGTTAAAGCTAAATAAATTCATTCTACAGTGGAGACAACAGGAGTCAAAAAAGAAATGAACATTGCCAACCCTCTGAGCAACAGAGCGCAGCAATACAGTCTACTATGGAGCCCCAACAGCTGGCTCCCATGAGCACACTGCTGAAAGGAGCTGGACCAGTATCCCAGCAGTCATACCACACCTCACTAACTCGGGCAATTATCAAAACATCAAGATTTGTAGAACAATTCCTACTGAAATAGTTAACACACTCCAAATACTGTAAAATGAAAAAACTATATGTCACATCCTCTTAACTCAGGAATCAGTGAGGGAAGATTTGAAGAGAATAGTATATTTTATGAAAATTAAACCAATTTTAAACAATTCTCTACATAAAAGGAAGCTTATATATAAATATCAAAATGCATGAAACAAACAGAGCACTAACTCTGGTTTTTCAGTGTGAAGCAAGTAATCCATTTGTCAATCAGAATCTGCGTTTGACAGTTCTCCAAAATACACAAAGAATTACTGAATACAATTCAGCAAATATTTACTTAGAAACATCTATACTTTCAACCCTCCATCCCCTTTCTCAAGACTCTCTGAGGTCTTGTGGCAAAGAACAGGACAAAAATTGTGTATGTGCAACACCATGGCACCACCAACCTTAAGCAGAATAAATTTTGGAACTGAGCAGAGTGAGACAGACTGGGCTGAAGAAAAGAGAGTGAGAGAGGAGTGGAGAGAAGAACAGAAGAGGAAAAATAAAGAAGGAAACAGGAAAAAGCTACATAAATTACCTATTTTCTAATCTCTTGACATTTTAACCAGACTTTAACAGTGGATAAAATGGAGCAGAAAGAGAGGCTGTGAGCGGCTGAGCATTGCCTACGAGCCTAAGGACGAGGGCAGATTGAAGTCTGCAAAGGTTGTACTGTGCAAAGTCCAGCACCGTATTCCTTATACTTACTCCAGATTGAAACTGATTGTAATTCTGACACAAAAAAAGCTACAACAAAGAAACTGATCCTAAAATGTAAAATAAAATCAAAGTCGATTTTTAAAAAAAAATTAGGCAAATAAAAATATGTAAAACAAAAAAGGGGTTTATGGAGAGGGGAGTCAGGTAATGGGGCTGAAAATAACAATATATTATGTACATGGATGGGAAGTAGAAAAAGACAAGATCTCCTGAGTAAACTGGGAGTATAGGGACCATGGGGAGGGGAGAAGAAGTAAGGAGAGCGGAGAAAAATACATAGTTTAATAAAAACAATAAGCTGGGTGGTGGTGGCAGCACATGCCTTTAGTTCCAGCACTCAGGAGGCAGAGGCAGGCGGATCTCTGTGAGTTTGAGGCCAGCCTGGTCTACAAGAGCTAGCTCCAGGTCAGGCTCCAAATTTACAGAGAAACCCTGTCTCGAAAAACCAAATTAATTAATTAATTTTAAAAAGCAATAAAAAAGAAAAAATACATTATGTACATGTATGAAATTGTCAAAGGACTGTCAGTAATGATTAGCACACACCTACATGTCTCTGTTCCATGAGAGAGGATGTCCTGGAACAGGTATATGCATTTCTTCCGATCCACTCCTTACACTATGATTGAAACTCAAGTCTCACTGCGAATCTGCAGTGACTCATCACAATATGCTCCCCAAACAGTCATATTCAAAGTAGAACACACAGAGCTAAAAACCGCCGGGGGGGGGGTTATAAATAAATATTTATGCTTTCTACTATGCTTTCAACACTTACTGCAGACATTTTAATATATAGAAACCAGTACAATGTGCGAATAAATGGACTCTAGCAGATATGAACAAATTCTGAAAGTACGAGGAAACTTTTGGTCATGGCTTGCTGTATAGTAGGGTAGATCACAATATTATTCACTAGTGAAAACTAGGACACATATCAATATAAAGGTGATATAAATGCCAGCTCTCCTGACATTTTACATTTACATGGACCCAATTTTTCTCCAGTTCACTGGTGGATCTACTCATTCAATCAACAGCCATCCTGCAAAGAGGTGGTTTATTTAAAAGACATTTGAATTATCATTCTGTCTTTCTAACTCACCTCTTAGAACCTCGTAGAACCCACAGTTTGTTTTATCCAGTTTCATTTACAAGAGTCTTGTTAATGTACAAGACTGAGTGTATTCTACAAGACTTGATAAACATAACCATATGACTACTTTAGCACAATCAGCCTCTTTCAGGAGTTTTATGCTACTCTAGATCAAACCGTAGGCTGTTAAAGTGTTTATCTAATGCTCCCAGGAATACCCTAGAGTCACATCTTACTTTCACCGCCATTACACACAATGAGGAAACAAACGGAGTGGTAAGTCGTATACGACGGACACTGTAGAAAAGGCACAGTTGGGAGGACCACCCTGCCACTGAAGCGTCACTAGTGTCATCTGAAAGCTTAGGAAATGAGAAATATCCCAGGGCTCATCCCAGACTTGTCAGATCATATTCTATGTCTTAAATAAGACCTCCAGGTGACTCATACATATTTAAGTTTGAGAAGAAATAATGTTAAAGTTAAAAATAATGAAGAAACTGCTAGGAGAACATATAATTAAGACTACCATCCCTGAGGTGGCTCAGCAGCTAAAAGAACTTGCATCACATGCCTGACAACATGAGTTCAATCCCTATAGTGCATGGTAATAAGAAATAACTGACTCCAGAATACACATACACTCACACACATCATATATGTGTGTCACATGACAATAATAAATAAACCCAGAGAGATGGATCAGTGAGGTAGAGGCAGCTGCCACCAATACTGACAAGATGAGTTTGTTCGGCAGGACCCACTAAGTAGGAGAGAACCAGCTCCTACAGGTGTCCTCTGCCCTCTACACACATGCTGTAATGTGTGTCCCCCACATAAGATAAATGAATAATAAATTACATTTTCAACACTTTAATATTTTGTTCCAAGGCAGGCTATTATGGCACACTACATGCAAGGAGGACCCCAAGTTCAAGGCCAACATATACTACATATACTACATAGTGGAATTTGTCTCAAAAAAATAAAATCAAAACAATACAAAAAGATGGCTACCCCAAAGTACTTAAAAACAGGAAAATCAAATCTCAGGACCCATACACTAGGCATCTGAAAACTACAGACACCAACTTCTTATAACATATTGCCAACATCAGACATACAGGTACCTTCAAAAACTGATGAGTTATACCATGTACATATTTCACGGCAACAAATTATCAATTTACAAAACTCAAAGTCAACACATTGTGCCTCACAGTCATTTAAACTGGCAAGAGTACAAAGTATAGAGAAGTCTAAAGTAACATACTGGAAATATTTGACTTATGTTAAACACCACTGTGGAATTCAAACATGCTCAGCCAAGTCTAACTCCTGGCCAATCAGCTCAATGACTAGCTTACAAATACAGCAGTTCAACATATAGCACTAGCTAAATTTAGTATTTAAAATTTTTAAAGAGTTTTTCGGTGAATTTTTTTAAGTGCAACTTATTTTAAGTAAATTCCTGAACTAAAAAGATCTTGCACCACCACAACAAAACAATACCAAAAATGGCCCTGTGCTATAAAAGGCACTGGTTGTACTGAATGAAATTCTGTCTCTAACAAGAACCTTGTAGAGACGAACCACGAAGGCTAAGCCACCACGTCCACCAGTCCAGTAAGGGCCACGAAGCAGCGAGCGTGTCAGAAAGAAATTGTTTTTCTGCTCCTTTTGATGGGCTGTGCTTTCAAGTCAGGAAATTAGAACCAGGTGTGCCAGAGGGCACACACAGCCTCGCTCCACACTGAAGAACACACGTTTTCAATTTTCAAACATGAAAGGGACTCCTGTCGAATGAAAGAAGAAATGAGAACCCAGTTCTGTTTCTGCTAACCATATGAGGGGAGCTTAGGTCTTTGACAAGTTGCTCGGCTTAGTCCCTCTCCAACTGACAGCAGGTAGTACTTGACAATAGGAAGGAAGAAGCATTCTTTCAAGTGAGGACAATCAAAAGGAGAAATACATTAAGGATCACAGCCCCAGCATTTTAACCCATCACTTGATCTATTTCATTCCTCTGCTTTTACCATTTCTTCACCTCATGTTTTAAAATTAGATGTCTGTTCGTTCACAAAATAACAACAAAGCAAAACAACAAAGCAATGCAAACTAAGTATCTAGCTAGGAGGAAACAGGAGAAATTATAAACATCAAAAGAACATCTTGGAGCCCACTTGATCCACTGTAATCCAGGTCTACAATCTCAAAAACAACTTCCTCATGAAGTCCTCAGTTCTCCTGGAGCTCAAGGTAACACTGCAATAGTGTAAATGCAATGTGCAGCTCTGACCTATGAGGCAGTGGTCTAGATGGGAGTAGGGAAGGAACAGAACACATTAATGACTGCAGCAACAGGTACAATCCAAACTGCCAGGTACACTAAAAATGCCTCCAAGTACTGTAGAGTACATTCCCAGATAAACGAATCAAGCAGAGCCTTGTTATTTTGGCATATTTCTAGACTGACAAGAAACTTTCTTTCATTACCAAGTAATGCCAGAGCTTTTTATCCCCTGAAAGACACTGCTTCTCTATCCTACACAGACCAGAGCACGAGCTAAGTGCCTCTAAAACTATTGCCTAATTACATGAGAGAAATTACAAGTCTTCCTGCCAAAGAATAAGATACCTGAGCTCATACACACACACAAATTAGGTTTATGTTAAAAATTTTCTTTGGAAGAATATTTTAAATGTTCACTACCCAATAACAAATAACAAAGTACACTTTACACTAAACAATATTATCCCCTTTATTGCTTGTCAAAAATTATCCACCAAAAAATTCTATCACAAGATGGTAAAGTTATCCATTTTATTTTTCAAATTATTTATTAACATACATTATTTCACAATTAGAAAAATATCAATTTATTTAATACCTTTATAATACATATAACAAAAGTTATCATGCCTGGGAGACCTGCTCTTTTCTGGAAGGAAATGGAGGAGAGGGGAGGCAGAGGAGAGGATGATGTAATCTGGGAGCAGATGTAATATATGAGAGAATACATAGTAATAATAATTAATAATAATAATAAAGCTGTCACTGTTAGCCAGTATCTTAGAAAATAATGCAGTACAATTCAGAATTCTACTTTATCTCAATCTATCAGTGACTTAGTTATTTAAATAGGAGAAACATGTTAATAGTTCATCAGATACAAAGTGACCCAGTTAGAATAACAAGAGTCTCAGAATAGAATTCCTAAGCCATATCATTGTTTTGGTGTCTGGAAGTGTGCTGGGGCTTTAAACACTCTGCTATATATCTGTGAATGAGAGGATTCCTCCAGCTCAATAACCAAACTGTCCAAATGTTTGGTTTTGGTTTTGGTTTGTTTTTTGTTTTGTTGTTGTTTTTCAAGCAGGGTTCCTCTATGTAACAGCCCTGGCTGTCCTGGAACTCCCAGGTTGGCCTTGAACTCACAGAGGTCCACCTGCCTCCGTCTCCGGAGTGCTGGGATTAAAGGCACGCACCACCACACCCGCACCACCACACCCGTCTCAAATCAAGGGTTTTAAAACAGTGACACTTACAATCATTAAGGCTCTAGCTACACCTACATCCACAAGTCACAATTCATAAAATATTTTCATGTGGCATTAATCCCACATTCTACATCATTCCTCAAAGTATTTCAGCTTAAATAGTTGCTCTTTATATTGAGCAATCTAGAAATCTTACTGAGTATGACAACCTTATGAAATTGCTCCATTAGAACATGACACTTCTGAGAATCCAGGGTCAGCCATGCAACGACAAACAGTACTGGCTAATCAAGAAGGTTAAAGACCAGTGTGAACCCAGCAGCAGGATCAACAGCTATGCATGTAACTTTTTAAGTGTCTGCATCAATGCTCGCCTCTCCAGAAACAACATCAGAGGTGAAAAAAATAATCTGCCTTCATGCAACTTCCAAAAGTATGAGCATCGCCTTGCTCAAAAGGAACTCTTGCTTCATTGTAAAGAAAATTTACTTATTTGCAGCTTTCTAGAGATCACAATGTAACACTTCAAATTACCTTCAAAGTGCCTTACCTCACCCATCTTCCTCAGCCATCCCCTACTGTCAACAGAACAAATGACTCCCAATCAATATTTACCTTTGTCTTGGTCCTTACTGGGAGTGGCTTCCATCATTCTGCCTACTGTCTTGATTTGCCATTCATATTCATTCATTCATTCATTCATTCAACAAGCATCAGAAGTTCTATGATGTATACCACCCATATATCAGTGAACAAAGATGTTGGTACCCTAACCTTCATAGTGCGAAGAGAAGCCAGAATAAAAAAAAAAAAGACATGATAATTAAGATAGTAAAACATTAAATGATTCATATTGAAAAAATAAAATATGAAATAGAATAGCAAGAATTTCCTAGTTGTATAGTTCAGTCAAGAGATCTTAGTGAGAAGGAAAATCATATAAATAAGGTGATGGTGAGGGGCAAGGACTTGAATCCTAAAAGTGAAAAGCAAAAGGACAACTCAAGTGTAGGCCCTCTGAGGATTCCTGGAGGATAGTGACAGTCACGGTACCTGAGACTGAGCAGTCAAGGGGAGGAAGGCAAGAGCTCTCTGGGAGAAAACTAGGAAGTTTTCATCTTTTTTTTTTTTAAGATGAAAAGCAAACAAAAAGTCAAAGGCAGAAGGTAAGAAAGGAAAGAGTAACGGAGAAAGAGGAGTATTAAGTTAGCTTGAAATGACCACTTCAGTGCTGAGAACTGACTAAAGGGAGAAAGAGCAAAACCAAGAGACAAGTTAGAAAGTTTTTCCCATAAACTGGATTAGAAATGATGACATCTGGGGTAGCCTGGCAGTACTAGTGGGCTGGTAAATGGTCACATTTAAATGCATTTACAGAAGAGAACAAAGATAAGATGTAGGCAGCACAGGAAGGGACAAAGGAGCACATGCCAATTTTGGCCTGAACCCCTGGGAAGATGAATTTGCAATCTGCTGTATAAGAAAGGTTTCAAGAGAACATGGCGTGAGTTGGGGGCAAAATTGAGAGCCATATTTGGACATGCTAAGTTTGAGATGCCCATTATAAATGTAAGCAGGGATGTTTAACAAGCCTGTGGATTATACATGATTTCTAGGGTGGACCTGACTTTGAGACAGACGTGTACAAGACATCAGGATAGATGATGCTTTGCCATCAGACTAGACAGGACTCTAAAGGAATGGGTGTTCTTGGGCTGGAGAGATGGCTCAGTGGTTAAGAGCATTGCCCGCTCTTCCAAAGGTCCTGAGTTCAATTCCCAGCAATCACATGGTGGCTCACAACCATCTATAATGAGGTCTGGTGCCCTCTTCTGGCCTGCATACATACACACAGACAGAAT
The DNA here is from genome assembly GCF_950005125.1 of Chionomys nivalis. Lineage (NCBI taxonomy): Eukaryota > Metazoa > Chordata > Mammalia > Rodentia > Cricetidae > Chionomys > Chionomys nivalis. The sequence goes on along the minus strand of NC_080094.1, from coordinate 35,935,124 downwards.
ATTGTATACATAATAAATAAATAAATATTTTTTTTAAAAAAAGGAATGGGTATCCAAAGAAGGTGAGAAGAAGCTAAAGGCCTAGGCCTTTGATGTTCAGATGTTGAGAAGTGAGAAAGACAGGAGGTATCAATACAGCAAACTGAGAAGCTGCAGTTCATGAGGTAAGAGGGACAACAGCAGAATGAGCTCCTGAGTACCTGTCAAGGGCAGGAGTTTCAGAAGGAGCAACCCCTTCAAACAGTTGTGTCAATGCAGCTCACAAGATTAATCACCTAGATTGAAGTTGCTAACCATCTTAACAAGAGAAAATAGTGGAGTGGCAGAAAGGAAAGCTTGTGGGAAGTATATTCAAGAGTAAATAGTCCCAGCAGCACTTAGGAGGCACAGGCAGGAGGATCTCTGTGGGTTTGAGGCAAGCCTGGTCTATATAGCAAGCTCCAGGACTATACAAAGAGACCATGTCTGAAAATTAAATAAAATAGAGCAACTAAGAGAAACAACTAAAATAATGAACAAGTCTCAACAATTCCTTGACATTTTCTCTTGCAGGACTGCTATGAATGGAAAAAGAACTAGAAAGATTAAAGCCCAAGTTGACTTGTACAAAACATTTTGACAACTGGAGTTTTGTTGCTAAAAGTGCCTGAGACACACAGAAGAGAAAGGATACAGAATGACGGCTCCTAGGAAGGAAGATGCAGCATGGTTTCCTGACAGCCTTTCCACATCCCTGAGAGAGCGGCTGTGGCATCGGAAGACACATGCACATCAGTCTACCACTGGTCCTGACGTGGGTCTACTTGTCCACATCTGACAATAACGCCTTTAGTTTTTGAGCACAGTCCCTCAAACATGTGTGTGGGGAGGGGAGCAGGCAGGGATGGTTGAGAAATCAGGAAAAAGTAGTGAACTCTCCCTCCAAGTACTTAAGGAAGAGACACTAGTCAGTAGCTCAAGTTAAAGCACACCATGTTTTCAGTGGATGCAGTTTTTAAATCCCATCTACCTTTGTACTCTCGGGCAAATCATAGTCACAACTCTCCCAGCCCTCTGGTTCCTAGACTGCCATAAAAGCAAAGAACCCAGACAATCAAAAAGCATTGGGCTCTAGAGCAGAAACCAGGCAGCAGTATATTCTTGAACCCAAAACTCCTTAGAAAAATGAAGAGCTCCTCCAACCTCCCTTCCCACTATTTCCATTATCCCACTCCCACCTTCAGAAAGCAGTCCCTAGAAACCTGGCAGCCAGCCCTGCCGGAAAAGCAAGCCAGCAGGCAGTTAGGCTGGGGTTAGATCTTCACGTTCCCTCGTCTCCTCAAATTCAATCTCCAGTCTCCTCCCCAGCTCTGCAGCAGGCTACGGGTTGTGCCCTCTCCTCACTCTCTACCCCTATTCCCAGGGGACTAAGCAGATCCTGGGGGAAGACCCTGCTTCTCTCCTTCCTGTGGTCCTCCTGAACCCTGCCTCCTACCCCAACCCCATTTCTAAGTGTAAGCTGCCAATACCTAGAAGCACATTCTACACAGAAACCCCAGTGGCCACACCTATCAGGAACCCCAAGATTGCAGGGCAAAAACTGGGAACTTGCGGGTGAGGTGGCAAGGGGCAAAGGGGAAATGGGATGAGAAACATGAGAAGGGGAGGATGGGAGGAGCTCGGGGGATTGGGATGGTTGGGATATAGGAAGGGAGGATACGGGAGCAGCGAAGTATATATCCTATCTAAGGGAGCCATCTTAGGGTTGGCAAGAGACTTGACTCTTGAGTGGTTCGCAGGTGTCCAGGAATATGTCCCCAGCTGGTACCTTGGGCAACTAAGGAGAGGGAACCTGAAATGACCCTATCCTATACTGATGAATATCTTGCATATCACCTTAGAACCTTCATCTGGCGATGGATCGAGGTAGAGACAGAGTCTCAATTTGGAGCAACGGTCTGAGCTCTTAAGGTCCAAATGAGGAGCAGAAGGAGGGAGAACATGAGCAAGGAAATCAGGACCACGAGGGATGCACCCACCCACTGTGACAGTGGAACTGATTTATTGGGAGCCCACCAAGGCCAGCTGGTCTGGGACTGAATAAGCATGGGTTGATTCTGGACTCTCTGAGCATGGCGGACAATGAAGGCAGATGAGAAGCCAAGGACAATAGCACTAGGTTTTGATCCTAATACATGAACTGGCTTTGTGGGAGCTTAGCCTGATTAGACGCTCACCTTCCTGGACGTAGATAGAAGACCTTCGTCTTCCCGCAGGGCAGAGAATTTGGACTGCTCTTCAGTATCGAGAGGGAGGGGGAATGGTGTGGGGGGAGAAGAGGAGTGGGGATAGGGGGAGGGGAGTGGGGGGAGGGGGCAATATTTGGGAGGAGGGGAGGGAAATGGGAAACGGGGAGCAGGTGGAAATTTTAATTAAAAAAGAATAAAAAAAAAAAAAGAAAAGAAAAAAAAAGGAACCCCAAAGCATTCTCTATCAGACAGCACACAGCTACCACTCTCGAAGAACCAGAGAAGGCAATAAAAACCAAGAAACAAAACACTTAACTAACAAAGATATCAGCACCTTGAATTACAATCACCCCAAACCCAGATGCCTAGACACCAGCATAGAAACACAATCAATAGCAGTCAGGACAATATGTCTCTACAAGAGCCCAGAAACCTACCACAGAAAGTCCTAAGAAATGGAACGTGGCTGAAACAAGACAAAGACCTTAAACTAGTCTTTACAAAAATGATAGAGGTCCTTGTTCTGACTTGAAACAAACTGGAAACCCTGATTGAAAAATGCCTCCATATGACTGAGCTGTGGGCCAGCCTGTAGAGAATTTTCTTAATTAGCAATTGGATGGGGGTGGGGTTGATGGCCTCAGACCATTGTGGGTGATGCCACTCCAGGGCTCATGGTCCTGTGTTCTATAAGAAAGCAAGCTCACCAAGCCATGTGAAGGTAGCCATAAGCAAAACCCCTTCAAAGTCTCTGCACCAGCTCCTGTCTCCAGATTGCTGCCCTGTTTGAGCCCCTGTCCTGACGATCTTCATGATAAACAGTGCTGTGTGGAAGTGTAAGTCAACTAAACCCTATCCTCCCAAAACTGCTTTTTGGTTAGTAGTGTTTCATTGAAGCAACAGGAACTCTAAGACAGTCCTTAAAAAGTATGTGAATAAATCCCTTAAACCTACGAAAACACAGAGGAAGGATGAATAACAAAGAAAGAAACAAAGGAAACAACACCTTTCACAATAACCTCAAATAATTAAAATATCTTGGGGTAACTATAAACAAGAAAGTAAAAAACTTGTATGGTAAAAACTTAAAGGCATTAGGAAAGAAACTGAAGAAGCTATCAGAAGATAGAGCTCCCACACTCACGATCAGTAAGATGAATACAGTCTGTTGCAAGAGGTTGCTTGTTGGTTCCTGGCTGCTCAGCCCCGAAATAATCACACAGAAACTATTAATTAAATCACTGCTTGGCCCATTAGCTTTAGCTTCTTTTCGGCTAGCTCCTACATATTAATTTAACCCATTTCTATTAATTTGTGTATCGCCACATGGCTGTGGCTTACGGGGTAAAGTTCCAGCGTCTGTCTCTGGCGGGGCTACATGGCTTCTTCTTGACTCGGCCTCCTTCCTCCCGGCATTCAGTTTAGTTTTCCCTGCCTATCTACCCTATCAAGCCAAACCAGTTTCCTTAAACCAATGGTACTCAAAGCATACAGAGGGGAATCCCACATCAACTGTCAAAATGGCCCTCCTACCAAAACACAATCTACAGATTCAATGCAATCATCATCAAAATTCCAAAACAACTTTTTCACAAATCTTAGAAAGTACAATTTTCAGCTTCAAATGAAAACACACACACACAAGGATAGCTAAAATAATCCTAAATAATTGATGGAGATACCACAATATTTGAACTCAAATTATACTACAGAGCTATAATATTGGCATAAAAAATAGCATTTTGTTCAATGGAATCAAAATGAAGACTGAGCTATAAAGCCACATACTTATGAATACCTGATTTTTTGATAAAGAAGCCAAAAATACACAGTGGACTAAAGACAATATCTTCATAGAATGGTGCTGGTCAAACTGGATGGCTGCATGTCAAAGAGTTCAAATAGATCCATACTTATCACCACACACACACACACACCAACCTAAAAATGGAGCAGAGATCTCAATATAAAATCAGATACACTGAACCTGACAGAAGAGCAAGCTGAGCGTAGTCTTGAACTCATTGGCACAGAAAAAATTTTTGAACAGACACTGTTAGCACAGGCACTAAGAAGATCCACAATTAATAAATGGGACCTCATGAAACTGAGAAGCTTCTGTATTACAAAGGACACCATCTTCAACAAAGCAGCAGCCTATAGAATGAGAAAAAATTTTTACCAGCTACATATCTGATAGAGGGCTAATATATACAATGTATACAGAACACACACACATGATATAAAGAAACAAACCCAAATACATGTCAAAAATTGGGTCTCCATAAAGTTGTGTCTTTTTACTTCTGGGTCTTAAGACTCAATTCCATTGATCAATTTGTCTGTTTTTATGCCAATACCATGCAGTTTTTACTACTCTACAGTATAGTTTGAATTCAGGGATGGTGATACCGCCAGAAGTTCTTTTATTGTGTGGGATTATTTTAGCTGTCCTGGATTTTTTGTTTTTCCATTGAAGTCGAGTACTGTTCTGTCAAAGTCTGTAAAGAATTGTGTTGGAATTTTGATGGGGAATGCATTGAATCTGTAGATTGCTTTTGGTAAGATGACCATTTTTATTATATTAATCCTGCCCATCCATGACAATGGGAGATCTATCTTCTGTGATCTTCTCCAGTTTCTTTCTTCATATGGGTCTTTCACTTGCTTGGTTAGAGTTACAAGATATTTTACCTTATTGGTGGCTATTGTAAAAGGCATTTTTGCCCTGATTTCTTTCTCAGATAATTTATCATTTGTGTATATAAGGGCAACTGATTGTTTTGAATTAATTTTTTTATCCATCCACTTGACTGAAGGTATTTATCAGGTAGAATTTTTGGGGTCACTTATGTAATCATATCATCTACAAATAGCGATAGCCTGGCTTTTTCCTTTCCAATTTGTATCCCGTTGGTCCCATTTGATTGTCTTATTGCTCTAGCTAGAACTTCAAGTACTATATTGAATAGATGTGGAGACAGTGAACAACCTTGTCTTGTTTCTGATTTTAATTGTTTTGAGCTCCTTTCCATTTAATTTGATGTTAAATATAGGCTTCCTATAAATTGCCTTTTTTATGTTTACATATGTCCCGTGTATCCCTGGTCTCTCCAGGGATATTAATTATGAAAGGGTGCCTGATTTTGTCAAAGGCTTTTTTACTGTCTAATAAGATGATCACATGAGGTTTTTTTCTTTCAGTTTGTTTATATAGTGAATTACACAGGCAGATTTTCACATGATGAATCATACCTGCATCACTGGAATTAAGCCTACTTGATCAGGGTAGATGATCTTTTGATGTGTTCTGGGATACAGTTCGTACTTTAATAGGTATTTTTGTTTCCATGTTCAAAAGTGAAATGGATCTGTAAGTCTTTGTTGAGTCTTTGTGTGGTTTGGGTATGAGAGTAACTATGGCCTCATAAAATGTGATTGGCAATGTTCCTTCTATTTCTATTTTGTAGAATAATTTGGCAAGTATTGACATTAGATCTTCTTTGAACATTTGGTAGAATTCTACTAAAATCATCTGGCCCTGGGCTCTTTTTGTTTGGGAGATTCTATTTTTCTTTCTGAAGAGAAACACTCTATTTACTCACAAAACACTTGATAAGTTTTGGGTTGTTTGTTTTAGATTTTGAGACACAGTCTTGCTGTGGGACAATGGTCTGTACCCTGTCACTTGTATTTTAAGTAAATGCTGATTGGCCAATAGCCAGGCAGGAAGCAGAGGCAGAGCAACGAGAATTCTGGAAAGAGGGAAGTTTCGGTCTGCAGCCATCACCCAGATGCAGAGTAAGTAAGATGTTGACTGTCTCACCGAAAAAAGTACCAAGCCACGTGGCTAACACAGACAAGAATTATGGGCTAATATAAGTTATAAGAGTTAATAAAAAGCCTGAGATACTAGGACAATCAGTTTATAATTAAAGTAGACCTCTGTGTGATTTCTTTGGGAATTAACGACTGTGGGAACCAGGCAGGACAAAAACGTCAGTTAGCTGAGTCTCACTATGTAGGCCAGGCTAGCCTTGAATTTGCCAAGAAGCCCCAGCAGGTCTTAAACATGAAGCCACTTGTCTTTGCCTCCAGAGGGCCTGAAACCCTGTTTCTGAGTCATTTCCACTGATTAAGAAACCAAGTTGCATATATCAATGTTATTAAAATTTAACATGATGTATTCTGCACATACAGGAAACAAAGCTTGGTCCTCTCACATGGGAAAAATGTCTTAGGACAAGTACCCTAAGTCAATGTTTCTTCATGCAGTAATACTCCCCAATGTCTGCTTGGTGAAGCACCACAACTGCCACAGAGTCAATTTTATTGCAATCTTGAGTAGATACAAACCCAAAGGATGTCTGCCATGGAGTGAACAACTGCTCCCTGGAACTGAGAGTGTCTTCAGTGATTTGACCCAGACCAGACTTCAGCACATGGTTTCCACACAAGAAGGGCTGCTTTACCCCAGGATTTGTCCACACTTTACACTTGGCAAGGTATCTGAGAGCTCTAACATGCAACCAGAATTTGTGGGTCTTGGTAAACTTTCCAAAACACATTGCCAATGACACTAGCTTATCTGCAGAGATGTTGGCAGCCAATTTAGGATCATCTCACTCAAATAGTACACTCGGTCATTGTACAGCTAGAAATAGTAGGTGCCATTGGGCCTGTCTGCCAGAAGCTATAGATTCTCCCTGATGTATTTTGAAATTTCTCAAACATTACTCAGGTCTCTTCTTCAGTCAAGGGTGGCATTATCGAGCTAGCTTAGCTCCCAGGTTCCTAGTGACTTGTTGGGATACTTTTAATGAATGCTTCTATTTCCTTGGGAGTTATAGGCTTATTTAGACTGTTTATCTGAGCTTGATTTAACTTTGGTAAGTGGAATCTATTGAGAAAATAGTCCATTTCTTTTAGATTTCCCAATTTGGGAGAGTAGAGGTTTTTGATGTATGACCTAATGATTCTTTGAATTTCCTCAGATTCTGTTGGTATATCCATTTTTCCCTTTCTGAGTTTGTTAATTTGGATATTCTCTCTCTTCCCCTCACTTAGTTTGGAAAAGGGTTTGTCTACCTTGCTGATTTCTTTAAAAAAAAAAACTCTCTTGTTTCAATGATTATTTGTATTATTCTCTTTATTTCTACTTATTTTTTATTTCAGACCTCAGTTCAATTATTTCCTGCCATCTACTCCTCTTGGGTGTGTTTGCTTCCTTTTGTTCCAGAGTTTTCAGGTATGCTGATAGGTCACTAGTACGATAACTCTAATTGCTTTATGAAAGCACATAGTGCTACGAACCTTCCTCTTAGCATCACTTTGACTATGTCCCACAAGTTTGGATATGTTGTACATTCATTTTCATTGAATTCTAGGAAGTCTTTAATTTCTTTCTATATTTCTTCCTTGATTCAGTGGCAATCTCAGTAATACGACTGAGAAATGCTCAGTTTCTATGCATTTATAGGCTTTCCTTTGTTTCTGTTGTTGTTGAAATACAGCTTTAATGCATGATAAGACACAGGGGGTTATTCCAATTTTCTTTTATCTGTTGAGATTTGCTTTGTGCCTGAGCATATGGTCAATTTTAGAGAAGGTTCTATGGAGTGCTGAAAAGAAGGTATATTCTTTTGTGTTTGGGTGAAATGTTCTGTGGATATGTTAGGTCCATTTATATCATACTGACTGTTAGTACTATTATTCCTCTGTTTAGTTTCACTCTGGTCAACCTGTTCAATGGTAAAAGTGGCATTTGATATGTGATTTAAGCTTTTAGTAATTGTTTCTTAACAAACATGGGTGACCTTGCATGTAGGATGTCATCCTGGTACATTTTTCCCTTTGATGAGTATGAGATGTCCCTCTCTATATCTTTTGATTAATTTTGGTTTGCTAGGTACTAGAATAGCTACATCAGTTTGCTTCTTTGGTATGTTTGCTTGGAAAATCTTTTCCCAGCCCATTACTCAGAGGTAATGTCTATCTTTGGTATTGAGGTTTGTTTCTTCTATGTAGCAGAAAGATGGATCACCTTTTGTACCCATTCTGTTCATGGGTGTCCTTTTATTGGTATGCTGAATTCATTGACATTGAGAGATATTAATGACCAATGATTGCTAATTCCTATTATTTTGTTGATGGTGGTAGTAGTGTGTGTGTTTTGTGTGTGTGTGTATGTGTGTGTATGTATGTATTTCCTATCTTTGGATTTTGCTGGTTTGATATTTATATTTTGCCTGCATTTTCCTGGGGACAATTAACTTCCTTGGGTTGGGATTTTCTTTATAGTACCTTTTATAGAAATAGATTTGTGGGCAGATACTGTCTAAATTTGATTTAAGTACCTTAGTTCTTCATCTACAGTGACTAAAATTTTTGCAGGGTATAGTAGTCTGGACTGGCATCTGTGATTTATTAGTGTCTGCAAGACATTTGTCCAGGATCTTCTGGCTTTTAGAGTCTCTGCTAAGAAGTTAGGTATAATTTTTATAGAGTTGCTGTGGAATAATCCCTTTGTTCACAGTGAAGATGTGCTGCTATCATTGTTAATAAAAAGCTGATTGGCTGATAGCTAGTCGGGATTTTCGGGGCAGAGCAAATGCTAGGATGAAGACGGGGAGAGTCAAAGGAGTCACCACACAGACACGGACAAATACCAGGAGATGCAGAGGGAGCAACACATGCTGCAGGACAGATAAAGAAAGCTATGAGTCACATGGCAATACCCATTAATAGAAATGGGCTAAGTTCTAAAAACTAGTCAGTAAAAAGCCTGAGTTATCATCTGAGAATTTATAATTTTTTTAAATTTATTTATTTATTATGTGTACAATATTCTGTCTGTGTGTATGCCAGGCCAGAAGAGGGCACCAGACCTCATTACAGATGGTTGTGAGCCACCATGTGGTTGCTGGGAATTGAACTCAGGACCTTTGGAAGAGCAGCCAGTGCTCTTAACCGCTGAGCCATCTCTCCAGCCCGAGAATTTATAATTTATATTAAGTCTCCATGTCAGTTATTTGGGAACCGGCAGGTGGTAAAGAAAAAAAAATCTGCCTTCAACAGCTCTGCTTTATATGTTAATTGACATTTTTCCCTTACAGCTTTTAATATTCTTTCTTTGTTCTGTTGTTTAGTATTTTGATTATTATGTGGCATGGGGACTTTTTCTTCTGATCAATGTATTTGGAAATCTGTAAGCTTCTTGTACCTTTATTGGCATGTCCTTCTTTAGATTAGGAAATTTTCTTAAACATATTTTCTGGGTTTTTGAGCTGGCAGTTTCCTTCTTCTATTCCTATTATTTGTAGTTTTGGTTTTTTTTTTCATAGTGTCCCAGATTTCCTGATGTTTTGTGTTATGAGGTTTTTAGATTTAATGCTTTCTTTCACTAATGAATCTATTTCTTCTACCATATCTTCGATGCCTAAGATTCTCTCTTCCATCTCTTGTATTCTGTTGGTGATGCTTGTGTCTGTAATTCATTTTCACATACCCAGATTTTCAATTTCCATAATTCCCTCAGTTTGTTTGGTTTTTCCCCCCTTTGGTTTTTCAAAACAGGGTTTCTCTGAAGCTTTGGAACTAGGTCCTGCAGACCAGGCTGGACTTGGACTCAGAGATTTACCTGCCTCTTCCTCCTGTGTGCTGGGATTAAAGGCTTGTGCCACCACTGCCCAGCTAGTTTGTGTTTTCTTTATTGTTTCTGTTTCATCAGTTTTCCTGTCCTGAATAGTTTCCTTGACCTGTTTGTTCTTTCTTGGCTTTCTTGCCATTTTTTAAGGCATTCGTTGATTCCTTCTAATTTATTGATTGTCTTTTCCTTGATTTCTTTGAGAACCTTTTTCTTTTCCTCTTTGAGGACCTCTATGATCTTCATAAAGCTGTTTTTAAGGTCTTTTTCTGGTGCTTCAGCTGTGTTAGAATATTCAGGCCTGCCTGCTGTTGATTGTCTTTTCATACTGGCACTTAGGCATATGAGTTTGGGGTGATTTATGTCTAGTCCTTTTTCTGGGTTTGTTTTTTGCTGGACGGGTGTTTTGTCCCTTGGCTTCTGTTTCCACTTCAGTTTTTTAGTCCTTGTGGCCTGGATTTCTGGAAGCTGTCATGCCCTCTGATCTAGGAGGGAAGGGAGTCTCTATCCAAGTTGAGAGTGGGCATTCTGGAAGTTACCTTGGACTTTGGTGCAGCAGAGGATCTGTTTTCCTGATTGGTATGGTCTGCACATGAGCAGCTAAAGTCTATTTTGATTGCTGGGGTCTGCACCCGAGTGGCAGAAGTCAACTGGGGTTGAGGTCAGAGCCAGGCAAGAGTTCAGAAATGAGCTGGGATGGTGGGTTATGGGATGGATCTTTGAGAACTAGGAAGTAGGGCAGTTCAGCTGGCAGGTGGGTCACTTACCTGACTGGTATTGCCTGTCTTATTTATTTTTTTAATCTCTTTTTACCCTACAGGTTCTTTGTGTCTATTTTATGGCTTCCAGTTTGGTGTTTTTATTGGGCTTCCTGAATATGTCAATGAGTCAGTCTCTGAATCTGTATCTGTTTCCTACACTCATTTCTTTTGTTTGCTTGTTTTGTTTTGTTATATTCTGATAATATAAAGTCTTAATAGATAGGTAGGTAGATAGATAAATGGATGGACAGACAGACAGATATGATCTGTTAGAAGCCTGTTTATGTTATAATGAGATAAGAAATAGTAAGGGGATGGATCTGCATAGAAGGGGGGGTGGGGAGGAACTGGGAGTAGGGGGAAGGAAAACCAGAATCAGAATATATCATATGAGGAAAAAATCAATTTTCAATAAAAGGGAAATAAAGAAGAGGAGGAAGAATGAAAGGAGAAGGAAAATAAAAAGGAGGAGAAAAAGGCAGGAGAACTGACAAATAACGGAAGATAACCCCATTAAGGTCAACCAGAGTACAACCTCGATCTCCAGCTTTTTCTTCCTCTGATCTTCTAATCCTTCGCGTGTTCTTCCTTTCTATGGCCAGAGACCAGCAAAGAAGTATCCTATAGTATATATTTCACCTGCTACTAAAAAATCATGTGCAAAGCCAAATTTGGGAAATAATTAAATCGTATTTTAAAATGCTATTTATGAAAATTCCATGATGAACAACCTTTAGAAAAGTAAGCATCCTTCTAAAAGAGGTTGGAGCCATATGCTCATTTCTTTCTTTTATGTTAGTTTCTCACCATGTATACAGCTCCAGGCAGGCACTCAAGAGATGCCAATATACCCTCAGTCCTCCTTTCCTCATAAGCCTGCCCTGCTACTTCAAAGTTACAAGTTGCTTATTTTCATTTTAAAAAATAACAATAATAAAAACTTTTAATAATTCACCAATTCTAAAATATGCCTTTTATATATTTAAAAAATTCTGATTAGACACAAGAGCTCACATCTGTGATCTTTAGCACTCAAGGGTAGAGGCAGCAGATCAAGATTTAAAACCAGCTTTGGCCACCCAATACTTGGTCTCAAAAGAAGGGGAGCAGGAGAACTGTGAGGAATGTTTGAGAATCAGACAGTAACTACCCTCTCACACTGTCCTATAACCTATGGTAGTGAGAGAGCTGTCACTGTTTCTCAATGCAAGCTGTTCTCATTTGATGTCTGTGTGTTATGCACCACATGAAAACTAGGTGTGTTCATTTTGCTTGCTGTTTACATTGTGTTCAAAGGATTAAGATATAGGAATGAAATTTAAAATGATTGTAAATGTTAGGCACAGCATAGCAAGTGGGTTTATTACCAATGAAGCAAACACGTATGACTGAAGTAACATGCCCAGTTCCTTACTTTCTCATAAAGTAACAGTCATGTGTTAAATTAAGTGAAAATGCTTTGTCATTCTTCTATTGGCAATATTTTTGTTTCCATTAATAGTATCAAATATTGTGTATTTTATAGAAGATGTGACAGTCGTTGGAACATAAATAGTGAAAAATGAGACCTCCCTATGTCAACTGACTCCGCACTTACAGCAATGGCAATTATTCCTGCTGGGTTATCTACAACTACCAAGTTTGGACATAAGCAACGTAACCGCTCTGCTCCTTCCCTAGTGCTGCAAGGTCCATAGTTCCAGAACATGTGTCAGAGTTTGCAAGAGCAGTTTCTCTCTCACACACCCCTACTCATTCCACCCCACCCAATGATGAGAACAAGAGAACAAGAAGCTGAAGTTTATTCCTCAGGCTAATGACCAAACTGCCTACCTGGCCTTGGGAGAGCCATATCCTGACCATAACTGTCTTTTCAAGTATCACCTTCCACGTTATATGGCCAGGTCTCTGAATTTTCTACAACAGCCCAAGGCACAAGTCCTTTTTATTCTGAACAAACAATTGCAAAATTCCGTGTTCCACCTTTCCTATGACTTGAACACCCCAACTCTACCATGTGTTTCCACCACCAACCTCACAACAACAGTTCCAAGTAAACCCAATCCTACAGAAATCTACTGTATCATCCTCCAGCTCTGGCATTTGATCCTTTAACTATGCAACATGACATGCCTCATATCCACATTCAAATGCAATTCTGGGTACTATGAACAAGAAAGAACTAGTACAGGAGAGGAAATGGGAGCTTGTAAAGACCTTAACAGTGCAATTCTAGCTTTACTTACCATTGCATTCCACTTAAAAAGATCAAATTAATAAAGTATTTTCTTATTCTAATTTCCAAACCACCAGCTTTTAAAAACTGGTTTTGTTGGTGAATAGGCAATCCCAGAGGGACTGAATCTCTTTCACAAAGTTACACAGGTTAGGCAGAGACTCTCAAGGGATAACACCAAACAATTAACTAACTCAATGAAGACATTTGCTAAAACCAAAGCATACACAATACATAATATTGACAGTTATGTGGGAAAATACAAATGAAACAATTTTTCATACTTCGATTTGTTCACATAATTTGCTAAAGACACAGGACTACACACATTAGCTATTTTTGACACTGTATGGCAAAACTTTTACGTGTCATCATAATTAAATTAAAAATGAATGCATTACTATTTTTGTTCATCCATTCAAAATAAAATACAAAAAGCAGTTTTTACAATTATATTGGATGCTTTTGATTCATTATTGATTTGTATATCAAATTAGTCTCATGACTCACAATCATATTTTTTTTCGAATACAAAGGAGATAGGATAGATGGAGGCCACACATGGCAGGTGAGAACACAAAAGTCTGAAAAAACAGACAGATCAGTAAAAATGATAAGAAGCCACAAATATTAGAATACTGCCAATATTTATTATCTAAAAGAAGAGGGTAATGAAGGCAAGAAAACAGCTAAGAGGGTCAGTGAGATGACTCAGCAGGTAAAGACACTTGTGGCTAAGCCTGTAAAACTTGAGTGTGATCCCTGGGATCCTATATTGGGATAAGAAAACTGACTTCTATAGGTTGCCCTGTGATCTCCACGCATGTACTGTGGCACATAGATATAGTCCCCATCCACACAATAATATTAATGTAATTCTGAAACATTTTAAAGAAGAAAACCATTGGAGAAAGGTAGTCATGGGAAAAATTACATACATAAAACTCACAGAGGACTACTAAACAGGAAATAGAAAGAATGTATGTCAACTTTCAGAGAAAGCCCAGAGCTGGCACAGGTGTAAAGTTAATTGGCAAAGAGAAAACAGTGGAAATCAGGAAGATAGCAAAGACAGGAAATCAGCAAGAGAAAGCATACAGAGAAATGATGAGAACCCAACCCCATAACTATTTTCAAAAGGAAGAAAATCCTATGAAGGTAACCGAGATGAAGCACGTCAGAGAAGAGAAAAAAAAAAAAACGAGGGAGCACCAGGTCCTATGCTATAATGGGCAATATCTGTATTATAGAAGCTTTGCAAAAAAAAGTTCATGTTTTCTGTTTTGAAGAACTGAGATTGTTAACTGTACTGTAACCATGAAAGACAAAAACAAAACACAACAACAAAAACAAACAAACAAACCAGAAGATGATGACAAGCAGCAGAAAGACGGTGGAGCACCTGACCAGGCAACTGAGCATCCAGCAGAAACAGACTGGGAAAGTGGAGCAAACTGCAACAGTCAGCAGGGAGTGCTGTGGAATTCTCCTTTACACTGTGTGAAGATGAGTCTGTCACTGTGACTGGTTTAATAATGAGATGAATGGTCAATAGCTAGGCAGGAAGAGGTTGGGTGGGACTTCTGGGAACGAAGAGGGCTAGAAAAGGAAGAAAGGCAGAATCGCTAGCCAGGCAAAGAGGAAGCAGGATGTGGAGTTCAGAGCCAAGGCAACCAACCCACATTGACTCTCTGAATGTGGCGGACAATGAGAGCTGACGAGAGGCCAAGGAGAATGGCACGGGAACTTTCATCTGGCGATGGATCGAGAGAGAGACAGAGACCCAATTTGGAGCAACGGTCTGAGCTCTTAAGGTCCAAATGAGGAGCAGAAGGAGGGAGAACATGAGCAAGGAAATTAGGACCACGAGGCGTGCACTCACCCACTGTGACAGTGGAACTGATCTATTGGGAGCTCTCCAAGGCCAGCTGGACTGGGACTGAATAAGCATGGGTTGAAACTGGACTCTCTGAACATGGCGGACAATGAAGGCTGATGAGAAGCCAAGGACAATGGCACTAGGTTTCGATCCTAATACATGAACTGGCTTTGTGGGAGCTTAGCCTGTTTGGATGCTCACCTTCCTGGACCTAGATAGAAGTGGGAGGACCTTGGTCTTCCTGTAGGGCAGGGAATTTGGACTGCTCTTCAGTATCAAGAGGGAGGGGGAATGGACTGGGGGGAGGAGAAGAGGAGTGGGTATAGGGGGAGGGGAGCGGGGGGAGGGGGCAATATGTGGGAGGAGGGGGAGGGAAATGGGAAACGGGGAGCAGTTGGAAATTTTAATTAAAAAAGAATAAAAAAAATGTTCAGATGAACTCTGAACAGTTTTGAAAAAAAAATGTTAAAGATATAGGTTAATTTAAGTTATAAGAACTATTTAGGAACAAGCCTAAGCTAAGGCCAAGTTTTCACAGTTAAGAATAAGTCTCCACGTCGTTTTTTTGTGAGCTGGAGACTTAAAGACAATCAGTCTACATGACAGGAGGCAGCTGGAGCATGTGTGGGTGGAGAGCTCAGGCAGAGCACCTCCTGGGTCTTCAACAACACAGGCTAAGCTGTAGTCGATCTTTAATTTGAGAAAGTACTTGTTCAAGGACACGGGCTTTTATTTTTACTCTAACAATTTACTGTTTGTCTTCTCAGTATCTTATTTTTGGGCTGTTTACCATTCTCCAATCCCATTCTCACCGGTCTAGGAGACCAGCCCATTCCAGGTCAAGGGATCTTGGAGGACACTCTAAGGTAAACACACTTGCATCTGAAGTGGGGAAAAGCTCAGCCCAACCGACAGAAACAGCATGTAACAATTAACTAATGCACTGTGCACTACAGTGGATACAGGAGTAAGCAGGAAGCACAGGAAAGCTACTGTACTAGACAACAAAAACCAATGTGGTCAGAAACCGAAGAGGTGAAGAAAGAAAAGAAAAACATCTGTGCTGCACAGATGTGTAAATCCTGGGACTGTTTGGAAATGAACAGAACTGTAGCTCGAGGGAAGGGGTGAACCAGCATTGACCTTGTCCACCAGTAGCATCACCACATAAAGAGAACAGGCTTCAAGTATATGTGGCTTCGGTATTATAAAACTCTAGAAACAGATTATTGCTCCACCCGTTAAATTTCCCCCACCCCTATTTCCCATCCCTACAGCACAGGGACACACTGACACACACACATGTGCATGCTCAAGCGCATGTTCTCACACAAACCACATCGCACATGCTCGTTCTATTTCAAGCATTACTAAATCATACACTTTCTTATTATACACACAAAAAAGGTTCTGTATTTTATTAAAAGGATAGTTTGAGGAAATGTTGTAGGCTATACATTCTGAAGCACATTCTGTGAGTTTCACGTCAACATTTTACTCAAGAGACTGCATAATAATTTTTGAAATGCCTCACTGTTTTGACATCACTCAAGATGTGACTGTAACTATCATGAGTCACTAGATAATAAAATAGAATTAAATTATAGCCAACATCGGAGTTTTACAGTTAACATTTGCAAAGCACTTATAATAGAAAACTAAATAATCTTTAAAACCTCCCAAATATTAATGATGTTTTTCATGCATCAACACTCTTATGTTTCCCCCAAATACTGATTTTAATTATTAAATGACTGACAGGATTGTAGCTATGAAAAATGGCCATGAAAGCAGCAAATACCTGAGGTACTCACAGCTGTGGAGTAGGGGTTATGAGCTCCAGTATTTTCAGCCCAGCAGCCACATCCATAAAGAGCAGCCTAGGAAAACAGAAAATAGACTCATACAATACTTACTGAGTATTATACATAATTTTCAGTTTTCAATATGAAAGTAATATCCATCAAATAAAACTCAGTTTATTAAAAATAAACAAAATAGACAACAAAGCAAATTAAGTATAAAGTGTCATAATGAAATCTATTACTCTTTATGCTAATTAGAAATGAAAATAAGATAATCCCCACCTCAACAAAACAGGGTAGACTGAAAACAAGGGGATGACTGAAGAACCACACCAGGAGTTGTTTTCTTGTGCACACAAATGCACACACAGGTAAAACACTAAAAATAACAAACACTAAAAAATAACAGCATAAATTTATAAGAGTTTGCATAAGAGCTATGTAAACAATGGTTTTCAAACTCTCAAGGCTGTATCTATTTCTAGATATGCGATGCGTTACTGTTCCCCATACTCTCACTCTGCTATGACAAGGACACCAGAACTTACTCTTCCTACCTAACTGTATCTTTGACTAGCTTTTCCCTGTCCCCTTCATTATGCTTTTTCCCCAGTAGCTAGTAACATTAATAAATCAGCATATACATAAGTCAATATTTTGTCTCAAAAATGTGTAGATATTATATGTCATTCAAAAAATCAGTAGGGCCTGAGACGTGGCTTAATGTGTAAAGCAGTTGCCACATAACCAGAAGGACCAGAATATGGATCCCCAAACCTACACAGAAAGTCAGGCAGGCATGGCAGTCACCTGTAATACCAGAATTAGAGGCAGAAAAACGGGATCCCTGGGACAAGCTGGACCAGTCAGAATAAGGAAGCTCCAAGTTCAGGGAGAGACCACGCCTCAGTAAATAAAGTGGAGAACAATCAAGGAAAACATTCAACATCAATTTCAGTCTAGACACACCCGTGCATGCTTACACATATACCCACACACGTAGACTTGCATATACACACCTAACACACATACAAATGCAGATTACTAGCAAATGTGCTCTACCACTCTAACAATGTAGAAGTTCTTAGAGAACAGCAAGAGAAAGTTGTCTTAGTGCCATCAGTAATGCTTCCTAGTCCTAAAACCCTTTCCTTTCACAGTTTGCCAGCCAGTCGCTCTGTTGGCTCTTGAAACCAGCATGGTGCCTTAAAATAAGGATTGTCAACTCAGTCCTAAATCGGATAGCTCCATCACATCCCTCCCCTCGAAGCTCAGGGAACCCTGCAGAAGAGGAGGCAAAAAAAACAGTGTAGGAGCCAGAGGGGATAAAGGACACCGGGAGAACAAGGCCCTCTAAAACAGCATGATCGAAGCTCACATAACTCGCAGAGACTAAAAGAGCATGCACAGGGCCTGCACAGGTCTGCACCCCTGCATTTATAAAATAGCTTCCAGTTTAGTGTTTTATATGAACACGTGTTTCTTTTGCCTTCTCTTGGGCTCTCTTGCTTCTGTTTTGTTCAATTTCAGTGTATAAGTTTTTGTTTTATTTTATTTTATTATTATCTCTTAGAAGCCTATTTGTTTTCTAATGAGAGACAGAAAGGGAGTAGATCCTGAGGGGAAGGATGGTGAGAAGACACTGGGAGGAGTGGGGGAAAAACCACAATCTGGATATATTATGTGAAAAAAAAAATCTATTTTCAATAAAAAAGAAAAAAGTTTTAAAAATAAGTGTTCTTAAACTAGAGAAATGCTGAATTTCTGAGGAATTTACGGGCAAGAACTCTGGTTTCTGGAGCACCTGACACAGCATTTGGTGAAGCCCTGAGCGTGGGCACCACTGCCCAGGCCTTGGAGCTGCTTCCAGCTCTGGGCGCTTCTGATGCAGGCAAGCTCACTGCCTCCCTGGGGCTCAGCAGCAACTGCAAAGTGCTCTGCACCAAAGGGCCCAGGACACATCGACTAGCCCGTGTGACACGGCTACATGAAAGACCTGTTAAGTTCGCCACTTCACTGGGGTGAAGCAGCTTTCTATTTCCAAAACCAACAGCAATATGATAAACCACTGTGGTCTTGTAAAAGATTATGACAATCATTCCTATTTTCTTTCCAATAATACTACCCTAACTGTCTACATTTATCTGTCTTAGTTAAAGTTTCTGTTGCTCTGAAGAGACATCAGGACCATGGCAACTCTGATAAAGGAAAATATTTCATTGTGGTGGCTCGCTCAGTTTCAGAGGTTCAATGCATTATCATTTCATGCTGTGACATGGTGGCATACGGCAGACACGGTGCCGGCTCCATCTTGATCAGAGTCAACAGGAAGTGGACTCTGTTTCACACTGAGGGAAGTTTGAGCAAAAAAAAAAAAAAAAAAAAAAGACCTCAGAGTTTGCCCCCACAGTGACACTTCCTCCAAGACCATACCTACTTCAACTAGGCCACATCTCCTAATAGTGCCGCTCCCTTTGTGTGGTTCTGTGGGCAATTAAATTCAAATTACCACAGTTCCCAGCATCTATAATGATATTTCTGCCTTTGAGAGGGGAATCATAACTAATAACTTTTTTTGTCCTTAACAGAAGCAGAATTTAAAAAAACTCTTACTGTAGGGAAGTACGAGGCATGCTACTGAGCAAGTTCATTATCATCGCACTGTTATGGGGGACTTGTTGGTGCTCTCCACCGGTGGAGGTGGACCTTGGTTCAGAGGGCGGAGTTCAGTGGGCTGGAATGGGCCATAGTATTTTCTGGCCAACTCAGAGGAAGATAGACAAGGAGAAGAGAAGAAGGGACTTGGAAAAGATTCTCGGGCTTTTGAATCTGGGAAATGTTGAGACTCGGGTCAGTCGCTCTTTCCTCCACTATTCTTTGAATTTATCAAGTGTTCACCTCAATTTCTGACTTCTGGTGTTTATTAATATTAGGACAAATAAGGTAAATGTTTTACATCACTATTAATAATGAAAAACTGGTATAGGTGACTGACAGTAACCGAAATAAGCTTTGGTGGAGCAATACACAGAAATCGTAACAAAGGCTAATAATGAAAATTAAGTTTCTGAAAAACTTAATACAAATAGGTGTGGAAGCTAAGCCTTTAAGCCCAGAACTCAAAAGGCAGAGGCAGGGAGAGCTCAGTTCCAACCCAGTCCCACACAGTAAGTTCCAGCCCTGTCTCAAACAAACAAACAAGTGAAAGAAAACAATACAAAAAGCTCTAATATCTTGTGGATTTCTAGAACCTATAACACATGTAACACTCCCCACTATTAATAGATTCCCTCCCCCAACACTGGACTGCAACTTCTAGAGGCCCACTCAGCTGACAGGCTAAGGTGGAGAAGAGTACACAGATAAAATTTCAGCGTTTTGCGACATTCTAGTTTTTTAAATATCCTTAGAACTCAATTGCTCCAATATTCTACCCAGCAGGAATCTCCATGAAGCAACCATCTGCTTCTGTTATGAGAGCTTACTGCCTTATCCTATGTCATCCTAGCAAGCCCTTCTAACTGCTACAAAGTCCCTCATTGTGTGGTCAAGTTTGTTTATTAGAAATACCATCTATAGTGCTGCTGGTTCTTCTCTCTGGAGACAACCTAGCTCCTTTCTAAAGCCCCATGAAAGAGCTACAGCAGGCACTCTGGTACTCTTTCCATTAAAAACAGAGCTCCCCTAACCATCTTCCTTGAGAAGTAACCCGGGGACTATCAGAACGAAATCTCCTATCTGTACACGAACAACAGGAGCCATTTCCAACTGCACTAAACTGCCCCTTGGTGTGGAGATGCACAGTTACTCCAGCACTAAGAGGTAAAGGCAACAAGATCTGCAGTCCAGCTACATACTGAGTTTGGGGCCTGCCGGGGTTACAGATTATCTCATCTCAAAAAAAAAACAAACAAAACAAAAAAAAAAAAAAAACTCCAAAATAATAATTCTTCCCCAACTAAAACCAACAACCAATAGGGCACAGGGCAAAAAATTTTTCTCACTTTTGAAAACACTATGCTAAAAAAACAAACAAACAAAAACAATGTTTTGTTTTCCTCCTAGCACTTCTGGATCAATGTAACAAGAGGAAACCTTTGAGAATTATTCATTACATGGAGTTCATAATAAAGCCAGCAAGTGTGTATGATAAGCCATCCAACTAGCCCTCCTGTGGCATAGCTGAGTCCGCCAAAATAAAAGATACTGTAAGACCTAAGGACCCACTGTCCTTCACTGAAAACTCTGGGCATTTTGCCATTCCCATCCCCCACTATTATCCTGACCATATGTATACAAAACCCTGGGGGTGGGGGGAATGGGCACCTCTCAGAGAGCCAGGGGAAGGCGCCATCCTAAGAAAGGATACACAGTATTGCTCACCCCTTTTTTTTCTTCTCTTTAAGAAAATTTCTTGTATAATATCTCCTCTAAATTGCATGGCCTCGAGCCGTCTTACTTTCCTTAACCTTCTGAAAACAGGATGAAATAGTAACAAAAATACAATAATAATAAAGAATTTGGCCTCTATTATTCACCACTGTAAGTAAAATGCAAAACTGTAAAAAGTGTTTAGAAGCTTTCTATGTTGGAAGTAAAATTATATTAAAGGTGCTATACATAATAAAAATAATTTATATAAATATTACTTAACTGTCTCAAGACTATTGTTTTCTATAAAATGAGCATAATAATATAGCAAGCGATTGTTGTGGAAGACCTATAATCCCAGCAGCTTAGCAGTTTAGGCATGAGGATCACAAGTGTAAGGCTAGCCTGGGACAGAGAGCAAGTTTAAGGTCAGCCTAGACAACTAAAAAAGAAACAAGTGATCGCAAAGAGTACAGGTGAGTCAGCCTTGCATGCACAGGACCTGAATTCACCACAAAACAACAAAGAATAATAAAAGCACTTTATTATTGTCAAGGAACCATGTGAATGAAAGCGTATGTTGAACACTGCAAGTGTATATATAACCAATGGCAGTGATAGTTCAAGGACGTAGGAAGTGAAATTTAAATGTGTTGTGTCAATCTTCTAGAACTTGGTAAGCACTATAGCATTTCATCTTCAGACCTTCGTAACTATTTGTTTTATAGTAAAGTTTATTAATTCCTTTCTCATATCCCCGCTATAAACTTTAATGGTTACACACTAAAACAAGTAAACTCTAGTTCAAATTAAATTTTACAATTTGCATTCCTATTAAATATCTGCATTCCTATTAAATAGCTATCGCGGGTATGCCAGTTTTCAAAAATCATTCATTTGAGCATTTACAATACATTGAAATGCATCTCATTTCTGTAAGTTTTGACCTAGCCTTTGAAAGGACACGTTTTTGTGCTTCACGGTTTTCTTTACCTCTCATTTGATTCTTCCTATCTTCAGGTTCATGATGACTCCTGGACCCAGCAGTTTCATACAAGTAAGTAATGCTGTTTTCCTCTAAGCACATTGGCTCCTCTCCTCTACATGTTCTGATGACTTTTTAGCTCTCACAACAGCATATTCTTAAACAAGTCAAGTAGAGCAAATCAAATGTATAAATTTCACAGAAGTCCCATTTGTGGTGGAAAATGTCTTCAAGACTTGTAGATTCAGCACTGTTAGCAGCACCCACCACCCCGTCTGCTGCTATTATTTTACCACCCCAAACAAACAAATATCGAGAAAGTCAGAGGCTTACAAAGTAATCTTCTCTACTAGGATATCCAAACCTGACTTAGAAAGTTTGATTTTCTTACTCCAAACGTGACAAATATGCAGTTCCTGAATTTGGAAAAACATGAGTAAACAAAGGCTTCTAGAATGTGAGCAAAGCACTATACAGAGAGTAAGTAATCACTCACCATAAATTTTCTACATGGTAGGCAAAAAGTAACACAAAAACCAGTTTCTATTACCATTCACACCCTACTAGTACAGGACTATAATGTAGAAACCTGTCCATATCAAGAGCTGATTGGGGAATATCACGAGGAGCCTTCCACAAATCAGTCTGCTCCAAGCAATCACTAACAACCATGTCCAAACCAACAGAGACATTGACTGTCCTTCAAATGTTAGGGGCGTACAACACATCACCATCCGTCATTATTTATGGCCTGGCAATGCTTAAGCACGCATGGGCAGCCCGTTTACGGCAGTTCTCCAGTTGTTCCTATCCTGGGCAGTCCTAGATGCTTGTGTTACTGTCATACCCAAAGTTCTACAGTCTTCCTCTATGCTGTCTATCCAGTGTTTTCTGGGCCTTCCTCATCTTATCCTGTGCACTCCTCCAAGCAGTGCTATCTTCGGATATCTGCCGTCATTCATTCTCATAACATGGTCCAAGTATCTCAAGCATCATAGCCATATCCTGTAGTTTACTTCCTTCTGTAGATGGAGATATTTCTTAATGTGATCTCCAGGTTCATGATGACTCCTGGACCCAGCAGTTTCACACAAGTTAGCAATGCTGTTTTCCTCTAAGCACTGCCTATCTCTTCATGTGAAGCCTAGAATCCTCCTGAGACACATCATCTCAAACTCATTCAGCTGCTGTTCTGAGGAGTGTTTCATTGTCCAGGTTTCGGAGTTGTAAAGAAGGCAGGCAGCTCAAGACAAGTGTCTCATGTACTTGTAATTTTGTTGTTGTCCTTATGTCTCTTGCTGATCAAACCTTCCCTAGTGCCTGGAATGCAGCCCTCATTATCCCTATCTGCCTCTTGATATCTGAAATAGTTCCCTCCTTTGAACTGAGGTTTCTTCCCAGATAAAGTTGTCTGTTTGCTTGAGGTTTGATGTGGGAATCCTCTCTGTATGCTGCGAATACCACTGGTTAATGAATAAAGAAACTTCTTTGGACCTATAGCAAGGCAGAATTTAGCTTGGCAGGGAAAACTAAACTAAATGCTGGGGGAAAGAAGGCGGAGTCAGAGAAGCCATGTGGCCCCACCAGAGACAGATGCCGATAAGTCACAGCCTTGTGGTGATGCACAGATTAATAGAAATGGGTTAAATTAATATGGAAGAGTTAGCCAATAAGAAGCTAGAGCTAATGGGCAAAGCAGTGATCTAATTACAGTTTCTGTGTGGTTATTTCAGGGTGGCCAGGAAAGGAACAAGCAGCCCTACTACAACAGAGGTTATGATTCTTTATTACAGTGTTAAAATCCTGTGCATCCTTCCTATGTGTTGCATCTCAGTCTCTCGATGTTTACTTTCATACCAAGGTTTTCACTGACTTTCACCACTCTACTTACCATGGCCTGCGGATCACTTAGACTTTCAGCAAGTAGTGCTGTATCATTGCCAAAATGCAAATTACTGATTCACACACCACCTATCTGCACACCTATCTCCTCATCCACCATGGCTGTTGCTATTATTAATTCCAGGAACATAGTAAAGAGCAGTGGTGAGAGGACACATCCCTGTGACACTCCTATGATTGTCTTAAACTGATCACAGTTCTCCACAGACTTTGACTGATGCAAAGGTATATTTATAGGCATTTTCTAGTATTGTGATTTTCTCTGGGTACCTGTAGAACCTCATCGTTTCCCAAAGTTTTCCATTACTTCTGGAAGGCATCTGATAGCATTTGGAGGAAAGGAATTTGGCACACACAACGCCATTACCTTCATTTCACATATGAGACAAGATCCAAATACTGAGTTTTAAATAAAATCTTCATAACCTCTTTAAAAAGTTACAGGAGAGTGTCTTGATTCATAAATATTTACTAATATCATAAGAAATGTGCAAAGTCAGGTCAGAATGCCCACCACCCGTGGTATATCAAATTTACTCTTAGATTTCATTTTCAATACAGAATTAAAGACTGGAGGTGGAGAAGCAAGGCTGGATAAAAAAGCTCTGCAAGAGAACTCAGGCTAAGAAAGCTTCACGTAAATTAGACTTTCTTCATTTGCTAAATACTTGTCTGTGATACAGGGTGACCAAAACTCCTAGCTACTCTGTAAAATGTCTAAAGTCAGAGGAGACACAGAGAATGCCAAAAGGTCACTGTGACTTGAATGGAGTAAAATGCGTTACTCTAAAACCATGTTCTCACTTCAAAAGCAACGGGCAATACAGTCAGGGAGTGCATGCTCCTACAGGCGTATTCACTAAGGAAGATGTAAATCAACACACGATTATTAAATGTCTACTACAAACAAAGGCCAGTGCCACCCAGGGTGCTGAGAGTAGGGAGGTCAGAGTCAACAACAGCCCCATCACCATGAGATGGCTCTTTAAAAAAATAAGACTTAAAGAATTTTTGGTTTTGATCTACAAAAAGTAAATGTTCAAGAACAAGGATTTTTATTTTTCCTAAGGAAGACACATCCCTAGTACTTGAATGGTTGTACTTAGACAAGATTTCATTTTGAAAAGCAGAATTATTAACCCACAGATCCTTACCTGCCCAACTCTCCCTGGATGTTTCAAGGCCAAGCCTCCACTGGAGACAGCAGCAGCAACATTCCCTTCATGATCGACCACCACAGCACCCACTGTGTCCAAGGTGCCTGAGTCATTTTCCTGTGGAACAAAAGAGACATGAGTGTCCACTTGCACAAGACACCTAAACATGACTGCACATCAGGCACAGTGCACAGCAGGCCTGGTGTGAGGGATCAAGAACTACACAGGGAGCACAGTATTTAACAGGCCTGGTGAAATCATAACATAAAAAAATATAAATTATTCCTTAAATGTAACAGTTATAGTCCATTTCTTTATTATTTTATTGCTTTTCCCTTAATCTCAGAAATTAAATAAGTGACTGAGAATGTGGGTGAAAAGACCTGTGATCTAAAGGAACAATAAATGCTACCACTCATCTTTTAAAGTATATTATGCGCAGTCTTCCAGGAGCGGATAATACATTCAGAAAGGGAAGAAAATTGCATTCGCCATCTTGGAGTTCAAGATACGATCATTTTCCCATCGATCCCTTGCTTAAGAGAAATCTTACAACACAGTCCCTTTTCTGCTATTATTAATTAGCTTGGCAACTGGTGACAGAAAACTGTGTGTTATTGGAAGGCATCTTTGTGTCCTGAACCTTCTTACTAGTCCCACATTTAAGACATCTAAAATGTATTAACAGCAGCTGTCTCCTATCACCAAGGTCTCCTGGTCATCCATGACAAGGGACAAACTACTAGTTAAGAACAGAATTAAAGGCGGCATGGAGAAAATTTCCTTACCGTATATTAAAGGGAGGTTATTGTACACTGTTAGGCCAAGAACAGTCATAGTAAGTATTCTTAGCCTAGGCCAAGGTTGTTAAACTGTATGCCAAAGCTCTGGCATGAATGAAAGAACCATGAACAACCCAAATCCAGGTTCTCAAGAGTAGCGAGCTACCCAGACTTGATACTCAGACTATTGGCGAAGCTTCATTTGTTTCCGCAGTGCACTAAGAGGTGAAGAGACACAAGGCATCAGAAAAGGTCTGTGAGCGCCTGCAGCCATCTCAGCTAGGGGATTGAAGGGAGCTTTCAAATATCAGAAGCAGAACTCAAACAAAAGCTTTCTTCCCTAAACTAAATTGGAAGGGTAGAGGTAGAGCGTGTCACACAATTTTTCTTTGAATGTGGTAACATGAAGCAGTTACATGTCTCTACTTCTTACTCAGAGTCCTAACACCCTAAAGTGTAACGAAACAATGACCAAGAGTTCTGTCATGGGAAGAAAAGGTTCATGGGGATGAAGTAAGTTTAACGTTTTTAATCATACATGTAGCTTGAAGGAAGGGTAGCAAGTGGAACTACGTGGGCACATCCCATAATACTATAGTTCTACTCAGGAGCAGGATCATGACCTTCAAGGACAATTTCAGGGTCAACAACTCCCTGAGTAGGGCATCTAGTTCACTCGGCACCTCTTATGTTTTAAGTATATCTGGATTCCCTGTGTGCATAAAAGCCCAGTGCTGATTATACAGTCTGTGTACGCCAGTGTCTGAGCAAGTCTTTCTCCTTCTCTGAGGAGCTGATTTTATGTGATGCCAGAGGCTGCCAGTAAGTAGATTTAACAGCAATGGTTTTGCTTCTTCACGTCATTTATCTTCTTTGCTGAGTAAGATTAGGAATCAAAGTACAGAAATACAGCAAAATGCACTTGAAAAGCAAGGCCTGGTAGCATTCCATGGGGGCTATCATCAGCCAAACCAAAAAGGGAGCTTTTAAGGTAAAAGTGTTTAATGTTCTTTCTAATCATTTCTAAATTATTTATGTTTTTTGGGTTTTTTTGCTTTTTTTCGAGACAGGGTTTCTCTGTGGTTTTGGAGCCTGTCCTGGAACTAGCTCTTGTAGACCAGGCTGGTCTCGAACTCACAGAGATCCGCTTGCCTCTGCCTCCCAAGTGCTGGGATTAAAGGCGTGCACCGCGGCCACCACCACCACCGAGCAATTATTTAACTTTGTAACAAAAGTATCCAAATTACAAGTCTTTTGTGTTCTATAGCAGGGCTTCTTCAGCTTTCATGCACATAGAAATCACTAAGAGAATCTGTTTAAGTGAAGATTCCTATGAAGTAACCCAGGAACTAGTCAAGATCAAGTCTGACAATCTTATAGGTAACACTGATGCTGGTCCACAGCCCCTTTGAAAAGCAAGGTCTGGTAACATTCCATAGGGTTCTCAACAGCTGAACTAAAAATACAGGCACAAGAATGGTGAAGGAGAAACCTGAAGCAGCTGAGACTAAGATGCTACTACAATACGATGTGATTCTGCCCTGATTACCCAGCTGGCAGCATATCACCACTTACATGCTACCACAGGCATACTACCAAGTGTACCCAAGTGCTAATATGACATAAGTGCTTTTAGTTATTTTTTAAGATAACTCTTACACAAATGAATAGACTTAATTTTCTTTAACAGTTAAATTGACACAAAATCAAGAAAGAATCCTCCTTTTATTTTGAGATTACCTTGGCAATAATATTTACTTTGTTTGTTTGGTTTGGTTTTTTTGAGATAGGGTTTCTCTGTAGCTTTGGAGCCTGCCCTACAACTAGCTCTTGTAGACCAGGCTGGCCTCGAATTCAGAGATCTGCCAGCCTCTGCCTCTTGATGCTGGGTTAGAAGCATGTGCCACCACCACCTGGCGCAAAGCTATTTTTTGAGAGATATATAGTGGGACTTTGTGTCATTTGGAAATCTATGCATACTTTGTTGGTTCTCGACCAGATACAGCATAAGGTAAGGCTTTGTCAGCTTGCTAAGGACAATTTCTGACAAATAAGGTAGTTACAGTTTTCCTATTGCACCCTCAAACATTTGAGGACAGTCTTCATCTTTTTAAAGGTGACAAAAACATATTTACAGTATTCAGCATGATGTTTTAACACAAATATATGTTGTACCATGTATGGAAGAATCTAGATAATTAACATATGCATTACACCCACACTTAGCCTGTGTGTCTGTATGTGTGTGTATGTGTGCACATACACATTCACGATCATGCATTTTGGAATGTGCACATATACGTGCAAACTGCTAAGAGTTCTTAAATTTTTTCTTAATCCCCAGGACAGAATATTTTCTCATCATAAGGCAATATTCTACTACATAGCTAAACTCCCAAGTCTTAAAATCTATTTTATAAGGGTATTTTATTAGTTGCTTGCATTTTTGTTGCACTTGTTTGTTTTAAATAAACTACAGTGCTGATCTTGCTTAAGTATTTTTCAGGATAATAATTTTACAGGAAAAGCATGACATGAATACAACAACCCAGAGTATTATCTGCAGTAGCTGTCCTTGCATGACTATTAGGATACTATAAACTAAGAGAATTTCTCTGCCTAACCAAAACACCACAGAGATATCTAAAAACCAATGTCAATGTAGCTGGATCACACAGATGGATTTGCTGTAATCTGATTTTTAAAATGAAAAATGCAGAAAAGAGGAGTCTGTTCTAAATTAAGCTCTATATCCCTAAGAGTCTACAACACCTGCAAAAATCTGAGCTACTTCATAAATATCTAAGAGGCATTCCACGGAATTCATATACTGCAAAGCAAATTTTAAGATAATGAAGTAATATTTAAAGATTTTTATGAAGTGTAGATAAATTAAGTGAAAGACAAATATTGGTATTTTGGCATAATAATCTCACAGAGCTCATTTATATGGGAATGAAATCTTGGGTTGAAACACACAATAACTGTTACTATTCAGAACTACCATTACATTCTTACACCCCATAAATACTTAAAAATGCATGTGCCACACAGATACACATGCACCTATTGTCTCTGACTGAAGCAGGCCATTTATATTACTTTTTCTGATAAAATGTGACAGGAAAACAAGTATATAAACTAGAGGGTCTTTTTTCCAGAATAAAGACACGTATGTGAGTTTGGCAGAAAGCATACCAGTACCATGGAAAAGATTAAAATCAACTTTCTGACAGCAATTTCAGTTTCCCCTGATCCAAGATGGAGACAGGTTTTACATAAATATCACAGGAAGTCATGGAAGTAACATGTGTAAAATACTTTAGAGGTAATAAATCACTGGGGGTGGGGGGCTGGTGATTCTCACCAGAAATTACACCTCTAGTCTGGTTCTCTAGTTCTGAAACACTTTAAGTCACTAGCTATCAATCACTTGTCTCATTAGCATAAATACTGTCTTATATTTGAAAAAAAACCTTAAATATCAACCAGCTAGATACAAAAATAAGTCTTATGTATGTGCATGTATCAGGAAGTTGGTATGCCATGGAATTCGCCTAATAGTAAAGATGAAGGCGATGGTCAATCAAGACAACAGTTAAAATATATTAAACCCTCCCAATGATAATTATTAGATCTAAGAGCAGTAACAAAGCTAGTAAAAGCTTCCCCCTGTGGAAAGAAAAGTCTCTGTCCCTACAAGACATCAATGCCACCATAAGCATTTTTATTTTATTAGATTTAATTATATATACACGAGATTTTTCATACATGAATGCATGTGTCATATGTGTGCTGGTTCCCACAGAGGTCAGAAGGCACTGGATCCCTTGGAACTGGAGTTACAGATGGGTATGAGCTGAGAGTACTGGGAACCAAACCTAGGTCCTCTGAAAGAGCAACAAACGCCCTTAACTGCCTGTCATCCTAGCCATTAGCT
Organism: Chionomys nivalis; assembly: GCF_950005125.1. Classification (NCBI taxonomy): domain Eukaryota; kingdom Metazoa; phylum Chordata; class Mammalia; order Rodentia; family Cricetidae; genus Chionomys; species Chionomys nivalis. The sequence continues at coordinate 35,905,433 of NC_080094.1, read as the reverse complement.
TTACCATCTTTGAGTATCTGGGAAAGAAGGGAAAGATGGCTCTGGCCACAGGAGATCCAGTCCTCATTCACTGTTTGCCCCTGATGAACTAGCCTCTACCAGTGGCCCCTGTGGATTAGAGTACTGTGAACAAAGTCTAAATTATCTATCGTCACATATGAAGACTGACCAAAAACAAGGAAAAGTATGGGCTAAGACGATTCGGGGATCGCTCCCTTTTTTTCTGCAGGGGCCATCCTCTGCTGGATACAGCTCAGTGAACAGCACCTAATCAGCATGCTTGAGGCACTGGGTTTGATCCAAACATGAAAGGAAAGGAACAGAGAAGAAAACCATCTTCTGCTGCCAAAACTATAATGATTCTTATAAATTATAGACAAGAATTCTAGTGCTAATTAATCCCTCTTCCCTTTAACCGAGATGCATTACATGTCTCTGCAGTACCATATGAGTTCACATAAACATTCAGGACACAAATAGAGTCCATATAGCATTTAAACTCATATTTATTTCCTAAGTTAGTCGACAAAAGTTGGAAATTTTCAACTTAAAATATACCTGATGAAGTTTGCTTTTAGGGGATTTCATATTACATGAATTATAATGTTAGTTATAAACTTATAACACAGGGAAGGGTCACAAAATTATCTTGAAAATCACAAATTCTCAAAAGTGCAAAGGACAACAATCCAGCAGCTAAGTATAACGCTCTGGGGTTGGAAAACCAGAACTAGGTAAGAAGCTACTAACTAACCAATGATGGCTGCTAGAAGTGAGGTGAAATCAGTTTTCTATAAGGATGTGGCCCCTGGGAGGTTAACCATGCTCTAAGGGATGGCTTTATGCACATATGTATAAGGGCGGCACAAACTGGACTCAGTGGGTTACAGACAGAGACAGACATGAAGTCGGGGAGAAGGAGTTATGTGCAGGACTAGGGGAGTGGTGAATATGATGAAATTACGTTGTATTTTATAAAAATCTCAAAAAATAAAAAATATTTTATTAAAAGATAAAAGTAACTCATTTAAACTCTTTTAATACATGTGTATATATATTTTAGGGAACTTAGATAGTAGCAGATAGGTTTCCTTGTGGGGTTTTTTAAAGGGTTTCTACTTCTGGTAATCCCTCTGTGAATTTCCTCCTATCCTCTAGTCTTCCATGGCCCACCCCATTAGACCCTTCATGAACCACTATTCTCCCTGGAACCCTCTATACCACTGAAAAGTCCCCTCTTCAAAGTCCTCACCCCTAGACCCCCTTACTAACCCTTCCTGGCTTCCATGGGAATTCCAAATGGAACACACATATATTTGAAGATTCAAAGCTAACATCAACAAATGAGAAAACATGCAACATCTGTCTTTCTGGGTTTGGTACTCACTGAGAATAACTGTTTCCATATCCACCCATTTACCTGGGAATTTCATATTTTCATTTTTCTTAACAGCTGAATAATATTCCATTGTGTAAATATAAGCCAGTTTTACTATCTATTCATCAACTGATGGGCACCTATATTGTTACCATTCCCTGGCTGTAGTGAATGAATAGTATGAACATGAATGAGTAGATGGGGAAGAAGACTTTACTAGACACGCAGGCCAGCAAATACTAAGCCTTCGGTCAGGAATGGGTCAGCACTTTTGAAACTGTTAGCTAGAGAGGTACCACAGACACCAAACATTATTAAGTGCTTGCCAATGCTATTGGCTACCTTCTTTTGCTGAAGACACTATATATTTGAGACATAGACTATGGAGAAATCAACCTGGTACTAAGCTGGAAACTTCATCACTATTGGCCAGCTTTCATAGTGCTGAAACTTGTTTGTTTACACACCCAGAGACGGAAAGCCATCATCAATCTTACCCACTGTGAATCCCACAAGCTGCAATAGGAACTGTCCTAGCAAGGTAAGCCCAGCGGTGCAATAGTGGCACGAATACCATGAGAGTAACCAACCACTTCCTGATTGAATTTAAGGTCTGCTCCCCAAGTTGAAACCCATACGCAGTACCATTATGAGAGCTGAGATATCAGGATTAAACAAGTCATAGGACCTAGAGTAGAACCGGCCTCTATTATTCTCCTAAACAAACACAGTATTAAACTGACTCCTAATTATTTATCTTTGAAAACATAGATCAGTGCATCTCTTAACCCTTCTCAAGAATTTGTAGTTCAAATAAAACTAAATGGAAACAAAGCACAATGAATGATAACAATACAAAACTTTCACAAATGTGAAATACCTGAAAAATAGTACTTGAAAGAAAATTTACATACAAAATGTTGATTTTGGAAAACTAATATTAAGCGGCCAATTAAAGTAGTCAGAAAGATAGCAGGTTAAACATAATATCTAATAAAAAAATGAAGATAAGATTTTTTTAAAAAAAAAATCAATGAAGAAATTAATACTACATAGAGAGCAAAACAAGCAAAGCTGGTTCTGGAAAAAAAACTGTTAAGTAAACTGAATGAGCCATTTTCTCTACTACTGAAATGGTGTGGGAGAATTGTCTGTATTCTGTCAATCATGTTTTAAATAAATGTTGATTGGCCAGGCAGGAAATATAGGCGGGATGACCAGACAAAAAATAGAAATGATGTAATGAGAACAGGAGAATTCTGGGAAGGAGGAAGTTGATTCCTCCCATTCCTGCCCAGACCACCGAAGCAGCAGGATATGACCTGCCCCACTGGAAAAGGTACTGAGCCACATGGCTAACATAGATCAGAAAAATGGATTAATCAAGATATAAGAGTCAGTGAGAGGCTAGAGCTAATGGGCCAACCAGCTTTATAACTTACAGAGATCTTTGTGTGGTTTTTCTCTGGGGCTAAACAGTTGTGGGGTAACTGGTGGGAGGACAAAAAAAACAACAAGCCGGCCCATTCATGTTACACTGAAATCTCAGCAAAGGCCCATCCCCCTGTCAGTTTCTCCAACACCGGCCTGGCTTCTCTCCAGTAATAAATGCAAATACCCCCATCCCCACCCGTCTTAAAATCCTGCAGCATCAAAAAACTCCAAAAAAAGTTTCCTAAGTCATTTCCCAGAGACTTCTCCACTTTTAAATTCCCTAAACAGACTCTCTTCCTACTCCAATGGCACGATGCAGGAGTTTGTTCTAGGCTAGTTTGGGGGTTACTGTGTCCTGCTGTCCCTATAAGCAACAGGCAACAAATACTATGAAATGAATTCTTTTTAATGGCACCTTACCAATAACTTAAATTTTGTATCCTCTAAAAGAAAATCTCGTTCAATTTCCATGTGTGATGAGAGTTCAGCGTACTTAAGCCATTTTCTTCTTACTGAGTTCTTTTCTGATTCAGTTACATTTAGATCTTCCCTGGATGCAATGCTTCTGCACACCATCTACGGAGCCTGTCCCCAAAGTACATCCTTACAAGGACTACTGTGGCTCTTAGGCTGCCTCCATCCTCACCACACTCAAGACCAGACCCATTTCTCACACCATGGGAGAGATCTTCATTTCAGGAAGTTTTACATGCCCCTTGGTTTACTGTTCAAAATAAGCTTCTTAAGACTTGCCCATCGAGCAGTATACCTCCCACTTTATCTATAAAGAAATCTAGTCTTGATTCTGACCATAACATTCCTACATTCAATGTTATATTTGTCCTTGTTAATGCCCTTTTCACCTCTGAGCTCATCTGACACCAAATCATACTCTTCTCATTTTTGACTTAGTTTTAACTCAAAAATATCTAAGTTCCTAAACGCTCTAAAATAATATTCATACCAAAGTTTTGCTTCAACTGTGTTTTCTCCACTAGAAGAATGGCTATCCTTTGCTACAATAATCAATGTCTGAGAAATAAACCCAAAAGAGAAGGGGGCATTTCATAGAGGCACATGCACCATACCGCTTCACTGACAGTCACAGTACAACATACTAAAGGGATATGGATTCAGTACCTGGAAGGATTAAAAGTCACATAAATAAGCAAGCTAAAACTTTATTAATTAAATAAATGGCAGCAAACTCTTTAGAAGAGCGGGAAATGTTTTTCAATATAGTTGTTCAATAGCTCTTTTAAGGAACACCTGGCCATAGCCTGGAACATAGGTCTTTTTTTCATTTTGGGCATACCCTCACTTTCTCTGGATAAAATTACACTTTTAAATGCCAGAACACTGCTGGCCTTTGAACTGAGTCTTAAAGCAGTAGGGAATAACAGATAAAGGACTAGAAAGTAACACAGACAATCTGGATCTTATTGCTGCCAGAGAAACATTATAACAATTAGGATGGGTCACTTAATCTGGATTTAAATGGGACACTCTCCATATTGAAGAATAATCATTATACTGACTTGTAAAACACTAATAAGTTTCTTTATATGATGTGAGATTTTAAAAGCATACCACTATCTGTTTGGCCAGTTAATTATGTGTATGTTCACATAAACAATAATTACTCAAACTCACAGAAATTTAACGACTAAAGGCAAGCATCTTAAAAGTAAAAAGAAAAAATGTTCATATGCTCTTTCTCCTTTTGTTCTCCAATAGATTAAAATCTTATTAGAAAACAGAGATAAGTCAAAAGAACTAAAAGAATGAGCAAAGAGCAAAGTACATTCTAGGACATAAATAATAACATGTCTTTCAACTTAACCTCAATGATGTTAAGAGGCTTACAACACTCAAAAGCCTACATTAATGCAATAATATAATGCAATAATTCCTAAGATACACTCCATTCACACATACTTCCAAACATTAGGTGCCGAGTACAGGTAGAACAAATAAAAGTAGAGAGGCATTGAGTGTGGGGAAACACCTCATTTTCTCTAGGGCTGTGATAGCTTGCTAACCTCTGCAGATAATTAAACTTGGTCAGCTAACATTCCCCACTGGAGACAAATGTAAGCTGCAGAGTTTGGCTAGACAGCACTTCAGAGTTTGTAGCAGCACTGCCAATCAATCCAACACCTCGCACCTGTGCAGATCCTGCGGCTGAACCAAGTTCCTCCACCTGCAGGATGCTGACCCTAGAACTTTTACTTCCTCAGCTGAACTTACATTCCTCTCTTTCCATAAGCTGGCCAAGTGGAACTCAGCAGAATTCAGTAAGTTCTGCATCCAGTTCTGTAGCTCTCGTTGGTGTTTTTCATTGTCTGGGCACATATCAAATGATATGACTTCCATGTACTGTTTAATAGCCCAGAGTCAGATATGTAAGAGGCGGAGCCTAAGCTCCAAATGCTTTCTTCACTCACTAAAACCTGTCTTTAAAACTTCACAAGAAATCCAGCAATTATTCGCTGACTATAACGCTGAGTACAAAAGAAAAATAAAGGTACTGAACAAGAAAACCTAAAGATCACATGAGGCCATGTACTCAGGGCCTGTGCATTCTCAATATGAACAGAAAATGAACATAGCAGCAGCACCTGTGTGTTAAAAGGGCTAATGATCCAATAAGGGTTTTATGAACCTTAACCGTTCCTCACGGGAAACGTCATGGTGCTTACAAAACCAAAGGGCATCAACAGACCTCAGAGAAAAGAGTACTCACAAACCTGCCATTTGCAGTGACATTCAGGCAATTATAAACTTGCCTATGTTTACAAGGTAGCTGATATTTTCATTCTATAAGACCTTTGTTCACACTTGGAAAATCACACATCAAAACAAACAGGTTCCAGGAAATGAATGGGAATTCTTGCTGTGTAAGGTTTCATTCTTACCCAGGATGTGGGGAGATGGTGTGTAAGTACATATGTTTATACATATGTTTAAAAAAAAAATTTTCGCCCTGTGTAACAGGAAAGGTACTTGCTAAAATATCTCTGGATGAGCACGCCCCCTTGTGGGCACTTCCATACGTACCTTTTAGAAGTCAGTCCTTGGTGATGCTCATATTTTCCTAATCTGTTTATGTATTTTAATATCACCACTTATAGCTATAATACTGAGGAAATAGCAATATTATTTAATATTTCAATTAAACTAACTTCTTTTTGTTGCTAATCCCTATATACAAGTCTAATATAAATTAAATCAACTCTTTTATTATTATCTAAGCATGAATTTTGAACTACTGTGTATTTAACCATCTAACAAAATCAAAACTTTTTTGTGAAACTACAAAACTAATAATGCACTTTTTCACTTCGAAATTAAAATCAGAATCAGTTGTGTATTATTGGCGCTAACTGAATTAAACGGGACTTTCTATGGTCTATAAAAAGGATAATAATAAGTTAAATGTTCATCCATTCATGAGCTAACACAAATATGCTCAAATAACAATACACAGCAATCTCAAAATGACAGATGTAAATCATAAGTAATCCAATTTGACAAGCACTTCTGGTGTAATTCACCAACTAAGTAGAAGGAAACAATGTATTCTGATCTCAGGAGAACTAGGGCTAGTTCTTAAAGTATGACTAGAAAATGTTAAGAGGCAGAGAAATAGCTGGTGTTTTATAATCAATTATTATTCTATAAGTACAGAAATTGAGTAAAAACAGGATTGAGACACTGAAACAAACTCATTAAAAAACTAAACAGAAAAGTAAATGCAGCATTCCAGGTTCTGCTGCGGTGAGCGATGGCCTCAAAGCCTTTATGTGCCATTCAGTACTTCACTCTGACTTGTTAGCATTTTAACTTCTTTTTTGGTCTCTTCTGATGTTTAAATGCCTCCTATAACTTATATAAATATTCCTTTTCCTAGGTTTAGGAAACTTTTGCTGTGATTTTATGGAAACTATTTTCTGTATTAAGCATGGAATTTTTCTTCTACATCCATGATTCCTAAATTTGGTCTTTTCATAGTACCCTACAAATCTAGAGTACTCTTTTCATGTCTTAATATTAATTTATATGGTAATTCTTTGATATCTAAAATGACATTTATTTATGGGTGGGGTATCATACATTCTGGGGTCATGTACACTAGGGGTATTGAACTTGCAGGCTTCAGCTAGTTCTCTCCTTCCACCATGTGGATCCTGAGGATGGCACTCAGGTTATCAGATAACTGAGAAGTCAAGGTACGAACCTGAGACAGACCTACTTGCTATTCCTCCCAACATTACCTCTGGCTAAGGAAATTAATTCGTAGCTAAAGAAGTGCAGCAAAAACGCATGGAAAATGCTGCTGGCTGGCTGGTAGTGCTGTGTTCAGTTAACTTTGTTCTATCCAGTTGGTGCCACCCACAACAGCATGGGCCATCTTACATGAAGCAGCAACCAAATAAGCCCCAGCCACACATATGCTAACATGCCAATCTGATGCAGACAAATCCTCAGCTGAGATTCTTTCCCAGATAATGTCAAACTGATAATTAAAGCAAACCAGGACAGTTAGTATGGTTAGGAATACTGGCTGCATCACTGGGCAATTCACTTAATATCAGTGCACTGCTTACCAGAACCTACATCACCCTCCATATTCTAGTGTCAGCAAAGTTCCCGTCTTTCTAACCACTGCAGATCAAAGTCCCTTTCTTGCAGTCTAGACGTGTTCTGCTGGCCAGCCTCCAGTATGTACTCTTGTGACACTTGTTTTTGAGTTTCCTAAGAGTATAATTCATGGAGAATCTGGGGTTATCGAGCAAATAATTCAGCAAGGTTGGGGAGATTGGCATTGCTATTTGTAATGCCACATTAAGACATATTTAATTCTTCCTGTTGAGTTGTGAGAATTGCTTGATGTCTCTTCTGCTGTCGTGTGCAAATTTTCTCTTCCTTTTCTTTAAAATGCCAATGCTCTGAGGTTGTTTGTATTAAGCGGGGCTCTCACCATTCCCTTTGGGACATAGGCTCCCTGAACCAATGCACTGCGCTGAACATTCATTAGCAGTTCCTAAGACCCATACATTGTTGGCATACCAAGCAAATTGTCTGTACTGCTTTACAACTTATTTCAACACAGATAGGAAAACTGTTCCAATTTCGTTTTTGTCTAAAATAATCTCCATGGAATAAAATAAACAGCAAATAAGTCATTAGCAAAAGGATAATAAAGTGAGAAATGTGCATTAAAGGGATGTATAACATAACCACTTTCATTAAGAATACATTCCAATTTCACGGCAAATGTCAACAGTGCAAAACCTCCATTTACTTCTGCACCAACCTAACAGATGAGAAAACAGTAAGCATGGATAAAAAGTTACTAACATAGAAGAAAAGTTAACCAAGGAAATTTAAGTTTTTAAGAAATAAATTGTTAGAAATTTAAAACTCATGGATGAAATTTTATAAAATTTTAAAATACACTGAAAAATATGACCAATAGACTCTATCAAACAGAAATGGAAAAATATTAGGAACAGATAACATAGCTCAGTCGGCTAAAGGTGCTTGCTGTCAAACCAGACAACTTGAGTTGGAGCCCAAGAGATATATGGTAGAAGAAAACTGACCTCCACACAAGACCCATGGCACCTGCATCACACAGGGGTTGGGGGTGTTGTAAATAAGACCTGAGCAGAGTGTAACACTTCTCATCAGGAAACTTTCCCCTATCCAAGCAGAGCGGTAACACTTTGCCAGTCCTGAGCAGAGTGATAACCCCTCTCCAGAGCAGAATGGAACAGAGTTGTAACTTCACTGAGGAAACCCTCCACTGCTGGAGAAGAACTGTTACACTTGCACTGAGGAACCGTTTCCCTGGGGCAGAGCCGTAAGCTGCTATGCTTACATTGACTTTGCAGTATTCCTTGGCTCTCGACTACCAGGAAACTTTTCCATCCAAGCTGCAATACTGACATTTGAATAAATAAATGTATTAAAAAGTTTTTAGCTGATTTTGTTTTTAAAAGATGTAAGAAAAAAAACAACTCATTTACAAAAGCTAACATGCCAAATTAACATCAGATCACTTATCTTCTATGATAAAAAGCCAAGAAAGTATGTAACAATACACTGCTAATCAACTAACAAAACTTCTTTCTTTTTAATCACTAATGAAACAAGAGCATTTCAAGATGAGTACACACTAAGACAGTTTGTGGAAACTAAACTAACACTGCAGACGATTCTTGAAGGAACACTATAGCAGAAGGAGGGCAGTCCTAAACAGGAAAGAGCTGCTCTTCCAGAGGCATAGCTTCAGTTTCCCAGGACATGCCTGATGACTTAAAACCAGCTATAACTCCAGTCCTAAGGGACTCAACAGTCTCTTCTGGACTCCTCAAGAACCAGGCATACAAATGGTACACAAATAAGCATGTAGAAAAATACCCACACTCATAACTCCAAAAGCTACTGGTCTAATGAATTTCCACAACACAAGCCTTCGTTCCCAGCACTTGGGAGGCAGAGGCAGGTAACTCTATGATCTACATAACAAGTTCCAGACCAACCAAGGCTACAGAGAGAAATCCTATCTCCGAAAATTCTCCCCACAAAAAAAGCACAGGACTGGATGGATTCACTGCAGAATCAACTATAATCCTCACAAAGTTTTCACATCTAGAAAGGAAAAGAGGCTACAAAAAACTCACCCTACTACACTAGCAAGTAGTACACTATATCAAAACTAGATAACACACACACAGACACACACAATCCCCTTATGTGTGTAAACACATTAAATAAAATTTTTTCAAACTGCATTCTAAAAATATATTGAAAAAGGTCACACACACTGTGACTGTTAGCTTCATTATAAGGAAGTAAGGTTGGTATAGTATACCCAAATCCATAAATTTAATAAAAACCAAAATAAACTTGGGCAGAAAACACACAATCATCTCAATAGATAGCAAAAAAGCATCTGACACCTACCTAAGGTGGCAACTGTACTCATGAACCCAGCACCTGTAGCTGCCTGGATAAAACCTATTTGCCTTTGGTGAGGGACTCCTAAGCCCCCACACTTCCCTATGGAGTTTATAGCAGCTAATAGTCACTGGAGGAAGGAGAATTTCTTCAGTGGTGTAGCCACTGGTAAGTTGCCCATGTGCCACTAAATAGCCCCTACTCATATTCATATAAGCAATTCTAATTAGAGTCATTTAGAGGAACCCCATCCATATTCATAGGCAACCCTAATTAATGGGTCATTTAAAAAGAAAAAGGAGGAGGAAGAAAGAGTAGGGAGAGAGGGGGAGAGAGGGAGAGAAGGAGAAAGGAAGAGGTAGGAGTGAGTGGGGAGAGGAGGGAGGTGGCAGAAGCAGAATATTCAAAGAAAGCAGGCCAGGAAATCCTATTTACAACAGCTTCAGAATAAAAAGACAAAATACCTGAAAATAAACCTTACCAGGGAAGTTAAAGACCTATACAAGAAAAAAATTTAAGAAACTAAAGAAAGAAACTGAAAAACAGCAAAGGGTGACAACATCAGACCATTCATGTTTGGATGGTAAAATCAATTTTGTAAGAAACAATCTACAGACTCAACACTATCCATATTAAAATTCTAACTACATTCACAGAAATTTTAAAAATGTAAAATTCAAATATGAAAGTCCCCAAATAGCTAAATAAACCTAAAGTAGAAATAGAATGCTGAAATCATCAAGGTACCTGATCTTGAGACCTCATTTGGAAATTCTGAAATTTTCACGGAAGTACTACTACTGGTATACCATTGACTGAACACCAGTCCTCCTATTCTGGAAGGTTGTCCTCTTCAACCAAGCTTGCAGCTTCGGGAATAGGAACCATGATGAAATCTGAGGGATGTATTGAATTGACCCTGTGAGAGCTGCATACTTTTGGGAAAGATGGCACGTCATTGTCTCCCTCCCCTGCCATGTAATGGCATAAACCCCCACTCCCCTTGCTACCCATAGCTAGCAAGAAATCTGGCCCCAGGACTACAAGAGCTGGAGAATTAGCCCTGTCCCTCACCACCTCACCAACTACAGTACATGGGCGATTGGGCCCTGTATCCAGCCTGGGGAGCACACTAGAGCTGACCCTGTTGCCCCACGCAGGTGAGCCAGCCCTTAGTGTATGAGAACAAGAGAACTGAACACCCCCACCCCTGGTGCCGCCCCCATTCCTCCTACAGAAATAAAGAGTGGTCCCTGCACCTGGCCTGGGCAAGACAGTGGAGCTGGCCCTGCTGTTGTAAATGTGGGTAAGCCAGACCTAAGGGCTGAGAAGAGAACTGGTCCACGCTCCTTCCTGCAGGCTGCTAAGTGTGGACTGGCTGAGTCAGTGCTGGACAGCTCATCCAGGTCGTGACTAAGAGGAAAAGCTAATGGGCTGATCCAGGTCCAGAAGCAGGGCTACATCCACCTCATCTATGAACTGTTGGAGGAACAAATCTACAGACCCACATTTTCCTTATCTATTCTTCAGTTGAGAGGCACCTAGGTTGTTTCCAGGTTCTGGTTTATTAAAAATAATGCTGCTATGAACATAGCTGAGCAAGTGTCCTTGTGGTATGGTTGAACATTCTTTGGGTATATGCTCAACATTGGTATAGCTGCATCTTGAGGTAGATTAATTCGCAGTTTTCTAAGAAACTGCCATATTGACTTCCAAAGAGACCATGCAAGTTTTCACCCCTACCAGCAGTGGAGGAGTGTTCCCCTTACTCTACATCCTCTCCTACATAAGCTGTCATCAGTGTTTTTTTTTTGTTAATCTCAGCCATTCTAACAGATGTAAGATAGTATCTCAGAGTCATTTTGATTTGCATTTCCCTGATGACTAAGGATGTTGAGCAATTCTTTAAGTGTATTGGCCATTTGAGATTCTTCTGTTGAGAATTAACTGCTTAGATCTATACTCCATTTTAATCAGATTATTTGATATTTTGATATATAGCTTCTTGAATTCTTTATATACTTTGGAGGTCAGCCCTCTGTGTCAGATATGAGGTTGCTCTTCTACTCTTGAAATTTGCTATTGTGGGGAATGAGTGAGTCGTGTTACTCAGATTCTCATGGTTTTGGAGTCCCTAAGCTGGGTGAGCCCTACTCAGGCCAACACTGTCTAGTTAGAGGTCTCTTGTAGACCGCAGGGAGGCGATCACAAGGCGGCTTTCTTTTTGTAGATGTACCACAGTGTATTCAACAGCTTTGTAGCCAGTGGATTAAACAGGACCCCTGTGACTTATCCCTGAATTCACCTCCCCCAAGACTTAGCATACAGAACCAAGTACTGTCCCAGCTTACAGTTGTCTCCCCAGGACAATGGGGAATCGGATGGGACACAAAACTCAGCTGTCTGCACTTGGCAGTAAATAACTGAGGGCACTTTGGATTCAGCCCTTGCATCACATTTCATAGTAATTTCTATCAATTTCATTAAGGCTTTCGTCAAAAAAAATGTTCATTTTTAATAAAATTTAACATCTTACCTTTACTTTAAAAAAAGATAATACAATAAAATGAGTCATAAATACTCTTTAAAAAGAAAGATACCTGATATTGAACTGGGCAGATGGCTCAAAGGGAAAGGGCACTTGCCACCAAGACTGACAACCTAAATTTGATCCCTTTTGAACCACATGGTGAGGGAAATAAAACTCCTACAAGTTGTTCTCTGAGCTCTAAAAGTACACAGTGGTACATGTACCACCACCACCCGATGCACAAGTAAATAAGCACATGTACCACCCTCTCCCATGAGAAAGACCCAGCTGAGAATGTAGCTGAGTGTCAAAGGGCATGTGAGAGACTCTAGATTCCATTCTCAGGGGGAAGGAGCCAGATCTCAAACTATACAACAGAACCACAGTAACAGACACAGAACGGTACTGACACATGACAGAAACTAAACAAATCAAAGATTCAGAAATTACCATACACAGTTACAACCACCAATGTTCAACAAAGGTGTCAGAATCCATACTGGGCTCTTCACAAATACTCTTCAACATGTGGCACCTGCAAAACTAGATTAAGCCTTCAGAAAAATGAAAAAAAATATGCATTTCTAACTGGCATTTAAAAATTCAAAATGAACCAAAGACTCAAAGGTAAGACTTAAAACTGTTGGAGGAAAACATGGAGGACATAGCCATATAAAAAGGTTTTCTGAAGAAGTCTCAATGGAAATAATATTTTAAGTTTCTGCACAGTAAACAATTGCCACAGTGAAGATAGCCTAGAAATATCTTTGCCAATCATATAATAGACAGGAGGTTAATATTTAGAATCTATAAACACCCAGATCACCCAATCAATGAATGGCCTAATGAACTGGAGAGTTCTCAAAAGAAGTTCAAATGTCCAATAAAATTCTGGAAAAGTGTTCAACATTCTTGGCCAAGAAGGAAATGAGAATTATAGCTGCTTTAAGATTGCATTTCATCCTAGTCAGAGCCATTACCAAGAAATGACAAACAACAAACACTAATGAGGATGAGAGCAAAGGGGAACCTCTATTCATTAAAGGGAGAACGTGAGTTAATTCAGCCACTAAGGATGTAAGTACAGAAAATCCTAAAAAGCTGAAAATGGAGCTATCCAATTAAGCCAGCTAAAGCCTCCTGGATGTACATACAAAGGACACTAAGTTAACCAGACAGAAATACTTGCACACCCACATTTGTTGTTGTATTATAAAGTGTATACATACACACACACACCAGTACTGAGCCTGGCAGATCACACCTGTAATAACATTACTCAGGAAACTGAAAGAGGATGATTCATGGATCCTTGAATTTAAGGCTGATTGACATGATAAAATTCAGGACATCCTGGGCTACAGAGACCCTGTCAAGAGAAAGAAAGGAAGGAAGGAAGAAATTGAGGGAGGAAGGGAGAAACGGAGGGAGGCAGGCAGGAAGGGAGAGGGGAAGGAAGAAAGAAAGACAGAGACAAGAGGAGAGAGAAAAAAGAAAGAGAGAAGAAAGAAGGAAGAGGAAGAAAGGGAGGGACAGAGGGAGGAAAAGTAAGGAAAACAAATGGAATAAAGTGTAGAATAGATGTCAATCAGAAAATGTATAAAGAAATTATGGTACATATTTATGGTGGAATGTGTGTGCTTACACGGGTGCAAACATGGGTGAAGGCCAGATGCTGATCTCGGGTGCTGTACCGCTTTGGATTTCTTTTTTTTTTTTTTTTTTTTTTTTTAAAGACAGTCTCTCTTACTGGCTTAGAGCTTGCTGAGTAGCTGATAAAAAAAGTTCTAAAGATCTGCCTGTCTCTGCTTTCCAGCAGTGGGACTGCAAGTGCCAGACCACCAATTCCCCACGTTTTATATGAGTAATGAGATCAAACTCAGGTCCTCAAACTTGCATGCCAAACACTTTACCACCTAAGCTATCACCTACAACCCCACATAAAATTTTACTAAGCCCCAGTAGCACAGACACTGAGAGAAACAATTAATAAATGGGACCTCCTAAAACTGAGAAGCTTCTGGAAAGCAAAGGACACGGTCAACAAGACAAAACGACAGCCTACAGAATGGGAAAAGATTTTCACCAACTCCACATCAGACAAAGGACTGATCTCCAAAATATACAAAGAACTCAAGAAATTGACTACCAAAAGAACAAATAGGCCAAAAAAAAAAAAATGGAGTACAAACCTAAACAGAGAACTCTCAACAGAGGAATCTAAAATGGCTGAAAAAGACTTAAGGTTCAACATCCTTAGCCATCAAAGAAATGCAAATCAAAAAACTCTCAGATTCTATCTTACACCTGTCAGAATGGCCGAGATTAAAAAAATACTGATGACAACTTATGCTGGAGAGGTTGTGGGGAAAAGGGAACACTTCTGCATTGCTGGTGGGAGTGCAAGTTGATACAGCCCCTTTGGATATCAGTATGACGATTTCTCAGAAATTAGGAAACAACCTTCCTCAAGACCCAGTAATACCACTTTTGGGTATATATCCAAAGGATGCTCAATCGTACCACAAGTACATGTGCTCAACTGTGTTCATAGCAGCATTGTTTGTAATAGCCAGAACCAGGACAACCTAAATGCCCCTCGACCAAAGAATGAATAATAAGGAACATGTGGTACATTTACACAATGGTGTACTACACAGCAGAAAAAAATGACATCTTGAAACTTGGGGGCAAATGGATGGATCTAGAAAACATCAGTTTGAGTGAGGAAACCCACATCCAGAAAGACAAATATCCTATGTACTCACTCATAAGTGGCTTTTAGACATAAAGCAAAGAAACCAGCCTACAATTCACAACCCCAGAGAACCTAGACAACAAAGAGGACCCTAAGAGAGACATACTTGGATCTAATCTACATGGGAAGTAGAAAAAGACAAGATCTCCTATGTAAATTGGGAGCATGTGGACCATGGGAGAGGGTTGTAGAGGAGAGAAGCAGAGAAAAATGTATAGCTTAATAAAAATCAATAAAAAATAAATAAAAATTTTATAAGCATAAAATAAATTTGTTGCAAATGAAGATTATGTTCAACCAAGTAGGTCAGACTCAGTAAAACAAATATGTTTTCTTTCCGGTGAGGACTCGAGGTTTAAATCTATATAGGGTAACACCGGGCGGTGGTGGCACATGCCTTTAATCCCAGCACTCGGGAGGCAGAGGCAGGCGGATCTTTGTGAGTTCGAGGCCAGCCTGGTCTACAAGAGCTAGTTCCAGGACAGGAACCAAAAGCTACGGAGAAACCCTGTCTCAAAAATCAAAAAAAAAAAAAAAAAAAAAAAAAAAAAAAATATATATATATATATATATATAGAGAGAGAGAGAGAGAGAGAGGGTTGGTCATAAAAATAGAAAGGAGACCATGAGAACAGTGACAAGATCCCAAAAGGGGTTTAAACAGAGAACAATGGGGTGCACGAGACATGAAAGCAGGAGGGACTGTAGAGGGAAAGTGTGGGGGCAGCGCTAGAAGAAGACTGGAGGAGCACTAGAAGTGGAGAATGACAAGAACAGAGTAAGATGACACCGTGGGGCCTTTGACGACGGCCAGTAGGTAGAGACTTATAACTAAGCTGGCCATCCTAAAATTTGATCACCAGAATACACATGCTAGGAGGAGAGAACCAACTCTCACAAGCTGTTCTCCAGCCTCCACATATAGACCATGGCATGTGTGTCCCATCCCACACAGAGAGAGAATCAATAACTAATTGTTTTAATGATTATATGCATATGAATATGTCATAACAAAATCCATTACTTTACATGCTAGCTTAAACATTTTTGAAAAACAGAGGCAATGATCTTAAGTGTGTGTTAGCCCATTAGCTTACCCCAACTGTAGTAGAGCGTCTAAGAATCTATAGTGCTTAGATCCTCAGCTGGATCTAATGCTAGTCAGATCTAAGATCCACTGGAATAAAAAAACAAAAACAAAAAACAAAAAAAAACAAAACAAAACAAAAAAAACCTTCATGGGAGAAACGGGAATCTGGACAAACTCTGTTACCTACAAAACCTCAACAGAATTATCTATACCATAGTAACCATGTGGTTCAACAAGCAAACTGTACCACAGAGGAGAGAACAGTTGGAAGAAGTTCAATGTTTAGCCAAAGTTTCTGGCTAATTAACAATATATACAGAATTCTTGGTTTCTCATAACAAAACGAGTAAAGATTTACAAGACTGACAATATCTGATGTTAACTTTTAATAAATATTCAAAAATACTACTGGTTATTCTCATTACAAAATAAAAGAACAATTAAATTTATTAACATTGTCGTTTGCATCAGTTTTGCCTTATTTATAATCTTCAAGTCCATATAAATTCAACATTTAGACAACTACAGTTTTTTTTTTTTTTTTGGTTCTCAACATTTTTAATGCTGTGACTCTTTAATACAGTCCCTCATGTTATAGGGACTCCCAACCATAAAATTATTTTCATTGCTACTTCAAAACTGTAATTTTGCTACTGTTATGAATCATAATGTAAATATCTGTATTCTCTGATGGTCTTAGGCAAGCTCTGTGAAAGGGTCATCTGACCCTCAAAGGGGTGATCCTAGAGAAGCTAATTAAGAAGGTGAACCCATAGAAAAACATTTAGGCGATGAAAGGAGACAGAGACAAAGACCCACATTGGAGCACCGGACTGAATTCTCAAGGTCCAAATCAAGAGCAGGAGACAGAGCACGAGCAAGGAACTCAGGACCGCGAGGGGTGCACCCACACACTGAGACAATGGGGATGTTCTATCAGGAACTCACCAAGACCAGCTGGCCTGGGTCTGAAAAAGCATGGGATAAAACCAGACTTGCTGAACATAATGGACAATGAGGACCACTGAGAACTCAAGAACAATGGCAATGGGTTTTTGATCCTACTGCACGTACTGGCTTTCTGGGAGCCTAGGCAGTTTGGATGCTCACCTTACTAGACAACTACAGTTTTAAGACTTAGCTCTAGTTAGAAGCCCAATCTCCATAACAACTTAACAAATGTACTTAGAAGCTTTTCCTTAAATAAGTAAAAGCTATTACAGTAAGAGCTAACCCACCAAGTACAGTTAAAGGTATAGGATTTAAAATTGAATGACTTACCATATGATACCACAGACTACAGAATCACCATCAGGTCAGTGAGATGGCTCAGTGGGTAAAGGTGCTTGCGACTAAACCTAACTACCTGAGTTCTCGCCCCATAGTCCACATGGTGGAAAGAGAGAATGGAATGCTGCAAGCTGTGCTCTGACCTCCACAAGCACGCCATGACATACATTTGCACACACACGCAAAATAAATGCATACGTTTAACAAAAACAAAAGAATCACCATAAGTTAAAATGAAGAATGTGGATCATCATGTTCAAACTTTATGTAAAAAAATAAATGATATAGTAATAGATTTAATGACTGACCTATCTACCAATTAACATGGAAAGCTTGCAGGGTAGGCTCATCAAATAATAAAGATGTTCTTAGATGGGGTTGTTGCAATTTTGCAATATATTACCTACCATTTAAGGCAATCATTTTAAAAGGAAGATAGTCACTTCACTGAAGGAATTTTCCATTTTACAGAGCTAATGTGTAATGTACATCTCTTTCCAAAAGTAATAGAAGCCCACACTTCTGTTAACTCAGATACTCACATATTAACCATCTTCTTGAGAAACAAAGAATCAGACAAAGTGAGTAAATTTCAAGAGAATAATATGACATTCTTCCTTGAACACAAAATGCACAGACATGTATAAAGGGAACAATCTGAAGAAAATATGTTGTTTTGGGGGCACTCGTTTTCTTTGATCTTAACCTACCTCTCACCCAAAAAAATACAGTGATTTAGTATGATGCAGTTAAGCACTTACATAATAACTTCAAGATGGAGGGGAAAGGGGGAAAACATTACCCACAATATACTTCAAAAGAATAGAATATATTTATATGAAGCGCACAAAGCAAGTCCCAACATTTCCTTTTTGAAACATGTGGCCAATTTAATGTCCCTGTGTGGTGGCTAAAGAACCAAAATTAAATGTTGTAGCATCTCTTTAGAGTGGTTTTGAACACACGACATGGTATGAAAGCACAAAAGCAGTGCTTATTTTTCTAAATTTGTTTGTTAAAAACTGAACGCTAAAACATGCTTGCACAATGGACAAGGTCTGACGAGCATTTGCTACACTGTCCTACATAAAAACTGCTTTACCTAAAAGGCAACATAATTAACCAAAAGCTTAGACTACTTTATGCATGTGGTGGGATGAGACAAGGGACAGCTATACACATTCAACTGCAAAATCTGTTATTAGAGAAAAGGAGATGGAAACTATTTAGGCAATATGCTTGTGAAAAATGAAAAGGAAAAGGGGATCTGAAACATCAAAAATGTTGAGATCAAACAGTATCCCCAACTTCTTTAATACTCGAAGAATAAGAATCCCTTCCAATCACATCCAGGACTAGCTGTTTGAAATTGATATTTATGAAATCTAGACTATGGTGTGCACCATGTCTGTGTTCTAAATGCAAAGGTCTTGTCAGCCATGTAACTCAGTCAGTCTCCCAATGAGTTGATCATGTTATTACAAGAGGACTGTTCCTTCCCACAGATATGATAAAGATTAGTACTGACTCAATTACCTTTTACTTTTTTCTCAGAACACAGAAAATATGGAGTATCTATATACAATAAGAGACAGAATAAACCAAAAGTAGGCCCACCTAGAGAGGACAGGGTCGAGTGTTCACTACTATTTTTATATTAAGCTATATTATGGAGTATTACTCAGCTGTTAAAAACAATGACACCAGGAATTTTGAAGGCAAATTGATGTAACTAGAAAAAAATCATGCTGAGTGAGGTAACCAAGACCAAGAAAGACAAACATAGTATGTACTCACTGATAAGTGGATATTAACTCTAAAGTATAAAGGATAACCATGCTACAATCCACAGACCCAGAGAGGTTAGGTAACAAGAGGGCCCAAGAAGGGGAAATGCATGAATCTCTCAGGGAATGGGAAATAAGAAAGCTTTCCTGGGTCAATTGGGGGTAGGTGGGCATGGGCACTTGAGGAATTTGGTTGGGGGGATGTGTAGAGGGCGAGAATGCTTTAAGAGATGACTGGAAAGGGGGACGTTTCAGCGTCAGATAGAAACCTGGTGCACGGAAACTTCCACGAATCTACAAGGATGACCCCAGCTAAGACTCCTAGCAATGGTGCATACTCAGCCTGCAATGGCCATTCCCTGTGATCAGATTGGTGATTATCCTGGTTACCAGCTGAGAGCCTACATCCAGTGACTGATGGAAGCAGATTTACAGACCATGGCCAAACACTGGGCCAAGCTTGGGGAGTTCTGCTGAGGAGAGGGAGGAGAGATTGTAGAAGCCAGAGGGGTCAGGAATACTGGAGGAAAACCCACAAAAACAACTAACCTGGCTCAAAGGAACTTACAAAGTCTGAAGCAACACACCAGGAAGCCTACATGGGACCAACCTAAGCCCTCTCTATATATGTGACAGTTGTGTAGCTTGATGTATTTGTGGAACTCCTTTGTAAGAATGGGAGTAGGGACTATCTGTCCCCAATGCTTTGGCAGGCCATTAGTAACCTATCCTCATAATGGATCGACTTGCCCAGTCTAAGAACAAGGGGAGGTGCTTAGTCTAATGGCAACTCGATGCTCTATGCTTTGCTGATAACCATGGAGGCCTGCCCCTTTCTGAGACAGAGGTGGGGTAGGTTGTGGGGGGAATGCAAGCAGAGGAGCGAGGGGAAACTGCAGTCAGCATATAAAATAAATAAATTAGAATGAAAAATTACAGAACATAATAATGTAATTATGTGTTTTTATGTCTCTGTTCACTAAAACATAAAATCTTACTAGAACATTCTGCTCACCACTGTTTTCTTTATTAATTATTATTATTTATTTTATATCCTGATTGCAGTTTCAGCTCTGTTTTATTATTAGCTGGCACACAATTATTTTCAGAATTAAAAAAAAAAGTGATCTGAATAGGTAATGACCAGCTACAAACAGCCTCTGTAAAACACAATGATATTTCTATGCATAGAATCCTAAACTAATAACCACAAAAAGGAACTGTAAAAATTTCACAGCTGCATTATTCCTAATAGTAAACATCCAGAAATAGCCAATCTGCAACAGGAGACATGTATAAGCAAATTATAGTCTATGTACATTAGGAAATATTACTTAGTGCTACCTATTTGTTTTAAGGGACTAATAACAGGGCATCTAAAAATATTCTGTGAAAGAGTAAACAAAAGAGAACACATCCCAAACAACAGCAGCACAAAACATCTGTGGTGGAATAAAGTGGAAGAATGGCCACTAGGTTGGGGTTAACTTTAGGACAACAAAACCTGAAATGTTCTATGCCTTGATATGACTGGGGCTGCAAGAGTTCACATAGTTATGAAAACAGATGAAGCTGCCCACTATGCGCATTTTGTTTGGGGGACAAGGTCATACTCTGTGGCCTGTGACCCATCTACTCAACCTCCTGAATACTCACTTGGCTTTCACACAGGCAGGCCAGATACTCATAACTTTTTTTCAAAATGCAGATAGTTCTGAATTTGTTTACCCAGGTATCACAAAGGATACAAAAACACAAATAGAGGAACCAGACTATACCAGCTTTCATCAAATCTGCCTATTAATTTATTTGTTTCCTAAAATCCATTATTGTGAGACATCCAAACAGAACTGGACTAAATTAGTGGATGAATTATCCTGTGAGGAACCATACTGAGAAAATACCTATTACTATGAAAGATGGATTGTTTTTTATTTAACTGCAAGTACACAAAACTTTGACAGGTAGCATGAAGGAGTTCATGAGGCATGACAGAATGACTAGATAGAGATCAGATGCACCAAAGGACAATGTGACATGACACACCAACCATAAGCTGTGTGCTAGCCCTAAACCCACAGGCTGAAGAATACTGAAGTTTTCAGCTTCGCTCTACTCTCAAAAGTAAGTAATACAGAAGGACCAAAACAAAACAATATTCATACGGCATTTTGGTAGTCACTGTGCTAGTGAAATAAAGAATGGGCAAGTGAAAAGCTAAATTTCTTATTTTATTCAATTTAAATTAAGTTTCACTTTGAAACATTTTTAGCCACTACAAAGTATGATTCTAATAACTAAATCTGTAAATTTATTTTTCAGCAGTTAATCTGATTACATGCATTCATTTATATATTTATTTGTTTATATTTATGTGATTGGATACACATGCCACAGAATACATGTGGAGGCCAAAGGACAACTACTAGAAGTCTGCTCGACCCATTTACAATGTGGGCACTGGGGATCAAATTCAGGTCAACAGGCTAGGCAGCAAGTGCCTTTATATGCCGAACCATCTTGCCATCCTTCAACAAAACTTTAAAATAGCTCATTATTAATTTTCACACTATTGTAGTTCAAAAGCTATTTTCAAAAGATTTCAATCTCTTAAAATGTTATTAAAATTAATTCTATTGTTTTGTTTACAATAGAAAGTGAAAAATCATTTCACTTGTTTCTCTTCACAATCAAATTTTACTTTTTTCTTTTTCTTTTCGACACAGAGTTTCTCTGTGTAGCCCTGGTTGTCCTGGAACTTGCTCTGTAGATCAGACTGGTCTTAAACTCAGATAGCCACCTGACTCTGCTTCCTGAAAGCTGGGAAAAAGGCATGTGCCACCACACCCAACTCAAATTTAACTTTTTTTTTTTTTTTTTTTTTAGTTTTTCAAGACAGGGTTTCTCTGTGGCTTTGGAGCCTGTCCTGGAACTAGCTCTTGTAGACCAGGCTGGTCTCGAACTCACAGAGATCCGCCTGCCTCTGCCTCCCGAGTGCTGGGATTAAAGGCGTGCGCCACCACCGCCCGGCAAATTTAACTTTTTAAATTACATTTTTATACATGTATTATATATGCATGCACATCTGCAAAATAAGTGACTGTCACAACACACGCCTGAAGGTCAGAGGACAATTTATAAAAGTCAGTTCTCTCCTTCTACCACATGGGTTCTGGGGAAGGAACTGGGGTTATCAGGCTTGGTGGTAGGTACATTTACTTAATGAGCCCCACCAGCTCTGTTCTGCTTTAAAATACATATATGGCATAAGTTATGTTTCAAATGGACTGTACTGTTCTAAAGGCAGGTGGTCAGCAGTATCACTACCACGCATGAGCAAACACTTCAGACATCTCCTGACCTTTGCACTTGATTGTCTTCTTTTCTTTAGCTGGATGAAGTCTGTTTCCACCCTTTCTGCCAGTTCTAATTTTCTCTTGTTCCTTTTAAATGCAGCTAAGCTGAATCCTACAAAAGAGAAGAACAAAAATAACACGAGAATTATTAGAGTAAGAAGGCCAGAGAGATAATTTCGAAACGTCTTCCTAGAAAAAAAAAAAAAAAAAGCACTGTTGAACTGCTGCTTTTTAAAATTCTTTCCAAGATACGCTGACAAAACTGGAAAACAAAACAAATAGCACAAGTTTAGAAACTTAAGGAAAAGGTCAAATCAGAGAAACAGTTGAGTTCTGAAGGGAGACAGGGCACGGGGAACCTGGAGACCCTTGACCATCTCCATGCATAGGCCTAAGAGATGAACATAGGGAACAGAGCACTAGAAAGTGTATTAGAGATGCGCTACAAGAGGAGAGAATCCCGGAGGCTGACACCCCGCATGAACAGTGAAACTAGCTACCACAAAGAATGAAATGAGGCTTCAAGTCTTAGCCTTGTGTCCAGACTGAAGGAGAGAAAGCTTTCACAGGATGAGTGAAAGTTCATGCTATCTGTATGATCAGAGGAGGGGACAGTGACCTCGGTGCATATCATGTCTCATCTTCATTGTCAGCTGAACTGCATTCAGAATCACTGAGGAAACACCCGTGGCTGTACCTCTGAGGGGACTCCAGAGAGTTTCAACTGGAGAGAGAGGAATTGCCCTGAATGTTGGTATGCCACTGCATGGTCTGGGGTCCTGGACAGAACCAGAAGAATAAAGCAAGCTGAGAACCAGTCTTTGTTCTCTCTGCTTCCTGACTGTGGGTGGACAGTGCCCCTCATATGTAGCCAGAACATGGTCCTCCTTAAGTTTCTTCTTCTTTGGTGTTTGACCACATATTATCCAGACAGACAGGCAATGGAAAAAAAAAAAAAATCACTGGGTAGCCTGGTATAGTGGTTCATACCTATCATCACAACCCTCAAGAAACTGAAAAAAGAAAAAAAAATTGTTAAGGGTTTGAGGTCAGCTTGGGCTACAGAATGAAACATCTTTTAAAAAAAAATCACTAGAGCTTCATTAAACATCTACAGAATACACCCATTAACACTGGTACATTCTCCAACCTAGACTATATATTAGGCACCAAAAGATGTCTCAAGATCTTAAAAACTGGAATCTTATCACAAATTTAAAATGCCAGAACCAAATTTAGAAACCAACAATCAAAAATAGAAAATAAACAAATACATGAAAATTAAACAATATGCTCAGGAATACCGTCACTGAATGTCAACAGGTCACTGAAGAGTCAGAGTGATGATGATACACACCTTTAATCCCAGCACTCGGTTGGAAGAGGCAGATAGATGGTTCTCTGAGTTCGAGGCCAGCCTGGTCTACATAGT
Source organism: Chionomys nivalis (assembly GCF_950005125.1). NCBI lineage: Eukaryota > Metazoa > Chordata > Mammalia > Rodentia > Cricetidae > Chionomys > Chionomys nivalis. Next base: position 35,881,409 of record NC_080094.1, on the reverse strand, counting down.
GAGTTCTAAGACACCTAGGGCTACACAGCAAAACTCTGTCTCAAAAAAGAAAATTCACTGAAGAAACAAAAAGGAACTTATAAAGTCTCTCGAGTTGATGGAAACACTGCATACCAAAGCCTGTTTTTTCACCAAATGAGTACAATAAAAGCAACTTGAAGTAGTTAATTCTTATGTCAAAGAGCCAAGTCTAAGAAAACAATCAAATGCCAGGAAATCATGAATATCAGATCAGAAAGAAGTGAAATCGAAACTAGAAATAAACTACTAATAATCAAATTATTAGTTGATTTTTGAAAAATAAAATCAACAAACCTTTTGCTAAATAAAGAAAGAAAAATAAATTAGATGTGAAAAAGAAGAGACTTACAAAGTGGTATCACAAAAATTCAAAGAACCAAAAGAGCTGCCATGACAATCATATGCCTGCAAACTGGAAATTTTAAATGACACAGATAAGCTCTGGACATATACAATACAGCAGACTGGATCAAGAGAATGGAAAAGTATAAAGCAGTCTAAAACAAGTAATGAGATAAAGGCGGTAAGTCAGTACCCCATATAATCCCAAGATGTATGTAGAACAGTAATCAAGCACTAGCCCAGTATGTATCAGATTTGAGATTGTCCCTTAACATTCAAGACATATGGAGGAGTCTCCTGATGTGGGATTCCCCTCTGTATGCTGTGAATATGTCTTATTATCAACAGTTAGTAATGAAGCTCCTTTGGCCTGTGGCAGGGCAGATTAGAGCTAGGTGGGAAAATTAAGCTAAATGCTGGGAGAAAGTAGGCAAAGCTGCCATGTAGCCACCAAAGGAGACAGATGCAGGCTGAAACCTTAATGGAAAACCACAAGCCTCGTGGTAAAATACAAAATAATAGGAATGGGCTAATTTAAGATGTAAGAGTTAGTTAATAAGAAGCCTAAGCTATTGGTCAAGCAGTACTATAATTAATAGAGTTTCTGTGTGATTATTTCGGGTCTGGGCGGCCAGGAAACCAACAAGTAGTCTCTGCCTACAGTCTCCCACCAAAGAAAGGTCCATGACTTCGATTTCACTGATGAATTCTACGAAGTATTTCAAGAAAAAATAAATAAATTTTAATTCTTCTCAAACTATTTCAAAAAATAAACTGAAAAGGAAGAAACTTTACCAAACTCATTTTACTAGATCAGCATACACTGAAACAAAAATCAAAGACACAATAACTACAACCTATACATCAACATCGCTGATGAACACATATCAAAATTATCAATATAACAAGAAGCCACAGCTTCAAAATGTCAAGTAAGAGTTATCACAATGATGCAAGATCAAAGCAAACATATAAATATAGGCATGATATCACATCAAGAACAATCAAGAGAACAATGAACAAAAACATGTGATCTCAATTCACATAAAAGAAAGCATTCAGTAACATTCAGAACCCATCATGATAGAACCCCTGACGAAATTAGACACAGCATCAACATGCCTCAAACCAATAGAGGATGTAATGAGTGACAAGTTCATAGTAACATATGAAATGAGAAGCGCCAGAAGCACTTCCTCCAATATCTCTTTACACCTTTATCAACACACTATTAGGGGCAGGGAAATTAAGATAAAGGACTAAAAAGCATCAAATTCAAAAGGAGGAAGTGACAGCGCCTAGAGTGTATGACAGGAGTTTAGACAGAAAGGACTTAAGACTCCACACAACCATTAGAAATGATGAGATCTAGAGCATGGCAGGACTGAAATGGAACAGTAGCAGGGCCAGCAAGATGTCTAGCAGGTACAGGCCTTTTACCATTTTACCACGGAGCCTGATGACCTGAGTCCCATCCCCACGTAAGGTCAGATCCTCTGACCTCCACATACACACCATATATTCACTCACACAATGACAGGCGTGTATGCAAGCAGACACATGCAGGTGCACACGGACAGACAGACAGACACACAATACAAAACAAAATGTAAGAAAAGAAAAATTAAAAACAAGTAATAGCAGCAAGCATGCTGTTTTAATAAAGAAAGTTATACCCCAAGGCAGCCTGGTACAGAACCCAGATCACCTGCAAGAGCCTCAGGCACTCTTAACAACTGAGACAGCTCTCCACCATCACTCTCATCTAGCATTTGTCCTTTTCGATTTCATCATAATTTACTGTGGCATTATATTATCTTCATGAGCTAAGATGTTTAGTGTTGTGAGAAGGGCCTACTTTGGTTATCTTTGATGAGTTGATGGCCATCAAATGAGAAGTACAAGTGTTTTACGTTGCTCAGCTTAGCAGTGGCTGGTAATTCTTCCTGCACAGGAAGAACTCTGAGAGCCATACAGGAAGAATGGGATTTATAAGTGAAAGGAAGTTTTTGGGCAATGAAAGTCTTTCTTTTCTGTAATAACTAAGTGAAGTCTCAAGAACCGATCAATTATCTGTTTTATCAATTACATAGTATTCTAAAATAGACAAGAGTAAAACATATTTTGGGACTGGAGAGATGGGTCAGCTATTAAAGGCTAGGCTCGCAACCAAAAATATAAAAAAAAAAAAATTTAATCACACACACACACATCTATATCTGTTATACACACTATTTGTTAACTACTATCTTAGGCTTATTATATCATGAAAGAAATATTAAAGTAACTTATAAAGAACAAAAATTTCTGTGAAGTCAAAAGAATTAAAAAATAAAAGTAAGAAAGTTAATGCTATATATATATATATATATATTACCTAAAGCAAATCCATAGATTTCATGTAATCTACATGAAAACATCAAAAACATTCTTCACATAAATAGAAAAAGCAATTATTTTTTTAAATATTTATTTATTTATTATGTGTACAATATTCTTTCTGTGTGTATGCCTGAAGGCCAGAAGAGGGCACCAGACCCATTACAGATGGTTGTGAGCCACCATGTGGTTGCCGGGAATTGAACTCAGGACCTTTGGAAGAGCAGGCAATGCTCTGAACCACTGAGCCATCTCTCCAGCCCCAGAAAAAGCAATTATAAAATTCAGCTGTAACCATCACAGATCCAGCAATCATCAGCAAAAACAAAGCTATAGGCATCACATGACCTTACTTGAAAAATACATTACAGGAGGCAGAGTCAGGCAGATCTCTGTGAGTTCGAGGCCAGCCTGGTCTACAAGAGCTAGTTCCAGGACAGGAACCAAAAGAAAAAAAAAGAAAAAAGAAAAATACATTACAAAACCATATTAACCAGAATAGGGTGCTAGTGACAAAAAATAGCAAACACAGACACACACAGAGAAGCAGTAAGAAAGCACAGAAACTGATCAGTATAATTACAGTCAGGTTAATCTCAAAAAAGGTGCCAAGAATATCTAATGGAATTCTCTAACGAATAATGCTGGGGAGAAAGAAAAAATGACACTATTTCTCTCAACACAAACAAAACTCAATGCAACATACATCACAGCATGAAATTTGCAGGTAAATAGATGGAACTAGAAAAATCATCCTGAGTGAGGTAACCCAAGCCCAAAAAGACAAATATGGTCCTTTGCCTATATATTGTGGCTTCTAGTATTGTATTTTTAGTGGAGTTCCGTAGTGTGGGAATGAGCAGATCTCTGTGTCTATCTCTACCTGTTTCTTCTGCCTTTTCTTATACTCTTTTCTGCTTGGAATAATCCTCTTGTACATGTAAAGATTTGTCACTCGAATTGGTTTAAAAAAAACATTGATTGGCCAGTAGTCAGCCAGAAGTATAGGCAGGATAACCAGACTAAGAATGATGGGAAGGAGAAGGGCAGAGTCAGGAGTGACCAGCCAGCCTCAGAGGGAGCAGGAGATGATCATGCTATGCTCTTAAAGATACTGCCATGTGGCAGAGTGTAAATAAAGAATATAGGTTAAGCCAAGCAGTGGTGGGGTAGGCCTTTAATTCCAGCACTCGGGAGGCAAAGGCAGGTGGATTTCTGTGAGTTCGAGGCCAGCCTGGTCTACAAAAGCTAGTTTCAGGACAGCTAGGGTTGTTGTTACACAGAGAAACCCTGTCTCAAAAAAACCAAAAAAAAAAAAAAAACTGTAATTTGGGTTAAACTTAAAAAGTAAGAGCCAATTAGTAATAAGCCTAAGCTATTGGCTAAGCATTTATAATTATTTAAGACTCTGTGTGTTTATTTGGGACTGGGCAGATGGGACAAGAAATGTCCGTCTGCACTTTTCCTTCTGTTTTGTTTTGTTTTTCTATTTCAACATATTAGCTATTGTTTTATCTTATGCTATATTTTATTTTATTACTACTAACCCTTACAAGATTGTTTGTTTTCTGATGAAAGACAGAAAGAGAACAGATCTGGATGGGAGGGAAGTTAGGGAGGAAATAGGAGAAGTAGAGGAAGGGAAAATCATCATCAGAATATATTATGTGAAAAAAATCTATTTTCAATAAAAGAGAAAAAAATCACAACTCTACATGCAAGACCTGAAACTCAAGAAACTAGTATTCAATGTCCAGCAACTAACACATCTCTCTCTCTCTCTCTCTCTCTCTCTCTCTCTCTCTCTCTCTCTCTCGCTCTCACACACACACACACACACACACAAACACACACACACACACACTGAAGCCAATGATATAGGCCAGTGTTTGGATAAGATCACAAAAGCAGAGGCAAAAAAGGAGAATAAAACTATTATTATATCAAAGTACAAACTTGTAAGCATCTACAGGGGAAGGGAACAATCAACAGGAGAGACAACACAGAGAATGTGATAAGTTAATATCTAGAGCATATAGCAAATTTAAAAGTCAAATAGCAAAAAAGCAGGTAACTGGTTTTTAAAATGGACAAATGATCTGGGACAAATAACTTAAATAAGTATTTCTCGAAGAAAACATACAAAAGGCCCAAAAGAATATGAAACAATGCATAGCATCACTAACCATCAGGATAAAGCAAATCAGAAGTAGAATGCGCTGTCACCTCATCCAAGTAGAATGGCTATTATCAAAGAAACAGAAATAACAAATATCAATAGGAAAAGGAGAGAGGAACCCCAACATTTTTCAGTGAGAAAATAAATTAACAGTCACTATAGAAAATAATGCAATGTTCCCTCTAAAAACATAACTAGCACATAGCCTAGCAAACCTATTTATAATACAGTATATAGCCAAAAGAAAGAAGTCATTATATCAAAGAAATAAATGCACTCCAGTGTTTACTGTAGCATCAGCAATAGAGACAAAGACATGAAATCAAGCAAGGTACTCATCAAGGAATAAAAGTAGGTTTAAAAAAAAAGTGGCACATAAATAATGGAATATTATTGAGTCATGAAAAAGAAAGTTTGTCATTTGCACCATGGGTAGATATGGGAGGCATTCAGTTTAATAAAATAAACAAGCAAAAAAAGACAAAATCAAAATGTTTTCTTTCTTGCTCACTTGTGGAAGTTAAACAAGTCATCAACAAAAGACAGTACAGACTAGAAAGGGTAAGAAAACTAACACGGGTAAGAAGGAAGAGAATTTGGAAAAGGACTAGATATCACAAAGACAGGAAATAGGAGCCATAAGAAACCTGCAGCTTAGAACTGAAACATGCAGAACAATAACTGGGAAGGCGGGGCTCTGACAAGTTTAAGGTCTTCAGAGACCAGCATGCTGCTCACCCTGATTTCATCCTCACAAAGTGCAAACATGCATAAAATTCTGTAACATAAACACATACAAACATTATGCCCATTTCTGACATTTTGATTTTTCTTTTTAATGATCAAAGATGGAGACTTTAGAAGTCAATAACTATAGACTAAGGATCACCAAAGATTATAAGCAGATTTCTCATTCAAACCTTTGAAGCCACAAGTTGTGGATTCACGGGTTCACAGCACTGAAAGAAAAAGGGCGTGAACCATGAATCCCAAATTTGACTAGCTACATTTCAAAACTGAGGGCTAGATAAAGGCAGTACCAGAGAATGGAAAACATACCCAGATGATCACCACCAAACCTACCCTACAATAAAGACTAAAGAGAATCATTGGCAAAATACAAAGGATGCCAGGCAACGTCCAACAATAAAGCTCTGATTATAAGGTAAATGAACAATTATAAAAGCTATTTCTATTCTAATTTTCATATCTAGTTGTTTATAGAACTAAGGTATAAAATAGGCTACTCTATACCTGTATGCTTTTTACATCTAATCAAGTATGTGCTTTTGTTTGTGCACATGCCATGCTATGTGCAGAGGTCAAAAAACAACTCTCAGGTGAGTTTGAGACCAGCCTGGTCTACAAGAGCTAGTTCTAGGACAGGCTCCAAAACCACAGAGAAACCCTGTCTCGAAAAGCCAAAAAAAAAAAAAAAAAAAAAAAAACCCAACTCTCAGGAATCAGTTCTTTCCTTGCAACATGTGTATCTGAGACTGAAGTTGGGGGGCATCAGGCTGTCAGTCTTGGTGACACCCACTGTGTTTGCTAAACTATCATTGGCTATTATGAAATTTTGTGACATTAATAACTAAAAGGAAATGGTGACAGAGGTACATAACAATGAAACTTATTAATATGGTCCCATGAAGATAGCACAAATTCAATTAAGTTATAATCTTAATGTATTAAAATTAACCTCTATGATAACCACAACCTCAAAGAAAACAGCAAAAACTACATGTATAGCTTACAAAATGAAATGAAAATAACTTCACTATCAAGCAAATAAAAGCTAAAGAAATAAATAAATATTAACAAACACATAAAAATTAATAGAAAAATCTAAAGTAAATATAAAAAATAATGTATACGCAATAGCATGGACATGTTATGGCATATATATTGAGGTCAGAGGACAAATTCCAAGAGTTGGTTCTCTACTTTCCCCATGTGGTCCACGTAATCAAACTCAGGTCATCAGGCTTGGCACAAGTGGCTTTATTTGGTAGCGTTATGTAACAATCTTAAGATGACAAAATTATACTGATGGGTAGTAAATTAGTGGCTGTTAGGGGTGAAGGCGGGAGGGAGTGGGTAACATCACAAAAAGTCAATATGAAAGACTTAATTGAAAATAACGGTATTCTTGAAGCTCAGCTCTAACAGTGGCATCCTAACTGAGACATTGGTAGAAAACCCACTGAATGCACCATACACATGTACACGCATACACACACACACACACACACGATAAGCTATTAGCCTGATTTCACCACCACAGAATGCATACAGAATCAAAGCATCAAAATGTACCTTATAAATATGTAAAGATACGTCATGATTTTTTAATTTAAAAAATAAATGCTTAAATAATATGCTTTTATAATATATATACTGTATTTGCTAATATTTCCTATCATACTGATTATTACTATAATCTTTAGTGTCAACTTAATGAGACTTAGAATCACCATAAAAATACTTTGGGTATGTCTGTGAGGGGCAGTGTAGATTAAGTTACATGAAATAGAAAGATCCAGCCTAGATTTGGGTGGCACCATTCCACGGACTGTAATTATGGACTGAAAAAAAAAAAGGAAAGCAACCTAAATGTAAGCATTCATTACTCTCTGCTTCCTAACCCAGGTGACGGTGACAATACGACCAGATACGTCCTATTCCTGCCATCATACCTTCCATGCTGTGATGTACCATGAACCAACTATAAGCCAAAATAAACCTTTCCCTCCAAAATGTGCTTTGGTGGGTATTTTGTCACAGCAATGAAACAAATAACTGATGCATTATAATTATTATTATTATCAACATCATTATTATTCACTCAGTATTAATTAAGACTATATAGTTAGCACAGCTTTTATCTTCTGGTAATAAAGGAATCAATCACATCAAACCAACCTATGTCAGAACAGGTCCAGGAATGTAGTCAAGTGAGAATTCTGAGTGCCTGTGAGAACATCCAAGAAAGCAAGACAAAAGTCTTGTGACCTCAGTTTCTTCAAAACTCAGAATTGCTCTTGGAATGTGTTTTTGTGCTCCTCCCAGGTGTAGCAGATAGGAGTGAGTTCACTTCAAACTACTCATCATTGCTTGCTGTTGCTATTCAATTAAATACTTAAATTACCTTTTATATACCTCTATAGAAAACTTTGTTTTTCGGGCTGGGCGGTGGTGGTGCACGCCTATAATCCCAGCACTTGGGAGGCAAAGGCAGGTGGATCTCTTTGAGTTTGAGGCCAGCCTAATCTACAGAGTGAGTTCCAGGACAGCCAGGGCTATTACACAAAGAAACCCTGTCTCAAAAAACCAAAAGAGTGAGAGAGAAAATATGTTAGTATGCTGTGGCTCTGAATTTAACAAAACTACGTCACACTGACCTATGTATCATTGTCTTACTTATGAGGTTTTTCAGTTTTAACTCATGTATCTTCTTCATACATACTAGGCCTAAAATTTTTGTTGCTGATTCCTCAGGGTCAGGGGCATTGTGCCCTATGTCTATAAGGTAAGGAATTGGGCAGCAGAGGTAGAAGAATGAAGTTTGGGGACAGCATGAGCTACTCCTTTAATTACTGTTCAGTTGTAGCTAAGAGACACCAAAAGCAAGGCAACTTATAGAAGAAAGGCTTTTTTTTTCCAGTTTTTTGAGATAGGATTTCTCTATGTATCCCTGGCTGTCCTAGAACTTGCTCTGTAGACCAGGATGGCCTTGAACTCACAGAGATCCACCTGGCTCTGATTCCCAAGTGCTGGGATCAAAGGTGAGCACCACTGTGCCCAACTCAGGAGAAAGAGTTTAACTGGGAGCTTGCCTACAGTTTCTTTATGGTGGGGAATATGGCAGCAAGCATGCATGGCGCGGGAGCAGTAGCTGACAGCTTACAACTGATCAGCAAGACAGAGCCTGGCATGGGATTTTGAAACCGCAAAACCCACTCCCAGTGACAGACCTCTTCCTAAGGTCACAACCCCTAAACCAAACAATCAAATGAACTCAGTTATGGGGTCCTTCTCATTTCAACCCCAAGTGCTCCATAGTAAGTTTCAGACCATCTTCAGGCACAAAGTGACTAAAATCCTGACTCTAAATACAAAGCAAGAGGCTGAAGACATAGCTCAGTAGTTGAGAGCCTTTGCTGCTCTTCCTGAGGATCCAGGTCACATGCCAGCAACCAAGTGGTAGCCTACAATCAGCTATAACTCCAGTGCTATGGGGAACTGATGCCCTTTTCTGGCCCACTGCACATACATGGTGCACAGACTTAGCTGCAGACAAAACACCCACACACCAAAAAATAAACCAATCTAAAACCAAAAGAAATCCTTCCTCAGCTCAAGAGCAGTTAGGAATCCTCCCGCGTCCTTCAAAGAGAGCACTGTTGCTTTACTATTCATAATCATATATGTCACCTAAGAATGAGGATGCAGGAATACTTTCAGACCTGGCATAGTGACTCACATTTGCAATCCTAGCAATTAGGAGGAGAACCTTATGTTCAGGGCTAGCCAGAGCTATATGGTAAGTTCCATACCAACCTTGGTTACAGAGTAAGACTGATTAAAAATAAAAAGCAAAGAAGAAACCTCCAGAATAAAAAAAATGATGGAAAAAAAATCAGTAAATTTGGGCTATCTTTTACCTCTAAATATTTCAACATAAAAGTGTTCTACCTGTGCATGAGAACAGAAGTAATGTAACACTTTGGGCTTGTTGTTCATACAGCTTAACTCAGGAAGGTTTTACTCACTTGTGGTCATGATGCTAGGAGGGCAAGAGGGTATCCCATGATCCACTGCCCATCTGTAGGCTCCTTCTCCAACTAAAAAGCTAACAACAAAAAAAGTTATTCTTTTAAAAATACATAGTGTCATCTTCTACAGTCAATAAGTTATAGAAATTATCACGTGACAATTAAAGTCAAGTCTGAGAGATACAAGTAATTATAGAGTTGGTGCAAAATAAGACAGCTGCATGCTCAATGTATCTTTTAAATTTTTCTTCATTAGAAGTAACTGATGTAGAAATTGGGGAAAAAATTAACACAATAAAAAGTGAAAGTAACTTCCTATGGAAAATAAGATTTTCCTTTGATCCACATGGCCATAACATTTATTTTATGTAATCTGTTCGTTAAGGGTCTAAACAAATGTCTTCAGACTTGTTATTTTGTCTAGAACTAGATATACACAAACCCACTGGCATGCTGACACCCTAAGTTCAATGCAGCAAAAAGGCACATAGAATGCTCACAGTTATTTCCACTCTAGTGAGGAAATACTAAAATACATCCCAAAAGGGATTTTTTCAGTCCTATTCTACAATTTTTAATATTAAAAAGGGAACAGGACATTTCTGGTTTATGAAACACTAATTTCCAAAGACTTCAAAAAGCATGCCAACACAAGTAACAATCCTATTCTCTTAAGTAATTTCATGAGGTAAACAGTGATTGTAAGCAGCGAATTGCAACAATCACTTCATCTTCTTCCATAGCCAACTACTTAAAGATCCCAGCCAGCTAGTAATGGACCCCTTGAACATGTGCCTGGCTGTTAGCCTCCTACTCTCTATTTTTCAGTTCTAATCATTTCCCCCATTAAAGTTCAAGAGCAGGGGCGGAGAAATCAGTAGAGAAGAGCCTCCGCTTTCGCAGAGGCCCACACTCATTTCCCAGAACCTCCGCTCAGAGGCTCTCCATCACCTGTAACTCCAGTTCTGAAAGAACTGACTCTATCTACTGACCTTTGAAGAGACCTGGATTCATGTGCACATACTTCCACAAAAACAGACATACGTAATATAATTTTCAAAACTATACTAAAACAAACATCAAGAGTAATAACCATTAAAATCTTTATATTCAGTTATCACCAACAATAGCAAGAAATTCAGCATTTCCATGGAATGATAACTACCACAAAGCAATATTTGAGCTGGGCAATGATGAAGCCACCTCTAAGGAGAGGAAGCAGAGTCAAGCACAACAAGGTCACATGTTTAGAATTCATATGGCATCCACAAAAAAATGATTCAAATAATCATTTTTCTATGAATACTTTTAAATGCCTGAGATACTTAAAAATCTGCAGAAATTAAATGATAAAAATCTCAGTAGGCACCCTGAAACATAACAAATGGTGACAAAGGAAACTTAAGAGATTAATTCCAGTAACCGCCTTCTTTACATTAAGACTACAATGGAGCTGGGAGGTGGCGGCACACGACTTTAATCCCAGCACTTGGGAGGCAGAGACAGGTGAATCTCTGTGAGTTCGATGCCAGTCTGGTGTATAAGAGCTAGTTCTGGGGCTGGAGAGGTGGCTCAGAGGTTAAGAGCACTGGCTGCTCTTCCAGAGGTCCTGAGTTCAATTCCCAGCAACCACATGGTGGCTCACAACCATCTGTACTGAGATCTGGCGCCCTCTTCTGGCGTGTGGGCACACATCGAGGCAGAATGTTGTATACATAATAAATAAATCTTTAAAAAAAAAAAAAAAAAGAGCTAGTTCTGGAACAGGCTCCAAAGCTACAGAGAAACCCTGTCTCGAAAAACCAAAAAAAAAAAAAAAAAAAAAAAAAAAAACTGAAAAAGAAAGAGGAGACAGCCAACAGAAATTTTCAAATTCTGTGCAACAATGGTCACTGCAAATAAAAGCTGTCACATGAAATTCAGAGAAACTAAAGCAAAGCTTAAATGTAAGAGAACTTGATTTAAGGCTTTCTATTAATATAAAAATGTAAACCAGATGGTGAAATATTAAGTGATCATGGCAGAAATTCGGGCTGAACCTAGTTTGTTTGCAACACTCCAGATAGTCAGTCATCTAGGATTCAATCTCAGGGTCTAGAATCTTTGTTATTTGATGTACAGTTCTTAATTTTTCATTCTTTCACCATTCATAATTCTGACATAAATAAAACCAATGTAGAGCATGAGAATGTGGCTCAATAAAGTGCTTGCCTGCTATGCTGTCATCTGAGGGGAGGGAACTACCATTGAGAAAAATGCCTCCTTCAGATCAGGCTATAGGCAAACCTGGAGGGCATTTTCTTAATTAGTAATTGATGGGGAAGGGCCCATCCCATCATGGGTGGCGCATCCCTGGGCTAGCAGTTGTGGCTTCTACAAGAAAGGCTAGGTATGGAGAGAGTAAGCCAGTAAGCATGGCCTCTGCATCTGCCTCCAGGTTACTGCCCGAGTTCCTGTCCTGATGTCCTTTGATGATAGACTATGATGTAGAAGTTTAAACCCTTCTTCAACAAGTTACTTTTGGTCATGGTGTTTCATCATAGCTATAGTAACCCTAACTAGCACACCTAGTATGCATGAAGTTCTGAGTTTGATCCCTTGATCCACATAGTGAGTTGAAGCCAGCCTGGAATAAATGAAAATTTGTCTCAAACTTTGATATAATCTACGTAATTCTTAAATACTTTAAACATTTTAAAATATTAATATTTAGAAGTCACTTATAGATACTATAAAATATACTAATAGGTAGCCTTTGCTTACCATTGAATATTATCTAGGAATTTACCATCACATGAAATGTCATATAAATGTTTTGATATCATTTCAATGTAAAATTTCTGCAAAGTATTTGTGTATGTATGGCAATACATACACATATATACTGACATGTAGAAATAAAAAAATCATTTTACAGAACAGCAAGTACCAACTTAAACTTCCTTTGAGATTTGTTCTGAATCTCTGAGGAAAAATTTTTAAAGTAGGTTGGTACAAACCCATTAGAAAAGACATTAACTCTACCACAGTAAGGCATGCCCACCTCTGTCCTTCCTTCCTCTAAACCTCAACTGTCCATAGTTACACTGACCTTCCTGATACTGTTTCTGTGCTGTGGATGCACCCACCCCAGCCCACTCTAGTCAATTCTCAGACAAACCAGTCATGAAAATCATTGCAAAACACGAGTCAGAACTCATGTCTAGCTAGCACTGTTACTGAAGCCACAAACCTGAGATTAGGTAGGTCATGGGACCTAAGAGAGAACCTACTACTAATATTCTGTGAGATGAATATAACATTAAACCAACACTCAAAGACTTATCACCATACCCATGGGCAAGTGCATCTCTCAGCCCTCATCAGAGAAGATCATTGTTGCAATAGATGGCAATTAACACAATAACCCACAACTGGTCACCATGCAGACACTACAAAAAAGCAAGGTGTTCAACCCTAAATGCAACATCTACATCATGCTCTTAAGTCTCAGGGACCATCTCAGAAGAGAGACTGGAAGAAATATAAGGAGCTAGATGTAATGACGACTACAGCGAAACAATGCTTTCTGGAGACAGTAGAGCAGTTGTACATATGTAATGACAGCAACTGTGACAGCATGCACATGATCTTCATGAAATAAAGTCAGACAAGAATAAAGTGGGGAGGTGATCAGGAAATTCCACTCCTATTGGCAACTGATAGCTTCTTGAAAGGGAAAGTCAGTTCTGTAAAGAGTTATAGTCCCTGAGAGGCTACCCATGGTCTAGTAGATGACACAGGCATTAAGTAGACACCGTGAATTTAAAGAAGAAAACACGTGAGAATTGAAGGAAATTGGAGAAAAGGTTCAAGGGAAGGGAAAGGAGGGTGGAATAGACCAAAACACATTATATTCATATACAAAATTCTCAATAATAAAATAATGGTACAAGAGAAAATACTAAGCATTGAATTTAAAAAACTATCATTTCATTGTGCATTATAAATACATATAACTGAAGACAAATAAAGCTACTAATACTTAAAGCTCATGACCATAAAGTGCAAGAGCTCACTGCACTAGGAACATGTACGAAACTAACAAAATCTGAATTTGGGTAGAGGATGATATGACTATATGTAATATGTATGATGTATGCAATGTGTATATAATTGTGTGATGTGTGTGGTGTCTATATAATGTATGTGATATGTGTGTATGGTGTATTGTGATGTATATGTAACGTTGTGTGTAGCATTGTGTAGTATGTGTGATGTGTGTGGTATGTATACAATGTGTATGCAATGTGTGTGATTTGTAATGTGTGTGATATGTGTGTAATGGATGTGTGTGTGTGATGTGTATGCAATATGTGTGTAATATATGTGATGTTTATGTGGTATGCAGTGTGTGAGATGTCTGTGGAATGTGAAATGTTGTGACATGTGTGATGCGTGTATGTGTTCCTGCACCCATGCAAAGACATGAAGAGACCAGAGGTCAATGCCAGGTGTCTCTCTATGTTTTTCTATCTTCTATTTTTGAGTTAAGGTCTCTCAGTGAACCTCCAGCTCACCATTTCAGGAAGACTGGCTAGTTAGCAAGCCAGGGATTCATCTGTTTCTGTGCCACTCCCCGAGCATATGGATTATATGCATACACTACCATACAGGACTTTTACTTGGAAGTATGACTCATGCACTTTACCCAGTGAGCTAACTGCTGAGGATTCTTAATTTCTATTAAAAAAAAATCAAAAATATATGACCAATTTGATTTGATATTTATGTCCTCCAATCTGACAAAATCCATATTCTGAAATCCAATTCTGAACAGTTTTTGGATGGTGTTAGGAGGTGTGGCTTATGAAGGGGTGACTTAGGTCCTGAGAGACCCCTACTGAACAGGGTGAGGGTCCAGTGGATTCCACTGTCCTCTCACCATATGACTCAGCTGGGAAAACTAAACCCTCGCTGCACACTACAGCCACTAACTTCTTGACCTTAAGATGCCTTAGCTTTAGAACTGTCAGAAATACATTATTGTTTTAAGCTACCTAGTCTATGACATTTGTTACAGCAATGAAATTAACAAATTATTACTGTCTGCTTTAATAATTATGAATGTATTGTCAATTTTACTGATGTACAACACACAATTATTATAAAGGAAACCCAAGATATGATATAACTTCAACCTACTATATCTTAGTAGGTATCCCCCAAAAAAAATGTAACACAGGATCTCTCCATGTACCCCAAGCTGGCCTTAACTCATAACCCTCCTCACTTAACCTCCCAAGTAATAGTATTCTAGGTAAGGACATGACATCAAGACAAATATTGATTTTTCTTAACAAAAAAAAAAAAACAAAAACATATAACCAATGTTGGGCATGTTACCACACACCCATAATCCCAGCAACTCAATTGTTGAAGTAGAAGGATTGTCGTGAGAATGAAGTCATCCTGGGCTACATAATGAGTTCCAGGCCAGCATAGGCAACAGTGTGAGTCCCTGCCTCAAAAAGAAAAAAGAAAAGAAAACAAATCCTAGGCATAAACAAACAAACAAAAAATCTCCTGCCTTCCTTCCCCTGTGAGTTATAGAGATAAAAATGAACATTTTATTTAAGACATTTTCGATTGTGTGTAGTTGTTCTCTGGCCCTTAAAATGCCCTATTGCTTTAACATGTAATGCCTGGTCGTTAAGTTTTTCAGTTTTCACATGATAGCTTTTCTGACTCCATATGTGACAATCAGCAAACAAACAATACACACTTGTTGAATAAATATTATGGACATATGATGAATGACTAGATGAGTATAAACACAGTGTAATACAGGTGAATACCAAAATTATAGGATTCAAGTTCTGTTATCTCAAATTCTCTTAACCTAATAAACCATAAAACACTTTAAGACAATACATGAAACCCACAAAAAATCACAATGCACAAATGTAGTAATTAGCTAATTATCATTACACAGATTAGGTACTAAACTTGGGCCCAGACTCTCTCATTAAAGAGCATCCTGCATGACTGGAAAGTGTCACATCAGTATATATAGGAAGAGATAAATATACTATAAAATATTATGAGGGATTAGGTGAGAGCAACTGGATTTCTATAGGTCAAATTAATAAAAAGTGCCTTTTTGGGCTTTTGCTGCTCAGGTGCAGGCCACTGCAGTCAGAAGATAGGAGCAGGCCACATTAGGCAGAAGAACAGAGACCTACAGCTGCACCAAAGCCAAGCTAATCACCAGAAGGCCAGATCCCAACAAGGATAGAGACTCCCTGTTAGATTAGAGGTCATACAAGCCACCATAAAGCCAGGCCACAAAGACCAGAAGACAAAAGAGTACTATGGGACAATAGTCTTGTACCCTATAAAAATTTGGGGGCTGGAGAGATGGCTCAGTGGTTACGAGCATTGCCTGCTCCTCCAAAGGTCCTGAGTTCAATTCCCAGCAACCACATAGTGGCTCACAACCATCTGTAATGAGATCTGGTGGCCTCTTCAGGCATACATATAGATAGAATATTGTATACATAATAAATAAATTTTTTAAAAAATTGTCACTTGTGTTGGTTTAATAAAATGCTGACTGGCCAGTAGCCAGGCAGGAAGTATAGGCAGGGCAACAAGAATAGGAGAACTGTAAAGAAAGGTTCAGGCTGTAGTCGTCACCCAGACACAGAGGAAGCAAGATGAGAATGCCTCACTGAATAAAGGTACCAAGTCACTTGGCTAATACGAACAAGAATTATGGGTTAATGTAAGATATGAGTTAATAAGAAGCCCGAGCTAATAAGTCAACCAGTTTATAATTAATGTATGCCTCTGTGTATTTCTTTGGAACTGAATGGCTATGGGACTAGGCAGGACAGAAACCTCCACCAACAAAAGAAGAAACAGAATCGAAGGAACACAACACCCATCCAACAAAGACAAACTCAGAAATTAAGACCTAGACCTATAATCATCACAAATCCAGATGCCTAAACGCCTGTGTAAGAATACAATCAACAATAGGCAAGGCAATATGGCAACACCAGAGCCCATCTATCCTATGAGAGCAAGGCCAGAATACTTCAACACAGCTGAAGAACAACAAAAAAAAGACCTTAAAGTCAACTTTATGAAGATGATAAGAGACCTTAAAGAGTCAAGGAAAAGAAAAAAATTAGAAGAAATCAATAAATACCTTAAAGAAAGCCAAGGAAAAACAAACAGGTGAAGGAAACTATTCAGGAAATGAAAAATCAAAATAGATGCAATGGAAAACACTAACTGAGAGAAGTGTAGAAACAGAAAATCTGGGTAAGCCAATGTGATGTGGGATGCCCTTCTGTATGCCGTAAATATGTTTTATTATCACTGATTAATAAAGAAGTTGCTTTGGCCTATGGCAGGGCAAAACAGAGCTAGGCTGGAAAACTAAACTGAATGTGGAGAGAAAGAAGGCAGAACAGGGAGATACCATGTAGCTGCCGAAGGCAACAGACACCAGAACCTTACCAGTAGGTCCCAGCTTCATGGTGATATACAGATTAATAGAAATGGGTTAATTTAACATGTAAGAGCTAGCGAGAAATACATCTGAATCATCAGACAAACATTGTAATTAATATAGTTTCTGTCTGATTATTCAGGTCTGGCTGGCTGGGAAACCAATCAATGCACAGTCTCTGTCTACACCAACAGGAACTACAGACTCAAGCATAACCAACAAAATACAAGAGATGGTAGAAAAAAAATCTCAGTTGTTGAAGATATGATAGAAGAAATAGATTCATCAGTCAAAGAAAAGGCTAAATCTAAAAAACTTATAACACACAAAGCACTATGGAAAGACAAACCTAAGAATAATAGGGATAAAAGAAGGAGAAGAATCCCAGTTCAAAAACCCAGAAAATATATTTCACAAAATCATAGAATAAAATCTTCCCAACCTAAAGAAAGTCATGCCTATAAAGGTACAAGAAACTAATAGCACACCAAATGATTAGATGACAAAAAAAAAAACCCATGCCACATAATAATCAAAATATTAAACATACAGAACAATGAAAGAATACTAAAAGCTACAAGAGAAAGAAGTCAAGTAACATATAAACAGACATATAAGAAATATATCTAAGCTGGGCGGTGGTGGCACACGCCTTTAATCCCAGCACTTGGGAGGCAGAGGCAGGCGGATCTCTGTGAGTTCGAGACCAGCCTGGTCTACAAGAGCTAGTTCCAGGACAGGCTCCAAAACCACAGAGAAACCCTGTCTCGAAAAAAAAAAAAAAAAAGAAAAGAAATATATCTAATTTCTTAATGGAGACTCTAAAGGCCAGAAGGGCCTGGACAGATGTCCTGCAGACTCTAAAAGACCACCGATGCCAATCCAGACTACTATACCTTGCAAAATTTTCAATCACCATAGATAAAGAAAACAAAGTATTTAATGACAAAATCAAATTTAAATAATATCTATCCACAAATCCAACCCTATAGAACATACTAGGAGAAAAACTCCAACTCAAGGAAGCTAACTACACACTTGAAAACATAAACAATAAAAGATCTCACACCAGCAGAACTAAAAGAAGGGAAATACATATATACAACCAACAACAACAAAATATTAAAAATTAACAATCCTTGGTCATTAATGTCTCTCAACTTCAATGGTCTTAAATCGCCAATAAAAAAACACAGGGTAACAGAATAGATACAAAAACAGGATTCATCCTTCTGTCACATACAAGAAACACACCTCAACAGCAAAGACAGACATTACCTCAGAATAAAGATTTAGAAAAGATTTTCCAAGAAAATGGACCTAAGAAGTGAGCTGTTGTAGCTAGTCTAATATCTAACAAAACAGACTTCAAACTAAAATTAATCAAAAAAGATAAAGAAGGATTTTTCATACTGAACAAAGGAAAAGATTCTTAAGATATATGCCTGAAATGAAAGGACACCCACATTTGTAAAGGAAACATTACTACAGCTTAAATCACACAACGAACCTCACACATTGATAGTAGGAGACTTCAATACCCCAATCTCACCAATGGTCAGGTCATTCAGACAAAAACTAAACACAGAAATAATAAAGTTCACAGACATTGTAAATCAAATGGACCTAACAGTTGTCTACAGAACATTTCACTCAAACAAAAAAATATACCTTCTTCTCAGCACCTCACCAGAACACTCTCCAAAATTGAGCACATACTTGGTCACAAAGCAAGTCTTAAGAGATAGAAGGAAACTGAAATAACCCCCCGTACCATATCAGGTCAGGGTAAAGCTGAATGTCAACAACAAAAATAACAAAACCAACAAACACATGGAAAATGAACAACTCCCTTGTGAATGACTACTATATCAAGGCAGATATAAAAAAATTGAAGACTTCCTAGATTTCAATGAAAAAAAAACGCACAACATACTCAAACTCACAGGGCACAATGAATGACAGCAGCACTAAGAGGAAGGCTCACAGCACTAAGAGGAAGGCTCACAGCACTAAGAGGAAGGCTCACAGCACTAAGAGGAAGGCTCACAGCACTAAGAGGAAGGCTCACAGCACTAAGAGGAAGGCTCACAGCACTAAGAGGAAGGCTCACAGCACTAAGAGGAAGGCTCACAGCACTAAGAGGAAGGCTCACAGCACTAAGAGGAAGGCTCACAGCACTAAGAGGAAGGCTCACAGCACTAAGAGGAAGGCTCACAGCACTAAGAGGAAGGCTCACAGCACTAAGAGGAAGGCTCACAGCACTAAGAGGAAGGCTCACAGCACTAAGAGGAAGGCTCACAGCACTAAGAGGAAGGCTCACAGCACTAAGAGGAAGGCTCACAGCACTAAGCACCATTATAAAGAACTGCACTGACATCATATTAACAACTTAACAGCACACCTGAAAGCTCCTGAACAAAAGAAGCAAACAAACCCAAGAGGAGGAGACTCTAGAAAATAAAACAGAAACAAAGGGAACAATACAAAGAATCGATGAAACAATTGATTCTTTGAGAAAATCAACAAAGAAGACAAATCCTTATAGAAACTAACTAAAAGGCAAAGAGACAATATCCAAATCAACAAAATCAGAAACAAAAAGGGGGATATAACAAACGACACAGCAGAAATCCAGAGAATCATTAAGTCATACGTCAAAAACCTAAACTCCACAAAACTGAAAAATCTAAAAGAAATAGACAATTTTCTGAATAGATACTACTTACCAAAGTTAAATCAAAATCAGATGAGCAATTTAAATAGACCTATAACCCCAAAGGAAATAGAAGGAGACATTAAAAGTCTCCTAACAAACAAACAAACAAAAAGAGCCCAAAGCTTCAGTGCAGAATTCTAGCAAACTTTCAAGGATGAACTAATACCAATATTTGTCAAATAGTCCACAAAATTAAAACAGAAGAAACATTGCCAAAATCATTTTATAAGGTCACAGTCACCCTGATACCCAAACACACAAAGATTCAACAATGAAAATTTGGAAATTCTCAGAAAATCAATATATCTTAAGAGCCAGTTATACCACTCCTGGGCATAGAACCCTAAGGACACTCCATCCTATCATAAGGACACTTGCACGACAATGTTCACAGAAGCTTTATTCATGATAACCAGAAACTGAAAACAACCTAAATGTCCCTCAACCAAAGAATGATAAAGTATGGTACATTTACAAAATGAAGTATTACTCAGCTGTTACAAACAATGATGTAACAGAATTTGCAGGCATGTGGATGGAACTTGGGGAAAAAATCATCCTGAGTGAGTGAGGTAACCCAGACCCAGAAAGAAAAACATGATATGCACTCACTTCTAAGTGTTTGTTCACTGCAAAGTAAAAGATAATCATGTTGTGGTACACAGACTCAGAAAAACCAAGTAACAAGGAAGGCATAAGGAGGAACACATGGATCTCCCTGGGAAGGGAAAACAGAACAGATTTTGTGGGTGTACTGGGGAAAGGTGGGGCTGAAAACAGGAGGGATCAGCTTGGGGACAGGGGTGGACAGATACTGGGGAAAATGACTGGAATTGGGAGCATTTTGGAAGCAAAATAGAACCTGTTGTAATGGAATCTACCAAGTAAAGCAAAGACTCCTAGTAATAGGGGATTGTAGTGTGATTAATAATTGATCTTAATGATAAAAACCCAGTGTCAGATATTAGGGGGTGAAAGCTGAAAGATCAGAGAAGCAGAGCAGCCAGTCACATGAGTTCTTTATACCTCTAACAAATCCTCAGGTTGAAAAGGGCAAAATCCTGTCTCCGAGAATCCTCAGACTGAATCTTTGAGCTCCTGTATCCTCCCACGTTATATTCATTCCTCTCTTTGCCCAGTCATATCCCTTCCTGTCTTCACCTCCTTAGTGATAGGACTAAAGGCATGTGACTCCCAAGCACTGGGATTAAAGGTGTGAGCCACCACTGCCTAGCCTCTATAGCTAACTGCCTAGCTCCACACTCTGATCTTCAGGTGAGCTTTATTTGTTAGATCACAAGTAAAATATCACCACAGGAGACAAAGTCTGAATTGGTCATCTTCTGTAATCAGGCAAGGACTTAAATACAGGGATTGGGACACCGACCCAGTCACAAAACCTTCAACCTATACTTTGTCCTGCCTGAAGAGTGTTCTGGGATCAGAGTCTAGCAGAATCCTCCTCAGAGACCAGAAAGACTTCATCCAGCAATTGGTGGGATCAGATGCAGAGTCCCACAGCCAAACATTAGGTGAAGCTCAAGAAGGCAGGAAGGATCAGAGGAACCTAGGGGTCAGGGATATTCCAAGAACACAGCCCACAGAATCAACTGACTGGGCCTCACAGAGATCAGGGAGCCCATAGGGAGCTGACCTAGGTCCTCAGCATACACTTTATAGCTGGGTAGCTCGGTGTTCTTGTGGGATTCCTAACACTGGGAGCAGAGGCAGTCACTCACTCTTTTTCCTACTTATGGGATCCTTTTCCTCCTACTGGGTCACCTTGTCCAGCCTTGATGTGATGGTATGTACTGGGCTTATTTTAACATATCATGCCATGTTTGGGTGATGAAGTGGCCCACTCTTCTCTGAGGGAAATTGAAGGACGCATGGATCTGGGGAGAGGGAAGATGGTGGGGAGGAGGATGGGGTGAGGGAAGGAAAGGGAAACTGGTAGGGATGTAATATATGGGAGAAGAATAATCTTTTAAAAAAATTAAAAGCATCTTCTCTTTAAAAAATAAAAATGCAAAATAAACTCAAAATAAATGATAACTCTGGTTAAGTTAATACAGAGGAGTGGAAGAATCTACTTTTAAAATACTATAGTTACACAGTGAGTTTCCAAGTATGTAAAGATTTTTCACTACTAGGCAAGAAAGAGTAACAAAATAAACTTATCATCTTGTCTGAATCAATGAGGAAAAAAGCAAAATATGAATATCAACAGTTTTAGACATTAGACACCAAGCAACAAAGGACTGTTATCCTGTAAAAAAGAGAAGAAAAACATAAAAACCAAGCTGCACTTAGAGAGTCACTTGTATGACTTCCAGAGTTTCTAGGCCACAGTCCAGGAGCCCAGCAGTCTCTAAAGCAAAGAGATGGAACTGAGCCATCAGAAGGCAAAATGGCTAGAGTTCACAGGACAAATTACAACAGAGGAAAGAACTACAGAGAGAGGGCTCCAGAGATCTGGAGAAAGCACCTCTTTAGTAGTTTGCTGAATGGAGACCAGAGTCTAAGAAAGAAGAAAAGGCCCAAAGCCCTGAAGTATACAACCTGCCAATTGCTAAGAAAACAATCCCAAGTTCAGATAGGGCCAGGAAACCTTAACTCCCACGGGCTGAGGGGGCCTCTTCACTCTCACATCATCTGCTGCAGTGTGACAATGAGGCTAAATGTATTCTCTAGACTTGGGAAGCCTAAAGCAGGACCTGGAAAGACCAAATGCTTTAATAAAATTTTATGTCTATTAAAACATAAAAACATTCAATACACAAAAAATGTAAAACTCATAACGCCTGCAATCCAATAAAAAAACTACCAAACAGAAAAATAAAACCTACAGGGGAAAGGGATATTACTCAACTCAACATTATCTAAAAGTAATAAAAATTATAAAAACCAGTAAACAAAAATATTTTAAAAATTGTTAAATCTCTATTCATATATATTTAGGAAGACAGAAGCCTTTCATAAAGATACTAGTCTAACGTATAGCAGTAAATACAAAGTCAGAAATGATAAACTAGACTGGATGTGACTTGCTGGTAACCAGATAACAAAGAATAACTGAGATTGAAAACCACAAGCAATGGAAACTTTCAAATGAAACAAAGAAAAAGACAAGAAGAAATAACAAGTCAGGGAGTTATAGAAGTATACATAAGCCAAATACAGCTCCTCAGCCTACTGACAGGAGCATGCAGACAGATGATGTGACTGTCATAGTTAGCTTCAGCTTCACACGCCCAGGAGGAAGGATATGCAATGGAGATACCTCCTTCAGACTGACCTGGGCATGCCTGTGAGGCATTTTATTAACTGTTAGTCAAGGTTGGTGGGCCAGCCTGCCATGTGTGGTACTGTCTCTGGGTGGGTGAGCGAGCCTAGGCTGTATAAGAAACGTAGCTGACTAACGCAGAAAAAAAGCCAGTACTCAGTATTTCTCCAGGGTCTCCACTTCCTACCTCCAATTCCCACTAGAGTTCCTATTCTAACCTGCCTCAGTGATGAACTGTGACATGGAAGTGTTATCCAAATAATTCATTCCCTCCCAAAGTTGCTTTTGGTCACTGATCACAAACTAGAGCACCTACTATAAAGGAAACTGTCCTAACTGGGAGGGGACATAGTTCAGTGGTATAATGTTTGCCTGGTGCGTGTAAGGTTTAACAAGGGTAAGAAAGGAAAAGAAACACCAAAACGTCAAAAAACAAATGAGAGCAGGGCTAGAGACACCTGTCATCTGCCCTTCAGGTGGCAGAAGTAGGAGCGCGAGGCCAGCCTAAGATCAACAGTTCTAAGATAGCCTGGCAACACACAAGACTCCACATCAGAACAACAAATGCATTTGGTATGCATAACCTACACAGCATCACTATTTAGCAACACAGTGTAACTACTGTGTTAATGTTTCCATTTGTACTCATGTGGCTAAGTAGGAACCGAGAAAAAAAAAAACCACAACTACAGCTACATGGACATGTCTTATACACACACACATACACAGAGGAGGGCAGAGCATCTTCAACAGAGTGTGGAAAACCTATATTTTTATAAGTAGAACAACAAAATAAAATCTCACACGACAAAAATTAACTTAAAATTAATGCAAGACCTTAAGTAGGCCCTTAAACTTCGAAATCACTAGAAGATATGAAGAAAAGACTTCAAGATGTAGGAATAGACAAGGGCTTTCTAAAAAGGCCTCAAACAGCAGAAAAAGTAATCCCAACAACTGACAAATGATTGGATGAAACTAAAACACCCATGCTCAGCAAAGGAAGAATCGGCATACTGAAGAGACGCCACAGGATGGGAGAAAAACCTTTGCCAGCTACACAGCTCATAAAAGATTTATACTTAAGATTCCATGGAAAACTCAAAAGACTAAACATTCAAAGACTATATCACCCAATAAACAAATGGAAAAATAAATTGAAGACATTTTTCAATAAAAGAAATTCAGAAGCTACAGAGATAATACATAGCTCAGCAGCTAAGAGCACGTGCTTTTCTTCCAGAGGATTCAGAATCAATTCTAGTACCCACATGGCAGCTTACAAAACAGATCCAATAGCTTCTGGCTTCCTCAGGTACCGGATAAGCATGTGGTACACAGACATACATGCAAGCAAATCAGAAACACAAATGGACACAGCATATTAAAAATAAATATATGGCTGGGCGGTGGTGGTGCATGCCTTTAATCCCAGCACTCTGGAGGCAGAGGCAGGCAGAGCTCTGTGAGTTTGAGGCCAGCCTGGTCTATAGAGTGAGTTCCATGATAGCCAGGACTATAAAGAGAAACCCTGTCTCGATAAACCAAAGGGGGAAATATAATTTAACACCCTTAGTTGCCATAATAATGTAATTTAAAATTGCTTCTCAAATCTGTTTCATCACAGTCAAACTGGCTATTATCAAGAAAACAAATGATGGCAGATACTATTGAAGAGGGAGGACAAAGGAATCCTTACACAGTTGCAGGTGAGAATGAACACTGGTGAAGCCACTGTGTAGATCAATACAGATATTCCTCGAAAACAAAAACAGGCCAGGCATGGGTGCAGTGATATTCATTTGTATTTTAATAAGTAAAGCTTGCCTGAAGTTCAGAGATTAAAACAGCTGCACTGGTCAGCCTTAAAAGACCAGGCAGTGGTGACACACACCTTTAATCCCAGTAGCCACACTAGTTTGCCATAGAAACCAAGTGGTAGTGGTGTCTGTCTTTAATGCCAGCACTAGAGAGGAATATAAAACAGGAGGAGACAGCTCTCAGACACAGTCTCATTCTGAGATTCTTGGAGGCAGGATCGCCATTTTGGACTGAGGTAGAGGTGAGAGCCAATGGCTGGCTGCTTTGCTTTTCTGGCCTTCAAGTTGAAAGCAATTTCTGTCTATTGGTTTTTATTAATTGTGCTACACATTTGTGGCTCACTCCTTTAATCCCAGCACTTGAAAAACAGAGTCAGGCAGATCTTTGTGAGTTCAAAGCCTGTGTAGTCTACATACTGAATTCTAGGCCACCAGAGCTACACAGTTAGAGGATATCACAATAAATACATAGAACTACCCTATGATCCAGCCATACCATCCCTTGGCATATACATACCCAAAGGAATCTAAGCAAGCATACCAAAGAGATACTTAGACAACCATGCTTATTACAGTACTATTCGCAATAGTCAAGATGTGGAAGTAACCCAGAAATCCAACAACAGATAAAGAAAATGTGGTACATATACTCATAGGAGTTTTATTCAGCCTGGATAGATGAGATCATTTTAATAAAAAATTTTTCCTTGTAAAATATTAAGGTATTATACTCACTTTGGCAACCACTTTGCCTTATTTTGTCTTTCTTCCTTTTCTTTATGAGGCAATCACAGTGGATTATATAACCATTCCAAAGTGTTTAATATACCCACACATGTGGTAGTTTGAATGAGAGGTTCCTCATAAATATCAAGCATTTGAATACTTGCCCAGTTGGTGGCTGTTACAGATGATTAGGATGTGTACACTGGCCGGAGGAAGTATGGGTGTCGAGGGTGTCGAGGTGGATCCGCTCCACCTGGACCAAAGGTTAGAGAATTCAAGTCTGTTCCTTATGTCATGCTAATGAAGTACGTTGCCTCACCTCTCCCCTTTCGGAGTGAAGTATATAAGCAGGTGAAAAATAACTTCAGGTGGTTCAGTACTCACTGAATGTCCCTCCCGAGGCTGTTTTGTGTTTCTGTTCCTTTTGCTTAATAATTCGAACCTTCACGGTCCTAAACAGGAACGTACAAGTTTTGTCAAAGCTGATCTTCAACAGCATGTCACTGGGGACAAGCTTTAAGTTCTCAAAAGGCTCAGGCCACTTCAAGTTAGTTCTCTCTGTTTTCCTGCTAGTGGCTGTTAGCTCTCAGCTATTGCTGCCATGTTTCGTTCTGTCAAGATAGACTCTAGCCCTCGGGAACAACAAGCCCAGTTCAACTTTCTTCCATGAACTGCTTGGTCATGGTGTCTCTAATACAATGGTGTAACTAATACAATGCACATTTTTATAGAGCCTTAGAAAATACAACTATGTAAATGTGTACATATTTATGTATAAATAGAAAATACACATAACATAAAAAGAATCTGAGAATGAGAAAGCCTTCAATTTAGGACAACTGTTACTAAGCAAAGGAACACCACAGCTCAGCACAGGACTATGGGACACTGTAAGGTGAGGATCCACTAGAAAGGCCTTAGCTGGCTGAGCATGATGGATTCAACAGGACGAGGATTCCAAATTCAAGGCCAGTCTGGGCTTTATGACAATATCCAAAAAGAAGAAGAAGGAAGAGAAGGAGAAGAAAGAAAGAAAACTTCAGTCTAGATAGCCTCAAATCCTTCGGTGATATTTTATTCCCTAACTTAGATGGTATCAACTAGTTCAGCATATTAATTTGCAGGCTTTTTGCTGCTGTTTTTTAAGAAACTATAGCTGGGCATGCTGATGCAGACCTTTATCCTAGCAGACAGGGACCAAGAAATTTCTGTGAGTTCAAGGCCAGCTGGCCTATAAATCAACGTCCAAGCAAGGCAGAACTACAAAGTGAGACCCTGTCTCAACAAATCAAAAAAAATGTAAATATAAGTTAATTTTCATTTTATTTTTAATTCTACAATGTAAAGATCTATTGCTATAAACTGAGAGAGAGCACCATGTGGGTAGGGTTCCCATGACAAGTATCACTGTACTAATAGAAAAAAGGGCACTCGCAAGCCCCTCTCTCACTCATTCTCCCTGTCTCACTGACTTCTCTTCCTCTCCTCACCTTTTACTCCTTCCTCCCCCTCTATCCTTCTTTCTATCTTCCTCTCTTTTACCCTCTTCTTCCCATCTGTACCTCTACAGACTCCTCTCCCCTTCCCTTTCCCATATAGTTTCAATGACAGGACAAACAAGAAGGCAACTACTTGCAAGGCAAAAAGAAAATCCACACCAAGCCAAACAGGCCAGAACTATAAACTTGAACTTCTCAACCTCTACATTTATGAGAGTTTAAATTTTGTGTAAACATTCCCTCAAAGATACTGTGTTGTAGAGTAAATTAGAATTAACGTCTCCCTCCTTTTTTCTACTTAGTAATAGGACTAGAAAGCAAATTTTCTAACCACTGAGAAACATTTAGGCTGTTTACAGCTTTATACTCTGTCAAGAAAATTTTATACTGTACATTTTTAAGACTGATTTTTATTTTATATGTATGAGTGTTTTCCCTGCATATATGCATGCATACAATCCGAGTACCTGGTACACACAAAGGTCAGAAGAAGTTGTCAGGTCGCCTGCAACTGGAGTTATAGGTGGGTGTAAAACACCATATGGGTGCTGGGAACTGAACTAGGATCCTCTTTAAGCAAATGCTCTTAACCTCTGAGTCATACATCTTTCCAACCCAGTCTTTTTAACCTTTAAATCTGCACTGTGATTTTCTGACTAATGTGATGAACTTATTGCTCTATTGTTATATAGCCCCAGCACTAGCTACTTAGTACATTTTTTCCCCATCACAGCGACCAAGACGACACCATCATCAAAGACTGAATCCCCTTAACTTGCAAATCTGTTATTCTGATCTTTTTATGTTTTTACCTCTTCTGAGTAAGATGAATAAGGTAAAAGATAAGACTTTGCTAATTATTAGTAGCAGTGGATAACAGTTGCATCATGGCTATTCACAATATGCAACATGTATTTTTCTATGAATGTCCCAAAACTAATTACTTTAGACACTGTGCTCCAGTAACTTTAGGTTCTGAGTTTCAGAACAAAATAACCCTAACTGATCACTTGGTGACACAAAATCCTCTTGAGAATCAACGGCATACAAAATCCAGAAATTAATTAAAACCTCCTTTGAGCCATGAGATTCTATTCCATCTGGAGCTTATCAACTGTAGAGTATGCCACCATTACAGAACAAAGTGACTTAGACGTGTGATCTCTGGTACAGAACCAACAGCATCATACTCTGTGGATTAAAGCCTTTGAACACTAACATGCGAAGACAGAAGTCAAGAGGAAGAGTGGTTACCAGGGAGGAATCCTGCCTGCAGAGAGCTTGCCCTTCTGCCCTTCACACAAGAGTCTGTTTGCAACTGAGACTGGATTCTTGATTCCTACAATAGAAAAGTGACATAAAAAGAAATCAGAAATGTCTTCACATTTCTCCACTTAGTTTTGTGCTGTTTCAATAACTTTAAAATATCTTTGAAATTCTTTACAGACACCAAATGTAGTAACACAAACTTAACATGAACAAAATAAAAATTTAAAATGTAGTCTACAGAAGCAGTTCTCAACTTGCGGGTCATGAACCCTTTGAGAACTAAACGACCCTTTCACAAGGGTAGCCTAAAACCATCTGCATATCAGACATTTGCATTACAATTCATTAATAGCTGCAAACTTATAGTTATAAAGTAGTAACAAAAAAAATTCCATGGTTGGGGGTCACCACAACAGGAAGAACAGTATTAAAGGGTTGCAGCATTAGCAAGGTTGAGAACCACTGGTCTTGGGGAACTCGGACCTGAGACTAAGAAGTACACATTTTAAAACACAATTAATAAAAACTCAGAGAGAGACATTGGGGATCAACCTGAAGACCAGGAAAGCAAAACAGGCAGCCACTGGCTCTTACCTCTACCTCAGTCCGAAATGGCAATCCTGCCTCCATGAATCTCAGAATGAGAATGAGACTGAGGCTAAGAGCTGTCTCCTCCCGTTTTAAAATCCTGTCTAGTTCTGGGATTAAGTGTGTGCACCACTACTGCCTGGTTTCTATGGCAAACTAGTGTGGTTACTATGATTAAAGGTGTTGTCATTGTGGTTACTGTGATTAAAGTTCATTGCTGCCTGGTCTGTAAGGCTAGCCAACATGGCTGTTTTACTTTGCGGATCTTCAGGCAAGCTTTATTTATTAAAATACAAATGAAATGCCACTACAACATTTTAATTTTCAAACAGTGTTAATATGGAACTCATCTAATACATATTCAAGCAAGAACTGCACACTGTGGGCAGAAAAACAGCCGGAATCCTTTCCTGGTAGGAGGAGAGCCCATGCAGAAAGGTAAATACAAGCGTGTCTGTGTCCCATCCATCTACTCACCCACCCCTAAACATGGGACACCAAACAGCATGTGGAAAAGGTGAGCACACCTGTAAACCCAGCACTTGGGATACAGAGACAGGAGGATTGCCTCACGTATAAGTGTAGTCAAAGATACATATAAGTGTCAACCTCGCCTATGGAGTAAGACTTTGCCTCACAAAACACAAAAGTCATAACAGAATTAGAACTGGAAAAACAAATTAACTTTACATCCTCTTTCATAAGGCATGCCCATTACCTGCATTCAACCTTCCCTCACCTCTTACACTTAGCCTTTCTTGTTACACTGTACCCACATGTACATTGATGTACATCTATTATTGGCTAGAGTCCATGCCTGAAAGAGAACATACATTTTTTTGTTTCTGATATTGTGTGACCTCACTTAATATTATACATTCTATGTCCATCAATTTTTCTGCAATTTTAAATTTTATTTTTCTTTAGAGGTGAGTGATATTTCATCATATATATACATGTATGTATATATATATGCGCAAAATCGTTATATTGTTATCTGCTGAAAAACAACTAGGTTAATTCCAGTTCTTTGATATAAGTGAATTAAGCAGCAATAAAAACAGGAGTGTAAATATTTCTGTGGTTGGCTGTGGATTTACCCCTCTGAGTATATCCCACAAGAGAAATAGCTGGGTCATACAGCAGTTCTGTGTTTAATTTTTGAGTGCTCCATACTGATTTCCACAATTGTATTAGTTGACATGCCCACCATGATGGATTAAGGCTTCATTCTCTTCACATGCTCTCCAACATTTGCTGCAATATTGTTTGAGAACAGTGATGTCTTATGTGATGACTCTCAAAGTAGTTTAACTTTGCATATCCCTGATGGCTAGGAATACTGAGCACTTAGTTATTGGGCATGTGTATTTCTTTTTTGAAAATGGTATTTTTGGTTCATTTGCTCATTTGTTGATTGTCAATTTTATTTCCTTGGTATTTAAGTTCTTCAATTCTTTGAATATTCTAGACAATAGCCCAGTGTCAACATGCAGCTGGTAAAAACTTTTAACCATTCTGCCAATGGTAAACGCCTTTAATCCCAGTACTCAGGAGGTAGTGGCAGAAAGATCTTCATGAGTTCTATGCCAGCCTAGTGAGTTCCAGGATAGGTAAGGCTACACAGAGAAACCCTAAATCAGAAAACCAAAAAGAGAAAGGAGGAGGAAGAAGAAAAAGAAACATTATCATGTTTTGGACTATTAGTGCTATTGTTTCCTTTGACTTTGGAACAATTCCAAGAATAGAGTCCTGGGAGGAGAATTCTGAGTGCTTGTTAGAAAACTCTATGAAAACAAGACAAAAGTCTGTGTGGTGGTTTGAAAAAAATAAAAAATGGTACCCAAAGGGATTGGCAATATTAGAAGGTGTGACCTTGTTGGAGAAAGTATGTGTCTGTAGAGGCAGGCCTTGAGATCTCACATATACTCAAGCCATGCTCAATGTCTCAGACCTCTTCGTTCTGCCTGCAAGTCAAGATGTATCAATTCTCAGCTCCTTCAGCAGCACCATGTCTGCCTGCACACTGCCATGTCCTGCCAAGATGCTAATGGATCAAACCTCTGAACTGTGAGCCACCCAATTAAATGTTTTCCTTTATAAGAGTTGCTGTGGTCATATCTCTTCACAGCAATAGAAACCATAACTAAGACAGTCTTATGACCTCAGTTTCTTCAAAAACACAAAATTGTTCTTGATATGTGCCTTCATGCCTCTCCCAGGTACATCAGATAGGAGTGAGTTTATTTTAATTGATTATTCATTACAATTGGCTATTGTTATTTATTTATATGTCTCTATGGAAAAACGTATTTTTGCAATGTGTGGCTTGTCCTTATGACTGTATACTTTACTCATGGAATTCTTTTTTTTAAATATTTATTTATTTATTATGTATACAATATTCTGTCTGTGTGTATGCCTGTGGTAATGTCACTAGGCTGATAAAGACTACCCAAAGATCAGCTTTGGACTAAAAATTGCTCAGGACAATTACAAGTCAGCTAGCTGAGATGGTCCAGACTTATGCACTTCTCTAGCCAGGACTTCAGATAAGGACTACACTTTCCCATTATGGAGAGACTGACAAAATATAACATAGCTAGCTTTCTCAGGACTTGATCATTAACTTACTTTTCTCAGTGTCCCCTAGAGATGTCACCACCCACCCAAACAGCAGGAAGCAATATAAAGAACATAATACCCACATTTCCAAAACGTGGGATGGATGGCTATTAGTCACTCAATGGGTTATAGATATCTCTCATCATTTAGGAGGATGGGTTACAAGTTGCTATTGGTAATGGCCAGGAAAAACATTAAACAAAGAATATAAGATTCAGGGATCTCCTTCTAAAAAGAAAAAGGGGGTATAGAAATGATAGGATAAAAGGGTAGATGATCGAATCTACTATTAAACTAAAAAAGCAACTACTAGCCTTAAATATTTTACATTGGTATGGATTTCTGTATATTGATACAAATTTAAGGTTATTTTTGCTATACTGTATATATTTTTCTACTCTTGTTTAAGATATTTTAGTATATTGATATAATTTTAAGTTTAATTTTGTTAGAATATACTGTATATATGTTTCTATTCTTGTTTAATGTATTGTACCTATGCAGCTCATTTAATAATGTAATGTAAATATCTAGTCCTTAAAAGTTATTATTACAAACTATTTAGGATAATAAAAAAATACAGATTGGTAGTCACCTATTATACTCAAACTTATTGTTATATTGGGTATGTTTTCAAGGTCAAACATATATATTAGGTAGGTGCTCTTCAACACTTTATAGAGCTACAGAATATGGCATTTAAGATGCCTTAATAATATAAGGCTTTGTATGATGAGACATGCCTACTCCTGGCAGCACCAATCTACTTCAGAAAAGATGATGGGCATTGAAGAAACATGGAGTTTACTTCCTTTTGGCAAAAGTTAGTAACTGAGCAAGAAATGGCTCTTTTCTCAACTGCTGACAGTATGTTCACCAGATTGGAGAAGCAGGACACAAAAGAAAGTGACTGCCAAACTTTACCAAAACAAGGCAGGACAGTCCTTCAAAATTTCTGCTTCACATTAGTCAGATATTCTAGGCCTGTCAGCCAAAGATGGATACCCCAACATTACAGAGGAACCTTGGGTGACTGTCCAGATAGCCAGCTGTTCCTATCATTTCTTTCTTACTTTTGGAAGCTATCTGCTCTGTACTTCCTGTTTACTCAGGTAATAATACTATATTCTTCCTGGGTCACTGATGGTGTTAAAGACTAGATAGTTATAGTTAATAGTTTTCCTTGTTACAAAGTTCAGAAAAGAAACTAACAAAAGAAGTGTAAAGTGTGTAAGATTGAAAGACATAAGAAGATTGGGGTTGGTAATACAAGTTAAGATAGAAAGTGAATTAGGTACAATGCTTTGGACTCACCAAGACAGGTTAGATAATGGAGCATTTTCTCTAAATTTGTCAAATGCAAATGGACTGGACATTGTGAACATAATTATTTCCAGAAAATTGTTCTTATTATATACATAGTTTTACTATGTTAAAGTTAAAGCCTTCCCTTTTTATTTAGAGAAAAGGGGGGGGGGATGTGTGATATTTTGATTGCATTTAATAATAGAGTTTGCTTTGAATCAGAGGGTAGAGCTAACCACTAGCTGACCAAAATTAACTAGAGAGGTTTTGGAGGATTGAGGACAGAGATAAGTAGTAAGGCAGGGCTGAGAGGGGACCACAGTCCTTTTGGATGGAGAAATGAAAGAGACAGAAGGTCACTGGTGCCTTCTCTGCCATTTCTCTGATCATTCATTTTCTTACCCTAATATTTGACTGCCAAATTAATTGATAAATAGTAATTAGATCATCATCATATGGGTTTGGGGGTGCAGGTGTTCATGGAGAACAGAGGCATCAGTTCCCCTTAACCTGGATTTACAGGTGGTTTTAAGATAGTAAAGTTTTCTGGGAATTAGACTTGGGTCCTTTATAAGAACAGTATATGCTTTTAACTACTAAGCCAACTCTCCAGTTCAATGTTCTAAATCCTAACATGATAACATTTAAAGTCTTGATCAAAGTGTATATATATGGCTGGATACCTTAGAAAGTTCATATATATACAGATAAAAATATGTACACTTAATGAATCTTTAAATGAATCATAAACCACTAAATAAATCTTTTATGTACTGATATAAAAAGACAGCCACAGATTCTGATTTAAATTTTTTTAAAAAAGTTCCAGCAGTGGGCAGGG
The DNA here is from genome assembly GCF_950005125.1 of Chionomys nivalis. Lineage (NCBI taxonomy): Eukaryota > Metazoa > Chordata > Mammalia > Rodentia > Cricetidae > Chionomys > Chionomys nivalis. The sequence goes on along the minus strand of NC_080094.1, from coordinate 35,847,534 downwards.
TGCTGCAAACCAAAATTTCTAATAGTCAAAGGGCTAGTGCAGGAGTATGAAGAAGTTAGAGCCTGCCTGGTTTGAAAAGCTCAAGGACAATCTGAGTTACATAACGAGACTCTGTAAGAGAAGAGGGGGAAGAAAAGGGGGAATCCTGTTTCTGTTTCATTAAAATAAATAAATGTGGGCCAGTGAGATGGCTCAGCAGGAAAACATGCTTGTCATACAAAGCTGGGGACCTGATTTAAGCCCAGAACATACATAAAAAGACGGACGGGGCAGCATGCAGTTGTGACTCAGCTTTCCTATCATGAGATGAGTGCCCCTCTAAGGAGTGGATGGGGGAATTAGATCAGGGGTGGGGGAGAACGGAGGGGAACTGGGGTTGGTATGTAAAATGAAAAAAAAATTAATGGAAAAAAAAACTGTTCATACTTAAGATATTATGATCTTTATTTAGTAAAGAGGAATAATAATTATTTCAGCACTACTCCAAACAAAAATGATTAAAAATATGGGACTAAGTTTTCAGAAGGCATGAAATGGTAACAGACTCAGTTTTTCAAATAATAGAGGACTATGTCATAATGCCCACATACCACTCAGTGCTCCAACTGCTCCGAAATTCAAGGATTTCCCATCCATTATGCTGGCATCACACTCGATTTCTCCTAAGAGATTCAGATTAGATCCCATTCCTGCATTTGTAAATGGAGAATCCTGAAAAGTAAAAATGAATTTAAATACTATTAGTCTTAAAAAAGAATTAATGTCAATCCTTCATAAACCCTCCAAAAACTAGAAGGTAAGGGAATACTTTCTAAGACTCAGGCAATGTCAGTACTTCTCTGATGACAAAGGACAAAAATATTATGACCAAAATTAGAAAAAAATTAGAGACCAATATGCTTTATACTTTGTAGATGCTAACATCAAAATCATTGAAGAAACAAAAGCAAACCAAATCCAGCAGAATATAAACAAGTGTTTATATCATGAACAAGAGGGATCTCAAGAAACAAGTCTGGTTTAATATCTGGAAAAAAAATTAATCAAAATACCACATGTTAATAAAATAGGCATGTCAGGAGATATAGGGAAAAGACATTTAACAAACTACTAAACCCTTTTATAAAAACAATAAAAAAAACACTAAGTAACCTAGAAACAGAAACCAACATCCTTGCCATGATAAAGGAAACCTTAAAAAGTCCAGCTAATATTGCAAAATGGGGAAAAGGGGAAATCCTGAATAATTTTCCCTGAAAATTATCAAAAATTATAAAAAATTATCAAAACACAAGAGAAATATCCGTTCTCACTACTTCTTATTCAACAAGATGCAAGAAAATCATGGCAAGACAATTAGGCAAGGAAAAGAAATAAAGAGCAACTAAACTAGAAAGAATCAAGTATCATCTCTTTTAAAAGAGAGAGAGAGAGAGAGAGAGAGAGAGAGAGAGAGAGAGAGAGAAAAGTAAACATAATCTTTTTAGCATGAGTTACCTGTACAAAATAATAGGTTATGATAGGCCATGTAGCTTGAGCTACATGAGACCTTGTCTCCAAAGGATGAGAAAAATGTTAAAATAGGGCCATAATGAAAATAAGTTTATGGAATCTGGAATGGTGACTCATGCTTAAGAGCACTTGTTGCTCTTGCAGAAGTCCCAGGTTAGATGCCTAGCACCAACTTGGTGCTTCACAATGACTCCCAACTCCTGTCACTGGAAAGGCAGGAGCCTCAACTGAGAAAATTCCTCCATAAGTTAAGGCTGTAGGCAAGCCTATACCTGTAGGCATTTTCTTTTTTTTTTTTTCTTTTTTTTTTTTTATTCTTTTTTACTTAAAATTTCCAACTGCTCCCCGTTTCCCATTTCCCTCCCCCTCCTCCCACATATTGCCCCCTCCCCCTGTTCCCCTCCCCCTATCCCCACTCCACTTCTCCTCCCCCTAGTCCACTCCCCCTCCCTCTCGATACTGAAGAGCAGTCCAAATTCCCTGCCCTACAGGAAGACCAAGGTCCTCCCACTTCTATCTAGGTCCAGGAAGGTGAGCATCCAAACAGGCTACGCTCCCACAAAGCCAGTTCATGTATTAGGATCGAAACCTAGTGCCATTGTCCTTGGCTTCTCATCAGCCTTCATTGTCCGCCTTGTTCAGAGAGTCCAGTTTCAACCCATGCTTATTCAGTCCCAGTCCAGCTGGCCTTGGAGAGCTCCCAATAGATCAGTTCCACTGAGGATAGGGAACCTGAAATGAACCTATCCTATAATCATACTGATGAATATCTTGCATATCGCCATAGAACCTTCATCTAGCGATGGATGGAGATAGAGACAGAGACCCACACTGGAGCACCGGACTGAGCTCCCAAGGTTATAATGAGGAGCAGAAGGAGAGAGAACATGAACAAGGAAGTCAGGACCATGAGGGGTGCACCCAACCACTGAGACAGGGGGGCCGATCTATTGGGAGCTCACCAAGGCCAGCTGGACTGCTACTGAAAAAAACATGGGATAAAACCGGACTCTCTTAATGTGGTGGACAATGAGAGCTGACGAGAGGCCAAGGAGAATGGCACAGGAACTTTCATCTGGCGATGGATCGAGAGAGAGACAGAGACCCAATTTGGATCAACCGTCTGAGCTCTTAAGGTCCAAATGAGGAGCAGAAGGAGGGAGAACATGAGCAAGGAAATCAGGACCACGAGGGGTGCACCCACCCACTGTGACAGTGGAACTGATCTATTAGGCATTTTCTTAAATAGTAATTAATGGGGGAAAGCTCAGTCCATTCTGGGGGTGCCATTCCTAGGCAGCTGGTCCTGGGAGAAAGCAGGATAACCAAGCCATAAGGACTAAGCCAGTTAGCTGTTCCTGCCTCCAGGTTCCTGTCATGTTTGAGTTCCTGTCCTGATTTCCTTCAGTGATGAAGAGTTGTAAGAGAGCAGAAGCCAATAAACCCTTTCCTCCCCACGTTGCTTTGGTCATGGTACTTTATCACAGCAATAGTAACTATGAGACAAATCTAACTAAGACAGTGTACATCACCACAGTCATCTTACTTCCTAATCTTTGTTATTAATCTTCCCCACAGAGCATAAGCCCCTTTATCTTTTCAGGGGTTCTATTCCAAAATTTAAACCAATGTTTCATCCACACATGGTAAAAACTTGTAGAACGACTGAATGGAAGCTAATTATAACTAGGTAAAATAGAATAATTATTATTGTGAACTCTCACCCCTTGAGCCAGCTAGATAATAATTCTTGCATGGCATTCTTACAGAGAAACTCAAAAAAAAAAAAAATAGCAATATCCCTTTGATAAAAAGGACAGAAGGCCGGGCGGTGGTGGCGCACGCCTTTAATCCCAGCACTCGGGAGGCAGAGGCAGGCGGATCTCTGTTGAGTTCGAGACCAGACTGGTCTACAAGAGCTAGTTCCAGGACAGGCTCCAAAACCACAGAGAAACCCTGTCTCGAAAAACAAAACAAAAAACAAAAAACAAAAAAGGACAGAAGAAGCACCAAGCCAGGATCTATTCTCCTAACATGACAAGGATGCTTTTCCTACAGTAAATCTGGCAGCTTCCAGCCAAGGCAAGGGGCTACAACACATGCTTTTTCACTAAGAACCACAAGCTGCATTACCCACTTAGTATCCTTTGATAAAAGCAAAAAATACAGTTTACACAGTCACAGGGTATACCAGACCTTGGGAGATTCATTATGTGACCTCTATTAACACCTCTTACAAATGTAAACAATTAAGTTTTCAAATATACAAAAACAAAACTAGCATAATATAAATCATTTTGTATAAAATGATGCTATCTGTCCAGTCTCTTTTATTCCTGTTAGACTATGTCAGATGTCTACTGACAGATCACTAATACATTTGCACACTGTCTCAAGTGCAAATGCAACAAGCACATCATAAGGTGAATGAGACATGGGAGAATATACATTTTTATCCATACATGATTAAGTATTCCATTGAAATGATTTAATTACTGCCTCCAATGACAAGCAAGTGATTGATCTTAAAGTAACAAGTGAGAAATGGTCTTAAAACAAAGTTTCATGAATCTTTCTAGGTAAGAGTAATAGGGTATATAAATAAAGCTCAGTGACATAAAACTTGCCTAGTATATACAAGACCCTGAATTTGATCCCCAGTATAGAAAAAAAGTAATAAAAATGGGTGTTTTTCCTTCACGGCTTTCTTCAAATTCAAATGAGAAAAATGCAGCTCCAGACTAGTCTGAGCAACATAGTGAGATCCCATCCCAAGCGAGGAGGGCAGGGGGATGAACAAAAACTTTAAAAAATGAAGTATGCCTATCTTAGTCAAAACTATGCCAAGAATTATTACCCCTCTGTTATTTCCTTATTGGTTCATAATATCTGCAGGATGAAGAGTGGCGAATGAAACTAAGTTATGACAAAAACAATCAACACACACAATTCAAGGACATATTTAATAATCAATTAAGCTGAAATTTTCAAGAACTAAATGATTGAAGGTTTTCCCACTTAAATTCCTTTGTGTTAATATAGGTTAGCATTCACTCATTCAACAAATATTTATTGGCTGCCTATTGCCAGACAATTCTTTTGCTGTAAAAGGTCAGATATATTAAATGATTCAGACTTGTGGACCACACAATGCTTTAGCTACTCAACTGCCACTGAGGGACAGAAGCAGCCAGAAAAAATACACAAATGCGTGAGCAAGACTGCATCCCAAAGAAGTTGCAATTTGTACCCTGAAATTTGAATTTCATATAATTTTCTAATATCATGAAATATTAGTTTCCTTTTGATTTTGTTTCAATCATCTTAAAAACTAAAAACCATTAAAAGTTTACAGACCATCAGAAATAGGCAAAGAGCCATTTGGCTTTTTGACCCATTTGCTAAATAGTGAGTAAATCTTAGGGCTTATAGCAATACACAAAACAGAATACAGTCTTCCAGACAAGAAGCCTCAGTCTCAGCTATAGGAGGCAGATGCCTTCAGCAGCAGAGCACATGCTTAACACTGTCAAGGCCCTGGGTTCCACACTCAGTACCAAAAAAGGGAAGAAGTTGGCAGGGCAGGAAGGGAAGGAAATAGATATTCTTTGGTATCTGAAGTGGGTAAGTTTCAGAAAACCCCACCACCAGACTGGGTTACACAGTGAACTGTCTCAAAAAATAAAAAATAATGTAAAGCATAATGGCCCATGCATATAATCTTAGCACTCATGAAGGTGAAGCAGAAAGAGCTCCATGAGTTCAAAGACAGCTTGGCTACATAACTAAAATAATATAGTTGTTACATTAAGGAATGACAAAAAAAACTACATGTTCAGTACAGATGCAAATTTCAGTTGGAATGTTTTTGATCTGCACCTACAAAAATTGAGAAATCATGACTATGTAGACTGATGATAAATTGGATGGCATAACAGACAACAATAAATATAATAATGCAAATCTAAAATAGAAGATAGGTAACAGTCAGAAAGATAAACAGGGGAGTCAAGTAAGCCACAAAGGTGTCCATAGTTTAGTTTTTATTTTGTTTCTTCTGACATTATTTCAGACTTAAACCTACAGTATAATCCAATATCCAAGAGGCAACAAGATGGTTCAGTGGGTAGAGACACCTGCCATCACGTCTGTCAACCTGAGTCAATAAATAGATCCACGTGGTGGAATGAGAGAACTGACCCCACAAGCAGCCTGCTGACCTGTAGATGCCATGGCACATGTGTGTTAATGTACATAATAAAATAAAAAAGGTAGTTTAAATTTCAAGTAATCCAATAACCAGAATATATACAGTTCTTCTACAACCATGAAGGATCAGAAAATAAAAATTATAAATCAGAGCCGGGCTGTGGTGGCTCACGCCTTTAATCCCAGCACTTGGGAGGCAGAGGCAGGCAGATCTCTGTGAGTTCGAGACCAGCCCGGTCCACAAGAGCTAGCTCCAGGACAGGCTCCAAAACCACAGAGAAACCCTGTCTCGAAAATCCAAAAAGAAAAAAAAATTATAAATCAGCATAAAACATGAAGTGACATCAACAAGTATTTTTCCAAAGACATACAAATGACCTACAAACACGTAAAAATATGTTGGACATCATTTCTATTAGGGAAATAAAGAAACAATGATGAAGTACTGTAGTAGTAGTTTGAATGTAATTGGTCCCCATAAACTCATAGGGAGTGGCATTATTAGGAGGTGTGGCTTTGTTGGAGTAGATGTAGCCTTATTGGAAGAAGTGTGTCACTGTGGAGGCAGGCTTTGAGGTTTCATATGCTCAAACAATGCCCAGTGTCTCAGTTTACTTCCTGTTGCCTTTGGATCAAGATGTAAGAACTCTCAGCTCCTTCTCCAGCAGCATGTCTGCCCGCATGCTGCCTTGCTTACCAACGTGACAATAATGAACTAAAACTCTGAATTGTGAGCAAGCCGCTCCAATTAAATGTTTTCCTTTATAAGAGTTTCCATGGTCATTGTGTCTCTCCACAGCAAAAGAAACCCTAAGCCTAAGACAGGTACCAATTCTCATTCACAAGGATAGCTTTAGTGACAAGGGTGGGGGAGGGTGGGATGGACCATAATAACTTGGATGCAAAGCAATTCTCACACATTGTTACTACAATGAAAAATGGTTCATTCTGTAGTTATGGAAAACAGCTTAATAGTTGCATTAAAAGTTCAATGTAGAATTAAAACACGACCCAGAAAGTCTATGTATAGGTAAATATACAAAGAAACTAAAATTACGTTTTCAATATTTGTACAGGTGCTATTCACATCAAGGATATTCCCAATAGCCTAGAGGTGGAAACGGCCCCTATTCAACAGTGAATGAGTGGATAAAAGTGCTGTGGTATGCACAACAATGCTGACTAGGTCTGCAGAAAGAAGAATGGAGTACTGACAGATGCTGCAGTGTGAAAGTCTCAAAAGCATTGTACTTAAATGGGAGGGTAGGCACAAAAGCTATGATTTAAGCTGTATGAATTATCCAGAAAAGATACATTCATAGAGAGAAACAACAGACTATGAGTTGTCATCTAATAGAAGACAAACAAATAAAGAGTAACTGCCTAAGGGGTATGAGGATTCTTTATAGAAATTTGGAACAAAATAGAAAATGGTATCTACAAAGCACTGTCAACATACTGTTATTAGTTTTTCAAATTGTTATATGAACTTCACCTCAATTAAACATATAAAAGGAGTACATATATTCAATGATTCTACATATGTCAAGCTTTGTAACTCACAAAGTATTGTTAACCTAGTGTTATTGGGACTTTCTAAAGGGGCAGAAATGTGTTTCCTGGTCCAGGTGCTATAGACAAAGGGTTATATTCACTATGAAAAATTATCAGAGCTATTCATAAACAATAAACTTGATTATTTTCTAGTAATATACACTATACTCAATAAACAACTTTAAAACCACAATACAAATTTCTTAGAATAAAACAACTAAAGTTTTTAAAGACTGTTACAACTGTGGATCCAATCAGTCTTTCTGCTCAAAATAAAAGAATCATTAAGTGAAATTCTCCATTCTCCCACTCCAAAGAGCCCCATTTGGAACATATACGTTAAATCTAAGGTTCTTTTATTTTTAATAAGCTACTACACATGACTCTGTCAGAGCTGGATCATAATGTCACTCTGAGAAACTCATTTCAATGACTCGCTAAGCTGCTTAACTTAGGCCATTTGAGAAAGTTTGTAGTCTATCAACATTAATACATAGCAAATAAATAGCAAAAAGCTACACAACAACAACTATGAAACACCGCAAAGGATATCTCTGCAGTAGCAGGGTTCACCCTACATGAGAGAAAGATGTGAATCAGAACAAAGAGTAAAATGGGAATGACTAGGGTAGGTAAACATAAAGTTTCCTAGGCAAGCATTACTATATTGTATTAACTACTAACATCTTTTCTTTTCTTGTATACCAGGCTGGTCTTGAACTCACAGAGATCCACCTGCTCTACCTCCCGTGTGCCACCATGCCTGACTTTTGTTTAGTTTTGTTTTGTTTTCTCTTCAGTAAAAGAATGAAGATATGATAAATGGTGACAGAAGCTTCTTTGGAGGAGGTTAGCAAAACAAAGATGGAAATGAAGGCAATGTATTTGGACCTACAGTACATTTTTCACCAAAAATACTCAGTGCAATACTTTACTCCAGGGACTCGAAGGGAATAAAGAATTTGGTTCAAGCTTATCTAGAGCACCAAGTACTTTGATCAGTTTTACCTATAGCTCAAAACTCTACAGTGATAGCCGGGCAGTGGTGGCGCACGCCTTTAATCCCAGCACTTGGGAGGCAGAGGCAGGCGGATCTCTGTGAGTTCGAGACCAGCCTGGTCTACAAGAGCTAGTTCCAGGACAGGCTCTAAAACCACAGAGAAACCCTGTCTCAAAAAAAACCCAAAAAAAAAAAAAAAAAAAAAAAAAAAACTCTACAGTGAGATACACTTGGTTAATGGTTCAAACTGCTGCAACTGGTGTTTTTGAAAAGCTGTTAGTTTGATTTGTAATTCATTTCAAAAGTAATAAGCTACTTAAGTTTTGATAGAAATTCTATTTCTTTTTAATTTTTTCTTTAAAAAGTTTTTCTTCATTTTACTTATCAACCACAGTTCACCCTTTCTCCCCTCTACCCGCTTCCCCCCCCCACCTTCCCCTACCTCACCTTCCCCCACCCAACCCCCTATTTACTCCTCAGAATGGTCTCCCATGGGAAGTCTACAAAGTCTGGCATATCAAGCTGAGGCAGGACCAAGCCCCTCTTCCTTGTATGATAGATGAGCAAGGTATAGGGAATGGGCTCCAAACAGCCAATTCATGCACTGGGGACAAATCCTGGTCCCACTGCCAGTGGTCCCACAGACTGCCCAAACCACACAACTGGCACCCACATTCAGAGGGCCTAGTTCGGTTCTATGCAGGTTCCCCAGCTGTCAGTCCAAAGTCAATGAGCTTCCACTAGCTCAGGTCAGCTGTCTCTGTGGGTTCCCCCATCATGATCTTGATACCTTTGCTCATATAATCCCTCCTTCCACTAAGCTGGACTCCAGAAGCTCTGCTCAGTGCTTTGGTGTGAATCTCTCTGCATCTGCTTCCATCAATTACTGGATGAAGGTTCTACGGTGACAATTAGGGTGGTCATCAATCTGATTTCAGGGGAAGGTCATGTCAGGCACCCTCTCCACTACCACTAGTAGTCTTAGCTGTGGTCATCCTTATGGATTCCTGGGAGTTTCCCCAGTACCAGATTTCTCCCTAACCCTATAATGACTTCCTCTATCAAGATATCTCTTTCCTTGCTCTCCCTCTCTGACCCTACCACAACTCAAACATACCATTCCCTCACATTCTCCTGCCACACCCGTCCCTTTCATCCACCCATACTCATCCACCCCACCCCCGCCCCCACCACACTCCCAATTTACTCAGGAGATCTTATCTATTTCTCCTTCCAAGGGGCATCCATCTGAAAACCAATATAGTGGTATCTCAGAAAATAAGGAATCAATCTACCTCAAGACCCAGTGATACTACTACTCTTGGACATATACCCAGAGGATGCACTCTCACTCATACCACAGGACATTTGTTCAAGTATGTTCATTGCAGTATTGTAATAGCCAGAACATGGAAACAACCTAGATGCCCCTCAGCTGAAGAATGGATAAAGAAAATGTGATACGTTTACACAATGGAGTACTATTCAGTGGTTTAAAAAAAAATGACATCTTGAAATTTGCAGGCAAATGGATGGAACTAGGAGAAAAAAACATCACCCTAAGTGAGGTACCCCAGACCCAGAAAAACACAATATGTACTCATTCATGAGTGGATCTTAGATGTAAAGAAAAGGATAACCAGGCTACAATACACAACCCCTAAGAAGCTAGGTAACAAGGAAGACACTAAGACAAATTCTTTTTACAAGAATTTTCGGCCTCTAAGAGCATCAAACTACTACCAAACTATCAACTCATTTTCTTGGCCTTTATAACAAGGTTAATTTGACATTTCAATCCAAGATTATTTTCAGCTATACCCTGAACTAAAATACTGTTAGTCATACTCAGAACCTCAAGGGCCAGCTGTCATTCAGCTCTGGCAGACTGTAGCTCTGAAAAAGGCACACTCCATTTGGCAAGATCTATTTTCTACTTTAAACAAATTTTAAATCCATGTTTTATATGATTCTCTTAATATTTAAATGTTTACAACAAATTTCACATTTTTAAAGATTTATTTAATATGTATGAATGCTTTGCCTGTATGTATGTAAGTGTGCCATGTGCATACAGTGCCATGGAGGCCAGAAGAAGACAACAGATCTCTTTGATCTGTGCTTTGAGCTGTCATGATGGTGACTGGAACCTAAGGTGGGTCTTCTGCAAGAGCAGTAAGTGATCTTAACCACTAAGCCCCCTCTCTATCTCCCTCTAGTATATAGGTCCATCCATACACATTTGTGTGTTTTCTTCTTTTTAACTTTCAACATTTTATAAAGGTTTAGGTCCCATGCTTCTGCAGAAGTAGTATCTTAAACTTTAAATAACTGAGGTCATTCTCTCAGAAGGCAGATCTTACAGGATTCTCTGGAAGTTCTCAGAGAAAACTATTATAAAACTCTGAGTTTGGCCCCTCCCAGATTTCTGTTTCTTGGTCCAACATGCCTTCCTCCTATCTGACATTCCCCATGAAGTCTTGACAAGAACTCAGTCAATGAAGGTACCATACCACTGAACTTCCAAACGCTTGAATTCTATACTTTCTCTAAGAAGTTCAGTTTCTGCTATTTCATTACAGTGGGAAAAGGCTAATTCAATAATCAACTCAGATGTCTGTGCTGTGAGATAATCCTCTGGATGGTGTGAATAAGTATTACTCTCATTGGTTAATAATAAAGTTGATTGGCCTATAGCAATGCAGGATAAAGTTAGGCAGGACAATCAAAACTAAGGATTTGGAAGATGAAGGACAGAGTCAAGGGAGATGCCAACTAGGTGCCAAAAAAACAAGATGCCAGAGGACTGGTAAAGCCATCGGCTGGGTAGCAATACATAGATTAATAAAAAATAGATTAATTTAAATAAAAGAGTTAGTTAGTAATAAGCCTGAGTTATCAGCCAAGCATTTTGTAATTAATATATATGCCTCTGTGTATTTATTTGCGACCAGGCAGTCAGAATGGGTAACCTCCATTTTACATGTCTGCTCATACTCCTATAATGAACATCACAGTCCTTCATCTTCTCTTCAGTTTGCCAATTTACCAATTCTCTACATATTCTTTATGATAGATTTGATGGTGTAAGTCTGCAAATTGTTCTATCCTTTGTTCAATTCTAAAGGAACAGTAAGTAAAAATACAACAAAACTTTTACTTTCAATAAGTTTTATTGAACTGTGTTAGTCTTCCTTTCCATGGTAAATAACTGACAAGGTAGGCAATGATAGAAATCTACATAGGGAAGTCACAAGAAGAATATGAACTTCCCAAAAATGTTAATACAAACTGAACCCATATGCAAGATTTTCAGAACTAAAACTAATTAAGGAGTGGGAATACAGTTCATACACTCACACACCTTGGGTTTAATTCCCAGTACCAAAACAAGGGGGAAAAGAACAAGCCAAAAACACTAAAAAACTAAAGAATAATTAACTCCTATCTATTATCACAGATCAGAGAGCAAACTGATTTACTGTGTGTGTTGAAAAGGCAGCTAAGATGTTCCTAGGATGTCTGTTCTTAGTCATTCTGTTTTTTAAGATATTCATGAATATTCAGTTTTATATCAATATTTCTATCAAAAAACCTAGGCAATTAAAAATAATGAAGACATACTTTACTACGGTACATACAAAATGTGTTTGAAATGTTAGCAAACTATCACAGTTTTAAGAGTAGAAAGCTAAAGTATTAATGGACTTTGATAAAGCACCAGAGTTAGCCAGGAAATATTTTCACTAGGCACAACTCAAGTCTTTTTCATTGATGAATACTAAACAACATGGCATACTTTAAAAGAAGAGAGTCGATTGTGGGGAAGAGTTCCTAATGAAATCAGAAAACTTTCCGTCTTCATTCCGTAACTCCTAATGACAGAGCAGTCTTTCTTTTCTGGCGAGCTCCCTTTCCTCTCTTCCTCAGGACATACTTGCAGATGCACTGGCTCCTTTACAGACATGCTGAGAGTTCTCGCTGTGGTTGATCAAAGCTGGAATGCCTGAGGAAATTACTCAACTAGACAGCCTGGAATTACATTCAGCCAAATAGTTAGAATGCTCTACTTAAACATGTGTTAAAGTAACATCTTAGACAGACTGGATGTAAGTTAAGAGAACACTGTCTGCATCACACTCTGTGAATGCTAAGGTTTAATATTAGTGACAGTTCATTTGCTAAAACTGTCTAACAGTACGAAAGACAACATACTTTGGCTGGGAACAACAGCATATGCACTAGAAAACTCTTACAACCCTATTCTATGTAAGATCCTTTGAAAATGCTAGAAAAATTGTGATAAATGTTGATATTTGTTCACAAGAACATTTGCTAATCTGGCATAATCTATTAAAAATACAATCATATTTTCGTTAAAGTATTTTAGTAAAAACATTATACTTACCTTTTTATTATTAGTCTGCCTAATTTTCAAATAAACATAATATAATTATGCAGAAAAATGACATCATGGCAGTTTTTTCCACAATTTTAACTGAAAGGCACAGAGCTACAGTACAAGAGTTACTTGTCAAACACAACAGAAACCTTTAAACTAAAATACTGGCTTCAAGACTCGCACATCTGAAAGAGTTTTAAAGTGTTTTAGTTGGACTCATTATTATGTCCAGGAGGAAGTTAGCACACACAGTACCTGAAACTGTTCTTTCCACATGAGCTACAATAAAAAGACAAATGCAGCTATTTCCCCAACATTGCCAGACTTGGCGGTCACTTACACTTCCCTTCAACCTAAGTCATTATACCTTTTAAAAATGTTGACAATAATATGGAAAATATCACTCAAATAAAACTCACCAGATCATGGAATTACAGCATTTACACCATCCTTCTTTCATGACATAGTCAAAATGGAGGCGGAGGGGAGAGCTAGCTTTTAAATATTCTACTAACTATATTTGTTTTTATTAAAAACATTTTTACCCTACTACAAAATGTTGTTGACCACTACATATATGCCAGAAGAAGGAAGTATAAGTTAATTTCCCACCCTGAATTCTGTAAGAAGCTTCGTGCACTGTACAGTGTTGATGCCCTATGCCAAGAAATAGGAGGATACCAACTGTCATGAAATGTACAGATCATGCAAAAGCCTAGATATGAAGTGAATACTATTGCCAATAAATACTCCTTAGTAGTAGAAAACACCAAAGAACTTTTGACAAGCAGAATGTTCACAATTTAAAGTTGTTTTCTACAGTGTCATAAGATCCTTCAATGAAGTTCTCACATTAAAAATAAGACAAAAAACAGAGAAATAACAGGAAATTTTTGAACAATATTATAAATAATTTTGAAGCAAGATTTATATAATACTCTTGAGAGCCTTAAAAATTATGTGCCACATTTCTTCATTCTTTCCTGGATTCTGAATTAAGATTGAATTTAAGAAACAAACAAAAACTTTGCTTTTTAAGATAGGGTCTCACTACGTAGTTCTGGCAGCCCTAGAACTACTGTGTAGACCAGGCTGGCCTTGAGCTCTGCTTGTCTCTGCCACCCAAATGAAGGAATTAAATCAATGCACCACTACACCCATTTTTGGTGTTGTTTGCTTGTTTGTTTTGGATACACAAAAACTTAAAATCAAAGGGCAATATTCTGGAATTGGGGAGATAATTTACAAAACAGGTGTGGTGGCTGGAAAGATGGCACACACTACTCTTTCAGAGGACCTGAGTTCAACTACAAGAAATCACATTGGGTGAATCACAGCCATGGACACCTGCACTCACAAGAACATGTAAATACACATAATTAAAAGTAAATCTTTGAAGCAAAACGAAGTCATGTGTGGCATAACTTGACGCATGTGCCTGTAACCCTAGCATTGAGAGGTTGAGATCCTCTATCCTTAGTGATCCAGAGTAAGTGGCAGACCCTGCCTCAAAACAGAGTGGAAAGTATTACAGGAAAACACCTGCCTTCTGACCTTCACATATATGTACAAGCAAGTACTCAACACACACACACACAATTTAAAAAAAAAAAAAAGTAAGGCCCCCATGGTAAATTTTCTTGATTGATGATTGATATGAGAGAGCCCAGCTCACTGTGGGCAAATGCTACCCCTGTGCTGGTGGTCCTGGGTACTATAAGAAAGTAGGTTGTAACAGGCCATGGAAGAAGCAGTAAGCAGCAGTCTTCTCCTTCATGGTCTTTGCCTCCAGTTTCCTGCTCAGTTTGAGTTCCTGCCCTGGCTTCCTTTGACAATGGACTGTCATGTGGAACTGTATTCTGAAATAAACCCTTGCTTTTGTTCACAGTGTTTTATCACAGTAATTAAGACAAAAATTGGTAGCAGAAGTGAGGTGTTACTACGGTAGACTTGGCCATGTTTAAGAGTGGATAGGATAGGGGCTGGAGAGATGGCTCAGAGGTTAAGAGCATTGCCTGCTCTTCCAAAGGTTCTGAGTTCAATTCCCAGCAACCACATGGTGGCTCACAACCATCTGTAATGAGGTCTGGTGCCCTCTTCTGGCATACAGGCATACACACAGAATATTGTATACATAATAAATAAATAAATAAATAAATAAATAAATAAATAAATAAATAAATAAATAAATAAGTGGAAAAAAACTATTAGAAGAAGCATACAAATTTATTTAAAAAAAAGAGTGGATAGGATAGTGAAAGGACTTTGGACTGGGAAATCACTGAGTGTTCAGAGCTAAACGGGCTGCTGTGAGAAGCTGAAAGATAGGAATGTTATTAAAGCTTGGCTGATGACGTTTCAGAGGGAAGTTTTGGGAATCCCTTAAAGACTATATGGGGGCTGACTGATATTTTGAGTTTTAAGACTGTGTGGTTCTGGTCAGCTGGAGCTGAAATATAAGCTGTCATTCAGAGACTTAAACCTCTAAAGTGAAACCTTTGCTTCACAGGGGCAACTGATACTGGTCAGCTAGGGCTGAAGAGTCAGCTGTACTTAAGAAGGAACTGGCATAGATGAACAGAAAAATACTTTCTGCAGAGTCAGCTAGAGAAGCTGTGGTCCAATAGCAACCAAGGCTGTAGCTTGTGCTGGCAACTGAACTTGGTAATGTTAAAGTTTCTAAAGTCATACTGCTTTTGAAGGCATGAAGCTTGGAACTGTGCATCAGGGCTGGAATCTTTGATGAGAGGCCACTGGTGAAGATACAGAATCAAATGAAGTAGAAGACCCAGGACTGGAGGGGTTCTAGAAGGTTTGGTACTATGAGGCAAGGTCACAGTCCAGGAAGAGAGCCCAGGAGAAGGTACTGGTGGAAGTGTAACCTTGTTGCAGATACCTCAGCATTTTGGAGATGGGACATCACCAAGGACAGCAGCAGCTATGAGATGGAACCAGCTTTACTCAGCCTAGGAGACAAGTGGTGTGTGCTGGGAAATGAAGCCCTTTGGAGCACAGGTCCACTACATAGATAGATAGATAGATAGATAGATAGATAGATAGATAGATAGATAGATAGATAGATAGATAGATAGATAGATAGATAGAGATAGATAGATAGATAGATATAGAGATAGATAGATAGATAGATAGATAGATAGATAGATAGATAGAGAGATAGAGAGATAGATAGAGAGATAGAGAGATAGAGATATGATGTCCTCTATAGGAGTTTGGTTTTAATTGATTTGATTGTACAAGTGCCTTGATTTTTCCCTTTTGGAGTAAGAAAGCATTAAACTTATTTTTTTGTTTTATTTTGTTTTGTTGGTTTTAATTTTACTGAAGCCTACAGTTAAGAGACTTGGGCATTCTACAGAGACTTTGGATATTTTAGAAAAACTGTGAAATTTAAAAGAGATCTTGAATATTTTAAAAACCCTGAATTGTAAAGTGTTTCAATTTTAAAGACTGGAACTTTTTAAAGTTGAAATGTTTTATATTGTCATATTAGTATTAACATGATATCTTAGGGACAAAAAAGAAAAGTTATAGCTTAATAAGTGATGTGTTTGTGTGTCAAGTTGAAAAGAGATCAACTGTCCTAATTAATTTTTTAGCAACTTGACACAAGATAGAAACATTTGGGAAGAAGTAACCTCAATTGAGAAAATAGCCTGAAAGACTGGTCTGTGGGCAAGCTTCAGGGGCATTTCCATTTCCTTAACTGATGAGTGATCTGGGAGGCCCAGGTTACTGTGGGCAATGCCTTGCCTGGGCTGGCGGTCAGGATGCTATAAGAAAGCAGTCTGAGTAAACCATGGGGTGCCAACCAGTAAACAGCACTCCTCCATGGCCTCTGCATCAGTTTCTACCTCCAGGTTCCTATTGAGTTCCTGCCCCGAACTCCTTCACTGACAGGTTGTGCAATAGAACTGTAAGCTAAAATAAACTCCTTCTGCCACAGGCTGCTTTTGTCACAGTGTTTCATCACAGCAAAAGGAACCCTGTAACTTAGGCCTATTTTTATACCCAGCATACCCCCCACCAAAGAAAAAGAAAGGTAGTCTTTCAAATGCATAGTCTATGGTTACACAGAAATGAAACACGCAGAAAAGTTTCAGCTTCACTAACAAAGGGGGAAAAGTTGTAAAAACATAAAATTCTATAAGATTGATGTCTGACATCTCAGATTTTGCAGAAAAATGGATAGAGCAAGAAAACATCAATTTGAGTGAGGTAATTCAGACCCAGAAAGACAATTATCACATGTACTCACTCATAAGTGGTTTTTAAACATAAAGCAAAGAAAACCAGCCCACAAATCACAATCCCAGAGAACGTAGACAACAATGAGGACGCTAAGAGACATACATAGATCTAATCTATATGGGTAGTAGAAAAAGACAAGATCTCCTGAGTAAATTGGGAGCATGGGGACCTTGGAAGAGGGTTAAAGGGGAGGGGAGAGGCAGGGAGGGAAGCAGAGAAAAATGTAGAGTTCAATAAAAGTCAATAAAAAAACAAATATAATTGCAATGTGGTGCAAAGTAAAATAAAAATTCAGATTTTCTTTTACCAAGAAAACAAAAAGAGTGATGTCTGAAATGATAAATCACGTAAGTACAAATATAGATGCAATGATTCAAAAACAATAAAACTGCAATTCTCATAACCAATGAATCTAATTATATCCATGAATACTGAACCACAGCATATATCAGTCAAGATCAAATAAATTACTTCTACATAGTCAAAACACAGAAATATTACCAATTCTATAATCATACTATAGGTTGATTGAAACAGTTCAAAACTGAGTATCAAATGAAATATATTCTTAAAAGTAACAATACCGAGAGAAAAATGAAAACTCATACGTGAAGCTACATGCTTCTCAGAAACTGCTAGGTCTAGTCTTAGAACACATCCCCTTGACAGCTTCGGCCAAGAGGAAACAACTGATAAGGCCCATAGAGCACTTCAAGAATGGCTAGAAAAATAAAGAAAGTCTTCCTGTTCCCATCAGTACAAAGTAAATCATGACATGATCTGTAGTTAAATATTTTCACTTGGCTTTTGATACAGAGTAAAGTTAAAAGTAAAATAACTGTCTTGATTTTCTTCTTATTCTTTAAAAAAAAAAAAAGTGAGAGAAAAAAAAAATATTGCTTTTCCCCAAGCATGTACTCTGTGCTAGAAAGCAGACATGATTTGGGAAGAGAGCAGCTGTACCTACCTAACATGTAAACACAGTAAGTTACAAGTTGATTCTCAGTACTAAAGGCAAGAAACAGCATTAGTACTCCAAAAAGTGTTTTAAAAGAACGTAACTTACTTTGACCGTCCCAGACTAAGTGGGCTCTGTCTGATGCTTCTTTGTCTGCACAGGGCCACCCACAGCCTGTCTTCTAATTAAATCAAAGCTCTAGCAGCAGAACAAGCAAACAAGGTGCCTCCCGTCTGTGTACAGCTCTTCAGGACACAGTTCCCTTGGCCAGAAGATGGAAATTCTTGGGAGAGGTGATTTTCTGCCTCTTCACAAGAAGAACACAGAGACTTGGCTGGATGCAACTCCATGAAGTGTAACGGTGTGTATACACCTCAAAAAATAAAACAAAAAAATGCAGAGAAACATAAAGACTCCATAATAGCTGGAACACACAGAAATAATGAAGCACCGCTGGAAATACTGCTAGTAAGACAGCACAATCGGGGCTTGGAAATAACTGGCGACACCAACTATTTTAAAAGGAAAGGAAAGAACATCACAAGTTAAAACTACAATTCCATGCAATGAATATACTGCAAGCACTAGGAGGAAAAAAGCAATCATTTGTTAAAGCCAAATCTTTTATTCCACATAAATAAAAAGCACAACTTCCCCCTCCCATATTACAATAAATAAAAGACATCATCAATGAAAAAGAAAACTTGGACTTTGAAGAGCAGGAGGTATAAATGCATCACCAACCACAGTACAGTTAATGGGTGTGTGTGTGTGTGTGTGTGTGTGTGTGTGTGTGTGTACGAGCTAACTGCATCAGCAATGTGTCCAGCAGCTCTGAGAGGAAAGGGAAGGGAAGAGGACAGGGAACTGCTCCACCTGGAGACCAGGAGAACAGGAACACTGCAAAATGGAGGTTCTGATTTATTTAGACAATGTTCAACCTCTCCAACTAATGGAAATGATCAGATACCGTCTGTTTGTTTTGGCCTTTACTAAATAACAACTGAGGGCTAAAGAGAGACTCAGCAGTTAAAAAAGCTAGTAGTTGAAAAGCTGGGTGTGGTGACACAAGCCTTTATTCCCAACATTTAGGAGACAGAGGCAGGTAGATCTGTGAGCCAAGGTCAGCCTGATCTACAAAGTGAGTTCTAGGACAGCCAAGGCTACACAGAGAAACCCTGTATCAAAAGGAAAGAAAAAAAAATAATAAAGCTAGCTGCTCTCCCAAAGGAAGGTTTCAGTTCCCAGCACCAACATCAGGTAGATCCTAACTGGCACAATCTCCAGCTCAGGGGATCAGATGCTTCTGCCCCAGACACCTGCCCTCACATGCACATACCCACACATAGCAACACACACACACACGTAATTTTTAAAAGTCAATTTTTTAAAAATTAAAAAATAAGACACTGAAGTAATGCACAGAACAGGTGACAGGAAACATCTGGCACCTGATCCCAGAGGCACCCTCAAGCAAACACACTGATACATGTCAGTCCTCCTTAATGTGCTGTCCATCCGGGTATGCCATACACTAACTAAAAGCCACATCATCTTCATGACCACTACACATTTCAAGCACCAGTAGGCTGCAGGTACTTTATTTCTTCAACACCTGAGACACATAGACAATTTCAGTCAGAAATGTACAATGCCCAAAGAAAGGAGTGTGGCCAACTCCTACAGGCGAACAGATGCCTGGTAAGGGATCTCCCAACAATAGATAACTCAATAGTGAATGGTATTCTCAAGTTCCTACAGGTGCATGCCATTGGTTCCTAGCACAAAAGGATATAAAGATACACACAAAAGTATAAAAGTTTTAAATATAGTAACACAATATAGTGATGCAAACATCTACTTTTTTCTTTACCTCAAAATACCAGCCATCTTGATAGGAAATCATGTCATAAAGAACTTCATGTTTCTAAGCAAGCAATCCACTGGACTGAACAAAGATTCAAAGGCAAGAAACTGTGCCAAATGTATTTTCCATAAAGGACTTAATCCAGTGATTCTCAATCTTTCTAATGCTGTGACCCTTTTAATACAGTCCCTCACATTGTAGTGAGCCCCCAACCATATAATTATTTTCATTGCCACTTCGTAACTGTAATTTTGCTATTGTGATGAATTGTAATGTAAATAACTGTGCTTTCTGGTGGTCTTATGTGACTCTAGTGAAAAGACCACTTGACACCCCCTATGGGGTTGTGACCCATAGGCTGAGAATCACTGATTTAGACAAAAAGTCAGCTTCAGATCTTTCCTTCCTCTAGGAAGCTTTTACAGATAAATCAAGTTAGCCAGAAAACTAAAGCGTCATATAGCTTAAACAGAATATTTTGGCTATTTTCTTAAGTTGCTTGGCTTTCTTACTTGGTCCGCTTAGTTTCTGGTTTTGCTGCGGTGCTGAGGATCAAATGAGGACCTTGTGAACACTACATATGTGCTCCAGCACTGATCAGCATTCCCAGCCAAACAGAATGCTTTCAACAAAAGAGCCCGTGTAATTTCTCTTTGTAATATGAAATTTAAGTTAGTCTTAGCACTACTTTTTATTTAGTTTTTATTTTTAATTAAGATATATTACATCATTTTCTCTTTCCTTTTCCTCCAACTCCTCAAGTCCACCCCTCTTTTCAAATTCATAGTCTCTTTTTCATTAATTGTTATTGGTACACATATATAAACAAATAAAGGAAGAAACAGGAGTGATTATAATTGAGGCAAGCAAGCATAGAAAATAATTTAGTATGCTGGGACCCCCATTTGATTTTGGGTTATGCACACACAGACCTCTGTTCTTATATGCATCTGGAAGTCTCGTTCGCATACCTGCCAGTACTGTACACACATCTCTCCAAACAATGCATCTAGCAACCTTTAGTAACCATCAGAATTAGACACTTTCTATTTAAATATACTGTCAACATACCCAGGTATAAAGAATAGAAGGACCAGTGCAGCCTGAGTTGGTTTTGGATGCATGAGAATAAGGCAAAACTGTGTCCTCATTAACCCTATTTTGTCTTCTTCTTATTCTTATGGGCAGGCACAGGACTAAAATCAAATGCATTGTACAGAGGAACACACACAACAGAAAAATGATTAAATGACCTAAGCTATCAAGCAAAATAGAGAAACACCCTAACTATGCCCCCTTAGTAACTAGTTACTCCCCTTTGACACCACAAATAGTGACCCAATGCTGTAGCCTAGAGCCCTTGAGTATCTTTATTCATGTGGTCCCTGTCAATCTTGATAGTGTACCTCTCTTTAATCCAAATAAAACTATCTTGCTTCTCTTACAAGTCTTTGTGAGCCCTTATTTTCAATTCTTTGTATAACACTCCAAGAACCTAGAAACACCAGGTCCAGACCCAACCACTGAAATAAATAAAGAAATGTCACAGTAAAACCTGCTTCTTTGTGTGCTAACCAAAGCAATCAATTACAAAGGGTTTAAAAGAAGAACCAAAGCACAATGGCACATGCCTGTAATCGCAGTACTGAGGAAGTAGAATTAAGATCAAAAACCAGCTGTAACTAACTATGTAGCAAGTCTGAATCCAGCCCTTGTTACATTATGAGGAGGACGAGGAGGAGGAGGAGGAGGAGGAGGAGGAGGAGGAGGAGGAGGAGGAGGAGGAGGAGGAGGAGGAGGAGGAGGAGGAAGAAGAAGAAGAAGAAGAAGAAGAAGAAGAAGAAGAAGAAGAAGAAGAAGAAGAAGAAGAAGAAGAAGAAGAAGAAGAAGAAGAAGAAGAAGAAGAAGAAGAAAGGAGTGTAAGAGTGTATGCCAAGGAGGGGAAGGTGTGTGTGAAAAGTCCCTTTTGTGTCACCTGTCTCTTCCCCCTCTACTGTATAAAGTTGATACTGGTATTTAAACACTCACTATTTGAGAAAACACAAATGATCACACTTTCTTAAACACAAGGCTAAATACCCTTTTTAGCCAATAAGAATCATTAAACCATTTCATATCAGTTACTTCAGTCTGTGTTTAGGAGTGTGCTCAAGGAATTCATACCAATTCTAGTATCTGGCAAAGAAAAAACAACAAGCAATTTATTTAAATTATATAATTTATTTAATCAAAAAGTATATAACTACCCAGGTGTGGTAGTACAAGCCTTTAATCCCATCATTGGAAAGGGAAGAGTCAGCTCAGAGAGAGGCAGACCTCTGAGAGTTTGAAGCCAGCCTGATATACATAGCAGGTACCAGGCGAGCCAGGGCTAGACTGTCTCAAAAAAAAAACAAAAAAATAAATTTTAAAAAATAAAAGATAATAGCAGCACTAAGGATGTGGAATCTGAAGAATTATAAATCAAGCCAGCCTGTATTACAATAACAAAAATATATCTGAAAAAAAATACTTTTTAAAAAACTTAACTTTAGGCTGACACAGAAGGATCTCTGTGAGATTGAGGCCATCCTGCTCTACACAGTGAGTTCAGAATAGCCAGAATTAAACAGAGAGACCCTGTCTCAAATAAAAATACTAATACTAATTCTTCTAATTAAAAAAAAAAAACTTGGGCTGGAGAGATGGCTCAGAGGTTAAGAGCATTGCCTGCTCTTCCAAAGGTCTTGAGTTCAATTCCCAGCAACCACATGGTGGCTCACAACCATCTGTAATGGGGTCTGGTGCCCGCTTCTGGCCTGCAGGCATACACACAGACAGAATATTGTATACATAATAAATAAATAAATATATTTTTAAAAACTTAATTTTTAAAAAGATAAACACAACTGGGTGCGGTAGGGCATGCCTTTAATTCCAGCACTCAAGAGGCAGAGGCAGGCAGATCTCTGTGAGGCTAGCCTGGTCTACAAATCAAGTTCCAAGACAGACAAGGCTACACAGAGAAACCCTGTGTTGAAAAACCAAAACACTCACACACATTCACACACACAAACACACAGGTGCACAAACCCTCCCATCCTCTGGAGTGAATCAGGCTTGATGCTATATATCTGTGATTCCAATTCTTGGGTGTCTGAAACAGGAGGATTACAAAGTCAAGGACAGCCTGAGCTACTATAGAGAGACCTTATCTCCTCTCATAACATCAAAAAACGTGTCTTTCTAAATCCAAAGGAAAAGGCACATCTAGGATGAGACGTAAGTGAAGAGGATGACTAAACTTGACGGTGGATGTTACTCTCGAATGTAAAACAATATAAATCAGAGTTCCTGTGATTTTTCTCATTTCAGAATGTTCAAAGGACTTAGAATGACATATTCATCTAAACAGAGAAAACATAATCCAATTTTTTTATTCTTTCCATTGATCCAAACTATAACAATAATAGTCTCAATAGTTACAATAATAGTTTCAATATTACAATAATAGCTTCAATTGAACTCTTTAGAGGAAAACCTATCCTGGGTTTAATATAATATATTTCAAACACTTAAGGTGGACAGATTCCAGGGAACAGTAAAGGAAATGACCACATAATTCTTAAAATACAGGAAAATCCTCCCAGTTGACATTTAAACTATGCGCATACACTTCAATAAAAGATATACGACACCTAATCCTAGCTAGCTTCCTTATTAATATGATAAACACCATGGAAAAATATGAAAATCAAAGTTACATTTTAAGTTTTAATCACTATGCCTTAGGGATCCCTGAAACAAAATGCCTCTGATCTGCAAGCCCCTTCCAAAAAACAGTTCCTCAAATGCTGGATGCTATTGTTTATGGGATATAACAAGCAACATGTTTCCATTCCCATAAACAAGTTTGTTTGACCCATCTGCACCAAACATGCTGGATCACGTGTGGGTGAGAGGTTCACACTTGTCCCTGACTGGATATAGGCTGAAGGAATGTCCAGATGCATGCTTGTCCCTGACTGGATCTAAGGGAAACACTTAAGATGCTGCAAAACTTGATTCAGGGCCATCTACTGGAAACCTGGATGGTAAGAGCCCATCCACCAGGCCAGTATTTAATTAAAGCTTGCTATAAATTTAGCTTTAAATTGTGGTAGTAGTCTCAAACCAGTGGAATTAACAAAAAGAAATTTGGGAAGGAATGGGTTTATTTTGTCTTACAACTTTCAGGTCACAGTCCATCACTGGGGGAAGCCAGGACAGAAATCTGATGTGGGAACTGAAGCAGAGACCATACAGGACACTAGCTTGCTCCCTATGGCTGCCTTAGCCTGCTTTCTCCTACAAACCAGGTCCACCTGCTCATTGTTAGCATCACACATAATGGGCTGGGTCTCCTACATCAATTAATAATTAAAATGCCTCAAACACACACCAATAGCCCTTTCTGATGGAAGCAATCCATCAGCTGAAGTCCTTCCTTGCCAGACATGTCAGGTTCAAACCCAGGATTAGCCTTCTCTTATCTACAATCCCAGTACTCAAGAATCTGAGAAAGGAAGGCTACATGTAGGCAAAACACTCATACACATAAAATAAAAATAATACATCTTAAAAAAATTTAAATACTATAAATTTCACCTATTTATGAATAACTCATTAGTCCAAAATGGATTTTGTTGTTTGTGGGTTTGCGGCTGTTAAGGTCTCACTAAGTAGCCCAGGCTAGCCTCAAACATGCCCAGCCTATGGAATGTTTAGATTACAGGCATTCATCACCATAATGAGGTCCCAAAAGGTATTTTTTCTTCACTATAAATAAGTAATTATTTACAAAAGCAGGGAGAAATAGAAACAAATATTCAATATGATATAGTTTTAACTTACAAAATTAAAGTTACTCTAAAGTGTTTTGAACCTAATTTTATATAATTTTCTGTTCATGACTGCCATAATACCATATTTCTGCATCACTCATTAAGCTTCCCCCCAGACCTATACTGACTCCACAAAATGATAATTGTGACATCACCTTCTACAAAGGGACCATCCTACATGTTTTAAATAAAGGAAGATTTAGCAGCAAATACAATAACCTCCTTTCTCATGTTACTTACCGTCTTTAATCGAGAACATCTAAAAACCTTTACAAAGTAACAGTCATTGATGGTTGTAGAACACATCATAACAGCTTTTACTATAACCTATAGAGCACTCTAAGTGATTGACATATAGTAATCTTCGTAATTCTGTAAGCAGGAATTATTTCATTCTATTACAGATAGAACTGAGTTATGGGCAGGCTCTAATACACCCAGTGTCATTCTGCTATGAATGATACACTAGGTCCCAATAGGCAAGCGCCAACAAATCCCAACCTCAGATGTTTCAGAGGCCAAACGTCAATAGAACTAATAACCATACCACACACACACACAAACACACACTTCCAACCTGCCTTGATTGTGTTAGCATGATATGTTACAAATGTTGGTAAAATGTACAAAGCAATAATTCAAAGTGTAGCTATACAGTTAAATGAGAGAGAGTGTACAGAAAACATGGCCAGGGCTTTCATCAACTCCCTGGCTACTTTTCCTGATATCAAAGGCTAAGCAAAAGCCCACAACTGTCAGCTTGGGAATGTCTACTTTACCTCACACCTCCTCCTTCACACTCATCACTGTTCATCCCCATGTCTTCACTTCCCTCCCCAAGATGTCTTCATATCCAGTCAAACAGTCATCTCTATGATCTGGTCAGCTCACTAACAAACCCATTCTCGCCACATTGCAGTCTTCTCAAGCCTCAAACTCATCAATACTCCAGAGTCAGAGAGATTGGGAGTCCCTCACTGTGGATACCAAGAGCCTCCACAACTCAACTCAGCGCCCACTATAAACCTGGACCAGTCCTGAAAATCCCACTGAACTGCAAACCTGGAACGGTCCTGAAAATCCCACTGAACTGCAAACCTGGAATGGTCCTGAAAATCCCAGAGGAACAAGGGAGCTCTCACAAAACACACACATATAGCTTCAGGATTTTATCTGCTACGTTTGTGATAAAACCTGTCTTTCCACTTTTGACACTGCTAGAGAGCTGACATCATGTGTTGTTAAAGAAATATCTCATTTTGGTGATGTGAACTTCAAAAACTGTCCTACTGAAAATAACTATCACCAATAACTTTTATAACCATGAATCCTACAAAAACAAGAGGAAGAAGGAATTAACAAACTTTTTTTTAACTCAGGAAAAGTCACCAGTGAAAATAATTTTTAAAAACCATCCTTTCAGTTTCAAAATCTTTTATATTGCTTTGGTAATATTGGTGGGGAACACTGGTTACATGACATATGGCTAACTCAGCATCTTCATGCCATTTAAAAATAAGGAACATAAGCCGGGCGGTGGTGGCGCACGCCTTTAATCCCAGCACCTGGGAGGCAGAGGCAGGCGGATCTCTGTGAGTTCGAGACCAGCCTGGTCTACAAGAGCTAGTTCCAGGACAGGCTCCAAAACCACAGAGAAACCCTGTCTCAAAAAACCAAAAAAATAATAATAATAATAATAAGGAACATAAATTCAAATATTTTAAATAAAACATGAAAAGAGAGAAAAATACCTCGAGCTCCACCAGAGCTGCAGTCACTGCATCTGTCGCAAGAGCACCAGCCTGCAGCTTCTCAATTGCCTGCGGAACCAAGAGGAGAAATTATTCACTGTAAAACCAGCTCGGCAAACCTATCATAAGCTTTGCAAAGACTTAAAAGTATGAGACACTCGGAGTAAAAATCGGTCAGTATTTCCACTCCACACTTGAAAACAGAGCAGGATGTGTGACCTGCTGACACTGAGACATGAAGTTGTGGCTACGTTGGGTTTCATTCCTGGATGCATGAGACCTGTGGGTTGCACACTGGACAAGCTGCTTTAAAGCATATGTTTCTCAGACTTAAGAAAAGTAGTGTTTATTACTCAGACGAATCATCATTCTTTTTTTTTTTTTATTAAAAATTTATTCTTTCCATTTCCCATTTCCCTCCCCTCCTCCCAAATATTGCCCTCCCCCCACTTCCCTCCCCCATCCCCACTCCTCTTCTCCTCCCCCCACTCCATTCCCCCTCCCTCTCGTTACTGAAGAGCAGTCCAAATTCCCTGCCCTGCGGGAAGACCAAGGTCCTTCTATCTACGTCCAGAAAGGTGAGCGTCCAAACAGGCTAAGCTCCCACAAAGCCAGTTCATGTATTAGGATCGAATCATCATTCTTGATGGGGCTGGAGAGATGGCTCAGTGGTTAAGAGCACCGGCTGCTCTTCCAGAGGTCCTGAGTTCAATTCCCAGCAACCATATGGTGGCTCACAACCATCTGTAATGAGATCCGGCGTGTGGGCATACATGCAGGCAGAATGTTGTATACATAATAAATAAATGTTTTTTTAATTTAATTAATTAATTAATTAAGAAATCATTCTTGATATTATCCAAATGAAAACAGCAACTAAAAATTAGCCACTAACTGCAAGGTACAATGAGTTGTAAGGAAAAGAGCTGCACTGTTCACAGAGCAATTCAAAAGAGCCACAGAAATGCAACAATGAGCTGGTTCAGCTAAGATACCCTGAAAATTTATGTTCCATATGAAGAACTGCATCTCACACCTAGCTACCTCTCCTACGATTTCTACTCTCCCCATCCATGTGAATCAAAAACAACTACTGTTTCTAAGTCACAAAATCTCCTGATAAACCAGCTATGGTGGCTCACACCTTTAATCTCAGCTAGGAGGCTGAGGCACAAAGAGTACATGATTTACAAATCTAGTCCAGCATAGAGTTGAAAAATGGGTGGGAGGGTGTATATTAATTAAAAAGAATCCACAGGTGGAAACATTCATTTTCAAGAACATTCTTGATACTATAATGTCTTCTTCTATGAAAATACTCTTTTGTAATATATTCCACTGAGTAAAAAGAAAAAAAAAAATCACCTAATTCAGAGGGGAGGAGAAAAAAACATAAACTGATTTTTACAATCTGAGCGGCCTGTGCTGGTACCTAGGGCCACGGTGACAGCCAGCCCTGGGCTGCTTCTGGGAACCATGTCTGGGTCCATGATCCTACAACAGCCAGGGTCTCAGTTGATGTCCACGGCTCCTATTACCACTGAGGGCTGTGCAATGCCCGGGATCTGGACAGCGACCTGAGACCATGTTGGTGTCCGAGAGCCCTGCTGCTGCCAATACCATACTGGTCTGGGTGACCTCTGCTGCCACTGGGGCCATGGGGATGTCCAGGCCACAGCACCACAGTGCATTTCTGAGTTCACGGTCCTGCTACAGACAAGATCTTTGATGTTCATGGCCCATGTTGCCCCGGGTCATAGGAAGCATGAATGTTGAAATCTGAGGGCTATGCCCAGACAATCCCGCCCCTCACTGGCCTTGAGATAGCTGGCCCTGCCCCTGACTGGTCACTGCAGCAGAAGAACTGGACCCATGGGAAAGGTGGCTCCCCATACTCAGGAGAGATGGCCCTACCTCTTACCATGGGTATGGAAGAGCTGGTTCTGATGGCATGGGCCTAGGAGAGCTGTCTCTGGCTCTCACATGAAGGGCATGGTCCCAGTGACCCAGGCCAACCAGCTCAGCTACCACACAGACCCACATCCTGGCCACTCAAATATCTACCCCATTTATGACCTGCTGGAGTGTAAAAAGGAACTGATCCTGCAGAACAATAACTGTAGGATCCCCAAGACTCAGAGCAACAGCAGGATATCAGAGAGGAATTTCGGGAAAGTCCAGTGAGAATGGTATACCACAGGCCTTAAACCACACCAATGACTCGCTGCAATGAACAGTTTGTGGGTACAGCTGACTGGACAAAAGGGATGAATGAAGAGAGGTTGGAAAGACGGAGGAGCAAGGTGGAGTTTTGTTTGTTTTGATTTTAATTGATTTTGGGGGAAGGTTCTTTTGGAGGGGATGATGCAGGGGTGAGGGGAGGATAGGGAGGGACTGGGAGGTAAGTGGGATTGGGGTGTATGATGTGAAATCCACAAAGAACCAATAAGAAATTATGTTATTAAAAAATTTAACTTTTAAATGAATTATTAAAACTCTAATTTAATTAACAAAGACAAAGCCCCAAAACTAATCAATCATGTATTTCTAATTAAACTTTTGTGTTATTTTATTTTATGTATGAGTGTTGTGTTTGCATGTCTGGATATGTAAATGTGTGTGTGTGCGTGTGTATTTACTATATAAAATCCCTGTAACAAAATACTCTCAATTTATGGTAAGCCACTAATAAGAAAAAGTTTGTTACCCCGATACAGTATCTTTCTTATAAATGGAATTTAAATATAAATAAAAGGAAAAATACCCATATTTACCTGATAGGCAGTATCTGATTAACATTCTATATGCATAAAAAGTATGGACAGTTTGCCTACAAACTATATAGTACAGATCTAAATAAAAACAATATTTTTTTTTCTGAGCTCATTCCTGCCCCCAAATTAAGTATTCAAAAGTTTAGAAAATTTCAAAAGTCAAGGTGCACAAAATCCAGGTGAAGAGAACAGCACTGCACTAGGGGGACAGGCATCTGCTATGCCCGTGCTGGAGAGCAAGCTAGGTAGGGCTCAGGGCCAGCTAAGAAAAGCACTTGTTTTCTTTATCTCTTTCTTTCTTCCTTTCTTTCTTTCTTTCTTTCTTTCTTTCTTTCTTTCTCTCACTCTTTTTTCTTTTTTATAACTTCCCATCAAAAAAAGTATTTATTCACACAAGAAGGCAAAGGCAAGTGAATTCCAGGCCAGCTAGAGCTACAAAATGAGATCCTGTCTCAAAAAAAAAAAAAAAAAAAAAAACAAATACATACATACATATATAAATTCTCAAAAAATTATTTTTTAAGCCGGGCGACAGTGGCGCACGCCTTTAATCCCAGCACTCGGGAGGCAGAGGCAGGCGGATCTCTGGGAGTTCGAGACCAGCCTGGTCTACAAAGCTAGTTCCAGGACAGGAACCAAAACCACAGAGAAACCCTGTCTTGAGAAACCAAAAAAAATAAAAATAAAAAAAAAACTAAAAAATTATTTTTTAAAGAAAGGAAGAAAGAAAAGACAATAAACTACTTAAGAGGAAGTTTTCCCCACCTTTCCATAGAATTCAGTCATGTAGGAATAGTTAAAAGGATATGGTTATATGTGCCCATAGCTATAAAAGCACAGACTTCAATCTGGGGAAGGAGAGGAGAAAGCTAAACATCATTCAAAGAATTAAAAACACTGATAAAACTAGAAACTGAGTACTAAAGTCCTACAAATATGAGTAAAGTAACTTTGGGATTCAGCCAAACTTCACTGGAAATGAAAGGTCAAAGTCTGAATCTCAAGGTGAAGTTTCATATGCAGAACCACAGGCATTACACACACGCTGCTCATACCTTCTGACAAGCTCGTTTGCATACATGTTTATATTCCTTGGCTTTGGATTCTGAATGATAACCTGCACCTACAGTAAAAAAACAAACAAACAAACAAAAAAGTGTTAGTAGCTGCTAAACTACCAGTGGCTCCACCAAGTAGAAAAGCAGCCCACACATGCAGGCCCAGGGCCGTGCTGTATGGGATTCTAGACTCTACAGTTGATGACGTAAGTCACAAAACAATCCCACATCAGTTCAGAATTATGAATAATAAAAGGGTTATTTATTTAAGGGGAAACGGGGGGGGGAGTGCCTAAGCAAGAGAGAGGGCACATGTTTACAGCTGCTTTTACAGTATAAGAGACCATGCCCAAGAGGGCTGGTATCTTAAAGGCTATTGGCTGAAGGAGCAAAATGTGCTCCCATAGCATACAGTTGCTATCCTTATTCAAAAAGTTTCCTGTCAGAACTCCTAAAAATAGCATGTGTCCTCAAAGATCCTTCCCATGGTCACTCCCCACCCCCTTTCAAGAACCTCAACCAAGATTAGAGATACCTTCAGCAAACCAGACAACCTAAGTTCTATTCCAGAGGCCTATAAGACAAAAAGAGAAAGCCAACTCCCACAAGTTATTCTCTGATCTCCATAAATGACCTGTGGCACAGGCCCTCCCCCACCACCACACACATTAGATGAACAGACAGACAGCAGACAAGATTAGATAGATTAGATAGATAGATAGATAGATAGATAGATAGATAGATAGATAGATAGATAGACAGACAGACAGACAGACAGACAGACAGACAGACAGACAGACAGATAGATGTGGTTTTAAACTTAAAAAAAATACTAAACTCAGGAGTTCCTTTGGTATGGAGTTGATAATGCAGGTGGTGCCAGGAACAAAGAACCCTGAAGTCCCTCTCTAGTGATCTTTTAAATGCCCCACTACCACTATTTGGGAAATTACTATTTAGAATCTAAAATTCTCAAGAATTTTCCAAAAATCCTACAGACAGTTACTTAAAAGTTTGGCTCCAAATAAACTAGTTTCCTTAAGGAAATTTATCCTTGGAACTAGAGAGACAGCTCAGGGTTAAGAGCACTTGCCCTCTTCCAAAGAAACCCCGTTCAGTTCTCAGGACCCACATCAGGCAGCTCACAACTAACCACCCAACTCCAGCTCCACAAAATCTAATGTCCTCTTTTGGTCTCCACGAGTGCACGCATGTATCTCTCTCTCTCTCTCTCTCTCTCTCTCTCTCTCTCTCTCTCTCTCTCTCTCACACACACACACACACACACACACACACACACACACACACACAAAATACGTAAGTAAATTTTAAAAAATTATTTTTAGCCAGGCAGTGGTGGCGCACACCTTTAATCCCAGCACTCAGGAGGCAGAGGCAGGCGAATCTCTGTGAGTTCGAGGCCAGCCTGGTCTAGAAGAGCTAGTTCCAGGACAGGAACCAAAAGCTACGGAGAAACCCTGTCTCGAAAATCCAAAAAAAAAAAAAAAATTATTTTTATTACTTTTGATTCTGTGTGTCTGTCTATATGTGCACATTCACACAAGTGTCTAAGGAAAACAGAAGAAAAGTGTTCCATTCTTTGGAGCTAGAGGTACTTGTGCTTGTGAGCAGTCCAACACCAATGCTGAGATGTGAATTTGAGTCCTCTTCAAAAGCAAATGCTTTCTGGTGCTTTTTAAGATTTACATGTTTTTACTTTATGTGTAAGTCTACGCACCGCTTGCATGCAGTGTCCACAGAGGCCATAAGAGGGTGCTGGATCCCCTGAACTGAAGTTAAAGGCAGTTGTTAACTATGATGTATGTACTGGGAATTGAACTCCTGTCCTCTAGAGCAGCCTGTGCTCTTAAAGTCTGAGCCATCTCTCCAGACCCTTATTTTTTAATTAAGAGGGTCAAGCTAGGGATGGGAGTAGAAGGAGAAAGGGGAGCAAAAGGAGGAAAAACAAGAACATTAAACTCTTGATGGCTAATGTTCTTATTAAAGTTCTTTAATATGACCCTCCTCCTTCAGTAGACTCCATAGAGGTCAAGGCTGAGGAAGGTTAAAGTTATATGTCTAATCTCCCAACTCTCCTGTGGATCTAGTGAAAACCTAACACAACTTTTCTCAAGGCTGAGAAAAAAACTGACCCACACACAGGACCTGGGACAACAGAAACAATGGTTAAGCAACTAGAGTCCCTAAGGCTCAGAAAGTTTCTCTTTCAGAGAAAGCTAAAAGCTCATAGAGTCTCTATCAGTCTTGGTCAAACCTATCTTCACAGCTCTCTGACGCCATGATCTACAGAGGAAAAATAATCAAGTATTTGAAAACAGAACCATATGACCCATGTGTAGCACTCCTGGATACACACAGCCAAAAGGACTATATATTTTACGGCAGAGACACTTGCATATCCGTAGTCATTGACATTCTATTCACAACAGCTAGGAAATGGAATCAACTTAGATATCCAACAACTGGCAAATGGATAAGGAAAATGTGGTACTTATATAGGAATATTACCCAGTTGTAAAGAAAAACCAAATCATGAAATTTTTTTTTTTTTTTTTTTTTTTTTTTTTTTTTTTTTTTGGTTTTTGTAGCTTTGGTGCTTGTCCCGGAACTAGCTCTTGTAGTTCCAGGCTGGCCTCGAACTCCCAGAGATCCACCTGCCTCTGCCTCCCAAGTGCTGGGATTAAAGGCGTGCGCCACCACCGCCCGGCTCCAAATCATGAAATTTGCAGGCAAATGGATAGAACTGAAAAAATTATACTGAGTGAGGTCACCATGCCCAAAAAGACAAACATTGCATGTTCTCTCTCATATATAGACCCTTCCTTCAAATCTTTTGTTTCGTGTGTTTAACCTGGAGAACTCATTCAAGGGGGAGGATACCAAAATACAAGGGAAATGAAATTCAGAGGTGGAATGCTGAATGCAGAGAGGTTTCAAGCAGACAGTGGAGTAAAGAGGACTGAGAAACAAGGAGACATGAAAGGGCTAACAAAAATGAAGTGTGCATAAAGAAGCCACATGATCTTGCAACTCAAGTAAAAATAATAGTAAGAGATAGCAGAACACATATGATATGAAGAACATGGGAGGGGGTAGTACAAGGAGCTAAAGGCTGAAGAGAAGAAGGGGGCAGTGGTTGAGGAAAGGAATACAGGGGGTAGGTCTAACCAAAACTAACAACCTATGGAAAAGCATTATTAAACCCCATCTTTTGGTAGCTAATTATATTTAGTTTTTTCTTTCAAAAAAAAAAGTTTAGAGGTAACAAGGATGAACAGACTGTTTCCAAATGATGGGTTATTAAATATCTGTTTCATGAATTATTGGCCAGGAAGTTCCCAGAAGTACCAAAAACAATATAGGCTATTGCCTTTGTTCCCAACTGTTCACCATAAGTACAGAGTAATACCTAAGTGCTGAAGACACCTCGTACTTCAGTTACAAAATATAGAAATCAATCAAACTGATCAGGAAACTCTTTCCCCGCTAGCTAGCTTTCATAATGCTAGAATGTACTAAAGGAGAGAAGACATCAATGGTGTTCTGGACCCTGCACACTACAATACAAACCCACGGGGCATGATGGACCCACTGGTGCAACAGCAGTAAGACTGCCCATAGTTATAACCAGCCACTCTCGTGATTAGATCTGAGGTCTGCTGCACAGGAGGGAATTCATGCCAGGCACTATTCTCAGTCAAAATCTATGGTCAGGGAGGTTATAGGCTCTACAGGAGAACCTATCAATGTTGCTTTGCTAAATGGCCATTTTGTCAAATTGCTCTCTAAATATTTATCCATAAGTGTGTGCTGTTCTCAATCTTCGTCAGACAATCTTTTTACTAAAGAAGGTACTGGCCACTGCAGACTCATAACTATCCTAAGTGCCGAAAATAAGTAACTATGAGTGCTCAGATACAAATGCAACATGCACATTAACCACCACTCCCAGCCCCCTGCAAGGCTGAGAACAGAGAAGGAGCAGAAAGAATGGAAGGACCTGAGGATGGAAGAAATGCTGTTTTCATGTGGCTGCTAAACAAAAACTCATAGCACCTAGTTATAACTAGTTATACAAGACACACAAGATCAAACTATCTTAAAAAATATATATATCCAGCATGGAAATGGGCGGGGATCCTAATGCCTGTTGAGGAATTGAGAGTCATTTTTCTTTAGGGTGATGGCCACTAGAAGGTTGCCCAAAGCCTAACAGAGGACTTTACATCCTTGCATATGTGGGCAACAATAACTGGACTCAGTTGTTTAAAAAGAAAAAAATAAAACAGGAAGTTGGAAGGGAGATGTGCTGGGGAGGGGCTGAGGAAAGCTGGAGGGAAGGACTGTAGGAAAGATGATCAAGATGCATCGTATACATATATAAAATTTTCAAAGAATAAATGTTTAAAGTTAAGATCAAGCAGGCATTACCAATAGACTATCAGGGATGCTGCCTATAAGTAGTGCACACTAACAGATGCAGTCGTACGGGGTGAAGCATGTGATCCTAGGTCTGCTGTATTCCATCTCAGGGATCCCAATCTTTCAGCAATATTTGGTAAGGCAGGGATATTACTGGCAAAAAGTTTAGTATGCAAATTCTTCTGAGCAGAATAAAGAAAAAGGCTCAACGTGGCCTCAATCAATCTTTAGAATCTGGTTAATATTAGCTCATATCCCTGTTTGACAAAGGAAAAGACAGGCTCAGCACTCAGAGCACTCCCAAGCATGGGACACAGCAAAAACTATTGCACTACTGTGTTTGCACTATGCGAGCTATGGTTTCTCTACTACAAGTAACACTGACATTCAAGACATTCAAGACTCTGCTTTTCAACTTTAAAGGCTGGGTTTGGAGAGACGGCTCAGTGGTTAAGAGCATGTACTGCTCTTGCAGAGAACCCCAGCTCAGTTACCAGCTCGCACACTCGCTAGACAGATCATATCTGCCTGTTACTTTTGCTCCAAAGGATCTAACACCCTCTCCTGGGCCTCTGTGAGCACCTATATTCACATGCACATATTTTAAAAATAAATATTTCTTCAAAAATTTAAAAGGGGCTATTTTATTTTGGCTTTTTTTTTCTGGTTGGTTGGTCAGTCGGTTGGTTGGTTGGTGGGTTGGTTAGTTAGTTGGTTTGGATTGGATTCTTCAGGGTAACTCAGGTAGCCATGAATTCTTTATGTAGCCCAGACTGATCTCAAACTCATGGTATTCCTCCCACCACAATGTCCCAAGTGCAGGAATTGTAATGCGCCCCCATGGAGAACTAGCTGACTCTTACTATTGTCAGTATCAGGTTAGCCAATAGCTGGGTAAAAACAAAACTGTACTAATCAAATGACTAAACGTTGGTAAGTCTAATGCTGAACAAAACAGTTGTATATTTTGTGAGAAATGTAATCTTTAACCCTGTAAAAAAGTAAAAATATAGATTTCTTTGTAATCAACAATTTGTTTGACTTTCCAATAATTTAGAAACGGAGGGTATAGCTGGGCAATGGTAGTACATTCCTTTAATCCCAGCACTTGGGAGGCAGTGGCAGGTGGAACTCTGTGAGTTTGAGGTCAGTCAGGTCTACAAAGCGAGTTTCCGGATAGCCAGGACCGTTACACAGAGAAAGCCTGTCTCAAAAAAACAAAAAGGAAAAAAAAAGAGGATGTGTCTGTGGCCATGCACCCTGAACTGACCCAATCTTAGCTATCTCAGAAGCTAAGCAGGGTCAGGCCTGGCCAGTACTCAGAAGGGAGGAGCAGAGGTTGCCCATGATAACTACTTTTTGCCATCACCCACACTAATCCCTACTCGTTCTGATCTCTAGCACAGTCTTTAGCTGGGTGCTGTTACCATCAAGAGTGTGTTCTGAAAGGAAGAAAAGAATTACAACAGTCAACAAAAGCAATGTCACTACTTGTCCAAGTTTCAGATGTTTCTTGCACTGTTTACCAATAACTTTAAAGACAGTTACTTACTGGTATTATGTATACAATGCTAAAAAGGTGCAGTCAAGATGATAATGAACCAGAGATTCGGAAGCAGGAGTTAAGAGTCCCAGGTCTACTTTTAACTGAGTAAAAGTACACACATTTCCATAAATTTGCCTCATCTCACCTCTTCTTTCTTTTTTTAAAGATCCTATTTCATCTTTGCGGGTGTGTGAGGTGTGTGCCTGTACACACACATGTTTATGTATGTCATGTATGTGAAGGTGCCCATGAGTACCAAAGGCATCAGATGCTGTGGAGCTGTAATTACAGGAGGTTCTAAGCTGCTGTGTGTGGCTGCTAGAAACTGAACTCGGGTCCTCTGAGAGCAGCAATAGTTCTTAACCACTGAGCAATTTCTCCAGCCCCCATCAACTCTCATTGTACAAGAGGGGAGTGTGGTGGGAAAACAAAATAAACAAAATAATAAATATTTAAAAATTACTTTGGTTTTAACATGATCCAAACATATGTACTATATAAGGTAAATAAGAGAGGGGAAATAAAGACGTAGGTAGAAGTACCATTGTAGCCGGGCGGTGGTGGCGCACGCCTTTAATCCCAGCACTCGGGAGGCAGAGGCAGGTGGATCTCTGTGAGTTCGAGACCAGCCTGGTCTACAGAGCTAGTTCCAGGACAGGCTCCAAAGCCACAGAGAAACCCTGTCTCGAAAAAAAACCGAAAAAAAATAAATAAATAAATAAATAAAATAAAATAAAATAAAGAAGTACCATTGTAAAACATTCCAACCAGGATACAGAATAACATCTAACAGGTTCTTTGGTTCCAGTCCTCTTCGTCAGATACAAAATGTGGTCTTTGGTGTCTTTAACAGCAAGTAATGGAAAACATCCTTTTTGGTTTCCACTCCACCTCGCCCACAAGGTCTCACCTGCATGCACCAGCACAAAGCCTCCTCGTTTCCCCTCACAAGGCTGCCTTGTTTCCGATTCCTTGACTGTGACTTTAGCAGCGGATGCCTGAGGTGCTCTGGAAGGCAATCCTTCTCCAGAACTCATCCCCTTCTCCATGGTCATCCTCCAAGATTATCATCTTCTATCAGGAAAAGAGCATCCTTCCATGCAACAACAACTATACAAAGAGTTACCCTAGGGAAAAAAAAAGGAAAAGATTACCTCTGCTTCTTTCTACCAACATACACACTACTTAAAAAAAGTCAAACACATGTTTTTCAAAATAGGTTATTTTTTAAATTCTTGAATTGGATAACAGTAACATAACATAACAAGTTTACAATTTATATCCATCTCCAGTGACAGTACTTGTCTGAAGACATATAAACAAAATGATACTATAAAAAGATCTCATCTAGGCTGAGTGTGGCAACACATACCTTTACCAGAGCTCTGGAGAGTCAAAAGCAGGAGGATCACTGACTTTGAGGCTAGCCTGGTCAGTCTGTCTGTCTGTCTATATATCTATATCTATATATACATATATATGTGTGTATATATATATAGCAAGTTATATATAGACAGTTCTAGCCTACCCAGGACTACATAAATTAGATCCTTAAAAGGGGGGAAAAGAAACTCTCCAAAAAAAACTCCACCTAAAAAAGTAAAAAAAAATAAAAAAAAAACTCCCCCTAGTCCAAATGTTGTCTTTGTGTTGCCCATACTCAAGTAACCTCAACATAGCGTGACTATCACTTTATTTTCCCTGCACACCAGCAGATCTTTGGGACATTTGAAATCACAAGCACCACTGGCACACTACACTAAGATAAAGTCTAGCTTTCTATTTAAAGAAAGCAACAAACTCATACTTACATGTGAGGTATTTTTAAGTTTTTATTCAGTACTACCGGTGTACATATTGTGGAGGGAGAAGTCAGAAGACAACACTGCGGAGTCAGTTTTCTCCTTCCACCTTACATGGGTCCTGGGAACCAAGCTCTAGTTGCTGGCCTTACAGAGCAAACACCATTACCAGCTGAGCCATCTTACCAGCTTGAATGTTTGTTGGCACAAGCCCTCACTATATGGCTCAAGCTGGCCTGAACGCCCTGCCCCATGACTATACTGCCACAGCCTTCTGAGTAAGTACTGAGATTACAGAGTGTAATACCACTGTTCCCATCTACAAAAAATTCTTCAATTCTCAAAATCATCAGTTAAATGCTGCTCAGTGCAATTACGAAACATAAATTCTAACAAAATTATGTCTAAACCAAGAAATTAAACAAGCACCCTTTCAAACAGCTGTCAGCATGAAAAGCAGGAAGTTTTCCACAGGTAAGTAATGAGACATAAAATTTAGTAAAACAATTTTCAAGTGACTAATGCCATTAAGCTTTTAAATTTAATCACTATGGAGTAAAAATTCAAAAACATTACACAATTAAATTTTAATAACAACAAAGAGGTCAGAATTTATTCTAAATTAGGACTAAACATACCACTTTAAAAGAAACAAAGAGATTTAAAGAAAACATGACAGTGGGGTGGTCAAAACTTTTTAAATGACAGTGTTAAGTAAAAATACTCAATCATGGGCTGGAGAGATGGCTCAGCGGTTAAGAGCATTGCCTGCTCTTCCAAAGGTCCTGAGTTCAATTCCCAGCAACCACATAGTGGCTCACAACCATCTGTAATGAGGTCTGGTGCCCTCTTCTGGCTGGCAGGAATACACACAGACAGAATACTGTATACATAATAAATAAATAAATAAATATTAAAAAACTCAATCACATTAAATTGAAAAAAGGAAGGGGTCAGACATTGTGGCATATGTCTATAATTCCAGCACCGATAAGGCTGAGACAGAGGATTGCAAAATAAAGGTCAATAGGGTTACACAGCTGGAACCTGGCTCAAAGATAAATCAATTCGATTCAATTAAAAGCAACCATTAGAAGGAATGAAGAAGTTCTTGATTTATAGACATGGAACAAACATCTAGTTAAAAACTATTTTAAAGCATACAAATAATCAACTAAGAAGTTTGAGACCATAGTTGGGTATACAATGAGATCCAGAAAACCTTGATTGAAAAGAGAGACTCTTTTTAAAAAATGTATATTTATCGTCTTTGTGTGTGTGTGTGTATATGGTTTTTCTTTTTTTTTTTTTTTATTTTTCGAGACAGGGTTTCTCTGTGGTTTTTTGGAGCCTGTCCTGGAACTAGCTCTTGTAGACCAGGCTGGTCTCGAACTCAGAGATCCGCCTGCCTCTGCCTCCCGAGTGCTGGGATTAAAGGCGTGCGCCACCACCACCTGGCTATATATGGTTTTTCAAGACAGGGTTTCTCTGTAGCTTTGGAGTCTGTCCTAGAACTAGCTCTTATAGACCAGGCTGGCCTCAGACTCACAGAGATCCACCTGCTTCTGCCTCCCGAGTGCTGGGATTAAAGGCATGTGCCACCACCACCCGGCTCCACTTTTTAAATATATATAGAGGGCTGGAGAGATGGCTCAGAGGTTAAGAGCATTGGCTGCTCTTCCAGAGGTCCTGAGTTCAATTCCCAGCAACCACATGGTGGCTCACAACCATCTGTAATGAGATCTGGCGCCCTCTTCTGGTATGCGGGCCATACATTGAGGCAGAATGTTGTATACATAATAAATAAATAAATCTTTAAAATATATATATATATATATAGAATACAGATGGAGAGAGAGAGAGAGAGAGAGAGAGAGAGAGAGAGAGAGAGAGAGAGAGATGCATACACACACAATGTGGTGGTTTAAATAGGAAAAGTCCCAATAGACTCACAGGTTTGAGTGTTTGGCTTATGGGGAGTGGCACTATTAGGAGGTGTGGCCTAGTTGGAGTGTGTCATTGTGGGGGTTGATTTTGAGGTCTTATATGGTCAAGCTACACCTAGTATGGCACATAGTCTCCTTCTGCTGCCTGTGGATCGAGATGTAGAACTCTCAGCACCTTCTCCAGCACCATGTCTGCCTGCACACTGCCACGCTTCTCACCAAGATGATAATGGATTAAACCTTCAAAACTGTAAATCAGCCCCAATTAAATATCTTCCTATATAAGAGTTGCCATGGTCACCATACATGCTGGTGCACATCTTTAATTCCAGCACTCAGGAGGCAGAGGCAGGTGGATCCTTCTGAGTTTGAGCCAGTCTGGTTTACAGAGCAAGTTCCAGTACAGCTAAAACTGTTCCACAGAGAAACCTCATCTCAAAAAATAAAAAATAAAAAAAAATAAAAAAAAAAATGCCATGGTCATGGTATCTCCCCACCGCAATAAAATCCTAACTAAGGCATACACATGTAATGAATATATCTATATAGTCTATGAGATCTGTTCCTTTAGAGAAGCTTAATGTATATGCATATAACATATATATATGCATATAACATATATATATATATATATATTACAGAAGCACTAGTTAATGAACTAAGTCCAAGATCCAGAAACTATAAGATTCCACTTTAAAACTGCTGTAACAGGGGCTGGAGAGATGGCTCAGTGGTTAAGGGCATTGCCTGCTCTTCCAAAGGTCCTGAGTTCAATTCCCAGCAACCACATGGTGACTCACAACCACCTGCAATGAGGTCTGGTGCCCTCTTCTGGCCTTCAGGCATACACGCAGATAGAATATTGTATACATAATAAATAAATAAAAATAAAACTGCTGTAACAAAGGAAATGCCATATTCTGAATTTACTTTGATTTCTAAGTGATATCTTTATAATGCTACCTCAGAAAAGAATATAGAAAAACATGCCCAATGACTCATAAAGGAGCTATTTTTGTTTCAATTTTTCTGAATCTTAAATTTACAGGGACACATAAACTACAGGTAACTGGAAAAGGAAAGAAAAACATTAATTTCTGCCGATCAGACAGGGGGTAGGACATGACATTTGATTAACATTAAATACCTCTGTGATGTGTTTATCATACTTGTCACCGTTATTACATTATTTGAAACATGTAGCACACTTATACCAAGCGTTAGCTCAAGAGAAACATCTATTGCTTCAACTCAATTCTGAGGCAATATCCACAACAAAATGTTCTTAATGATCAGAGATGTGCAGGTATTAAAAAGTTCTATGCAATAAGAACTAAGAACACTAGGCTGGATAAGCTCTAACCATGCATGTCTACATCCGAGCCCATAAAAATTATAAATTACTTTAAATATTTTAATCTTTAAAGAATTCTATAGCTCATCTTCATATTGCCTTCATTTCTGAACAATGTATTTAAATATGAACATTTCACAACTTCCTAACAGTAATGATATTAAAATTCATTGTGAACATTATTTCTTAACACTGGCAACTTGCTCATTTTCTACAAATTTTTCTTAAAGAATTAATGATTATATAGATGCCGAAAACACAGCTCAGTGAGGCAGCATGTGTGCCTAACATGCACAAGGTCCTGGAATGGATCCCCCAAAGCAAGATGGCTAAGCCTATAAAAAGAGCATTTGAAATGTAAGCCTTGTGATCTGAGTTCAAAACTCAGAACCCATGATACAGGAGAGAACCAACTCCTGAAATTTGCCCTCTAACCTCCAAACATGTGCCATGGCACATATATAATAAAAATGTTTTTAAGATTTTTTTTTAAAAAAGAAGGTTAAGAGTGTTATGATATGCCCACAGCTGGACATGACAGCACATGTCTATAATCCTAAAATTTGAGACTCCGGGGAAGGAGAGCTAAGAATCTAAAGCTAAACCAGGCAGTGGTGGTGCACACCTTTAATCCCAGCACTCAGGAGGCAGAGGCAGGCAGATCACTGCAAGTGCATGCCCCACACACAGACACAGTAAGTAGTTCTCTTAAAAATAAATAAAAGTTAACTTCTTCACAGATTTCCAAATTTTGTTCATAGGAGCCAAAATTAGGGAGCACTTTAAATGCTCATCAAGTGACAATGGATTAATTAAAAGCAAAATGTGATATATTTGTAAAACAGAGCATCAGTGAGCCATTACAAAGAGTAGAATATAAATAAGCATTAGAAACAGTGAATAGAAACTAAGGAAGGCCACCTATCTACCATTTATAAAAAATTTTAAGTGGACAGAAAGTCAGCCATCCGTGTGGCTTAAAGGTGGAGAAGCAATGGGAGTGACCGCTAATGGAGGCATAATAGACTGCTAATGGTCATACCTAGAAAGGAGGTGTTCACTTGTAGAGAAGCTGTGTCCTGCTCTAAGTTACAAGACAGAAAACAGTGGCTTCCAGGCCACGCATTGGCCTGGGTGACTCCATTTTACAAGCCAAATTTTGTCCATTTTGAGTGCGGACACAGAGGCAAATTGATTCTGTTCCTCATTGTACACACTGTGCACAGACACTGCTATCTGTCCAGCACCACCCATGGCACAAGACTGAAAATCAACTTTTTCTTTAAAGTAAAAAAGCACCTCTATAAACATATCAGACTGGAAACGTAAGAGTACATGGGCACATTAACCTTTATCAGACAGAAACAAGCCAAAACTTTACGGAAGACATCAGTATGAGGAAGGGTGTTACACCTTTATCTGGGCATCCTAACACTGAGCAACAGCCTCAAC
Organism: Chionomys nivalis; assembly: GCF_950005125.1. NCBI lineage: Eukaryota > Metazoa > Chordata > Mammalia > Rodentia > Cricetidae > Chionomys > Chionomys nivalis. The sequence continues at coordinate 35,804,775 of NC_080094.1, read as the reverse complement.
AACCTGTCATCTCACCACCAGTGTGTGTATAAAGGGTCCCACAGGCAAAGAAATCTGGACTGTCTCTGAGGATTAAGCTAAGTCCCCACTGATGACATGGCCCACTCAAATTATCGTCTGCCCAGATCTAGCCCTACACCTCACCTCGACTGCCTCCATGGTTCCACACACATCACTTCTGCAGTTCAACTCAACCCTGAGGCCTGGGATCAACTCTGACCCTTCAGCCCTGCTTTGTTTGGCCCCTGCTGCTCTTCATCTGCTTCAGCCTCCACCTCTGCCTCCAGGAAGGCCTCTGAGAACTGCCTGAACTCCCTGCACCTCCTTTACCACATTCTGTGATGATGTGTGTGTTAGTGTGGGTTCCAGTATATGGTCATCACTGCACAGTACACAGTGTGGTTGAAGTAATTAAGATTGGGATCAAAGAACCTGGGTTTGCAATAGCTGGCTCAAGGCAAATATGACTTTAGAAATTAGAGGCAACAAAAACTTGTGAATCTTTTTTTCTTTCTTTTTGATTTTCTGTTTGTTTTTGAGAGAAGGCAGCAATGCACGCCCTGCAGGCCGTGAAGAGTTATCAACAATGGCCTTGATTTCTGTTACTCCTGCCTGACTCTACCTCCAGAATTCTGGAATTACCACACCCAATTATTCAGTCCTTGAAGTCTAACCCAGAGTTTGTTGCCTGTAGGCAAATAAACATTTGAACGACAAAGTAATATGCCAATGCACTCCCTAATAATAAATAAATAAATTCTAACATTGTAGAAAGATACAAACGTTCTATGTATGAGCATAACATACTCATGACATCAGTGATTAAGAGCTGGGCATGGTAGCTTTAATCTCAGCACTCAGAGATAATACGTAAGAGGAAATAGAAGCTGAACATCCACCTTTTATCCCAGCACTCGGGAGGCAGAGGCAGGCGGATCTCTGTGAGTTTGAGGCCAACCTGGTCTACAAGAGCTAGTTCCAGGACAGGCTCCAAAGCCACAGAGAAACTCTGTCTCAAAAAAACCAAAAAAAAAAAAAAAAAAAAAAAAAGAATATTCATAAAAGAACAACAAAAAAAAATCGTTTCTAACAAAACTGTACTGGTACCTTAAGCTGGATGTAACTGTTTTGAAAAGGAGTCTATAAGTATGAAAAGCCTGAAAATACACAATACTGTTGGTATCATTTCTCCAGAAACTACATATGACCTAGTCTACACAGACTGTTAACAGTATCCCAGATACACTTCTAAGGAGAACTGAGGAATCCTGTGTTCTCTGGTATCCTCCATATTTTGGACTTGCGTTATTAAATACTAGGCACTGAAAAGAGACTTTATTTGACCATTTCTGAGATGCTAATTCACTAGTCATCAAAATAAAACATTATTTTTCTTTTTACTTCAGGGACTTTCTAGGTACTAATTTATGGTATAAATCTTGACCTTGACCTCTCATGTATATTTATTATATATTACATTATACATTATATTATATTTATATTATATGTAGTATACACATGGATATATATGATACAATGTGTATATACAATGCACATATATGTATATTATACTATTTTTAAATTTTCCTATCACTTGTGATGACATGCTTTTTAATTAAACAATTTAGAAAAGTATTATGTGTCCTGTTTAATCTTTCCAAGGCAGTGTAGGAGAAGATAGTCAAGAAATCACCTATCTGATAATAAAATATGTCTTTACAGAAGAAATCCAGCCTGTAAGCTATTGCAATTGATAATAAAGAACCATGCTGTTAGCTGGCCACAGTGGCTCTTCGGAGAGGCATTGGCAGGAGGATGGCTCCAAGTTTAAGGCCAGCCTGACCTACATAAAGGGTTGTAGGCCAACCAGGAACATGAGATGAGAAGCTCTCGTTTTAAAAAATAAAACACAGTATTTTGTACTTTTAGTGTCATGACACTGAGATTGCAACGCTTCATTAAATGAGTTCCAAACAAATTTAAATTCATCTTTGAACCAGTAATTCTACTTCCGAGCACACCTTCTACCTAAATTTTAAACAGAAAAGGCTGAGTCTTTCTTAGGTTGGTTTATGTTGTTGATGATAATTTGTTTTGCTTTGTGAGACTGGGTGTCATGTAGCCAAGGCTAACCTAAAATTTCTGATCCTCCTCCTCCCACTCCCAAGTTCTAGGAATTCCAGCATATGACACCACTCCTGGTTAGCTTTACATATTTCATGCTATGCTTAATATATGATAATATGGAATTTTAAAAACATATATGCAACCTAAGAGTTCAACAGAAAGGAATGGTTATAACTAACATTATTTATGGCAAATTGATTTTCAAGATGGATTCCTAAACCAGTTAGTGAGAAAAAGAAAGTCACCAAAGGAGATGAAAAGTATATAGCCAGAAGGCAAAAAGTAAAGGTGAACTCCCCTCTGCTACTGTACACCAAAATTAAGTACATCAAAAACAAGAGTCAAAACTACAAAAACTTTTAGAGTTACCAGAAGTTGTACAGTTGTAAATATTTGTGACTCTAGAATCTTCAACGTTATTTGTTGTGGTGGTGGTTTTTGATTGTTAGGTTTTAAAGACAGGGTCTCTCTATCTGAAGCACTATTATGTAGCTCTGGCCTGTTAAAAACAGGCACACATGTGGTGCATGGACATAATAATAAAGATAAATCTGGTCGAACATTAGACAATTCTCCAAAACTATATAAGAATCAAAAAGTACATAGAAAGATGGTTAAGATTATTAAGCATAAAAATCAAAACGAGATACCACTAAGATGCATATAAGCAAAACAGGTGTTTGCCGGGCATTAGAGAAGCAGGCCTTCATAATCTGTGGGATTCAATATGCTGGAGCCACTTTAGAAAGCATCTGCTCAGTTCTCAAAACACATGACCACACCCTAAAAACAATATCCACACAGAAAGTCAGAGGATGTGTAGAATTATTCCAAACAGCCCAAAATACAAAACAATACAACTGCATATCCATAAAAAAGAGTGAGTGAGTTAGTTATGTGTAGGTCAGTGGTAGAATTCTTACCTAGCATTTGTGAGGTCCATCCCCAGAAAAACAGGGAAAAATAAATAAAAAGGAATAAATGTATTGTTGCATAGACGTGGACAAACCCTGAAAACATTACCCTAGCTGAAAGAGACTAGACACAGAAGGACACCTGTTACATGATTCTATTTACTTAAAATATACGAAACAGGAAGATGAATACTGAACCACAGATCAGAAGTTGGGGGAGGGGGACCGTTGGAGGAGAAATAAGGGTTAACTATATTGGGTACAAGATTTATGGTGAAGCTGATAAAAACGTTCTGGTACTAGACGGCAATACTATAAAACTTTTGAAAACCTTAAACACACAGAGAGAGAGAGAGAGAGAGAGAGAGAGAGAGAGAGAGAGAGAGAGAGAGAGAGAGACTGACTTAATGTAAAAGAATGGACTTTGTACTGCCTTGGTTACACCCCAATACGAAAAAAAGCATAACCAGGGCTGGAAAGATGGCTCAGCAGTAAAGAGCACTTGCTTCTCTTGCAGAGGATTTGAGTTGTTCCTAGCACCACATGCTGGCTTATAACCATTCATGATTCCAGCTCCAGGAAATTAAATGCCCTCTTCTGGCCTCCACGGATACACACGTGGTGCACAGGCAGACATTATGATGCATGCATTCACACGTAAAATTAAAAAAAAAAAAAAACAAGACAAAGCATAACCAATCTATCCATGCTCCATGCAGTGAGTACAACATACACAAACTGCATTTTTCAGTTTGAACTGTAGGCTCACACACTTGCAGGTCATAGCTTAAAACACCTAAGAAATGAGAAAGAACAAACTCCTTAGCAGTTATGCTAATTTCTAACTATTTCTGCATTTCCCAAACGTTTTCTAATAACCACTGCTCTCTGAAGTCGTGAGAAGAAAACGGTTTATTTACAACAAACAGAAAGGGAAATTATTAAACGCCCAAGTGTGTGAGCTAATGTCCTTAGCTTATTTTCCAAGGATCTTAGTCCAATGGCCCCCAGTGAAGCTTTCTTTTCTCTCCCCAGCAGAATTAGGTTGAACTCGGAATCTCCGTGCCTCTACTTCAAAACACCTCCAGCTACTGTTTTCGCCCGCCTCTCCAGCTGCCTCATCTACTCCGTCCTAGCCTCCGATGCCTCAGCCCTGGATGCTAACGTCCCTCGGGACTCTAAGACATTCCGGGAAGCTCTGGCTCCACCGCGACACCGGTATGTGGCACATCGCCGGTCCCGCGCGGACCCGGGGACCGCGAGTTCCCTGCAGCCTGTGACTGCACAGCGCGCGAAGCGCTACGAAAAGTCCGCAGCCAAGGAAACTGGCGGGCCCCACGCGTGACCATGACTCGGGGCCTGGAACTCCGTGGGCCCCTGCCCCAGGACAGGCAGGTGGCGCCGTGAGCGCCGTCCCGTGCGGTCGGGAGAGGACGCCGCTCGGGCCTACGGGGCCACACGGAGACCGAGGCTCGGCGGCGGCGGCGACGCGGACAGCGTGAGAACGAGGGACACTCACCCGCGTCAGCGCAGAGCACTCCTTACACCGGAAGTAATCGCTCGCCCGTTGCCAGGGTGAGGAAGCGGGAGTGGCGTAAAGCCTTTCCATTGGCTGAGGGTGCACACGAGGCCGGAAGCAGACGCCCTATGTCTCTAAGCCTGTGTTTCTGCCATCTATCCGGTAACGGGTTCTTTGGCTTCAGAGCAGAGACACATAGGTCTGTCTGCGGCTTTTGATATGTTTTTTATTTATTTATTTATTTATTTATTTATTTATTTATTTATTTATTTATTTATTTATTTTGGTTTGTTTGTTGTCGTAGCTGTGCAGTCACCGTTACCCATCTCGCCTTCACTTTGCCCTGTAATTAACTTGTTCGCTGTGTCTGCCTCTTACCCACGTGGGTAGCTGACTAGCGCAGTTGCACGAAATGGAAATAGTGACCATCATTCATTAAGGCGTTGCTGAAGAACCCTTCTTCCCTCATCCTTGCAACCCGACACCTATGGAAAACAAGGATTCTATCTGGGTTACAGTATACTTGGAGTCAGCTTTACTCTAGGAAGAAGGAAAATACAGTTGTTATGCCCAAATCCACGAAGTGCCCCAAACCAACAAGGAGACCGAGTCCCGTATATAAAGCAAAGAGCCTTTATTTTATGCAAGTTTGCAAACTCGGTCTCTCCGCATGTCCAATGTATTGGATAAACGGAGAACCTCAAGCTCAGAGTTTAGTTTTTATAGTAGGAAAGGTGGGGGTGAGGGGTTTCTGAGGTTCCGTACCCCTGATTGGCTGACATTTGTCTAGGGTGTCCTGGTGAGTGTGTGCTGGCAGGTTGATCTTGTCTACAGCGGTTGGAACTTGGAACGTTAGGCATTTCCTCTGGATGGGCTGTTCTTGGGTGGTGCTCAGGTAATCTTAGTTTATGGTCCTTCCTGCAACCAGGTATTGCTTCAGGGTAAACTACTGAGACTCAGGCCTCCATTAAACGTATCCGTGACCCAGTCCTACTCTGGCAGGTGATAATGGTTGGAAGTAACGAACTTCCTTTAGGTGGTCTGTTTTATTTAGCTTATCATGGCTTATCATGGCCTTATTTTACTGTCCAAGATTAAAGATCAAAACCCGGTAGCAATTACATACAATTTTTCTTGTATGTAATTGTATCACGAATCCTTTAACGGATAGCCTGCTTAGGGTAGCAGACATTGGAAAGAACAGAATAGTGCAAATTAAGTGTCTCTCATCTGAAATACTTGGGATTTTTAAATTTTTTTCAAAGTTTGAAATACTTGCTTATACATAAGACGTCCTGGGTATGGGACCCTTAGTTGCAAAAGTAAATACTCAGTTGTATTTTATACAGACCTTACATCCAGAGCCTAAAGTTAATTTTGTAAAGCATTTTTAACTAATTTTGTGCATGGTGTGGGAGCAGTTGAGGCTGTGGATTTTTAGATTAGAGATGCTTGGCATGTACTTTTTCCTATGTGACGTCCCAAACCAGCAATTTAGGATCAACAGTGCTCCTGCTAAGAATGCAAATCTTTAAAACCTGGGTACAGTAGTTCATTCCTTTAATCCCAGCATTCAACCAGCCTGGTCTACATAGGGAGGTCCAAGAGAGCCAGGGCTGCTACTCAGAGAAGTCAAAAAAAAAAAAAAAAAAAAAAAGGAAGGAAAAGAAAGAGAGATGCAGGAAGACAGTCAGGGGAGAAGATGAAACCAAGTCTTGATTTCTACCCTGGGATTCCTAGATTAAAATATGTGAATTGTAAAGAAAATATTTCTCTTCAGCTGCTGGTAACCCCAGATATATAATTAATAATTTGTATATGTCCAGAATATCTTTTATTTTTGGTTGTGAGACTAGCCTTTTAATGGCTGAGCCATCTCTTCAGCCCAGTCCAGGATATCTTTCTGTAATATTTTCTTCCATGGGAAGAAATTTTGAGACAGTTGTGAAATTTATCAATTTAAGCAAAACCTTAGATTTGAAAGGGAATGTAGAAACCAGTATTAAAATGAGTGGTTTGGCCCGGCGGTGGTGGCGCACGCCTTTAATCCCAGCACTCAGGAGGCAGAGGCAGGCGGATCTCTGTGAGTTCGAGGCCAGCCTGGTCTACAAGAGCTAGTTCCAGGACAGGAACCAAAAAGCTACGGAGAAACCCTGTCTCGAAAATCAAAAATAAAATAAAATAAAATAAAATGAGTGGTTTGGATAAGGGAGGAAAAGTGTTTAATAGGTCAGTGAATAGTAACAATACTGCATAGGTTAAGAGCAAAGATTCTAGAAACAAAATTGGTGGGGGTTTTTTGTTTTTTGTTTTTTTGTTTTGTTTTTTTGTTTTTTCGAGACAGGGTTTCTCTGTGGTTTTTGGAGCCTATCCTGGAACTAGCTCTTGTGGACCAGGCTGGTCTCGAACTCACAGAGCTCTGCCTGCCTCTGCCTCCCGAGTGCTGGGATTAAAGGCGTGCGCCACCACCGCCCAGCCCAAAATTGGTGTTTATATCTTTGTTCTACTACTTAACTGTCACAATGAACAATTTGTTACTTAATTTCCACACTTGTAAAATGAGGACAAAAATAGTTGTTTGAAATAAATATGTGAAAAGCACTTTAAAAAGTGTCAGACAGACAGACAGACAGATGTATGATTCTAGAATGGTCTTTGTAGTTCTGAGTCCATCTTTTTTTCTGAGTCCTTTTTTTTTATTTTAAATTCTTTTTAATCTATAAGAGCTGTCCCTGCAAAAGTGGTACTAAATCCCCTGGTGACCCTCTGTTAAGGGTGTCCATTTCCTTTCCAATGCCTCACCACCTGCATCCAGGGTTAACGAGAGCATCAATCAGGATGATCCAAGCTTGCCTTGCTAAGAGACAGACAGATAACTCACACTAATCCAAAACTGCCCTTTCCAAAATTGGAATCTTCTTGGGATAATGCAAGGATTAAAGATCAGCTACCAGGTTCCCTGCAGCTGTCCTAGCCCTTTCCTTTCCAGGCTTATTTCTTTGCTTTACTCTCAGTTATATAAGCTACCCCCGACCTCCCAACAAATTCCTTTCTCCTTCAGTACCTTTTTGAACTGCCAGCAAGACAGAGCAGAGGTAAATTATTTGACTCACATTTTAAGTCCTGTCGACAATACATTGCCTTGGAAATCTGACCAAGACTAGTGGAATTAATAGCAGTCTAGTGGCTGTCTCTGTTTCCTCCTTGTTGTCTGCCCTGTCTGCTCTGTGTCTGGCTAGCTTTGCCTCCCTTCCTCATCTACAGGGCAATCTAAATGTGTTTCCTGAGCAACAGTCTTACCAGTTTGTGGTTTACCTTAACATCTTTCTCTGGAGTCTCTAAAAGGGACTTTTCACTCTAATTCATGAACAGCTCTCCCCTTTCAGAACATGAAACTCCATTGTAAAACAAGCTATTGCACGGGACTCACTGATCTGAAACCCATGTGAGCTTAGTAGCTGCTTTCTTCAAATACTTACATTTAAACTGCAGGCACATTCATGCCCCTTTCTGGCTTTCTCCTCTCCCCCACCTACTCTGGCTCTGTCGGTAGCATACAGCCTCAGCGAATTCTCCTGTATAATTGTTTTTAATTTATTTTGGTTATTTACCATTTGTCCTGTAGAGTGAGCTGCATGAGAACAGATTTTTTTAAAAAATAATATCAAATTCCATTTTTAAGTTTTTAATGTTTACTGTGTGTGACTGTTGTGAGTGCATGCAGTTTATGCGCAGGGGTCCACAAAGACAAGAAGAGGGCATTGGATAAGATATATCTGGCCTGGAATAGAGACTGGCCTGTGTCTGCCTCCTGATCTTTAATCCTTCTGCAGGAATCGAAGGAGTGCATCACCACAGCCAGGAAATTTTATAACAAACAAAAACAGGTGGGAAAGCATAGAAAGGCAGGGGAAACAGAGAGAGGAGAAAGGGGCTTCTTTTTTTTTTTTTTTTTTTTTTTTTTTTGGTTTTTCGAGACAAGGTTTCTCTGTGGTTTTGGAGCCTGTCCTGAAACTAGCTCTGTAGACCAGGCTGGTCTCGAACTCACAGAGATTCACCTGCCTCTGCCTCCCAAGTGCTGGGATTAAAAGCGTGCGCCACCACCGCCCGGCGAGAAAGGGGCTTCTTCATCCTCGAGTCTGGTTGAATTCATTTGCCAACTGGTCAAGAACTCCAGAATAATTCACAGTATTTGCTGGTTTTTGTGTAGAGATGTTCCAAAGACAGATAGTAAGTTAGCAATGAATCATTTTTAAGGCCTAAATGCATCTGACCTTTTCCCTTCCTCGACTATTTAGGACTTTCACAAGGAACACCATTTATAGAAAAAGACACATCTTAGCACTCTTGTCTTGTGCAACCCTTTGGACCCACGGTTTGTTTCTTTTAGACTGCAGTCTTATACAAAGCGCATCTAGAGACACCCTAAAGTCTCCCATTTTTTGCCGGGCGATGGTGGCGCACGCCTTTTCAGGGCACAATTATACGATGGACCAGTTTTATCTACTCCCAGGAGTTAAGTATTTATAGTCAAGGCTCAAATTCCAAGGACAAAATCTGTGTAGATTAACTTGAATGATGGAGTCACCATTTGATCAGGAGAGAACACAATCCTCGACCTTGGGATCCCACTAAAATTGGTTCCCTAGGATAAAGGGAAAAAAAATTGCACTGCCATACACAGCAGACAAATGCTCATTGTCCACAATGTTTGATATGTAATGTTGCCCAGTCATTCTTTAGCCCTGGTTGGCATGGAATTCTCTATGTAGCCCATGCTGACCCTTGAACTCCCAGAAACCCCCTTGCCTCAGCTCCCAAGCACTGTAGTTAGAAGCACAAGATTACATGCCCAGTTATTTCTATGCATTCAGTGTACTTTGAACAAATTTCAAGTTTACCATTTGTTTGGAAATTAACCCTTATTTAAAAGTAATAACATTTCATGGTCCTACCACAGCTGGGTATGTGTTGATGTCTGTGGGCTGCGGTGCCACCAAAGGCCACACGGATGCTCAAGGTGTTGGCCTTAACCTGTGGACTTTGTTGCCACCAGGACCATGCCAGCCTGCATTGCCTGCACTGCCACATGGAACCAAGTTGTTGTCTGGGCCAGGGCTGTGGTAGAGAGCCATGTTAAGGTTCGTGGCCTAGCAACAGCCTGGAGTGGGGTTGTTGTTCATGCCTCCTATTGCCATTGAGAGCTGTGTTCATACCCTGGGTCTGGACAGCCACCTGAGACCATGTTGGTGTTTGAGAGCCTTGCTGCCACCAGGACCATACCGGTCTGGGTGACTTGTGCTGCCACCAAGGCCATGGTGGCATCTAGGCTCAAACTGCTCCTGAGAGCCGTGTCTGGGTCCATGGTCCTGTTGAAGACGGGGTTTGTGATGATGTCCATGGTCCACGTGGCCACAGGGGCGTATAGGAACCATGCATGTTGAAATCAGAAGGCTGTGCTGAGTTGGCTCTGGGATAGCAGGCCCTCTCCCTTGTTGGACACTGCTGGTGGGGAGCTGACCCTGTACCCCCATGGGAGAGATACCCCACCCTTTGCCATGGGCGTGGGAGAGCTGGTTCCGATGTCATGGGTGTGGGGAGGATATGGAGGGATTGGGAGGAGAGCAGGGCTGGGGGACATGATGTGAAATTCCCAAACAATCAATAAATAATTATGTTACTTTTTTTATTATGTTACTTTTTTTAAAAGTAGTAACATTTGTTCATCGTTTATAATACAAGGGAGAGTTCTGATTAAAAAATTATGGGTATTAGTTTTTATTTTAATGTTTCTTTTGAGTGTGGGATGTCATTGAAAGGATAATTTTCATATTTAACTAATTTTTAAAACCTAATTATTGCAGAACTTTTCGAATAAAGCAGTGAGGGTAGTTTGCTGGAATGCTTCCAACACCAGTCAGTCTGCACTTTGTCTCAGTTTATTCTGCTGCTCACACTTTGTTAACAGAAGCTGCTGGTGCACAGATCTCCTCTTGGCTGCCTCTGCTCCAAGGCTTTCCAGGCCATTTTAACTTGCATCGTCAGCGTGACTGCAGTGTGTTTCCTGGCTCACACCATCCCTAGTGAGCAGTAGCTTGCTCACCCTCCATGCCCAAGCACAGGCAGGAGGAGCCTGGAAGGAAACACTTCCCCAAAGGCCAACTAGGGTCCAAGGACATGAAATGCTGTCTCCTTTCAGTAATTCCAAGAAGTTTCATATAAATTCCCCGCAGTTCTCAGGATATTGAGTCCTGCCCCATTAAAGAAGCATCTTTTTTTTTTTTTTTTCGGTTTTTCGAGACAGGATTTCACTGTGGTTTTGGAGCCTGTCCTGGAACTAGCTCTTGTAGACCAGGCTGGTCTCGAACTCACAGAGATCCGCCTGCCTCTGCCTCCCAAAAGAAGCATCTTTTATGTAGGTTTTTCCTTCCTCCTGGCCTTATTTTTCAAAGTTCTCATATGTGCTTTCTACAACCACCTTTCCAAATAGTACCTGCACCTATGGTGTCTGTATTCCAAGAGAGGACCCAAACTAATTGTTTGTCTTACCATAGCTTTTGATGGCAGAGTCTAATATTCATTTGTATAATGTGATTGTGATAGACCATAGCTTGTGGAGCTTTGTGAGGCTTCATAACCCCACAAAACAAAGCTAAAAAACAACACAGAAAGGCTCCCAAAGCTAAAAACTTGACTCAGTGACCTCACTTCCTCTCGACAGCCACAGTACCACCTGGACAGTTTATTGAAAAACCTTGCATCCTGTTCACCCCAGTCAGCTCAGAAACCAAACACTTATCTCAGCAGCCTGCTTTCCTCACTGCCTGTACATTCCCATCGCTGTTACCTGTTGCCAATCTAAGCTCAGTTTAAGTAACCTATGTCCTCCCTCCTGCATCTTCATTGTAAAAATCACAAACAAAACAAACAAAACCTCTTAGTTTTGGAACCAGTAATATTTTCCTAACTGTCTAGCCTTGCTCTTTTGTTCTTGCTTTGGTTTTTCATTTGTAGAAACTTATCCTAGGACCTGCTCTTTCAGTCTCTCTCTCTCCTTCTCTCTCTATCTCTCTGTCTCTCTCATCTCTCTCTGGGCTAGCATATGTTATAACATAATAAACTTTTTATTTCAAAAATAGGGATTTTAGCCGGGCGGTGGTGGCGCACGCCTTTAATCCCAGCACTTGGGAGGCAAAGGCAGGCGGATCTCTGTGAGTTCAAGACCAGCCTGGTCTACAAGAGCTAGTTCCAGGACAGGCTCCAAAACCACAGAGAAACCCTGTCTCGAAAAACAAACAAAAAAAATAGGGATTTTAGTTGAACACTATCTAAAAAGGAAGAGGAGATGGGAAATGGGAGCAGGAAAAGGGTAGGTTGTTTTTCTGACAACTGTCACTAAAAAACTGAGCCTGTACTTTAGGAATTGAATGCAAATAACTTCACCCACCCAACCTAATAATCTAGCTTTACTTTCAAATTCTTGCTGGGCAGAAGTGGCACATGTGTTTAGTCCCAGCACTGTGAGTTCAAGCCCAGCCTGGTCTACAGAGTGAGTTCCAGGACGGTTAGAACTGCTATACAGAGAAACCCTCTCTCAAGAAGCAAAGCAAAACAAAATTCTTTTTCAGCCACCATTTTGGCCATGGGTCCTCCTGGCATATTTCGGCAGGTGAATTGACCGTCAGCACCTTGAAACTTTAGAACACACCTAGGTCCCTAGGGAAACTGGACTCAGAGGTCAAAGGGCAGCCCTTTGTAGCCTACTGTCTCTAATGGGAACCAGATGCTTCCAACTGTCTCCTGCCATCTGCCTGCTCACCTAAGGTTTTCAGTCCTGTTCCTTTCAGACTATCCAGCTGTATAAACAAATCTTTATCCGTAAGCTTTTGGAAGCAGCCAACAGATGTCTTCTTTTCTGTTAGGAGAGACTGGCGGTGTTGATTCCATAGTTTAACTCATTAGAATAACAATTATACAGAGATTCCCCCACCCCCACCTTGTGCCCCTTTTCATTCACTTTGTAATTTTTAGCTTCTAATTTCTTCACCTTCAGGGTAACTGCTGCAAAGTTAGCAAAGGGTTAATCCACCGAAAGTTGGAGCAAAGGAAATCTATATGAAATAAGAATACAATGAAGAGATCTGTGGATTTGACCCCTCCACTCCAGCACCACACAAAAACTGATCATAGTAGTACATGGCCATAATCTCAGCACGTGGAAAAGTGGAGAGATCAACAAGAAACCCAGATGCTTGAGTTATGGAAGCAGATTCCATCCTCCCTGAACCAGCATTTCACATCTTTGGGTCTCATTTGCCTTTACAGATAGAATGAAGGATCAAGTTGTTGATGCAAAGGAACACAGTTTTCATGTCAAAGGGAGTGAGAAATAGTTTATTCTAGAACTAAGCATGAATGACCATTACCCAAGAACAGGTTGGGGTTCCCTCAAACACCACATTCCAAGATGATAAGATGCCTTGTAAAAAGAGACTAAAAATCGTAAATCAGAAGACTTTTCATCATCAGATATGTGGATTAGAAAAAAGTGGAAACCTTTTGTTATTGGCCTCAGATGGTATATAATGACATTTTTAGCCTTTGGGTTGGTAGAAGTTAGGGGTCTGTTTGTATATTCCAAAAAGATTTACCTAATCATCACAAGGAAGTTAGGCCTGTTAGAAAAGAGTATTTCAAGTGTCATACAAAATAAGGCTAGCATAGGCTAGCCTTGACTTGCTGTGTAGACTAAATTGGCATTAAACTTCCTATTCTTCTATTTTGGCCCCTGTATTCGGGGATTATGGGTGAACCTTTTGAATTTCACTCTAAGAATATTGATCCTCACTGGGTTTAGAATTTGAGATTTGTCTGAGGTTAAATGTTTAGTGAGTAGTAGAGCTGGAACCCAATCATAGAATTTCTAACTTCTAAACTAGTTCACTTACCTTTATTTTTTTTGCCAAGTTCTATACGATGAAAAAGTTTCAAACATAGAGGCAACTTGAAAATAAGATTTCGAGGGTTGTACACACGCCTGTAAGTCCAATACTGGGAAGACAAAGGCAAGAGGATTATGACAACTTCTAGACTAGACTACTCTACACAGTGAGTTCTAGAACAGTTAGATTACAGTTTAGATTCTGTCTAAAAAGAGAGAGAAGGAAAAAAAATAAACTCATGGTTTTTAGCAGGAACATAGTCCCCCAGTAACTAATGTACTACCAAAATGATAACATTAAGACTGAGTCACCATGACCTATCCACCTCTCTGTTATTCTTTTTTAAAGATATAAGGGGGAAAGGGAGGACCGTTCCAACGAGAGGCAGAGGTTCCAAGAGGGGCAGCCAGTCCACAAGGGGTAGTGGTGGGTCTCCTAGGCCTTGGTGGGTTACCTTGGTGGATGGGAGACCAACAGATACATCATGCAGAGAGATGAGTTCATTTAGTGGGTGATGGAGGGGAAAGGAAAAGGGGAAAAGGGAGAAGGGGGAAGAAGAGAGACAGTCAGAGAGAGAGAGAGAGAGAAAGAGAGAGGGAGAGAGGTTAAAGAGAGAGGGAGGGGGAGAGAAGGAGAGACAGTAGTTACCTCTTTAGGAGAGAGAAGGGGTGTAGGAAGAGAGAGCTAGCCTGGAGGAGGCGGGATATCAAATTTACTTGGCAGAAGGGGAGGGGCTATGGAGGGCAGCTTGTCTCTTAAAGGGACAGTGTACCCAGGTGACAGACCAGGCCAGCAGATCATAACACTCTCAATACTGTTCACTGGGGATAAAACTTCCAATTGATGAGACACATCAGACCACAGCATATCGTAATATCTTACATCTAAATTTAATTGTACTTGCTTTGTGACATGTCTATCAACTTAGTCATTTATGTATGCTCACATAAACCTACCATACTTTTTAAAGGTGAGTTATAATTGATTCTCTTCTGTGTTGTTGTACCTCAACCTTCATAGGCATAGCCATATATGGGTGAAGTCCTCAAGCATATATGAGGTCCTGGGTGTTATCAAGGATAGAAATGTAGGACTTGGCCATGGCAAGCTCAATAGAGGCCTGAGTCTCAGCAGTAGGCAATACCTGGTTCTGATAAAGACCACAAACTGAAGCTATCCAGGCACCACCCAGGAACAGACCATCCAAAGGAAATTCCTAACATTCCAACCATTGTTGTAGACAGGATCACCTGCCAGCACACACCCATCGCTTTTCACCAGGATTCCCTTAGACAAATGTCAGCCAATCAGGAGTCCTGAACCTTAGAAATATCCGCCCCCCTTTGGTACTATAAAAACCCAACCCTAACTGAGCTCAGGGCTCTCTGAAAACTCCAATACCTTGGACACACAGGGAGACTGAGTTTGCAAACTTGTATAAGAATAAAGGATCTTGCCGGGCGGTGGTGGCGCACGCCTTTAATCCCAGCACTTGGGAGGCAGAGGCAGGCGGATCTCTGTGAGTTCGAGACCAGCCTGGTCTACAAGAGCTAGTTCCAGGACAGGCTCCAAAACCACAGAGAAACCCTGTCTCGAAAAACCCAAAAAAAAAAAAAAGAATAAAGGATCTTTGCTTTTACATATAGGACTCAATCTCCTAGTTGGTTTTGGGGGGATCCCATGATCTGGGCATAACAGAAACATCAGGGTAGAGCTGGAAGTCAGGGGACTCTATAAGTGATAGTAGCGAGGCTAGAGGAGAACCATGGTCAGGAAGTAGTAGTAAATGGCTAAGAAAGGAAAAATGTTACTGGTCAGTGTTAGGAAGAAAACAAAGAAGAGTGATGTTATAGAGCATATCATGTCAGACTGTGCCAAGGAAGATCTCACGGAAGATGTGACGTGTGGAGTATGTCTCAGTAGGAAAAGAGGAAGAAAAACATCCAGGTCAAGACCTGGAGGAGGGAGATTCAGATAGAAAGAACAGATACAGAAGTCCCAGGGAGCTCTCATGGCAGAGAGAAGCTTGGCAAAGTATCTCTTGCCTTCTCCTCCTCATGATCATCACTACACTACCATCGTTGGTAGTTTTGTGGCCTGTTTAATAACCAGTATAGGTGGCGCATGCCTTTAATCCTAGCACTCGGGAGGCAGAGGCAGGTGGATCTCTGTGAGTTCGAGACCAGCCTGGTCTACAAGAGCTAGTTCCAGGACAGGCTCCAAAACCACAGAGAAACCCTGTCTCAACACCCCCCCCAAAAAATAATAATAATAATAAAAAAATAACCAGTATAGTTTCTAGGTCGATTGAATCCCTACCTCATGATTGTGATTGCTGGAAGTAGCACTTCGGCAACCTTGCCAGTCACTCTCTAAAAACAGATAAACATCTCTAAGAGCAGTTTTGACACACAGAAGCCCCAGAGGGCTGCAGAAACAAGCAGGCCCTAAACTGGCGTGTGCTGATCTTTCACAAACTCTGTGAGTCCAAGAACAGGCTCGGGTTCCATCCAAAACAATCAGTGGTTTCTTATGCTTCTCTCTTAACATCATAATTGGCAGGCTGTGGGCCAAAGAAATGTTAGTTTATCTTGTGTAAATGGTTTAAATATGTGTTCTAGCGTTAAAATGGTCCAAAACCAACACATTGCATTGCTTTCAAATGCCTTTTTGACCTGCCTTCGGTAGAAACCAGATTAATTTGCAGATCTATAAGTGAGACGTCTCCATCATCGGAGAGACCATTCTGCCTTCGGTGATTCCAAGATCGTGAGATAGGCCCCTTATTTTCAGTCAACTTTTCCTTTTGTTGTGAACTGCAGAACACATGCTTCAAGTTATATTTTTATGGTTTTTTTAAAACCATGCCATGAATAATACCAAAACATCAATATTAAACAAAATTAATACCATAACTGATCAGGAGAATGTTTGGATTGAGTCTGTGGTCAACTGTGCTTTTTTTCTAGTTCATTCTACAAGTATAGTACAATTGGAGTAGGAAAATCCAAAATATTTCTAGAAGCAGTTAAGCAGAATTTTAAAACAGAAATTGTTCTGTGGTATGACCATTTAAATACACATTTACCACAAGAAAAAATATTTCCTGGGAGCCAAGTTATTTTTATTAAAAGTTAATTATTTTTAAAGTACAAGAGTATTTCTGTGATTTGTCAAAATATGTCATTGGCTCATGCAACTATTGGTACGCTGTCCTTCTATAACAATAGCTATAAAAATGTGGAAGAAATTATGTCGGACACTGTGATGCTCTACCTAGGTCCCCTTGGGTCCCATTGTTTATTTCTGTGTTAGCCTCCAGTTATTATAACAAATACCTGATGGGGAAACCGGGAAGCCACAGAAACGAGACCCCTGGGAGGAAGAAAGGGAGACCACCTGTGTTCCTCTTTCGGGAGATCACTTAAATACCCTAGGGAGTGGTCCTAACCACATCTCCAGCGAGGGTTCAGGACCTGGCCTGCTGGGATTTGGAGTCCAGACCAGGCCTAGGGGTTGGGGTAGATGCGAGGGGCTGGGACCTATGCTCCCAACTTGACATTACCAATGGCAAATGTGCATCCTAGGGTTTACTTAGAACCTACTAGCCAGCCCTGGAAGCAGGCAAATAAGGAAAATTAATAAATACCAGTTGGAAAGTTGTATCAGTCATCCAAACTCATTAAAGTAGGCCAAAAGAAAAATAGCCACACATTTGCCAAGTCCAGAAGCGCTCACTAATAAACTCAAACGTCATTAGAATGTTAATATTCTATTTTTACTTCTATCATACAAAGCACAATAACAGAGACAAGACTGTTTGTAGGAAGTCAATTCATCTGCCTCAGGAGGGTCCTAAATGCTCTTATGGAAAGCAGCCAGGCAAAACACCTCTGTTCTCTTTCTTATTTGAATCATAAATAACAATTTATCAAGTTTTAGCCAGGGGATATCACCTAGTTTCTAGTCCATAGCTCCCCCCCACACACACACTTGGATGAGCAACACTTTGAATTGCTAGTGAGAAACAGAGATAAGGAAGCCCTCCTTTTCTAGAACTCATTAAAAAGCAAACAAAAATCTACTATGATTCAGATGCCCTGAAAAGTATAAAGAATAATGATCTCCCAAGGATTTCTCTGTCTCAATAGCCAGAATTTATGGACATGTTACATATGGCTAGTTTATAAAAGGCTAGTTTATTCAGCCTTTTATCACTATAATAAATGTGGGAAATAATTAGCTTCTAAAGAGAAAAGATTTTGGCTCCTAGTTCAGAGGTTTCCACCTATGATTGATTAGCCTGTTGTCTTTGGGTCTATGGTAGAACAGCACATTCTGGAGGGGACATATGACAAAACAAAGACATTCAAACCATGCCTGAGGAGCAAATGATAAGAAGATGGTGTACTGGCTGCTTTGTGTCAAGTTGACACAAGTAGAGTCATCAGAGAGGAAGAAGCCTCAGCTGAGAAAATGCCTCCTTAAGATCTAGCTATAAGGCATTTTCTTAGTGATCAGTTGGGGAAGCCCAGCCCATGGTGAGTGGTACCATCCCTGGGCTAGTAGTGGTGGGTTCTATAAGAAGGCAGGTTAAGCTAGCCATGGAGAAAGAAAACCAGTAAGCAGCACTCCTCTATAGCTTCTGCATCAGCTCCTGCCTCCAGATTCCTGCTCTATTTGAGTTCCTGTTCTGACTTCCTTTGGTAATGAACAGCAATGTGGAAGTGTAAGCCAAATAAACTCTTTCCCCCACAACTTGCTTTATGGTCATGGTTTTGTCACAGCAATAGAAACCCTAAGACAAGTTGGTACCAATGTAGTGGGGATATGTGATAGACACAACCATGTTTTAGGGTGAATTGTGGAAGGACTTTGGAACTTTGGGTTAGAAGAGCTGTTTACTATTAAGAGCTCAGTGAGATGTTCTTCAGGAACTTGTAAGATAGAAATGTTGAAAGAATGCCGAGGTTGGAGACCTGGCTTGTAACATTTCAGAGGGGAATTTAGACAGCAGCGATGTTTGGTATTTTGCATTAAGAGTCTGTCATTCTGATCTGCTGGGGCTGTTGAGTCAGTCATGATTAATAAGAGACCGGCACCATTTAAGTGAAACTTTTTGTGTTATTGGGACAATTGATTCTGGTTAGCTGGAGCTAAGAAATTCGTGGTGATTATGAAGGGAGCAGCATCACTGAGGTGAAATTTTCTGGAAAGTGTTTCCTGAGAGCACAGAGAAGCTGTATTCCAGGGGTGATTGAGGAATATACTTAAGTTGGCAGCTGGACTTAGGAATATGTAAGACTCACCAGGTGGTACTGGCTTTGAAGGCATGAAGGGGTCATGGAGAACAGCTGAGGCTTGGCACTATGAGAACCTATGAGAGGTAAAGGTGCAGCCTCAGTGGCAGCTGAAGGCCCAGGATTGAAGGGGTAATGCGGAGAGGTTGAGGCATGGCACCATGAAGAGGGCGAATGAGAGGCTATAGGTGAAAGCACAGCCCAGTTCCAGCAAGGGACTCCAGCAGTTTTGGGGATGCCAGTACCAGGGGATGACCACCAAGAAGCGCAGCAGTGGAGTGGAGTCAGCCAGTACCTAGAAGACAAGCTGTGTGTGCTGCAGAGGGCAGAGCTGGAGAAGCGACCCAAGTCCTTTGGATGAGTTCAGAAGATCATGAATAGAACCCAGACATTGGATGTCAGAGTTTGTTTTTATTTTGACTTAATTGTGACTGTGCTGATTTATCCCTCTTTTTTTTTTTTTTTTTTTTTTTGGTTTTTCGAGACAGGGTTTCTCTGTGGTTTTGGAGCCTGTCCTGGAACTAGCTCTTGTAGACCAGGCTGGTCTCAAACTCACAGAGATCCGCCTGCCTCTGCCTCCCGAGTGCTGGAATTAAAGGCATGCGCCACCACCGCCCAGCTGATTTATCCCTCTTGAAGCAAGAAAGTATTCTACTGGATGGAGCCCACAGTTGAGAAACTCTGAATTTTAAGTCTTTGGATTTTAAGAGATTGGCTATTTATCTTTTTTTATCTTTTGAGGTTGGCTATTTTAAAGAGACTGAAATTTTAATGTGTCTGAATTTGTAAAGACTGTGTGACTTCTAATGTTTTTAATATGAGATCTTGGAGATGAGTTAGAAAGGAAGGGCTGTGGCTTGATAGTGATGTGTTTGTGTGTCAAGTTGACAAGGGGTGAGTTGTACTGGCTGGCTTTATGTCAACTTGACACAAGCTAGAGTCATCCCCGAGGAAGGAGCCACGGTAGAGAACTAACATAGAAACTATCTCCATCTGTTACTCACTTGCTATGGAGTAATCTTTTATTATTATTATTTTATTATTTTAATTTAATTAAAATTTCTGCCTCCTCCCCGTTTTTTCCCTCCCACTTCTCCCACATATTGCCCCCTCCCCCCACTTCCCTCCCCCTATCCCCACTCCTCTTCTCCTCCCCCCACTCCATTCCCCCTCCCTCTCGATACTGAAGAGCAGTCCAAATTCCTTGCCCTGCAGGAAGACCAAGGTCCTCCCACTTCTATCTAGGTCCAGGAAGGTGAGCATCCAAACAGGCTAAGCTCCCACAAAGCCAGTTCATGTATTAGGATCGAAACCTAGTGCCAGCCGGGCAGTGGTGGCGTACGCCTTTAATCCAAGCACTCGGGAGGCAGAGGCAAGCGGATCTCTGTGAGTTCGAGACCAGCCTGGTCTACAGAACTAGTTCCAGGACAGGCTCCAAAAAACCACAGAGAGGCCGGGCGGTGGTGGCGCACGCCTTTAATCCCAGCACTCGGGAGGCAGAGACAGGCGGATCTCTGTGAGTTCGAGGCCAGCCTGGTCTAGAAGAGCTAGTTCCAGGACAGGAACTAAAAGCTACGGAGAAACCCTGTCTCGAAAATCAAAAAAAAAAAAAAAGAAAAAAAGAAAAAAAGAAAAAAAAAAAGAAAAAAATAACCCAAAAAAAACACAGAGAAACCCTGTCTTGAAAAACCAAAAAAAGAAGAAGAAAAAAAAAAAAAAAGAAACCTAGTGCCATTGTCCTTGGCTTCTCATCAGCCTTCATTGTCTGCCGTGTTCAGAGAGTCCAGTTTCAACCCATGCTTATTCAGTCCCAGTCCAGCTGGCCTTGGTGGGCTCCCAATATATCAGTTCCACTGTCACAGTGGGTGGGTGCACCGTATACTGATGAATATCTTGCATATCACCTTAGAACCTTCTGGCGATGGATCGAGATAGAGACAGAGAGCCAATTTGGAGCAACGGACTGAGCTCTTATGGTCCAAATGAGGAGCAGAAGGAGGGAGAACATGAGCAAGGAATAATCATTTTGTACACTGTGAAGATGTGTTTTTGCTAAGGGACTTTCTGATTTGTTTAATAAAAGAGCTCGCTGACCCATAGCTAGGCAGGAGGTATAGGCAGGGTATTAAGACCCAGAGGACACTGGGAGGAAGAAGTTTGGAATCTAGAGCAGGTGCAGACAGTGAAGAAAAATGAACGTACTGTGTTGACAGAAGCTACTGCCGTGAAGAAGAGCATAGATAAGAAATAGGGGTTCATTTAAGATGTAAGAGTTAGCTAGGCCGGGCGGTGGTGGCGCACACCTTTAATCCCAGCACTCGGGAGGCAGAGGCAGGCGGATCTCTGGGAGTTCGAGGCCAGCCTGGTCTACAAGAGCTAGTTCCAGGACGGGCACCAAAGCTACAGAGAAACCCTGTCTTGAAAAACCAAAAAAAAAAAAAAAAAAAAACCAAAAAAAAAAAAAAAGAGTTAGCTAGTAACAAGCCTGAGGTATTGAATGAGCATTTATAATTCATATCAAGTCTCTGAGTGATTATTTTTGGAGTGGTTGCCAGGACACAGAGAAACTCTGCCTATACCCACTGGCAAATAAAAAATCAGTTTTCTCCAACACAGTGTCACTGAGTATATCAACCACACTCTAGAACAGGCCCCATGTCCAGGATTAATTGGCCAACACAAGCAAACTCAATGGTACTTTTGTGGACTTTTCGTTTCATTTTCCTTTGTTCAGGTAATTTTTTCTTTACCTCGGTTAGTTTAGATTTCCATTTTGTGCTTTTGTGGGGAATTTTCTTATTTCTATTTTTGCTTCTTAATTTTTGTTTTGCTTGTAGTTTTTGTTTTGGTGTTTCATTGAAAGAGAGAAGAACAGAAAAAACAAAGTCGGTTGCATAGGGAAGTGTGGAGGATCTGGGAGCAGTTGGGGAAGGGAAAATGTGATCAAAGTATATTGTATGGAAACATTACTAAAAAGTAAACAAAAAATTAAAGTTAAAAGAACATATAAATCTGAGCACATGATACACAGCATTTTAATCCTTCTCCTCTGAATGTCTTGAGAGTACTAATCTCAAAGCCTGATCTGTATCACATTCTGGGATTTAAAATCCTCCAAAGAAGTCTCCAGATAATTGCTTTTGATAGAGCTCACTTCCCAGAATTTGGTGGTGGCCTTTTCCAGTTACAGAATATGAATCAGAATCATAGCCGATGATTGTGAAAAGTAAAAATTAACATGATTCTTTGCACTTAGAGAATGGCAGGAATATGCTGCAAAGCGCTCTTCTGATGTGTTTCAGAGTAACCGCCATGCCAGTTCAGCAGGAAGTGATTAGATTTCCTCTCAAAGAGAGCATATCTCACATCACACACTTGCACATGTGTGTACACACACACACATACACACACACGCAGACACACACACGCACACTCCCACCATGGATTCCACGGACAGAAGCTACTACAAATGTTCTTGTCTTTGAAGAGACTGTGTTCTGACCTTATTTCTCAACTATTCAGCATATGTGACTTGGATTTATTACCCATTTGCCAATTACCAGTTCCTTGTCAGCAGTATTTATCATTATTATTATTATTGGTGAGTGAATCATCCTTTTCCAGAAAAGCTATTTTCCAGGCTCACCCGCCTGAACGCTGGCTCATGGTCCACTCATGGGCGCCAAGACAAGCCTTTTGGATGAGTCTTCTCTGCCTTTGCCTGTCAAGTCCTTTCGCTATCCAATCTGAGACCGACAGTCTTCTTTGAACAACTGCCTGCTTTTACATCTTGCAGGATTGATATTTGTCTTCCTCTCAAATGAGAACATTTTTTCCATTCTTCTGAGACGAGGCCAGATATACTTAATAAGACATCATGGAAGGAACAGGCTTGGCTTCTTACTAGTGGCTTCCAGGACAGATCTATGAACACTGAATCTATGAACACTAATCTATGAACAGTTTGCAAAGAAAAGGATTGCCGAGAAAGTTTTGAAGACCCGCACTCTCCATGTACTCATAAAATAAGATGGCAAGGGAAATTCTAATCAGTATACTAGCAAAGAGCCACTTCAAATATGTATTTGATTTTTTAAATTAAAAGCCTTTTCTTTTAGTACCTGGCTAAGAGCACTTGCTGATCTTCCAGAGGACCCGAGTCCGTTCTCCAGGACCCGCATTTGGCAGCACACAACTGCTTGTAACTCGAGTTCCAGGAGATCTAACCCCCTCTTCTGTACTTCATAAGCTCCCTGCACTCACATGCGCGTACCTCTCCCATATGGGCACAATTAAAAATAAATGTCAAAACACCCAGATAAAAATTTTACATTTAAAATAAATTCCAACTTACAAAACTCTGTGAGTTCAAGTTCAGCCTGATCTATTTAGCAAGTTCAAGGCAAACCAGAACTACATGGCAAAACCCTGTCTCAAAATCATAAATAAATAAAGGTATGCTTAGGGTTAACACACCTCACACCAAGGGCTTTAGCCTAGCTCTCCCTGTTTTTAATATGTATTAAAAATATGGTATACTATAATTAATTAATAATATATATCAAGTATAATATGACATATAGGACATGTATTGTATTTGTTTATTTTTCCTATGTGTATGGGTGTTTTGCCTGCATGGCATGTCTTGTTTTGTTTTTTTTTTGTTTTTGTTTTTTCGAGACAGGGTTTCTCTGTGGTTTTGGAGCCTGTCCTGGAACTAGCTCTTGTAGATCAGGCTGGTCTCGAACTCACAGAGATCCGCCTGTCTCTGCCTCCCAAGTGCTGGGATTAAAGGCGTGCACCACCACCGCCCGGCTGCATGGCATGTCTATGCCCACAAGAAGGTGTTTGAGCTCTTGTGGCTGGAGTTAGAGATAGATGTCGACTGCCCTGTGGGTACTGAGAATCAATCCTGGGTCCTCTGGAAAAGGAACCAGTGCTCTCAACCACTGAGTCATCATCTCTCCAGTCCTCTGGGCTTCTCTCTTAAAGTGCAGGCTTGCGACCTCTCTTTGCCAATGTCCTGTTAATGTGTAGATGGACATTTCTTTCCCACCCACCAGTTCCCAAATAACCAACATGGAGACTTAATATTAATTACAAATGTCCAGGCATGTTACTAGCTAACTCTTACATTTAACTTAACCCATATTTCTTATCTAATCTTTGCTATGTGTCTTCGTACCTTTTCTCAGTATGGCTTACCCATTTTGCTTCTCTCTGCACCTGCTTGTTACTGCAGACTCCGCCCTTCTCCTTCCCAGTATTCTGTTTGACTCTTCCACCTCATCTTAGTCTGTTCAGCTATTGGTCAGTCAGCTTCTTTATTAAATCAACCACAATGACATATATTCACACAGTGTATGGGATTATTCCATATTAAAATTTGTATTAGTATAAAAATATAAATGTTACAGATGTTTGGTATAGCTGGGTTTAGTTACTGTTCTCAGAATGATATGCTGGCTACTATATTTCATGTGCTTATATATGAGAGGTGGGAATAGATTCTATTTTTTTAAATTAAGTACCGCACAAATATAGAATCATAAAGCCCATCATCCATCATGATTTTTTAAAAATGCATTGCAGATGTTCAACAAACATTTGTTTTTGTAATTACACATAGAGAAAGGAATAGCAGAATATATATATAGAGAGAAAAGATAAGAAGTTCATGATTTGAGTTCCTTGATCAAGCTGAACCTGAAGACATACCCTTCAAACACTGCAATTTCCTAAGCCATTAAGCTCTTGGAATTTGGTTTGGTCTAGTCTCATGTATCCCAGGCTGTCTCTAAACTCACTATGTAGCCAAGGATAGCCTCAGACCTGTGGTCCTCCTTCTGCCTCCACCTCCCTAGTGCTGTGATTATAGGTGTCATCTGCCTTACACCATCTCTGACATGATGTTGGGGACCAAACCTAGGCTTCATACGTGTTAGACAAGTATACTAACAACTGAAAAAAAAAAAAAAAGCTAACAACTGAGCTATGTTCTTAGCCCAAAGCTCCTGTTTTTGACAGGATCTGTTTGGAGTTGGATTTCTAGGAAGAATTTGCAACTAGAAGAACCCTCATATGTTATGGACCTAAATCTGTTACCATCTGACAGCCTACTTCAACAGGTTCGTCACATTTGGGTTGCTTATGACTTACTCAGTGTGGAGGTACTTGTGACTTCAACATAATTCTTTAAATGTGTTACAACTATTAGGATGAGTGTTGGCATTAAAATAAAGAGACTGAGAAACTGCATTACTTTTAAGTAGTCAGAGAGTCAGCAATTACAGCACTCAGGAGCTGAAAGCGTTAGGATCAGGGGTTCAAACCTAGCCTTGGTTATATAAGATCATGTTTTCAAAGACACACATAGGACAGTCATTCTAGCTGCCTGAATTTCCCCCCAGTACAGAACACATCTGGTCTCATGGGCAAAAGGAATAACAGGATGCTGCAGAACCAAGGGAAACACTAACTCACAGGTTTAAAACAAGAAGAGGGTGGAATGAGGGCCAGTGAGGAAAGACGCTTGCCCAGGCTTCATCCTTTGATAGTTGAGTCCAAGAAAATGTCAATTCTTTATCCAGAATCTCACAGCTACTTTCAGTGGCACAGTTGGGACCAGAAACCAAAGCCTTTTGGCTCCCAACCCCACTATCCTTCCAGAACACAAATGTGCAATTTCTCTTGTCTGGTGTTTTTCTCTGTTTTTCCTTTCTCTAAGCTTTTGGAGATGAATTGTAGTTTTGGAAATCAAATATTAAATCTTCATTTCAATAGTTGACCAATGGAAAACTCTGAAGATGAAGAAAGGAGAGAGAGAGAAGAAAATCTCATTCTGGTGTTCCAGAATTTTCCTGCCCAGAAAACCTCAAGAGTTCAAGGCATTGGCTGCTGTCTGTACTTACAAGTCCTGAAACGTTTTCTTCTAAAGTCTTTTGGCTCTGAGGTCTTTAAATTACATTGAACTTGAATTAATTCCTAAAGGCCTTTTCATAAACACTGAACTCTGCAATAAAAGAAAAAGAACAGGAGGAAAATCAACTTTTAAAGTACAAGGAAAAAGAAAACATCCACTCAAGTGCGTGTCACTTGAGGAACACTTTCGTGTGTGTTTGGGGGGCGACTAAATAGAAGACATTAGGTGACCCCAGGGTTTGAAGAGCTGGAATCTATTCTCCAGAGAACTATTTACAGAAAAGCCCTTGGTGAAAGTGTAAATGGGCAATACTGTTGCTGGTACCTCTAATCTGTTTCTCTGTGGCTTTCCAGTAGCCATTTTGTTCTTATCATCTTGTTCTCCATGCCCTTCCTGCTGGTTCTCAATCTCTTTCCAATCTTTGATGTGATAGAAATGACTAGTTTGTAGTTATCTGGAGACCTGAAGCTCAGAAACTTTACTACTAAGTTATTGTGCTTGGAAGATTGACTCTGCCATGGGGCGCCCTCTCATCTGAGGTCAGTCCGTGCTGTGGCTTGGATATAATTGATTTGTGCCCAGAAGGGTTATGTGTTGGAACCCTGGTTCCCAGTCCGGCTATGTGAGGAAGAGGTGGAAACTTTAAGATGCAGGTATTGAATGATTGGAGGTGTTGCCCTTGAAAAGTCTCCAGCCTTGGTATTTTGTTTCAGCAATGTAAAACAGACAAAAGTAGCACGGGGGAGTACCGTAGCCTGTGACTAACCATTGATACAGTACAAAAGTCCATCCCTGTGGAAGGAACCAGCACAAGTCTGAAAGGCCTTTGGTTTCTGATCTCCCCACAGACTGGCAAAATTCTTAATGAGCCTTGCATTGTAATATGCTCTACCAAATCCTCACCAAATCTCTTCTTTCCTTGTGCTTTTAATTCAAAGACACCGCCCAATAAATGACTTATGAGACCTTTGCTGTATATGTGGTATTTTATTGGTAAAATTCTGTAGGGCACATGACATGTTTTCTTACTAACGTCTAGTTTACATGAGTGCTGTGGAGATAGCTCATTCACAAGTAACATGTTAGATTTTGAGTTCAATCCTCAGTATTTTTGTTAATAAGATTTTTGTTACAGTATTCACTGGAAGCCCTCCTGACTCTTTCTTCTTTCTCTTGTTTATTTCTTTCCTCAATCCACACTCTCTTTCTCAGGAATGCATGGACAAGTCGAGCCGGTCGTGACAGCTGAAACAATACATTGTCCTCTTGTGTGTATGTGTGCCAGTTTGAACTGGATTTTAGATAGAAGACTATGACATCAGAAAACTTTCTTTGAATTCGGGTATACCACAAGACCAATGGTTCTCAACCTTCCTAATGCTGTGACCATTTAATACAATTCCTCATATGATCCGCAACCATAAAATTATTTTGTTGCTACCTCTTAACTGAAATTCTGCTATTGTCATAAATTGTAATGTAAATATCCGATATGCAACAAAATATGCAAAAAATGTTAAGGGTATCTCATATGCAGTCTCTATGGGGGTTGTGACCCTTATGTTGGGAACCGCTGCACGAGATCCTGGAATGCCACCAAATGTCTCTAAACCTGTTTCCCAAGCAGAAAAGCAATAAAGCTACCACCCTGCCTACCTCATATGTAAAAAACGCAATCCTAGGCCTTTGAGCAGTTCTACCACAGCACAGGCCAATACAAATTGAACACCTGGCTTATCAATCTCTTTCAGACTTTTCTGCCAACACAGACCCCACTCAACTTGTATTTAGGTAGGCTCTGATTTGCTTCTCCAGTTGCCTTGAGAAAACATCTGACAAAGTGACTTAACAAATGAAGGCTTAGTGCTGACTCCCAGTTCGATGTAGATTTCATCACAAAGGGAAACTTGAAGCAGCTTCCATATCATGTCCACAATCAGGAAGGGAGGGCAGTGAAGGCATGCAGCTGGACAGCTTCCTTTCTCCATTTCACAAGGCTCCGGATCCTCTGCAGAGGGAATGGTCCTGCCCGCAATTAAGATGGGTTGCCCTCCTTGATTCGCATCACCAAGACAGGTAAACAAGTCCAGAGCCCTATGACCCAAAGGCCTATCTCTCAGGTGATTCTAGGTCCGGTCACATTGAAAATCAATGTTGGGTTTATCAAACAGCTCTGTGAGTAAGAACATTTGCCATGACAACCTGATGACCCAAGTGTAACCCCACAGAACCCAGGTAAGGGTTGAAAGATGGAACTGACTCCAAAATTGGGCTCTCACCTACATACACATATATAGCATGAAATGCATGCTCCTCCCCCAGATACACACTGTAGTGGTTTGACTAGGAATGGCTCTCATAGACACATGTGTTTGAATACTTGGCCATAGGGAATGATACTTTTACGAGGTGTGACCTTTTTGGAGTAGGTATGGTGTTGCTGGAGGAAGTGTGTCACTGTAGAGGCAGGCTTTGAGGTCTCCTTGTGCTCCAGCCACACCCAGTGTGACACAAACTCCTTTTGCGGCCTACAGACCAAAATGTTGAACTCTCAGCTCCTTCTCTAGCACCCTGTCTGCCTGTACACCGCCATGCTTCCCACCATGACGATAATGGATTAAACCTCTGAACCTGTGTGCCAGCCCCAAATACATGTTTTCCCTTATAAGTTGCCGTGGTCATGGTGTCTCTTCACAGCAATAAAACCCTAACTAAGACAGTAAGTGTGATAGTTTGAAAGAAAATCACCAGGCATGTGTCAGGGGTGTCTCTGAATGAAGGTGCTGTAGAAAGGTCATTGTGTGAAGCCTTGAAGTTGAAACCTGGACTGCCTTAGAGATCCCAAGATGCTAGAGATGCCAGAGTTGTGGGATACCTGCTGAAAGAGCTGATAACAGGGAATGGAACCAGCATAAAAGCAAGAAGGGTGACACCGTCAACAAACATAACAGAGTTGGAGCTCTGAAGAGCATTTTGACATCAGATGTGAAGATGCAGAGTTTGGAGTTTGCCAGCTGGGTTTTGATGTTGTTTTTGTTCAGTATTTTCTTGCTATACTCTCTTCTCTGTGTTTTGGAATGGTAATGTATATCCTGTGTCATTTTATGTTGGAAGTATGTGATCTGCTTTTAGATTTCGATTTTTACAGAGGGATTACAGTTAAGAGATTGTCATGTGTCTTAGAAGAAACTTTGGGCTTTGGAACAAGTTTGAGATTGTTATAGACTATGGGGACTTTCAAAGTTGAACTGATCAATTTTTGCATTATGATATGGCTACAAGAGGCCAGGGAGTAGAATGTAGTGGTTTAAAAGAAAATGGCCTCCAAAGGGAGTGCACTGTTAGGAAATGTGGACTTGTTGGAAGCAGTATATCACTGTGGGGGTGGGCTTTGAGGTCTCTTTTGCTCAAGCTTCCCTCAGTGTGACTATCAGTTGACTTCCTGTTGCCTGTAAGATTCAGCAGTCTCAGCTCTTCCTCCAGCATCACATTTGCCTGCATGTTGGCTTGCTCTCCATCATGATGATATTGGACTGGATTTCGGAAACTGTAAGCAAGCTACTCGAATTAAATGTTTTCTTTATGAGTTGCCATGATCCTGATGTCTCTTCACAACAATAGCAAACCCTAACTCAAACAGTGGGTAAAAGGACAAAGCGTTGCTAAACACACCATGTTATCTTAAAAATAGCTGAAATCGAGTGCTTGTTATAGAATCACTGACACACTCAACTTCAGTATAAATACATGTGAATATGTTTGTACTCAATGACAGAGTCACATGGAGATGGTTGAGATCAAGACATGTTTACTATGACTTAGAGCAGATCTGTCACAAGGAAAGATGAGAAATGAGATAACTCTTAATGAATTCTGTGAGTCTGAAAATTAACTGCACTTGACACCAAATCCAGTGGTAAGCCCAACACTAAAACAGGAAACAGAGGGTCTTTCCAGAGTTGTCTGTTGGACCTGGTGGTCTATGTGAGATTATATTATTAGGGTGTTATTTTCAAAAGCGGAGTACACCAAGTGGTATAAAGAAGAATTAGGACTGTAGTAGATGGTTTGGTGGCTTGCTTAGAAGACCTCAGGTTTGGGGAGCTGGGCTAACGCATCCCATTGTCTGTTTCCTGGGCTGGTGGCCCCGACAGTCATCTTGACAGTGGCCTGTCACTTGTAATGCCACTGGGAAAGTTTCTCCCTGATGACTACCTTCCACCCCTCTCTCACTCTGCCATTTTCCCTCCAAACCATGCATTTAGGATTGACTTCAGGCAGTGGAGTGTTGTGATTTCTTTATTTCTATTACTATGACAAAACACTTGAGACTGAGAAATCTCTGAAATACAGAAATTTATCTCTCATGTGGCTAAAAGTCCAAGCTCAAAGTACCAGTCCTTGGGCTGGTGATGGCTACAGTGCTGCAGCTGCTATGTGAAGACAGGACAGCAAGTTGACTGAAAATTGAGTAAATTTGTCATAAGCATTCCAAATAGTTCATGGCCTCATCACCATTAAAAGTCGGGTGAAGACAGTTGATCTTAGGACAGTGATGGTACACACCTTTAATCTCAGCACTCCAGAGGCAGAGGCAAGTGAAATCTCTATGAGTTCAAGGCTAGCCTGGTTCATAGAGCAAGTCCTGGGACAGCCAAGGCTACAAGAAATCCTGTCTTGAACAACAAAAACAAAAAGATTGTTGATCTTAATGTTATCACATGGGCGGCATTAGGGAGAGGGCACATTTCAGCATAACTCATATTACTCTTCTGCCCCAATTCCTGCCATTATTCTTAGAAGATCAAAGGTTCAAAGATACAGATTCAAAGGACTGCTACCTGACTCATCCGGGGATGAACTAGGATGAAATGCCAATCTTCAAGGATGGTTTGTGGAGGTCCAAAAATGTGAGCCTATGTGTTGACCAAAGGTCAGAGAGTTGGAATTTACCTCTATTTCTTCAAGGTTATTGTGTTTCTACTTCAAACAAAGATCCCACCTATATTTAGATCAAAGAATTCTGCTCTCTCAAGGTTATTGTCAACAGGTGTGGCTAATATCCAAACCTTGTATTTCAGGAATAGAGAAGTAGATATGTTTCTACCTCAAACAAAAGTCTAAGGATCCAACTAAGGCTTCAGTTCCCTTAAGAAGATAACTTTGGATTCCACCAAGGGAGTGGTTTGCCTACAGAATGTTTTGGCCTAGGATGTGAGCATTTGACTTGTTTTGTTCTAGCAACAGAATGTTTAACTATGGAGGCCTTCAATTGGTACGTTCATTTCCTTGTATCATGTTAATGTAGTTTTGTTTTTTTGTTTTGTCTTACTCCTAGTTTTTGGGGTTGGGGTATTTAAAGCAATTGGAAATTAAACGCAGGCAAATTTCAGTACTTGCTGGAATTCCCTCTGTAATGGTTTAGATAAAATGGAGCCGTTTCCAGAGGGCGCAGCAGGTCATTAGGGGCAGCTGGGTCCTATCACCCAAGGTCCCAGGCAGGTGGGGGAGGCGAAAGGTGAGAGAACTCATAGAGTATTGGGGGACAGCTAGTCCCATGAGGAGAGACAGAGAAGGATAGGCATGCCATGCAGAAATAGATATAGCTTATTCAGTGGGTTATGGAAGAAAAGGGAAGCGGGGAGAGAGAGAGCGAGTGCGGGGTACAGGAGAGGAGAAGAACCATGACAGCAGCCACCTCTTCCGAAGAGACTGGGGCAGAGAGAGTGCAGGCTGGAAGAAGAAGGAAGAAGATCTGCTTGCCTGGCAGAAGGGGGGAGTGAGCGGAGCTTGTCTCTTAAAGGGACAAGACAGACCATTAAAGTCTCCCAATACTATCCCATATATTTCTCCATTTTATTATTTTCTTTCACGTCTTCATATTGTTTACTAATATTTTCTAAATCCCCATACCTCTACCCTGGCAAGAGGTATTTTTGTCTAGGCTAGTTCCTGACAATGGTTTGACCAAGGAAGCCAGTTCCCTTTGATTCAAGTTCTATCTTTTGTAATTTTTTTATTTGAGTATGGTGTGTATGTGAGTATATATATATATAATGTCTGGGGGCAGGGGTATATATGCCACATATGCCATGGTTCAATATGAAGGTCAGAGGTCATCTTTTGGGAATCGAGTACCACCCATTGCATAGACTGCTAAATGACTAATTTTGGGGGGAAGGAATTCTACCTCATAAATTTGTTAGAGTGAAATGGGACTGCAGAAGCACATGGGCATATTAAAATCATATCAGGAAAACCAGTTTCAAGAACTTTGGATACATTAGACTAAGAACAAGTTTAACATCCTTGGACCCATAAAGAGGTGGGTACTTAGCACTGCAATGACAATGGGTCCCAGACTGCTGATTTCCTGCTTAGCAGCCCTTCTTGGCAACAGATTAATAACAGGAAATGGCACACACATTTAACAAGAGCAAGGGAAATCCCAGGAGTATGATTATTCAATAATCCCATGAAGTTTAGGTCTTGATACTATTTCTTCATGTGACAGAGGCAGGTATGGGAAATGGAAGTTAAATTTAAGGGGTAGAAAAGATGAACAAACCCAAGAGACAAAAAATTAATTTGTAGATGGTATATTTATTGGGTTTTAAAAGATTTGTTTTATTTGCTTATTTTTAAGTGTGTGTGCATGCGTGTGTGTGTGTGTGTAAGTGTGAAATGAGTAGAAGAAAGCTAGTAACTGATGATATTCCAGTGTCTCTGCTTCAGCACTTGCCTCTAAGTTCCTTCCTTGAGTTCCTGTCCTGACTTCCCTAAATGATGCAATGTGACTTGGAACTGTAAACTGAAATGAATCTTCTCCTACCCAACTTGTTTTGGATCATGGTGTATGTCACGACAATAGAAAGCAAACTAGAACAAACATGTCAAAGTTGTTTTCTGAGCCCCAAGACACACCCACCTTAAAATATAAAACAATCACACACACACACATGCACACATGCTAAGGAAAGAAAGAAGGAATGGAGTAGGGAAGAAAGGAGGGAGACAGGTTAGCAAGAGCAGAAGCATGAGACACAGCTCTGAGCTGCTGTCTGTAGCAGACTAAGTTCTTTTCAGGGGCCTCTACTTAAAGGTTTCTATTTGGTTATCTGTTTTGGGTGTTTTGCTTTGATTTTTGCTTTCCCATTCTTTTCATTTTCATTGAGGTGAGAATTATGCAGTATAAAATTAACCATTTTAAATATAAATGATTCCGTGGCCAGAGGTTTAGAACTTTCACAATGGTGTACAATATCTGTTTCTATCTAGCTTCAAAATGTTTTCGTCTCCCCACAAGGAAACTCTTTTAGGCAGTATAGTGGTATATTATATGTTTTAATAAATAAAGTTTACCTGAAGATCAGAGAGCAAAGCAGTCGTACAAGCCATACAGGCCAGGGAGTAGTGGCACACACCTTTTATCTGAGGACTCAGAAGACAGAGTCAGAGAGATCTCTGTGAGTTCAAGGCCACCCTGGGCTACAAGATTGAGTCCGTCTAAAAGAGAAAGAGCTCACACAAAGGTAATCCCTGCACTTGGGAATCACACGCCTTTAATCACAGCAGTAGGGAGGTATCTGTGGTTGTTTTCAGTTTTTGGCTCTTGCAAAATCATTGCAATAGGCATGGATATGCAGGCAGCAAAGCTCACGAAATATTTGTCTGTTTCTGTAAGACTTGTGTGTGTGTGCGGAGGTCAGAGGACAACTTTCCAGAAGGTGATTCTTTTCAAGTTCACTGATGCGAGGTTGATGTCCTTTCCTTCCCACTGCAGTCTAGCTGGACCTCCGACTACTGGGCGACTCCCCTGCCTTTCATTTCCACCTCGCCTTAGGAATGCTGGAATCACAGCTGTGAACCACCACATCCCGTTTTTATTCCATGGGTTTTGACAATCAAACTCAGATCATCAGGCTTGTGTGGCAGGCCCTTTTATACGCTGAGCCACTCTGTAAGCCCGAGCTCATGCCATCTTAATGTCCATTGATGGCTTAAAATAAATTCACACCTGAAGCACATGTAAATTCCACCAGTAAATTCCTCCACGGGAGCTAGTTTGGATTGGGTTTTGGTCAACTTGAAAGAATACTGACTACTACAAAATGTTCACACATCTTTGAAAGTGCAGTCTTTTGGATCTATGGAAAACAACCTGCTCGTTAAGCAAACGTTTTGAAACCATGTAAATTTCTCTGGTTAAAGGTTCTCCTGTCCTCAAAGAAACTTGAATAAGAATTTGAAACATTTCTGAACTACCAGAATGAGCTCAGCTAAGCCGAGAACATTCCTGAGCTGTGTCTCAGCACCGCACTGAGAAATCATAACAGAGGCCGGAACCTTAGAAGCTTCTGCACAGTCAGAGTTAAGAGACCCGAGGAGTTTTGAGTTAGAAGTCTGACAGGCAGATCTTCACTGAACCAGCAGGCAATCTCTTCTAGCAGTCGGCTCAGATGTCCCCGGCCACTGGAGCTCTCTTTGCTTCCACCGTTTGCTTCCTGCCATTCATCTGTCAGCTCTCGTGGTCAGAGGAATGCCTGTGTTTTCTTTACAAACGACCTCTAGGAATTGCCTTCAGTTTGCTTGGCTAAATTCTCTACTGCACATACTTCTGCGAAAGGACATTGTGTCTCATTTCTGCTAAAAGAAAACCCGAATAGTGAGAGAACATAATTGCTGACAACTCATGAAAGAAAGAAAGAAAGGAAGGAAGGAAGGAAGGAAGGAAGGAAGGAAGGAAGGAAGGAAGGAAGGAAGGAAGGAAAAGAAAACCACTGCCACTGGTTCATTTCGATCTTGAAGTCCTTGACTTACCTGTATAATGAGAACACAGACTGGATCTGAGATCCTTCCTGCTCCCCGCCCCCAGCATCTGCTGTGATGAGTCCACAACAGAATTTGCAGCTGTCTGCTTTTTCTGTTTCTCTAATCTCTTACCCTGACCTCTACCCATCTCTCCACACTGGCAAGATCAAAATGGCTGCTCTAACACTGCGAAACCTCAGAGCTTCATGCTGGCTTTGTGTCACACAAAAGAAAAGGGTTCAGAATTTCCACTAAGATACTTGAATCATCTGTCACAGGGCACATGCTTGTTCTCAGCAGTCATGTAGCCATGGGTGAGGAGTAGGATGGATAGTGGTGACTGGATGGAACTCGGCTACGTGTCCATACCATTAGTCAGAACTGGACCCATGCTCCCTACCCCAACCCCGGGACCACCGGATTCCCAAAAAGAAACCTTGAACTTTGATAAGGGAAATGGTTACTAGGAAGGGAACCAACAAATGCTCACGTCATCTCCAGGGACTGGATACCTCTATACCTTCATTATTCCCGTTTTGTCTATGTTTTTATGGTTGATATCTTAGCTTCCTTTCTGTTCCTCTGATAAAACACCTTGACTAAAAATGACAGTGGAAGCTGGAGAGATGGCTCAGCAGTTAAGAGCACAGGCCACTCTTCCAGGGGACGTTAGTTTGGTTCCTAGCACATATACCAGGGCACACAAACCACCCACAACTCCAGTTCCAGTGGATCTGACACTTTCTTCTGGCTTCCGCCGGTACTGCATGCACATGTTACATACATTGGCAAGCAGGCAAAACACCAATACTCGTAAAATAGAGGGAAACATTTTAAAGCAATTTAGGGAGGAAAGATTTTATTTCAGCTTGCAAGTTACCGTCTATCATTGAGGGGAGTTAGGGCAGGAGTTACAAACAGGAGCTAGAAACAGAAATCATGGTGGAATGCTGGTGCTGACTCACTCACAGGCTCATGATTTTTGTCCTTGTCAAAACTCCATGCCCAGGGAATGGTGCTGCTCACAGTGGGCTGGTCCCTTATGCAATGTTCTGCTCTCCATCTGAGATGGTACATGTCAGCCACTCTTCCCCAGCCAAGTCTTCTTTCTGGTAGTGTGAGCAATTTGCCAACTAGAATATGGTTCTAGACTACATGTCATAAATGATGGTTCCTCAGCAATCACTGCTTTATTCAACAAAAAACAAAAACAAAAAAGGACTAGTCAAGAGGACTAGTTGAAAGGGAGCTGACCAAGCAGCTGTTTTAGAATCCTCTATGTTGCCTGGCGGTGGTGGCGCACGCCTTTAATCCCAGCACTCGGGAGGCAGAGGCAGGCGGATATCTGTGAGTTCGAGGCTAGCCTGGTCTACAAGAGCTAGTTCCAGGACAGGCTCTGTAGCTACAGAGAAACCCTGTCTCGAAAAACCAAAAAAAAAAAAAAAGAATCCTCTATGTTTCTGGATGTACATGTTGTTAAGATAACTTTTCAGCATTGTTTTTCTAAAAGGCATCTGATGGACGCTTTGCTGATTGATAAGACTGATTGATGAGATTCATCAGGTTGGTAACTATCATCAATGAGAAGCTAAGAAAGCTGATGGGTGGATTGTCACTATTATCCTGAGTCAGACAAGTTTGTACTGATCAGGGTTTGAAATGGGTCTTGATGCATTGCTTAATCATAATAGATATTGTAAAATTAATATGGTTGATTGGGACAAAGTACCCCATTTACTGGCATGTTGTTTGGGATATTTCAATGGTTTGGTGGACAGTGAGAGGTGTCAGAATGTCTCATAGCTTTTAATCTATGAACTATTTGTTCAGTCTGGGAAAAGTTACATAATTCCCCCGAGTATCAGGTTTCTACACTGGTGAAACAGGAGGAAAAAATGTTTATCCTACTTATTTTTCAAAGTTATTAAAAAGATGTGGCTTGAGTTCTTTTAAGCAGTAGCTTGATGTTTTTCAAGGCAGAATGAAAAATATTCATATGGAAAAAAAAGTCAGTGCCTCAAGGGAAATTTGGTGAGTAATTTGTCCTGCATAGTGTACCCTTGTACAGTGTACATTTTGTACATCAAGTGAAAGATTTCAAGAAAGCAAGAAGTATAGATTCTTCAGAACCCCAAAATAGTACTAGTGTAGATAGTAATACTTTTTATTCTATGTGTGAACAGCTCCCAGCTATGATCTTTAACTCAAAAGCTCAAGAAAAATCCACACTACGAAAAATAAGTTTTGATTAATCCCAGCACTCGGGAGGCAGAGACAGGCGGATCTTTGTGAGTTCGAGGCCAGCCTGGTCTACAAGAGCTAGTTCCAGGACAGGCGCCGTAGCTACAGAGAAACCCTGTCTCGAAAAACCAAAAAAAAAAAAAAAAAAAAGTTTTGTTTTCTAAAGTAAGACCTAAGTCAAACAAGAAATGAAATATTGGGAGTGTCTTAGGGTTTTTATTGCTGTGAAGAGATACCATGACTACACACAGCATCTCTTACAAAGAAAACATTTAATTGAGTGTCAGAGACCAGCTTCAACATAAATACCACTTGCCAGGGTTATGAAACTGGGATCAGAAAAGTTAGTAAAGAATACAAAGATGCAAGTAAAAATTATAAAACAGAAACATAGGATGATAGCAGGAAGGAGTTTCAGTGAACACTGAAATCACTAGCATTTAATTTTCCATACACTTTTATACCCCAATACAAAAGGGGGAAGAAAGCAAAAAAAAAAAAAAAAACAACAAAAAAAAACAAAACTTTAACATTATACAAAGGACAACTTGAACAGTTAATTGTTTCAACACTTTGAGCCATCAAGTCATTAATCCATTCATTAGCATTCTGTTGTTTAGGCAGTAAACCTACCCTAGACCAAGTATCCCGAAGGCAGCTATTCCCCAGGTTAAACCTCCAATTACAAAAGAAGGAGCAAACGTATACTTACATATATCTGTCAAGATAGAGTAGATCTATCTGTATGAGCCATCTAAACGTCAAAAAACCCAAACAACCACATCCTTGGGCAGGATGTGAAGCCCTGATTGTTGTCAACAACTCTGAGCGGCCTCAAACTCTCTGATCTTCAGATAAGGTGGAAATAGGCTTACATTTTTGGGCCTTTTCAATCAAGGTACTGACTTACAGTTTTAGAGGTTCAATCTGTTATGATCATGAAGAGGAGCATGGCATCATGCAGGCAGATGTGGTGCTGGAGACGAGAGTGATACATCTTGCAGGTATCAGGAGGTTGACTGAAAGTTGCAGAGAGCTCAGTCCGTTGCTCTGATGAGGGTCTCTGTCTCTATCTCCATCCAGTTGAAGAGCAGAAGGATGGAAAAGATGAGCAAGGAAGTCAGGACCACGAGGGAATTGGTCCGCCCACTGAGGCAGTGTGCTGGTTCTAATGGGAGCTCACCAAATTCAGCTGCACCAGGACTGAACGAGCATGTGATCAAACCAGACTCTCCGAATGTGGCTGACAATGGGACCCGACTGAGAAGTCATTGATAAAGGCACTGGGACTTGTTTCTACTGCACGTACTGGATTTTTGGGACTTTAGTTTATTTGGATACACAGCTTCCTAGGCCTGGATGTAGGGGGGAGGGCCTTGGACTTCCCACAGGGCAGGGTTCCCTGCCCTCTCTTAAGGAGGGATAGGAGGGAGGAGGGTGAGTGGGGAGTGGGAGGGGAATGGGAGGAGGGGGAGGAAGAGTAAATTTTTGAATGGAAAAATAAATAAAAAAATCAAAACAAAAAAAAAGTTGCACTGAGAGAAGCTTGAGCATAGGAGACCTCAAAGCCTGCCCTACAATAACACACTTACTTCCTCCAACAAGGCCACACCTCCTAATAGTGCTGCTCCCTTTGGAGGCCATTTTCTTTCAAACCAACACAAGGAGACCTAAACTTTCCAAGTAAAGTATTTCTAATGACAAATTAGAATTATGACATACACCAAAGTGGAGGGAGAGTTAGTTTGCCCACTTGGATGTCAGTTCTGACTTTATGGCCCCACCCCCACCTGTCTTCTGGTAAGTTGTTTCTCATCTTAAAAATTAAAAAGTGTATTTGTTTTGTTTTTAGTTCTGCATACTTTCCTTATGAGTCCAGTGGGTTAGGCTTGGTACTGTGTGCCTGCTATTCCAGGAGACAGGAGGCTGAGAGGTCATAGGGAGTTTGGAAACATCATGTTCTTAAAATTACTTTCTGCTGTCAGGGGGTGATGACATATTTAGAAAATGCTGAGAAAATAGGGATACAGTCAAGTTCCAGAAAAGTTGGTTAACAAAGAAACTGCCTTGGCCCATTTGATAGGCCAGCCCTTAGGTGGGTGGAGAAAACAGAACAGAATGCTGGGAGAAAGAAGCCGAGTCAGTGAGTCGCCATGATTCTCCCACTCCAGACAGACACAGGTTAAGATCTTTCCTGGTAAGCCAGCTCGTGGTGCTACACAAAATATTAGAAATGGGTTAGATCAATATGTAGGAGCTAGCCAATAAGAGGCTGGAACTAATGGGCCAGGCAGTGATTAAAAGAATACAGTTTCCGTGTAATTATTTTGGGTGTAAAGCTAGCAGGGTGGCGGGATGCAGCCCACCGCTCCACACAACAGCTCTCAGAAGCTGTTAATTTTTGTTCATTAGCATTTAAAATTTTAAAGTTAATTAAGAGTTAGATAGAGTTCAAATTTTCTCTTATATTTCCTATCCTTATTCTTTTTATATTACTTTACTCTCTCTGAAGACTTCACTTTATTGTTATCAAACTATTTCTTTCTTTCTCTGTCTTTACTCATTTTCTTTTCTTTCTTTAGTATCTAAGCACATTTTTAAACATACTGTATGTTGCCGGGCGGTGGTGGCGCATGCCTTTAATTCCAGCACTTGGGAGGCAGAGACAGGCGGATCTTTGTGAGTTCGAAGCCAGCCTGGTCTACAAGAGCTAGTTCCAGGACAGGCTCTGTAGCTACAGAGAAACCCTGTCTCGAAAAACAAAATAAAACAAACAAAAACAAACAAACAAAAAAAACCCATACTGTATGTTTTCAGAGGTTTTCTCAGTCTGGACCTGGCTTTCTGTGTGCCCACAACATGAACCAAGCCTCGAGGGGCCAGGACCTGACAGGAAAGAGTACTTTCACATAGCACTTACAAGGTTGCCTGAAAGACTGCAGCATTTGTGCACTGTGGCTTCAAGAATATGTTCTCCCTTTGCACTTCTGTGTATCTGCAGGCTACTTTTGCAGTTTTGCTTAACACATGGTGTTGGCAGCTTGCTCTGTCTTGCTTGGGGCAGTCCACTAGGCTACCCCAATGGTTTGGGCTGCAGTCTCTGCTTGCCCTTTTGTTAGAGCCAAAACTCATACCTGTGGGCACCAGCCAGGATCCATGTCTATGCACTCTAGCTATGGGAAATTGCTGGGCTGAGCTGCAGTGGGTATTCCTACCTAGTCTCTGACAGATGAGTGCATCAGCTGCTCACAGGCACTAGGCTTGGAATATACAGTCTTCTATGTTGTATGCCAAAAGCAATAGGTCTTTGGACTGCCAGCTCCCAAATAATGACACAGAGACTTCTTATTAGTTATGAAAGCTGACCAAAGTTTAGACTTGTTCCCAACTAGACATTAAAACTTAAATGAACTTATTTATATTAATCTGCATTCTTCCATGTGGCTCATTTCCTCTCCTCCATACTGTACATCCAACTTCTTCCATATCACACTGATGAATCTCCACCTCTCTGATTCCTTCCCAGAGTTTCTACGTCTGTAAGTCCCACATATCTCCTGCCTAGCTATTGGTCATCCAACTCTTTATTAAACCAATTAGATGGTGCCTTAGGCAGGTAAGGAAGGGCAGAGTGTTGTCAAATATCCTACAATGGTCTGACATCTTGTCCTTCTAATTATATAGCGATGGTGAAGATCAAGTTCGCCCAAAGACATCTATCTGATGCATTTGATGCCCCATTTAGCAGAAAGCAGTCTAATGATAATGTCACCCCCTTTTTATGACTCCTGCGTGTTTATCAACAGTAAACAAAAAAGAGAAAAATGTAAGCCCCAACCCCTCGCAGAGCTGTAACACTTGCACTTCTCTCTTTAGACATCAAGGACATTAGATAGCTAGTTGTTTTTAATGCTTGGATTGTCTTCCAGATTGCTATTCCTAAATCATTGAATAATAGTATGAAGTTTCTTTAAAAATCATATTGATATGTAATACTAGTAAGCTTAATACATGCTTATGGGTGGTTGTGAGCCAACTTGTGTGTGCTGGAAACTGAGTCCAGGTAGTCTGCAAGAATAACAAGTGCTATTAACTGCTGAGTTATCTTTCTAGTCCTTCCAAATTTATTCTTGAATCTTAAATGCAATGAAAAAAATCTTAAATAACATAAAATCTGGACCTAGTACCTGATGGAAACTGGCATACAATTTTCTCATCATTTTAACCCCAGTGGGCTAATGTAGGTGGTGGCTGCTTATTCATTCCTGTCTTCTCAGACCCAAAATACTCGCAAAGAAACTATACTAATTACAACACTGCTTGGCCTATTAGCTCAGGCTTTTTATTAACTAACTCTTACAGCTTAAATTAACCCATTTCTATTATTCTGTGTATGACCACAAGACTGTGGCTTTCCGGGTAAAGTTCCAGCATCTGTTTCCTTTGGCATGGATACATGGTATCTCTTTGACTCTGCCTACTTTCTCTCTATATCTCTGTTCAGATTTTCTCCC
Organism: Chionomys nivalis; assembly: GCF_950005125.1. Lineage (NCBI taxonomy): Eukaryota > Metazoa > Chordata > Mammalia > Rodentia > Cricetidae > Chionomys > Chionomys nivalis. The sequence continues at coordinate 35,763,485 of NC_080094.1, read as the reverse complement.
TGGCTTTATTCTGCCCTGCCAGACAAGTTCTCCTCTATCTCAGGCTGGCCTTGAAATTGTTATACAGGTGAGGCTGACTTTGAACTCTTGATCCCCTCACCTCCACCTCCCAAGTACTGAGACTGCAGACCTGAGCTACCTACCTCTGATCTGGAATCTTCAGCCTCCAAATCTGTGATTAACATACTTTTCTTTTTACTTTATAAAGTACTTGGCATCAAGTATTCTAAGAATAGGAAATAAGCTAGTATTGTTGGTTTGATTAATGTGCTACATTCCTAATGTCACAGATAGGGAAACTGAGGTGCATTGGCATACAAAGAAATCTGGAGTGCATTTCCTGTATGGTCTCAGATAATTTTTTTGAATTTCCCAGTAGAACCCTATAATTGTTGCAGAAAGTAAAGTCTAGGTTATTCATTCAAAAGGAGGAACATATGGAATCAATAATCGTTTTCAGAGTTTATACTTAATGAGTTGCTGTTGAAATAAGCCCTTTTTGTTTGGTTGGTTTGGTTTTATTTTTGTTTGTTTTTGTTTTTTGAGAGAGAGTTTCTCTTTGGTGCCTGTTTTGAAACTAGCTCTTATAGACTAGGCTGGCCTTGAACTCACAGATATCTGCCTCCCTGTGCCTCCAGAATGCTGGGATTAAAGGTATACCACCACCGCCTGGCTTGGAATAAGTCTGTTTTCAGCCAGGCATAGCCACACACGCCTGTGGCCACAACATTCAGGAGGCCAAGGGAGGTTTTTGACCAAGAATTCAAGACCACTCTAAGAAAATAGTGATTCTTCCTTAAATCACATAAAATACATCTTAAAATACATTTACAAAGAAAGTACTTTTCCTTCTTCTTCTTTTTCTTTTTTTTTTTTTTTTTTTTGGTTTTTCGAGACAGGGTTTCTCTGTGGTTTTGGAGATTGTAGACCAGGCTGGTCTCGAACTCACAGAGATCCGCCTGCCTCTGCCTCCCAAGTGCTGGGATTAAAGGCGTGCGCCACCACCACCCAGCTTACTTTTCCTTCTTAATTTGATAATTTCCCCCAAAAATGTAATGTACAATTTTTTTTTGAGACAAGGTCTCACTCTGTTACCAAGGCTTGACTTAGATGGAACTCATGGCAATCCTCCTGCCTGAGCCTTCTGAGATCTGGGATTACAGGCATGAATCACCATAGCCCTCAGATGAACTCTTTGCAATATGACAAGTTACATTTTTTGTTACTGACCCAAGAGAAAAGATACTGATAATTAAGAATTTTTTTCAAGAAAAAAAAATCATGACATGTTGTCAAGACAAAAGTGATGGGGAAATTTTATTTTAAATTTTAAAAATCAATGAAAACACTTCATAAGTCCCAAGCAGACATTTCTCTCAGCTTCCCTAGTACACACTTCCAAGACAGTCTGTTTGCTTTGGCACTGTCACGGCATGTAGAGATGTTGTCTCTGCTACTTGGCAGATTTCGGGTAACGTAGAACTCACATTTAAGGCTTGGCATAGACTCTCTCACACACGACTCCATTTTCCCTTGTGCCTGAGTCTGGCACTGGTTCTGTATGTTTGGAGGAAGGTGATGATGTGATGATGTGAACCCAGAGATGATGAGAACAGCTTGGAATCAAAATGCTAGGGACACCAGCACAACAGAGGCTCAGTGGCTTTCTAGGGGAGTTTATCTCACTTCCCTTGACTTGTGTCCACATCCAGAAATCTGGAAACCCCCCAGTTTCTAAGCATCCTGTTCCAGCAAGTTGCAGACAATTTTATCACAATGTAGTAGAAACGGTTGCTTTGATAATACAGAGAAATGGGGTTGGGGATGTAGCTCAATTAGCAGAGTGTTTGCCTAGCATGCAGGAGGCCTGGAGTTTGATTTCTTAGTGCTGCGTGTCTTATGCATGATGGGACACACGTATAATTCCAGGAGTTGAAAGGTAGAGGCAGGAGGATCAGAGGCTCAAGGTTCTATAGTCCGGACTATGTGAAATCTGCCTCAAGAAAGGAGCAGGGCGCAATATGAGCCATAGTTTTGACTGTCACTATACTGGTATTTGTATTAAATGAGCTAAAGGTGAAAGATCAAGCAGTAGTGACCTAAGGAACATGATATTTAGCTGCTATTTTTGTTTTGTTTTCATGGTGTAGCCCCAGCTGACCTGGAACTTACTTTCTATACCAGGCTGGCCTCCAACTGATGGATCTATTTTCCATTGCCTCCTAAGTGTTGGGTTAAAGCTGTGTGTGTGTGGACTCAGCAACTGGACTGTGCCTGCTTTAGACAGACCCGCTGAACAAGCTCTTACCTGTCATTGACTACTAGCCCTTGAAGAACATTCATTCCTGGAGAGCTGCCAACGTGTGTGTGTGTGTGTGTGTGTGTGTGTGTGTGGGGACTAGGCAGTAAGTAGCCTTTTGACTTTCAGATAAGCAGGCACGCATAACCTCCTCTGCAGAACTGAAAGAGGGATGCCTAAGAGTCAGTAACATCTGAAGAGTCACCTCAGTTGCTGCCCGCTGCTGTAAATATGCTGCAGGAGACATTTAAAAAGAATAAGGACTGCCGGGTGGTGGTGGCGCACGCTTTTAATCCCAGCACTTGGGAGGCAGAGGCAGGCGGATCTCTGTGAGTTCGAGGCCAGCCTGGTCTACAAGAGCTAGTTCCAGGACAGGAACCAAAAAGCTACGGAGAAACCCTGTCTCGAAAATCAAAAAAAAAAAAAAAAAAAAAAAAAAAAGAATAAGGACTAACAATAGCACCGTGCCAATTAAGGCATATGTGAGCATCAAATAGTCTTTTATATTATGTCAAACTTTTTCAAAAAATGAAGTCAAGGACCATAACCTTTGCCCTTATCTGATCTAATTGAAAAAATTATTTATGTCGTCCATGCTCTTACTATATGGTCCATTAAGCAGTGACTAAAGCATTTCACTGCTTTCCAAACCCAAGGTATCAAAGTCCCTATTACCCCAAACAATATCATGGTTAGGCCGATCACAATACCCCAATCACTGGTACCAACTGCTGTTTTAGTTTGGGTTTTTATTGCTGTGAAGAGGCACCACAACCACGGCAACTCTTAGAAAGAAAACATTTAATTGGGGTGACCCGCTTATAGCTCAGAGGTTCAGTCCATTATCATCATGTTCGAAGCATGGTAGCATGCAGGCAGAGATGGTATTGGAGTCGAGAGTACTACATCTTGTGGGCCACAGGACATCACCTAACAGTCACACGGAGGGAAGCTTGAGCAAGACACCTCAAAGCCTGCCCCACAGTGACACACTTCTTCTAACAAGTCCACATCTCCTAAGAGTGTCACTCTATGAGATTAGGGGGCAATTACATTCAAACTACCACAAGTATCATGGATATATTGATCTTATATAAGTTGAGACGTATTCTTTCTTAATTTTAGATTTTAAAAAAATAAGGAGATATCAAACCCTCCCATATTCCAAAGTAATTAATTTAATAGACTTCACCTATATATAAAACTGTAATAAATTTTTTTTTTTTGTTTTTCGAGACAGGGTTTCTCTGTAGCTTTTTGGTTCCTGTCCTGGAACTAGCTCTTGTAGACCAGGCTGGTCTCGAACTCCCAGAGATCCGCCTGCCTCTGCTTCCCGAGTGCTGGGATTAAAGGCCGGCAAAACTGTAATAATTTTATAGGAAGACATAGTAACTGTAAGCAAAAGCACAGTGAAATGACAGAACTTTAGGACTACAAGGGTAACAAGGTTTATTGGGGCTAGCTACAGAATAGCCCAGGCTACACAGAGTTACCGTTTCAAAAAATGAAATAAAACAAATCAGAAAAGGAGTCAGTGTGCTCAACTGTTTGCTTCACTAGTAAAAGATTTTACAATTTAAGCTACTACTTAGAAACAAAGGTTCTAAAAGAAAGAAAGACAAAAAAAAAAAAAAAAAAAAAAAAACCAGCAAAAGTAATGAAACTGCTGAGAACTTGAGGTAGAAGCTGGTCAGGTCGTGCAGGGATCCCAAATAGGAGCTCAGTCTTTGTCTAAGGCCAGGAATGCTCAAAGGGAGTTCTGACCCTTGGTTCCTTGTAGTCTCCTAACCCTGCCCAGATGCAAAAGTAAGGCTATAACAACTGAGGCTATTCGGACACCTTGTATATGCCAAGGGGATGGACAGACTACCTCCCCATGCCTCATCCCAGTGTCTGCAAGCAACCCTCTAAAAAGATCCTAGAATAGGAGCAATGGTACCTCATTCCCATCTATGAATCTACAACGAACTTCTAAATCACCCCCTTTTTAGAAACTGCTAGGATTTTGATATTGCTCTGAGATTTTCATCTTTAATAAATATGCTTTCTTGGTAAACAGGCTTTTATGCTAAAGATGGTAACTTTAGTATAAAACAAACCTACAGAATTTGTACTGTCTTTCAAAAGAAGGCTGTATTGTTAATCGCTACAGTCCATTTTGGTTTTATTTCCTTTTACTTATATGCAACACATCCAGTTTTCCTGTGTGAGTGGTCAGTTAATAGCTCTTAAAATCTATACCAGATAAACCAAAGGGCATTAGTCTTGAAGATGTCCTTTAATTTTACAAAGAAGTGGGATTCCCTTTATTCTAGTATACCTACCCTTCCAAAACATTATAAAAAATCTAAAGAACAGAAGGATTTTTGTTGTTGTTGCTACAAATAGAAACATGAATGCAGAGTCCACAAGCCCTTCAAACGAAATTATGCGCAATATAAAAATGAAACTCTTTCCAAGGAACTGTTTTGTTCATCAGTTAAAGTCTTATTTCAGTTATTTTTTTCAGAATAGTCTGCTTGAAGTATATATATGAGGCAAACCGACACTATAAAAACTAGCAAAAACGCAAACTAGTAGAGACACTGTGCACTTCTGCTCATACATCAGCTCTACATGCAAATTACTAAGCATGGAAAAAAGTTCACAGCTTCATCCTTTATGCTACAAAAATAAATTATCTTTAGCTCTGCTTCCTGAGTTTTGAGACATTAAGGTACTATATAAACATATATATGTATATATATATGTACATATCCATATATACTTTTTAAAAATTTGTTTTTCATCTGTACACAAAAAAATGGACACCATTTTTTTTACACATATTTTTGTTTGTTTTTTAATTTTTGAGACAGGGTTTCTCTGTTTGGCTTTGGAGCCTGTCCTGGATCTCATTTTGTAGACCAAACTGGCCTCGAACTCACAGAGATCCTCCTGCCTCTGCCTCCCGAGTGCTGGGGTTAAGACAGCTACATTCCCATTAACCCTTAAACTATTTCTGTGTACTTGAGAGCACAGAGACAGTGTCCAGTTATTTGACTCTCTGGTTATTTGACTCTCTGTTTTTTTCTAGCTTGGAATTGCTCTGTTTTGTTTTTCACGGATTTAATCAGCAAAGACAAGGCAGGATCTGAGTGCTGCTTCTGTGCCGCCTTTCCCGTGTCCTGCTGAGCTCTCTCCACTGTTTGAGTAAGTAGTTCTTCTTTTCGTTCTCGTTGCCGAGCTTTCTCTTCAAGAATTTTTTCCATAGCTTTTGTCTTCTTGAAATTAGGATCAGAAGGATCCAAATTGAATAAGTGTGAAGTGTACATTGCCTGAAACCGTGCGTCACTAACATTTACCTGTGAATTCAAAGAGAACAAATAAGTAAATAAAGACAAAGAGCTGCTGGTTCTTAGTACACAAGTGTGTGCACTGTGCGATGAGGCATCAGAACCATTTTCTACAACCAAAAAAGGTCTTCTTTTTTTTTATTTTTAAAGAATTTATTTATTATGTATACAATACAGTGTGCCACTTCCATGTATACCCACATTCCAGAAGAGGGCACCAGATCTCATTACAGATGGTTGTTAACCACCAAGTGGTTGCTGGGAGTTGAACTCAGGACCTCTGGAAGAACAGTCAGCGTCCTTAACCTCTGAGCCATCTCTCCAGTCCAAAAAAAAGGTCTTCTACTTTGTTATTTGAGACAAAGTCTGTCTTTTAAGTCTAGGTTAGACTATAACTTGCTGCTCTTGAACACAGGATCCTCCAGGTCTTGGCGTCCTAAGAACTCGGATTATAGGCATGTGCCACCACGTCCAGGGTAGACTCAATGGACTCTTAAGGCCTGCCCTTCAATCACAATGTGAAGGATACGCTGTTCTCTTCCCCCAAAACCAATCTACTTGAAAGGGAAGAATAGTGGCCCATGTGTATAGTGGTATGTAACTGGATCATTACTTTCACTGACAGGGAAGTGGTTCCCAAGGCAGGGCTTCTACTCCTCACTTAGCGTAATACTGACTTCTGTCCATCATAAATAAGTCAATTTGGACACTGCTTAACTGCTTGGAGTTTAAGCAGTCACTGCATTATGTGTAATTCTAAGAAATTTTAAACTTGGTGTTAAGCAAAAGTAGTTACTAGCTAGGCCAGGTAGTATGGGGCAGCAATCTCAGCTACTCAGAGGCTAACTACAGATTTAAGGCCACCTTGGGCATCTTAGCAAAACATTGCTTGAAAATCTAAATGCAAAATGGTAGCTGCAGATGTTGCTCAATGGTAGTGCTAGCCTAAACCTGTGTGAAGTGCTAGGTTTGATCACCCTGGAATCACAAGCAGTTATTGGGTGGGGGCAAAGAAATCCACTCTCCAGTCCAAGATTTGTAAGATACAAACCCCAAACTTATCCTCTAGATGTTTCTACAAAAAGCACTATGGTTGTACCTTGAAAAGTATACCTGTCAATCCAGTCAGGCTTAGCAGCGAACAACAAAGAAAAAACCTGAGTGTACTGGAGATGGATTACAGCTTTACTTAGAAGATGACAGACATGATACCGAGAGTAACAAAGGAACTCTCATGAAAACTCTGTGTGAGTGCATGTGTCTGTACAGGTGTCTGTGCCTGCATGCAGTGACAAGAGGTTGGGGCTGGAGAGATGGCTCAGAGGTTAAGAGCATTGCCTCCTCTTCCAAAGGTCCTGAGTTCAATTCCTAGCAACCACATGGTGGCTCACAGCCATCTGTAATGGGGTCTGGTGCCCTCTTTTGGCCTGCAGGTATACACACAGACAGAATATTGTATACATAATAAATAAATATTTTAAAAAAAATGTTTAAAAAAAAAGAGACAAGAGGTTGATGACAGGTGTCTCCTTTAACAGTGTCTGCCTTATATTTTAAGATAGCTTCTCTCAATGAAGCTGCAGCTTTATCACCTGGGTAGGCTGGCTGTCAGCAGGCCCCCAGGATCAGTCTGTCTCTATCCCCTACAGCCCATACACATATGCTCCTGCTCCTAGCTTTTAGTGGGGTTCTGGGATCCAAACTCAGGTCTCATGAAGGTCCAGCAAGTTCTTTACCCACTGAACCATCTCCACAGCCCTCATGAAAAAGAAGTTCGTGTGGTGTGTAGAAGTTAGAGGACAACATGAGGGTGTCAGTTCTCTTCTGCACCATGTGGAAGACAGGGCCTGAACTTGGCTGACAGTCTCAGAAGCAAGTGCTACTACCTGCTGGACCATATCACAGCTCCACGAAAGATATTTTACGCATAGTTATGTGTGAAGGCAGAACTCATAATAAGAAATTATTCTTTGCTTTTTAATTAGAAAAAACCAGTTCATCAGAAACTTCATGGGGACAGAAGCATACATGGACAGGTAGAGCAACAGTGGCCTTGCGATCTTTCTACATACTATGAAGAAGCTGATGTCCCTCCCTCCACTTTGGCCAAATTCAACATTCAACCGTCTCTTCTTCCAAGTTCACTAGTGGAAAATGTTAAGTAACTCCTAGTAAAATATGGCCATTAGGACCAGGCACTTACCATAAGAAGAAAACTGAAGAGGAACAGAAACATGATATGAAGAAATTAAAAAAGCATTGCCCACTATGTTGGCTACTGTACACAGTGAGAGTGAGCCCAATATCATGTGAACCCTCCATGCTCAGCTACCTCTCAAAGCATGAATATCAATGCTTCTGGTTTTAACATTTAAAGGCCACAGATTTTTGTTTAACACAGCTACCAAATTAAAGGTAACAATTTCACTTAGAGCTCATCACTCTGGGATGAACTGTGTTAGATTAAAGAACAGTTGCTCTATTACCATTAAGGGACCTTTAAGGGTTTTTCAAGGGTAACTCCATGTCTAATTTCTATACCCAGAACTGCCTTTAGATTTAATTCCACCTTCACGAAACTAATAATGACTTGTGCTGCCAGTTACCTCAAAGTCATCCTCAAGCAACTCCTTCTTTTTCATAAGCTTTTTCTTCTTCTTTTTGCTCAGATTCTGGTGTTCCACAATCTTGTCATAATTGAAGTGTTTCTTGCTGTCTTCTTCCTCATCCATTACAAGCAAGGCCATTTCAGCCTATGGAAAGAAACACAAAACTTCAAACCTACAGCAGAGTTTTCCTGCACTGCTACTCTGAGGACTGCTTATAGTCAATGAGTGGAGAGTAGAAAGAGGCCCAAGATACATAGTGTAGGTCCATTCGAGGCTGTGACGTGAGGATTAGCTACAAGAAAGGAGGAAAGGAATAGTCTTTATGCAAAGGACAGATGTCCATCCTTGTGGAGTAATCTGATTAGCAAGCAAGGGAACGAGAGCCCTGGGTCTTTCAAATACATTCCATTTCCACCTTATTCTCTCTAAGTAATGACAGGAAATTTACTTTGTGATTCAAATTACAGCTTCCAGATGTGCACTTCAGCAACTAGGAAAATTCTTTTGCTCGTTTTTTTTTTCTTGTCTCTTTCAATACTGATATCCTTTCATGAGCTAGACTCAGCATTTGCTTCTGAGACCAAGTATTCTGCTTCTACTGACCATGACATCAGAGAGACACCTCTCGAGTCAAGCAAACAACCACAAGCAATAGAGAAAACACACAGGCCCATCCGTTGTGACCCTTACACATATGAACACTTTAATTTCTTTTCCTTCCATCACTGGCACTCACATTCAGCTTCCTTATTGAATCACGTCCCATGTCTTATGAGAACTACTTAGCATGCAAGGGGGAGAGAACAGAAGAATGTACTAAACTGAACAGTCAAGATCCAAAGCCTGCGCCCCTGTGTTACGCATAAGCATCACAGCATTTCTAATGAAGATTTAGCATTGTACAATAAACTTGTATTTACTACTAATAAAAGAAATTAGCATTTGAAAATCTGTAACAGAAACTGTAACAGGATCAATAGATCCAAAGGATATGCAAATACTACTTTATGTTCCAACAACAATATCTTCTGTTTCGGTCATATTAAAGGGTGAGAATGAGAATATCTCCTTATTCATAAAGGGCTTGAGAAACTTTTACTCCATATTAGCTGGAGAAATAGTGTTTGGTTAAAGGTAACATTTAAAAATATGTGACTAAAATATTTATGTATCTTATAATGTATTTACAAAACCCACTGGAAAAATCAGTTTTAAAATTAGAGACACTGAAAACCCACATGAACCACATCATTCCAACTCCTCAGACCAAACATCGATAAACACTCAACAACGACCACTTTCTACCTTTTGTTTTTCTAGCTCAGTTTCTTCCTCTGAAGATGTGCTGCCCTTTGCACATTTCGTTGATTTTTTCTTTATACCTGGTACAACAAACCAAGAGAGGGTTAAAATGACAAGATTAACAGGCAAAATCTGTTTATACTATAAACAAAATGAAGAAGGCCATGGGCATAAACAGCATACACAAGCCTTCTGGAAGGTGACTAAGTACTGCAAGGAAGGTATTTCTGTTGGTATGTGGCACATTTCTGTAACTCTAGCACTCGGCAGAGGACAAAGGGTTGTGAGTTCTGAGTCTGATATATAGTGAGACCACCTCAAAACCAAAGCAAAACACCAGTAATTAATAAAGAGAATCATTAGACCATTACTGAACAAATTCATTACTGAACAAAATGGCTTAGTTCTTTTAGAGAGAAAACAAAAATCCCACACAGGTTATTTAAAAGGATGAACAATTTGCTTCATCCTAGAAAAAAAGCATTGGTTATGCCCTTATCTGTAAAACAGGTTTGTTTTTTTTATTTTTAAATCTATTTTGGTGTGTCTGTATGCAGCTAGCTATGCATGCAACACATCAAGTGTGAAGGCCAAGGGACAACTTGTGGGACTTGGTTTTCCCTTCCTATCATGTGGGTCTTGGGAATCTGAGGTCTTGGACATGGCAGCAAGCCCCTTTACACCCTGAGCTATATCCTGCATGTATGTGTGTGTACCAAGTGTATGCCTGGTACCCGTGGAAGTCAGAAGAGGGTATCAGATCCCTTGGAATTACAGTTACAATTGAACTGCCATGTGGGTGCTGGGAACTGAAATGGAATTCTCTGCAAAAGAAGTAGGTGCTTTTAGTTACTGAGCCATCTCTCCAGCCCCAAACATGGAATTTAATAAAGGCAACTACCTGTAGGGTTAGTCTAGGGACTCCATAGATTAGTAAACTGTAAGAATATAGTTACTGTTTGGCACATATTATTATATGGTACCCGCAATTATTGCCATTATTGCCTGATTATATATGTTTTAAGTTTCTTAGTAATTGTGCTGATACTATGACTCTTTTTCTTTCTTTTTTTAAAGGGATGTACTGTATACTTTAGTCCTACTTTTTCAAAAGCAAAATCTTTATAGAGTTTATACAATTAGGGCTGGGTGTATGTAGCTTAGGGGTCAAGTGCTTGCCTCATATGAATGAGGCCTTCCGTCTATCCTTAGCACTAAAAGAGGAAAGTTACAAATTGGCAATAAGAAAATAATTCCAATGTCTGTAGCACAAATTCTTTTTTTTTTTTTTTCGAGACAGGGTTTCTCTGTGGTTTTGGAGCCTGTCCTGGAACTAGCTCTTGTAGACCAGGCTGGTCTCGAATTCACAGAGATCCGCCTGCCTCTGCCTCCCGAGTGCTGGGATTAAAGGCGTGCGCCACCACCGCCCGGCTTGTAGCACAAATTCTAATTGGTATTAATAACTAAAAACTCAGAGTTAGACATTGGCGTTAATGCTGAAGATCAGAGAAGCAGAGTGACTAGCCACTAGAGTTCTTTTTACTTCTATCAATGCTCAGACAGAAGGGGCAATCCATCCTCAGACTGCATTTGTCTCCAAAAAGCCCCAGACTACACTGAGCTCCTGTCTCCTCCTGCCATACAGTCCTCTCTCTGTCTGACAGCCATATCACTCCTGTCTCCACCTCCCTGGTGCTGGGATTGAAGGCGTGAGAGTTCAAGTGCTAGGATCACCTTTGTGTGAGCTCTGGTTCTTGTTTAGACAGATTCAATCTTGTATAGCCCAGGGTGGCCTAGAACCAACAAAGAGTCCTCTGACCTGGGACTAAAGGTGTATGCCACCACTCCCTGGCTTCTAATGGCTTAGCTCTGTGCTCCGATCTTCAGATTAGTTTTATTTGTTGAAACACAAACAAAACATCATTTCAAATATTTCATTTCCAAAAGAAAAAAATTAACTTTCATCGTAGAAGTATATTTTCAAAATTCTCCTAACTCTTTTGATAACAAATTGCAGTTTAGGGGAAAAATTGTAACAAATCTCTGGTGCTCATACTGGCTCCTAACCCAACCCAAATACCACATCTGGCATCAATCAAAATCAATTCTTTCACATATTGAAAGTTTATACAATTTTATAAGGTGTATAAGTTTAGCTCTACAGGATGCCCAAGGGCAAGTATGTTATAAATATACTCAAGCTCACCTTCTTATACTACTGTTTTGGTTATGTACACTCTTAACTACATAATTTTTTTGTTTGTTTAAAAAAACTCATTTACTTATTTATTTTACTTCCTGGCTGCACTTTCTCCTCTCTCCTTTTTTTCTAGTTCTTCCCTCTAAGGCCCACTCTGTTCCCATCCCCACATACATTCCCCCTCAGTTTCTGTTTAGGAAAGGGAAGGGCTCCCATGATTATCAACAAAACATGGCATTTCAAACTGCTAATCATTATGTCTTGAATATTTTTGGAAACTAGGTATATATCCTTAAGTAATGACTGCATTTTACTTCTATAGTACTAATCTCCAGGATTTATCTTAACAAATTAACAATGAAGGCAATATTGTGGCAATACATTTATATATCAATTTAGGCCACCTGAGCAAAGACAAAACAAATAAAACAAAACAAAACAAAAAAACCCCCAAGACAATGAATTTTGAGCTAACACCAGCTCCATCTAAGAATACCTATTGTCTAACCACTACTGAAGGGAAAAAAAGAACCCACCATCAAGCCTTACACCTGGAGGCACAAACAAAAATACAAAAGCTCTTATTTACTTCCTTACAGGAACTGACTTCTCTAAGACTACAAGTAGGCTTCCATACATGCTAGTTGGTTTTGTCAACTTGACAGAAACCGAGACATATTTGGGAAAAGGCATCGTAATTGAGGAACTGCTTTCATCAGACTGCCCTGTGGGCATGTCTGTGGAGCATTTTCTTGATTAATGGTTGATGTGGGAGGATCCAGCCACTGTGGTCCATGCCACCCTTGGGCAAATGATTCTGGGTGGTATAAGAAAGGAAGCTGTGCAAGCCAGGAAGCAGTGCTCTCCTACAGTCTCTGCTTCAGTCTGTTCCTTCCTCTAGAACAAACCTCTTCCTCGAGGAAGGGACATCACCTTGAGATGACGGATGGTTGTGGAAATGTCAGACAAGTGGTTTGAATAGGAATGGCCCCCATAGACTTATGTGTCTGAATGCCTGGCCATGGGGAGTGGCACTATTAGGAGGTGTGGCCTTGTTGGAGGAAGTCTGTCACTGTGGAAGTGGGCTTTGTGGTCTCATAAGCTCAAGCTAGTCCTAATGTGGCAGTTTCCTGCTGCTACCTGTAGGTCAAGATCAGAATTCTCAACTCCTTTCCCAGCACCATGTGGGCCTGCTTGCTGCTATGCTTGCCATTATGATAATGGACTAAACCTCTGACACTGGAATCCAGCCTCAAATGTTTTCCTTATTAAGAGTTGCCGTGCTTATGTCTCTTCACAACAATAAAAATCCCAAATAAGACATATGTCCTTCCTTTCCCAAGTTGGTAGTAGCCAGTGTTTTATCACAGCAACAGAAACTAAACTAGGACACTGTCTTCCTACACCCTGTTGGATCATAAGCACAGAACATTACATCAATCTTTGCTCTTTGCTATACTTTGTATGTACCCTGGTAAAGAAAAAGTCGTTTATCCTGGAAGGAACAAATTTGAAATTTGATACGGGATTCCCCTCTGTATGCTGTGAATGTTTTATTACCAATTGGTTTGTAAACGGAGACTGCTTGTTCATTTTCCAGCTGCTCAGACTACACAGTAACTATATTAATTATAACACTGTTTGACCAACGACTTAGGCATATTCCTAGCTAGCTCTTATCTTTTTTTAAAAATATTTATTTATTTATTATGTATACAATATTCTGTCTGCGTGTATGCCTGCAGGCCAGAAGCACCAGACCCCATAAAGATGGTTGCAAGCCACCATGTGGTTGCTGGGAATTGAACTCAGGACCTTTGGAAGAGCAGGCAATGCTTTTAACCTCTGAGCCATCTCTCCAGCCCCCTAGCTCTTATATCTTAAATTAACCCATTTCTGTGTATTGCCACGAGGTATGGCTTATGGGGTAAGGTTCTTTTTTTTTTTTTTTTTTTGGTTTTTTTTTTTTTGAAACAGGGTTTCTCTGTAGCTTTGGTGCCTGTCCTGGAACTAGCTCTTGTAGACCAGGCTGGCCTCGAACTCACAGAGATCCGCCTGCCTCTGCTTCCTGAGTGCTGGGATTAAAGGTGTGCGCCACCACTGCCTGGCTTGGGGTAAGGTTCTGACAGCTGTTCTTGCGTCTTTCTCCTTCAGCAGCTACATGTCTCCTTGACTCCACCTACTCACACACTCTCTGTTCTCATTTCCTGCCTGACTTTACTCTGCTAAGCCTTTGGCGGAAATAGCTTCTTTATTAACTAACGGTAATAAGACATATTCACAGCATACAGAGGGGAATCCCACATCATTGGCTAATAAAAAAAAACAAAAACAAAAAAAAACAAAACTGTTTCGGCCTATGGCAGGGCAGAATAAAGCCAGGCAGGAAATCCGAACAGAGATATGGAGAGTAGGCAGAGTCAAGGAGACAGATGCCAGAACTTATCGACAGGCCACAGTCTCGTGGTGATACACGGATCAATAGAAATGGGTCAATTTATGATATAAGAGCTAGGTAGGAATACACCTAAGCTATTGTCCAAGCAGTATTGTAATTAACACAGTTTCTGTGATTATTTAGGTCTGGACAGCCAGGAAATGAAAGAGTAGTCTCCAACTACAGAAATTAACTGAAAATTATTCATTAAATCCATCTGTTTATACATATATACAATATATATCAAACATCTTTCTTTCTTTCTTTCTTTCTTTCTTTCTTTCTTTCTTTCTTTCTTTCTTTCTTTCTTTCTTTCTTTCTTTCTTTCTTTCTTTCTTTTTTTGGATTCTCGAGACAGGGTTTCTCTGTAGCTTTTGGTTCCTGTCCTGGAACTGGCTCTTGTAGACCAGGCTGGACTCGAACTCACAGAGATCCGCCTGCCTCTGCCTCCCGAGTGCAAACGTCCAGTTTGTACTGTAAGTAACTGTACTGATGCATAAAGTATGGGAGAAGATATCATGGTGACAGAAGTCATGGGTCATTTAGTAAGTTGGATTGTGGTCTAAGAAATATGCCATTAGTAAATTCTGCCACTATGTGAACATTACAGAGTATTCTTACCCAAGCTAAGTTGGCTTGGTCTCTAGATATCAGGTTACTGAACCACCATCCGTCACATATGTAGTCTGTATTATTATATGGTGTGAGGCTTTATGGAAGTATCTTCTAACAAGTGCTGAAAGTCTCTGACAATGAGTGCTTGCTCAATGAATGGATACCAGGTGTGCAAATGGCTTTGCACTCTGTTTACATTACTACTTAAAAGGGGCATTTTCTTTTTTGTGAAACACCCTGTGAGGTTCAGCTGGTTCTCTCCTGTCTTGGTCTCCTTTCCTGTGGCCTTGCTGCACATTCTATACTTTTGCCTCTTGTCTGGCCTTCAGATTTATGTCTTGTCTTTAGCCACTCTTGGTTATCCTGGCCAAAGCAACCTCTTTAAATTTGAGAACTCATTTAATTGATTTCCTTTGGCAATAACTCCCCTCAAAATGATCTGTTTTTTTGGCCAACAATGGACTTTTTTTCTGTGAAAATTGAGTTTTCTAGCTCTCACTAGTGTCTCTTTCAACATGTTTTCTTTGCAGGAATCAGCAATATGTTAAGAGACACACCAGATGACGTCACTTTCCTGCTTTAAAGCTATTTGGTGGCTTTCTACGGTCAACAATAAAATCCTAACTTTCTGTCAAGACAACAAAGCTCTGCAGGTCACTTCCTATTAGAAATTCACCCTAGCTCCACACAGAACTCCCTCTCTGACGGTGCCCAGCCATAAGATGACCTTCAATTCCTTCAACAATGCACAAAATGTCCTTTCTCACTTTACATCCTTTTCCTTCCTGTGTAAGGCTCTTCTTTTGGTAGTCTGTGCCCAAGGTCCCCACTCAAATCTCAACACCTCAAGGGAGCCTTCTTTGCCTATTCTATTTACAAGACACACCGTTTTCTCTCTCTCCCTCGTTATCTTCTCTGCACCACTCTTTTAAATACCATACTCATATAATCTTGCTTCTACTTTTAGTACATCTTCCCTGAAACCAGACTGTACAAAAGATACTGTCTTGTCTTTATTGCTACTGCTATAGCTCTAGTTTATCAGACTGCACTGCATCTGACAATCACAAGATTTAATGACAGAGTGAACAAACTTGGCAAGACACCCATTTTAGTCATACATTTCATGTAAAAAGTTCTCATTCTATTTTCCTTTAAAACAACGAAGTACCACTAACTTTTAAAACAAGATAGAAGTCGGCAGTGGTGGTGCACGCCTTTAATCCCAGCACTCAGGAGGCAGAGGCAGGTGGATCTCTATGAGTTCAAGGCCAGTCTGGTCTACAGAGTGAGTTCCAGGACAGGCTCCAAAGCTACACAGAGAAACCCTGCTCTGAAAAACAAACAAACAAACAAAACCAGATGATAGAAACAATTCTTATGGAGCATTCTGAAATAAAAACACAGTGAAAACAAATTTTGCCTATATTGTCCACTTAGAATGTTTGATACTAATGCTAGGGAAAGCTTACATGCAATTTAGCTGCTACCCTACACTACTGAACTATTTAAGTTATTCTTTGAATGCTGCTCTGAGCTCTGCAATCTGACCAGATTATATATGTCAAATGAAGCACTTTGGACACAGAACAAGGAAGCTTTAATGCTTCACAGTTCTCAATAATAAACTTTGTTTCATCATCTTTTAGAAATGATCACAAAGGTATGAGAAAAAGCAGAATATGCTGCTAGGTTTCCATTTCCCTTTTCAATTCCTAAGAATCTCATAGCATATAATAGAATTTATTCAACTTAATCTCCTTTCACCAATAAAATGTCAGTGCTAAAGGGCCGTAAAAACCAGGAAAGAATTTAAGCATTTTGACTTTTCCTGTTGAGAACTGTTCTGGCCCACTGGTCAGGAGGGACAAGAAGCAGGGAGATCTCATAAACTACTCTTTACAAGGCCAGCTTGGCGCTCTCAAGAATAAGTACTGGGAGTTCATGTGTGTGGGAAATAAGGATGAGGGGAAGGCAAAGTACACAAGAGCAATGAATACTTACAGTGCTTTCTGCACAAACTTGCCAAGTATGGCCTCAACCTTACCAAGCACATATATCCAAAAGATACAAATGAAAGTATCTGGGAAGCATAAGTGGTATAAAAACCATGGAGACAAGACTCTTTAGACATAGGAAGCTGCTAAGTCATCTTAGCCTAGGGATTTGAAGAAAATTGGAGCTATGAGAAAAGCTGGCTTTTAAACTGTATTTAAGAAGGGTAAATGAAAAAGGGACTAAATATTAAGCATAGATGTCTTTGTATATTTGAACAAAAAAGGCTATTATACTATCATTTTATGCTTACATTTAAAAACTATATACATGCTAGACAAATTCTTCACTGCCTTTGCAGAGACCTGCTCTCGTAGAGGTCCCAGGGTAGGTTTCCAGTCTACACGGCAGCTCATAACCATCTGCAACTCTAGTTTTAGGTGTTTTGACATCCTCTTCTGGCCTCTTGAACACTGCATGTATGTAGTCCACATACATGCAGGCAAAAGAGTCATACACAGAACATAAAAATAAAGAAATCTTTTTAAAAAGTCCTTTATAATGGAATTACTTTATATCTTCTATATACAAGAGGCGTGTTGGTTCTTCTCAATATGACTTATGATTGAACTCTTCAGGACAGACATGGTATAAACCATTGATTAAGCTATCCAAATTCTAGCATATTTGAGAGAATGGCTAGTTTTAACTATTTTTTTTTTCAACTTATATTATCCTTTTCTTTGGATTACAACTGAAAAATCACAAGTACAGGCTGGCTTACCTATTTTTTTAACTTCTTCAGCAAAGTAGGGATCATTCAAATCAACATCAGAGGGAAGCTCATCTTCACTGGCTTCTTCAGCAAGAGCCTTAAAGATGAATGTAAAAAGAATTGCAACATTATAAAGACTGAAGTATGTGAATATGAAAAAAATGATAAACATTTTTGAAGTCAAGAAATTCAATATAGAGGCTGAAGAGATGGCTTAGAGGTTAAGAGCACCACCTACATGGCAGGTCAAACTGTCTATAGCTCTATGTTTACATATGCATGGAAAATAATTAAAGGAAACTATGATTTTTGTAAGAAAAGAATATTATCAAATATGGGATCACTGTCCTCAGAAAGTTGTAAGGTGCATACTGTGCTGTTCAGTTTTTGTAAACTTGACAGAAACTTGAAGAATTGCCTCCATTAGACTGGCCTGTGGTCACGTCTGTGGAGGTACTAATTAAATGGCTAATTGATGAAGTTGGGCCTAGTCCACTGTGGATGATGCCATCTTTAGTCCTGGGTTGCATAAAGAATGTAGCTGAGGAATCCAGAGAAAACACGCCAGAAAGCAGCACTCCTGTTTTAGCTCCTACACTGACCTTTCCCACAGACAGCATATGACCTGGAAGTGTAAGATGAAATAAACCCCTTCTTTCCCCAAGTTACTTCAGGTCAGAATATTTTATCATAGTAACAGAAACCAAAGCAGGACTCAGACATTTCCCTAATATAATTTCAAGAGACTTCCTACATTATATTGGTCTATTTAACTAACAAAACCATAGAGTAAATTGAGATTAAGACTAACCAGACTGGGTTTTTTTCTAAGAATGTAAAACATCCCTGTCATTTTACTAAATATGCTTAGAATCTCTATTCATCCTGAATGCAAAATGATCCCCTAAGCTTTAAAGGCACCGAGGAGTCCGAAGGCTGTTATCAAGACTGGTGCAGGCACTGAGACATTGATTATTTACTGTATGTATTTTAAATGTTAGTAAGTCCAGATCTCCTCTTTGCTGCTTTTCCTCCCTCTGGCACTTGCCAAACTTGGGAGCCTTCATTCAGAGTGACCCTCTAGCCAAGCCCAGGTGGTGAGAAACTGGTGCATGGCTCCAAAACCACAAAGAAACCCTGTCTCGAAAAAAAAAAAAAAAAAAAAAAAACCAAAAAAAAAAAAAAAACCCAAAAAACAAAAAACAAACATAGATTACTATCAGCCCACTAAAAGTAGGTGATTTCAATATCCAGCTTCCTCCAGTAGAAAGATCATTTGGATAAAAGATGAACAGGGAAACAATCAAAAACAAATGATATTATACATCCAATGAACTTATTCCACCCAAACATCAAAGAATATGCATTTTACTCAGCAGCCCATGGAAGCTTCTCTATAATAAAATGTATCATGGAACACAAAACAATTAAAATCAAATAACTCCATGTATCTTACCTGACCATAGTTAAATAAAAGCTAAAATCAATCCCAAATAAATCTCAAGTATACAAACTCAATGAGAATAAACAAGTCATTATTAAAATGATTAATGAGTCAAAGAAGAAATCAAGAAAAAAATTTTCTGGAACTAAAAGAAAATAAAACTACAATGCAACAAAATCTTTGGGAGACATTAAAAACAGTCCTGCAAGCCCCTAAGTGCCTACATACCAAAATTATAAAGAGCACAAATAAATGACTTAATGATGTAACTAAAAATTTTGGACAAAATGATAACAAATCCAGTAGATGGCAAGACATAATAGAAACCAGAGCAGAAACCAATGAAACCAAAATGAAGAATCAACAAATCTAAGAGCTGCTATGAGAAGATAAACAAGTTGACAGATGCTCTGGCCTAACTAACCAAAAGAATGATAGAGAACCCAAATAACAAAATCAGAAATAAACAGGGAAACATTACAACAGACAGAAATTCAGATAAGGAAATTTTTTTTTTGTTTTGTTTTGTTTTTGTTTTTCGAGACAGGGTTTCTCTGTGGCTTTGGAGCCTGTCCTGGAACTAGCTTTATAGACCAGGCTGGTCTCACAGAGATCCGTCTGCCTCTGTCTCCCGAGTGCTGGGATTAAAGGCGTGTGCCACCATCGCCTGGTGATAAGGGAATATTTAAAACACCCCAATGCTGTTAAATTGAACAATCTAAAAAAAAAAAGAGGAACTTGAATTTGTAGATTTATCCAGACTATCAAAGTTATAACAATCTCAACAGACACATAACAAATGAGATTGAAAAAGCAATAAGGCTTCTGTTGGGGAAAAAAAAGCCCAGAAGAATTTTACCACTTTCAAAGATCTGAGCCAGTCTTCTTCAAATTTTGAAAAAATGAGATGACTCAGTGGTTAAGCACTGGTTGCTCTTCCAGGTCCTGAGTTCAATTCCTAGCAACCAAAAGGTGGCTCACAACCATCTATAATGAGATCTAGTGCCCTCTTCTGGCATGGAGGTGTACAGGCAGGCAGAACAATTTAAATCTTGAAAAAAAGCTTTTTAAAAGAATAATAGCAATAGGAGGACTCCCAAACGCCTACCATGATGCATGCTGGTATTGCTCTAATCCCAATGCCAGGTAAAGATACAACATAAAGAAAAATTCACAGGCCAATATCCCTGATGAACATAGATTAAAAAAAAATACTCAATAAAATATTTACAAGCTGAAGACAGACATATATCAAAAAGATTATCCACTATGACCAAGTTG
This sequence comes from Chionomys nivalis, assembly GCF_950005125.1. NCBI lineage: Eukaryota > Metazoa > Chordata > Mammalia > Rodentia > Cricetidae > Chionomys > Chionomys nivalis. The sequence goes on along the minus strand of NC_080094.1, from coordinate 35,743,193 downwards.
GCTTTATCCTAGATACAGGTATGGCTCAACACATGCAAGTTAACAATGTAATAAATAACATAAATATACTTAAAAAGAAAAATCATATGATTAAGTAAATACAGGAAAGCCTTTGACAAAAATCCAACATGCCATCACGATAAAAATCCAAGAGAGTGGTGCTAGAGGGAATATATCTCAATATAATAAAAGCTCTATGTGACAAACACACAGCCAACACCATGCTAAATGGAGAAAAACTTAAAGCAATTCTATTGAAATAAGAAACAAGACAAGTCTGTCCATTATTCCTACATTTTTTCAATACTGAGCTTGATGCATTCATTACCTGGAGCCATCAGGCAAGAGAAGGAAATTAAAGGGATACAAATAAGAAAAGGAGAACATTAGTGTGGTAGTGGTGCTTGTCTTTAATCCCAGCATTCAGGAGGCAGAGCCAGGTGGATGTCAGAGTTTTCAATCAGCCTGGTCTGATTGAAAAGTGAGCTGCATGACAGCCAGAGCTACTCAGAGAAACTGTCTTGAAAAACAACAAACGAAACAAAATCAGAAAAAGGAAAAAGTACAAATATAGGGGAAAGTCTCAGAGTGAGTATTTTATTGACTCCATCAAGACTTACTTAGAAAATCTTCCCCAAAACTGCTAGCTTTATTACTTGTGGAATCACTCTACAAATGGCATTTAACTGCCTATTTAAGTTTTGAAGAAAGCTTAGTAAAAGGAGGTACCGTATCAAGGGGGTAGGGCTTTTATCCTACTTTGCCACTTTATTACAATAAAGATCAAACAGTTACTTCCTTGTAGATGGGTGTGGTGGTCCACACCTACAGTCCCAGGACTGGGATGGAGTGTGGGCCAGACAGGAAGATTCTGTCATAGAGACATGCATTTCAAAACTACAGGTGGGGTGTGAGGCACACAACTGGCATTCAATAAACACCTGACGAATTAACATGGATACCTTCTGTTTCTTTTTCAGTCTTTTCTTCTCTTTCTTCTTCTCTAAAAATTGTTCCCAAGGGGTCAGCTTATCCTTTCCCTCCAACTTGTTTTTGACCATTTCTTCTGCACTTTCCTTAAGGCCTAGAAATGGAAAAATAGTTTAGCTTAAAATAGTACATCTTTGCTCAGTTAAAGGGTTACAAAAGCAAAAGAAAACAAACAGTTTATGTACGTAGGTATATCTAACAATCAAGACCACAAAATAAATCCTATTTCCAGAGAGAGAGAGAGAGAGAGAGAGAGAGAGAGAGAGAGAGAGAGAGAGAGAGAGAGCGAGAGAGTGAGCGAGCGAGCGAGCGAGAGATCTATCTGGCCAAAGGAAATAAAAAAGATCAACCAATATATGATCATATGGACATTAATGAAAAACCTATTATTAGTCAGACATGCTGATTTACCTACAAGCCTAGTACTTCAAGGTTAAGTTTAAGTTCAGTCGGGCTATACAATAGGAATATTGTCTCAAAACAAACATAACTTAAAAAATAAAGGGATGAGAAACCCCAATATTTACTGAGGTCTAACCCTCCTCTCTCTATATTTGCTTTGAGCTCCCAAGGATAATTACTGATTCTCGGCTTTTTGGTGAAGACTGAGTGAACAGAAATTTTAGAGTAAAAACTCAAACTACAACTAATAGCTAATTAAGCAAAATCATCTTTAGTTTTTCCTGTCTCTGAGAACAAATCCTTGAGTCACCGCTCAGGCACTCTCCAAGACTATGGAGTTGAGTTGCAGAGGTCACCAGCTTCACTCTGTTCTATACGGCTGCTGTTTGTTCTAATGGTTCATCTCTAAAGCTTTTGTTCCTAGACTACTCTAGACTCATGTATTCTTCAGCCATTAAAATTAAAATTAAATACATTTTTAATGTATTTACCAGTAAGACAGAACCATTCCCAGGACTGTTTTTGCACTTACAGCATTTTGAATGTGTTTGGGAAGATGAATTAGATCAGTCACCTCTTTTCTCAAAGGACCATTTTGACCATTCCATTCACTGTCACATTTTATTTTGTTTGTATGGAGACAAGGTCGCACTATGCAGACCTCGCAGACTGGGCTGGTCCCCAACTTACTATGTACGCCAGATAGGCCTTGAACTTGTGGTGATCCTCTTGGCCCTGCCTCCTGACAGACTGGATTATAAGTGTGTGCCACCACGCCAAGCCATTTGCTATTTTTAAAAGATGGATTTTGTGTCACATAAATATTTAAAGTTCCATATCCAAATAAGTCCTTCAAAATTTCTAACAAAGACAGATGAATAAATAAATACCATCATCTTCAAAGAAGACAGAAAAGTAGTTATATATTTCTTACTCTGGCTGGGCTGGAGAGATGGCTCAGCCATTAAAGGCTAGGCTCACAACCAAAAATTTATTTCTTACTCTGGTCGTAGTGATGACCTTTGTCAGCTTAGGCTTAACCCTCTCCTCTGCCTACTCACACTCACTTTACCTTTGATCTCAGGATGCAAACAAAATAAATTGGGCAGAGATGAGATGTATGCAAACCCTCCCTCCCACACGCACTTCACTCGCTTTCAAGTTCAAAATATTTGGTAGACGTACAAATATACAGAACTACTAACAACAGTGCTTTAGGCTGTGGGGATGAAAATCCAGGTTGAAACAGCTGAATTCTAAGGTCTATTTCCTGGCTGTTAGGCAAAGATTTAGTCTCCAAATTCCTAGGACCTAGAAAAGTATTAAATTACATGTATTCTCAAGTTTTTTTTTTTTTTTTTTTAATGAAATACTGATGGTAGGAACTCTGATTTGTTAGATACCAAAACAGAAATACAATCATCAATTAAAAAAAAATGTATCTGGGGTTGGAGAGATAGCTCAGAAGCTAACAGCACTGATTGCTCTTTTAGGGGACCCACGTTTGATTCCCAGCACCCACATGGTGGCTCAAAACTGGTGTAGGAAGTCCTTACACCACAAAACCACCTGTAACTCCAGTTCTATGGATCCAAAGACCTCTTGTCTTCTGAAGGCACCAAGCATACCACCAAGTGCTTAATATACAAGCACATAAAATGAATCATTAAAACCCATTCTTTATGAGAAAAACATTTCATATTAGTACATAGTTTTTAGGAGGTATATGAATGATACAAAGTCATATACAGATACTCAAACAAACCAGTAATGTACCTAGGGAATTTAAGGTGAGATCCTCACATAGAAGACACTAAATTCTGAAAAAAAAACAAGTTGATTTCACATAACAAGATAGACTGACATATATAATGCATATAGTTCAGCATATAATCAGTCTATCTCAACTTTCAAAAACATACTATTATATGATTAGATAATAGTTAAATCTTTAATATCTTTTCATTTTAGTTTTTTGAGACAAGGTTTGGTCTAGAACTCACGAGGTGAACTCACAAAGATCCACTTGCCTTTGCCTCCCAAGAGCTGGGAGGAAAAGGCATGTGCACCACGCTTGGGTAGAGGTAATTACTGAAAAGGGATTATGTGATTATTTTTGTATTATGTAAGTGAAATGTCATTTTATTTGGTACTCGATTCTATAGCTCTGCTTTCTAAGTCCCACCGGCATATGTCAGTTCTGTATACTAAAAACAGTGTGGACTCACTTTCTTTCACATTCCATAATATTTAGCATGGTCCCAAACACACAGTAAGTACTTAATAAACATGTCTGTCTTGATCCATTTGAAGGAAGGATTCTTATTTCCTGCCAAGTATTTGATCTTTGAAGTTTAGAACATATTATTTCCAACAAAAAAAAAAAAAATGAATCAAAACTCTAAGGTCTAAATGGCTTCTAACTGGTTCATGTATGCAATATTTATCCTTAGGAAATAATACTTCTTTGGAACTTAGTCTGTTTCTAGCAATAAAGAAACAGTATCTTAAATTCAAGTCAGTCTGTAGTTCTCTTTGCCTGGCTTTCACTAATATACCAAAATAGAAGAACAAACACATTGCAATGAGTTAACACCACCACAATACTTAAAAATGCTTTGTTCTCCTTGTCATCATGAGGTCACTGAAATCTCTTGCCACAGATCACAGTTGTTTATGTTCTGAGTTCTTAAAAATATGCCCATCCCAGAAGTCTCTTGGCAAATGCACAAGAACATTCTTCGGAGCCAGTTTAGCCTCATTTAAGAGAAGCCACTTTGTGACTGAAAAACAACTTCATTTTACTGCTTTTAGTTTTGTATAAATTGGTTTAAAAAATCTTTATGCATATATTCATGGACTAATAAATTAAAGATATCAATAATACCACAACTAAGGTATTAGCTGTGAGCCATGAGTGCAGATGATTCAAGATGACAATAATAATTTAACAAGCATAACCTATTCAGAATGGTTTTGGCAGTTTCTGTGCATATAAAAACTCATAAATATTCCTATAAAATCTACAAGAATATACATTCCTTCTGACCTTATCCACACGAAATATTTGAAAAGTCTTCAAAGGATAGCGTATGAATGATTTAAAATAACTAGGTACTATTACAGGCTTTGTTTATAAAAACAAAATGCATGCTTTAAGAATTTTCATATAGGTCAAAACTGACACTTTTCTTTTTTACATAATTAAGGGCTTAGGATTTATTGGGAGTATTTATGAACACTTACATATCAATCTCTTAAAATTCTTGTGTGTGTTAAAAATTAGACTATGTAGCACTCAATTCCAAACACTTTAAAAATGTTAGCAACCACCATCACTAACACCAAAACTCCAAATGTGGAATCCATTCTGGGTCCTAGATTTTATAGAGGTTTGAAAACCACCAGTCACGTCCTGAGGAGCACTGCCATCAAGGCACCTCTTTAAAACAGCGTATTACTCCTGAAGGTATGAGGACAAGGAAGGATACATTTACCCACATGACAAGTGTCAAAGGGACACTTGGTCCAGATTAGCGGCCAGTGAGGGTCCTACAGCGCACATCTTATAAACGGCTATAGAAAGCAAGTGAAAGGAAAAGTGACTCAAATCTGTTCCACCCCACTGACTGGGAGCAACACATGGAATTGGAAAGAAAAATAAAAACTAGTTGCTGTAACAACAGCAAATAGCTAAATCTGTCAGTCAGTCTGAGTCAACAAATGTTGCACTCAACACTATTAGAATCCTGTTACATTTACCATGTGAAAACAAGAGTTAAAACGAGAATAGTAAGTCTAAGAAAGATGCCCAGACTCGGAATTTCTGCTCACATAACTAATTGTGCATTTCCCCAAACATTTAATAAATACCCACGGAAGATGTGCCCTAAGTACTCACTGAATAGGTGCTACTTTTTGTTGTTATTGCCTAAAGTTATTTCACTGGAAGTAAATGCTTTATGTTTGTCTAGAACTTCAGTTATTTTTCTCTAATTCTTCTAAATCCCCTTCCAGTCGCCCTTAAAACAATGACGGCTTCCACTTTCAAGGGCATTAATTTTACTACACATCAAGCAGTCCCCAATGCCTGCTTCTTAAAGTTCAGTGTCCTAAAACACTGACTTCAAATACAAGACATGTGGGCCTCATTAGGGAGCTATTGTTTCTTGTATTTCTCTCAAGTTTATCTGTATGTTTTCTTTGCCTCTCAAGCAGTTTGTAAGCATAGTAACATAATACCAAGATATCCTCATATTAGCAGACTGACATCTGGTCAAGTCTGGGAACTTTCAGCAAAGACTGAGAAATTATATGGACTATTGTTACTTTTATACATTTATAGGCCAGGTAGGAAATGAATGAAATCTTTTACATGAATGCCTAAGGTACAAAGAAAAAAAATTCCTGAGTTAAGTCTCAAAAAGAAAGCTCAAATATAAATATTAAACTAGTTCAGAAGCAGGAAGTTTTCCTTGGGGATACAAACTAAGCTAATATGGTCTAGTATGGATCTGGGTCGTTATGAGCTGCTAGCCAAGGAGGCAGGGGAAGTTTGGAGTCTGATCATAGTGGGAGGTCCCAGGATCCTTAAATGTGCCCCCAGTAGATGGTGAGCCTCCCCCTACAGTTCAGGGGGAGTAAAAATACAGTTCCCCTCAGAGACTCTGTAACCACAGCCCACAAACCCATGGACTTGTGGTTGGAAGTCACACTACTTGTGTGGTCCCAAATATACCAACTTAAAAATTTGATAGGTCTTGGATTAGAAATGCCTCTAGGCACCTGACAAACACTCTCTAAAAGTAGACCTGATACAGAGTTCCTGTAAGAAGAGAAAGATCTGAGACAGGAAGATTCCAATTAAAATTCCCTATGAGCTAAAGAAAGTAGAAATAAAAACCAGTAAGACAGAACCATAGACTATGGATTTGAAAACTAAGATTACAAAATACAAATCAGCACTTAAAAAAGCAAAAGAGGAAATTAAAAAAAAAAAGGATTATCAAACAGATGAGACAAGTTTATAGGAAAAAAGAAAAAAGCAACTCTCAGAGATAAAAATATCAAGTCGGTGTCCATGTTAAAATACATATATATTACAGAGAGAATTAATGAAATAAAAGCAGAACTAAAGAACTACCCAGCAAGTCGTGTAGATCCAAAGGCACAGAAGCCAAGAGTTATCAGACATACACCAAACATGATTTCTACAAGAGAATCAGAGAAGAAGAAAACTTAGGACTTTAAGAGGAAAATGGCAGAGTAATTTTCAGCTGATGAGAGATATTATTCAGGACTATGGTATTCTATTAATTACAAGCAAGAGTTAAAAATAAGCAAAACAACCATACCATACTAAAGCCTAATATGGCAAAGAGGGTAAACACACTTTAAAAGCCAGGAACCCAATACAGCACTTTCTGAAACTGGCTTCCTCAACACACTGATACATTTTCTTCTTCCGGGAAGGGGTTAAGATGTAGACTGACCTAGCCTATCCACAACAGTAGGTGCTCTCCCTCTCTAACCTGCAACACTCACAGTCTCACCAGCATAGTTAGCTCTGGGAATAGACCCATCAGAAACTCTATCTTTTCTTTTTCACGATTCATTTTGGTTATCACAAAACATCAATATACATAAAATAAAAATAAATAAAAATCTTAAAAAAATCCAAAAAAACTAACCCAACAAAAGGGAAATAATATCTGGTACTAGAAACCTAGGCAACTACATAGGGCTAGTGAATCATGTATCTTAGGAGAACTTAAGCCAGCAGAATCCCTAACTATACTCTGAATATTAGTCATTATACCCACAAATAAGTGTAGTCCTCACCGCTCATCAAGGAAACTTCTTGTTGCAACACATGGAGGCCATCACAGAAAACCACAACCAATCAAAATGCAGTTGCAGAGCCTAGTCCCAAAGGATACATCTACAGTACAACTCCCAGGCCTAAGGAGCAAGGATCATTGTGGAAGAGGGAGAGAAAGGCTGTTAAGTGCCAGAGGAATTGGGATTTACTGCGACACTATGCCTCCTAGGAATGTCAGAAGCTATATCTAGAAAGTCTTATCAATATGACCGCCTAAACAAGGATGACATCAATGCTCACAAGGCTTAAGTTCACAAAGAAAGTATACAGGCAACTAAAGAACGCTAAGAGCAGCAGAAATGGTCCTCCCCAAGGAAAAGCATACAAATTAGTTATATAAAACTAAATGGTCAGCCCTGAAGAAAACATACACGTACTAGTAACATTCTACAGAATGAACAGACTGTATTTTTGTATTTAAAAATTATGTACACACATACACACTCACATTTATGCAACAACAATTGATGTGAAAAACAGGACATGAATTTGAGAGCAAGGCAGCATATATAGGCTTGGAAGGAGGAAGGGATGAGAAAAGTTATGTAACTATATCATAATCTCAAGAAAAAAAAATTAAAAATCTTAAAATACCCAAACCTAGGCCTTATATAAACACTAGAAAAATATAAAACTATAAGTGAAACAGAAACAAAATGTAATATAACCAGCATAGAAAGCATCCCTAGACCAGCCTGGTCTACAAGAGCTAGTTCCAGGATAGGCTCCAAAACCACAGAGAAACCCTGTCTCGAAAAACAAAAAACAAACAACAACAACAACAACAACAAAAGCATCCCTAGTTTTTATGCATGTGTGTGTGCTTGCATCACATTTAGGCAAAAGCCCCTGGAGGACAGAAGAGGGTGTCAAGGCCACAGGAACTGGAGTTACAGAGAGTTGTGAGCCATCACATGGGTGTTGAAACCAAACCCAGGTCCTCTGCAAGAAGTGTAAGTGCTCTTAACTGCGGAACCATCTCTCTAGCGCCTGCTTCTCTTTTTAATTATACAATTCACAAATGATTCAAATGATATTTACACAGTATTCAGCTTATTACCTTACAAAGCTTCCTTAGCCAACCCGTTAAGAGGATGATTCAAGGTTGATTAAGCTTTAAAATTCTAAGCACCTGACAGCTGTGAGAATCTGTAGTTACCATATAAACTTTCCTTTCCATCATCACACATCTGTAGTTGCCATATAAACTTTCCTTTCCATCATCACACCAGGAGGCAAACTGCAAATCCTAGCTCATGTTTAAGCTCAGGCTTTCCATTTGATGCTCTCCTCTCAACTCATTTCCCTTTTTTTTCAGCCTAAGGCTAGCTGTTTTGGGTATGGCATTTGGAGAGTTTCTTTGGGTTTGTGGTTCTAAAGATCAAACTTGGGAACTCATTCAAGCTAGACAAGTACTTAGCCACTGAGTTACACCCCATCCTTTAACTACCCTAAAACCCCACTGTGGCACTAGGGACTTAACCCAGGGTCTTGCTAGACAACTACGCTATTACTGAGTCATATCCCTGGCTTTCAACTCAAAATTTAAAACAGCTGGCTTTTAAAAAAGTTATGAGCAAAAACCATTTTGTGAATATATTTCAAATAATGAATACATTGGCAATAAATGGAAATAAAGAAATAGCCAAAAATAAATACTGAACAGGTTTTAAGATGTTTGAAAATGAAATGTTTGGATAAGGGATACCTAACAAAATGAATGCACAACTGATTCAAAACATTTTGTTTCTGAATAAAGAATGAATAATTCAATAGTCATATATGCTTGTCCCTGCTTCCTGTGTACGCTTCCCAGTGGAAGACATGAAAAGTACAGAGATCAAAGAAAGACAGGGAAAAGGACAAGGCTAAAGAGCAGACACCAGAATAAAATGGGAACACTGTTTTGAATAGTGGAGGGAAGACACGTGGAGAAAAAGATGGACCCCTGCACTCTGGCCCAATACAGGAAGGAAGGGGAACTCTCTGGCTGGGGGAGATAGAGTGCTCTTGCTGATGCTTCTCTGGACCCCGTTCCTCCTTCTCAAGAGTAAGGGTCACAGGGGCTGGAGAGATGGCTCAGTGGTTAAGAGCACCGCCTGCCCTTCAGAGAGTCCTGAGTTCAGTTCCCAGCAACCACATGGCGGCTCACAACTATCTGTAATGAGATCTGGTGTCCCCTTCTGGCCTGCAGGCATACATGCAGACAGAATACTGAGAATACTGTATACATAATAAATAAATAAACTTAAAAAAAAAAGTAAGGATCACAATCCCAAGTGAAAGGAAAGGCCTATGACATTACAGCTTTACCACTGGTGTAGTCTTCAGAAGGAATCACAGGTTCACATCAGACAAAATCCCATCACTGAGACAGGGAAGTAGACACAGCCCTATCCCTAACCACGAAGAGATTTACAACTGGCACCTACTAGGAAAGGGAAAAATCAGCCTTTTGTAATGGAACGACTCTGGGCATATCAACCACATGCTAGTGTAGGCCCCATGCTCAGAAGTAGTAGGCCAATATAAAACAGATGCCATTTATTTATTTATTTATTTATTTATTTATTTATTTATTTATTTATTTATTTTTGTGTGTGTTTGCGTGTGCATTTTGTCATTTTGGGTTTTTTTCTTATATATTTTCTTTTTAGTTTGTTTTGATTTTTATCTTTTTTAAAATAATTTTTTTCTTTCCTTTTTCTGAAAAAGAACATGACGTTGAGTGGGTAGGGAAGAACTTGGGAAGAGTAGGGAGAGGGGAAAGAATATAATCAAAATATGAGGAAATTTAGGATAAAAATGGAAAAAGAACATAAAACATTAATTATGAGGTGAATTAAATACCATTTCCTTACCAAAACATTTTTGGAAAACAGAACTTTTTAAAAAAAAACATGCATCTGAAGAGGTGTTAGCATCTTTACGATTACATCTAAATGCATTCAGAAGAAAATTTTTACTTAAAATCAAATCTCACCTGGAACCCACTTGATCTCCATTTCCATATCATTTTCTTTTCCTTTTTTTTCTTTTTCTTTAATAACTTGCAAGAGCTCTCTATATTTAGCAATTTGTTCTTCATCATCCTTCTGATATTTCTTTGTTTTCCCATCTTCTACACTGACTCCATCCTCACCTAAATAAAACAAAATTAATCTTATTTAAAAAAAAAGAAATACGTATTTTCCAACTTTAGTGTGTAGGTCTCTTGGTCTCTTCAGGATACAGCTGAAAAGTGTTGTCAAAGAAACCCTGCAACCACACAACATAAAATCAGTCTTCAACTTGTGAAAATGAAAAGGACTTCAGTCTTGTACTCAATAAAACCCAGAGGCAGTGAAGTTAGTAACAGCATTGCAGAGTACTACACAATATTCCCTTCTATGTAAACTGCAAGAGTGACATCTCAGTCCCCTCTTTGTCATTTGCCTTTAGCACTGCGGCTTTAAAAAGGCTCTGTTCAGCAGAAGGAGCCCGAGTGTTGCTGGATTGAGCCCGATAGACGGGCTGAGCTTCTCAGGCCGCACAGCGCAGGTAAGGAAGTCATTTAGAGCACAGACCTGAGATTACGAAGTCCTCTCCGTTTGACTGTGAATAAGCACATTTACTCTTAGACTGTTGCTCAACAAACAATGATAAAGACAGAAACACTAGGAGCTAATTCAACTACTTTCACCATGTGGAAAGACAACTAGTATTTCTGAATTCTAGTTTCATAAAAATTTTAAATGTGAAGACACAGTCATGGTAAAATTCATGGGTAACAAACATCAGAGAAAAATCAAACTATAAATTTTGTTTTTCTATAGTTTCACTGCAAATTCTTCAAGTCAGTAACATAAATTAGAAATCTGGGTTTTAATATAAAACACACAAACTTATCAAATTCATTAAACATCACCAGTGGAGGAAAGTTTGGAAGTGAAACAGTGACGTTCTTGTCTTTGTAACCTCTAGTCACCAAAAACTGTGATATACGCACGGAGCAGTGTTAACACCTTGCTTTTACATCTTCAAAAAGATGATTTTCAAAAGGAAAACAAAAAGTTGACTAAGAAAACATTTAAAAGTTACTTTTCTTTCTAAGCGAATTAACGGCTGTGGACTTTCTTTCCATCATCCTAACACACTTTCGGATTTTCACTCAAGCAGCTGAAGCTCATATCTGCTGTTTGTGCCACAATAATAATGGTGGATGGAATTTTGTCATGTATTCAATGGATAAAACATGAGGAACACATTAACAAAATGGTAATGTATTTCATTCTATTAAAAACTTACTTCTGAAAACATAATTAGAAGCAAGCTCCTTCCAGGTTGGAATTTTAGTGGTGAAACTCTGATGCTCACTTTAAATTGATTTTCTCCAGTACTAAAGCTGTACTTTCTGAAGCTCTAGAGTGTGGGTAATTCATGCAGCTCTGCTTTCCTAACTAAAGGACAACATTTTATGAGCACCTTAACAGTACATAAGATTTTAAAAAAACTAAATTCAAACAGTGAGCTACTCTTATAGACAACTATCAGGAACATTTAGTGTCCAAATTTACTAGTCAGAGGCACTAAGTTACAGATTAAAGTAGGTTTGTAATTAATTTAAATACTGAAGAAAAGGGATGCTTTTGGAAAAACAATTAGTATATTTCAAAGTGAAAGATATTAATGTCTAGTTTTAAGGGTTAAAATTAAAATAGCTGATATAAAATACTATGCTAAATACTTTATAGACATCATTTCAGTCTATGAGCCAGGTATCATTATAATTCTTGTTTCACAACTACAGAAGGAAGGAACCAGGTGCTAAGAAAACTTGACTTTGTTTTCACTGTGCCTAAGTCCAGTTCTGAAACCAGCAGGGCCTAAGTTTGGCTTATTTCCTATTTTACAATACTGACGGTTAGGCCGGGCGGTGGTGGCGCACACCTTTAATCCCAGCACTCGGAAGGCAGAGGCAGGCGGATCTCTGTGAGTTCGAGGAAAGCCTGGTCTACAAAGGGAGTTCCAGGACAGGCTCCAAAGCTACAGAGAAACCCTGTCTCAATAAAACCAAAAAAAAAAAAAAAAAAAAAAAAAAAAAAAAACAATACTGACGGTTGAACACTGGGTTTTCTGAAGCTTAGCACTCTACCATTGAGTTATATCCCCAACGAGTCCAAGATATATTGGAAAAGTAATGCTTATCAGAAAAGCACAAAATGTCCACATAGGCAAATAAATGTACCTTTTCCATGCCAATGGGAGATGAAGAGACTTCATCCTTCTTATTTACGGCAGAAAGGTTATAAAGGTCTGTGAGAAGGCTATGCTATAGACATTAAGAAATATAACATTCAAATTCATGAAAAAGATCAACAAGCAAGTCACCAAGACCTTAAAATGTAATATCCAATAAGTACCACAGCAAATTATGTAAGTTCTTTATTAAGCTTTCATTACATTTATTTATTGTGTGTATGCATGTACCAAGAGAACTTTTAGGATTTGTCCTCTCCTTCTGCTTTGTGAGTGGGTTCCAGGGATCACACTCAGGAGCCACTGACCCATCTCACCAGCCTGAAAACTATTCATTTTCAAAAGCTATGAATATTTAAAGAATTAAATCATTTTATTAACAGAAGCTATTAAACACAATTTTCTTTACCTTACATTAATACTTCAAAACAGTATTTTATGGCAAACTTCTAAGGATAAAGAACTACTTTCAGTGACATGAAAACAAACAACAGATCATTCAGAATCTAAGACAGTCAAGGCTTAATAACCCTATGTTTAAACTAGAAAAGTATCTATTCTTTCATATGCCTTTATAGAAATAATACACTACGTAAAAGGAAAATGTTAAACTGCTAGGCGGCAGTGGTGCACATCTTTAAGCCCAGCAATGGAAGGCAGAGGCAGGCAGATCTCTGTCAGTTCAAGGCCAATCTGGTCTACAAGACGAGTTCCATGATAGCCAGAGCCACAAAGTGAAACCTCATCTCGAAAAACAAAAAACAAACAAAAATAACAAAAAAGAAAAATGTTAAACTATAAATTATATTCTTTCTTGTTGATTTCAAATATTTATACTTATGTTTAACAATTCTGGTTTTTCATTTTCTGTCAGCACCAAACTCATAATTTTTACTGTTTAGTAATTCTAATAGATGAGAATAGCAAAGATGTAACAGCAGATACTATCAGTCTTTCTCTGTCTCTGTCTCTCTTGTTTGTTCAAGACAGAGTTTCCCTGTAACAGCTCTGGGTGTCCTGGAACTTGCTTTGTAGACCGGGCTGGCCTCGAACTCACAGAGATCCACCAGCCTTGTCTCTGCCTCCCTAGTACTGGATTAAAGGCGTGTGCCACCACCACCCAGCTAGATACAGTATTTTTAAAGTCTTTCTAAAAATTTCAAAGGGATTACAAAATGAAATTGAAGCTTGAAAGAATCGAAAAGTTAATGAATTACTATGTCAAAATCAAAAATAGAGAATGGAATATCACAAGGATTATCTAAGTGTTTTAAGATCTACATTATTTCTGAGAACTTCCCATTTACTGATCTATAGCTGTGAACTCAATGGCAGACTATTAAGAATACAAAGGACACAAGTGAAAATTCACAGGAGGAAGAAGTTCAACTAATCCTCTGGAATTAAGCAGAGGTCCAGAGGGAGGACCAGACTGATGGAGGAAGGTCATTGGTTAATTGATAAAAAAAACTGCTTGGCCTCATAGATTAGAACATAGGTGGGTGGAGTAAACAGAACAGAATGCTGGGAAGAAGAGGAAGTGAGCTCAGATGCAGGGCAGCTCCTCTCAGAGCCAGACGCGATGCAGCCAGCCACCAGGTCAGACATGCTGAATCTTTCCCGGTAAGTGCACCTAGTGGTGCTATGCAGATTATTAGAAATGGGCTAAATTAATACGTGAGAATTAGCCTAGAAGAGGCTAGATATAATGGGCCAGGCAGTGTTTAAAAGAATACAGTTTGTGTGTTGTTATTTCGGGGCATAAGCTAGCCAGGCGACGGGGAGCTGGGTGGCTGGAACGCAGCCCGAAGCTCCCACTACACCAGACAAATATCAAACTTAAGAAACTGAACTACCAAAAAGTGCATTGTTGTCTTGACAAATAGGCACAGAGGAATTCTAGAAGTAAAATAGATAATAACCAAGATAAAGAATTAAGTGGGTAGGTACACTGCTGAAATGACACTCTCAATACACACACACACACACACACACACACACACACACACACACACGAACAACGAAGTACCGGCGAAAACGTAAAAGAACAGAAATGTTTTAGGGATTTATCTCAGTAGTAGAGTGCTTGCCTAGTACACATAAAGCCCCAAATCAAAAGCATCTAAAGAGAGAAGATACAATGGAAAGATTTAATGCATATTTAAATAGAGTTCTAGAAGGGCAGGAGGAAAATCAAATGACTGAGAACATCAATACTGAAAAAAAAGATATCACTGTGAATTGAATGGACCCCCAAAAAACCCCAAATTCAACACACATCCATCCACCCATCCACCCACACCCACACATACACATCCATATAAATCTACTCTTAGAATAAAGAAAATCTCCAGACAACCTTCATAAACACCAATCAAGTCAGAAGTCAGTGGGGTGTTATTATCAGTGTGGGTCCAGAGAAGCCTTTGCGAATTCAATTTTAGAATCCTTTGCAAGCAAAAGCAAAAATTTCTGGCATTTTCAGACAAAACAAACATCAAGAGAGTTTTGACAGTAGCTAGTTCTTAGTAAAGGTATTTCTTAATGAATACTTAAAGCTGAAGGAAAGAGATTTAGAAAAAAAAAAGAGCAATGGAAGCCAGGGAAATGTAAAATAAGAGCAGTATAAAATAGTGTTACATAAAAAAAGTACAAAAGTTATTTAGGATCACTAGAGTGGGGTTGGGAATGTATATCAGTTAGCAGAGGCCTTGCCTAGCATTTACAACAACCTGAGTTCAGTTCCCAGCACTGCAAAAACTGAATGTGATGGGCTATGCCTATAAATGAATTATAGACCTTGGGAAGCAGAGGTAGGAGGATCTTTGTAATCTGCGACTTAAAGTGAGCCTAGTCTACACAGAGAGATCATTTCAAAACTAAATAAGGTGTTGGAGGGGCATAACAGCATTTTATATATTTACAAGTCTAACAGGTTAGGCACTTTTATTATGTTAGGGCTTAAATAAATTTTTGTGGCTATAGAAAATTAGCCTGGCAAAGTATTTAGGATTTAAAAACATTTTTATTTATTCTAACTATTATTGTATATGTGTATGCACGTGTGCGCACGTGTAAGTAGGTGGACATAACTATACCAAAACATGCATGTGGTGGCCAGCTCTCCTCTATCATAGGTTCTGGGGATCACAGTCAGGTCATTAGGTGTGTACAAGTGCTTTCATCCAACTGATCCATCTTGCTGATCCTTCAGACATGTATCTATGCATATACATGCTTATAATTCTATGCATATAAGTATGCTATACAGTTTGAAGATCTTTTTAAGTTTTGCCAAAGACATAGTTCCATTAATCACCCAGTAAAAGGATTAGCAAAGTACCTTGTGGTGCTTCTTCCTCTTCTTCATCCTCACTAGAGGAAGCTAAGTAGGCCTGGAAGTCCATGTCCAAAAGCTCCTCCTTTTTAAACTTTCTGTTAAGTGTTGTGATTCTTTCATGATCAGTCTCATCCCAAGTGATCTCCACCTTGAACCAAAGAGTGAAAATAAAACAACAAACAAAAGCACAAAGGTGAACTTACACTAAAGCACATTGTTAACTTTGATGTTTAGTATTTAGTTAAAACGCATGTTACGCAAGGTGGAGCATGCACGCCTTTAATGCTAGCACTTTGGAAGCAGAGGTGGATCTCTGTGAGTTGGAGGCCAGCCAGGTCTACATAAGAGTTCCTGGCCAGCTAAAGACACAGTGAGATGCTATCTCCCGCCTCCAAAAATGTCACAATGCACATACAAAGATCAACCATGGTCATGCTTAAAAAAAAGAATACATGAATGGCATGATTAATAAATGACATCCTATTTGTGGACAGAGAATCATGTGTTCACTTTTACCTTCCCCCTAATTCTCAGCTATATGAATGCTATTTCATTACTGAATATATTACTGAATGAACAGATTAACACTGGTTAAAAAAACCAAACCAAAACAAAAAACACCAGAAAAAGTTAATACCATTATGAACCAGTGAGAACATGATTTTCTTCTAGAGAACTGAAATGACAGTAGAGTCATAGATGACATGAAATCTGTTAATAAAGCAGCATAATCTCAACAGGTAACGTTTTTCTAAAAAGATGAAGAGTCGCTAACGACAAAGGTTTTCATGATCATAAGTACAGCAAAGCTCTATAGCAAGTAAGTTCATCGAGAATATAACCGAGGGAGACTGGCTCCTAACCTAGATTCTGGTGGCTCTCAACCACTGCTGCTCCTCATGTTGTGGTGACCTCCCCCATCATAAAATATGCTACTTCATAACTGCATTTTGCTAATGTTATGAATTGTAATATAAATATCTGTGTTTTTCAATGGTCTTAGGCAAAGTGGCAAAGAGGTGAGGTGCAAACTACAAAGGGGTCGTGACCCACAGGTTGAGAAGCACTGCTTTATTCAGTACCCTGTGGAAGGGTTTTATATTTATAGCACAATAAGCTCAAGTCCAATTTCTCCATAGCAGGATAACAAGTTAGGCACTAATTTATCATGAGATCCTTAAAAAAATCCTTGCCACTCTCTTGGAACTTCTAGCCAGTCACAGGACTCAGCTACCCCTACTCTGGTAAGTCTGTGGTCAAACGGCTGCTGCAAGGAGAACAGCTATTGGTGACTCAGATCAGGATGCACAATCTCCAGACTAGCTGGCTAGACATGCTGCCTATTTTAAGTGTTGAAAATAACATGATGTGGCTGTACCTTTTAGAATTCACTTCCTCTGGGGTTTTACTATAATTTGTAACTAATCAAATACCAGAATACCCTTCCACAGCAAGGAGCAAGCAGATATGACACCAGCTTTCTTGGAAGAGCACAATCGTCTATTACACAGTGAGTACTGCTGCAGGCCAAGACTTAGGGTGAGAGAAAACCATTTAGCTATGTAACAAACTACTGTGACGTACAGAAATCTTTTTTTCCCCGAGACAGGGTTTCTCTGTAGCTTTGGAGCCTGTCCTGGAACTAGCTCTTATAGACCAGACTGGCCTAGAACTCATAGAGATCCGCCTGCCTCTACCTCCCGAGTGTTGGGATTAAAGGTGTGAGCCACCACCACCCGGCCAGAAATCTACTTCTTAGTAATATGAAAATTAGTAGTACCGAATTAGTCTATTTCCTTTGATGACAAAACTTTTAAAATCACATCTGCAGAAAAATGTGCTCTTATTTCAAATGGTCAATAACTCTGTGTAGCTCTCATTTGTGGTAAAGTTATGTCCTTCCTATTCCCTAGGCATTTTAATAACTGACACAATGCCTATTAAAAGAATATAAGATAAAACCCAGGGCTTCCAAATGTGCTAGACAAATTCTCTACTACTGAAATACATTCTCAGGTCTTAAGAATCTAGTTTAAAGTATATGGATAAATAGAGGGAAAATAACAACAAGAGTCTAGCTACACATTTAATTATTTTTTTAATACAGGGTTTCATGTATTGCAGGCTGACTCTTGAGCTCCTGGTACCCCTGTCCAACTTCGCAAGTGCTGGGATTATAGCCATGTGCCACCATGCTTGGCCCATCTATACACTTTTAAGAGTTAAGAAATACCGTTGATGTTCCCATTGCAGCGGATGTGAAATATTTTGGTTTATATGCTGTTAGATCAACTTCTGAGGCCACATCCTTGGGCTCATCATCAAAAGTAATATCATCTGGTATAAACCTAAAAAAAAAAGTAAAATCTATTTAAACAAAAATGTAGTGATTATTAGAGTTATAAATTTTCTATTAATTAGTGATAGTTTATATAGTTTATACACTACATAATAGTTTCCATACAGCACAAATATAAAAATTTCTAAAAGGTTAGAAACAACCTTGGCATATCTCTGAAATTTGTAAACTATATATCTGAAGTATTATATTTGAGAGAATTTTATATACAGAGAGACTGCATTAAGAACTAGTTAATATAAGCTATCTTCCAAAGACCCAGATGCAATAACAAAGTCATTAACTCATTTTAGAGTTCAAAGATCAAATAGAATTACTACTAGGTAAGTAGTCTCAATATAGAGTAGCATAATCAGGAAAATTCACTAAAAATAAAAGTTTAAGGCTGATTTAAGAATAACCTCAAAGCCTTCATTTCACAAGTAATTAATCTTTACATGTAAATCAGTCAAGATGACTAATTTTAGGCATCAAGCTAGGGAATGTGGGATGAAAAGTAAATAATCTATGATTATTATAATCAGGCTTTAATAATAACCACAGGAGATTCTTCTCACACATATATAAAATGCACTGCTATATAATGTATCAAGAACTACTGGGAGAGGTGGTAGAGACACGGCTTAGCAGGTAAGAGCATCTGTTGGTTCATGCAGAGGATCTAGGTTTGAATCCTGGCACCTCCTACCTGATGGCTCATAACCATCTGCAACTTCAATTTCAGGGGATCTCAGCACATGAAGTAAAAATAAATAAATCTTAAAAATATTTTTGAAGGAATTATTATTTCAAGGACATAAATAATGAAATGGTTCATAAATTACTTTTCCTTCATTATATTAGCTTTTTCTTGTTCATTTTCTAGAATGTAAGAAAGTACTACTCATTCAAATATTTTACTACATATGATCTTGCTATATTGTAAGATTCATCTGTTAAGACATGAATTGAATTACCTTAGGTCTATAAAAGAACAACTGCTTTCAAATTCCAGGCCATCACAATCTTCATAAATCTTACTTGCTGTTTCAGGAGAATCACAATCCACTACTGCATAATAATATTTCAATCGTTTGAACTGATAGTCTCTCAGCTTCTCTCTAGAGGCCCTAATGGGGGAAAACTAAGTTGAACATATGTATACAAAAACACAGAAACTTCTCCATTAAAAGGTCAGAAAACAACTTTTTCAAGAGTTAGTTTTCTCTTTCTACCATGTGGGTGGATTCTGGGGTTGAACTCAGGTCCTTAGGTTGTCAGAATAGACGACAAGTACTTTTACCCACTGAGCTATCTCGCTGGCCAAGACCTGAACTTTATAAGCTTAATTTTACTTAACTATACTCTGTTCCTTGAAGGTCTTCCTCTGCCACTTTTGTTACCATCCAGGTAACCAACATTTTTATTAAGTGCACATGCAGCTCCACCTAGTGGTTTAGTGGTTTAAAACTACTTCAGTTGTTTTCTATAACATAAAACCATTTTTTTATTCCTTTATTTTTCTATTTAACACTCAAAAAATATAATACGAAGGTAAAAACAAAACATTCATAGCAATGAAGATAATTATGAACTTTTTTCTCAAATACGACAATCATCATTTCCAAGCATACACACAAAATGCTGGCATAATGTGCCATCAACTATAGTCAGTCATCAAGTTGTCTGAATCCTAAGTGTTAGTCTGAGTGAAGTACACGACTTTACTCGGGTAGTTTTATATTCTGGAGTGACTCAGTACCAGTCTTTTTCGGGGGCATCCTCAGGAATACTCAATAACTCTACTGGTCCTTGAACTTGCTCTTCTTTCATCCTCTCCTTTCCAAACTCCGAAGGATATATCTGAACACAAAAAAATAGGGCTGATATAGTTCATACATTCTTTTATATATAATATGAAGAGCTGTCAAAGCTAAGGCATCAAGAGTCATGACTTAGCTCAATAAAAACAACTCATTTCAAACTCCCTGCAAAAAAGAAAACTCATTTCTAACTATATAAAGATATTGAAGAATTTTCTTTAGTAATTTTGGCCAGAATATAATAAATGGGGATAAAAACAAAGCATCATAAACACCTGCACTCTGTCCCTAGAACCCATGTGGGAAGGTAAACATCAACCTGCACTCTTGTCTCTAGAACCCATGTGGGAAGGTAGGTATCAACCTGCACTCTTGTCTCTAGAACCCATGTCAAATGGAAATAACCTACTTTTGAAAGGGATCCTCTAACTTCCATCACACATCTGTATATACACACAAAACTAAAATATAAAGCAAAAAAAAAAAAATTGCTTCCCCCCCTTTAAATACCTGTTACATCAGTTTTATAATAAAAATGTATTGGACAATTTCCAGATGAATAAAATATTTTTTTGAAGAGGAAAATTAAGTCAGTTTAATTAGAAACAAAGTCAGATTTAAGTTAAAACACCTAGAAATATTCACTTTAAATGAAATCAATTCTCACCTTTACAGAAAAAACAACTCCTCCTTTGGGCTTAAAAGAATTGAACAGAGCCAGCAAATCTTTTGCCTTTAATCTATCCCAGTCCATGTTGCAAACTGCTAGTCGGTGTGTAATCTGAGAACATTAAAGTATTATTAATTATTATAGAATCTGTTTTTTTTGTGACACAGTCTCACTATGTAGTCCAGGGCTGTCCTGGAATTCACTATACAGTCTAGGGTTGGCCTTTAACTCACAGAGATCCATCTGCTTCTGCCTCCCAAGTGCTGGGATCTGTATCATTTTCAATGCTTGAAATCAGAAAGATAAACAATGTAGTATAGTCTTTCTCAGCACCTGTTATTTAACTGATTTAACATGCAGAGAGCTTAATGTGAGGCAAACAATAGTAGAACCACAAGAGATGAGCATTATCTATAAATTGATTTTTTAGAGTTCTTGAACCAGGATGTGATCACAAACTGATGTTTTAACCACAACAGCGTTAAAGATAGGGAGTAAGGAAATGGGCTACCACAAAGCATGTACTTCTGGTGCAATAAGAACATAAATACAAACTGCTACACAAATAAGTATAAAGCTTTTGTGTACTTTAAATTACTTATGTAGAAATTCTTGGTGGGCACAATGACACATACTTTAAACCCCAGCATTCCAGAGAGGCAGAAGGACCACTGCAAGCTCAAGGCCAGCGAAGTATTTGTAGAAAGGTTCTGCTTGATAAATATCAACACAAATTCAAGACAAAATTTCTAAACAAACTAGGAATAGGAGGAACATTTCTCAACATAATAAAGTCTATATAAGACAAATATATACCTAGCATTATACTAAAGAGGGAAAAATTAAGAGCATTTCCTCTAAAATCAGGAAGGAGATAACAGTGTCTAGTTTCTCTACTCTGATTCAAAACAGTACTTAAGCCAGGTTCCCAACCTGTGAGTCACTACCCCTTTGGCAACTCTCTATTTCTAAAAATATTTATATTATGATTCATAATAGTAGCAAAATTATAGTTATGAAGTTGCAATGAAAATAACTTTACAGTTGGGGGGTCATCACAACGTGAGGAACTTATTAAAGTGTCGCAGTACTAGGAAAGTTGAAAACTACTGACTTAAGGGATACATACAGGAAAGGAAGAAATCAAACAACCCCATTTTCAACACGATCACACACTCAAAATTTTAAAAGACTCTACCTGGAAACTCTTGGACCTTCCACCCTATCTCTTAGAATGTTCTTCCAGACTTGGAGGGTGTGAGGGTACATGTGTGCAGGAGAATCCCTCAGGCTCACTGACCAGCCAGTTCAGCTTAATCAGTGAGCTTTGGCTCCAGTGACAGACCTTGATTTAGAAATAAGGTGGAGCTGGAAAGGGTGGCGCATAGCCTTTAATCCAGTACTTGGGAGATAGAGGCAGGAATCTCTATGAATTAAAGGCTAGCTTGGTTCTCAGAATGAGTTCCAGGACAGACAAGGATGTTAACCTTGGTCTCAAAAACAAAAACAAGTCGGGCGGTGGTGGCACACGCCTTTAATCCCAGCACTCGGGAGGCAGAGGCAGGCGGATCTCTGTGAGTTCGAGGCCAGCCTGGTCTACAAGAGCTAGTTCCAGGACAGGCACCAAAAGCTACGGAGAAACCCTGTCTCGAAAAATCCAAAAAAAAACCAAAAACAACAACAACAACAAAAAAATTCACCTAGAACCAAACCAAACCAACCAAAGAAGGTAGAAAATAATTGAGCAAGAAGGTCTATGTACCTACACATACAACACAAATGAAATAAAAAAGGGAAAAAAAAGGAAATTATGACCTTTGTAGAAAAAAGAATGATATTAAAAACTGTTAAATGAGATATACCGGTCTCAGAAAACAAATACTTTGTTTTCTTTTTTGCTGGGTTTTAAAGTTTTTTTTTAGATGTATTTATTTATTTATTATGTATACAACATGCCACAAGAGGGTGCCAGATCTCATTCTAGATGGCTGTGAGCCACCATGTGGTTGCTGGGAATTGAACTCAGGACCTCTGGAAGAGCAGTCAGTGCTCTTAACCTCTGAGCCATCTCTCTAGCCCTGGGTTTTAAAATTTTTTAAATTTTTGCTATATGTGTTTGTACACTTACATGCAGAAGTCAGAGGTCGACACTATTGTGTCTTCTTCAATCACTCTATGTGTTTTTATTATATTACTGTTATTGGTAGTGTAGTATTAGTGTATTGGTAGTGTTCTGGTAGTGTTAGTGTAGTGGTAGTGTTAGTGTATTGGTAGTGTAGTGTTGGTGTACTCATAGTGTACTGCTAGTGGTAGTGGTAGTGTAGTGGTATTGTAGTGTTAGTGTAATGTTAGTGTAGTGTAGTGGTAGTGTATTGGTAGTGTTAGTGTAGTGTGTTGGTAGTGTTAGTGTAGTGTTAGTGTAGTGTGTTGGTAGTGTTAGTGTAGTGTTAGTGTAGTGTGTTGGTAGTGTTAGTGTAGTGTGTTGGTAGTGTTAGTGTAGTGTTAGTGTAGTGTGTTGGTAGTGTTAGTGTAGTGTATTGGTAGTGTTAGTGTAGTGTAGTGGTAGTGTGTTGGTAGTGTTAGTGTAGTGTGTTGGTAGTGTTAGTGTAGTGTAGTGTTAGTGTATTGGTAGTGGTATTGTAGTGTTAGTGTAATGTTAGTGTAGTGTTAGTGTAGTGTGTTGGTAGTGTTAGTGTGTTGGTAGTGTTAGTGTAGTGTAGTGGTAGTGGTAGTGTAGTGGTGGTGGTAGTAGTAGCAGCAGCAGTATTTTTAAAGACAGGTTTCACTATGTATCTCTGGCTGCCCTGAAACTATGTAGACCAGGCTGGCCTTAAACTCATAGAGATTCACCTGCCTCTGCCTCCCAAGTGCTGGGATTAAATTGTGTGCCACTACACCTGGTCTCTCACCAAATCTGGAGCTTACTGGTTGGTTAGATTGGTTGGCAATGAGCCTTTAGGATCCTACTACTTTTGTTCACTGAAACTCAAGTCCTTATGTTTGTATAGCAAGCACTTTATGGATGGAACCATCTCCCCACTCTGTTAAATCCAGATTTAAATTTGTGTGTATATACATCACGAAATTACAAAGGGTCCATAATAGTAGAGGGAGAGATGGAAGCTGGGGAAGAGAGAATGAAGGAATACATGGTATATAAAAACAGAAGAGGGAACTATTTGGGGTGAGGAAAGGGATGAGCAATGAGCAAGAGCAGGGCAGGAAGGATGCAGAGGGCAGGATAGAAGGAAGATGGGCAGGAACAAAGTATACTGGCATAAATGACGAAAATACCACAGCAAAGTATATTACTTTTCATTCTATCTTTAAAAATTAATTAAAAACAACATTTTACAAAAGAAACACTGCCTCAAGCAACAACAACAAAAGATAAAAGGAAGGAAAAGAACTTTCCCATTTCATGTGCTTGGACATGCATCTAATCTATACACACTAGCTCCATTTCAAGGCGTTTACTCTTTCTAATGTTGGGACTGAACTTAGAGCCTTGCACATGCTAGGTAAGCACTATAACACTGAGTTCATCTCCAGTCCTTAAAACAAATCTTAATCATCATTAATACCACCAGGGTCTAGAGAAGTGATTCACTGGTAGTATCCTACCTGGCAGACAGGAGGCCCTGGGTTCAATCAACAACAAACGAGCCCCACATTTTACCAGTAAAACTTTTATCACTTAATTTATTTTTAATGCTTTCTTTTGTTTAGTTTTCTTTTCTGAAAAGAGACAGGGTTTTATTGACCAAGCTTATAATCCAAGTTAGCTTAGAACTCACTATGCATTCCAGGCTACTCTTAAGCTTACAACAATTTTCCTGCTTCCTAAGTGATGCTACTACAGGTGTGTGCCACCATGCTCTTCTTTATTCAGCCTACTAATGCCGGTCAAGAATTCCATCACTGAAGCCGGGCGATGGTGGCGCACGCCTTTAATCCCAGCACTCGGGAGGCAGAGGCAGGCGGATCTCTGTGAGTTCGAGACCAGCCTGGTCTACAGAGCTAGTTCCAGGACAGGCTCAAAAAGCCACAGAGAAACCCTGTCTTGAAAAACCAAAAAAAAAAAAAAAAAAAAAAAAAAAAGAATTCCATCACTGAATTAGATAGATGTCCAGTTCCTTCCTACTTAATTTAATAACATCAACCAATCACCCATAAAAGCTAACTGTCCTGTTATTTATAAATAATTTACTGCAAATGTTACCTCATCAGCCCGAGGAGCATCTTTATCTAATTCTCTCCAAGCATGTTCAAAACCAGGTTCTTCCGGAAACAGATCTGCAAAATCGTCTTCATCTTCAGAACTAGTTTCGATATTTCCTTTACCCCTTGCCAGATCAGGACCACTGTCACTTTCATCCTCCTCCTCACTGTCTTCCTCCTCCTCTTCCTCTTCCTCCTCTTCATCATCATCAGCTGAAGTTCTATCATCACTTGTGACTTCATCTTCAGAGTCCTCATCACTTCCTATCTCACTAGCACTGTCTGAATCTTCCTCCAGGGCATCTTTTTCTCTTGCCAGAACGACTGGAAGCACTACAGCATATTGGGGGAGGGAGAAAGGAGACGTGTATACTGAATTAAGTTAAATCCAAATTATTGATATTAGATCCAGTATAACTCATACAAAACAAAAGGAACGTAAGTTCAGTAAAATTCATGCTATATTAAGTTATTTAAGTGAAATCATAACATTTATAAGATGATGTAAGTGTATTTATATACTTATTTAGTATTCGTGGAATACCTGCTTAGTGGTTGTGTTTAGTACACAACCACTGGCAAAAAGTTATCAATTTCCAGTTGAATAAATAAGTGACAAGCATTAAAATAAACAATCAAATCAATACGCACACACATACTCTACAAGCATTAAAATAAACAATCAAATCAATATGCACACACATACTCTACAAGCATTAAGTTTCCAAGATTGTGGTTATTCAACAGCTAAATAAAGGAAGAAGAGGAATTAAGTAAGCACAGTGAGAAAACGGATGAAGGAAATTTGTTTTGAACAGTAAGGAAAGCATCTGTAAAGAGCTGTCAATGACAGAGAAGTAGCAATCATTTGTGGTTTATCGCTAGCAAGGAGTCAAGAAACAGATTTATTAGATTGAGGATGCCATCTCAACTAACTATAGAAAACCGGGGGGTAGAGCAGGTGTGAATTATAAACGGAGGGACAGAATAGTACTCTAGACAAGAAAAGAGGACAGTATAAAGCTGATGGCAGTAGAAATGTAACAAAGTGAGAAGCTTCAGACGGTACACTGACAGGGATATTTGATACGGAACAAGAGTTTTAGAAGTGTCAATGAGTCCTGCCTTCCTAACTTACAAACACGCCCCACTAGCCCTAACTGCTAGACAGGTAAACATGAAACACTGGAAAATAATAAATTTGATGAGGAAATTTTATTTTAGTTGAGTTCTGAATATTTGAATTCAAAGAGTCTTCAAGGTTAACAGCAGTGTGCTTGCCTAGCATGCCCAAAGCACTAGGTTTGATCCTTGGAATGAAACAAAGCACCTTTGAGTCATGTAGCAGAAAACATCAATAGAGCTGTTTACTCTAAGTAAAGTGTGAGCTGGTGATTAAATTTATAACTCATTCATACATAACTGACAAAACTTGCATTATGAATGAGATTACCAAACAGCAATGGTAACTAAAAATTTTCTGCTAACATTTTGTAAGTGTTAGCTAACCACATACCAAGATATTTTGTTTAAATAGGATCTCATTTTTCTTTCACGCCTCTGAAGGAGTTCGTACTTTACTTCTGAATACAATCACCTCTGCATGTGTGAGTATCTTTTGTACTGCATTTAAGCTGGTATTTCTGTTTCCGCTTACTCAAAAGGCTCTAAGTTTGGAGAATGAAAGGTAAATTTTAAAACTTAAGGTAAAGAATGAAATTTGTTCTTAATTCTATGTTTTTATAATATTGATTAATTAATCCAATATTTATTGCCTATATTGAACTAGGAAAAAGCAAAGAGAAAACTTATATGGTCTCATGTCTTTAATTATTAATTAATGAATCATTAGTTAATGCACTATATTGAGGTGAGTTAGAGAGATGGTTCAGTGGTTATGACCATGTAGAAGATCTGGTTTGGTTCCCAACACCCACATGGTGGTTCACAGCCACCTGTAACTCCAATTCCAAGGGATCCAATGCCCTCTTCTTTGACCTCCATAGTACATATACATACATACAGAACAACTTCAAAAACTATTTTTGTTTGCATATCTGTGCATGATATGCTTATGTATGGGGGGGAAGGGGGCACATATGTCATATGTGGAGGCCAGCACAATTTTGTGCAGTTAGTTCTCTACTTCCTCCTTTACATGGATACTGAAGGCTACATTGCAGAGCTTGAGAAGCAAGCACCTTTACCTGCTGAGCCATCTTGCCTGTTTTTAATTTAAAACAGGGTCTCATATAGTCCACACTAGCCTCAAAATCACTATGAAGCTGAGGATGGCCTAGAACTGATCCTTGGAACTTATCTTAACAATTGTCAGGATTACAGGCATTATCAGCATGCCAGGATACGGGGAGGTATTTAAAGTAAAAAGATTTTGCAGATACTATTTGGCTGAAAACTACTGAAGTCTTTAAGATTTTACTGTCTAACAGAATAGGACTACTGATCTACATACATCCAATCCTAAATTTGCTCAACAACTTCTTTGGTCCTCAAACTTAATCCCAACTGCTACCATCCCCAAAATCCAAAACAAATAATAAACAATTAATGCATCTCTTATGAATTTTTCTCTGGTTATATTTTGATTAGCCACTTTTGACATTTTTAAAACTCACTTATGGCCCTTCCTGCTACAATATTTTGTATTACAGGTTTGACATCTCTACTTTTGCTCTATGCTGTCCAATATGGAAGGTAACAGTCAAAAGAGACAATTTAGTATTTTAAATATGACTCTTTCAATTTGAGATTAATACTAAACAAGAATGTAAAAGTACAAATTTGTTATCATTAATTACATAGAAATGAAATTGATTTACTGGATATAAATAAATAAAATTATTTCATCTCTTTATTTTTCCTTTTTAATACCACTATTAGGAAATACTATTACAATGTATTTCTAGTGGATGGTGCCAGTAGACCAGGGTCATCACACAGAGTTAAGCAGGCTGTTATCTGCCTAAAAGCATCTACAAGAGGGAAAGAAGAGCTAAGACCAAACCTAATTTCCATTCGAGTTATGCACTCTGCAGATGCTGCGCTTGCTCAAGGGAAATCAACATGTTGCTTCAGTCAAAACTGTCATTCTCTCACCAAACTATGAACCCCAGAGCACTGTGTCTGTGTGGTTACAGGCTATGCCATTTTCTAAATGAAACAGACAGCATACAAGCTCGCGATAACCCTAAGGAGGGGACCACGCCCTACAGTAGTTGTCACGTAGCTGAATGAACTAAATGAAGAGTACCCAATTCTACTTACCTTCTTCAAGCACATCTCTTCCTATGTACAACATACAGGAGTTCTCAGCAGTGTTCACTAGAAACCAACATCACTTACCCAAGCTTTCCTGCTTGTCTTCTGGTATCAAAACAAGAAGAAATTGCATATTGTTTCTTTCATGGTTATATATTTTAAAATAAAACACTTGTCTGTTCTCATCACACTACAAAATGATTATTGTTTATGTTTTCAAAAGAGCACAGCAAAATAGTATAATACAGAAGAATCAGTACTTCAAACCAACCTGATTGCTTTTCTCTTTTTGCCTTAGAACAAGTGATTGTTGGAGATTTCACAATTTCAGGGGTACTGGAATTTTTGGTCCTTGGTTTTCCTTTGGGCAAAGAATCTGTACTGTGGTCGGTGATGTTCCTTTTCTTTTTTGTATTTTGTGGAAATTCTTCACTATCCTTTTTGGGACTTATTTCTGAATTTGCCTTTTGAGATTTACACACATTTTTCATTTTTTGAATTCTTTCAGAATTATCTAAATCATTTTTATTTATAGGATCCTTCTGATCAATTTTTTTGGTTTCTTTCTTTTTCTCCTCAATCAGCATTTTTGACTCCACTTCTTTTTCAGTCTGTTTCTTTTTCTGCTTTACTTTCTTTTGGTCCAGTACTTTGCTTTCTTCATCAGAGAGATCAGAATCAGAGTCTGAAAGGTCATAGAAGCGTTTCAGGTCTTCCGTAGTGCTGTGGGTGATAGGGCGCCCTCTTTTGTCAACAGCATAGTTCAATTTAAACTTTTTGTCATGAAACATGGCTCGAAATCTCTTGTCAATTTTGACTTTTCGGTCCTTCTCTGGCATTTCCCAAAATCTGGGATCCTTTGAAACCCTCCTAAACCGCTGGTCATTCATTATTTCTTGTTTGGATGACATTTTTACGGTCTTACTGAATATCCAGAAAAACCAAGCACTGGAAAATAAAATAAATAGTACAATGAGAAATGCTTAACACCATTAAAATATAAGAAAAAAACCACATTTGTTCATTGTGTGCCCCCCCCCCCCCCCGTCCCAAAATTAAGACAGCTTAAACTTAATTTCAGCTACCCAACCTATTCTGGGTCAAACATAAAAAAAAGAAAAACATAGTAAAATATAATCCTTACATTACAGCTTACTTGAAATGAATTTAAGACAAAGCAGACAGAATCCTAGGGTAATGTTTAGTAGCTGATTGCACTCATCATTTCTGTGTATTTCTAGACTGTATTTGTCATCAATTAAAAGATTACTAGGGCACGGAATCACATACATGTAAAGCCAGGGTACTGAAGGCAGAGACATGATTATCTGTTTGAGGCTAGACCTTATATAGTTACAGAGGCAACTGGTGGTCAGCCTGGGCTACACAGTGAGACTGTTTCAAGAAACCAAAGCCTGACATCTGGGAGAAGGCCCAGTCAATGAAGTGCTTCCTGCTTAAGTATGACACGGATTTGATCCTCTAGAAAAAAAAGTTGGACAGTGTTGGTGCATGCCTTTAATCCCAGCACTTGGGAGGCAGAGGCAGCAGGCGGATCTCAGTGAGTTCGAGGCCAGCCTGGTCTACAAAGTTACAGGACAGGCAGGGGGCTACACAAAGAAACTCTGTCTGGAAAAATCAAGAACCCACCCCTCCCCCGCAAAAAATAAAAACTAACTAACCAAACAAACAAACAAAAACTGCACACATTAAAAACCCTGCATGCCTATAATCCTACAGCTGGTGGCTGGAGTGGGCAGAGGCAGGAGGAGGTCATCCAACTTAGTTTATTTGAGGAGCTTCAGGTTCCAATGAGAGCTCCTATCTCAAAAAATAAGGTGGAGAGCAATTGAGGCAGCCACCTTTGGCACCCATAAGCAAGCACCCTCCCAAACGTATGAGCACACAAGGTCATGGACATGTGGCCTGGTGTGACCAACTGTATATGCAACAGACAGAGAGAAAAACAAAGTAAGATTCTCAATTTCAGCTGGTCTCATTTGTTTTTTATACTCTAGTTCCATTCTCTTTGTTAACCTTCATATTCTCAACTGGGCTGCTGTACTTCAAAACCCTTTACTTTCTAACGGGAAAAACATAAAACGTCACGGATGCGCTGATAAATTCCTTTCATCCCTACAGTCCACTCCTCCTCTGGCTTGGGAGCTCCAAGCTAGCTGGTTCCGGAACGATCCTGCCGCTTCACAAACTTTCGGGGAAAGTTCCTCGGCTGAGGTCGCTTGAGAGCAGCCCTGAAGAGAACAACGGGGCCAGAAAGGGACCAACAATGGGCGCACTACTTACAAACCCCAAAGTCGATCCCGTCGGAGACCCACACAGCCCCGCACTCGTCTTTTCGGATCCCGGTCTGAGTTCACATGGAGCGCACACCTATAATCCTTTGCGTGACGCTCGCCAGTAACGGCAGGGGAACTAGGACAAACTACTTCAATTTTGCCTTTTCCCTCTTGGAACAATTTTGTATCGTTGTGCTAGCCGTACTCCCATCGGCGCATGCGCACAATAGAAAATTATACCCTGCTGTGGCGCCGTGACCGGAGATGCTGCGACCGGTCGTGCTTTGGCGCTTAAAGCGGCTCCGGGGCCCGGTGGTCTCCGCAGGGAGCGGTGGTCGCAGGGAGGTAGCGTCCGGTGTCCCTCCTTCGGGCAGCACCTCGCCCAGAGCCCTAAACATCTTCGACAGGGAATTGAAGAGGAAGCAGAAAAACTGGGCAGCCCGACAGCCTGAGCCCATGAAATTTGACTACCTGAAGGAGGAGGTGAGACTGCGGGACAGCGACGGAGGGAGGCGCGGAGCCCGACTGGGCAGGCAGACCCGCCCGGCCCTGTGACCTTGAGAAGAAGCTTCACCTTTCTGGGCCTTTGTTTTGTGAAAGTCCGGGCCTCGGGTAGTGTGCACGGCAGTCACTCATTCTCTTAGCAAGTACTGCTTCTGCTTGAGTTCCAGGGCAAAGCAATACCCCCCATCCCAACACACACACTCCAGACCCCCGCTTTTGTAGGATAGCATTAAGGAGAGAGCGCGAGACACGCGTAGACAAGGAATGTATTCAGCTAAATGTGGTGAAGAAGAAGTGAAATGGCCTGATTGATGGCACGGATGGTCAAGAGCGGCTGCTGTGGAGAAAGATGTGAGAAATCGTCGAGCTGAGATGGGAGATAGGACGAGTCACCTAGGAAAAGGAAGAGATAAGTCCCGAACTCCTGAGGCAGAAAGGACCTGTAGGGGCCTTTCAATAAGCACCTCTTTCTGTTGCAGAAAAGCACCCGAATTACAGCCCTACTGAAGCCGCGTGAATGCAGAACTAGAACATATTCACTAAAGTGTATGAAGGGAAAAGACTTCGATGTACCTAACCCTTGCCCATCACCCTCTCAAAACAAAGACAACTATATTCCGAGTTTTCAAATAGTAATCACAGCTCCAGAATGTTTATAAGAGGTTGAGTGAAGTGTGTGAAGGAATAGTAGACTTCAACGCCAGATGTCACTGGCCCACTGCAGGGTGGTACTTGCCATTCAGTTCTCTCTCTCTCTCTCTCTCTCTCTCTCTCTCTCTCCATCCATCCATCCATCCATCCATCCATCCATCCATCTATCTATCTATCTATCTATCTATCTATCTATCTAATCTATCTATCTAATCTATCTGCTGGGTTTCTTTGTAGCTTTGGAGCCTGTTCCGGAACTAGCTCTTGTAGACCAGGCTGGCCTCGAACTCACAAAGATTCGCCTGGGATTAAAGGCGTGCACCACCACCACCCGACGAGTTTCTTTTATATTGTGCTGGGGGAGCTGGTCAACTGTATTTTTCCAGACTTGATGTTTACTAATTTGCAAAAGTTACTAAAAGGAAAAAAAAAAGCAGTTAATGTAGATTGGATGAGTATGGTAACACACGTCTGTGATCCTGGCATTCAGGAGGCTGAAGCTGGGGGATTAGAGGGTTGTTATGAGTTCAAAGCCAGCCTGGGTGTCCTTTCTCAGACAAAACAAAAACATAGTTAATTCATTTAGAAGCTACACAAAGTTTGTACTAAGTTTTTATTAAGGGATCATTTATATACTGATTTATAATCCTTAGCCAAGGTGAATAATTTTTAATTTAATGTATCTCATGCCAGTGTCTGTGAACACTAATATATCAGTTGTTGTTAGGAAAAATACTAAGACAGCCGCTCCGCCGGCGCAAAGAAATCCAATCAGACCAAATCAAACTGAATTAAAATGCCCATGTTTTATTAAATGCAACACTTTCTATTGGCCTAGAGCTTGGCAGGGGAGACAGAAAACCGGGGGGCATATGCAAAACCCTCTTCCTCTTCTGGGCTCCCACTTAAATACCCTGTGGGAGGGGTCAGGACCTGGCATGCTCTGGGATTTGGAGTCCAGACCAATGCAACTCCCAGGCCAGGGGGCTGGGGTGGATGCCAGGGGCTGGGGTGATGCTCCTAACTTAACATTACAGTTCTCCTGGTCTTAGTTGGGGTTACTATTGTTGTGATAAAACACTATGATCAAAAACAACTTGAGGAAGAAAGGGTTTATCTTACAACTCCCAGGTTACACTTCATTTCTGAGGGAAGTCAGGCCAGGAACCTGGAGGCAGGAACTGAAGCAAAGGCTATGGAATCATGCTCCTTGCTGGTTTGCTCCTCATACCATCCAGGGCCACCTGCCCTAGGGGCGGCACCACCCAGGATAAACTGGATCTTCCCACATCCATCATTAATCAAGAAAGTGTCCTACAAGCCGGGCGGTGGTGGCGCACGCCTTTAATCCCAGCACTTGGGAGGCAGAGGCAGGCGGATCTCTGTGAGTTCGAGACCAGCCTGGTCTACAAGAGCTAGTTCCAGGACAGGCTCCAAAGCCACAGAGAAACCCTGTCTCGAAAAAACCAAAACCAAAACAAAACAACAACAAAAAAATGATGATGAAAGTGTCCTACAGCCTAGCCTATAGGCTGATCTTATGGAAACATTTTCTCAACTAAGATTTTCCTCTTTCATGTGGGCAGTGGCCAGCCCACACCTTTTTGGCCCACATTTGTAGTGATGAGGTGAGCAGGCCTGCTTTTTGTCCCTTCCCGGCTCCCGCATGGTTAGCTTTACACCCGAAATAACAACACACAAATTGTATTCATTTAAACACTGCCTGGCCCATTAGCTCTAGCCTCTTACTGGCTAACTCTCACATCTTGATTAACTCATTTCTATTAATGTATGTAGCACCATGAGGTGGTGGCTTACCGGGAAGATTCTAACCTATGTCCATCTTGGGCCAGAGCTTCATGGCGACTGCCTCACTTCCCTTCTCAGCATTCTGTTCTGTCTTTCCCACCTACCTATGTTCTGACCTATCAGGCCAAGCAGTTTTCTTTATTAATTAACCAATGAAAGCAACAGATAGATAGAAGATCCACCTACATCACACACTTTTAATTCTAGCACTCAGGAGGCAGAGGTAGGTGATCTCTGAGTTTGAGGCCAGCCTGGTCTACAAAACAAGTTCCAGGACAGCCAAGGCTGTTACACAGAGAAATCCTGCCTTGAGAAACCAAAGGGGTGGGGGGTAGGGAGAAGGAAAGAAAGAATTCTCTCTTCCAGGTATGTCTGGATTTGTGTTGAGCTGACAAAAACCAATCAGGATAATGTTTCTTTCCTTTTCATTCTTATCTTGCATCACATGGAATACAAAGGCCAAGTATGTATACCATTTTTTAAGATTGTTTAGAGCAAGTTTTTGTTTTGTTTGTTTGTTTTGAGGCAAAATCTCACTGTAGGTCTGGTTGTCCTGGAATTCACTATGTAATATAGACCAGTCTGGCCTCAAACTCACAAGAGACCCACCTGTGTCAGCGTCCTTGTCTTTATGTTGTTTTTGTGGTTTTGAGACAAGGGTCTTTATAGTATATGCTAGCTTGGAACTCATCATGTCATCATTTATTACAGACCAGCCTCAGATTTGTGGCAATCCTCCTGCCTCAGCCTCCTGACTGTTAGGTCTATAAACATATACAGACATATATAGCTGCCACACCTAGCAGATTATTTAATCTTGATTTTATTAAATTGGCTCTAAAGTAATTTGCTTCAGTTTGTTTCCAGGGATATGTTTTATAATATTTTATCTATATCCAGTATTTGTAAAGAAAGTTGCTGTGGGAAAATAGAAAATGGGATTACAAAGTACTTATCATTTTGAAACGTAATTGACTCTTAGGTTTAAAAAAAGAATGTTAACTTCTCTGTTAAACCTTCTCTGTGTATTTAACCCACTGACTTGAAATCTTTCAGGTTGGCAGTCGGATTGCAGACCGTGTGTATGACATAGCCAGGTAGGAGATGATGTTATAATGAGATGCAGTCCCTCTTTTTCTCCCTCTCTCCCTGCTTGTCTTTCTTCTCTTAGTCTCTCTGTCTCTCTTTCCCTAAACAGCGTCTTGCTTTAACTCCTAGGCCTGGCCTTGAACTGAGCATCTGGGAATACAGACATGCTCTACCACTCCTGGTGAGCAACAAAATCTGTCCTTGAGTGGAGACTTGAAACTAAATGATGAGAACTTGATATGTGAGAATTTTATTACCAGACTTGGCGATATAAATAACTCTAAACATCTTCTTTCCTTTTCAGATGCTTGGGATAGGGTCTCACGATGTAGCCTAGGCTTGTTGGCTTCCAGCTCATGGCGCTCCTCTTGCCTCTGCCTCCTGAGTGCTGAGATGATGAGTATGCATGGCCCCACCTGGCTGTCCTTTTTCTTGTCTGGGAAAGCAAATGACATTTTCTTCATTGTTATTTTCTTTTTTAAAAAATAGTATGGATGTAAAACTTTTGCCTTTCTTAAGCCTGAGTGGCTGATCTATTTGGTTTAGACCAAATTTAGTAATGGAGAGATTGCTGAAAATATAGAACTAAAATATTGACTACATGTGAAATCTTAAGATTTATTAAACCTACATTTAGGTTTTACTGAAATGAGCAATAGAATCTTTTGCCATTTGAGTGAGGGAGAAAGTGTAGCTAGATTTGTTTCCCAGTTTATGTCGGTAAGGCCTTGCCCATTTTATCTTACACATTGCTAATGGTAGTACAGATCTTATGATAATTCTCTGGGGAATGACTTGAGAAAGAACACTTTCATTAAGTAGTGTAAAAATCTTGATGTATCTGTTGCTCCATGCTCTGGGCATAATGAAAGCTTTATTGATTCCGGCTTGTCACCATGTAGTGGAACTGCAGCCAAATACTAGAATTGCTCTCCGACATTAGCAAATCACTCCTTTTTGTTGACTTTTCTTTACATGACCTTCATTGAATTATACCAATATGGGATAAATTTATCATAGTTTTCTGTTCAAAGCAGGGAGAGTTTTATAAAATCACAGGCTCTCCAGCTGTATTGTAGATACACCTTTACAAATGAAAAGGAGTCTATAATTTTGTAAGGTAGAAAATACTTCCTTATGGCAAAAGGGCCTCCTTTCATTTTTGTCACTAATTATTTTAAAGACAAAAATAGCTTACTGTTACCATTTCCCTGAATTATACTTTGTTTGTGATTTAATAAATGAAGCATTAAGTTTTTTTGCTTTTCGGTTTGGAGTTCACAAACTATGCCACAGCTATAAGGATAATAAAGCTAAATCCATGAAGATTGTTGTGATTGTGACTGAAATTTTAATTTAAACTTTAAATGTTTGGAATTAAATTCTTTAAAATACTTTTAAATGTTCTTGTGTTGACATCCTATCCATTATTAGAGTACTTAACAGGCCTGGATTTGTGCTTACCATGCACAAGCCTATGGTTTCCATCCTTTGTATCACAAGGAGAAACAAACAGCTGAGAAGTTTGTATTATCAGTGCTCTGCTTTATTAATTTAAAAAACTACAGAAATTTTTATTACAGAGAGTTGGGCCTTTTAGTACTGTTAAACAGTGAGATAACTCATTTTTCTTAAACAGTTAAACTGAGATAAATATTTTTTTTTTATTTTTAATTTTTGGTTTTTTTGAGACAGGGTTTCTCTGTGGTTTTAGAGCCTGTCCTGGAACTAGCTCTTGTAGACCAAGCTGGTCTCGAACTCACAGAGATCCACCTGCCTCTGCCTCCCAAGTGCTGGGATTAAAGGCGTGCACCACCACCGCCCGAATATTTTATAAATAGTAAAAGCAGTAATCTCTTGTTTTCTGAAGACTTTGTTTTTAATTTTATCTGTATATATGTGCACCTGAACGTGTGTAAATGCAGGTACCTACAGAGTCTGGAAGAACTAGGGTTGCAGGTAGTCATTAGCCACCTGATATGAGTGTTGGAAACTGAGTCTGGGTCCTCTGCAAATGCAGCAAGTGCTCTTATTCATGGAGCTCTCTCCCTGGCCCCACACTTTTTCATTTTATTGATGAGGAAACAGATGTAGCCAGGCTTAATCACGTTTAGTCACATGTGCAGGTCCAAAATTTGAATACATGTTTTTCTAATTCTAAAAGTATTATTTATTGTTTCTTCATAATCCAGACATAAAACATTCAGTAAAATGTCAGTAGTGTTTTTCCATCTGGTATTTTATAATTTGACATGCATCTTTTTATCATTTTTTATGTGTATGCATGAACATGTGTGCATACATGTGTTGCAGGTATGTGTGTGCATATGTACTTAACGCGTACTGAAACAAGAGGTTGATGTTGGGTGTCTTCCTTGTCACGTTTTACCATATTTTTTTGAGACAGAGTCTTTTGCTGGACCTTGCTGATTGTGCTAGACTGGTGTCTCAGATAGGGTTTCTAATGCTGTGAGGATACATGGTGACCAGGGCAACTCTTATAAAGGAAAACAGTTCATTGGGGTGTCCTTCTTACTGTTATACAATCAATAAAAACTCAGAGACATATATTGGCATTCATCTGGAAGACCAGAAAAGCAAAGCAGCCATTCACTGGCTCTTACATTAACCTCAGTTCAAAAATGGTGATCCTGCCTCCGGGAAACCTCAGATGAGATTGAGACTGAGAGCTGTCTCTTCCCATTTTATAATCTTCTCTAGGGCTGGGATTAAAGGCGTGCACCACTGCGGCCTGGTTTCTATGGCAAGCTATTGGGATTAAAGGTGTGTGTTATTGTGGCTATTTGGATTACAGGTGTGTGCCATTACTGCCTGGTCTGTAAGGCTGGCCAGTGTGACAGTTTTACTTTTCTGACTTCAGGCAAGCTTTATTTATTAAAATATAGATGAAATGCCCCTACATTTTACAGTTCAGAGGTTCAATCCATTATCATTATGGTGTAGAACATGGCGGTATACAGGCAGACATGGTGTTGGAGAAGTAGCTGGGAATCCTACATCTTGCAGGCAACAGGAAGTTAACTGAGACACTGGGTGGTATCCTGAGCATTAGAAATCTCAGCCTGCCCCCACAGTGACACACTTCCTCTAACAAGGCCACACCTACTCAACAAGGCCACACCTCCTAGTAGTGCCACTCCCTTTGGGGGCCAGTTTCTTTTTTGCTGCCACAGCTGGCTGTCTAGCAAGCCCCGGAGATCCATCTGTCTCTTCCTTTCCAGCACTGGGATTATAGGCACGTGCTGCCACACTTAAGCTTCACTTCTATGTGGGTGCTGGTGCTTGAAAGTCATCATGCTTGCATGGAAAGCACTTTATTAAGTGGGCCATCTCCTCAGCCCATTTTTGGCAACCATTCTTTTTTTTTAATTAATTTATTTTTTAAAATTTCATTTTACTTTCCAACCACAGTCCTCCTTCCCTGCATCTCCCTTGGCAGCCATTCTTAAGAAAAATTAAATTGCAGTTCTTTCTGTTCTTTTGTTTACAGAAACAGTTGATGTGTGTCCCAATTTAGAGGAGCTAGTCTGATATGGAGCTCTACTCTTCTGACTCTGGGTTCAGATAGACTGAATTCAAGAATTGATTGCTGCTTATATGAGATGTTTGAGTTGGGACCTGGAAGATAGCTCAGTAGTTAAGAGAACTGGTTGTGCTTCCAGAGGACTTGGGTTCTGTACTCAGTACCCATATGGAGATTCACAGCCATCTGTAACTTCAGTTCTAAGGAATCGAATGCCCACTTTTGGTTTCCATGATCACCAGGCGTGCACATGATATACATACAATACATTGCCATCAAAACATTCAGATATATAAAATAAGAATTAAAAATGTGTATTTAAAGAAAAAGAAGATATTTGAATTGACTTACTTAGACCTGGACACTTGGAACTTACTGTACTCCTAAGTTTTCAATAATTCTTGGAGTTTTTAGAGGGCGTGTTTTTAGTTGTTTTTCCCCCTGTGATGCTGGAGGTTGAATTGAGTGTCTTGCACATGCTAAGCAGGAACTCTCCCACTGAGCTGTATCCCCAGCCCAAGTTTAAAAACGCTTGATGACATTTCATATGGAAAGTAGAACATTATATCTTCTAGATACAGCTGGTGCGTCAAGCCTCCTGAAAGGTGTAGTTGGTAAAATGTTCTTCCTTGAGATTAGTTCTTGATTATTTTATGGCCTGTATTGCAAAGCTTAGCTTTTATGTCTGTTTTTTTTTCAGAGATTTTCCCCTTGCACTGGATGTGGGATGTGGAAGAGGCTACATAGCACAACATTTAAATAAGGTATTTTATACACTGGCTTAATCAATTTTGAAAAATAAAATTGTGTGTGCGCAAATACATAAGCATCCCTAGAGCATTTGTTTGTGTGTGCAGGTACATGTGGTTTTTAAGACAAGTCTCTCATAGGTCATCTTCTTGCCAAGTAGGCTATACTAGGGGGCCAGGAAGCCCTGGGAGCTGCCTGTCTCTTCTACCCCTTTGTAAGCATTGCAGGAACCACTGTGATCACCTTTCTTAAATGTGGGTTCAGGGAACTGTGATCACCTTTCTTAAATGTGGGTTCAGGGAATTGAACTCACAGTGCTTTGAAGGCAACTGAGTCATCTCCTCAGCCCTTAATCCCCTAATTTAGTTTATTTTAAGAAAAGACTTCTCTTATCACTTTAGTTGAATATTTAGATTTCACTTATGTTAAAATTGCTAAACATTTATTCAGTGCTTCTAATATAATGATATTCAATAATTTCTTTACACCTATATAATTTTCTCTTTATTTGCATTTTGTTTAAGCATTTTTGATAATTAGCTGGTGTGTAGTGCAATGGCAGAACGCTTGTTCATCGTATGTGAAACTCTGGATTTGACTCTTGGCAATGCAGAATACATACATTCATAATTAAGAAAAATTAATTTTATTAGTTAGAAACTGTATAAAATATAGATAGCATTTAATAGTACTCATAATAGTTTATTTCACATTTTCTAACACAAGCCATGTCTTAGGATTTCTGTTGTGAGGAGCCTTTTGCTTTTTTTTTAATTTATTGTATACACTGTTCTGCCTACATGCCAGAAGTGGGTGCCAGATGATTTTGAACCACCATGTGGTTACTGGGAATTGAACTTAGGACCTCTGGAAGAAGCCAGTGCTCTTAACTCCTGAACCATCTCCAGCCTCCGACTCTTATAAAGGAAGACTTTAATTGGGGCTGGTTTACAGGTTTAATCCATTATTGTCATCACGGGAAGTATAGTGGCATGCAGGCAGACGTGGTGCTAGAGAAAGAGTTCTACATCTGGATCAGCTGGCAGCAGGAAGAGACACTTGAACATTTGAAACTTTAAAGCTTTTAAAGCTTACCCCCAGTGACACACTTCTCCAACAAGTTCACACCTCCTAAACCCTAAGTAGGGGCATTCCCCAATGACCAAACATTCAAATCTGTGAGCCTCTGGGGGCCATTCTTATTCATATCCCCCCAAATCATAAATACATTCATTTATTCACTTATTCTTTTATCCTTTGTGCATAAGACACTGTGCTAGACACAAAGATGAAAATGGGATTTAAAAAATAATTGTCTTATTTTTAGTTATGTGCAGATATGTTGGCATGTGAACATGTGCACCTGAGTGCAGGTGCCCACAGGGACGAGAGACATTGGATCCCCTGGGGCTGTGAGCCACCTGACATGGGTAGGAAATGAACTTGAATTGTCTGAAAGAGCAGAAGATACTCTTTAACTTCCTAGCCATTCCAAAGCTCCTGAAATGTCTTAAGAAAAATCTGTTTTGATAAAGCATATATTTGGGCTGGGGTGCAGGGGAATTGTGAGACTCCCCAATTGCTACTACTGACAATAAGAAATGCCATCGGAAATAAA
This sequence comes from Chionomys nivalis, assembly GCF_950005125.1. Lineage (NCBI taxonomy): Eukaryota > Metazoa > Chordata > Mammalia > Rodentia > Cricetidae > Chionomys > Chionomys nivalis. The sequence goes on along the minus strand of NC_080094.1, from coordinate 35,702,749 downwards.
ACATTTACTGAAGTGCAGTGAAAGTTAAAGGCTAGGAGAAACTTGGATGTAATCTTATAGGCACAGGATCTGGGTTGATGGTTCATAGCATTGAAAGTCAACATGGCAGAAGGTCAGGGAGAGTGCTGTGGAGTAGATATAGTGATGCTTAGGGACTATTAATTTGGCATGTCATGTAAGAATTAGTAAAGAAGAGAGAAAGACAGATTCATTAGGAGGCAGTGTTAAAGGCAGTGCAGTCTTGGGAGAGGAACAGATTTAAAAGCTGTAATGTATGAAAAAGCTAATAAACCCAGCAGAACTTGATGAGTGATTGGGTCTGGAATTCTCTTTTGGATTTCATATATATCTGCAGCTCCACTCCTTTCTGCCTTTGTCTCACCACATTGACCCTAGCTGTCTGCACCTCTTGCCTAAACTGCTGCAATTACTTCCACATTGGTCTCCCTGCTTCTGTCTTTGGCCCCAACAATCTGTTCTCACTTCAGGGTGATCCTTTTAAAGTAGAAGCCAAGTCATACTTCATCTTCTCAGACTGTTGGATTCTCTTCTGACAGTCATAATCATGTATCTCATGTGTATCTTTGTATGTGTGCAAGCGCATGCCTGTCACACCACACCTACGGAGATCAGAGGCTATAGGAAGCTGATTATATCCATCTACCATGTCAGTTCTGGTGGCTGAACTTAGGTCATCAGATTGGCTGGCACCTGGCATCTTTACTCACTGACCCATCTCAGCAGTCTCACGGTTACTTTCTAAAATGGTGCTCCACTTTGGCCGACTCTAAGTTCCACAGCACTTAGATGTTTGTTTCTTTAGTGTCTTTCTTCTTGTACTAGACTTGCTAATTTTTGTTCATTACCAAAATTATAGTTCCTATAACCCTCAGTGAAAAATCTTGACATCATGAGTGTATGAATGTTAAGGTAACTTCAACTCAGTAGGTGTATAACTCAGAGATAGAACACTTGCCTAATGTGGACTCTACTACTAAGCTGTGTCTCTGGCCCATCTTTTGATTTTTAAGAAGCAGAAGTCAATTTAAATACAGAGATATTTTTTGGAAGTTCTCATGCAACTCAGATTTTGCAGAAGAGCTGTCTTTCACAAGGTATTGGGACTTAGAAACCGAAGTATGAAGTATACCCCTGTTTACATGCTTTCTGGGGTTACATGGATGCTACATGTTATCTTCTGTCTTTCTCTCTTGTAGACTGTCCCTAGTATTTTTGATGTATGTGGTCCCAATCTAGCTTTTTCCAGCTCATAAGAGCTAATTGTTATCTCTCTCCAACTCTGTTTAGTGGCATTGTATTGATAACTTGAAATTAGCTATGGCAGAAATAGTCACACCATGGAAACTGTCATGTACTACTATTTTGTAACCCTGCCAAGAGTTAGATTTTAGCAACCGCTGCTCTAACCTGTGAAGCTGCAATAGAAATCACTGAAGATGTTTCCTGGAGGTCTCATGGTGCTATAGATGAAGAGATAGACTGACCAGGACTGACCCAGTGAGAACAGACTGCTGTGCTCATGCTTAGACCGTGAGCCGCCACTAGGGGGCGATTTAGTGAACAGTGACATGGTAGGCACCAAGAATTGTGGGCCTCATGAGTAGAGTCCTTAATTATAAGCAAAAAACTATCAAGTGTACGTTTCTAATACACAGATAAAACTGGATAAAACCAAAAAGGTGCTCAGAGGTAAGAATTTTCCCAATGCCTGTTGTTAGTTGAGAAGAAGAGGCCGGAAGACCCAGATTAAAGATTAGAAAAGGTAATGATGGAGGGATCAGGATCCTGGAGAGAAGAGCAGCATGGGGAATTTAATATGGGACAGAAGTCTTTCGAACCATTTTACTCTTGGAAAGAAGAGAGGATCATTGAAACGGAAAATGAGCCCCTTAGCTCCTTTCTTGCTTTCTCTGTAAACTCTTTGAATGGAGACTAAAAGCAGGAATCTGTTCCAAGTCCATTTATCACAGGAGTGTGCAGTCTAGCTTGTAGCGTATTAAACCAAGAAAAGTTCATGTAGTTGAGTAGAGTAGGATGTATTCTTTTTAAATAAGTTAAATGTATTAATATAATTAATTCCATGTATTTAAATCTGTGGTATTCATTATGTCTCTAAATTTGCATATCATACTGGAATTGATCAGAAAATAACATTACAAAACTGAAAATTATAATTTACTCCTTTGGAAATTTTGGTAATTGTTTTTCTCTCATTATCCCATTGCAGGAGATTGTGGGAAAGATTTTCCAAACAGACATTGCAGAACATGCTCTGGTAGGTAGCTTTTTAATACTCTTTGTTTCTGACCACCTGGCTTAATTTTTCATTCTTTATTTCTTTCACAATGTAATGTAAGTGTAATTATAAATATGTACACATGAGGAAGACTCAAACAATGCAGGGAATTCAGTAAGGAAGAGGTTCCTAATCTTACTTCCCAGAGACAGCTGTTGGAGCCATTTGGCCTCCCACCTTTATAAACGTGTGACTACCTCCATTGCCCAAGTTCATGTGAACAGTAGTACATTAACATTCCGTGGTTTTATGGAATGTCATTCTGTTTGAATATTGTTATATGTGTGTACCTCTTTTTAAAATGACCACATAGGCTGCCAGTATGTGAGCATCACATAGCAGATTTCTCTGAGCAGGTCTAGAACCCTGCTGCAGTTCTGGTTTCTCCGTAGCATCCTGCTGTTAACATCACCTGTGTGTTTGGTTATTTACTTTTGCCTGTAGATAAATTCTTGATAAAATTCATTTGTTCATTTATTTTTCATGTTCAGTATATGTCTCCAGATTGTCCCTAGAAAGATGAATGAGGATTTTCCATGAAAGTGCTTTGTTTTGGGGCTGGAGAGATGGCTCAGTGGTTAAGAGCATTGCCCGCTCTTCCAAAGGTCCTGAGTTCAATTCCCGGCAACCACATGGTGGCTCACAACCATCTATAATGAGGTCTGGTGCCCTCTTCTGGCCTGCATGCATACACACAGACAGAATATTGTATACATAATAAATAAATAAATTAATTAACTAATTAATTTAAAAAAGTGCTTTTTTTCTTCTTTTCTTTGGCAACCCTGGTCCAACCCCTTTTGTTTTTATTACTCAGACAAGTAAAAATTTAAAATTGCCTTTTTAATTTTTTTCTGTTTTTGATTACTAGTTCAGTAAAATAACTTGATGGATAGCTTGATTATTGGATTTCGGCCATTTATCAGTCAGTCAGAGTCTTTCTGTCTTTGTCTCTCTCTCTCTCTCTCTGGGCATGGGTGTGTTTCTTTTTCAAAATTTATTTTTAGTTTGTATTTGAGTGTTTTGCCTGGTTGTATGTATGTGCTTCGTGTACATGCCTGTTGCTTGTGAAAACAAGAAGGGGGCATCGAGTGCCTTGAAACTGGAGTTACGGATGGTTGTGAGCCTTTTTGGGTGCTGGAAATTCAACCTGGGTCCTCTGCAAAGAATACAAACTAACTGCCTGCCAGTCAGTCTGCCTGCCTGCCTGCCTGCCTGCCTGCCTGCCTGCCTGCCTGCCTTCCTTCCTTCCTTCCTTCCTTCCTTCCTTCCTTCCTTCCTTCCTTCCTTCCTTCCTTCCTTCCTTCCTTCCTTCCTTTTTTTGTTGTTTTAAGACAGGGTTTCTCTTTGTATAAGTGCTCTGGCTGTCCGGGAACAGCTGTGTAGACTAGGTTAGCCTTGAACTCACAGAGGTCTTCCTGCCACTGCCATCAAGTGCTGGGATTAAAGGTGTGCACCACCACACCTGACACTCATTGGTATTCCTTGACTTTGAATTTTTAAAATAACTTTTTGACGTGCCTTTCCTCTGACCTTCTTTGACTTGAGCTTATACATGTTTTTTTTTTTTTCTAGGTCATTTGTAAAAGTTTATATTTTAGAGATGTTAACTCTTCATAATTTATATTATACCCACTTTCACATCGTTTATTGCTTTTTAGAAGCTTTTAAAAATTAGTTTGTCATAAAACATCAATATTTTCATTTACAGTTTCTAACATTTTAGTCATGTTTATATAGGTTTTAAAAAAATCTTAAAAGTATAAAGGGTCACCCAGATTTACATCTAGTACTTTGTGGCTTCATTTGTTGCACTGAAATGTTCAGTTGCTGAGATCTGTTTTAGTGTGAATGGATGTATTTCTTACATTTTTTGGAACAGGTAGGTGTTACTTAATTCTTGAGTGCCTTTTGTGTGTCGCATTTTGTGCTGTGTTTTGTTTTTTGGTGGACGCTACTGAGTGAATATACCATTAACAGTATTTAACAATGATTGTCTTAGTAATTGAAACTCTATTTAAATATGTTGAACTTGTTTTTTTACCATTAGAAAAATTCCTCAGAAACAGATATACCTACTGTGAATATTTTAGCTGATGAAGAATTCCTTCCCTTTCAAGAAAACACATTTGACCTGGTGGTTAGCAGCTTAAGGTTAGTAATCCATTTGAACTTTTAAAATGTATGTTAAAGAGGCTGGAGAGATACCTTGTTTGGTTAAGTGCTTGCTGCATAAGCATGAAGATAGAAGTTTGAGTTACAAAACCTACATAAAGGCAGGCATGGTGGCACATACTTGTAGTTCCAACTCTGGAGAGGCTGTGACAGGCAGTTCCCTGGAGCTCCATGGCCAGCAGCAGCTCAGTCTTACTTGATGAGTTCCAGACCAGTGAGAGACTGTTTAAACAACAATATGGTGAGAACTTGAGAAGCAAGCATGAGGTTAGCCTCTGACCTCCATGTGCACGCATGTGCAGGCATGTACACGAGTATATGCACACACACGTGTGTGTATCTATATATGTTATAAATAGGTCTAATTTACATTGTAATATTTTAGGATAGCAGCGGATAATGGATTAATTTAACTCCCTATCCCCACCCCACCTGGAATTAAACCTAAGGCCTTGGGTTAAAGACAAACACTCTGTTACTGAGCTATATAATCTTCACCATGATAGAATAAATTCTTTTTAGTTACAAACTGGTTATCTTAGTTTGTAATCTTTAAGATTCTTCTGTTTAACAATTAAGGATTCAGGACATCCTAGTGGAAATACGATGTGTCTTAAATTTATTTTTATTCTCAAGTTTCTACATACAACTTGCTAACACTCTTTTCCTGTTACACATGAGAGAATAAACATGATAAAAAGAAGAGAAACTTTAAAAAGTTTCTTATGTGTAAGTTTAGAACACTTTGCTTTGATTTCCATCGTCTTAAAAGGTGATAGATGTACTATCTACCTTTTAAAATAGAAAAAAATCCAGACACTGGCTGTTCCAGCTACTGGCAAGGGTGTAGAGCACCAGCAACTCTGGTGGGAATACAAAATGATAGAGACACTTTGGTGGTTTCCTGAAACTTGAACATACTTTGTTAGGTTCCAGCATTTATACTCATTGGTATTTACCCAAAGAAATGAAAACTTATATACATACAAAATCGTTAGCATGAATAATAAATTGTTCTTTTAAAAAGTTTTAGATTTATTTTGTTTTTTGCATGTGAGTATTTTTTTTTTTTTTTTTGCATGTGAGTATTTTAACTGTGGTGTGTATGTGTACTGCATGTATGTCTGGTAGTTGTGGAGGCCAGAAGTGGATGTGAGTCTTCTGGAACTGGAACTGGAGTTACAGATAGTTGTGAGCCACCGATTGGGTGTTAAATACTGAACTCGGTCCTCTGTAAGATTAACAAGTACTTTTCACCGCTGCAGCTATGTTATTAATTGCTAGAACTTGAAAGCAACTAAGATGTTGTCTTAGGATTACTATTGCTGTGATGAAAAACCTTGATCAAAGCAATTTAAGAAGGAAAGGGTTTATTTCACTCACAGTTCCATGTAAAGTTCATCCTCAAAGGCAGTGAGGGCAGGAACTCAAGCAGAGCAGGAACCTGGAGGCAGGAGCTGATGTAGGGGCCATGGAGGAGTGCTGCTTTCTGTTCCTGCCTTGCCTCCCCTGCCTTGCTCAGCCTGTTCTCTTTCAGAACTCAGGACCACTTGCCCAGAGGTGGTACCACTCATAATGTGCTGGACACTCTTCCACTGATCACTAATTAAAAAAATGCCCTACAGACTTGTCTACAGCCCAGTATTATTCCCTACAGCCATTTTCTTAATTGGTTTTTTCCACTCAGATGATTTTAGCTTGTGTCAAGTTAACGTAAAACTATCCAGCACAGATGCCCTTCAGTACTAAGTGGTTGAATTGTACATCTCGACAATGGAATTATTTAGCACTAAAAAGAAATAAGCTGTCAAAACATGAAAAGAATGCAGGAAACTTAGACATGTTACCAAATGAAAGGTTATTCAAAAAGCTGTGTATGCTGGTTCCAACTGTATGACATTCTGGAAAGGACAAAAGTATGGAGACAGTTAAAAAGGTCAGAGTTGTGGAAGTGTAGAATTTAATTTCAGATTTCAAAATTCAATTCCTTTTTGTGGTTTTAGCCTAGTGATAATTATATTAATGAAGGCTAAGCAACTATGTGTTTCTATTTTAGTTTGCACTGGGTGAATGACCTTCCTAGAGCACTTGAACAGGTGAGAAAACTTGTGTTGACTCAGTTCTGTGTTAGCTTATTATCACAGATTGACAAATGTTGCTGTTTTCACGTTCAAAAATCTGACAGTGTGGAATGAAACCAAGTGTTTATAATGTTCTGTGGGCTGGGTATCCTTGGTACTCTCTTTGACCTACAAATATGTACATTAGGTGGCATTCCTTGAGAACTTTAAGAATAGTTGGTTGTAGAGATGTATATATTTATAAAAGACTTAATTACTATGTAGAATAATATTGGTATCACAAGGCGTGTTCTTTTGTTTGTTTTTGTTTTTTGAGACAGGGTTTCTCCATGTAGCCCTGACTATCCCAGAACTCCCTTTGTAGACCAGGCCTGCCTCAAGCTCAGAGATCTGCCTACCTTGGCCTCCTGAGTGCTAGGATTAAAGGTGTGCACCACCACTGCCTGGCTACAAAGCATATTCTATATTAAAAATTTCTTCTCTTCCTTTATTGCTTGTGAACGTTTTCTGCATAGGAACTTGTTTATGTTTGTGTCTCTCCTTTGTATTACTCTCAGGAAATGTTAGATAAATGCCTGTAGATTGGTGTTTGTCAGTGAGTGAACAGAGTGTTGTAGGTAGATGATGGTGTGGTCAAGTCAAGTGGGGTGTCCGAGAGAACGGTTAGAAGGAAGCATACAGGGCTGTGTGAGAACTGGCCTCCACTAGGCTGAAAGTTGTGAGCTGTCACTTGTACTGCATTTCTTTAGTCAGAATAAACCACAAGTCCAGCCCAGATTAAAGGATTGGGAGATAAATGACATCCGTTGTTGGGACATCTTATAGAATTACTTTTCAGAGGGCATGAACAGGAAGGAAGAATTATAGTTTTGATGAGGTATTATTCTTTAAATGTTTTTTCCTGTAGTATTCTGTTACTGTAAAAAGCAAGTTGTGTCTATAAAATTTGAAAACACAAGACATCTTATAGATACTAGTATCATTAGTGAATGTATTATCTGCCTTTGTCATTACTGTACAACATTACTACATACCATACAGCAGTGAGTCTGGGTTTCTTGTCTGATTGGCAAAATAATGTTGGTAGTCATAAGTACTAACTTGGATGCATTTGTTTTGATATTGCTGTCTGTAAAATTTGAATAGTTTTGTTATATTTATTACAGATTCATTATGTCTTAAAACCAGATGGGGTGTTTGTTGGCGCGATGTTTGGCGGTGACACGCTCTATGAACTTCGGTGTTCATTACAGTTAGCAGAAACAGAACGAGAAGGAGGCTTTTCCCCACACATTTCTCCCTTCACTGCTGTCAATGACCTAGGACATCTGCTTGGGAGAGCTGGTTTCAATACCCTGACTGTGGTGAGTATCCGGAGAACCGAGTAACCCACTAATCAATCGTATTGCTTGGGGCAGTTCTCCTTGTTTTACCCTTTTTTGGAGGGGATGTCCTTACTGTCTTTAGTGCGCATAAACACAGCCTGACTGAAATGTCAGGAACAGAAACTCTTCAGTATTTATATTTCAGGATAAGGAGCTCCAAAAAAATGACCACAGTTTATGAAGAGACTTCCCTTTAAATAATATGTATTTATCTTGTGAGGGAGGAAAAGTATGGTGTGGTCAGAGGACAGCGTTTCGGAGTCAGTTCTGCTGTGGGCTTTAGGACTGAACTCAGTGCTTTACCTGCCAATCCCTTTGAGAGATACTTTTAAAAATTCTACTCCATTAGAATCTTCAAATCCAAGTTAGATGTGATATGGGATGAGACCACTACAGATGTGATACTGGGTATCCATTATAGGGGCATCTGTGGTACTGTCCCCACCACCAGCTCTTAACTCAAGCATACACAAATGCCTACATTCTCCTAAGTCTAGGCTTAGTTGAGTTAGAACATGCTCTGTTTCTGTCAGTGTTGCATGATTAATAAACACTCAGAGAGAGAAATTGGGGTTCAACTTGAAGATCCAAAAACCAAAGCAGCCAGCCACTGGCTCTTACCTCCACCTCAGTCTGAAGTGGCGATCCTGCTTCCAGGAAACCTCAGAATGAGACTGACTGAGAGCGTCTCCTCTCGTTTTATAATCCTTTCTAGGACTGGGATTAAAGGGCTGCACCACTGGGATTAAAGTCATGCAACATCAGTTTCTGTGGCAAACTAGTGTGGCTACTGGGATGAAAGGTGTGTGTTGCCATTACCTGGTCTGTAAGGCTGACCAGTGGGGCTGTTTCTCTCATCTTCAGGCAAGCTTTATTTATTAAGATACAATTGAAATGCCACTACAAGTCAGGGTGAAGAGTTTTACAGAGAGGAAGTGTAGAAGAAACAGATTCTACATAGACTGATGGGATAGCACACTGGATATAACTTAATTTATTTTGGGGAGGTGTTTTTGAGAGTGGGTCTGTTACACCCCCAAGTTGATAAGGAAGTCACTGTGACTTTGAACTGAACTTTCTGCCTCCACCCCAGTGTACTTGGATCACAGGTGTACACACCTGGCTTCTGTGACTATACTATCTCTGTACTACTTAAAGGAATTTAGGAGAGGTACTTCAGTTTCTCAGCATTTCTTAAAAATATATAAATGGGGCTAGAGAGATGGCTCAGAGGTTAAGAGCATTGCCTGCTCTTCCAAAGGTCCTGAGTTCAATTCCCGGCAACCACATGGTGGCTCACAACCATCTGTAATAAGGTCTGGTGCCCTCTTCTGGCCTGCAGATATACATACAGAATATAGTATACATAATAAATAAATATTAAATATATATATAAATGATTTTTTCCCTCGAGAAGCCCCTGATATTAAGTGGTCAGAGGGCATGAGGTTCCCTGACTGTTGGTATGAAATACCTACTACTTTCTCTGCCCCTCTCCTTCTACTCCTAGAACTTCTAAGGGTAACTTCCCAGAAGATAGGTGTCTCCTTTCCACCTCTCCAGTCACAGTTGCTCTCCAGGACTCATTCTCTCTTGAGATGAGTTGAATAGATTTACTATAATTCCCAAATCCTTCTGACATAGAAACATAACTAAATGTGATTGGAGGTGATTGAAATTTCTTGTTGAAGAAAACCTCCATTTGCGTAACTAGAGATGATAAACTATTTGAGCTAACTTACTGTAAATGCATTTTGTAAGATCATCCATTTTAATACATCATACCCACCTGTGTAGTGGTAGAATGCAAGAGGGATGAATGTGCAGAAGCCCTAATGTAAAATAAATAAATAATAAATAAATAAATGCCTCGGGGGGGCGGGGGAAGGGAATAAAAAACAGTCTGGGAGAATAGGCAAGGCTTTGGCGAGCTGAAAGCAACCTTGATATGTCTTGCCTATGTCTGGGTTGACATCTATAATTTTTAAATTGTCTAAGTCAATAAACAGTGGTATTGAGATGTTGAACATCTGAACATTGGAAAGCTTAGCTTAGCTGGTAGAAGAAGTTATGCATTGAGGGGTTATTATATTTTCAAGATTTTTAAAAATTATAGTAGTAATTCACAAGTAATTCTTATAAATTTAAAACTACAGATAAACTGAAAAGTTCCTGGACAGCCAGAGCTACACAGGGAAACCCTGTAAAGAAAAGAAAAAAAAGAAAGAAAATCTTAACTCATTAGAACTCATTCTTTTTGTTGTCGATATCTCTTTTTAACAATTTATTTTAATTTTATGTGCGTTGGTGTTTTCCCTGCATATATATCTGTGTGAGGATGTCAGGTCCCCTGGAACTGGAGTTACAGAGCCACCAGCTGGGGTGCAGGGAATTAAACTCGGGTTCTTTGAAAGAGCAGTCAGTGCTCCTAACTGCTGAGCTATCTCTCCAACCCCAGAACTTACTCTTTTTTTTTTTTAAATATTTATTTTTTTGTTTTGTATATAGTATTCTGCCTGTGTGTATACCTGCAGGCCAGAAGAGGGCACCAGACCTCATTACAGATGGTTGTGAGCCACCATGTGGTTGCTGGGAATTGAACTCAGGACCTTTGGAAGAGCAGGCAATGCTCTTAACCGCTGAGCCATTTCTCCAGCCCCAGAACTTACTCTTTTAAGACTAAAGGTAATATGTACTACTTGTTAATATAAACTCTGCATTTCTATAAAAAGAACTACACTGGACTGAGGATATAGCCCAGTAAAGAGTTCTTACCTAGATTCCGTCTCCACCACCACTAGACAGGAAGACAAAAGCGAAGTAAAAGCTTCTTTAGCCAGCTGTGGTGATGTGTGTAATCCCAGCACTTGGCACGCAAAGGCAAAGGGATCATGAGGCCAGAATAGGATGATGAACCGTGTTTCCAAAGTACAGTGTCAGACTTGACAGTTTTATAAATTGCTTTTATTTGTACTTAGTAAAAAAGGGTTAGGTTCCCTTGTCTGCTCATTGGTAGAACCCTTCACCTAGCTGGTATGAGGCTCTGAGTGCAATTCCCAGTACTGTTATAAAAAAAATGATTTCTTTCTCTCTCTCTCTTTTTCACACACACACACACACACACACACACACACACACACACACACCCATGCATATTTAAAATATATAATAATGAAATGTAAATATAGCGAGACAAGATAGAACAAATTTTGAAGTATAAATAAGTCTCCTCTGATCTCTGCTACTTCATCCTTCTACCCAAGACAGGAACTTGAAGCAATACACTGATATAGAAAGAGAATAAATGCATGGATGCTTATTACTAAGCTAACATTTTCCACTTTTTAAATGTTTTTAAAACTTTTCCCACTCTTTTGCAATCCATTCCCAAGCCCCAGGGAATAGTACTGCCCACAGTGGGCCAGTTCTTCCCCTTTCAAAATAGCCCCACAGGCAAACCTAACACAGACAATCCCTCACTGATGCTCTCTTCCCACACAGTTCTCCATTGTGACGTGGTGACACATATTTTCTTTTCAGTTTAATATCTAATGTGTCCTTTATCTGAACAAAGTATGTTAAATGGATGTTTGGAGTTGGGAGATTGGGTAGGAGCTTGCTCTTTCCACTCCATGCCTAACTTTGTCTTGTAGTACCAAGAATGACCCCCTTTTGGGGGAATATTTTACAAAAAAACAAAAAGAAGCTGCACATGGTGGCAAAGGCCTTTAATCTCCATAGAGGCAGAGGTAGGCAGATCATTGAGTTTGAGGCCAGCGTGGTCTACATAGTGAATTCCAGAACAGTCTAGGCTACATAATAAGACCCTGTCTTGAAAAATAGATAAAAGTGACCATCACAATATAAAGTAGAGTGACTTCATTTTGCTTTCGGAGAAGAAACTGGCACAGTTGTTAGAGTTCTGGTAATATAACATTGCAAAGAATATTCAAAACAAGACAATTCTTGGTGGACATAGAACTCAGTGGTGGACATTTACTTTGTACTCGTGAGGCTCTGGTAAGGGACATTTCCTGCCTACCTTGAGAGAAGTAGTTCTAACTCCTTTCCAAAGCTTGATTTTTGTTTGTTTGTTTCTGATAGTCCCGTGAATATTATGTTTTTCTTTTAAAACTAGGATACTGATGAAATTCAAGTTAACTATCCTGGAATGTTTGAATTGATGGAAGACTTAAAAGGTAAGAAAGGCATTTGTAGACTCCATTTGACACTGTACTCTAGGCATTTGGAATCCATTCTTGTAGAGAAAGCACACTATGGTCTAAAATGGAGGAGGCAGGCAGTAGGCATGTCACAAAGAAGGGTTAAATTAGAGTTGTGGTCAGTGCTGTGAAACTGAGGCTCACACCACTGCGGCTGCTTCTGGAATAACATAGGAGGATTTGCTGGAGGGTACACGTGTTATAAAATACTTTAGTGACTTCCATCAGCCGAAGTTCATCACACACACACACACACACACACATTTAAACACATTTCACCTTAGATAGTTTAGTGAGTTTGAGATTGAGGGTTTAGTTAGAATAGATCCTGATCTGTGAGAGTAAAGAGATTTTGTTTGAGAAGCTGGCATTTGAGCCATGTTTTAAAGAGATAAAAATGAGTTAACTGGATGAAAAGGTGAGAGAAGTGTGTCTCAGGCACAAAGAATAGCATATTCAAAAGCCTTTTGCAAGAGAACATAGCTGGAATTGGATAAATGGCATTTGGCAGAGGACAGTGAGATGGAGTGTTTAATGATGGGATTGTTAGCAAGCAAGAATCAGGTCCTGCACAAAACTTTACAGTTCCTGAATTACTTAGTTTTGTCTTTATGACCAAATACCTGACAGAGGCAACTTAAGGGAGAAGTCTGTGTTGGCTCAGGGTATGCGGTCTGTCATAGCAGGGAAGGCTGTGTTCTGGGAGAAAGGCAGCTGAAATACCACAGCAGGAGGCCAGAAGTTATAGTCCTCAAGGCTTAGCTTCCCAGTTGCTGTCTTTCCTCAGCTAGGCCTTCCCTCTTCCACAGTTTTCCAGAATGGTGCCACCAGCTGAGAACTGAGATTTCAAACACAGGCTTTTTGGCAGTGGTGGTGTGGTGGGGTTCCATGTTTAAACAATAACACACCCTCTTAATATTGTTTTCCCTTCCCTGGGTTTGATCTCCAGTACCCAAAATAAATGGACAATTTGACTTCCCAAATTCTTGAAATTTGGGGTGGGTTTGGTTTTGTTAGACTGTGTCTCATGGTTTGGCCCCAGGCTGGCCTCAAACACAGGGCTATGCTGTTTTAGCTTGGTTTACAGGCATGGGTTACCCAAATTAATGTGTTGAATGCATTGTTTTTCTACATACATGTTTGCCGTCTCCTCAGAATTAGGGAAGGCCCTTACCATTAGTTCAGATCCAGAGCTTTAGCTTGACTTCGAAAGTTGCATAAATGTAACTGTACCAGGCTTGTCAGTTAGACCTTCAAAAGTCTCTATAATTGCTTTTTTCACGGTTCATTTGTAGCATCCTGATGTATACCACACCTGCAAAGTGGTCCAAGTGTCAATAGAGAGCTCTTGATTTGTCTCTACTTATGGTCATGCCCATGTTGAAGCTAAATTCCTTAGTCTGCTTCATCTGACAAAGGTCCTCAAGGGTTTGGTTTTTTTTTTTTTTTTTTTTTTTTTCACTTTTTAATCCCCAACCTGATGCAGTGGCCTTAGTGAAATAAGTATTTGGTGAATGCAGTCTTATAAATTTTGGTTACCTGTGTGTCTTTGCTGATCATCCTTTTACCCCTGTAGTAATTTGAGTATCCCACATCACTTCAGATCTTCATTCATATTTTAAATTTTTTAAAAATTTATTTTATATGTATATGTATTTTGCCTGCATGTATGTATGTGTGCCATATGTGTGCCTGGTCCAGAGAAGGCTAGAAGAGGATGTTGGGTCCCCTGAATTTAAGCTTATGAATTCAGTTCCTGGGATCAAGCCCTGGTCCTCTGTTAACACAAGTATTCCAAACCACTAAACATCTCTCCAGAGTATTTTTAAGAGTAAATTAGCAAAAGAAACTTCCTGCAATAAAGTTTGCTAAGAGATAGTGGTGTTTTGGAATTTGGTAAGTGTATTTCAGATATTTAGGAGGGAAATTGACAGTTTTAGGTAGATCAAATATGGCCTTTGTGAAGAGTAGATGCAGTCTTACAAATTTGGACTGTGTGTCTATGCTGATGAGCCTCTTACGTGCTGTAGGAACTTAAGTCTTCTGTATCACTGCAGCAGAACTGATTAGGGGATGGGGAGGCATGTGTGTGTTGTGTGTGTATATACAAGAGAATAGTCCTAGTAGACATAGATGTTTGTGTTCAATAGCAGTAAGTTCCCAGCTAATGAAGCTGTCTTCCTTGTTACAAAGGAAGTAATACAATATAGAGGTACAAAGCTTGAGAATTATGTTGCAGCACTGGGAAATAGTCATTGAAGAGAAAGGTGAACTGACTAGGGAAAAGTTAGAGTTGGAAGGGTCCATTTGAAGTCAATCAGACTTTTCCGTGTGGTTGGCTACATACAGAAAGGTAGTTGGGTCAGTTAGGGGTAGAGTTTTGCTATTTAAATGACAGAAATCCAAAAGTGAAAGGTAACTCCATAAATATAATTGAAATAGTGGCCTGGAAGAATAGGAAGTAGAAGACAAAAGTAGGTTGGGAAGTTGGGTGAAAGTTGCTGTAGCTAAACATCTCAGAGTAGTCAGAAGATTGTTATGGCTGAAGTATGTAATCCTGCTGAAAGGGTAGAATGATAAAGTCAGAAAATGAGATGCCAGGTGAATGATGGAAGGTAAAGCAGTTATAAGTGATAACTCCTTCTGGGGCATAGCTCACAGATGAGGCAGAGAGATAGAGCTCATTGGATATGAGGTGAGAGAATGGAATTTGATAGACACTAGCTCTGAAAACCCTTCCTCTCAGAATGGTGGCATGAGCAGAGGCACACAGGAAAACTGAGCCAGGTGCCAAAGCTTACAAAGGAGGGGACTAATCTGCCAGCAGACAGGAGCAGGAGAAGGTTATGGCTCAGTGGACAAGCCCCTACAGGGTAAAGGTTTACACAGGTGGAGGAAGTAATATCTGGGAAAACACTGAGGAACAACAGCGACACAGACCCTACCTCCCAACTTAAGAAGGATGTGACTTATAAACAGTAAATAGATACCTTCTATTGGGAGCCTTCCAGCTTGTTCTCCTTTGTGAACTACTTGATGATGCTCTCTCCCTCTCTCTCACACACACATACTTTCTTTGTCTGTCTGTCTGTCTGTCTGTCTGTCTGTCTCTCTCTCCCTCTCTCTCTCCTACACACACACACACATCACATTTCATTAGTAACAGTTTTGATTGCTGGTGGAGTTAAAGTTGGGGGTCTGTGAGATAGAATTATGCTTACCTAAAAAAGCCTTTATGTGGTTCTGAAAGTTGTAATGTTTTGAAATAATGAAATTTATAAAATTGCTTGCCTGTTCTTTTATTTATAGATTTATGGTTTTTACAAACATTGTTGCACTTGCTTATTTCAGTAGTTCTCTTGGTAACTGTGTTGCCCCTATGTTAAGTGATAAATATTAGGGCTAAAGAGAACGCTTGAATCTAAGTGTCAGAATTAGGTGCCAAACTCTTGTTTCCTGCCCTGGCTTCTAACTGACCCCTGTTGCTTATTGTAGTTGTTTATTAGTGATAAGGTCCTGGCATGTTTGCTTCCATCATGTTCCGGTTGATCACAAGGCCCATTTCACATGGTTAGCACACTTCTGAGTGTGTAGTAACACTGCCATATTCACCCAGGGAAATACACATAGCCCAAAACTTACCATTATGGTCCCTTTTCATTATGAAATATAGGGTTGGTAGGCTCTAGATGTATACTTAAGATGATAAAGATATTAAATGACAGCAACCATTTTTGAACACTTCCCCAAGTACTAAACACACTGATAGAATCATGGAGCCCTTTTATATAAAAGCTTTAGACATGGTAATGAACTTATTTCTCATTTAGGCTTCAATGATAATTCTTCAAATGGAGTGTTTATTTTGTACTGGTCTATATTAAATGCAGTGCTCATGATTCATTTCAAGAAAGAAAAATAGAGAGAGTCAAGAAATTAGACCTATCAGTTGGGAAAGGTTACTGCCCACTGATTTAAAAATACAGTAATTACTCTGCAGTTCTCTGAGGCTTTTTCTTCCCATGTGTGGGTGCTGCCCTGCCCCATACGGCTGTGTGTTTCTAAGGATCAAAAATCGTTAGCCTTGCACATGTAAAGAAAGTGCTATATCTTCAGCCTCTGTTTTTGAGATGGTCTGTTTATGTATCTCAGGCTAACCTTGATCTTGCTTTGGATCACAGACTGACCCCAGACTCCCTGTCTGTCTGCCTCTACCTCCTGAGTGCTGGAGTTATAAGTATGTACCATTGTATCTGGCTTAGATTTTTCTAATACATTGATTTATAGGTGAACACATCAAGGCATAAGTACTTTATCTCTAGTCATGCTAAACTAGAATTAGTTGCTTGAATCTACATACTATATAGTAAATACAGATATATCTTTAAAACAGTGAAATTAGTCTTTTTGTCCTGTTAAGTGCTATAACCTCAATGCTATAGCAACTTGTTGTACATATTTTTATTATTTGAGGTTTTCATATAATATATTTTGATCATATTCACTCTCCCCAAACTCTTTATAAGATCCACCCACCTTCCCTTGCCTCCCAGTTTTGTGTCCTTGTTCTCCTTGCTTACCCCACCCCCAAGGCCAGTTTGTGCTACTTGGATCTGTGGCCTTCTGCTGGATTGTGGTTAGCTTATCAGTGGCTACATTCTTAGAAAAAAACTAAGCCTTCCTCTCCCAGCAGCTCACAAATGGCTAATAGCTCTTCAGATAGAGGTGGAGCATTGTATCCAGCTCCACCCTCCTTTGCCGGGACTTGATTTGGCTTGGGCTTGCCAGGTCTGGTACATGCTGCCACTCAAGTTATGATTTCAGAGGCTTAGTTCATTATCATCATGTCAGGGAATTTGGTGGTATGCAGGCAGGCATGAAGCTGAGAGTTTACCTCCTGATCCACTGGCAAGCAGGCAGGGAGAGACACACCTCCTCCAACAAAGCCCATACCTACTCCAACAAGGCCATACCTCCTAATCCTTCCTTAACAGTTCCACTTACTGGGAACCAAACATTCAGATACAGCTATGGGGATCATTCTCATTCAAGGGCTATTCTCTTCAAATCACCATACATGGTCTTCAGGCTGTGATGTAGGTGATTTCATTGGTTAATAAAGAAACTGCCTTGGCCCATTTGATAGGCCAGCCCTTAGGTGGGTGGAGTAGACAGAACAGAATGCTGGGAGGAAGAGGGAAGTGAGGCAATCGCCATGCCTCTTCTCTCTGAGCAGACGCGATAAAGCTCCGGCTGCAGATGGACGTAGGCTAGAATCCTTCCTGGTAAGCTACTGCCTCGTGGCATTACACAGATTACTAACTATGGGTTAAGGAAGATATGAGAGTTAGCCAGTAAGAGGCTAGAGCTAATGGGCCAAGCAGTGTTTAAATGGATACAATTTATGTGTTGTTATTTCGGAGCATAAGCTAGCCAAGTGGACGGGAGCTGGGTGGCAGGAACGCTGCCCGCAGTCCACAGCTCCTTCTACAAGGCTGTTTGCATTTTTAACTGTTTGCATTTTTAACCACCTTCTAGACCAAGTTTTAGAACCTTTCTGGTCCCTCAGAAGGGTGCCTCAGCCCCTTTCCAGTTGGTGATGCCTGTTCCATGGGGGTCTTAATTCGTCTTACATTTTGAGGCTGTGTTTTTCACACTTACCCTTTCCATTGATACCTTATCTCTACTGTGAGGCCTTCTACGAAAGTCACATGTCTCTGATGTTTTTATCTGTTGGTGGATTAAGAAGAGTTATATGTGTAAACATGCCATTTGAGAAACTAGACAAAATGTTAACTGCTGGATTTTATATTTTTTCACTTACTATTTATTGAGCAGTTGCCGTGTGCTAATTCCTCAGCCAGTGGGAGAGATACATCGTTTCTGATCTCAAGTTGCTAATATTTTAGGTAAAAGAACTTCCAAGATAGACTGACAAACCTGTAAAATGAGAGAAGCAAAAAGGATTTGGCCTTAAATCTGCTTATGATGTCAGGGAGTCTTTTGTAGAAAAGGCTGAACCTAAGCTAAGGTTAGCTGTCCAGGAGGATGAAGTGTAGGGAAAATTTGGAGGAATGACACAGAGAACGGTGTGTATAAAGCATGGGTGGGGAGATATAAAAGGCCATGTGTGTCCTAAGCTTGTGTTGGGGCAACTATGGTAATAATATTGTTTAAGTGTATAGAAGAAGCAGATTTGTCTTGAGAATTTCCCGCAGAGATGAGTCAGACTGGGGAATAGTAGAAGCACACTGCATGCTTATAAGGCATGGCTTATAGGAAGGCTAAGACTGGAACTAGCTTGACCAGTCTGTCCTGATACACGAGGAACCAAGACACAGGCCGGTAAGGAACTTGTCTGAGTTGTAGTTAGTGGAGGCAGACAACTTAATTCATTCATAGCCTGAAATCACAGCTATTTACTCTGTAGGGAAAGGCCAAGGGCTATGAGACTTGCATGAGCTTGGGTGCTTGCAGGGGTGCTGCTGTGCTGACTGGAAGGTGGTTATCTCCCCAGTTGGCTTTTGTATTCTACATCTGTGTTGTGGTTGTTTTCCGAATAGTTGAGGCGTGTCTCATTTTAGCTGCCATTATTATTAATTCACAGAAAAAATTCCAGAATATTGACATAATTTTACAAACAAGTTGCATTACCAGCTGATGAATACATGAGAAATTTTCAAGGCTTTCACAGTGGTTTTAAGGTAAGTTCAGTTTTTTTTAAGGTAGTATTCATCATTGCTCCAGTAATAACATATTAAAGTTTGTTTTTAATAAGCAGTTGAACTTAACCTTAAAAACACTGTGAGAAACCTCAATCTTTGGCCAAGATCAAATGTGAAAACAGTGAGAGTCTTAAACAGTCCCTGCCGTCTGGTCTATCACAGGCTCAGGTCGAGTCTGCTGTCATAGATGACTTTTCTAGGTGGTTGACAGTCAAGCTTCCCCACAGTGTACTATAAGATACTCCATTTTAAAGATGAAAAACTGGTTTTACTAAAGGTAGAACCATTCTTGTCCTAGGTTACATAAAGTTGTGCTCCCAGGGTTCAGGTTCTCTTCAGTACTTCACAAGGAAAGGGGGCGGTGTTCAGTGAGACAGTGCACGTTCCCGAAGAAGAGTGGACTCCTGAGGCAGTGGAGTTGCTACTGATGCTGTAGAGTGTGCTCTTGAATCTTCTATAACTGAGCTGGGTCAGACCCACAGAGGTGGCATGTGCCTAATGATCTTATTTAGAATATGCAAGCAGTGGTTGTTTGGAAAGCATTTTAGAACGTCTAGTAGACCATTCTGTGCTGTATGTGTATTTACTGCATGTGATGTGTCAGGAAGCCAGGGGCATGGAAAGCTGAACAGAAACTAAGGTGACTGTGTCCCTCATCGGTAGTGACCCTAGTTTACTTTTGGTCGCTATATGATTGATATTCACTATGTGGAAGAATATTTTTAGGATGAATATAGAGTGGGTCTAAAATATTGTTTTAATCTTGTTTTCTCTCTCTCTCTCTTTCTCTCTCTCTCTTTCTCTCTTTCTTTTTTTCTTGTGTGTGTGTCTCTCAGCATATGCCACACATGTAGATGCCTGTAGAGGCCAGAAAAGGACAGTGGGTCCTCCAAAACTGGAGTTATTGGACATTATGAGCCTCTAATGTAGGTGCTGAGAATTGAACTCAGGTCCTCTGGAAGAGCAGTATATGCTTTTAACCACTGAGCCACCTCTCCAGCCCCCACTGTTTTTTGTTTTGGTTGGAGGTTGTTTGTTTGTGTACTTGAAAAGGGGTCTCACAGCTGAGGATGACCTTCTCTAATCACGGTCCTCCTCCTCTGTACCCTAAGTGCTGGCATGGTAAACGTGTGTGTACAGTTTACACCCAGCCGCAATTTTCTTTAACTTTCTAGTTTGTAGCTATTAATAATCTTTATGAATTGGGCCATTAAACTCATAAACACAGGGCATTATATTAGTACAGTCAGTTTCATTACTTATTGAAGCAGTGGCCTCAGAAGCCAGAAGAAGCTGTCAGATCTGTGGAGCTGGGGTTCTAGGTTGTTGTGTGCTGCCTGATGTGTGTTGGAAGCCAAACTCAGGCCCTTAGCAAAAGCAGTGTGTGCATTTAATTTTATTACTAAAATTTTACTTAAATAAAAATTTAAAATCACTTATTTTTAACTCTTGAAGAAAATAAATCATTTCCTTATTAGTGAAAGTAAATAGTAGACGCTGCTCAAGTTTTTGTTTTTGTTTTTTGAGATAGAGTTTCTCTGTGAAGCCCTGACTGTCCTATGTAGATCAGGCTGGCCTCAGAGATCTGCTTGACTCTGCCTCTGGAGTGCTGGGATTAAAGGCATGTGCTGCCACTGCCCGACATGTAATAAATTTTAGTATTAATAATTATAACATTTTAAAGTTCCTTTAGTTATTTTATAGAATGATCTTAAACATGACCTTTCCAAATAACTTTAAATTTATATGTATACATAAAGAACCAGGTGGTGGTAGTGCTCGCCTTTACTCCCTGCACTCAGGAGGCAGAGGCAGGCAGACGCAGGTGGATTTCTGTGAGTTCCACGGCAGCTAGGGCTGTTACACAGAGAAACTGTGCATCGAAAAACCAATAGATAAACAAACAAACGAATGAATGTATATATAAAGAAAGATATATAACATTAATTTATCTTTATTTTTTGTGGTACTGGGAAATGAACCCAGGACTCTGTGTGTGTGTGCGTGTGTGTGATATGCTTATGTGTGCATATGAGTGTGTGTGCAGCCTCCATATGTGTACACATGTGGTTGTCAGAGGTCTTTGTCATTATCATTTGTTGCTCTCTCTCTTTCTCTCACTGAACCTGGAGCTCACTAATTTTTAGAACGAGCTGCCTCAAGGATTCCCTTGTCTCCCTTTCCAGCACTATGATCACAGGCAGGCGACACCACACCTAGCTTTTTCCTTTTTTCTTTTTTTTTTTCCTTTTTTTTCAAGACAGGATTTCTCTGTGTTGCCCTGGCTGCCCTGGAACTCACTCTGTAGAACAGGCTGGCCTAAAACTCACAGAGATCTTCTGCCTCTGCCCTTCCCCCTGCCCTCTGCCTTCTGTCTCTGCCTCAAGCTGGGTTAAAGGCATGTGCCACCAC
Organism: Chionomys nivalis; assembly: GCF_950005125.1. NCBI lineage: Eukaryota > Metazoa > Chordata > Mammalia > Rodentia > Cricetidae > Chionomys > Chionomys nivalis. Next base: position 35,681,431 of record NC_080094.1, on the reverse strand, counting down.
TGCCTGGCACACCTGGCTTTTTATGTTAGATCCTGGACATCATAGTTGTACAGCAAGCACGTTACCCATTAACTCATATCCCTAGCCTCTTGAACACATGTTAGGCAACCACTATACCACCTAGCTATCTCTCTAGCTCTACAATAATAATTGTCAGTAAAAATGGCTTCTTACCGTCAACTTAGGGAAACAGTTTGAAATTTTAAAATAAGGGAAGATGTCTGAAGATTAATTTTAAAATGCTAAGATAGTGTCTCTGTAGGGAATGCACATAATTTTTAAATCTAGTGTTAGTAAAATATCACAAATTTTGAAGACATGGCGTTGGTCTTGTCTAATGAGTCCTACAGCCCTTTTCCAAGTTTTGAGCTTGTAATTATATATGCTGCTTAGAAGGAGGAGGGCGTTGTCACAGCATCACAAGAAGGGGTATAAGATGTGGTTTTCTTTGAAAGGCACTTGTCAATGTTTGTGACCCATCTGGAGTCTAAAGCTGTCTTACAATAGACGGTGGCTATTGTGGGAAGAAGCATCCTGGGGCTTCCCTTCTGAGAGTTTCTTACCCGACTTAATAATGAAGAGGCTTCAAGCAGGTTTGCTGCAGTCAGAAAGCAGGCTAGCTATCATCTGAAGGCGGATGAGACTGATGATAGGTACGCTGTTGGATAAGATGGATCATGTCTTTATCCTGAGCTGCGAGGGTATTTGCAGTATTTTCTCAAACTGTAGTCTATTTTTAGGTATGGGTGAGAGCAACTGTTCTTGGAACAGAAAAGCCCTGCTGCACCGAGACACGATGCTGGCAGCTGCGGCGGTTTACAGAGGTGAGCTCCCCACCCTCTCTACCTGCGCTCATGGAGGGGTTTGTGCTGTGTGCTGTTGGCTCCACAGTGCTGTTTCCTTCTTGCAAGATATTGTCAGACTTCGTGGGTTTTATTCTCTCTAAACACAGATCCTAGCTCTGTATCTGTTTCCAAACAGCTCGTTTCCAAAGTGTCAGCTTCTCTGTGTTGAGACCTCTGTAAGGCATTCATTCTCAGCCCTGCAGTTATCTCAGTGCCCATTTCTCTTTAAAATATGTGATTTTATTTTATTGAGCAGATACTTTTTTCTCACCTGATTGTTTCCAGAATTTAACCATGTGTGTCTTTTTAGAAATGTACAGAAATGAGGATGGCTCCATACCTGCCACTTACCAAATCTACCACATGATAGGATGGAAATACCATGACTCTCAGGTAACATTATTAAGGTCTATCTTTTCCTAGAGGGTTTATGTTTCTCTTTGTTTTCCATTGTTGATTGACTTAGGGTATGTTTTATTATGCATGACATGATTGGAATTACTCTGGGCTTATCTATATCTAATATCTTTTATTTTTATTCTTTTCAGGCAAGGCCAGCTGAAAGAGGCTCTGCAACTGTGTCATTTGGAGAACTAGCAAAACTAAATGATGTCATGTCACAGGGAAAAAAAGAATAAATAATTTATTCAATTATAATGAATTTTAGAATTTTCATCAGAAATGAATAACTTTCACATCTAAATTATTGCAGTTTGAAGCAAGAAGCAATGTATTAAACTATTTCCTAGCAACCTAATACTGATCCATACTTAGTAACTATTCCAGGTTCTCATTGTTTCTATTTATGTGAGGATGTTGTTACCTAGTGTTTCAGGCATCTTTGCAGTTTCAGCCTGAAAGCAAAGGAAATATTTTCCTGTGGCGGAGGGGAGGGGGTGGCTTGAGGTAAAGCTAGAAATATGTGCATTTGATAGAAAAACATTACTCATACTAGCATTCTGTACCTTTCTGCCTTCTGGTCTTTTGTTATCTCTGTGGGCGGATCACAACTCTGAAGGTGAGAGGAGGGGCAAATTGCTAGGTTCTGGAGAGTTCTTGTGCAGTGCAATGAAAGCACTTTTCATAGTGACTGCCGTAGACACTGAGGCCAAAATTATTTCTTACACTTCTTTTTGTTTATTTGATTTTGGAGACTGGTCTTACTGTGTAACCTTAGCTGGGATGGAACTCACTATGTAGACTAGGCTGGACTCAAACGCCTTTAGTGTTCAGATTACAGGCATGCTCTACCACATGTAGGTGCTTGTCACACGTTTGTCTTGTCTAGATGGCCAGAGGATTCTGCACATTCTACAAAGCTACTATATGATTATGGATTTTGAAAGAACATCTCTTTACCAGATCCACCTCCTTTGCTGAGTGTGTTATTTTTGTTGCTGTTAGTTTTGATGTTTTTAAGGTTTTAAAGTTTTATTTTATGTGTATATGTATTTTGCCTGCATGTTTGTACCATGTGTATGCTTGGTACCTTCAGAGACCAGAAGAGGGCGTTGGATCTCCTGGAACAATGTTAAGGGTGATTGTGAGCCAGCACATGAGTGCTCGGAACCAAACCTGGATCCTCTGCAAGAGCAGCCAGTGCTCTAAACATTGAGCCGTCTCCTCAGCTCCTCCTCTCTTATAAGAGCAACTGAATTCTGCTTCTTTTTTTTACTTCTGTGATCTAGGTAGGATCACCATGATTTCTACACTACTTTATCTTAAGAGAAGGAACATTTTGAAGAATTGCAACGGCAAAATCTCATGTAAACATCCTGGTGTAGTGATGCAAAAAGCTGTTTACAGTGAAGCTTTCCTTGTTAATTTTAGATCCGTTGCTATCCTAATCCAAGTCCACTGTCTCATCATCTCAGGGTCAGAAAATTCAGGGCTTTGTGTTGGAGCTTTTGGTCTCTAACTACCGCCCCCGTTTAGGGAGTTTGTGGAGCCTTAGGAGATGGGGCCTACGTAGAGGAAGTGGATGATAGGGGCCGCGTGTGTGTTTGTGCATGCACACGTGCATGTGGAGCTGGAGTTACAAGTGGTTGTGAGCAGCCACATGAGTGCTGGGAACAGAACCTAGGCCCTCTATAAGAGTAATAAGTACTCTTAACCACTAAGCCAGCTTTCCAGCCTAAAATAAACATTTTTTAAAAATTTATTATTTACACTTATTTATTTATTCTTTTGTGTTGAAGGGGGCCACACCTGTTGTAGTCAGAAGACAACTTGCAGGAGTTCGTTCTTTTTAACATATGGGTTTCTGGGATCCAACTAAGGTTGTCAGGCTTGGTGCAAACACTTTACCTACTGAGCCATCTCTCTAGCTTTGAAGTAAACATTTTTATTTTTTTGATCCCCTTTCAAAACATTTTCATCCACTACTAGGTGGAAACACCATTAATAAAGACTATTATTGTATATGTGTATTATATATATATATATATACACATTGTATATGCATTGTATATACATATTGCAGACATGTTACAATTTTTATTCTGATTATGTAGTTCTTAGGTGGGGATAGAATAGTAAATATTATTTTGCCTTAGATTGGCCTCTTTCTAGGAAAGAAAGAAATAGGAGTACACATCTGAGGGTGGGGTAGATATTTGGTGTGGGAGAGAGAAAAAAGGAAGGAGAAGAAAATAGTGCATTGGGCCCTGGTGCATTATAGCAAATAAAAAGCTAATGCTCTTGCTAGCTGGTGGTTTTACATTGCTACACATATAGCATGGAGCATGAAGACATGGAGCTTCAGTTTCCTCCCTGAGTACCCTGAATCTGAGACATTGAACGAATAAAGACATTCAGGGGGTATTGAAAGGCATTGCTCTTTCCCGTCTCTCCTCAATCACTCACTTGAGGCAAGCCAGCTGTTGAATTTCCAAAGTGAAATGGGAGAATTTGTGAAAACTGACTTTGAAAATTCAGTGAACTATGAGTACATTCATGGACTCTTTAGTTGGTTCCCTTTTGATTGTCTGTTGAGTTGCTGACAGCTTCTTATTAAGATGGCGCGATGGTACCCCACACTTAATAGGCTGTTAAAGGAACAGAGTGTATGGAAATAGTATGGGTTTTCTTTTTAACGAAATAAAATAAGACAAAACTACTGTATGTGCTTTTTAAAACCCAGATTTGATCATGCTCTGTGAGCCTGCTCTACCCTCCCATTAAGATTTTTGTAGTTGTGTGTATATTGTGTAAACATATACACAAGAGTGCAGGTGCCTATGGAATCCAGAAGAGAGCATTGGATTCCCTGCAGGGAGTTACAGGTGAGTGTAACCTTCCCTACACAGGTACTGGGGATGAGTCACTTCACCCGTAAATACTCTTCCAAAGTAGCATGTTTAACCCAGCCTGTTTCTAGTCTGTAAGTATGGGGATTGTTTTCAGCATGTCAGAATCATATTGGCAGAGAGTCAAGAACAGTTACCAGATTTACCTATAAATGGGAGTATGGGAAGAGAGAAATTCCATGTGAGAACATGGCAACCTTTATAGCTAAAGCCTAGAAATACAAGAAAGGGGCCTGGGAATCAGGTGGTCTGGGGTTAGCCCTGACCCTGTTTCTAGCAATTTTGTCTAGCCTTAGGATCTTCATACATAAGACTACATGTTTGGTTTAGTCTTAGGAGAGGCTCCCAGCCCACCTTGCAAGTATCTGAGTGTCAAGTGAACTTTTACTATAGAGATGTGAAAGTCATCTTATCCTGGAGAAGGCACCAGCAATGGACTAAAGAAATGATTCAGCCCCAAAGTCAAGCTTGATGAGCCAATGAGTTTATTGGGCTTACTCAAAGGTTTGTGGGTGACTGAAAGCTGCCACACTACTACAAAGTCTCAGCATAGAAGACAACTTCCACACTATATATACTGTATAGCATAAGCCTAGCCAGGAGAATATAGCTCCCTGGTATAGAAATACAACTGGGAGAAAGGTATAGGAAGGAATGACTAGACACTCAGATGAAGGTCACTTTCGAGTAGCCTCAGCAATTCTGATGAAGATAGTAATGCATGTTGAGCTCCCAGGATGGCTTTCTACAGCACTGACTTTTTCAGGCATTTCCATATACTTCCCTTCTGTTGAGAATCATGGCCTAAGCAAACCCTTCACTGAGGTAAGGAAGTGGTTATGAGCCATTGGACAGACTGAAATGAGAAGAACATCCAGTCTGACCCCAGGACCTGGAACCCGAGACAAACTGACGAGGGATGCCTTCCTACGCTTAGAGTTTCCTGGACCTTTGTTTACTTGACATTTTTGTTGGTGATGCCCTGTTTAATGGGTTGCAGTCTGGTATTTTCACAGATCTGTATCACTGATTGGTTCACATTTTCCTCCATCATGCTGATCTTCCTCTAACTTGGGTAGTCCTTTTCCCTTTAAAGTTAAGTTTGATTTTTATCTGATGATAAACTGGGAAAGAAGTACAGAAATACTTTGTGATTACCTTAGGTTCTTCCACTTTCCCTTTTCTCCTTTTCCTTTTTAGATCTTGGCGGTGTCCCATGTATCCCAGTTTGGCCTCAAACATGTAACTTGCTATGTAATTGAGAAAGACCTTGAACCTCTGATACTCCTGCCTCAACTTCCCAAATGATGTGATTACAGATATGATCCACCTTGTGTAGTTTCACATACTGTGGATTGGACCCAGGACTGCATGCTAGACACGCATTCTTTAAAAATGACCTACATCTCCAGACACAAAATGCATTTTTTGAACAATTTTCTGAGCTGTAAAGGAGAGTTCAGTCTCTTGCACTCAGTATGGATGACCTGTATTTTCTGCAGAACACATTTTCTCTAGTCCTAAGGAAGTAGACATTTGGAAAGTTCCCTGGACTCTACAGAAGTTCCCAGTTCCTTACCCAGATGACTAGGTCATAGCTGCAAATCACACAAGCACTGAAGATGTTTGGGCCTCGGGTGGCAGTGGCAGTTCTGTGTAGGACCAACTAGAGGCATCTGTAGTCAGGTCAGATTGTCTGCTGGCTTCTTGAAAAGTCAGCTAAACACATGGTTCAAAGTAACTTCCTTTATCCTCCACAATGCCATGGGTTTTTTTTTTTTTTTAAGCTCTAAGTATTGATGGACGATGGTGTCACACACCTTTGATCCCCACACTTGGGAGGCAGAGGCAGGCAGATCTCTGAATTCAAGGCTACTTTGGTCTACAGAGTGAGTGCCAGAACTACACAGAGAAGCCCCATCTCAAATAACAAACAGCAAAAAAAGCTCTGAGTATTATTCTCTTGGCAGACAGTTAGTTTGTTGATAAACATCATAATTATCTGTAGCTCCTATGAAATACTAGTACCATTATCCTACTTTTCAGGTGAGGAAACAGGCGTGGAGATTGTGAGTTTTGCAAGTTCACATAAATAGCAGAGACAGTAGTATCTGACCTCATTGCTGTGTGTGATGAGGCAGAACAAGCAGTTTTAATGCTAAGGGTATAGTTTGGTGGTAAAGCATTTGCCTACCAGGTATGAGTGATGTTTCCTGAGTTGGATTTGAATAGGGGTGGGGTGGAGTGTGTTAATTACCTCATAGCATTTGTTACTTTTCTCATTGCTAATAACAAAATACTTGACAGAAGTAACTTCCGGAAGGGCTTCCTTTTTTTTTTTGGTGAGAGAGGCATGTGTAGTCTAGAAGCAAGGATGAATGTTGTTGCACACCATGTTCTCTTGCCCTGGTTTTGTTTTTGTTTTTTTTAATGCAGTGTGGGAACCCAGCTTATGTTAAGGGTGGGTGTGGTAGTTTGAAAGAAAATGGCCCCCAAAGAAAATGGTACTATAAGGAGGTGTGGCTTTGTTGGAGGAAGTATATCGCTGTGCACACCACCGTGCTCCCCACCATGATGATAATTGGCTATCACCCTAATTAAATGTTTGTGTTTTTTTAAAATAAGAATTGTTGTGGTTATAGTGTCTCTTCTCAACAAGAGAAACCCTAACTAACCAGTGGGTCTTGTCCTACACATGCCTAGAATTATGTCTCCTAGGTGATTCTAAATCCAATCAAGTTGACAATAAGTCACGTCTGCCACCTTGTAGAGGACAAGAACATGAGCCTCCAGACTCTTTATATCTTCCTCCCCACCTGCTACAGTTTGGATCTGGAATGACCTCTACAGGTAAATATGTTGAAGGCTTAGTCCTATTTATGGTTCTCTTAGTTGGTGATGGGACATTTAGAATGTGGGACCTTATGGAAAGAACATAAGTCATTAGGGGTGTGGCTTTGAAAAGCACATTGGAACCTTTTTGGTTTTTGGTGTAGGTGGTCCTTCTGTCTATGTGTTTCTTTCATTGGTTAATAAAGGAACTGCTTTGAGCTATAGCAGAGCTATAGGGGAACAGAGCTAGGTGGGGAAAACTAAACGGAATGCTAGGAGAAAGGCCTCTAGATGCCATGGATCCGTGGTAGATGTGTTGAAACTTCGCTGGTAGGCCACGACCTCATGGTGATATACAGATTAATAGAAATGGGTTAAATTAAGATGTAAAAGTTAGCCAATAAGCTAGAGCTAATGGGCCAAGCAGTGATTTAATGAATACAGTTTCTGTGTGGTTATTTTGGGGCTGGGCAGCCAGGACAAACAAGCGGCCCCTTGCAACATAGGTGAACAACTTTTGTTTCTGATTGCCTTTTCCATGTGAGGCTGCCTAAAGCAGCAGGGCCATGCATCCATGGAACTAAAGCCTCTAAAACCACAGGCCCAAATAAAACTGTTGTGATAAGTTCATTTTTCTCCTGGTTTTTCTTTGGTTTAGGTCTTGGTGGCAAAGACTCTGTGCACCCTAGCCTGTTATGAGTTAAGAACTAGGGAGAGGATTGTGTCCTTAGCATACACCTGGCCATCCTGTTTCAGAATCTTGGTCCCTGTATATTTTTCTGCCTGCCACTTTCTAGGTCCCATGTACTCTCAGCTCAATTGTCTTTTCAATTCAACCCAATTTCTTTTCGATTTTCCTACCCTGATTTGAAGTTGTGTTACTTTGCCCTTTCTGCATCATTTCCTGTATGTAAACTTAGTCTGACATCTTCAGCTAAATGTTCACCTCCTACACTGATACTGCTATCACACCCATAGTTCTAGTAGCACAGAGATAGAATGAATACGAACACTGGAATTCAAATGAACACAGCAGTATCAGGCACATTTAGCTGTGAGTTCTAAGATCAGCCACTCAGTTGGAATTAAAGATGGACTGTTGCCTCAGAAATCTGAGTGTCGAGGAAAACAGTAGTTGGATGTGCATGGTTACAACACAGTTGTTGGGACTAGGGGGAGACATATGCTGAGGTGAGGGGACTCACCTCAAGATAGTAGGATTTTGAGGTGAAAGCAGAATTTTTAGCCAAACTGAAGGAGCATCACATTATAGGATAATGTACATCTCAAGTCCAGGTAGGTATCTAGCTGTCATTCTACACCAAAATGCCCTTGCAGAATGGCAGTTAAGATTAGCCTGGCTTCTGAAGTCAGGCCTTCCCACTGAATTCCCTTCTATCATTATGTAGTTGACACTGATAAGTTACATAACACTGAAACAAACTTTAGAAATGTTAGTGCACAACATAGCAGAGAATAGCATGATGTTTGTCATTTCTAGCCTAGAAAGCCCAGGCTCATTAACATAGGCAGATAGTAGGCACTATAAAGAAAGGTATGGATTGGCATGAGGGTAAGAGGATTCTCAGAGGTAAGTATGGTTGACACATTTGAGTTAAGCAAAATTTAGTGGCTATCTTACCTGTGACTGTTTCATAGAACCTCTATAAGTCTCAAGAAAGCCCTCTCCCTGCCACACCCAGGCTTCCATACTCTTATCAAATCCTCACTCAGCACAGTGGTGTCAGGTGTTGTAGAGGCTTGTTAAATAATTTGAATCATTCTGGGAGATTCAATGTTCAGTTGTTAGGTGGAGATTCCTCCCATAAGACAGCACAATAGCTAAGACCTGGGTCTCGAGTGAGTGACCTGACCTCAGTTTCCTCTTGTGTAAAATCAGGATGGTGGCACGGTGTTCTCCCAGGAAGACTTGTGAGGATCAAATGAGTGAGTCTGTCTAGTTAGAACAGTGCCTGGCATGTAGTAATTGTGACATGTTAGCTCTCATCTAGAAAGTTTTAAAGATATTTTCAAAAATAAATTGATTGTTCTTATAATGCCCATTGGTCTTCCATGAAATTGCTTCCTGTTCATGCTAGATGCCCGGTTAATAAAGTTAGGTACTATGTGAATCACTGACTTATTTATTTTTGAGATATTGATATATCCCAGGCTAGCCATCATCTCACTGTGTAGCTAAGTAAAGCCTTAAACTTTTGATCCTCCTGCTTATACCTCTGGTGCTGGGATTAGAGTCTTACACCATTCTACCTGGCTTCATTTTTATATAAAAGTTATGCAAGTGTGTACATGCCGGGGCACAGGTGTGGTTAGTGCTCAGAGGACAGCTTTTGGAAGTTGGTTTTCTCCTGCCACCTTATGGGTTTCAGGTTTGTTGGGTTTGGCTGCAAGGTCACCTACATACAGATACACAATTCTCACCAGATACACACTTCCCTTTCCTGCTTCCTTTTATGAGAAGACTAAATCACATGACCTCAGACATTTCTTTTGCTTCTCTGCAAAATCTAAACAAGGCTTGCATATAGGAGCACTGCAGAAATGCTTTAATAAGGTGATGATGAATCATTTTCATCTTTAGCAAATATTTTCTGATGAATGAAATAAAAATTAGAATAGTCTTTTTCACACAAGCACATACCCAACACACAAAATAGGAAGCAGATATTGTATCAAAACAGGCATACATGCTAGATGAAATTCACTGAGTACCAAATAGAAAAAAAGGTAAGAATTCAAGCAGTGCTATTCTTGCCACAAGAGGGTCTTAAAAGTATTTTCCCCATATTTTGTAGACCTCAATTTCTCATCTGAGAAGCTACCCTGCAAGCATTTGAAATTTGAGTCATAAGATACTAGAGCAGTTGCACTTTGCAGTTGAGAAAGCTGCATCCTCCAGAAAGGGACTTGCTGTTGGCAGTACAGAAGTGGAAAGGCAGGTGCTTTAGCTCCCTTGGCACAACCCTGGCACATTTACCCGGCTCAACGGCAGAGTGGGGAAAGGAATGGTAAATGAACTTTGTTGGGGTGGCTGGGGGGGGGTGCTCATTTCAGGCCTCTCAAGATGGAGTTCACAAACCCAGGGTCACCTCTCACGCTGCGTGTGTTCATTCAAGTGTTCATGTTGCAGGTCATAATAGACTGGTGTGTGTTGCAAAGGACACAACCCAATACCAAAACTCTTGCCTGTCACCTATGTCCAGAAATACTGGTTACCTTGGCTTCCAGGAGTTTTAAAAGATACAGACCTTAGAGAAGAATAAGGTTTCTTTGAGAAGGGAAACAGAATCACAAAAACCTAGTTTTGCCTCCTTTATTTAAGGTGTTAGAAACTTCAATCAGTTGCTTAGTAAAACAGTGCTGGGATTGGAACCCTAGTTCTCCCGCTAGGCAAGCACTCTATCACTGGCTGCCCCCACAGCCTACATCTGGGAATCTTGAAGGACTAGCTACTGCTGAGTTGGTAATAAGGTATGTGTGTTGTGCTGGCGAGATGGCCGTTTGTGATATGAAAGCCTGGTGACCTGGGTTGGAGCCTCACGGCACAGAAAGGTGGAGAACCGGCTCTACAAAGCTGTCCTCTAGCATTGCCATATTTGTGTGGTGTACGCACAGCAGTCAGTGAGATGAACTGCGTGCTCTGTGATGTGTGTTATGTGAGGGGGCTTACTATGAAAGAGGCTTTTAGACTACATTGAGAGAGGAAAAGTGGGTATGGACAAGTTTGTCATTTAGTAATTGATTAAATTCCCAACTGCAACATAAAGGAGCACAAAGATTGATCTTAAATATGTCCCAGAGGCTCTTGGGTTGAAAGCTTGGTCTCTAGATAATGGCACTCTTGGATGGTATGTAACCTTTAGGAAGCAGAGTTTAATGCAAGGAATTAAGGTCACCTGGGACGTGTCCTTAAGTACATATTGGGCTCTTCCGCACCTTCCTGTCATTTGCTTCCTGGTTGCTGTGAAATGAACAGCTGTCTTCACTGCAGACTCCTCACCGTGATGCTGTCTCACTATAAACCCCCAAACCATAGCTCCAACCAAGCGTAGTCTGAAACTTCCAAAAGGTGAGCCAACAAATCTTCCCCAGAAGTTGCTTCTCTCACCTTCAGCACAGTGGTGAAAAGCTGGCATGTGTATAGTCACTGCTGAGGGTTCAAAGACCGAACAGGGCTTGAGGAGATGGCTTCTTGACAGTCAGTATGCAAACGCGAAGACCTGAGTCTGGATCCCTAGCACTCATGTCTTCTGTAACCCAGCACTGTGGGAGAGGCATGGAGACAGGCGGTCACTGAGGCTTGCTGGCCAGCCAGCCTATCAGAATCAAAGAGCTCCTCTGGCACATGCACATGGGCACATATGCACATACGCATGTGTGCATGCACACACACACACACATACACACACACACACTCCTACATGAACCATGAACATGTATGTGTATTTACTATACACAATGAATAAATGGAAAGCACATATATGTCTCACTATACACTTATGTTTATTAGTTTATATTTAGCATACTATTGCTGTTTTAATATCTTTAATTATATGAAAAATGAACCTACCTGTTTTCCTATGGAACAGTAGCTTGACATTTGATTAAGAACCAAGTTCAACCCAGGTGTGAGCTATTCCAGCACCAAGGAAGCTAAGGCAGGAGGAGTGCCATGAGTTCAGTGCTGCTTGGACTATATAGTGGATTCTAGAGCAGCCTGGGCTATACTGTGAGATCCTGTATCAAAACAAAACAAAAAAATAAAATCCATCTTGGCTGCCTGCCGCAGGTGTCTGTCCCTAAGTGGACCTAGGTGCAGTATACACGCTACCTGCTGGGAAGGCCACATTCCTCATCCCCTCAGCTGGGATATGATTTACTGCTCAATGGGGTATCTGAGACCTCTAGACCCCTCCTCTATGGTCACCTTCCTATTCAGGGTTGCAGGAGTCCTTAATCCATCACAATCCTGCCCTGGCTCTGGGATATTCAGGGTGGTCCCAGTTTCTCTGGACTGGGACACCCAGTTTCCTGAGGTACAGAAGAGCATTGGTCCCCCCCCCCCCACCCTCAGTAAGCTGTCCACACTTTGTCCATGCCTGTCCAGGACAAGCACCAAAGCTACAAAGAGACCCTGCATCAAAAAAACCAGAAAAAAAAGTTGGAAGTTGCTGGTCATGCATTCCTTCTCAACAGAGTGACAGCGAGCTCTTGTTGAGATCTGGGTGACCTGTGTCATGTTCTGGTTGCCAGGTTAGGGAAGAGAGAGTGGTATAGGGGATTGGTGATTTCCACAGGAAAAAATGCTGAGAAGCTTCCGTGGCGCTCAACAATTCCCTTTTCATATTCCTGTGACTAGTTCTAAATTTTTCTTGTTGCAAAGAAATATTCTCATTCCCCCAAACAGACTTAGAGTCAAGAAACCTTTGGGTATCAAGGTTGCCTTTTATTGATTAACTTGGAAAAGAACCCAGACTCCTGTTTACATGTGTGAACCCCAAACCCAGCTTCTCTTTCTCAAGAAGTTGTCTTTTAGTTGGGCGGTGGTGGCCCATGACTTTAACTGCAGCACTTGGGAGGCAATGGCAGGCAGATCTCAGTGAGTTCAAGATCAGCGTGGTCTACAAAGTGAGTTCCAGGGCTATGGAGGGCCTTGAGTACCAGCCTCAGCACCCCCTCGGGTCCAGCTAAGATTCTCTTTGGCAGTCGAAAACTGGCTGGGGAAAGGAATCTGAGGGGTAGAACAAACTTACTGACGTTCTTTCTGTATGTTTCTTTATTCTTTGGACGATGAAGAAAAATGGGAAAGGGAAGGAAAAAAGAAGGGCCGTCCTCCACACAGCTTTCAGGTTATATAGGCATGCAGACAAGTTAGCAATCCCATAGGTGGTAACAATAATATCAAATACACATTTCACAGAATCACAAGAAAAAAATCGCAAGGAGGTGCCTTACGTCTCTTGGCTGTGAAGCTCCCCAGCAGATGGGAACACAGCGTTGGTAGCCATAGCAACTTGCGGGCTTGATTTGCATTAGCATCTAGCTGATTGAGTTAAAAGAAATCTCTATTGGGAACTTTGCTTTTGACTCCAGTAGGGTGCCCAAGTAAGAATTTTTCTCTCTGAAACTAGTTTTAGTGACTCAGGCCTTTTCCCTGTATAAACAGTTCATTTCCTGGGCTATGATCCTATGTTAATTGAAACTAAGGGTAAATATATAATATTAGCAGTTTTAACATTAAGACAGAACAGAAGACCAGTAGATTACACCTTCCTGAGTCTGCTGTTTGAGTCCTGTCAATAACGAAAAGTTGTAGATTTTGGCTATGAAAATAAAGATTTGACTAAGTGAATGCTTTCACACCAGGCCTCATGGTGTGGGGAAAGGTATCCAGTCGCCCTACAGAAAAAGTCAGGTTTATACTGCTGGAATATTATTTATAGAAAGAAGAAATGTCATGATTTCACAAGATTTCTACAGAACTGACAGTGACTTATCCAAAAGACAAGTGTTCCCGCAGCTCCGCTGAACGGGTTCTCCATGTGAATGTGTACACATGCACATCCCGTGGGTCTGCCTATTGGTCGTCAGCTGTACATTGACTGTGTAATACTTGTGGGCTCACCACACAGGACAGCCAGGACTGGTACACAGAGAAACCCTATTTCGAAAAACCAGAGAGGGGGCGGGGGTTGTCTTTCTGGTATCGATCTCAGTTACTGATTGGGGAGTCTAGGGTGTGAGTTCTGGCTTTGTATCATTTCCTACTAATCCCCACGGATCGTCCTAGATGATCTTGATCCTTCTGGAAAGGGTGCCCATCATTGCTTAATGGGATAACTGCTTGAAAAAGTTATTTGGAACCAAAGAACATCTAGTTAGTTTTCCTTCCTACTTTATCAGATGCACAGGGAAGGACTCACCCAGACATGGGAAGTCCATTTTGCGATGTGTTTGTGGAACACGGGTGTCAAACTCAACAGGCAGCTGAGAATGACTTTGAGTTTCTGATCCTCCCGCTTCGTGAGTGTTGGTATTACAAGCATGTGGTACCACACCTGGTTGAGGATAAGGGTTCAGGAACCCCAACATGCTAGGCAAGCACTCTACCACTTGAGCACATCTCCAGCCCACAGGGGCTCCCCAAGCCCTATTCATTTCTCTGCATTTTGTATGCAGCAATACTGTTCTGTCTGCTTGGGATATTGCTGGAGTGTGAACAGTGCCCTGTGCGCTTTTCTTTCCTTGTTGGCACCTCCCAGTTTTAGAGCTTTCCCTAAGCCATTAGACCCCGCCCCAGGCCCATTCCTCCCTCCTCACCATATTAGGGAAGTTGGTGTGCTTTGGACCTCTTCCTGAAGTCATGTATTTCTGCTCATTTCTGCTCAAAGTGTGACTTGCTCCTGAAGGGTCATCAGGTTAATTGACATTAAAGTTTTATGTTATGATTTGAATCTGAAATGTGCTGTCTCCTGAAGGCTTGACTGTCGGTAATGGGGCTTCGGGGAAGTGACTGGATCCTGACTGGTTGAGGGGGGTGGGTGGAGACTGTGAGATGTAGGGCCTAACTAGAGAGGGAGGGGGTTGAGATGAACCTTGTTCCTGGCCTCTTCCTCTTTTTCCTTTGTCACATGTTGCTGTGCTCTGCTCTCTGCTTTAGACAAAAACTGAAACTGTGTGAGAAAATCATCTTCTCTATTGCTTTTCTCAAGTTTTTTGGTTGTTTTGGGTTTTAGTTTTGTTTTGTTTTTGGTCACAGGAACAAAAGGTGATAAATACAGAGATTAAATTGACATGTGTCTGAGGTGTGCTCACGTATGTTTGTTTCTTGTTGTTTGTTTTGATTTTTCTAGACAAGGTTTCTCTGTGTAGCCCTGGTTGTCCTGGAACTAGTTTAGGAGACCAGAAGGACCTCAAACTCAAGAGATCCACCAACCTAAGCCTCCCAAGTCCTGGGATTAAAGGCTTACACCACCATCGGCCGGCTTTGTTTCTGTTTCTGTTGGTGTATGTGTACGGCTGTATATGTGCGCATGTGGAGGCAAGGGGCTGACTCTGGATCTCCTCCATTCCTCTCCACTTCATATATTAAGGCGGAGTGTCTTCCTGGGGCCAGGGCTTGCTGATTTGTCTAGCCAGCCAGCTTCCTGGGAGTCCCGTTTCCATCTCCCAGTGTGCTGAGGGCCACAGGAGGGCTGCTGCACTCACTCAGCTTTCAGAAGTTCTAGGGATCCAAGTCTATTGTGTGGTAAGCACTTTGCCTGCTGGGTCATCCCCCACAAGTATTTTCATTTTTGAGAGGAAGAAAATAGGCTGTAGACACCCTAAACAAAGCAGCTTTTTAGTGGAGCCGCTTGGAAGAGACAGTTGTCGCGGATGCCCCTGGGCATAGTTAGCTTAGTTTTGCACAACTGTGAGGTTGAGTTTGTAGCAGATATGAAGCTATTGGGAATCTTTGCTAAAATAAATGGTATTCGTGGTGTATTGACTATTACGAGAAAGGGAGATTCTAGCCAGTGTCAGGATGTTGGTCAGACATGCAGACTCTGCTCCTCCTGTGGTGCGACACAGCCACCCATCAAATCATGGGCCTCTCTGCAGCATCTTGAATTGCCGTGTCTCTGTGAAAGTGATACTCAGGTGTACCCTGTTTGAATCTGTGGTGAAGGTGAGACACGATATTCCTAATTCATAAGAAAACTGACTCAAGGTAGTTGTGACTTTATCATTCCATTAGTAAATAGTTTCAGGTCTGTGATGGGCATCAAGTCTCTTGATAGCCTGAGTAATTTTATAAGAAAGTAGGTTGAGCAAGTCATGATGAGCAAACCAATAAGCAGCACCTCTCCCTGGCCTCTGTATCAGCTGCTGCCTCCAGATTCCTATTCTAGCTTCCTTCAATGATGAACTTGCTTTTGGTCCTGGTGTTTCATTGCACTAGAACTATAACTAGGACATGCATATAATATCTTTATGTCCTTTGTTGTTTTTTTTTTTTAATCTATTAACCACCGAGTCCTATTAGTGCATGGGTGTGGGACATCCATTAGAGTGTGGTCACCCGACTAGGGTCCAGATCCTAAAGAAAAAGGACGTTTGCTCTCTACTCTGTCAGTAGTCCCCCAGCTAAGGGTGGGTGCTCAGGTGCTGGACTACTGACTGTCTCGTCATGGTTGCTGCGAGCTCATGGTTGTAGCAGTTGTCCAGAAGTCACTATCACTCCAGCCCTCCACCACCTGCCCCTTGTACAAAGAAACATGATGTCGCTTGCATGATCATGGAGAGGGTGAGTGGTATATGCACAGGGCCTATAAATAGTAGAATAAATAACTGTTGGCTAGATTTTAAGTAGACCCTACACCATTTTTTTTCCTGTGGTGATTTGAGGTAGAATAGACCTTAAGTGTTGGGCACAGATGTTTCCCTCCTTGTTTCTGTTTTTTAGGTTATAGCTTTCTTCACTTTGTTGCTACTCACTTTGTCTTAGCAATGACTTCTACTGATTTGTACTTACAAATTATTACCCCATTCTAGGATCTTAAACATTATTTTAATTTTTTTTTCCCAGTTTTTCTACCACCACCCCATGCTCAGGTTTGAAGCCAGGACCTAGCACATGATGGGTGAGGAAATCCTCAGCCTTTAGGTTTTCTTTAGGCAGGAGCATGCTAGCTAGCTCAGGCAGGCCTTGAACTCTTGTGTAGCCCAAGCTGATCTTAAACCTGATCATGCCCTTCCTCCACAGTCAGTGTGCTGAGAGTGTAGGTGTGTGCCAACAAGCAAGCCCACTGGCTATTCCTGATAGTTCTATGTCAACACATTCTATCAAATAGAGTAATTAGTATTGTTTTCTTCCTTTGGTGCCTCACTCCCTTCGTCCAGTGCTATAGCCATCTTTCCCTTTGGTTTCCAAGGCCTTCTTGTCAGGGAAAGGAAGACTAAGGAACCATAAACAGCTTTGGACCGCCTTGGCCTCCTAGAAGTACCAGAAATCACTTTCACAGTTCATTGGCCTGAATTAGTCACATGAGATCAATACACTCATCAAGGAGAAGCTTAGGGGAGCATCGGGAATGTTTTATTGAACACCATTAATCTGTACTACAGAGAGTAAGGAGGTAGCATGTTCCTTCCATGTTGTCTCAGCATCCCCTTTCTTTGACTATAATCTGAAAATTAAAATTTAACAGTAAAATAACAGTCATATTCCACCAGCCCTAACAAATGTGAGGACTGTCATCTTGTCCCCATCTGTTTATTTTTATAACAGCTTGAATGGAGCTATAATTTCCATAACATAAATTTTCCCTTTGGAAGAAAAGATTGAGTGGATTTTAATATATTCACAGAGCTGTAGAACCATTAATAATATGAAATATTAGAGTATTTCATGGCCTCATAATGCCCATACATATAAAATATTCTTAAATATTTTGAGAAATTGACAGAGCATTTCCTACAGAGTTCTATTGTTGGGAGGGACGTCCTATAGATACCTGCTGTGTCTAGTTGGTTTGTAGTGTTAGTCCATTTATGATCAGCTACTGAAAGTGGGGCAATGAATGCTCATTATTGGTGGATTGTCTCTCCCTTTAATCCTGCCAGATGTTCCTTCATGTATTTGGTATTGTATGTTATAATCTTAGCTTCCTGAGAAGTTGTTCCTTTCACTCTAAAAGCCCTTCTTTCTCTGTGTCACTTTTTGTTCAGTGCTAGGGTCAAGCCAGGACCTTGGATGCACTGGACAATTGCTTTACCCCTGAACTACACCTCTATTCCTTTTTCTTAACGTAAAATATTTGCCTGGCATCTGTACCACTATTTTTGCTGCTTTGGTTACTGTTAGAATAATCATATTTTCTTTTAATATTTTGTATCTTTGAACTTAATGTATCTCTCTTTGCTAAAGTTTATCATGTTTACATCTTTGCCTCTCTAGAATTTAATGTAGTTTATGAGGTAAAGCTTTAATTTTTGATTTTTTTTTTCCTAGCAAGCTACCCAATACAAACAAAAAAAAATCCTAATTCTTCATTGATTTGAAACACCCGTTATACAGTATATATTGGGTCTTTAGAGGGCTTATTCTATTATAACTTATGTAAATGGTTTAGTTATCAATAGCCTTATATTTATATCAGTTTGTTTATTTCCTCGATATTGTCTTTCTTTCCCAGAAATTGAAATCGGTTTTTTTCATACAGTATATTCTCATTGCAATTTTCCTCCCTCGACTCCTCCCAGTTCCTCCCCACCTCCTTTCCCATCTGAGTCCACCCCCTTTCTGTCTTTTATTAGAAAGCAAACAAGAATCTAAGGGATAATAACAAAATGTAATGAGATAAAACGAACACAAACACATTGAAATAGAACAAAACAAAGAGAAGGAAAAGACAACCCCTTTAGAATCACAAAGGCGAGAGAAGTAATAGAGCATTTTCTCTAAACTTCACAAACACAAATGGTCTGAATATTGTTATTGTAATTCTTACTTGATAGCTGTTTTTTGGTATATATTATTATGATAATGTTAAAACCTTTCTTGTTAATTAGACAAAAGGGAGAAATGTGCAATATTCCTTTACACTGTGTGAATATATGTTACCATGATTGGTTTAATAAAGACTGAACAATTGCTGGACAGGATAAGGTTAGGGGGAGAGCCAAACAGAATGCCGGGAAGAAAGGTGGAGTCAGAGGGAGTAGCGAGCAGATGCCAAGAGAAGCAAGATGGACAAGCTATACTGAGAAAAGATATCAACCTATGTGGCAAAGCATAAATAAGAATTGTGGGTTAATTTCAATGTAAGAGTTAGTTAGTAACAAGTCTGAGCTATTGACTGAGCATTTATAATTCATATTAAATATCCATGTCTGTTATTTGGACGTGACTGCCGGGACAGGAAAACTCTGCTTACAGATCACAATCAAGAATGCACATTCCATTCTAAATTATGAACAAATAAAGTGGAAAAATGATGCCTTTCTTTCTCCCTTCCTTCCTCTATTTTTCTTCTTTTATATTTAGTTTTTTATACTACAATGACTCAAAATGTGTTTTTTTTAAGAAAAGGATTTTTCTAAAGAAAATTGTAAAGTTTATTTTTTGCTCATTTTAATACTTTTGAAAGTGCAAAAGTGAGCCAGGCAGTGGTGGAACACACCTTTAATCCCAGCACTTGGGAAGCAGAGGCAGGTGGATCTCTGTATGTCAAGGCCAGCTTGGTCTACAATCGAGTTCCAGGACAGTCTCCAAAGCAACACAGAGAAAGCCTGTCTCTAAAAACAAAACAAACAAACAAGGAAACAAAACGTGCAAAAGTGAAAACAGACGCCATAACAGTGAAAATTATTTTTGCTGGTAACATGATAGCAGGATAGACGAAGAACGGAAACTCAGCCCTTGAGAGGCTGAGGCACAGAACACTGGGACAACTTGGGGTCCACAGCTATAACCTGTCTTAAAAAGGGAAAAAATAAAGACAAAAGAGAATGAGAAAGGCTGGTGGTAAGGTTGCCAATCTACTCTCTGAGCTATGGAGTCCTTACCTGGAGGTTGTTCATGTTGTTTAATTCTGGTTTCTCCAGAGGAGCTATTGAGGCTCAAAATCTGGAAACTGCAGGCTTCAGTTGTGTTTTGCTTCCAGAAAGGCCAGCCGGCACCACCTGTTTCTCTTGTTGCCTCTGCTGGAATCACTATTTTTAGTTTCATGCTTTTTTTCGTTAGTAACCTACTATTGTTAGAATGGCACATTTATTTTTAATGTGGGTTGATACTTTTACTTCAAAAAAAGATGTGTCTAGAGGAGGTGGATAATTTTCCTGTGTCAATCATGTATAAGCAAAATAACTCTGTGGGAAAAATAATTTGTTCTGGTCAAGCAAGGATTGAAGGGAAGACAATTGGTGGGGAAGCATATGGCTCCTCAGGAAGCAAAACTCAGCATGATACCCAAGTGTCCCTCCCTCACTCTGCCTCCATTTTATTTCTGACCTCTCCCCATCTCCAGTGGGTTACTTCTAAATTTCAAAGCAAACAAACAAACAAGTAAATTAAATTCTCAAATATCTTACATTCCTTTTGTGAACGAAGTAGTCTAGTTTTATATTTGTGAGCCACTATAAACCTACAGTTAGGTTTTCAGTTGGGACATAAGCACAAGTTCTTTGAGCTCCAACAGGATTTTCTCTTCAGCCTACTTTGAGCAGGGAGGCCCTTCTTCATTCAGAGGTGAAGCTGTGTACTTGTGGCTTTGTAAACTCATTTAACACTCTCAACTTCCTAAGTGAACCGGAAAATGGAGCAGTTAAGTGACTAAAACCATAGTGCTGCTCTTGTTTCTAAGGTCAGAGTCATTCTGTGCTGCTCAGCCACAGCTCACACCTCAGCCCGAAACTGTCAAGGACTTCTGGGCAGCGCAGCAGGACAGCTCGAGTCTTGGTTTGGTTGAGACCTAAGTCAGAGTTAAGGAAAGGAGCCAGATGCCCCCTCTTTGTAATCTGGGAGTCTGGGTGTCCTGGGCTAGAGTTGCTGATGAGTGATGGGTGTGAAGTCCTGAAGTGGGAGGGTGACAGCAAATGTTTTTTAGAAGTTTCTGATCACTGTTGCATTTTCCACTGTAAAAAGACAGACAGCTCTCCCCTGAAGGGTCTCAGAAAGGTTCTACAGGAGCAGCTGAGGACGCTTAATCTGCCACCTTTCTGTTAGAAAACAAATACAAGAAAGAAAACTGCTTATCAGTCTGCAGAAAGGAGCTGACAAAGTTCCCCTTTGGAAGAAGCTTTCTTGAGGTGGTGAGGGATCTGGATCAGTGATATAACGTTTGGAACAGAGGTCATAATGGATTTGCGTGTGGCACAGCCTAATAGCAGGGAGAGTGAGGCCATGTGCCAGAGGACAGAACAAAAGCAAATGAAAGCAAGAGAGACCAGACTGCCCGTGGAGCCAGATGCCTTTCTACCAGCACCGGGGTAAGGATGCAAACTTCTCCTTTCAGCAGAGAAGCAGGGCGGATAACAACATGGAAAGGTCATTATTTTTTTCCTAAATACTAGTAGCAATTGTGCTAAGGAAGAAATTGGGAAAACACTTCCATTCACAGTGTCCATAAATGATTAAAACAGGACAAGCCTAACCATGGGGGTGAAAGACCTCTATTAGTCAAATCCTTGCCTTCATCTTTGCTTTGAGAAAATCCTAAAGACACTAGGTTCCTAGTGGAGAATCACGAGAGCCTACATGGTGAATTTCTATGCTTAGAAGTTCCTGTGCCAGTTTAGGAAAATAGTTCCTGTCCTTAAACCATCCTGTCTTTGTCCCTGTTCCCTTCAACCATGAAAGAGCTAGGGGTAGGAGAAATGGGGAAATGGAAGCTAAAAGGGTAGGACTGGCTATTCGCCACACCCCTGTCCCTCTCTGTCAAGGTTCCAGGCTACAAACGACTAGCTGTGTTTTGTTCTAGACATCTTGTTCACGTTGGTCAGTCCATTCTGCTAGGCCCTGCGTTTCTCCCAGGGGCAGAACTCGTTCACTGGGTAGCACTGGAATACAAGAATTCTGCTTTAAACACCCTCTGCTAATGGCTGTGAGGATAGAAAAAAGGGGGAACTAAGGAATCACAGGAAGGGAAAGGAGAGCTCTCATCATCTGGAAATCAAGCATATCAGTACAATTAGCAGCATTTCCTCTGAAGGTTTTCTATGTGTGGATGATATTATTCTTATACAGAGATAATTTCAAGTTAATAATGTTAAAATAGCAGTAAACCATGCTAAGGCCTTAGTAGTTGTGACTTTTTTTCCTTTTTCTGGTATTTTCAAGGGATCTCATAAGACTTGTTTACAATAAAAACACTTTTTCCTATGAACCCTGTGATCTATGATATCCTTATCAGCTCTGATCCTATCCAGCACACCCCTACAAGGACCCCATAACCCCATTCAAGTCCTTAGTTACCCTTTGAAGACAGGGATTCAGAATCCACCAAAATCACATATGTGGCTATGTAAAAACAATGAGAGGCAACTTTTAACACTTGAACTTAAGTTTATGTTAAAAATCTATTTCAATAAGTTCTAACTCTGCTTCATACTGACTCCTCCTGAAATTCTTTTCTGTGAAGTTGGGAATCCTGACAGCATCTGAATGGAGGGCTCTTAAAATAACTCCTCAGGCTGCAGGTGGCAGCAGCATAGAGCTGTGTCCCAGGCCCTACAGCTGCTGATCTGATTGGCGCTATCTGAAACAGAAAGCTGATCATCGTTCCACGTGTCCATAGAACAGGAAGAAAAAAAGCTCACTTCACAGACTGTCTGAAGGATGAAGGCAACTAACTCGAGAAAATGCTTGTCGCATGGTGGATGTGCTGACCGTTGGGTTTTCTCTCTCCTACAACACACATTGCAAGCTTCCCGAGGACGAAGACCAGATAGCATTCATACCGATTTCTCAGGTTCTTGGCAGGGAATCTGGGACACAGGAAGTGCTCAGTGGATCATTGGATTGGAGGAGTGGGAAGAGCCGAAAGCAGTTGCCCCGTTTCCATCCTCCCAGGTCTCACAGTGCTTTGAAAGTGAAACTGATAATTTGGCTACTTGCATCCTGTTGGTCCAAGGCAGTGATCCTCAACCTGCAGCAGGTCAAGACCTTGGGGGGAGGGGTAGAATGACCCTTTCACAGGGTCACCTACCAGATACCCTGCATATCAGAGATTTACATTATGATTCGTCACAGTAGCAAAATTACAGTTATGAAGTAACAACAAAATACTTTTATGGTTGGGGGTCACCACAACATGAGGAGCTGTGGTAAAGAGTGGCAGCAATGGGAAGAGAGAACCCACTGGCCCAAGAGCTTTGTCTAGGGCACTACCGTCCATGTGGGAGTTCAGGCAATTACTGTCCTCCAAAAGACCCATCAATAATGACATCTTGTCTGTAAAAACTTACCTTCCTTGCGCCTTCGGCAGAATAGCTAGAAAGTACATTCTCTACCTAACCTATGAGAAATCTGCCCTGAACTCCAGTGGCCAGATGTGGTCCCCTTGATACCCACTCTGGTGTTTCCTTCTTGCCTGTTTCTCTTGAGATCTCCTCCAGATAAACTACTTACACAGAAATCCCTGGTCGACTCGTTGGGGAAGCTAAATGATGGGAGACTAATTAAATTTGAAATGTTTGTGCCGCATGAGGCTCTCAGGAGTGAGGCCATTCCCCTCTCACCACAACCATCCCTCCTCTCACCTGGTTTGAGATCTTTGTATAAGCTGATTGTCCTTACTCTCGTTCACCCTAGGCCAGCACATCTGCCAAGTCTCAGCTGCCTTCGTGCTGACTGTGGTGGCTCTATTTTAGCTGTGACTGATGTGGCTGAGCAAATCGTGGCTTTTCTTGGCTCTAAGATGACCTCGGCTTGCTCAGGGCTTATAATCCTGATCCGATTTGTCTGCTGTCAAGAAGACAGTGACTGAACATTGTTACATTTCTCGTGGATTCTATTAAGAGTCTCTGTATACTTGCTTGTGGGTCTGTATGCTCTCTGCTAAGTAATGTACTGAAGAGTACAAAATGCTACTTTGCCATGGTGGGGAAATGTCAGTGGCTTTCCAGAGGGAGGCTCTTTCTCCTTTGGTTGGTCATTTTGAAGCTGCCCTCTCTCCAGTGGTAGAACCAGAGAAGAGGCCCAAAAATGGACATTTTGATGACTTGTAAACTACTAGTTTTTAAGCCTGCTTTTCATGTTTTTCTAGGTTCTCTTATCTGTGTTTTTCTTTTCTTTTTATTTATTTATCTTTATTTTATGTGCATTGGTGTGAAGGTGTCAGATCCCCTGGAACTGGATTTTTCAGACAGTTGTGAGCGGCCATGTGGGTGCTGGGAATTGAACCCGGGTCCTCTGGAAGAGCAGTCCGTGCTCTTAACCGCTGAGCCATTTCTCCAGCCCTTATCTGTGTTTTTCTCCACATCATTTACAACAACAAACTCTTGTGACTGTGTTGAATTATAAAGGACCAAAACGGATCTTTTCTTACTGGTTCTCAGCACTTTGGTTGGACAGTCATAGGGCACAGAGGCCATGGTGATTACCAACTCAGCTTCTCTCACCCCTTTCCAAGTCATCTGAGGTTTTGTTTGTGTTTGTTTTTGTGCTTTAAATAGGCTCTCTTTATGTTGTCTGTGATGACCTTGCTCTCACTATTCATACCAGATTGGCCGCAACTTCAATGCCTTGGCTTCCCAAGTGCTGTGACCATAAAAGCATACACTGTACCTTGCTTCTTCACTTTGAGTTTCAAAAGGATATCCAAAGCTACCACTTACTTGTTTGTTTTTTAAAATTACCTTTATTTTTAAATATGTGGGTGTTTTGCCTGCATGTATGTCGGTGCATTGTGTTCAAGCAGTGCCCATGGAGGTCAAAAGAGGGTGTCACAACCCCTGGGACTACAGTTACAGATAATTGTGAGCTGCCATGTAGGTGCTGGAAATTAAACCAGGGTCCTCCAGAAGAGCATGTGAGTGCTCTTAATTGCTGAACCAGCGCCCCTATCATTTGTGATATACCTCCTAGGTGCAAGACTTTTGCTACTTTGTTTGCATTCTTTATTTCATTTAAGTCTCATGCCAACTGTCTAAGATAGGTATTTTTCCCTCTTGTCTTGCACATCAGGAAACAGAAGCTAAAAGATTTCAAAAACAGCTAGAAAGGTATAAAGCTAGGATTCAAGCCTAGCCTTCAACAGAGATCATGGGCCTATTGGCTTCTCCTCATCTACCAATCCCCCTGCATAGTCTTAGGTTCCCGACTTGCTTGTTGGGATCCAGAAAAGCTAGACTTTTTCATTTATGCCATGAAGCTAATACCAGCTTCCACTTTTGCCACCCCCCCTTTTCCAGGCATGACCTACTGTGAAGAAGCACTGTTGTTCATCAGGACTTCAGTTTGCCCCCGAGATCATCCCTATGGAATCTATGTGTTTAGTCTATTTGTCATCTTCTCAGGCATCTGCATTCCTACCTCCCCTGAAACTACCATACACTCCAGTATGTGTCTAGAGCCAACACACCCAGTTTGTTCTCTCAAGAGGGAAGGACACCTTTGCTATAACACAAAGATGGTGACTTTTATCGAGGCCAGGACTAGATCACCAAGATGATAAATTTGTGGCGTAGTCTTAGATGACCTGTCCTCAGCATCCCCCTGCAGTACCCTTGACTAAGCAGAAAGTCTGGAGTTGTTTCTCTAGATCAGTTCTTAAGCTTTGTCCTCTCTCTATCACAGCCGTGTGGAAAATCTGCATTAGCTCTTGATTTGGATGAGGAAACTCTTTATTTGGTGAGGATAGCTTGGCTTGAACCTGTGGGTAGGTTTCCTGATGGTCCAGAGCCTACCTATGGCGATTTGTAAGCAAGAAGATCAGCATGGCAACAATTAGGCCAATCACAAATAAATCCCAGTATGGTCCAACGGTGCTGTCTATTTTCAGCCACTTCCATCTCATGGTAAACTGCTGGCAAGAGGCATTCAGTCAAAAACAAAACCAAAACCAACAAGCAAATAAACAGTCCCAGCGCCTGACTGTAGTCAGAACCAGCTCTTCTCACAAGCCTGGCACTGCCACCCTGCCCCCAGCCCGCCCCCTGCTCCCTTCCATCTTAGAAGATGGGATCTATTTCAGGGTAGAGCCCATACGTGGGCTTAATTACCACCACTAAAATAACCACAAAGTTGTATAAAATATAGCTGGACAAGGTGGTGCTTGCCTGTCATCCCTGTGCTGGGAAGTCTGAAGCAGAAGGGTCTCAGATTTGAGGTCAGCCTGGGTTACACAGTGACTTTCAGGTCAGCCTTGATTATATCATAAGGCCCTTTCTCAAAAAAAAAAAAATGTCTACGTTTAAGAAATACAGCTCTTTGTGGTATCACTTGCCACCTGCCATCTGCTCACCCGTCTCAGATTCTGATGGCAGGAGCTGTGTTTTGAACAAGTATATATAGCACATCTCTGCTTAAGGCTTTGAACACAGCGTGTGCGGAAAGAGTATCTGCTGAATTAATTCACTGGTTGTACTACACAGTGTCAACACATGCTCAACAAGCAGAGTTGCTGTGTGCTAAGTACAAGACTTTGCATTCTTCTTATCAAAGAAAAGTTAGCTAAATAAAAAAAAAAATTATTCCCTTCGTAAGCCTCATCACTTTGTCCCAGAGTTTCTTAGTTTCTAGAATCGATTTGAGACAAACTTACGTTAAAAAACAGAATATCTTGGAGCAAATGCACAGTTTCCAGCTTCATAAGGGCAAAGAACACAGGTATATGAGCATCCGGGCTTGTCTGAGCAGCCATGTCGTACAATCTTCTGGCCAGATGAAGGTCCTGGAAAGAAAGTATCCCATCTCTATCAGGCACAGATTCTTGAGAAACAGAAACCGTTGTTAGAAATATCACAGTTTCTATTTGGTAGGTAGAATGAGCCCACGAAATTGTCCATGCCCTCATCATGCCTGGGGCAGGAGAGGGAGATGGAAAGTATGAGAGGAACTCAACTTAGCTGGGTGCTGGGGTGCGGGGTGCAGGGATCACAGGGAAAGAATCATAAGCAACTCAAAGAGCCAGCCAGGAAACGGGGGCTTGGTCTTAACACTGACAAGGAACTTAGTTCACTAACAACCTTAATCAGATTGAAAACACATTCTTTCCCACTGCCTCCAGTACAGAATTAGCCTTGATTTTAGTCGTATGAGACCATAAGCAGAGTCAGGCCATTTAGACTCTTGACCTACAGACCATGAGAAAATCAGCATGCTGTGAATGGCATCTGTGATGGAAAATTAACACAGCCCTTGAAAGCCATTCTTATATCATCTGGGGTTAGCTCCTACTTGAGAACAAAGAACTTGAGGTACCACGAGTACAGATCCCTATGTGTAGATAGCTAATAATAATCATAATTGTATGATATGTATCATAGAATTTATTTATTTATTTATTTGTCTTTTTCCAGGTCCTTGACTGTCTTGGACTATCTGTTCAAAAATAAGTTTAATAAGGTGCCTACTACATAGTAAGGCTGTTTTTTTTCCCCTAAACTCTTTACTCTTTGGTCTTTTGAGGGGAGGCTGCCACCCAGCTCCCAAATAAATCACACACACGGAGGCTTATTATTACTTATAAATGTCCAGCCTTAGTTTGGCTTATTTCTAACCAGCTTTTCTTAAATTATGCCATCTTTCGCTTGCCTCTGGGCTTTTCTTTTTCTTCTGTATATCTTACTTCACTCTTACTCTGTCTGGTTGGCCCCTTCTTTTCTCACTCCTTGATCTCTCTTTCTTACTTTTTCTCCTTCTATTTATTCTCTCTGCCTGCCATAGTACATCTTAAAATAATATTCTACGACATAGGGCTTCAATAATTCTTACAAAATGAATGAGTGGGCTATTTTATCTTTCAGGTTGGAATTTGATTTTTGAAATGATGTGTTATCATATTTGGGGGCCTTTTCCTTATTGAATTGTTCCAAGGCAGATAGTTATTTTCCAACTACTTATGTTTCCATTTTTTTATTGTATATTTGTCTTGTTGTTTAACATTGATAAAAAGACTTCTAAGGAATATTCCTTTAAAACATTTTTACATTTAGTGTGTGTGTGTGTGTGTGTGTGTGTGTGTGTGTGTGTGTGTGCTATCGTTCTCAAGTGGAGTACAGAGGCTGACTTTCAGGACTCTCCTTCCACCATGTGTGTTTCATAGATTGAACTAGGTCATAGATCATCAGGCTTGGTGGCAAACTCCTTTACCCACCGAGTGTCCCTCTGGCACAGGAGTATTGTTTTCAAAGCATCTTTCCCAGAATAGTGTTTTTGTTGGGTACCTATGGACTAAGGAGAGTTTTTTCTTTTTTCCCCAGAAATTCATTTTGGTTTTGGTTTCTGGGATTGAATTCAACACTTCATACACGCTAGGCTACCACCAAGCTGCATCCTCAAACCTAGGTGTCTTTTTGGGCTTCAGTACGTGTGAGTTCTTAGGCCCTCTGCTAATCCTTGTCCTATGTAATGTCCCTCAGCTGTGTTCTGCTCTCTGCATTTGCTCCCTCCTTACCCCTCCCTCCTTCCCCACCCCCAAGAAAGCAGGGTCTCACTATGTGATCCATGCTTGACCTTGGACTTACAATCTTCCAGACAGCTACCTCCTGAGGACTGGGATCACAGGCTCATTTCTTCCTTTTAATATTTTGTTAGTTTTGTTTTTTAACTGTTTTTATTGAACCATATATTTTTCTTCGCTCCTCTCCCTTTCTCCCCTTTCCCCTTCTACCCTTTCCTGTGACCCCCATGCTCCCAATTTACTCAGGAGACCTTGTCTTTTCTCTTTCCTATTTAGATCCATGTATGTCTCTCTTTGAGTTCTTTTTGTTGTCTAGGTTCTCTGGGGTTGTGGATTGTAGGTTGGTTTTCTTTGCTTTATGTCTAAAAGCCATTTATGAGTGAATACATATTATATTTGTCTTTTTGGGTCTGGGTTACCTAATTCAATATGTTTTTTTCTAGACTCATCCATTTGCCTGAAAATTTCAAGATGTCATTATTATTATTGTTGTTATTATTTACTGCTGAGTAGTACTCCATGGTGTAAATGTACCACATTTTCTTTATCCATTCTTCTGTTGAGGGGCATCTAGGTTGTTTCCAGGTTCTGGCTATTACAAATAATGCTGCTATGAACATAGTTGAGCACATGTTGATCTCCAAAATATACAAAGAACTCAAGAAACTTGACATCAAAAGAACAAATAATCCAACAAAAATGTGGTACAGACCTAAACAGAGAACTCTCAACAAATGAATCTCAAATGGCTGAAAGACATCTAAGGAAATGTTCAACATCTTTAGCCATAAGAGAAATGCAAATCAAGATAACTCTGAGATTCCATTTTACGCTTGTCAGAATGGCCAAGATCAAAAACAATGATGACAGCTTATGCTGGAGAGGATGTGGGGTAAGGGGAGCATTCCTGCATTGCTGGTGGAAGTGCAAACTTGCATAGTCGCTTTGGAAATCAGTATGGTGACTTCTCAGAAAAGTAGGAAACAATCTACCTCAAGACCCAGCAATACCACTGTTGGGTATATACCCAAAGGATGTTCATTCATATCACAAGACATGTGCTGGCTCATTTCTTAAAGACTTCTAAAGCTTCAAAGTCTGCTAAATAAATTTGTTGGAAACAAAAAAAGAACATTCTCACCTGAAGTACTTAAAATTCAGAAAATTGGGACAAATCTTCCCAGCATGAAAGAAAGCAGATGCTGTAAGGCCTAGTCTGTGTCTTAGTTTCAGCTGAACATGGGTGAGCACATGTGATATGAATGAGCTTCATATGTGAGCAATTGCCTTACCAGGTGTATGTGATAAGCATACAAATGAGTGAAGGACAGTCAGACCGTAACCAAAGGGCATTCTAGAATTAGGTATCTTAAACCTGGGAATATACTGAAGAATTTGAGGGGAAGGAATACATAGCCTAGACTACATTTAGAAGAAAAGTGGTATATGAGGCTGTTGTTATCAAGAACAGTTAAGTCAAAGAAGGCACTGAATTTCAGGAAAGAAGTCAAGGAATTATTATGCCAGGAAGGTATTATCAGTTTGTGTGTTTGTCTGCATTGCCTTTGGGACAGTAAGGGAAGTAATGGTTTGAAGGACTTAAACTTTATCCACAATATCATAGTAGTGGTAGATGAATTGAGCTTTCCTTAAGGTAATGCTAACTCTCGTAACAAACTCCCCGAATTCAGGACACTCAACACTGAAAGGTTTGTTTTTATTTTTAATCAACATTTTAACATGGATGTTCCTGGGTGGTAGAGGATTTTTTTCAGAGGTAATTAAGGGACTCAGCTCTTTTCCGTTTAGTGGTTCTGCATTTCCCCAGAGCCTCTGCTTTTTCTGCTGTGATCCATCAACAAAGTGCAAAATGGCCAGGGAGAAACTGCTTTTATGTACTGGCTGCCTTAGAACAAATGGCACCTTTCTCTTAAGCAGTTGTGGGGTGGGGTGGGTGGGAAGGCACATGATGCAAAGGATGTTGGGAAATGTAGTCCAAGTAGGTAGGCATCCTTCCATAAATATTCTGAAGACTAACAATTATAAGTCTCTAGTGGGCAGAGGTATTTCTGGTATAAATGTAATGGAAGAATAGCAGAATTGAAGGCACCAAGTAGCCTTTGCAACAGACCAACGTGAAAAAAAAAATTAAGAACTGATCCAGAGTAGAGACAGTTGGAATAGCCAGGAGGAACGGATAGCAGGCTTTGTTCATAGCATAGCTTCTGAAGTAATTAAAAAATATAAACTGCAGAAGAGTTTCATAGTAATTTGTGAGCTGAATGCTTGCGTTTTCAAGTTCCTATCCTCAGTTAATTTTCCTTCAGGCGTGTGGGACAGCTCTATCCTTACAGCAAGACAACCACCATCTTCATCAGGTGAGCCTAGTCTGCTTGCAAAGGATCCTTACAGCTGGGCTGTCGAGTGTTGATACTCCCTGACAGCAGGGAGTTGGGGAAGGTCACTGGGTCCTCAGTTACTGTCTAGCTACTTCTTACAGCCCCGTTGGTAAGTCTGTCCTATTTGCACGTGGCCTCAGGGAGGCGCTAGAGTATATAGGCTTGGGCAGCTCAGGGGGAGGGGTCCATCGTTTTGGCTATGGAGAAGCCAACGTCCATGCTTGATGAAAACTTGCCCATGTGGTTGCTTTGGGGTCACCAACTGTCCTATCAGCGACTCCTGACTCGTGTTCTGTAAGTAAAGCACTACACCCCTCACCCCAACTCATTAGTTCCCCTGGGGTGAACTGTAGAGGAGCCATTCTTTTTTGTTTTGTCCTTGGGAGTTTAGAAGGTGTGTGTGGGGTGTGGCAGGGGTTCTGTTTACATCTCTGGCGGAAGAGGAGTCTGGGAAACAAGGCATTGTTTTATGTTCCTACAGTGCCGCAGTCTGCCTTAACCCTGTATTTCGATTGAGCTGCCCACTGAGCTGGCTGAGGTGCTTCTCAGTGAAGCTATTAGAATAAGGCATCTGTGTTACCTTAGGCCACCGTCTGTTCCCAAAGACAAAAGAGCACACCAGAGGCTCATATTTTTACACCAACTCCCCACTTTCCTCCTTAAATTCAAGGGTTTACCAATCATGTTTCCACCAAACTTCTTACATTCTCAGAGACTCTCTGGAAATGACATTACCCTCATTTTTGTCTCACTGGTTTGCACAAGGATTTACGGTAACAAGAACTGTGGTGTGCCACACTGATGAACTGCTATGGTGAGGACGAACGCTAGAAAGGCCATTCTCCTAATCGCTTTGGAATAAGTTTGGGGGTTGAACTCATCAGAAAGCTTGTTTTTGAAAATTAGAGTCACTTTATTAATTTGTCTGAGATGATGAAATTAATAAAGTTTGCCCTGAACACTTGGTAATTATTTTTCTAATTGCTAAACGAGGAGCTTAGTAAGGACAAAGCATAGTGATCTCTCACCAGCTGAATCCAAAGTCCTGATAGAGGTTGGAGAGCAGCCCCTGGATTCTAATCTTTTTGCTTGCTTTCTTTCTCTTCCTTCCTTCCTTCCTTCCTTCCTTCCTTCCTTCCTTCCTTCCTTCCTTCCTTCCTTCCTTCCTTCCTTTCTTTCTTTCTTTTTCTCTCTGGTTTTTATTTGTCTCCAACTGCACCCTGGTTTTTACTGTAGATACTTTCTGTCAAAACAACCAACCAACCAACCAACCAACCAACCAACCAACCAACCAACCAAAAACCCATGAGACCTCCAGTGAGGGAAACTGATCAGTTTGATCACAGTGAATGACCTGTGAGTTAAGAGGAAACCTGGCAGGAAAGAATAGAAAAGGAACAGAGAGAAGAACCTGTGGCTAGTTTTTCTGAGTGTGGAATGGATGTCCCAACAGCTGCTATCTGAATAGTGAAGGAAGTGCCCAGCAGAGAGGCTCACTGGTGGGTATGGAGGAAAGAAAACCAAAGCCACTGGTACAGTCCAATGCTGGGCCCTTGACAGTCCCCTCCTGCAGTCTTGGCCATGCATCATGAGAGGATGCACCATTGGATCTCTGGGGACACAGGAGAAAATGGTTTCACTGTGCTGAGGATGTGGCTGTTAAGAGTGAGCCCTGTTTTGAATCACCCTGGGCAGGAGAGCTAACTTAGTGAACACACTGAGTGGGGTATTTGTACATTTTCTGTAAACAACGCTTCTCTTGGGTTTTGGTGATTTATATGAGGACTTAATGATCTTATTGAAACCTTAGCATATGTTCAAATTCTCTTCTGATCCAAGTGACAGTCATTACACACAGTGTATAACAACAAAGCCTTTTCACACAGGCTTGTTCATTTAATCCTCTAAGTTGGAGGGTAGGCCAGGTATCATTAGCTCTGTTTCAGTGATGTGGCTGGCAGTGGGATGTGGAGAGTCAACAAATAACATTCAAAGAAATATCCAGTTTAGCATTCAGTCCTGTCCGTTTTACAATCAGAGGTAGCTCACCTCTGCTAGGAGTGGGAAAATGGGTTGGATTTGGAGTTGACAAGTTATTGCTCAGGGCTGACTGATGAAAAATGGTTGGGCAAAGGCAGGCTGCAGCGAGGACAAGACAGTGTTGTCTGCATGACCCAGCAGTCAGGGCCTGAATAGGAAGCCTTTGGCTGTAGAGAGCACTACCTCAGCGGTTCTCAGGAAACTCCCTACCAATAATCCTCAACCAGATGGAAGAAGAGAGCACAGAGAGCCAGGAGGCTCCACGGCACTTCACTCTAGAACTATTTAGGAACAGAAGCACCATGGAGAGAAACGTGCTTTGTTGTTAAGAATGACTCATTGTCGGTCCCATTTTTTTTTCCTGAAATTGTTTGGGATCAGATATGCCTTGCATAAAATTCTGGATCCACCACTAAGGAAACTCTGCAAAATTATTTTATATCTGCAGTGTGGATTTCACACAAGGACAGAGTGCTTACCTCAAGATAGATATGTATGTATATATGTACATGTATATCACACCTAACCAAAACTGGTTAATATTGGCATTTAACATACCTGCCTCCTCCTTTTGTACTCCTAATACGTCTCTGACTAACCACACCCGCTGCCTAAGGGATTTTTTTCCACTAGCTTGCACTGTTAGGGCGCTCTTTTATTAGTGAACATGCCTCAAGACAGATGTGGGCTCTATAACCTCTTAGGTGTCTTTAGAGTGCCCAGTTTGGTGTCATGGAGATGATGACTGCTTTGTAAGATGAATGCACGCCACCTTAATCTATAGCCTAGGCCTCGTTCCACCTTCCTGTTATAGCTGACCATTTAGGAGATGGTGGAGATGTTAATGCATGAGTCACATCAATGAAGAGGTGAAGACTGGGCTCACCACAAAAATATGTGTTGGGAAAAGGAGGGATTCATGAATCAGATTGGCCCAAATTAGATTTCTTCTACTCATTAATTGTGTGCTTGGAGGACATGAAGGCAATAGTGCCGTTATATGTGCTACCACAAGCGAGAGGGACTTTTCTGTCTTCTACATTAATGGCATCGATGAAATTCCAAACATTTGTAATTTTTTTCTTCTTACACAGCTGTCATTTCTAGCTTTAAAAATATGCAATTACCTTTGCGATACCCAAGCCGTGCTCATACATATAGGCCAGATTGAACATGGCTTGTGCACTGTGATGCTTGTCTGCTGCGATGCTGTAGTGTGTGGCTGCTGTTTCATAGTCTTTCTTAGTCCCATAACCGTAGTAATGGTAATCTCCAATTTTCACTCTAGCGAAAGCGTTCCCTGAGAGGAAGACCGGAAAGAGAGAATAATAACACAGAGATTCGTGTACAGTCCTCTGTAAGTCCACCTAGTAAGCTGCAAAAACACCAAATACATACACTTACATGCATATATACACATGAGATAGGCAAAATCTCACAGGTAAGATTACATATACTGTATGAAAGACAAGACACGAATATGATGCTAGTCATGTTCATTGCAGGGTAATATTTATGATTATAATGTTCTGAAAGAAATAATAAACTACACATAAATTCCTATTTGGAGATAGGACAGCAACTATTGGAGAACTGGATCCCATCTTTCCTGCCCCTAGAATTCCTCTCTAAAACTCTACTCTCATTTAGCCCCATAAGGGCAAAGCAAGACCTCTAAGCCTCTTAATTAACTAAATTGTTCTGGAGCCCAGTATGGTACTTGATAAATATTTATGGAATGATCGTGCTAGGATATTTTTAGAAAATGCCGTCCCCGGAGCTAATTTAGGATATTACTTTCCAATAAACATGGATATATCATGGACAGAGGAAATCACATTACTTTCAAAGATTTGTGGTCACTTAGAAATGGCTTTTGAGGGTATGTGTGTATCTCAGGATACGGCCATGCTTCTGTTTCCTAAAAGAATGTGGGTTGAGAGGATGAGGGAGAACTTATGATGGACATTTGTTTCAGCTGTGGCCAACCCTTCCCAAAATCCAGGCTTTCTTGGAAAATGGGAACCAGTGTATTAGGGTCTGAGATATGTCTTGACATATAGGACTCCCTTCCAAAATTCTTTCCCAATTTGGTCCAGTGCTGTGGATTTCTTTTAAAGTTCTACCTTTGGTTAACAAAATTCCTCTAAACTTCTAGTTCAAGCACAGATACTTGAAAGATATGTGACACCATGAGCCAGCCATCTTTGTTTCCCTCTGAGAAGAGCCAACATTTTAATACTCATAAGCTGATGAAGACATTAGGTTTCAGATTTTGCTTCCTACATGATTCACACAAAATGTACAGACAAGTGGGAGCGAGGGCCAATAGGGATGTCACTGAAGCAAGGTTAACTACAGAGACCAGGAGAGACATGAGGCCCCAAAGAGAAACCTACTCCATCTCTAGTTTTGTTCCAATCTGTCGTGCTAACCCCCAAGGTTACTGCTTGGCCATAGTCATAAAGGGATTGGATATTTGTGTAATCCTAAGCTTTGCAGTTAAGAACAGGATCTCCCAAGTCTCTGAGAATGGAGGACAGTGACCAAGCTTGTGCTCAGAGCCACAGTACCCGAATGAGTGTATGTGGCAATTCTGACAGGCTCCTGAGTAGATCTGTTGACTAGAGATGTCTACTTCAATCCCACAGCAGCAAGGTGGTTCTGGGCCCTGATGTTTCAGTAGCTCTTCATATGAAGCAGCTGCTAAAAGAAGCATTAGTGACTAATTGGAATTCCATTATTTGAATTCCTACCTTTTGTGAGCCACTCAGCAGCCATAACTTTGAGATGGGTATGTCTGACCTTTTGACACAGGGTTATTTTGAGCAATCTAGCAAGTGTGTGTGTGTGTTCTATTTAATATTAATGTCTCCATTTTCTGCTTCTTTTTTCTTTGGTCCAATTTCTACACCATTTCCTGGCTCGAAATAAACATGTATCTGTTGCAACCGAGCTGATTTGCTATGGCTGAGAGATTGCTGGCGTTGTTTTCTCGCTCCAAATAAGGTCTTTATTGCATTTTACAAAACAGAATTTCTCACTAAAATTGCATTGATGGCTCGCTGCTGCGTTACCAGCTCAGCTGGGTCTGCGAAGGCACCACTGTGGTTTTTTTTCCCTCTGCTTCATATTAGCATCAGCTGAGAATAATTTTTTTATCCTATTACTTCCTGTTAAAAGGAATGATTCAGCCTTAACAGGAGATGATTTTCAAGAAACCTAATTGGAAATAAAATTGCTCTCTTATTGCAAGAGTTCCTCACACATCCAAATGCCAACCGTGACAGCTGTGCCACATTGCTCTGGTTTTAATACTATAATTCTAGGGGGGAAGATTGGAAGGGACATGGTGATGCAAATGCCACCTGCCAATGCTGTTCTGAGCAATGATAGTTTACATTCCTTACCACGTGTGAAACCAGCAAGTAGGAAGGCCTGGAGGGTGCCAAGAAAGGATCTTCCCACTTTTTTTTTTTAAATTCTAACATATTGATAGTTAAATATCTGAAGTGTGTTGTCATCATCAATGTCTCATTTTAGAAGAGAAGTCAGATGCAGTCAGCACATAAAATTACTTTTGCCTACAGACTCGGAGACACAGGTCACATCTCGGATCGGCTCAGCAAACAACTCAGCAAATGAATGGCTAAAGCCAGCCCCAGATAATTGTTTTCTTGAGTAAAATTATCCTGTTTCGAACAACAGTTCTGGTACCATGGAGACAGAGACAAATTCTGAGGGCTTGCTAAACTGAGAGACTTTGAGAATAATGAAGAAAATGAATGCTCAGAAATGACCTCTCACAGCAGACCAATTTGAAGTGCCCCCTGCTTGACACCCTGTGCCTCTGTGCCTCTGTTCCCAACCACACAACTGAAGCAAATCAGAGGACTAGCCATTGATGTGGTCCAGCTATGTGCCTATTTTGATCTGTTTTATACCTTGGATGGCGGCTCGGTTCCATAGCAGAAGTGCCATTGGATACATCTTCTCTTTCCCCAGAATTTTAGCCTTTTCTAAAAAAAGAAAAAGGAAAGAAAAAAAAAAAAGAAGGAACTATTCCATTAAAAAGGCTTAAATGAGGACATAGTAAGCCATTTTTGCATATGCATGGTTGGGGAATTGCAAAGATCTTATCTTACTAGATTCCAATATGAATGCTGAATTGCTTTGAGCGACTTCGTATCCCATTTCTGCGAGCAGTGCGTACTGAACGAGAGAAGAGTCTACATCGCCATCCTTATAGGCAAAGTAGGCTGTCAGGAATTTCTCAGCCCAGTGGCCGAGTTCGCAGACACCTTTGTAAAGCTGAAGATGGAAAAAGGAGTCAAATGGGCTGGTTAGCTTCAGCCCACACAGTGATCTGTGGTCCTCGTCTTCAGCTGATGATGGCTGAGCAGACAAGAACTTTTTTCTAAAATTGCCTGGCTTTTGAAAATCATTGAGGGTGAAGAACTAATACGTGTATATGCACACAGGTTCTCAGGGTAGCTTTGTCTCTAGCAAATTGTTTTCCGGCTCCTTTTAATTTGTGTAATAAACTTTCCTGGCTTGGAGGCTATTCGAGAGGACAAGAATATCAATTTGGAGGGTTTTGTTGTTGATAGTGTCATTTTCCAGGCACCAGTGCTCAGCGCGGATGAGGCTACAGCTGATGTGGGAATGAGGAGGAAGGGAAGGCAGCGCCTGAGGGTATAGGTGACATAACGGGGAGGGAGGTGTGCGGAGCTCCATGGGGACAAATGTCAACTTAGCTGAATAGCCCTTATGTAACCAAAAGAGGTTAGCCATACATAATTCATTAGGAAGTTGGCAAAGGAACAAATCTAAAGATAGATTATTAGCTGGGAGCTTTTGAAATGAGTTTCAGAGGGACCAGATTGCAATGTGGAGGTGTTTGTACTGATGCAGTGGACGTATTTAATAAATCAATGAAGGGCATTAAGGTCCGGAAAGCATTCTTTTGAAAAGTACATTACTGGCTCAGGCTGAAAGAACCCACTTTCTCAATTGTCATCCGAGTCATCTAAAATCCAAGGACCCTGTTTTCTGGGAAGGAATGGGCTACATTTCCTAGACTAAATCAAGCCTGCCTTTCCTGAGGAGTGACTCCCATCTCGCTGGGAGTGCCAGGTTGCTCTGGTGGTTTGACTCCGAAAGCTGAAGTCCTTCTAAATTCCAGAGGCAGATTGTGACTGCAAGGAGGAGCCAGACTCCAGAGAGGAGGGGCTCATTGTTCACCTTCTCTCCCCCAATTTAAGTTACACTATCATTTCTCCTCCTGTCAAATGGTGGTGTTCGTTGCCAACAGCAAGAAATGATCTATGTAACAAAAGCAGCCTCCCCACTCCGTGTGACCCTAAGTTTACCTCCACGGCTGTTCTGCATGATCTTAGTACCCCAGTTCCAGTTGCATACATCTCGGCTAGGTAGTAAATGGCTAGAGGCTGCCCGCTCTGAGATGCCAAGTAGAAATATTTGAAGGCAAGTTTATAATCCTTCCACACTCCAGAGCCGGCTGAAAATGAAAACTCTTTTAAGCCACTTTTTTTTTTTTTGGAAAAGCATTTTATGGATATGATAGTCATAGTGATACCCAACAAGTCTAAAAACCCTAAAATTGTAAGTAAAACTACTTGAGAGTCACTATTTTGAGGGGCAAGTGGCTAAGTTAGTCTATGATCTTTACACATTCAGAAAAATTAAGAAACAAGTGCTATTTAGTTTCATGTACATAGGAAGACAAAGAAATGTGTGATCACAGTTCTTTTGTGATCTTACTGTCATGTTCTCTCTCTCTGTGTCCCTCTCTCCTCTCTCTCTCTCTCTCTCTCTCTCTCTCTCTCTCTCTCTCTCTCTCTCTCTCTCTCTCTCTCTCTACCAGCTACAAACACAGAGCAGGCAAATCCCAGGTCTAGGAAGGGCAACTCTGTCTGAGCTCATGATGGGAGGAGAGGCAGAGGCATTTGGTGCTAGGCAGAGTTGGTACATCTCTAGCAGGTGAGATTCTTGGCTCAGCTCTCTTGTTAACTGTTATTCCTCTTTCTGAGTCATTCCCATCTAAGAATTTTACTTGCAAAAAACAAAGGGGCTTTCCCTGGATTGGCTTCACATTCCCTTCCAGCTCAAAAGTTTCATGGTTTTTAAAAGTGATGCCACACAGGAATTAAGCTAGAGCCAACCTGGCATGGTGGCACACCCCTGCAATCCTAACACTCCAGAGACCACGGCAAGAGGGTGGCGAGTCTAAAGCCAGCTCAGGCTACATAGTGAGACTCTATGTCTAAACAGATGAGTAAATAAGTAAAATTTGAAAAAATTAAAAGGAGCTAGAAGTCTGGTGACAGATTGCTTGGAATTGAATCCCAGACTGACTGTGTCATCTTGGGTAGGATATGTGGCCTTGATATCACCCAGTCAGCTCAGCTGTAAGCTGTGGGCTGTCTATATGTTGAGAGAGTAAAATGAACCGGAACATGCAAAGCCATTGCTATTATTCTCTCCTAGAAGCTCGAGGAATTGGACAGATTGTAAGCTAAGGACTTGGAGCAAATTAGGAGAATATGATGTCAAACACGATAAAAAAAAATAGGCTGTCTAGCTGGACCACAGTGGCAAACATCAGTCTAGCTGTACCACAACCACAGTGGAAAAATCATCTTAGCTGGACCATAGTGGAAACATCAGTCTAGCTGGACCACAGTGGCAAACATTAGCCTAGCTGGACCACAGTGGAAACATCAGCCTAGCTGGACCACAGTGGAAACATCAGCCTAGCTGGACCACAGTGGCAAACATCATCTTAGTTGGACCACAGTGGCAAACATCATCTTAGCTGGACCACAGTGGCAAACATCAGCCTAGCTGGGCCACAATGGCAAACATCAGCCTAGCTGGGCCACAATGGCAAACATCGTCTTAGTTGGACCACAGTGGCAAGCTTCAGCATAGCTGGACCACAGTGGCAAACATCACCTTAACTGGACCAGAGTGGCAGACATCAGTAGACTTCTTGACTAGATGTGACCTACTAGAGAGAGTTGGCTGTTGCCTTGGTTCCTTCTCTGGCATGAAGAACTTGGTGAGGGCATGTTCAGATATCTGGGGTTTGTCCTGACTTCTCATTCTTTTAACTCCCACAGGAATTATTACAAATCTCCTCTCCGTCTGAGCTCCTTACTGTAACTACCTTGCTGTTGCTCTAAGAATGCAGTATTTTTGCCTGTGAAGGACAACTTCATCTTGTCTTTCCTCACTGACCTCTACCTCACCATCTTACCCCAGTTTTTGGATCTGTGCTTCCATTCTCCCTTCAGTGCTGCAGGCTGAGTAACACCACTTCTCTATCAAGACCACAAGTCTCCGCCTACCTGGGACCAATCAGATCTTAATGCCGCCAACTTTTCCCAGAACCTCTTTCTATCAGTTATGTTCATGTCTCATCATTTAATAACAATTCCTTCTTGGATGTTGTTCCCTTCAGTTCCTTTTTTTCTCTTAAAGATACATTTTGAAATATTATTTTTCTTTTTTCTCCTTTTGTATTCACATCCTGACCCACTGTCAACTGTGCTCATTCAAATCAATACAATAATCTCACCAATCAACACAGCAATTCTCCATATTGACTAAGTGATAAGGATACCAATTCATTTTTCTTCCCTCTTCATTCCTCTCTCTTCCTTCTCTTTTCTCCCTCCTGCCTTTTCACTTCCTCCTCCCCTTTGCTCTGTCCTCCCCACAGTCTTCCTCCTCCCCTTTGCTCTGTCCTCCCACAGTCTTCCTCCTCCCCTTTGCTCTGTCCTCCCACAGTCTTCCTCCTCCCCTTTGCTCTGTCCTCCCCACAGTCTTCCTCCTCCCCTTTGCTCTGTCCTCCCCACAGTCTTCCCCCTCCCCTTTGCTCTGTCCTCCCCACAGTCTTCCCCCTCCAGGACTCTGTTGCCAGACCTTGTGATACGTTATCCTTGCACACTATCAGTGACATGTATACGGCATCTAGAAAGTTCCACCATTTTGCCCTTTTGGATTCTTTTCAACCTCTCCTCCCCTTCCAGGCTTTTGTTCTTTTCTTGATAGCCACTCTTATTTGGCTTAACATTTCAAGATGCCAGAAAGAATCACCAGATTTATAAGCATAGCCACATCTCCTCTTTCTCACATTTTTTTCTTTTTCCTTTGGAAGCTCAACCACTCTTGGCTTACACCAATACGTTCATGTCTCGGATCTTTCTCCTCAGCCTTGTCCTCTCTCATGAGTGCCATTGTTATTTCTGGACATGTGTGCTGGATCTTACAGGAACCTCAACGTTAGCCTAGTCAAAGGTGGGCATCCTGCCTCTGTATCTCCTTACCCTTTCTTTCAACTAATGTCCAAGTCTTTACATTTTTTTTTAAAGCTCTCTTAAACCAATGTCTTAATGTTCTTTGCAAGTCACTCACAGCAACCCTTTGATGCTTGCTACATGAGGAGGAGGTTTACTAATGCCTACGTCATTCTAAATAAGGTAGCCATATTTGCGGTACCTACAGTAGTACATGAAGCCTAGCTGGAACTGTGCGTTAGGCCATCCCTTCTCTGCAGCTTTCTGGAAGTATTTAAGTGCTTCACCATAATTCTGCAAGATAATCACACTGTATTACTCAATGCTGTCTGCATAACTCCATGGTAACAACCACTTTCCAGCTTAAGTGTACTGTCAGCATCCTATAGGCTAGTTAACATAGCACCAGAAATAGAATTCATTTTTATTATTATTTTAGATTCTATATAGAAATAATTATATTATTTTATTATAAACTGTAGTTTTCTGTATTAGTAGTTGTTTTTTTTTTAGACGAGGGAAGGTCACTCAAAAGACATATTAAG
Organism: Chionomys nivalis; assembly: GCF_950005125.1. Lineage (NCBI taxonomy): Eukaryota > Metazoa > Chordata > Mammalia > Rodentia > Cricetidae > Chionomys > Chionomys nivalis. The sequence goes on along the minus strand of NC_080094.1, from coordinate 35,640,010 downwards.
CTAAGAAGATAAATTTCTCTATCAATAAAATCCTCAGGAGGCAGCTGTTTCAAAAGCTGGTTTGACCCCGTGAGTCTCAGACACAACCCTGGATGCTATTCTTGTCGCAGGTTTGTGCCTCTGTCTCTTTGGAAAGATTTCACTGAATCATTTCATCCTCTGTCAGATATACTAGTTTGGCTAACCAAGCAATAAAAACTAATTCTTATATATTAATGCTAAATGCAAAAATACTAGAAATATGTTGAAAGGATGGCAAGTTTATTGAACTTACCACAGGAACACCTTTTCCATGAAAGTAAAGGAGACCAAGTCCATGAAGACCAATTGCATTGCCCTAGAATAATTTTAAAAAAACTATGTAAAGGAAAATTACTGCAAATCAATTATTTCAAAAGCATTTCAAATGCACCCAGTAAGAAATGGCCAAGGCCACCAATTAGGAGGTTGGTGAGTCATTTGGTCTTATCTAGTACCTTTCATACCTTTATTCTAGTCACCCCTCTGAATAAATGTTGTAAGTGTTCAAGTTAAACAAGGTGAGAACATTGTGGGCAGATAAAAGGGGGTACTTGACTGTTTGGTTAAGGCTAGGAATTTGGGAGAATTGAGTTTTATTATGGTTATCATTTGAGCCGTGACTTGAAGGATGGATTTTTTTTTTCTAAAACAGGAAGGTCTGTTCAAACAATTGTTAACTAATTTGGCCAAAGAGAGTTGACATCAATAGCCAAATAACATTTCGGGACATTGGATTTTAGTGCAACCATTGCTCACAGTTAATAATTATTATTTGTATATACTATATATCATATCATGTGGTATATGCTTATTCAAATTTAACTGTTCATAACATCACCAATGCCTACCTGATGTTTAAATTACCATTTCTTTTTCTCATCTATACTTAGTGCTCTAAAAATGAAGTGCTTTCAAAACGGGAGGGCTGGGCCTCCACTAGCACATGTTCTGGCATATTTGTATTTGGTGTGTCAGCACCTGGTGAAGAGTGAGCCTTAAGATGACAGGCCATATGGCTCATGGTAAAATTCTTTGGTGTGCTGCAAGTGTAACAACCTGAGGTGCAGCCCTGCAACCTATGGAAGCCATGGTTTCCTGAAAGTTGTTCTCTGATTTCCATATATTGTGGCATGTACACACACACACACACACACACACACAGTAATTTTCCAATGGAGAGCTTCTTTTTTCTTTTCTCCCATCATGTCTTTTGCCCTCTGGTGACTGTGTAAGAAGCCAGGGCTTGGCCACTTGGCTTTTGTTCAGCAGATCTTCCCATCGATCTGTTTTATAGGCTTACAGAGTTTCCTCAGGAAGTTAAATTCTGATAGAAAGCTCTCTAGTGTCTCCTAACAACCTAAATTTAGTTCTTTGGATGCAGCCAGAGCCTGCCCCCATGACCCGGGAATAGCACAGAAGCAGAGAAGGCATATTTTAAACACTTTCTCAAGAATCCCAGCTGTGAGCCTGTGCATTTCAAAGGATAAATCCTTAGGATATCCCATCGATATTAACTAAGTGGCATAAAGGCCCTCCCTGTTTGTTTTGTGCTGGGTATTAATCCTGAGGCCATGAACTACATAAGCATTCAATAGCTAAGCCACACCCCAGCCCTTTCTTCTCTTTTCCATCCACCTGCAATTTCTAGCCATCACCGTTCTGCACTCTGGGAACAATAAGACCTATTGCGAAGGATGTGACAAAGTCTAGTGAGTTGATAATCTAAGAAGCATCATTTTAATGTTGAAAAACTGAAAGGGAGAGGAGTCTAACAACCCAAACAAACTGTTTCCCTTCTTTTACTGGTAACTCAGTGGTGGTAAGCTCCGAGAACCTATTTAGAATCTTGGGACCAAAGTGGCCTTCTCTGTCATCTCCATGCTCTGTGCTGGTGATGTAAGGGGTCGTTGTAGGATGCTGTCCTCTGAGTGTGACAGCCATTACTATCATCATTAGAATGACTGGCTGTTTCTTCATAGAAGAGGAGGGAGATGTCAGCTGCTCCCCTTTCCACCCTTCTCCCCGATGTGTGGAATTCAGCTTTATTTGCACATGATTTTGTGGTTTGGGGACTCACTGGAGTGTATAGAGTATATCTATGACGGAGCCATCGTCTGTACTGTCCTTAGGCCTTCCAGTGGGGTGGCTTTTCTGTGCTCACCCATGGTCCTCTAAGTGCGTGGTTCTCAACCTGTGGGTCATGATCCCATTGGGGGTTGAGCAACCCTTACACAGGGGTCACCTCAAGCCAACCTGTATATCAGATATTTACATTATGATTCATAACAGTAGGAAAGTTACAGTTATGAAGTAGCAATGAAATAATTTTATGGTTGGGGTTCACCACAGCATGAGGAGCTGTATTAAATAGTCACACATTAGGAAGGTTGAGAACCACTGCCTTAAATCACCCTGGCCCACACTCTGTAAGGAAGCCAATAAACTCACTGGTTTGCCCAGTTGGATTTGGGTGGAATCAAACTTTGATCTGTCCTTGAGTCCTCTCTGAGGTAACTTGATTGGACAAGTGGTAGACTAGAGGAGAGTGAGGAAAACCAGAGGGTGTCTGCCTTGTCTGGGGGGGCAGCAGCAGCTGATTAGCGTCTCTGCTCCAGCTGCTGCCACATAGAACAGTAATCCTGCACAGCTCTCGCCATTTTTAAAGAAAATTCAAGTTATATTTTCCTACTTCAGATGGGTCATTTGCCAGCATGGTACCAAGGTTTAAGGGAGGTACATTTCACATGTATTATCACAATCATGAACCACAGAAGGATATGATTGTCCATGGTTTGATGTAACAGTGATTTTAAAAGCACTTGTTATGGGCTGAACATGACATATGTGTAGCCAACTTCCCAACAACTTCCATGTTAGGGCTTAATGTTCTTGATTAATTAAGGGTCATGAACATATAGAGCAGATAGTCATTTATTTGACATTTAATAAAGCTTAGCAAGAGGCTAGGACCTTGTCCTCCTCAAGTTGAGGGGACATTGATTCCAGACAGTAGAAAAGGGGTCAGAGGGCAGAAAGCTCTGATGTGGGATTCCCCTCTGTATGTTGTGAATACCAATGATGAATAAAGAAACTGCTTTGAACCTATAGCAGGCCAGAAGTTAGGTAGGCAGGGAAAACTAAACTGAGTACTGCGAGAAAGAAGGTGGAGTTAAGAGAGAAGCCATGTAGCCCTGCCGGAGATAGACATGAGAACTTTAGCTGGTAAGCCACAGTCACATGGCCATACACAGATTACTGGAGATGGGTTAAATTAAGATGTAAGAGTTAGCTAATAAGAAGCTAGAGCTAATGGGCCAAGCAGTGATTTAATTAGTAGAGTTTCTGTGTGATTATTTCAGGGCTGAGCTGCTGGGAACCAACAAGCAGCCTCCTTCCAACAAAGCTCTACAGTCCCCTCTCTCTCTCCCTCTCTCATTATTTTGCAGACATGTTGCTCAGGTTAGCTTTGAACTTGGTACATAACTCCTGATCCTCCTGCCTCCATCTCTGGAGTGCTAGGATTATAGGCATCACCACATTGGCTTTATTTGACGGAAAGATTAAACCCAGGATTTTGTACATACCGGACAAGCAGTCTACTGACTGAGCTGTAGTGAAATCCCAAGAGCAGCATTTTATTTTTTTAGTTACAAAACAAAAATATATATGAAAGCTCTACCACGTTGTTCAGGCAATGACTGTGGAGTGTGTGGCTGTGCCCACCTAATGCCATTGAGGAGAATTACTTTAAATACAGTTCTAGGCTTCCGTCATAAAGAAGAAAAGCTAAGGTTAAAATATAACTAGGCTGGGTCACCGGGTCACTGCTAGTTACCAGTCCTCTATGTAGAGAGCAGAGTTACTTTATACACCCGGCTTCCTGGCATTATCCCTTTGGGGTGACAAATCAGTGTTATTTGCCAGGTCACAAAAGATTGTCCTCGGTTACCTCCTTTAAGTCTGCTCTCCTTTGGGTGTCTAATCTAATGGTATTCCAGATAGCTGCCATGCTGAGTGACAATTTCACATGAATTACAAAGGAGGGGGACCAAGGACCAGCCTCTCAGGAATTTTACCACAATAGCAACAGCCACAGGCTGCTTGTCATTTCTAAACAGGCTCCCAAGACAGTGTACAGCTTGTAGAAACAGAACAGCTGAAAATATTCTTGATCCAAATGCATCTTGGTTTTGCCAGTTTATAGAATAAAATTGTAATGCAGAAAGAAATGCTTCCTATTGTGGGTGCCAGAGAGTTAATCGGGCCATTCCTCAAGATTAGGCCGGTGGGTGTGGGATGAGGTCGTTCTTTGTGTAGAGAAGGGGCTTAGGGTAGTCTACTGAGTTTGAACTGACAGACACCAGTTTCACTAAGACTACTGCAAAGATATTCTCTTGGATTTTGTTTATTTTTTTCCTTTGACACACTGTCTCATTATGTAGCCCCGTATGGCCTTGAACTAATCTACCTGTCTCAGCTTCCGGAGTGCTAGGATTAAAGTTGTGTTCAGCAGGAGACAGATTGGGATGTTCCACAGTTCCTGTGGTGGGGAGGGATGGGCTTCAAGACCTTAGAAGATACTAATGTCCTTAGATTCTGGCCTCTTGCGTATGATCATGTAGTATAGTATACAGCCGGTAGACATTCCCTGGGCTTTGAATCATCTCAATGGTAACAGAACAAATGCATTCTCAAGGTGATGGACACGGCTGTTATACTGTTTAGGTCAGAAACTGTCTGTAATGTATTTAGTTACTATTTTTGGCTTCCTGATTAGCTGAATGCATGCATGTGGAACATGGTATACAGAGGGCCAACTGTCACAGCCTTCCTGTGTGCAAGTTCTTCTGTTTTGGCTGTACTTTGAGGTTCTCTTTACTTGACTAGTTCCAGATTACAAAGGACAACAGTCAATATCCAGCAACTATTATATGCCAGGCAGTGCTCTCATGGTTTGTAATATGACAACACTAGGCAGGTCTTCAATTCTCAACTCACTGATAGGGAAAGTGAGGCACAGAAAGTTACATCGCTTATCCGCGGCCACACTGGGAATAAATTGCAGGAATGATACTCAAGTCAGAAAATCATGGTCTTTATTGCCTTTCCTTGTCTACCCCAACAGTCTTCCACCTGCTGCTCTAGCCATTAGATAAACTGTCACTGAGGCAAGCTGAGTGGCAACTCTCTTTGTCTTAAACTTGCTGCAGTTCATGATTAACATGTCCTCTCCACTCTTACCCCTTTATTTCCTGTCCCTAAGTCATGGCTTCATCTGCTCCTCAGAGGTGATGGAATCTGCACATCTGTCTAGCTTCCTGCTGGCTCCAGCAAGGGTAGCATGAGTCACTGCCCTTTTCAATTACCAAAAAGACAGAGGACCGGTCATATCCCTCCATGCTCCAGCTTGGTGCTCTATTGCTTATGATCTGCTTCTCTCTGACACGAAAGTCCTTTTTAGGCTACTGACAGGTCCAAAAGAAACTCTGGACAAGTGGCTAACTGTGGTGCCCATTAGCGTGCCAAAGTGCTTGTTGGCTTCCAGGTTCTCTCAGCATAGCAAATATCTGTTACAGAGTCTGTATTGGCATCCCGACTCCTCCCAGCTCTTGACCCCACCCCCTACCCTAGACTTCTCTAGCTCATAAGCTTCCCTTACTCTAACTTTCCATTCCCATACAATACAACCCTGCCCTTTTGGTCATGTGCTTGCTCCCTTGTTCTTTTGTCTTCCTTTCTTTCCTCTCTCTGCTGGTTCTCCTATCTCTCTCTCAGTCTACTGGCCATATTTAGTCCCTGCTCTGGACTTCTTCAGAAGTCTATAGCTGTACTCATTCCTCACGTCTGCAATAAAAATCTTCCCCTCTATCATACCTTGGAGTGTTACTGTCTTCCCTTGATATACTTATCATATGGGCTTAGGACTTTGAAGTCAATTCTTGGGCATCAGTCTGCTTGAAATAGAAGCCGATTATCTTGCATGTTTACTGCAGGGGACAGGGTGTATACCTTGCTGGCCGCCATGGAGAAGTATTTGAAGGCAGTGACGTTATTTTGTGGTGCAGCAATATTCCCTTCTAAATACATCTATGGGTGAAAGAGAGGATGTAAATAGCAAAAGCCTTTAAAAGTGATACAAATATTTTAAACCTAAATAGCCATAATGGTTGCCAGAGCATTGTGAATATAATCAATACCACTGAATTGTACATTTTAAAGGAGTAGACATTGTCTTAGTTTTACTTCAAGTAAGAAAGCAGAAGGAGATAATGTCACCTACTACACACACACTAGAGAGATGCTGCCCCAGGAAAAAGAAATGGACCCTATTTGTGTTTTCTCATGTTCCTTGTATCTGAATTACAGTATGTAAGTAACATTTCTAGAAGCAGGATACTTATTCCCATGGTAACTAATGTAAATCGGCTACAGGGAGCCAAAACAGATTGGGGTGCTGTGGGGGGAGGTGGAGAAAGCAGTCTCTTTATGGGAGAGAATAGCCCATCACAGGAGGCACAAGATTTTGGCTTTGGTTAGGGTAGAACTGTTTCTCATTCTAGGGGTGGAGGAAAGAGACAGGTACCTGACTGAGCCAGGGCCTGTACCGTCTCTGATAACATCTAGTCTGTTACCTGTTGGGCCTAAAGGAAACTCATGGGCTTTATAGCTACTCTCTGTAGCTGAGTCCAGATGGGCTGTATTTCAAGGCTTTGTGAGTGCCTCAGATAAAGGCTGATGTCCTAACAGGCTTCTTCCTGTCACCTCAAGAGCACCACCCACTGTCTGGAGCTGAGTGCCTCTTGAGTTGTTGCTAGGAAAGGGGTATTCAAGTGTGGTCACATGTTACTCTGCATTCAACTAGTTGTACTGGTCAGTCCTTAAAGTGCAAGTGCACACAAATACGTGCATGCGTGTGTGTGTGTGTGTGTGTTTCATTCATTTATTTATTTGCAGTGCTAGTGATTGAACCTAGGTCCTTGTATGTACTAGGAAAACATTTTGCCACCGAGCTACATCTCAAGTCCATTTCTTTGAGTGTGTGTGCGCATGTGTGTTTGTGTGTGATGTGCATGTGTAGGTCAGAAATCACATTGAATGTCTTCCTTGATGGCTTTCTACTTTGTATAATTAATTTTTTTCCGCTAGGAGTGGTGGTATATGCTTTTAATCTCAGCACTCAAAGGACCCAGGGAGATGGACCTCTATGAGTTCGAGGCCAGCACCTGGTCTATGTCGCAAGTTACGGGTCAGTCAGGGCTACATTGTGTGTGTGCCTGTTGGTGCAGGGGTGTATTGCTAGCATGAATGTCACAGCAGGACAATTTTGTTGAGTTGGTTCTTTCTTTCCACCTTCATGTGGTTTCTGATGATTGAATTCAGATTACCAGGGTTCCCCCGCAGGTGACTTTCCTATTGGGTGACCTTACTGGCCCCTCTACCTGATCTCTCACTAAACCTGGGACCCACAGATTGAGCTAGACTAGCTGGCCAATGAGATCCGAAGATCTGCTTGTCTCTACCCATTCAAACTGGGGTTATAGACCTGCATAACCATGATAGGCTTTTTTTGGGAGGGTGGGTTGGGGGATAGAGATTGAAGCCTAGGTCTTCATGCTTGACCGCAGGCATGCTATGCACGGAGACATCTCCGAGTCCCATGTTTCTTAACTTTTAAAGAAACAACAAGTACTGATGAACTAGAAGCATGTACCTTTCCTATAAATGCCATGGCGTTTGCACTCCCAGCTTTTGCTGCCTTTAAAAAGTAGTATAGTGCCTTCTGGAGAGAAAAGGAATAGTATTATTGCCAGTCACAAATACATTCTACAAAATGGCTTTTTGAACTAGATTTTATTCATTCAATATGCATTTAAAAATATCTATGAAATAACCACTTTATTTAAGGCACTCTTCCAAGTGTTATTTCCACCATAAACCTGGAGAGTAGGAGAATATGTGTGTGTGTTCTGAAATAGGGTAAATATATACCATATATATTCATATATATAAAATATAAAATTTATGAATATATATTCATATATAAAAGTCTTTACATTTTAAATTATATATACAATTTAAATTATATATATATAATTTAAAATATATAATTTAAAATGTAAAGACTTTTTTTCTTCTCACATTTGGAAAAGCTGGATAGACATGTAGCTTCATAGTGGAAGATGACTCTCAGCTACAGATTTAAATAGTCCAGTATTTGAAGAAGTAGGCTTCTATGTACTTATTTTGAGACAACTTGTAATTTAGTTGGCAGAATCCTAATGTTTATAAGGCCTGACACACCCAGCTGCTTGCTGAGACTCTGTCATTGTGTAGCGGTCTGCTCCAAGACAACTTCTGAATCAAGATGAAGGACATCAACAGAGTCTCTGATTTCTCTAAGTAATAAGATTAAGCATCCTAGAATAATCTCAACTCTTATTGCTACATTCTCTAGGTTTCATCTTGACTTTCTAGAAAACTACTGAGAAATAAAAGTAACCAACCCCAGGATGAGATGCATAAACAACTCTTGGGTGGCAGATTTGCACTCAGTGCATCTGTTTGAGCACAATGAGTCTGTTCTTTACAGGGACTTGACTAGGTTATTATGCAATGAGCTACTCCCAAAGTTGGTGAAATAGTGGCATGGTTGTTGGTGGTAACCAACACATTTATGATTGGATTTAAGGCTAGATCTACAGGAGAAAGTTCATGGCTGACACTGTTAACTTGACCAAAAGCCCACAGCTAGAAAGGTCATAGGCCCAAAGAGAGAACCTGTTTCTTTCATTTTGGTAAATGCCCATATTATCAAACTGTCTTCTAAATATTTATGTTTATGTACCTATAGCTTAGTGCTGCTGTCAACCTAGGTCAGAGAAGCTTCTTTTTGCAGTGAGTAACAGTTAACACAGAGACTCATGGTTGCCAAAGGCGTGCGACTAAGTCAGTTTCAAATGCGCAGCCCTAAATGGAACCTCTCTGTCATTCCCCATCCCCCAACCCCATGGGCTCAAGGAACATCACAGAAAAGGAAGCGGAAAGAAGGATAAGCCTTAAGAATGGGGAAGGACACTGTGAAATGCTGTCATCTGGACATGGCATGGCTGTCTCACTCAGGAACTCACAACGGCTGTGGTCAGCTGCAGAACTGTCTAAGATCAAGACGGTCGACATTCTAGCACAGACGGCACAGGGCCTTCCGTGGCCCCCGTTTCTCGTTTAGGAGCTGTTGGTCGTTGAAAGTGCTGGGGAATACAGAATCAAGTTTCTTTGGGGGTTTGGCCTCTGGGAGGTTGCTAATACCCCAGTGAATGGCTCCACAGCCATGCGGATGTAGGTAGCACTAATTTGTACATAATTCTATTTATATATATATAGAAGAATTTATAACTATATCTACCTATGTAAATATGAAGAGAATATGAGGTGAGGGGATTTATTAGGGGAAGAGTTCTAGGGGATTAAGTGGGGAAGGGAAGTAGATATGTTGAGGATATCAAGTAGATATGTGTAAAAATATCAAGGAATAAGTAAAATTATTTTAAAATAAAACATGGTTCCTACATTTGCTACCTGATAATGGTGCTGAGAAAGAAAATGAACATGTGTTCACAACATTGAGTAGGTGAAGAGATAAAAGAAATGTCCTCATATAATGAGATGGGTAGAGAATGAGAAAAGAATATAGGCTGTACTGTTTCCTAACAAAATTTATATGGCTTTTCTTTCTATATTCTCATAATATCATTATAAGGAAGATACTGTTAATATTTTTCCCTATTTAATGACATCTCAAGTCATGCACTCAGTGTATATATTCCATAAGAGGACTGAAATCAGTGCTATGTCCTTGGAACTCTGCCTTCCTGGTGTAAGGGGAAGGCCAAAGTAGTAGGAGCATCACTGTATCAAGGCCATCGGAATTTAGTGAGGTGTCAAGAGAAAGGGACTCTTCACTCCTTTGAGAATGTCTAAGTTATCTAAAAAAAAAATCATCACTGTTTCAGTGTACCCAGACTAGAATACCCCAAAACTAGGGCTTGTGAAAGTAAATGGAAGCTAAGAATTTAACTTAAGAATTTAATTTTGTTAGAAAGTAAACATCATTGGAGATTTATAATCTTTTAGAAATGTTGAAACTAAAATCTCTGGACTAATCTAAGTGTTAGGAGAAAATGAAAACTATGTATAATTTGTCAAATTGAAAAAAAAATCGCTGGTTTTGAAAAAAGGGCTTTTTGTATGGATATTCTTACTATCCAAATACTAACCAGGTCTGGCCCCGCTTGGGTGCTGAGACCTGGGGATATTGGATACATTCAGGTTGATACGTCACAGGCTCTGTGGGCCAGAGTTAAGTGTACACCCAATAAGGGTGCCATTTGTGCAAGTCACATTATCACTTGGTTTGATTTCTCGTGTAGATTCTCCCATCTGTGTTCTCCAGGTACCCGTTCTGTCCCTGTAATGTCACTCACCCACCAATTTATCTGTCCCCCACCCACCAATTTATCTGTCCCCTTCAGTGTTGGATCCTCTGTACTTAGCATAGTATCTTCCATATATTGAGCATGAATAAAACATTTTAAAAATGAAAAAATGAATATTTATGAACCTTTAAAACAAGGGACCTGGAGTTTAATCTTTATGGGGTATCTTGAAGGCCTAAGTATGATGGTCCTAAAATCATTTTGAAGTCCAGTTTAGTAGTTTGGCTCTCAATTAGTTTTCAGTAGAAAGTTCTGGAAAAAAAAAGAGTTTTATTCTGGGGAAAAAAGATAATTTGAACTTTTAAAGGGAAATAATCTACTCAGAAGCAAATAAAAGTCCTAGAGTTCCCAACCCTTGAACGATGTGATCCCATAAGGTTCATGAGGCTTGGCAGCTTCTCACACAGCAATCAGTGATATGGCCTACTCTGCTCTAGTGTGGTGGCTTACACTAGCCCACTGCCATGACGTTCATGGCTTACTTCACCCCAGCGTTGCAGCTTGCTCTGCTCCAGTGTTGTGGTTTTTCTTATGTCACTGTCTTTTCCTACTTGGAGCTCAGTTCTCCTTTTTAAATTTACCAGTTCCGATGTGGTTGCTTCTATGGTGTGACTGTGATTGCTTCTATTCTCATTTTTGCCCCCTTCGGGACAGGGTTTCTCTGTGCAGCCCTGGTTGTACTGAAACTCTAGACTAGGCTGGTCTCAAACTCAGAGATCCACCTGCATTTGCCTCCCTAGCACTGGGATTCAAGGTATGCACCACCATGCGTAGCTGTAAAATGATTTTAAAACATCACCTGAAATTGTCATGCAAGTCACTTTGGTGAAATACATATGTAAAACCGAGTTATTGCTCTCAACAACTTTGACAGTTTGGAGGTATAATTATCAAGTGCTTGAGCTTGCCTAGCTTGCACAAAACCCTGGTTTGATCTCTAGTATTGCATAAGATGAGTGAGGTGGGGGATGGGCGCATTTGGGAAAGGGAGGCAGGAGACTCAGAAGATCAGGGTCATCTTCAGGTACATAATGATTTTGAGGTCAGCTGTATGAGATCATGCCAGAAAACAAACAAATAAAACAGAGTAATTATCCACTCAGCCATCCATGTCGCCTTTAATTATTCACTGAGCAGAGCCAAAGATATAACTCAGTTGGTAGAGTGCCTGCTTAGCATCCCCAAGGCCTTGGATTCAATGCCCAGCGCCACATAAACTGGGCATGGTATTCATGCCTGTAACCCCAGCAGTCAGGAGGTGGTAGGAGGAGGATAAGAAGTTCAAAGTCATCCTCAGCTGTGTAGTAAGTTTGAGGCCAGTCTGAGTGAGGTATGTGAGACCTTGCCTTGAAGAAAATTATTGAGCACTCATCAATTGCTCATTTTACACTGTACATTTTAACCAGGATAGATCTTACTGCCAATGGCAGATTATAGTCTAAAGTTATATCGACAGCTACTTTCTTTCTCAGTGGAATAATGATTTGTGTCACAGCTAATGGTGTGTTATTAGGAAAAATAGATTGTCACAGGCATTGTGCTAGGTAAAGTTTCATTATTTAAACTTCCCCTATCTTGTAAATGTGGTTTTTTTATTGGCTCTAAGAAAATCCCTAATTTAATCAGTTTGTAAGATTTTCTCTAGAATGAAATGTGAAGGAAATGCATTACTCTGAAAACATTTACAAACATTTCCTTTATCCAAGGCTCTGAAGATCATCCTGGAAAGGAGCATTAGCTCTTTCCCTATAGCGGGTAGCAGACAGGATAATGCAGTTGCTCTTAGGGTTGATATTATTCCTTTGCCGGTTTTAATTTAATTATGCTGCATTGTGTTAATAATATGCACACAAGCACCCAGCTTTCCTAATCAAATTCATTCTGAGCGTTTGTATTTTAAGAATGCAAATGAAATTAAAATGTGTGTATAGAAAAATTCAAGATAATGTAATCAAGAATTGCACATACACAATTTTTAATAATTCCAGATTTGGTCAGAGAGGAGCCAAATTGTTCCCTCTGATAACAAATTCAGGAGAAAATTAATTCATTCCAATAGCGATCAGTGATGGGGAAAGGCAGGATAGTTATTCCTGGGCACTTTGATATTTAACTTGCTCATCAGCAAACTGGAGCATCACACTTAAAATGAGCCTTGTAGTAAAAATTTCTTCAGTGGACTGAAACATCAGACTGGCTGAGGGCATCACCCAGTGTGTAGGTTACAAACATCCATTTATTGAATATGCATTTACTGAGTGCACTATTCTGAGTAGGAGACAAACTAGAGAGCAAGATGAACAAGCACATAAGTCCCATTGTGGGCACAGACAGCAATAAAGACCAATATAATGAAGGGAGTTATATGTACTATGCGGAAAACAACTGGGAGTGTAAGTCGTGGATGATAGATAATAGCTAACTAGAGTTATCAAGACAATTCTCTGCAAGGAGGTGAGACTCAAAGGATATGAAGCCAAATATGGGAGGAGCTCCTTAGCAGCCTCTCAGAGGTTTTTTTTTTTTTTTTTTTTCCTCTTTCATCTTTCCCTCTTCCCTGTGGCTAGCTAACTGTGCATAAGGCAGTCAGGCTTAAACTTGAGATTTTTGGAGAAACTTCCACATATATTCAGGTTCATCAGACTGAGGAGTAGGAAGAACCAGCCTGAACCTGTCCCAAAGAGTGCCTGACTACTGGAATGGTTCTGGAATTAAACTCACAATCTTGGGGTCTCTGGATGACAAAAATAAGGCCCAAGACAATTATTAGAAGGTTGGAGATAACTGGGCAGTGGTGATGCACACCTTTAATCCCAGCACTCAGGAGGGAGGGGCAGGTGGAGTCAGAGAGAAGCCATGGAGCCGCCCCCACATGCTGAAACCTTGCAAGTAGGCCATGAGCCTCGCGGTAAAATATAAAATAATGGAAATGGGTTAATTTAAATGTAAGAGCTAGCTAGCAATACGCCTAAGTAACTGGTTAAGCAGCGATTTAATTAATACAGTTTCTGTGTGCTTATTTCAGGAGTCTGGGCAGCTGGGAAACAAACAAGTGGCCTCCCTACTACAGATCTCTGTGAATTTGAGGACAGCCTTGTCTAGCCAAAACAGGCTCCAAAGCTACAGAGAAACCCTGTCTTGGGGGGAAAAAAAACCCAAACCAAAAACCAAAACAAAAAACTAGAAAATCAGAGATGGAGGCACCTGAGCAGCCATGCCTTTCTGTAGTCTTGCTCTAAAAATGAGGAAGCAGATTTAGTGGCCATATTGTGGGAGGGTGCAAAAATAAATGACATTTACTAAAAACAAAACAAAACAAAACAAAAAAAACACAGGTTTTCAGAGATGAAGGCCTGCATCCACGTTTGCATCTTTATTTTTGAAGATTTGTTTTGTGAAGGAGTATTTGGCCTGCATGTGTGTCTGTGTAACCAGACACCTATGGAGGCCAGAAGAGAGTGTCAGATCTTTTGGGACTGGGGCTACAGACAGTTGTGAGCCATTATGTGGGTGCTGGGAACCGAACCCGGGTCCTCTGTTCTCTAAACTGTCGAGCCATTACACCAGCCCCCCAATTCTGCCTCTTAACTGCACTTACTTCCCTGAAACCTGAAAGGAGTTGCTTTATCTCTACAGAGCAGACTTTTCGTTTATAAAACACACTTTAAAAAAGTCCCTGCAGTAGTGCTCTGCGCAGTCGGGGATGGGTTCTCATGACTCCTGGTTCCTGGCTGCTGCCACTCTAGTCTTGGGAGCCTCAGTGCCACTCAGGAGGGCTTGTATTTAACCTGAGTTGAGGTGGCTCCAGCTCCCTTCAAGTGTTGACATTGTGTGTGTGTGTGTTGGAGAGTGTTCTGTAAAAAGGCTGCTGTCATCCTTGAGCTAGTAAAAGTTCCTGTTTATAACAAATGGGGAAATGTTCCCGCTTAAGTACCCGATGACTAACATCTATTCTCATCTAAAACTGGACTCTGGCGCAGTCTTAGGAATGTAGAACTCCTAGCTAAGGAGCTAACACAGCACTCACAAATCGGTTTTAAAAGCCCTGGAAACCTCTGCTTCAGTTACTCTGGGATGCGCATGCTTATGGAAATTGCTACCTACTTTATGAAATTAACTTTGACATTTTTTCTAATGTTTACCATCTCTCATATAAAAGAGAAAGTAACAGCACCAAAACCATACATGGAATAACAACATCAAGTGAAATGAAAAGTACTAACAGATCTCCCTTTTAATGTAGCTACCTTATAAGGGGGGGGGGGGTAATTTCCGCCCCTTAGGCTGTTGGGTTTGTACTGAGACAGAGTTTATATTCCCTTGAGAAAATGAGCACGTGGCTCCTAGAAAATAATAGTAAGTACAACATCATCTTTTAGAAGGAATCCTTTGTTTCTCTAGGTCTTTGGTGATTGGCACCTTGAAACCACAATCATAATCTAGGGCAGAACATAGCTTGCAATGTGGTATCTTGCCTATATAGGTTGGGCTTGTTTATTCTTTTTCCTCCACTATGTATTTGGAGGGTTGATTAGGCCTCTAACTCACCACAATTAGGCAAGGTCAAACACAGTGATTAAACATTTCACAGAATTACAGAGATCCTTGAGTTACAATTAAAAGCAGTCTGATTCTTGACCTAGCCAAACCCGATGAATCAGGTCCTCAGGCAACTTAGCAGAAATTTCCCAGGAGGACTTTGGGGGAAGATGAGCGTTCAAGGCCAGTGAAGATCATGCTCAGCTCCACTTTGAGGGAACTCCAGGAATAGGAAATGTTCAGGGTCTGCACAGGCGTGGGGCATTCTTTACCTTGGTTGCTCATCAGAAGTTGCTCTGTGCCTGAAGGCAGGTTAGGAAAATGCACCTTCTGGTGAACTATGCTTTCCCTCAGGGGCTGGCATTCGGACTTGACCAGAGCAGCAGCTGTGGGATCCCAAAAACTTGCCCACTTCCTGTTCTTCTGCTTTTCACTGGGCCCTCAGCTTCCCTCACCACTGCCATACTCACTCCCATATAGGACTGAAGATTGAGATCAACTTACAAAGTAATCCTGATCTAGACCTTTCCTCCCAATTAGATGTAATTGTCCAAGAGATACCTGGAAATGATGATTTTTTGAAAAAGAGTTTAGCAGTAATATTAACTTAAATAAAATAGCATTTATTTGTTGATTTTTCTATAGTGCATTGCTTCAGTTTGATGTTATTCGCTTGCTTTGAAAAGGGTGGGGAACATTCCAGTCTATGTCTTTTATCACATAATCAGTTGCTACTAGGCATATGACTTCCTTAATGATACAAATTCACTGACTGGTTGGCCTATGGTAATGACCAGGTCCATAGATGGAGGGGCCTTAGTCTCTCTGTCTCACTAAGGTCACATAGGTGCTGTCCTATTCCTCTCTGGATCCTCGGGAGTTCATCTACATGAACGCCAACATTGGAGCTACTATTTTCCCATAAAGGTTTTTAAAAGTGAAATTTTCAGGAAGAAATGCAAAACTACCACCACCATCACTACCACCACCACCATCACCACCATCACTACCACCACCATCTTACTATCACTATGGCAACTTCTTCTTGAATAAGCCCACTCCCCCCACACTCCAAACTACAGGTAGCAAGAGTCAGAGAGGAGAGGTTATTTCCTCCTCTTCACATTCAAAGTCAGTGTTGTTGATCCCCCTGGCACTCAAAAGGGGGCAACTCTCTGGTGATTGGCATGTCCTAAGAACATGGTCTTTTCTCTGTGCATTACTTGTATCTGAACATCTCCTCTTTCCGCCAAGAACTTATAGTACTGGTATATGTCCCAATCCAAAATCTCACTGTTGGAACTCAGATTTTCAGGTCTCTCTGTTAGTCTCACTTTTTCCACTGGAATACCTTCACTTTTTTCCAATTTGTCAGCAACTGTGAATGGAAACAAATCAGAAAATAGAACACTCAGACTGAAAGAAGTAACAGTTAACTTGGAGAGTCATGGTCAGACTCATTCTGCTTAAGTTGTGCAAGAATCTGGACTGCTGACAGGAGAGACATAGGAAATAAGGACTTGTGGGGTTTTGTTTATTTGGATCTGAAAAACAATACTTGCTTTTGGGAGTCATATAAATATTACCAGCATAGACTCTCATGAGGTTATGAGCAAGGAGACTTGAGCTGGGGCTTTAAAGGGATACCTGTCTCTCTGTGCTAACTTTCTCCTGGAATGGGCATTGCAATATAAGAATAAGTACTACTCAATTATTCCATATAGAAAGTCTGAGAATAAATATGAAGATATATGTGCTTGAATATTCCTAACGAAATGTACAGTTTGAAATATGCACATAACAATTTTGTTATCATTAAGCATATAAAATAATTTTGTCATAAATAGCCTCTAAAATCCAACAGTGTTTTTTTTTTCAAATTCCCCACCCCCATTTTCCCCAGATGCCTAAGATACACGTTCAGATGTTCTTTTGAATACAGAAGTTAACCTAATCCACATCTAGGAAGACTTTGATTTAGAAGCGTCTGTAATCTCTCTGAGTGATGTTGCAACATGGAATGCGACAGGCAACTCTGAGTCCCTCATGCTCTATTTCGGTAGCTAGAACTTGGGTGGTAGAACAGTGACTAAACTGTGGAGTGACCCCTCCTGTGTGTGTCTTCTATTTGCTTCATTAGAATTTTTTCATTTTCAGTTATATATTTTTTGATACAGGGTCTTTTTGTATAGCTCTGGCTAGCCTCAAAATTGAAGTGACTGTTCTCTGTTTCTTTGTTCCAAGAACAGAGTTTACAGGCTGCGATGATTTGAAGGAAAATGGATCCCATAGGGAGTGGTGCTGTTAGAAAGTGTGTCACTATGTGGGTGGGCCTTGAGGTCTCTTATGCTCAAGTTACACCCAGTGTGGACACAGAGACTCCTGCTGCCTGTGGATCAAGATGTAGAACTCTCAGCTCCTTCTTCAGCACCATGTCTGTCTGCATGCCAGCATGCTGCTCATCACGATGATAATGGACTAAACCTCTAAAAGTGTAAGCCAACCCCAATTAAATGTCTTCTATTATAAGAGTTGAGGTGGTCATGGTGTCTCTTTACAGCAACAGAAATGCTAACTAAGACAATGGCCCATACCACCATGCCCCCACTAGGAACTTTTAAACAAACTATTCAACATTATATGGGTTAGACTTAGGAAAGTTCACTTAACTTTTATGTTTAAGAAACAAATAGTATAGCAAGGCATAGTGGTGCACAGTTTTAATCCTACCACTCACGAAACAGAGATGGATGGATCTCTGTGAGTTCAAGGTCAGCCTGGTCCTACATAGGGAATTCCAGGCCAGCCAAGGCTGTATACAATGAGATATTGTTTCAAAAAAACCCAGCCAACCAACCAACCAACCACCCAATAACCCTTCTCAAAGACTTATGAGAATTACTCACTATAATCTGCCACTTTCTTGTAATGATTTAGGGCAACTTCACAATTTTGTAAAACATTGATTCCTGACAAATATCTGTACCCCTAAAACACAAGCATAGATACATGTTAATGTTCAGATAACGCTATAGTTATAATACATCTATTTTGTTCTAAGAATATTTACAAACCAGAATCATCTGGGACATCATACTTCCTCCAGCACTTCCAAAGGTATAATATATCAGTGCCTAAGATAAAAGAAATACAGTTATAATGGTTTCCTAAACTGGAACTCAAGCCAAACATTGTTTCTTTATTTCTACCCCAGTAATGAACTGAAAGCCATTCCAAAATATGCTCCAAGTCTCAATCTGTTCTGTTAATTTGGTTTCCATTTATTGGGGGTTACGGGGGCTTAGAGTCTGTGATAAATGCATGACATATGGTATTTCATTTAATCATCTTAAAATCCTACGAAGTAGGCCGGGCACGCCTTTAATCCCAGCACTCGGGAGGCAGAGGCAGGTGGATCTCTGAGTTCGAGGCCAGCCTGGTCTACAAGAGCTAGTTCCAGGACAGGAACCAAAAGCTACGGAGAAACCCTGTCTCGAAAAATAAAAAAAAAAAAAAAATCCTATGAAGTAGATAGTATCTACCTTTAGTAATGAACCTGATATATGAGACTTTAAGAAGTTTGTGGCAGATTGCTAAATTTCTCTGTTTATTGGATACTTCTAATATACAGTAGAATGAGCTTCTTTAAGAATAAATTCTTGAGTTCTCAGTAGTCCTCATTGTCCGCTATGTTCAGTGAGTCTGGTTTTATCCCATGCTTTTTCAGACCCAGGCCAGCTGACCTTGGTGAGTTCCTGATAGAACATCCCCATTGTCTCAGTGTGTGGGTGCACCCCTCATGGTCCTGAGTTCCTTGCTCGTGCTCTCTCTCCTTCTGCTCCTGATTTGGATCTTGAGATTTCAGTCCGGTGCTCCAATGTGGGTCTCTGTCTCCTTTCATCACCTGATGAAGGTTAATATTCAGGAGGATGTCTATATGTTTTTCTTTGGGTTCACCTTCTTATTTAGCTTCTCTAGGATCACGAATTACAAGCTCAATGTCTTTTATTTATGGCTAGAAACCAAATATGAGTGAGTACATCCCCTGTTCCTCTTTTTGGGTCTGGCTCACCTCACTCAGGATAGTGTTTTCTATTTCCGTCCATTTGCATGCAAAATTCAAGAAGTCATTGTTTTTTACTGCTGAGTAGTACTCTAATATGTATATATTCCATACTTTCTTCATCCATTCTTCCATTGAAGGGCATCTAGATTGTTTCCAGGTTCTGGCTATTACAAACAATGCTGCTATGAACATAGTTGAGCATATACTTTTGTTGTATGTTAGGGCATTTCTTGGGTATATTCCCAAGAGTGGTATTGCTGGGTCCAGGGGTAGGTTGATCCTGAATTTCCTGAGAAACCGCCACACTAATTTCCAAAGTGGTTGCACAAGTTTGCATTCCCAACAGCAATGGATGAGTGTACCCCTTTCTCCACAACCTCTAGGCAGTTTGGATGCTCACCTTACTAGACCTGGATGGAGGTGGGTGGTCCTTGGACTTCCCACAGGGCAGGGAACCCTGATTGCTCTTAGGGCTGACGAGGGAGGGGGACTTGATCGGGGGAGGGGGAGGGAAATGGGAGGCGGTGGCGGGGAGGAGGCAGAAATCTTTAATAAATAAATAAATTAAAAAAATAAATCCTACCCAGTGTTCCTTTTAAGTAAATAAATTTTGTTCCTGAAAAAAAAATAGAGTTGACTTTACCTTGGCTTGATCATATTCCATTCCTATTCCATAAGAAGATAAAAACCCCAATGCCTAAAGGGCAAAAGAAAACAAACTGAGTCAGTCAATTTGTCATCATTTAGCATATATTTAGTTTTTAGATTTTTATTTTATTTTATTGTGTAAGTATTTTGCCTGCATGTATCTGTGTGCATCATGTGTATACCTGGTGCCCTCAGAGATCAAAACAGATTCCTTGGATTCCCTGGAGTTGGAGTTATAGATGACTGTGAGCTACTCTGTGGGTTTTGGGAATTGAATCCTGGCTCTCTGCAAGAGCAACAAGGGCTCTTAACCACTGAGCCATCTCAACAACCCCATAGATTTTTGTTTATATTGATAATGGATAGCTTTATATTTTTAATAATATTTTAAATTTATTTTTATTATAATTTATACTGTTAGTTAGAATACTATAAAAGTACAATTATATTGGGAGGATTATATATGTATCTTTCATAATTATTGTTGTAACTTAGAATAAATCATAATAATAAAATACTAAAGTCAGACATGCGGTACAAATCTGTAATCCCAGGAAGCTGAGGCAAGAGGATCATGGAATCTAGACTATCCTGGGCTACATAGAAAGACCCTGTTTCAAAAAAACCAAAATGAAAAGCAAGCAAACTTAAAAATACTATAAACTTGTGGTTGACATATGTTTCCCTTTGCTGTTAACAACATTTTTCTTTGATATGTTAAATCTTTAAGTTTTTTATCCTTCTTGCTTTTTGTGATATGAGGACTGAGTCCAGGGCCTCACATATGCAAGACAATGCTTTGTTACTGAGCTATTTCCCCACACCTAATTTGAGTACTTTTATTCATATTTTAAAAATAAAACAGGATTGACATAAGAAAATATTTAATTAAAAATATACTGAATAAAGAATGAAAGTCTGATCACAGAGCAAGATGGAAGTAGTGGAAGCCCCCGCCTGTATACGACACAGAATGCCATCCAAAAAGCTTTTATAGAAACTACAGAAGCAAGTTAAATCAGTACATCAGTGTGACGCACCAATTGGAAAATGCGATTCAAAGCCCACATATGCAGCTCCCAGATGGTTTGACCTATGATTTTCCACATTTGTGATGGTGTGAAAGCAATATGCACTCTGTAGAAACTGTGTTTCAAATTGGGATTGTGTTATTTCCTGGGCTAGTGGCATGGGATGCTATACTCCTAGGATGCTGGGCAGTGGCAGTGAGCTGCAGTTCCGGGTCGGATGTGATCACAAGGGTGGACCACTCTGTGATGTATGTGTTGGTAAGCTACAGTGCTTGGAAGGTGAAGTGGATTAAGTACATTTCAACTTGTGATATTTTCAATTTTTTATTGGCTCTTGCAGATTCATATCTTCCAGCAGCTTCTCAGTTCTTATTGGGTCACCCCAGTAGTCTCCAGGCCTATCTCCTCTTGTCTGTTCCTCATCATCTGCCATTACTATCATCACCCCATCTAGCATTAACAAGCTCATTTTGTAAAATTTATATTTCATAGAGTTTATAAGAATACTGCCACATGTCCAGCATTTTCATTGAGGTTCAATAATTCAGTCTTCTCAGGAAATGAGTAACTGTATTATACTCTAAAGGATAAAGAACCCTGTTACTTTTTATTTATGTATGTATATGCATATGTGTATGTGTGTGTATATATGTGTGTATATGTGTATGTGTGTGTATGTATGTGTGTATATGTGTATGTGTGTGTATGTATGTGTGTATATGTGTATGTGTGCATGTGTGTATGTGTGTGTATGTATGTGTGTATATGTGTGAATGAGTGTATGTGTGTGTGTGTTGGTCGGAGTACAAAGTTCCTCAGATACCATCCGCTTCTTTTTTGAGGCAGGATCTCTTACTGACCTGGAACTTGCTAGGCTCAGTGACACCAGCTACAGGGATCATTTACCTGTCTTTGCCTTCCTAGTGTTGGGATCACAGGTTCATGTCATTGCCCCTGACTTTTTGTGTGGGTTCTGGAGCTTAGACCCCAGATCCTCATGTTTACAGAGCAAGCACTTTGAACTGAGCCCTAAACTGAGTCTGGTATTGCTTTGGTGATTTTGAAATTGATTCTAGAAATTATTTTTTCCCTCAAAAGTACAGTAATTCTACCACAATAGTGTAACATCTGTCCTTTACATAATCTGTATACTGATAAAAGCCTCTGTCTTTCAAAATCTTCACGTTCTTCTTTAGGCCTAGAAAGTTTCCTTTTAAAGATGGTGTGCCTCATACATTCATTATAAGTGGAAGACCCTACACGGTGCGCCTCGCACATTCATTACAAGTGGAAGACTCTGAACGGTGTGCCTCGCACATTCATTACAAGTGGAAGACCCTGCACGGTGCTCCTTGCACGTTCATTACAAGTGGAAAACCATGCACAGTGTGCCTCACACATTCATTCAAGTGGAAGACCCTGCACGGTGCGCCTCACACATTCATTCAAGTGGAAGACCCTGCACGGTGCGCCTCGCACATTCATTACAAGTGGAAGACCCTGCGACTCCTTTACACTTCGCGATGTATATTTGAAATGGCTAAATTGGCTCTTTCTAAGGATGCCGCTAGCCAATTTTAGAATGAATTTTTTTCTTGCAACTCCTGGCAATTCTCGATTCTGCTAGGTTTAGAATCCGGTTCAATTATGCAGAAACTCTGACAGTAAACAAACATTCTGACCTTTAAAGAGAAGGTATCATTTGGTCTTATATTTGAAGACTCTCTACTGAGATATGTCGTTTGTGGGCAGAGCTCAGCAAACATGTTGGTCTGATCCTTTGGGGAAACTGTATAAACTGGTGAAGTTGTGAAGTAAAGCTGGTATTAGATTTGTACTCTGTGATGGGGAAGGAGTATTTCTCTATATAAAGCTCACTAAAAACAAAAGGACTGGACCATGATGGTATCACCCTTGTGTAATCAATCCCCCCTCTTTAGCAGAATCATAACAATGAATGAAAGGCTCTACTTGCATTTCATTTTTATTGTTCTTATGCTGCTTATATCATTTCAGAAGAAGCTGAGAGGCCTTAAGGGTTGTCACTTAATGGGATATGTTAAGTACCCGGGCTTTCTTTTGTTCTTGGGCATTGCGATCCAACAACTTCACAACCATCAGCTTTTAGAGGTTTTTGTCTTTTCTTTTCTTTTTTGAGATAAGGATATGATAAAACTAGATGGATTGTAAAATGATTAAATCTTAACACAGGAAAGAAATGTGTTGTGAGTTAAGGGGAGAGTGGTGACATCTGTGACACTTGAACAGTTTTGAAGGTCAAATTCTGTACGTAGGCTGGCTCATAAGACTTGATTTTGAAGTCTGCTGGTTTGCCTTGTGGCGCTTAATACCAGGTTAAATGCCTGGAATTTATTGCAAAGGCTTTAGTGTAATGGGCATTTTACCATATTTTAAAGTAAATCACTTGGGGTCTGTAGTAACAATTTAAAAATCAAATATTTTTCTGTTTGTTTTTTCTAAGGAATTATTAAAGGAGGAGAAAGATTAAGCAATTTCCCTCTAATTATCATATGAAGTGGGAGAGAATTGTGAGCATTACTTTTGGCTCAAACCACATGCCAAAGCAAAGTGTGAATCAGTTCTAATGAGTAACTCAGACACTCTTAATACAAGGCCATTAACATGAAAAACAACTAACAGAGGTCTCGAATCATCAAAGTGGTTATTAGATTGATACTGGAGATGATGTTTTCAGCCACATCATGGTGCTAATGACTGTATTTCTTCCAAGAAACACTTTAACAGTTCAAATTTGAAATAAATGAAGACTATGTGGAGCTGTTGCCATTGAGATATAATTATTTCAAATCTCAGAACACAATAAAGCATCACTCACACATTTCTCTTTTGTGCATCAATTGTACTTTATTTTTATATGATAGGATTTTCATATAATCTATGACAAAACTGCTTTGGATTTATAGGTGAAGAAGTGTATACATTTAACTCCAATAACAAAAAAAATCACATTTGTGTGTGTGTGTGTGTGAGAGAGAGAGACAATAAGAATGTGGTGTCCAAAGGACAACTCCTGGAAGTCAGTCATCTCCTTTCACCAGGTGGGTGGGGGGATCAAACTCAGGTTTCAGGCTACAGAAAAACACCTTTCCCTGCTGAGTCATTTTCGTGGAGACCACACTACAGCTCTTATCTTTTGGAAGGTATGGATAGACACTTTGTAAAATGTCACAGCAGGCTGGTTTTACAGTCTTAATCACTTGTGTTGCCCTTTGAAGAATTTCCTTCAGTTAATTTGGATTTTTAAAATTTGGGTCTTTTCCAGATCTCTCACACTCCCAGTTTCTCTACTGTTTTCTGGATTTTCTGACTGTTTTCCCTCTCCTTCAGACATCATAAATATCCATTATTCACTCTCTGTGAACATGCATGTGTGTATTACTCTATATATAATGTATACACATACATACAGTATATATAATAATATTATATATTATATACAAGAATATTATTATTATTTAATTATTTTGGATTTTTCGAGACAGGGTTTCTCCGTAGCTTTTGGTTCCTGTCCTGGAACTAGCTCTTGTAGACCAGGCTGGCCTCGAACTCAGAGATCCGCCTGCCTCTGCCTCCCAAGTGCTGGGATTAAAGGCGTGTGCCACCACCGCCCGGCTACAAGAATATTATTATTTGGTCATATTTTCAGCATTTTTAGGTGCATTTTTGTGTGACATTGTCATCCCAGTTCCCAGAAATATTTCTGACAATCCAGACAGTATTCCTAGGTTAGGCTAGTTCAAACAGCAGGCCAACAAAGATGCTCCTGGCGAGCCCTGTTAAAGAGCTGTTATCAGGATGGCCTGTGGTACAAAATCCCTTTAACTGGCTGTTCTTCATACAATAAATGAACGAATGAGTAAATCAGTTCCTAGGGAAGTTGCTAGAGGTAACAATGATTGATAGCCTTAGTTCAGCATCAAGTCCAGCTGCAGTCTTGGAGACTTCCAGCAAATCCATATGCAAATGATTTGCTTGCTAGTCCATATGCAGTCAGCCTGAAGATCACAGGAGTCCAGGATGTCAGAGAAGGGGAAGTGGGCTTAACAGAGGACTTTTATTAAACAATATTATAACTTGCCACATTTGAACAGTATGACTGAAATGTACATATCAGGTCAATGTCAACCTTCTTTGGTTAAGTTTGTTCACAGGCACATTCTCTCTTCTGGTCTTTTTTGAGACCAAACACACACGTACTGGACAGATAACCCCATTTTATATATGAGAAAACTGGGACTCAGAAAGGATACATCACAGGGTGTGGGTAGTATGGGAACCAACGTATAAAACAAGGACTGGCTGACCTAAAAGACAGAGTTGGTGAAGTGAACATTGTCACACACCAGTGTGCTTTAATGTCCTTTACAATATTTGCTCAAGAGTCTTGCAGATATCATTTACTTCTTCCAGTAGCTTTGTGGAGCACACACAAATTATTACTGATCTTTTTAGGTTTGAGAAAATTGAGGTTTTGTGATATAACTTCTTTAGAGATACCAAAAGTGAGTATGAGATGGAAAAGCTGTTAGGATGTAGAACCCAGAGCTATGTATGCACAAACATGGTCTAGGGACTCCTGCTTTGATACCTCTCACTATAGCTCCGTGAAGCCTGTAACTGCATTTTCTAGAGTTTCCCACGAGTGCCTTCATCTCTATATAGAGCTAATTATGGCAATTCATGGCCAGTGGTTATAGTTTAGAGCTGTACCCTCTGCTACTATGTTTGTCCTAGAAAACTATTTTCTGATTAACTTAAAAGCCAATGGCAAACAATTTGATCAGAGTGTATTCTGGTTGACTTAATTTTTATGTGCACTGAAAATAAGGAAAATAATTAGGTGATACTAATGATGGGGACATCCAAAGCTTTAGTTTTTGGTTAATCAAACTCTGAGATTTAGCAATTCTTTTATTTTATGAACATTCACAGATCTGTCCACTGTGTTCTTTTATATATAATTACAAGAATTCTTTGGAGTTAAACAGAGT
The DNA here is from genome assembly GCF_950005125.1 of Chionomys nivalis. Lineage (NCBI taxonomy): Eukaryota > Metazoa > Chordata > Mammalia > Rodentia > Cricetidae > Chionomys > Chionomys nivalis. Next base: position 35,614,179 of record NC_080094.1, on the reverse strand, counting down.
ATCCACCAATATAAATTAAGATTATATGGAACTTTAAATAATGACATTGATCTGTATGTATTTACATAGAAAGATATCCATGGTTTTAAGTGAATAAAGAGCTGACTAGGGAGAGGCAAATAGATGTGGTCCCATATAAAAATAAAATACTCTATATAGTATAACAGGTCTAGAAGTATAATAGTGGGAACAATAATTTTTATAGCTTCCTTCTGCCTAATTGAAACTTTGTCTTTTAGCAGGTGTGCCCTCCCTCTCTACCCCTCATCTGTCTTATAATAAATGACTATGATGTTCCAGGCATGGAATTGAATGCCCTACAATAACTCCATAAAACCATTCATAACTAATTAATAATTCATTCAACTTTTCACTTTTTTGTCTTAGACACTTTGCTAAATGTTAGAGATACACCATTGAAAAAGTTGCAGTGTCCAATGTTTTGTAATTATCTTAATTTTGTAGATTTGCAGATTTAGAGAGATTGTCTTATCCATCACTGGTATTTAGTTCAACTTCTTCTGGCTCAGCTAAGCATACAGACCCACAGGACTCCCAAGAACCTCACTTGCCACCAGTCTTATTCTGGAAAGAATAGAGGAAATGAACCACAGCGTGCCAGTGGGAAATGTCAAGCCTTCCTTAGCAGTGTAGACAGTCTTCTAGAAGTGGTCATCCCGGATGCCTCAGAAGGAGACTCAGAGTCAAGGAAATGAGACCTACATGCGGAGGATGTGGAAGCCATCTTGGTGCAAATGCTTCAACCCTCACACAATAACTCAACAAGTACAGGGTTCCTATGAAACTGTTCACCATCATCAGGTTCAATAGTTCATTGTAGTTTTTTCCTCTCCAAAGGCAGTTTGCCAGTCAGGGGTCATTTCCATCATAAGTCATGCTAGGTAAAGACATAGTTAAAAATTTATTCTTATCAGGTTGCCTGGGAAACAGAACTGAAGTGTGAATCAAAGGTCAAATTCTCATGCAGAAGAAGGGGAAAGGGTTTTTGTTCAATAAGTAGCTTATTCACTAAGCAAGCATAATAGTGTATTCAAATTCCATGCCTTAAAAAAAAAACAAAAAAACAAATTCCATGCCTGGTTCCTGTATTGCATTGGATGATACTACAAAAGGTCTCTACTGTACACCTTTTAGGTGACCTTACTTTTGTCTTCATATGTTCTAAATTCTCACATTTTTATTGTTTGATTAAAGGTTGTGAATTTTGTTTGTGGGACAAAACTGGTTGGAAGCATCACCCCAGCTCCCTGGCATCCATATATACAAAGAGTCTGGAATATTTGGTGGAAAGTTCCAAGCTTTCTCCCCTGGGAGTTGCTGCAGTCCAGACTCCATTTTCAAGAAATGGAATTTATAGGTCTGGTCTGTGTTCATGCAGTAGGGTGGGGGCATTATTTCTTCTCCCCTTCCATATGTTTGTGTCAACTGAGAATGTAGCTATTGAAAAAAATTCATTGTCTTTTAAAACTCACGTTTTGGGCCTTGTGCGATCCTTCTTTAGCCAAGGACTCATACAACTGGATAGCTGCTGTTATGTTTTGCATGCCAAAACTTCCAAATAGCAAAGCATCAGCCATTTTTTCCATAGCTCTTAAATTTCCCATGTCAGCTGCTCTGGCAAAGAGTATGTAGGCTCTGTTTTGAAAATGTAAAGTCAGGAAAATGATTCACAAAACAATGGAAATTTCTGCTTCTGCCTTCATATGCCTTTCTACAGGTATCTGCAATTGTTGTTAGTCATGATGCAGCTTTGCTGAAATCCATTATACCTCTAGAAAAATAATTCTTTCACTTCTTTGTGAATTCAAAGATTTGAATTTGAAAGCTGTCTGACAAATTATGAAGTCACTAAAAATGAGGTATTTATATAATATTTACCACCTGTCACACCTATATATCAACTAAAGGGAAAATTAAAGACATCCTAAAGCAGTAAGCTCTTCCATGGTCTCTTCAATTATTAATAAGCATTTGTTTTATAAAACAAATTCTAAAAGATACAAGAATTATCATAATTGAAATGTCATATCTAGGAAATCTGTATCACAAAAATGTTGATAAGTCTATATTCTAAAATAGTCTTCAAAAGCAGAACTAATTTTTCAATACAGCAAAACCAGACTGTTTAGAAAAATAACAATCCAAACAAACTTTAATGGGTGGACTTTAGCATCTAAGTGCCTTGGTTCCATTCCCGTCTTCACCCATAGTTGCACCTCTGCTGCTGTGAAAACAGCAAGCTGCTCTTCTCTCGCCTTTGGCATGGGGACTGGGTCAGGATAGCCTGGGCAGGAAGAGCCCAGCATAAAAGCTCCTCTGCTGATGGGAGATTTGCTCTCAGGACTGCATTTTCCCCTGCTGCTTCTTCCAAAGAGGAAGGATCCCTCCAGTGTTAAGTGGAAAAGTTTCATGGGACCTTCTCAGAGTGTTTTTGCATTATCAAACCAATTTTGGAATACCCCTGGGCTTGAGAGGGAATACCTAGTGGACTTCTTATCTCTGGGCACTCTCATGCTACAGGCTGAGAAACCTACACCCAGGGTTTGTTTGTTCTTTGTTAAATTGTGTATGTCTGTGTGTAGTGTTATACATTGAATGTACACACATGTTTGTGTACATGTTGAGGCCAGATGTTGACATTGGGTGTCTTTCTTGGTTAACCTCCATATTATTTTATGAAACAAGGTCTCTTGCTGAATTCTTAGAGCCACTCAACTAGGCTGGGACCAGGGACCTTGGGGATCTGCTTGTCTCCACTCCTAGTACTGGGGTGATAGGCGTGGGACACTGTACCTGGCTTTTACATAGGTGTTTAGGATTCAGACTCAGGTTCTTGGGCTTCCACAGACTATTGTCTCCCTAGCCTACTCCCAGGGCTTAAAGGGGAAATGAAGTACCACTTACCTTGTGAAACTCCTCTGTGGACAAGACCATATCACACACATTAAAGGGCTTTGAAAGCCATAAGGTCTGCACAAAGACTCTGGTAGAATTAAGCATGCTAAAACACAAACCATTTTATTTGAAATGCCTCACAAATCAGAGTAAAAAAAGTACTTCTGCTGAACATACCTATCAGTCATTTAGGTCTGCATTTTGCTTCATGGAAAGGAATCCCAATTCACATACAACCCTCTTCCTTACTAAGTGTGATAAACTTGGGAATCCTTAAGTAACCATTGAACCCTTTTAAAAGCAAAAACTGATAATAAAATAAACTTATTTATTATTATTCCAATAAGGTTTTAGTAATAAACTAGATTTTCTGACTATTTGTTTTTTTACACCTGGAAATTTGACTTGGCTAAAGGAACGAGATACTTACTCTGTTTTCTGTTTTTGACTTTTAGACTCCTGGAGCATCTTGTTGCCCATCTGAAATAGCTCATCTCCTTCGTCTGCAATACTTTCCTTGGCTTGATTTTTGACTATATGAGGGGAAAAGAGAAAAACCAATATTATTTCTATTTTTAAATTTTGAGAAACATTGTGCTGACGCTGTGCTGCATTTTGTTTTGAGTTTTGCTACTTTCTTGTCAAGCATTTGCATTTCAAGCAGATCATTTGGCATCATTCCTAGCTCAGGGGCCTGGGAAGTAGAGGGAAGGGATGCTGCCCTGGAAAGAGAGGTGTTTCCAGCCTCATAAAAGGATGTGGTTTCTACAAGCAGAAGGTTAGTGATCTCCTGGTACACCTTAGACAGAGGTGTCATCTTAGGTGCTGTGTTCTTAGTCCTGGCTGTCAAGGCCTCACTCGCCTGTGCCACTTGGTCTGTATACTTAGAGCCCTGAGATTTTATAAGTACATGGTCCAGATATCTCCAGGATCACCAGAATAGGCATAGGAGCTGAAGAGACAATTTTCTTGGGAATTTTTCTTTGTGTAAGGCTTCTGCCATTCCTTAAAACCTTCTTGAGATGCTGGGGAAGATACACATACTATCAATAATAATTTGCCTTGTTTAGGTGGGTACTCAGCATCAATGCACCTTATGAGACTTAAGAAAAATAGAGAAATGATATTTTTCTAACATTTATGCAACACTAATTTTTTTTAAAAAAACACTATTACTACTTGCTTTTTTGATAAGGAAAGTTATTTGATCAGACTTCTAATTCCCCATTCTTCAACTATCTTTCTCCCTTCTTTCTCTGTTCTCTCTCCTCCTCTGTTTCCAAATCATTACAATACACAGTGGAACCTGATTAGAAAAAAATAGAGCCTGAAGCCCTTTCAAAGGAAAGGCATTTGGGATTTGAAGCCTCATTAACAAGATCACAAGGAACTCTAAGTGGCTCTTTTTCTTCTCCCAGACAAGATAACAAGAAATGTCTATTTTAAAAAGTAGAAAAAAAAATAATCAAAAAGTAAATTTTAAATTATTTTGAAAGCTTCAAGTTATTCAATCAAATCAGAAACACCAGGCATTTTAGCATCTAATTTCTGCTTTGAGCTGTATATTATCTATACTCATGATTAAAAGGAAAAAGTAATGGAGAAAAGAACTGATTAATCTGTGTATGGAGTAGCAATTATTGGCATTAGCATGCTTTCAAAGCATGAGCATACATTCCGGAAGATTGACTACAAGGAACGATTTACCATGACCAAATTCCTCCCCAGGGCTGTTATTTTTTGTTGTAATTTTTTTGCTTTCCCAAATGTATTGAAATAACATATTTTCATTACTATAGCAGGATTCAATTTCCAGATAAAGTTATCTTCTTGATGCTCTAATTTTGTTCTTATGATTTGGAGGTTTCCAGATTTGGGAAAGCACAGTAAGGAGGCTTTCTGAATTTGATGTGAGGCAGATTCAGTAGACACAGGAAAAAAACAGAGGTGGTGGGGAGAGAAAGAGTAGATGAGATCAGCACGGTGGGCCAGGACAACTGGTCACAGTCCTTTGCTTTGTTATCAACATCTCTACCCATATCGTCAACCTTGCAAATTTGCCTGCTCCCATCATGTGTCTGATGTAATGACACATCCAAAAACCTCATAAACGAGCAGCAAAGGGGAGGAGGAGCAGTGAACCTTATTTCTGGAAAATCAGGACCCAGTCCTGAAATTTCTTGTTGCCCTTGAACATAATACACCTTAATTTCTCAGTAATCCTCTTTGTCATTGAAGTTTGCCCATAAGGACAAGCTATTCAAAATCAGGTAGACTTTTTCTGAGAATCTAATAATTTTGGTTTACAGTGAAAACATTCTATTTGTGTGCAACGCTGGTGATCTTGAGTTTTACTTTATTAGTCATAACCCCATCCAGTGCACTTCTGGGGCCATATCATGAGCTCATTACCTAGAAAGGAAAGGTTCTGTAACAATCCTTTGAGGTGTAACTGTAGATGCCACCAGTAATGGTATTGTGGCTACTGCAAAGTCACTGTGTGTGATTCCCTCTTGAGAAGGTCACACTCATAATCAGGTGTGTCGCCTCCTTTCCCCGAGCAGCTCTCTCCCTTGCTTAAATCTATGTTAAAATATCTTCTCCATAAACTTTAATTCTCCATCACACTAGTTCATGCTGAAGTTCTTTTCTCTTATGAAGTCAAAAATCCCAGCTTTACTTGAGAGGAGGTCTCTGAAAAGAGCTCAGGCTACTGTAGGTCACTGTAGCATGGAGCTGTGCCTCTGGCCTATTCGCCACTGTTGTTGCTGCCTTCCACTCTCCCGTGGTGGTTTGAATGAAAATGGCTCCCACAGGCATGTTCCAGCTTCAGCAAGTTGTAAAACTTGGCAACTTTTGCCACATTGTTATGGCTTTAGAGGCAAGGATGTAAGAAAAGGGTTACAGAATCTCCCTCGGAGACTGAGGAAAGCCGTGGAGGCCAGGCTTGTATCAGCCCTGTCCCTGCATGGAGGCCTAGAGAGGCCCTCTTGTGAAGCTGTGAGACTGAAGCCTCAGTTTCATTGGAGACACCAAGACGATGGAGACTCGAGAGCCGTAGGATGTCTTCTGAGGAGAGCTACTCACAGGATGTGGAACCAGCCCAGGAGAGAGAGGCTGAACAGAGTTGCAGATGTGAAGAGTGTTCAGATATCAGACATGGAGATGCAGAGTTTGGAGTTTACCCAGCTGGTTTGTGATCTTGTTTTGGTCCAGTATTTCCCCACTATGTTTCCTCTTAGAATGGTAATGCATGTTCTGTGCCATTATTTGTTGGAAGTATGTGATCTGCTTTTTTATTTTGATTTTATGGGAAGATTGAAGTTAAGAGATTGCCATGAGTCTCAGAAGAGACTTTGAGCTTTGGACTTTTAAACAGGGCTGAGAATGTTATAGTCCATGGGGACTTTTGAAGTTGGACTGAATGCATATTTACCTTATGATGTGGCTACAAGCCTATGGGGGCCGGAGTGGGAGGTGATGGTTTGAATGAAAATGACCTCCATAGATGCATAGGGAGTGGTACTGTTGGAGGGAGTGTGTCACTGGGGAAGGGCTTCTAGGTTTCAAATGCTCAAGCCAGGCCCACCCAGTCTCTCTCTCTCTCTCTCTCTCTCTCTCTCTCTCTCTCTCTCTTCATGCTGCATCCAGATGTTGAACTCATGGCTCCTATTCCAGCACTATCTGCCTGTGTACAACCATGCTTTGCACCATGATGACAATGGATTAAGCCTCTAAACTATACGTCAGTCCCAATTTAATATTTTCCTGTATAAGAGTTGCTGTGGCCATGGTGTCTCTTCACAGCAATAGAAACCCTAACTAAGACACTCTAATCAAAATCCCACCCACATTCTCTACTTTGTCTTGGTTTTCATTCTTTCTCTGACAGTGATAAGAACCTGAGACACCAGATAAATGACTCTGTTTGGTCTTTTAGTCTTTAATACTTCACTATGTGCTGCCAGCAACAGATTTAAAGGGTCTCCTTGAGTTTGGAGTTCTCTGAATGGCCAGCCCGTAGGTACCTGTTCTGCTCTGAGGAAAAAGCCAGATTTACTCCTGATAGCTGTTCTAACTTGCTTCTGCTGCAGTGGCAAAAACACTCTTGACAACTCAGAGAAGGAAAAGGTTGATTTCAGCTTATAAGTTATAGTTTGTGGTTGAGGGAAGTCAGGGCAAGAACTTGAAACAGAAACCGTGGAGGCCCGCTGCTGCTGGCTCATTCCCAGTCCCATCCTTAGTTAGTTTTCTCTTGTTTTAGATTTTATTTATTTTTATTTTATGCATTTAAGTGTCTTGCCTGCATGTGTGACTGTGTACTATGTGTATGTCTAGTGGTTGCAGAGGTCAGAAGAGGGTGTCAGGTCCTTTAGAGCTGGGATTACAGATGGTTGTGAGCTACTGTGCACGTACTGGAATTTGTACCTGGGTCCTCTGCAAGGACAAATGCTCTTAACTGCTAGGTCATCTTCCTAGACTTTTGCTAGGTTTCTTATGTACCGGAGGACCACCTGTTCAGGAAGTGGTACCACTTTGAAGTTGACTGGGACCTCCTATATCTATTAAGGCAATCAAGATAATCTCCCACTGCTGGGCATGGCTACATGTGCCCTTAATTCTTGCACTTAGGAGATAGAGGCAGACAGATTTCTGGGTGTTCAAGGCCAGCATAGTCTACATAGCAAGCTCCAGGAAAGCTAGAACTACGTAGAGACACACACACTCTCTTTCCATATTCTTTTACGTGGCTTGGTTATCTATATACTCTGTACTGCCCATGCTGCTTCCTCTGCATGTCCTGGTGTCTCCGCCCTTCTTCTTCTTCCCAGCATTCTCTCTGCCTGGAAATCCTGCCTAGCTGTTGGCCATTCAACTTTTTATTAAACCAACCAGAGTGGCACATCTTTATAATGTACAAAAAGATTATCCCACAACAGAAGTAGATATGTCAGAGGTCTATTTAAGATGGCAGTGTACAGAAAATGAAATGAGTTTTAAGTTTCAACATGTGTCAGAGACATAATGTGCGGAAAGATTTTTGATGTTTTGTGACTTCCTTTTCCTTATTTTCATTTAACTATGTTTTAGATGATTAGAGTACCAAAGTTTGCTTCCCCAAAGCAACTTCATTTGGAGATAGGGTCTTTGAAAAGGTGATTAAGATGATTCATCTCGGAAGGTTTCCAATCCAGGATGCCTGGTGTTCTAATGAGAAAAGGAAGAGGCTCCAGGGTGCACATGTGTAGAGAAGAAACATGCCAGAGTGTGAAGCTTTCAGTGAGGTGGAGACCTCAAGGGAAGAGTCTTCAATCAGAACCCAAAATGCCCTGTCCTTTATTATCAGCTAAAGCTATGGTGCAGGCTGCACATGCCTTAAGGCATCGCTGCCCACTGCTTTAATCTTTTAAACCTAGGCTCATTAACCTGAGCTAAGCAACCCTAAATGTGTCTATTATCTTTGTTTCTTAAATCATGTCTTTAAACTGAGCATGCTCAGGGATGGAACTACCCCTGCTATGAATATGCAGCACAGCACAGTCTTGCTAATAAATCTCTGTAGTTTATACTTCTTCTTCTTCTTCTTCTTCTTCTTCTTCTTCTTCTTCTTCTTCTTCTTCTTCTTCTTCTTCTTCTTCTTCTTCTTCTTTTGCTTTGTAAAACTCCTATTAACTCCTAGCTGCTGCAGGAATAACATTCCACTCCTCATGTTCTAGCGATGCTTAGTTTGGCTCTGTACTTGCCAACATGCTTGACCATTGTGTTGGTTTACAAGGAAGTAGTGAGAAGATGACCTTTAGGGACAGGTGCCTTCAAATGAAGCCAAACCTGCCAGCACCTTGGTTTTAGAGTCTGGGTCCACTGAACAGCAAGAAAACAACTATTGCTATTGTTTAAGCCACTTGGTACGTGGTGTTTTCTTCTAACAGGAATTTCTTATAATAGGAAATTGCGATCCTCACCCCGGATTGCATGGAAACAAACTGCTTGTTCCCTATAGCAAGAGACACATCCAAAATCAAAGCAAAGACTACCTGCCAAAGGCAGGAGGGACTGTAGCTTTCTGTGGTCTCTCTAGGTCTCCAACCTGGACCTCTGTCTTTGTTAGACATCTGGATTTCCCAGTCCCTAACTTCTAGCAAGGTTTGCTTTTTGAGATTATAAGGAAGCAGCATTGCCGGTAAATGTCCCTCTGTTTGCCAGTTCCTGGACCCAGATCACCTCTTCATGGATGGTAGAAGCACTAGTAATCTTTGGCTTATATTGCTGACCCTTCAATCGCCAACTTTCCTAATTAAGTATGTTTAAGAATCAGGTCTATGTAAACATATCCTTTGCAAAGACAGGTGTGTGCCGATCTCTCGGGTCACCTGTAGCCACTCCTGTCCTGTAATGCCTTTATCCATGTCTCCCTTCAAAGTTCCACTTGTGATGCTCTTCCCTATGTCCTTTGTTATTCTTCCTTCTTTTTTATGTTTAATCAGACTCTAAAATCTTAACATTCAGATTACAAGTAAATAAATACTCTTTAAGTTACCTAGAAAACATACAGAAAGGAGATAATAAATTATTTCACATTTCAACTTATATTTAGATCATGTATTATACCAAGGATCATCAAGAATGAAAGGAACTGATGGATGAGCCAGGAGCCACTGAGTCTGACCACCAGTCAGGTGTCTTCACAAAGCGACAGATAAAAATGGAAGGTTCTTTCAGCACAGAACTCACTAACACAGACTGCTGTGTCCTCTCCAATTGCAGTTGCGTTTAATATAGAACAGCTATAGTCTCTGATTTTTCAGGATTCACATCAGGAAAACTCTTCACATTCACCATTATGTGTGCCAAGAAGATAGAATATTGTCAAAGGAGGGAGAATAATGATCCGTTGCTAAAAATAGCATCCCATCCAAGAAAAAAAATGACTCAGCACAGGGCTGAGCAGATAAAGATGCATTAACTCAAAAATACTTGAATACGAATAATACTACTGCAATAATATACTTGATTATCTTCTGTTCATTGTCATCAAACACCAGGACCCCCCGGGGGTGCTGGAGGAAGTGGTAGACAGTGTTAACTGTAGCGGAAAATACTTCCTCTCTGCAAAAGCTTCTATGGAAGGAAAAATTGAGAGCAGATATAATTTAATATAATATAATTTAATTGACAAGATATAATTGTTGAGAAATAATTTATTGTATAAACTCTTAATTTAGCTAAAAGAAATATGTCTTGGAAAATAAAATTCAAACCAATATATATATGTGTGTATTATATATAAACATATATATAATAGCAGGTGTTACTACTTATAAAGCAGTTTGTACCAGACAGTTTGCAGAGCTTATATTTACTCAGTTTTTTCACTGACTATCATAAACACTATTATCATTTTCATGTTAATGCTGAGGTGGTGTGGCTACAAAGAAGTCAGACAACTTGACCAAGGTCACTCAGTTGGTATTTAGTAGATGACTCAATTCTAGGCAGTGTGATTCAAGTCTGTGTTTATGTAGCCATTACTCCTTTTAAAAACAAAAGTTTTGAAACACCATGGGCATTATTTCTCAGTATCTAAAATGGGGGAGGGAGGCTTCAAACTGATTCAGCCAGCAGTTTGCAAGAATGAACCAAGCTCTTTTACATGTAACTGTGTTGACTTGAAAAGGCCTTTTGGGCGTCAGCAAGAGACATAGTAAGGTGTGCATGTTGAGTTTTCTGGGAAGCAGAAAGTGAGAGTTGTGTTTAAGAAGCACTATTGGGTGGTTGAGTCGTGCCTATTTCTCTCTCTCAAAACCAAGCCCGGATTCCCTGCTTAGTTGCTTGAAATTAACTCTGTCAAGAGAAGGAGAATTTAGAACCCTGTGACCAAGCTCCCTTAAGTTGGGTGTTTCCGTCTCCTTTTCCCGCACCACATAAGATTGACTTAACCCCTTCAAGACATACGTGAGTGATCTCTAATAAACAGTACTTCAACCCGAGCCAGTCTTTGAGGCTGATCTTTCGAGATCAAAAGAGAAAAGAGGTCTTTTTATGAAGAGATCCAAGACATGTTCATTCTTTCACTCCCAACCACTCCCTGCTGTGAAGTGTCTTTGGATCCTCATCTGGGGAGAAGCTGAATTGGGCAGAGGAAGATCCTGAAGCAGGCTTGATAAAAACAAAAAACAAAAAACACTTTGTAGGTACCCCACAGGGTATTCTGGAGCAAGAGTAGCCTTAGGACTGTTCCAAGAAGGGTGAGCTGATAAGTCTGATGGCCGTCACCTGTCTGGCTGGGAATACAGTCTCATTCAGAACTGGCTACTGCAGGCTATAAGGAAACTGTCGCCTCAGCAACTGGGGACATGTCCTTCAATAAAGGGGTGTTCGCTTGGCATTTCTCAGGGTCTGTCTCAAATAATCAAAAAGTCAATAAAATAGAATGCAAACGATCAACTTAGCCTCGCTCTTTTAGATGGCAGAAAGGAGAAAAACGATGCCCAAATGGTTTCATATGAGTTGTAAAATGCCCTCCTCTAACCAAGGACGTGGTAGTGACTGAGTCTGGTGACTGAAATGAATGCTGATTAATCCCACGGGAGGCAGGAAGGAACACAAGAGTCTGCAGGAGCAGACACCACCACTCCAGTGCTCCGGCTGGCTATTGATTTGTCTTGCTAGCAATTTAATAAGGATTACTACTTTTTTAGACTTAATTTTATCTCAGAAGAAATAATTAGCTGTTGAAGTCACAATGTAAGGTACTCTGAGGGAAACCGCACCATCTTTTAAAAAGGTAATGCCTGTGAGAACATCGCGTTCAACTGTAAAACACCACTCAAGTTTGCTCTAGAAGTCTAAGGCTTTTTTTTTTTAACCTTTGAGTATCACCTATAAGGCAGCATGCTTCAAAGAAAATTCTGAATTTGAACTCAGTTCTGAGACTATGTTCTAACTGTACAGAGACAAGTTTTGATTTCATTTAATTCATCAAGTATTTATTCATTCTGAGTATATGGCAGACACTGTGCCAGGAGCACATCTTGCTTTTAAGTAATGGGGATACAACTACTCTTTGCTATATTTGAGAAACTCTGAGTTAAAGAACAATTGGCAAGATTGAAAATGAGTCATTGCTCCATTTTCAAAGCATGGAAAACCATATCCTTGTTCTAGAGACTTCAGTTAGATGCTAATCGTTCCCATTTCCAGAACAGAAGCATTTTGAGGCGGTTAGGCTGAGTTTGTTTCTCTTCTTTGATGGACTCAGTGGTCTGGGGAACAGCATTTGCCCAGAACACCTACATCTCATTGTGAAGACTGGATCTTGACCTTGGGAATGTTAAAGCGTGGACTGAATAAGATCAGAGTTCAGGTTTACAGTGAGCCTGTGATCATGTCCAACCCCCAGGTTATTGCATTATTTTCACAGCTTGTGAAGTTCAAGTTTCCCTTTAGAGAAGATCTTGCCTCCATGGCTTGCTCTTTCTTAACTGCTGATGCTCCAAGTACTGTTCTTATGCTGTATACGGTTATTGGAAACACAAAGTCAGTTTATAGACTGGTGATGTAGACATCGGGCACCAGCCAAGATGGCTAGTGATGCACATGGGAAGGATGGGGTATTAATTATCACAAAGTGCCTGACCTTGGATGCCTTGTCTATAGGCCTGTATCTCCAAGAGGCCAAGGTGCCTCTCTCTGTGTGTCTGTACATGCCCGTGTGTGGTGGTGTGTGTCTGTACATGCCTCTGTGTGGTGGTGTGTGTCTGGGACCTGGTGTTCTATGTGCTCAGTTTTTCCCAGAATGAATAAACATGTTTTATCTCTCTATGACTTCTCGAAATCCCTTCTATGCCCCCCTCCCACCGTCTGCAGTGACCTTCCTCCTCTCCTGGCATCACCTCTTTCTCATTATCACACAGGCAAATGTAACACCATTTTGAATTGTTCTAAAAGAATTTTCTCTTTATGAAGCAAGTCTGAGAATGCAGACTTAAGATTTCACAGAACAGAAAAAGAGGCTGATGTATGCTGGGGATTAGGATAGCTTCTTTGGTCATCTCAGACAGGGATGTTTTACAAACATGATGTGACTCTCCCAATTTTAGGGTTTATTGACACCCTAACTTAGAACAACCACCACATTCCTGGATCCAAATATCTCCCCATATTTTTCTGTGTAATTTCACAAAGAGAGCATGGGAGCTGGGTGCGGTATTATATATCTGTCATCACTCAGGAGGTAGAGGCAGGAGGATGAAGAGTCCACGATCACTTATGCTATCTATATAGAACATTCTAGGCCAGCCTGGGATACCTGAGACCCTAACAAAACAAACAAACATGATGTCTCATCAGCATGACTGCCTACACATGAGCTGAACAAGGATGACACCAGTGGACTTGCTAACATGAAAAAGAGAAAGTCAAGAGGCCTCAACCCTACACAAAGAACTGTAGGCCGTTAAAGCATTCTGAGAGCAGTGGAAACCATCTTCCCCAAGGAACAGCATACCAAATGCTTATCTAATACCAACTGGTCAGCCCTGAAAACATATACATAACAAGTAACATTACAGACTGTACAGGCTGTGTTTATATACTACACACACACACACACACACACACACACACACACAACAATAATTAAATGATAATAAAAAGAGGCCATGAAATTGAAAGAGAAGGTTTGGAGGGAGGAAAGAGAAAAGGAAAATGATATTATAATATCAAAAAATTAAAGCATAAACAAGGAAACCAAAGGTAAACAAGCAAAACCTTTTAATCCTCTCCCTGGGTCTGCAGGAAAGGGTCTCTCCTTGAAGAACTGGCATCAGCTGATAGCAGATTCCTGTGTGGGGTGGGAGCAGGAGCAGATGCTCACCCACTTCCTATCCATAAACACTTGTTAGGGCAGCTTCGCAAACAAAGACACGCATGCTGTTCAACATATTTCAGCAAATAGAAATTTCTCAACCTCATCACATTTAAAATTCTCTCTGGCTGATCACAAGAGCTTGGGTAAAAGATTACATGTAACGAGGAGTTTGGACTAATAGTTAAAACTGATCACAGTGACTTTTTTTTTTTGTGGGATTGGGATATTGAACCCAGATCCTTGAGTGTGATGAGGACCTGCTCTCCCATTGAGCTATACTGCCCCTTACAGTAAAATTTAGTAGGCATAAATCTTACATTCAATATTTTTACATTTAATTCTTTAGTGTGTGTGTCCCTGTGTGTCCATGCATACAAAAGAGGATGTCTGGGGACCCCAGTTCTACTTCTAGGCATCTGGTCTCTTCTTTCACCATGGAGTCCCAGGGATTGAATTCAGGTGGTCAGTGGCTTTACCCTTGGAGACATCTCAACTAACAACTCTTGGACTTACAATCGACAACTTCATAGAGGCTTGGGGTATAACTTGGTGGTAGTGCACTCCTTTGTGATTGATCGTCAGCATTGAAAACCAACAAACTATGCATGTATAAATAGTCGGTGATCCATGGCTTGATGGTCAATTTATGTGTCATCTTGCCTTGGCTACAGTCCCCAGCTGTTCAAACACTAACCTAGTTTTGGCTGTGAAGGGATTTTGTAGAAGTGACTAAAACCATAATCAAAGGATTTTCCTAGATGATCTGGCTTGGCCTAATTTGATACATTTGAGCACATTAAGAGTGAGACCAAGGCTTTCCTAATGAAAAACAAAAACAGAGGGTGATGAGATACTCAGTGGTTTAGTGTGGACTACTCTTAAACTCTTCCCCAGCTTAGTTTCCAGGACCCATACTAGGTAAGAGTTATAGTTACCACCTGTAACTCTAGCTCCAGGATATTCAATATTCCTCCCTGGCTTCTGTGGACACCTCCACTCAGATACGTACACATACACATAATTTAAAAATATTTAAAAAGGAAAGAAAAGCAAAAGAAAAAAAAACCCAAAAAACAACAACCCTAAGTAAACAATAATCAAAAAAAAAAAAAGCCATTGGACTGCTCTAGGGATGTCAGACCTGAAGCCGGTGGACTGCATGTGTCCCAGGATGGCTATGCATGCAAGCCAACACATTAGTAGATGACTCTGTCATGTTGCAACATCAAAAGGTTAAATGGCTCTGTTAGATCATGGCTTTAGTTTATGTCTAAGAGTTCCAGTACTGACAGTCTCTTCTATAGACTTTGGGTTTGCCCAGCTAACCCCCACAGTAATGTGAAGTAACTCCTCACAATAAATACTTTGACACATGTCTGCTTCTCCTATGGGTATTTTTCCTGGTTGACGCCTAAACATGTATTGCTTAGTCCTTTCTAATATATGGCTTAGTCTCTCTTTTCCCTTTCATCCTTTCTCTGTTGACCATTTCCTTTTTCCTCTTCTTTTCTTGAGACAAAATTTCTATGTGTAGCCCAGGTTGACCTTAAACTCCTGATTTTCCTGCCTCAGTCTCCTGAGGTCTTCAATGACAAGTATGGACCACCACAGCTAGCTTGGCTTACTCTTAAGTGAGTTTGCCATGAATGCTTTATGTCTTATCACTGTGTTCTTATGTCAGCAATAGTGTGTTCTTCAGAACACAGGATATCATGGTTTTTAAATCCAGCTTCACCCACCACCAGTTGACACTGACTAAGGTCATTGTGGGTTCCATGTAAGTTAAGGACTTTAGAAGAAAGGGATGTATAGAGAGTAACAGTGGAGATAAGACTTTAAGGGATAAGCTTTTATTTTTGCTTGTCTGCTTTCAGCTTTTGGCTGACAAGTTTATGTTTCTGATTTGTGAGTTCATCGACACTGTTGGCTCTACCTCTGTTACCATCCTCCATTAACATCACAACCCCGCTTCTTCAGCCTTTGCTCTAGAAGGTCACTATTGCCGGAATGAAAGATCATGACCAAAGCGACTTGGAGAGGAAAAGGTTTATTTGGCCTATGCTTCCACATCACAATTCATCATCAAAGGAAGTCAGGGCAGGGATTCAAACAGGGCAGGAACCTGGAGGCAGGAGCTGATGAAAAGCCATGGAGGGGTACTGCTTACTGCCTTGTAACCAAGGGTGGCTCAGCCTGCTCCCTTATAGAATCCAAGATCTCAAACCCAGGAATGGCACCACTCACAAGATGTTGGGTCCTCCGTCATCAATCACTAATTAATAAAATGCCTAACAGGCCCACCTATCGCCTGTAAGGGGCCTTTTCTTGACTTTCTTTCTCTCAGATTATGTTAGCTTGTGCCAAGTTGATATAAAACTATCTATCACAGCCTTCGAGTGTAGACTAAGGACCAGAGGTTCCCTACTAATCCTCCAAGACTTCAGTACTGTTGAGTGCTGAGGCATCTAGCCTCATGGACTGAGTAGCCCCAAGTTTCCAGCCTTTCCAGGGTGAAGACAGCCACTGTTGGACACCCAGAACAATGATGGAGGTTGATTTAATAAATCCACTTTTAATACATACTCATTCCCTGGGTTCTGTTCTCTAGACTTTGACTAACACAGTTGTTCCATATGTCTGTTGTTCCCTATGGTACAAGATAGTTCCTGTTGGGAGAACTCATGGGTAGTAGGATGGACATGGTTTATACTAGGAAGGCCAATGCAAGCTAAGTAAAATACAGACCAGATTTCTCCATTAAAAAACTGACAGTTAAGACCGGGTGGTGGTGGTGCACGCTTTTAATCCCAGCACTCAGGAGTGAGAGGCAGGTGGATCTCCGTGAGTTTGAGGTCAGCCTGGTTTACAAGAGCTAGTTCTAGGATAGGCTCCAAAGTTACGGAGAAACCCTATCTCAAAAAACCAAGAAAAAGAAAAAGAAAAAAATCCCTGATGGATACATATTACAACGGTGTATGATATACATTTTATCTAATTTAGACATGTGCTTGTTTTATTGTATCACTGAAAATTGATATTCTTGACTTCCTCCTTGATTTTAGTTCTCAAGCATCTATTTAAGTAACATGCTAATAAAATAGAAACTTGTATATATCTATTACACAAGAGCATGTGTTGGGCTTAAATAAAATGTTGAAAATAATGTTTAAACTTTACCCTTAAGTGTCAACACCAAAGTAGGAGAGGGGCCATGTTGGGAAGATGCTGGTCCTAGAGGGAGCAGGGGAGGCATGATAGAGGGGACTATAGGATGAATGTGATCAACATTCCTTACACCATGTTCTTTGACATTTTTCAGTGAATAAAAATTTAAAAATGACTGAGAACCACTTAAATTCTGCACACAGACTCTATGAAGATCATATTTTTCCAGAATCTTCTTTCATGTTAAGAAATCTAAGATCGGGCTGGAGAAATGGCTCAGTGGTTAAGAGCACTGACTGCTCTTCCAGAGGTCCTGAGTTCAATTCCCAGCAACCACATGGTGGCTCACAGCCATCTATAATGAGACCCAGCGCCCCCTTCTGGCATTCAGGCACACATGGAAGGAATGTTGTACACATAATAAATAAATAAATCTTTAAAAAAAAAAGAAAGAAATCTAAGATCTTGCCAGTCCTTCCCTTCTCCCTTCCCTCTCCCTCTCTCCCTTTCCCCCAACCTCACCCCCACCCTTACCCCCACCCCTATGCTCACAACTTTTGCCCGGCAATCTTGTTTGCTTCTAATTTCCAGGAGGATCTATATATGTTTTTCTTTGGGTTCACCTTGTTATTTGGCTTCTCTGGGCTTGTAAACTATAGGCTTAAAGTCCTTGGTTTATGGCTAGAGTCCACTAATGAGTGAGTACATACAATATTCATCCTTTTGGGTCTGGGTTATCTCACTCAGGATAGTGTTTTCTATTTCCATCCATTTGCATGCAAAATTCAAGATGTCATTGTTTTTTACCGCTGTGTAGTACTCTAATGCGTATATATTCCACACTTTCTTTATCCATTCTTTCATTGTGGGGCATCTAGGTTGTTTCCATGTTCTGGCTATTACAAATAATGCTGCTATGAACATAGTTGAACAAATGATTTTATAGTATGATTGGGCATCTCTTGGGTATATTTCCAAGAGTGGTATTGCTGGATCCTGAGGTAGGTTGATTCCCAATTTCCTCAGAAACTGCCACACTGATTTCCAAAGTGGTTGCACAAGTTTACATTCCCACCAGCAATGGATGCGTGTTCCCCTTATTCCACATCCTCTCCAACAAAGGCTATCATTGGTGTTTTCGATTTTAGCCATTCTGACAGGTGTAAGATGGTATCTCAAAGTTGTTTTGATTTGCATTTCCCTGACTGCTAAGGAAGTTGAACATGGGAATGGGAGGGTGGAGATGGAGGACGGGTGGATATAGGAGCAGGGAAGAAGATACCTACATTAAGGCAATAATTTTAGGGTTGGCAAGAGACTTGGCTCTATCGGGGATCCCAGGTGTCCACGGGGATGTTCCCAGCTAGGTCCTTGGACAGCACAGGAGAGGGTACCTGAACTGGCCTTGCCTCACTGTCACACTGATGATTATCTAGAATATCACCATAGAATCTTCATCCGGCGATGGATGGAGATAGAGACAGAGACCCTTCATCAGAGCAAGGGACTGAGCTCCCAAGGTCCAGTTGAAAGGCAGAAGGAGGGAGAAGACGAGCAAGGAAGTCAGGACCGCGAGGGGCTGGTCCACCCACTGAGGCAGTGTGCCTGTTCTAATGGGAGCTCACCACATCCAGCTGGACCAGGTCTGAATGAGTATGCAATCAAATCGGACTCTCTGGGTGTGGCTGACAATGGGGGCTGAGAAGTCGTTGATAAAGGCACTGGGACTTGTTTTTACAGCATGTTCTGGCTTTTTGGGATCCTAGTCTATATGGATGCACAGCTCCCTAGGCCTGGATGTAGTGGGGAGGGCCTTGGACTTCGCAAAGGACAGGGTTCCCTGCCCTCTCTCAAGCAGGGAGGGAGAGGGAGGAGGGAGTGTCGGGGAGCAGGAGGGGATTGGTAGGAGGGAAGGAAGTGTAAATATTTGAATGGAAAAATAAAATAAAAAAAGCATTTTTAATGAAAAAAAAAAGAAATCTAAGTGTTTAGCTTGCATGCTTCAGTTATGGAGACTTAGATTACCAGCACAGAACAAAAGGGGTGTTACATTAATTTTGGTTTCCCTTAGCACAAGAGGTTTTCTCTTGGAAGAGTAGGTGATAAGGACCTGTATAATTTTTGGAGATTTTCTCCCAAGAGATATAATTATCAATCTTGCTTGTTATCATTATTCTAAATTCTGAGTTAAAATCCTGGAACAGAAGCTGACAGAACGCTATTGTGCATATAAATATTTATAACCATAACCTATGTTTTCTCAGAAGCAGCCCTGAAATGTGAACTCTGGTTAGTCATTTCAGACTGATATGTGGGAGAGTGCTCTACTTACAATAGTTTTGATTTCTCTTCAGGAGATCCTTATTTTGAATTTCTTTTATTTTTAATTTATGTTGATTCTTCTTTTTTTCTAAGGGATTTTCTCTCTTATTGGTTATTTTACTTGATTTTCCTTGTTCCAGTAGATGCAATAGAAACTGCTTGATTTTGCTCACCGATACCTACAAAGAAAAGGATTTTGGTTTACTTCACTCCGGTGGGACTTTTAAAATGAGACAAGAAAGTTGAAAATTTCCCATTTCTAAAACAAATACAAGTTTAGTGCAATTATTCTAATTCTAGCTTTCTTAACATCAAAATGACATATGGCTTGCTATACTTAAAGAATCATGTTGTATAAAATAAACCCTTTCAAATCTATTTTATTATCTGAATCATGGAGCCAAACACTAAAAGCTAAATGTTATAAATAAAATAGATGGAGAATATAACCAGTCTACTCTTCCCCTGGTAAGTTGTCATGGTGATATCAATTATGTGAGCTAAGTAAATGGAGATGATCCTGTCTCATATTGTTACAACAAATATGTAATGAAATGTTGCTTTTAAAAATGTAAAAACATCTGTATTTTCCAGAAATTATCTAATTAACCTACTTGAACAAAGTTGCATGTTTTTCGGTATATGTATGTGCAGTTTGTTTTGAATTGTATAAAAAATAAAGATTAAAAAAGAATTTAAAAGGTTTATGAAGGAAATTTATATCCATAATTTTTCAGAATAAATTAAATGAAATATTTTGTCAGTTAGTACTTCTACAAAGGGTCAGGTTTTTGTTTGTTTGATTTTGTTTTTTGTTTTGTTTTTCTGTTATAAAAGAAGTTTAAACTCCTGCTGTCTGAAATGCTTAATCCCAGGGTATACAAAGGCTAGTTGCCAGACAGAAGCTTTTTAAAAGACAGCTTTGTTGGGCTTTGTCTGTAGTTCGGTTGGTAGAGGGCTTGCCTTGCATGTTCAAAGCCCTAGGTTTGACCCCTAGCTCCACATTTAATGGGGCATGATGGCGGATGTCTATGAACCTGGTAGGCATATATGAAGTTTAAGGTCACCTCCCTTTACATAGTGAGTTCGAAGCTAGGCTATGTGAGACCCTGTCCCCAATCAAAACCACACCTTCAGCTTTGTTGATGTACAATCAACTTACCATAATTTAACCATTTAACATGTTGGACTCATTTTTTAAAATATTCACAAAGCATGTACAGCAGCCAGTTTAGAACATTTTCTCACCTCAAGAGGGAACCACACAGTTTTTAGTGGCCACCATCATATTTTCATGTCTGCCCCACTCTTTCTCCTAACTACTCATCTGCCTTCTGTTTCCATAGTCTCCAGATTTTCACTCTTCATATGCACATTATCACTTAGTGATACTTTTCTTTCTTGTATGACGGTTTCCTTGTAGGATGATTCTTTCCTAAGCTTAACTTCATTCTAGCTTATATCAACATTTCATTCCTCTTCACAGTCAAATAATAAACCACATATGAATATATTAAATTTTCTGTTGCCGTGATAAAATACTCCCATTTAAGGAAGCACCTTAGGGAAAAAAGGATTGGGAAGGTTTATTTTGGCGTATAGTTCCAGGGGCCAGTTCATCTTGGCGAGAAATTCCTGATGGCGGGGCTTCGGGGAGACAACTGGTCTCCCTCGTCAGGAAGTGGAGGCAGATGAGTGCTTGTATTCAGCTCCTTTCCATCTTTGTGTTCAGTCTGGGGCCCCATGACCAAGGTGGCCTATAGAAGGTTGGATTTATTTGGGTGTCCCACTCCACAGGAACAAAAATCTGCCACGGTGGAGGCAGATTGGCAGCAAGCAGCAGGCATGGTGGCTGGAGTCCGTCAGAGCCTATTGAGGGTATCCTCTTTCAAATCACCATGCTCCCTGCTCCCCACTTCCTATTTAATCTCATGAAGATAATACCCCCAGGCCTGTCGAGAGGCTAACCATACCCTCCCAGATGTGCCCAGAGGCTTGTCCACTGGGCGATTGTAGATCCTGTCAATCTGGCAGTCAACACAAACCATCACAACCAATAAACCATGTTCTATTTTTCCCTCCTTTCACCCTCCCTCCCTCCCTCCCTCCCTCCCTCCCTCCCTCCCTCCCTCCCTCCCTCCCTCCCTCTCTTCCTTCCTTATTAGGTCAGACCTGAAAGTACTCCATAGTGCTTTCAGCCAATTTCCAGCCAATGAAAATGTAAGAGGCTGGGAAGTGGTATCTCAGTACTGGGAAGCTGGCACTTTAACAAGCTTTCTGCATGCTTTGGCGTCATGAGATTATCATCTTGAGGCAGAAAAGAACAGGAAAATTTTGGAGGCATGGGAAGGGAGTTTCTTACTCCAGAGTCTGTAGCATCACTTGATTTTTAGCTGAGGATCAGGTATTCCAGCACATTCCATGAAGTATTCCAGTATTCTAGCTGGAAGCATTGGTCAGTATAGAGAACTGCTTGCCTTTGAGCCCTACCTGAATTCAGTCCCTAGAATGCATATCTCATGGTGGAAAGAGAGAACAATTCTCTCAAGTTGTCCTTTGACCTCTACACATGCACACATTCAATTACACACACACATACACACACATGCAACAACACAAGTACACACACACATGAGAGATGCACATAATCATCATTTACTGTAAAGTGTTTTGACACAGAGAAAAATTCCTTCTATAAGACATTTTTACATTTATTATAAAATTATGTTTTTAGGAATGTTAAAGTAGCAATAGACCAGGCTTAGAACCTTGAATATGATCTTACTTCTAAATTATTAACCTGTGTTTACAATGAAAATATCCTAACTTTCTGTACCCCCATATTCTAGGGTTTACTTTATAAGCTTTAATCCTCTATATTGTGCCCAGGAACCATCCCATGATCTCAATTGATTTCCTTAGCAACCTCTGAAGGTAATTTCAGAAGCCATAAAAATCATATATATATATATATATATATATATATATATATATATATATATATATATTGTGAAGACAGCAAAGGTTGATTCTTCTTTAAGAAGCACATACCCATAAGTAGCTCAAGGTTGCATTCCTCCCCTGCCCTGAGTGTCTTTCTATTAACTCCTGTGCATAAAACTATGTTTAAAACTCTCCTAATAAACCGTGACTCCACTTCCTGCTGGCTCATGGTGAAATTCCTCTCCATGGTTAAGGAACTGGCTTTACCTGAGTGGAAGTTTCTAAATAGAAGTCCTCAGGATGTTGCATGGGGCTGTGCTCCCTACCTGGAGAACTGTCACTGACAGGTAATAGGCCATGCTACTAAAAGAATGGTATTTAAAACATTAATGAAAAATAGTTGGTGTTAGGCAGTGGTGGCTCACTCCTTTACTCCCAGCACTGGGGATAGGGGGGAGAGGACACGGAGGTAGCTGGATTTGAATTTGAGACCAGCCTGGTCTATAGAGCAAATTCCAGGATAGCCAGAGCTATGCAGAAAAACCCTGTCTTGACAAACCAAAATGAATGAATGAATGAATGAATGAATAAATAAATAAATAAATAAATAAACAAACAAATAAATAAAAGTAGTTGAGGAGACAGTGTGAGTTTGACTGAAGTCTATTAACGTCTCTGGTGGCCTGATGTCTTGTTCTCACTTTTATTACAGTGTTTTCTGAGTGGATTCCTCTCTCATTCCCTCAAATCAAGTAGGACAGTCAGCTGGGACAAGCGTTAGAAAGCCTGTCTATGATTCTCCAAGACATCAAAGCTGGAGCTACAACTGTGCGTAAAACGTCTCTACCTTTACAGCATTGTTTTCTGGTTGGGAAGATAACAGCCAACTGAGAGAATGAGGATTTAAAAGTTAGTGTTATTGGATCCAGGGTGCCTAGGGACACATTTTCCAGTGAGTGCATCCCCTGTGGGAAGAGAGGGAGCTGGTTATACAAATATCTCCTGAAGGGGACTTCCGGCAGCGATATAGCAAAGACGGGCGCACACAGCTGTGCAAGGGAGACGGTGTAGCTAATGGTGTAGCGGAGAGAAGGATGGCTGAAAAGTGGCGGGCAATGAGGCAGAGGAGCAGGCAGCTCTGAAGCTAGGACCAGGGAGACTTGGGGAGAGTTGTGAGCTGGGAGTGATCATCACTGATTGACTTTAATTTCCTAGAGTCCCTGACTATTATGGGGGAAGAATATTATGTGTTGGAGAGAGCTTGGGATAAAGAGAAGGTTGGTGGGGCTAAACCAGGTGGGAACCCAAGATGGTGATGCGATGTCAGCACATGATACAGGGGACAGTGACAGAGGCAGGCGTCTGGGCAGGCAGACGTGTTTGCACGTAGGATTTTCTGTTGAAGGGCAGTGATGTACACTTTGCAAACAGCAAAACTGAAGGGAGGAAGTTTTTGCAAGTCTGTTTTTAAACTGCCAAGGGGTGATTTAATCAGAGATGGAAGTTGTGTTGAAAGGTTTCCTTTCTTCTCTCCTTTTCCACCCCCTCTTCACTCTCCTGCATCTGGAAGATTCGTGATGCAGGAGTTCTTCTGAAATAGCCCATGGACACATCCTACCCATCTTAGAAGTTCTTAGCCCATAGCCATAACATGATAAAATGCAGCTCCTTTGCATAAGTGCTAACATTCTCCCAAGTCTTCCTCTTTGTCTACTCCTCCCACACATCTGCCGACATCCTGGACAGTCCCTAAATAATACAGGTCCGTCCCTACCTCCTCCTCCTCCTCCTCCTCCTCCTCCTCCTTCTTCTTCTTCTTCTTCTTCTTCTTTTTTTTTGCTTTTGCGAGACAGGGTTTCTCTGTGGCTTTGGAGCCTGTCCTGGAACTAGCTCTGTAGACCAGGCTGGTCTCGAACTCAGAGATCTGCCTGCCTCTGCCTCCCGAGTGCTGGGATTAAAGGTGTGCGCCACCATCGCCCGGCCGTCCCTACCTTCTTATTCTTTCATTGTCCCTTGGTACCATTATGCCAAATATCTCTCCTGCCCCAAGTCCCTGTCCTGGCTCCTCCCTAGGGCCAGTCTCATGGCCCTGAATCTGACTTGCAGTTGCTTCCACTTGGATAGTACTAATTCACTGTTCTTGTCCCTAAAGCGACATCATTTTATATCATACATTGTGTGCTTTATTTACTGAGTTCACTATACACATTTTGTAACCATCTTTGTGTATTTTTTATTTAACATATATTATATTGAGCAGAGGGGGGCCGAATAAATGCATGGATCTATATATTTCACAGTAATCCCTCTTCCCTTAAAGCACAGCCATAGCAGGGCGTCTTTTCACATGAGAGACTAAAATACTAATAGACTCTGAGGAAAAAAAGAATTTATCTTGCTCTACATTCAATTCTAATTTGTAGCTAAATTACAGTTTGTTTGTTTGTTGTTGTTGTTCTGTGCCTATGGATGTTTCTAAAGCAGAATCCTGTCTTCAATACTTAGATAAAGGCAAGCAAAATACACAGAAGCAATCCCAATAGTCTGAAAAAGCTTTGATTTTGAGAATCTGGTCACTAGAATTGACATCTTTTTATGTTGTGTCTGGATGATAATTGACTTTACTCTGAAAAGCACAGAAAATTTTAGTAACTCAGATTCCACATCCTAGCTGCCCTTACCTCAAGGTAAAGGTGTAATAGATTTTTCACATGGATTTTTATATATAATATTTTATATTCAGTAATTAATCTCAGTTTACCCACTCTGTAAAATGGGTATAATAATACTGTCCACTTCAGTAGGTGTTGTGAGGGGCAAATAAGTTGATGTCTGTGAAGAACTTTGTATATGATAATAGCCCAGTATTGACTGTTATCATTTTATTTTGTTAACCATTTATTTCTTCTTAAATAAAACTTTCTATGTTTTCAAACTTCTGGAATGCAGGTCCTACAGTTGTTTAATTTGTTCTGTTCATCAGTGAACTATGTCTTGAGCCAGAGAAATCAGTGCATGTTATTTGATTAAAAAACAAAACAAACAAACAACAAAAATAAAAGTCTCCCCAAAACAGAGCAGGGTATGGAGGCACCTTTAATCCCAGCACTTGGGAGGCAGAGGCAGACAGATCTCTGTGAGTTCAAGGTCGGCCTGATCTACCTGTTGGGTTCCAGGACAGCCAGGACTGTGTACAGGGAGCCTATCTCAAAAGATCAAAACCAACCAAACAACCTCAAAGCAAAAACAAACAAACCCCTCTACCACCTTCCACAGACACTTTTCTCAATATCTTAAATAGAATATCTAAAGTTCTTTCTGATAGTAATTGCACTAATTTTAACCAATAACATTAAGCAGTAATTTTAGCATTTCCCACGCTACAGTTGCTGTCTGGGTTTTGTTTATTTGATGCTGAAAATGTAAGTTGGTCCTCAAATCCCACATTTATATTTAAATAGAATTTCATAAGGAAAAAAACATGGCTAATGGCTGAAGGGCTTCCCTGTAAAACTTTTGGGAGTCAATGAATTTGAGACAATCAAGCAACACAGCCCTCTAGAATTGATTCCTTAGTTCTCATTTCCTGTTCTCTAGGAATTGAAGAGACTGTTAAGGAAAGCTGAGATACTTGCTGTTATATGAGGATATCCATTAGCCGTGAGAAGACAAACAATAGCATAATCAGTAAAAAAAATAAATAAAGGATGAAGTTAGTTTCAGAGATCAATGCATGCTATGAAGGGAACAAAATGAGACACAAAGGCGAGGAGGGATTGGTCACAGCTAGGTTAGGCAGGGTGCCTTGCGGTAGAGGTGATTCTGTAGCCAGCAAGTTGATAAACACATAGTAGTGAACAGGCACGGAGCAGAGCCTCCCCAGCAGACGGAAAAGCAAATGACAGTACTCCATGTGGGACCAATCAGTTCTGTGTTAGGACTGGGAATAAGGTTCTGAACGGGTGTGAGCTAAGGAGAGGACTACGGTGCACGGTCACCCAGAGAAGCAGGGGCTTCTCTATAGGGAGAGTAGGGTTTCACTCATGCAAGTAGCTGCCTCTGCAGGGTTAACAGTGACACACTCTGTTTACACTTGACAAAGATTATTCTGACGGGTGTGAGCAGCAGACTGCAGAGCATCAAACGCGGGAGCAGGGAGAAGAATGTGGAAGCTGTGAGAGAAGACTGGTGAGGAGCGGTCTGACACGGACCAGTGCAGAAGCAACAGAGAGACACCGCAAGGGCGGACAAAGGATGCTGCGGAAGTGGCACGGAGAGGGACTGGATGCAGACGAGGAACGACAGGGTTGGAGATAATCTCTTGCACTTTTGTTTAGCCAGCTGAGTGGATGAAGAATCAAGTTATAGAGAATGGAGAAGACCGGAGGCAGGGCTGCATTACTGGGGGACTCAGACTCTCCCTGTCTTCCTCTGCATGCTTGTAAAGCATCCGAGGCAGTGGTTTTCAACCTTTCTAATGCTGCGACCCTTTAACACAGTTCGTGTTGCAGTGATCCCCAACCCTAAAATTATTTCTGTTGCTTTACCATAACTGTAATTTTGCTACTGTTATGAATTGTAATGTAAACATCTGTGCTTTCAGATGGTTTTACGTGAAAGGGCCATTAGACCCAAAGCGGGTCATGACCCACAGGTTGAGAACTGGAGAGCAGAAATTGTTTCTCTAAGAGTGAATCATGCCAGCAATGAGTTGGGACAGAAGCCTTGTTGTTTGCAAGTGAGAGACAGGTGAAGAGTTAAAGAGTTGCACAGTGAAGATTCTTCATCTGCTGTTGACGTTCCTTCACTATGTCCTGGCGTTTCCAGCCCTCACCCTCAGAGTAATCACCACTCCTTGACTCTGATACACTACATTGCGCTTCACAAAAACTTACGGGGAAAGAATGGACGCTAAATAAGGGCTTACTGGAGTCATTCACGAGGGCACGTGGAATAACACAGCGAGACTAGCTCAATCTTCCTCCCAGTGCCCCCGGTTTAGGTGGATGCATGAGATGGCAGAGAACACAAGCTGCTGCCCCTGGGTTCGTAAGAATGAGACAGTGAATTTCTATTTCCTGGTATGTATAGATGGAGATGCCATATGCGTATGTAAACCATCATATTTCTAAAACATTTATGGTCCAGACATCCTCAGAGAAAGGCCAGTTTATGCAACAGTCAGAAATAAGGGAGAAGAAAGTGGCATTTTCTATAAAAGCACTTGGCTTCTCTAGATCACTGATTCAAAAAACATGGTCCCAACAACTGCCTCAGCATCACCTGGGAGTAAGGAATGCAGTTTCTTGGCTCCACCTTAGGTGTCCAAAAGCAGAAACTCTGGGGGACAGGTGAAGCCCACTCTCCTGTGGTCTGACACATCTTCTGTGGGAATCGATTGCCTGCTAAAGATTCAGAGCCCCTGCTCTGGGAAGCAGTGGAGGAAGATTGAAAATGAACGAGAGTGGATTCAAAGCAAGTGAACAGAGACACATGGAAATGTGTGTCACTCATCAAACAGTGAAGATATGCACACACGTAGCACAGCGCCAGAATGTGCGGGGAGCAGATGCTGTTTCTGTTAGGGCTTTCAATCAAGAATTAACACTGCATCAGATCACCCTTTCTCTCAGTCTGAAATAAGAGTATACAGCATGTGTTTGGCAGGAAGAGAAGATGGGCAATTCTGAACATTAGACTCTATTTTAGTGGCTCCTCTCTCTTTAAGATTTTCGTCTTTGACTTGCTTAAATTGAAGCAAAGGGGCTTTTAGGAATCATCTTAGTGTTCTTCATTTCTCTAGACTATTTTCAATTAGGACTAGAAAATAGTCTTAGAATATGATGCCTAACATGACTAAGGATTTTATTTAGCAAGGCAAATCTATTAAATGCAGAAAGTACTGCTATGTTAAAAACGTGCCTGCTCCCTATAGAGAAGAAAGAACCTTCCATCGTTAAATCATGTCATCATCTCAGACTTCTGGAACTGATGGCAGACAGGAAGCCGCCTCTGTGTGACCCAGGAGAAGAGTCAAAATAGGAAAAAGACGGCTCTGCTCCAAACAGAGAAAGAAAAGGAGAACTTCGGAAAAATCACAAAGGTAGCTGTAGGCTACCTGAAAACTACAGCGGATAAGACAGGTGATGCACCGGTGTTAGTTGAGCTAACAGCTCCAATTCGGTGATTCCCTGGAAGTGGGAGGGGGAATCTCGTTCAGAAGATAAAACGTGGAGCCCCAGGGAGAAGAGGCTGGCATCCTAGCCTTCGGACAGGCTCATGACTCTCTTATGCTGTAGATTTAGTAGGAGGGTTTTTGTTTGCTTGTTTTATTTTTCTTGTCTCTTTTGCTTAAGAGAAGATCTCACCAGGCAGTTCTAGTTGTCCTGGAAGTTCCTATGTAGATCAGTCTGGCCTTGATTTTCCTGCTTCTGTCTCCCAAGTTCTCAGATAGCAGGTTTGTGCAATCATGCCATGTACCTTGTAGATATCTGAGACAGTAACTCCACTAGCCAATGGGTCAGCCTATCACTCTGCATGACTCAGAGGCAGTGACTGAGTGCTATCTTGGATGGGATTCTGCTATCTCAAACTGAGCCTCTCTGGAGGCCTAAGGACAGGGAACAAGCACAAAGCAGCGAGCCTGCCACAGTCCCAGGATGAGAGTCCCCTTAGAGGCAGCTGTGGGAAGCTGGAGGGTGGAACACTGTCCAGAGAAAAGTATGCAGCAAAAGAGACTCATCTCAAACAGCAAATGACACAGGGATAGGTAGCCTTATCTCAGGGGCCAAGAGCAGATCCCACCAACTGCCACTAATCCTGGAGTTTGATAGTTCTGAATTGGAGAGCAACAGAAAAAAACAAACAAACAAAAAAAACAAACAACCCCCCCCCAAAAAAACCAAAAAATTCCCACCAACCTCTGGAGCCACCTGTTTGCCATTCCCTGATACAGAGCCCCAGACTTTGAAGCTCAAGCTGAATTCTGAACATCCATAGTTGTATCCCTCTAGTTAGATGAATCATACATAGAAGGGCGTAGAAGTATGGAGACATGTATGCTGATGCACAGGTTTTAGTGCTACGAATCCCCCCTGATTACAACAATAGCCATCACATGTGGTACAGTTTGAGGAATCTTAGAAGGATGGAAGAACCTGCCACAGGAAGCATAAGAGTCCATGAATTCGAATGGTCTGTCCTCACTCCTGTGCGTAAAACTAGCCATCCCTCAGTTCTGATGGCCCCAGAAGGAGCTGTTTCAACAATTCGTGTTTTTTAAAAAATCAATTGTTCAAACAAAAACTACAGTGGAAAGCATCACTACTAGACTGAACCAATCAGTAGGAAGACTATCAGGGGCTGAAAGACAAGATTTAGGGAGAACTACATTCAAAGATCAACAAAGGAAAAAAAGCATGACCATAGCATCCCGGAAGTCTGAGATATGGTCAAGAGATTAAACCTAAGAATCTACATGATGGAAGAAGGGGTTGAGGAAAACTAAAGATTGGAAAATGGTATTGAATTTCCTACGATGTTACTCCTTTATTTATCTTCCTTTATGTGAATATTTATATATTGTTGAATTAATGTGTTTGAAATTAATGTGTTTGGAAACGTCAGACTTTTAAAGTTTCTTCCATGGTATTAATAGAATACTTATGGGGTGAAGGCAGAAGTGGGGGATATTTGGTGTGCAATGAAAGAAACCATAAAGGAGGGTCTATAAGAGATAGGGGAGGTCAATGAGGACATGTTAGAAAAACCTGTAATAACAATTATAGTTATGTAATTCTTCAATATTGCAATTATATAATGAAACCTATTATTTTGTACCTAACATAATTTTAATAAAAAAGACAAAATCTTTTCCTTTTGGCAAAGCATTTTTTGATTATTGTATTGCATAGTTTCATGGTACCTTCTACTGCCTTCAAATACTAGGTTACTGTATGTCCTTTGGGATATAAGGAGGAGTTTGATTTTTCTTTAAGTTTTATGGAATGCATACTGTGAGATAATACAATACAATAGACAAGAATGAAGGCTGGATATCTGGAAGATGGCGGGTGACCTTGATGGTTGAGTGGAACAGTTGAAATGATTTGGCACAGGATATATCTTAAGGACCAAGAGAACTTGGGTGCTGGGTATGGGAGAAAGATGTATACATGACTTTAGGAACTCCTGCATCTAAGCATATGGTAGACAGAGGAGCCAATAACTAACATGGGAGACACTGGAGGAGGAACAGGCTTAGGGTTAAGGAAAGTCAAGAGTTCAACAATAAGCACACCATGTTTCCAATGCCTTTTAGATATTCTCATAGGGAGCCTTATGTAGTTTGTGTCTGGGGTTGTCTGACATACACAATAGATGATGTTAGCTTGAGAGAGTTGTGGGTAAATAGCTGCAGAATTGCATTTTACATTGTTGTTTTAAAAACTTTTTTCAATAAGAAAAATATGCTCATCAGTTAAAAATGAAAAGTGCATCTATTAGAAGTCTGAGAAGAACGAGCTACAATAAGTTTGACTAGGAAGATGTTAGGGTTTACTGGGGCCACCAATGACCTACTTGAGGCTGGTGATCCTGGAATTAAAATAAGCCTTACTAGACCTGGAAGGAGGTGAGAGGTCCTTGGACTTCCCACAGGGCAGGGAACCCTGACTGCTCTTTGGGCTGATGAGGGAGGGGGATTTGATTGGGGGAGGGGGAGGGAAATGGGAGGCGGTGGAGGGGAGGAAGCAGAAATCTTTAATAAATAAATAAATAAATAAATAAATAAATAAATAAAATATTTACTCCTTTTCAGAAAAAAAAAAGAAAAGGGCAAAATTTCAAAATATTTGTTGGTAGCAAGAAGATCTATGGCAATATTGTTCTTTTAAAAAGAAAATGTCAATTAAGCAACTTTAAAAAAATAAATAAAATAAGCCTGGTTTTCTTATTTATTTCCAGTCATTTCAACTACTTAGGTATGGGAATTGAGTACACAGAGGACAGTGTTTTATCATGGCTGAGATTTTACAGTAGAACATGGTGGAATCATCAATGCCAAGAATGACTCTTGGTTTAAGTATGATGTTTATAATAGCAAGAGTTTATGTTGTCACATAAATTTTGGAATTCTGTCCTAATTCTAAGCCAAAATTCATCAAATTAATTTTTTTCAAGTTAAAACTCAACCAACAACCAAAATAACAATTATTAGCATCAAGTATCCTAACACAATACAACCCAAATTTATACTAACTTTATACTAATCTGTTATAAAATGATGGCTGGAAAATATTCAACATTTTTGTTTTCATATCTAAATTATATGTTTCTATAAAAGCAGTTTTAGATACTAAATAAGAACACTGAAATTAATCATTTACGATATGTCTGGATCTGAACTGTGGTGTTTCAGAGTGATATGCATGGCATGATGTCATGTGAAGTGCAAAGTGTGCTTGTGGTATGTTTACATGAGGTTGTGCAATGCGCTATGAGTGCTGGCAGCAACGCCACATTCATTACACGTTTAACTCTGAATTAGCCTTTGGGTATTGTGCACTTAGAAATGTTTCATTATTGCCCAACCTTTTGTAGTCTCTATATTCAGTACAGGACCTGTAGCGTTTGAAACCTACTATTTTAAGAAGCTGTGTTTTTAATCAGAACCTTAACTACAGTTCTCTCATTCAGAAGAGACACCAGCTTTTTCTGTGAATTTGGGACCAAAATTTAGTTGGTGGGGAAACCTTATCTAACTTCTGGTGAGGTCATTCATTTCTTTATGTGGTAGTCTGAATAGCAGAATGGTCCCAATAGTCCCATATGTTTGAACACTCAGTCCCCAGTTGGTGAAACTATTCAGAAAGGATTTAGGAGATGCAGTCTCATTGGAGGAGGTGTGTTTTGGTGAGGGGTGCAGGCTTTGAGGCTCCAAAAGATGTACGCCATTCCCAGTGTTCTCTCTTTTGTCTTCTGGTTGCAGATTAAAATGTGAGCTCTCAGCTGTTCCTGCTGACATGCCTTTGCTATCATGGATTCTAACCATCTCGAACCATAAGTCCAAATAAATGCTTTCATTTAGAAGTGTTCTTGATCATGGTGTTTTGTCAGAGTGATAGAAATTTGTCTAATGGACAGAAATTTTAATATTGTTGAGATATCCATACTATCTCAACATATCTAATGCCACTTTTGTAAAAATCCCAATAGTATAGTTTTTGCAGAAATAGAAAATTCATCCTAAAATACAAATCTCAAGGAATTCTGAATAGTCAAGATGATCTTGAAAACTTAGAGATCTTGTATTTTCTCATACTAAAATTTACAGCAAATTATAGTAGGGAAAATATTGTCATAGTTGCCTAACATACATAAGGCCCTAGGTTCAGTCCTCAGACTGCAGAAAATGGGTGCATGTGCACACACACACACACACACACACACACAATGCAAGAAATGAACAAATAAGCCTTGTGGGGAACTGACAATAGAGACAGATGCATAAAATAGTAGAATATGAGAGGCCAGAAACAAACTTTCCCTTCTATGGTTGAATGCTTTTTGACAAGGGAGCCAAGGCCATTTCATGGGAGAAGATAGGCATTTCAACAACTGTGTTGGCAAAATCATTTCCACATGCATAAGCAGTACAAAAGGATTTTAGTTTTCACCATAAATAAAACTGAAATGTCCAAAGAGCTAAATGTAAGATCTACGACCACCAGAGTCTTAAAGGAAACAGTAGGGGGATAGTTTCATAACATTGGTTTAGTAAGACTGCCTTGGATAGGATCCCAAATTTAGAGTCAGTAGATGTAAATAAAGATAAATTAGACAATAAAAACCTTACAAACTGCCGTGCATGGAAGCAGGACACTAGAAGAGTGGGGAGGCCACACATGGGGTGGGAAACAGTGTTTCCAAATCAGATAAAAAGTTAATGGCTAGAATATATAAAGAGCTACTACAAGAAAGAACAAAAACAACAGCAAAAATCCTCACAAATGGCCTGACTGAAAGCTAAGCAAGAGTCTTGGAAAGACATTTCTCCAGCATACAAGTGGTAAGCAAGTACATGAAATTTAGCTCAGTATCGCTGACACATGTATGAACTTGAAGAAATTATGATAAGCAAAATAAATCAGCCACTAAATGAGAAGAGCTGTCTGCTTCCACTTCCCTGAAATACCTAGAGTACTTCACTTCCTAGAAACAGCGAGTACAAGGCTGGTTGCCAGGGGCTGCGAGAGAGGAAACTATGGGGAGTTATTAGTCAGCTGTTAGAGTTTCTGTTTAAATAGGTGCGTACTGAAAGAACTAACTAACTGTAGTGAATTGTTCACTTAAAGCTGGTGATTGATAAGTGCTATGTGAGGTATATATTACTATAATCCAAAAACCACCTGAAATACAGCTGCCATCACAGGTTTGGGAAAGTGTACTGGGATCATGGAGCAATGAGAAGGCAAGGGCAGAAGGGACCGACGGCACAAAAGCAGTCTTGAGCAAATGAAAGGACAGAGGCCTTGAGGTTCTGGTGAGGCGGAAGCA
The DNA here is from genome assembly GCF_950005125.1 of Chionomys nivalis. Taxonomy (NCBI): domain Eukaryota; kingdom Metazoa; phylum Chordata; class Mammalia; order Rodentia; family Cricetidae; genus Chionomys; species Chionomys nivalis. The sequence continues at coordinate 35,580,407 of NC_080094.1, read as the reverse complement.
TTTGTGGAACAATTGAAATTATGCCAGCGGTCATCAGAAACTGGAATCCTAGGCAGTGACTCAGGGAAGGGGAGAAGGGTGTGGTTAGTGGTAGCTAGACTGAAGGGATAAAAGGACAAACCTAGAGTTCATGAACAGGGCAATATGAAAGAATAAAGTAAAAGCGGAAAGACCGGGGCTGCTCTTCTGCCCTCACCTCCTCGTGTTCCGATGATTCAGCAAACACAAAGGTCAATAGATATGCACCTCGTTATCCTGGACCGGAACAAGTGGATTGTGGGAAACAGTGTTCTAGAGTGTACCAGGGCAAGAAGTGCTTAGGAGATAGCCAGGCTCCCGTTGGAGATGAAGGGGAAGGTACTATTTGGAAAAGTGTGATGCAGGACGCGTGGCGTGAAAGAGATCAAATGTCCAGAGGGTGAAGACTTTATGCATTTTATGATGAAGCCTTGAACAGATGGAGATATGTTTAATTAAATGTGTACACTATCATTGTTTCTATCACATGCAAAGACTGGACTGGGGGCTGGGCGGTGGTGGCACACGCCTTTAATCCCAGCACTCGGGAGGCAGAGGCAGGCGGATCGCTGTGAGTTCGAGACCAGCCTGGTCTACAAGAGCTAGTTCCAGGACAGGCTCCAAAACCACAGAGAAACCCTGTCTCGAAAAACAAAAACAAACAAACAAACAAACAAAAAAACCAAAAAGACTGGACACTGGACTGGGGAAAGCTGAAAAAGATACTGTATTATACACCACAAGCTCAAAGAAGCATTATCAAATAAAGGACTGCAGAAACATAGAATAACATTTAGAACCTTTTGACCATTCTGAATTAGAGCTACTGTGTGGTACACAACAGGCATGGTGTCTGATGAATGCACACACTGAAGTACTGTAATTTTAAGACTCTTACATTTTCAATGGGCTAGTCTATTCTCACCTTTAAGTCGTGGACAAGCATTGGAATAACCCAAATTATTCTGCACAAAGGTGTTGAGAAGAGTGAATAGCACATGTGTGGAATCTTATAAGTTTAAAACATTGTACACCCATGAAGGCACGGGTCCAAATACACACTCCGACCACATCATAAATCACGGTACTGGAATTTTGCCTTTCTAAAATGTGAAACTAATTGTTGGACCGCAATGCTAATCTCGCGATAATAACATAGGATGTTAGGTGAGCTGAGAAGGGAACCGCTCCATGCTGAGGGCAGCATGCTGCTCCCTCTCCTGTGCAGTTTGGTTTGTCTCATTGTTGCCGCAGTGGCCCTCAATCATGCACCTGAGTTGTTCCTTAGTTAGTGATCCCCTCATGCTACTCTTCTATCAAATCCCCAAGAGTTTACTACCTCTGTCATCACATTGACTTTATTACTTTTTTTTTTGTATCTTAGAGACAAATTTACGCTGATTAGCCCTAGCTGGCCTGGAACTCGCTCTGTAGATCCGGCTGGTCTTGAACTTGTGGCAGTGCTCCTACTACTGCCTCGTGAATGCTGGGATCATAGGCATGTGCCATCATGCCTGTGCTGGTGAGTTTTTAATACTGAAGAGACTAGGATACAGAGTTCATGAAAGTACTGAATCATTAACACAGGAATCATTAGCTTTAAGTTAATGGTTCTCAACCTGGGGATCAAGACCCCATTGGGGGTATAGCGATCCTTTCACAGGGGTTATCTAATATCATCTGCATACTATGTGTTTATATTACAATTCATAGCAGTAGCAAAACAACAGTTATGAGGTGACAATGAAAATAATTTTATGGTTAGGGAGTCACTACAACATGAGAAACTGTATTAAAGGGTTTCAACATTAGGAAGGTTGAGGATCACCACTTTAAGGAGAGAGAGAGACAGAGACAGAGAGAGAGACACACACACACACACACACAGAGAGAGAGAGAGAGAGGGAGAGAGAGAGAGAGAGAGAGAGAGAGAGAGAGAGAGAGAGAGAGAATATGTGAGTGTTTTGAAGGAGAGTAGATGACTTTTGTGAACTGTAACATTAAAGTTAGAAGAGTCAGAAAGAGGAAAACTAGGGAAAGAACAGTGTTGTTTTGGTGTTTTTGTTATTAAAACATTAGTAGTAGTCATTATCAAGGAAAGATAGCCCAAACCTTCCTGGCCTGCTATGGAGGTACAAATGGTGAAAGAACATGTTCAGCAAGATCGATCCACTTCATTGTCAAGGAGCCATGGAACACTGCAACAAGTTTGCAAGCTAGGTCTTTGGCTTTGATCTCTTCACCTCTAAAGTCTAGGCTCCCCGAGGTTGTTTTAAGGAAGTTTTAGAAAATGTAAACCAAAGAATTGGGAGACGTACAGTGCCCTGGCGAGCTGATGTGGCACATTCCTCCTTTGTCTTTGCTACAAAGGCAGTAGTTTTGTACTTTGTGTATGTTGAGAGCCTGGAGAACCTTTTAATTTTCTTTCTACCCTGGCTTATAAATGGACAGTAGGTTCCTAACCTACTAATACTAGGCATTGAGAGGACATTTATGGGTCAGAGTCACAGCTATCATCTTGAACAGTAACAGGATTCCCAAGGGGGATTCAGGTGATGCTATCAGGTGGAACCTCTATGTTACAAAATACCAAGAACCCATAGACAACATTGGTGGCCATGATGAAAATGATGTCCCTTAAATCTCTATCCACCCATGAACAAATGGAGGTTTAGGTGAAACTTATTTCTACTTTTGCTGATAGTAATCCTGCTGCTAATTATGGGATGTGATAATTATAGTGATGGGAGAGGGGATCAGAAAATGTTATTATGTAAAGAAATGTGCTTAATTTTAATAAACACGTTTCCACATTTTATCTCTTATATATTTATTCACTAGTTAAATTAACATTTATTAGTGGAAGTGGTGGTGGTACATGCCTACAATCCAAGCACCCAGGAAGCTGAGGTAGGAGATTCTCAAGTTCCAGGCCAATCTAGGAACAATAAAACAAAACAAATATTTTGAGTGTTTATGTAAGCCAGGTACTATTCTAGTAGAGGGACCTAACTGTAGTTAGCAACACAGATAACCTACTTTTATGGAATTTATGATTGATAACAAGCAATCAAATAGTATATGCTATTTAGTGGCAATATAAAGAAGAAAATTAGAGCATGGAAAGAAATAGGGAACGTATGATGTCCGCACACAGAGGAACATGGCTGTAATCCTAGCCTACAGAATACAGAGGGAGGAGGATTGCTGAAAGCTCAGAACCATTCTATTTACTTAAGAATTCCAGTACAGACAGTACTACCTAACAAGACCTTATTTCACTTCAAAAACCAGCGAAAGAAAGAATGAAAGAAAGAAGAGTGAGTGAAAGAAAGAGATTGAAAGAAAGAAATGGACAGAAACATAAGATGTAGAACTTTAGAATGGAATGATATCTAACTCAGTTTCCAAGAAACGCCCCTCTGAAGATATGGTGTTTGGACAACTACCTGGAGAAGGTGAGGAGAGGGGCGTGAGTACATGAGTATGTGACTAAAGAGGCACTGCAATTAAGAAAGAATAAAACTGGCTGGAGAGTTGACTCACTGCTCTTGCAAAGGACCTGAGTTTGATTCCCACCATCCACATCAGACAGCTTCCAACCACCTGTAACTCTAGCTCCTGGGGAGATCTGACACCTCCAGCCTCCAATACACATACACACAGACATATTCATCTATATGTAATTAAAACTAATTTTTTTTTTGTGAGAAAGGACAGAAATGTGTGCAAAAGACTGAGGCTTCTGAGGAATGGCACAGAGCCCAGTGTGTCTGATAGGGGAGACATTATGAGTAGGATATATAAGAGAAAAGAGTGAGGACAGAATCCCAAGCCCAACGAACAAGGACTTTGGTGTCTGCACACTGCACAAGATGATGAAATACCTAAAAGATTTCAAGCAAAGGCATATAACAGAAAATGACGTATTTATCACTGTATGCTAGTAGCTGGGTTGAGAGTAGAATGAAGAACTGAATCCCCTCCCTCTAAGATACTAGAGGAAACCATGTCCAATCCCTTCCCTTTCTGTCTAAACACTGAGAGTTGTAGGTTGTAGTAGTAGGAGTGGCCGGCGGGCTGCTTTCCACCACCCGGCTAGCCTTACCCGAAATAATTACATGGAAACTGTATTCTTTTAAACACTGCCTGGCCCATTAGTTCCAGCCTCTTATTGGCTAGCTCTTACATATTGATCTAACCCATTTCTAATATTCTGTGTAGCACCACTAGCTGGCTTATCAGGAAAGATCTTAACCTGCGTCTGCCTGGAGTGGGAGAATCATGGCGACTGCTGGACTCGGCTTCTTTCTCCCAGCATCCTGTTCTGTCTACTCCACCCACCTAAGGGTTGGCCTATCAAATGGGCCAAGGCAGTTTTCTTTATTAATTAACAAATGAAAGCAACAGATTAGAAAGAAATCACTCCTACATCATTTCCCCTTTTTCTGTTTAAACAAAAAAGGCTTTCATTTTAACATAGTAAAATTACATATAGCAAAACAGTTATCAAGCAAGAATTACAGTTACAATATTTATATCTATTTTATCTTTTATCATAACTAAGGAAAACTACAACTATGTATCCATTCTTCAACTCCATCAAAGACTCCTGAAGGATATAATATTACCTAAGCAAACAAGAAATCCAAAACTCTAGAAATGACAGAGACATCTTGCTGCCTGGACAGTCACCCAAAGTTCTTTGGTACCGTTGGGGCATCCATCTTTGGCCTTCAGGCCCATAGTATTCAGCAGACATTTCCATGAAGCAGGAAATTTCAAAGACAGTTCAGTCATTTTCTGTTGTGTCCTGCAGAATGTCTTGTAGACTCTTTCATAAGTCAGGAACCCCGAAAGACCATCTCACCTTTTGGCAAATTCAGCAGTCCTTTCTCTGCGGGTTCTTCACGTCCAGTTTATGCAACAGTCCAGGCAAGTGCAGTTTCTTGCCCAAATGGCTATCAAACTCCTTAAGGAGCCTCTTCGATGCCCATCTTCCTCTTGAAGTAGCTTGTGCTGCCAGGAGCAGACATTTCTCATTGCCATGAAAAACCCTAAATTATTAAAACATTTAAAATGCCATATTCTGCAGTCTTTGAAAGATATGAAGAATGTCTATCTAACTGAAATGTATCTCTATATATCTAGAAAATCTAACTAACATAACTACAAGCTTTACTATTATTAATGATTATCCACTAGCAACCTATATTTCCTAATTATACATTACATTTTAAAATGAACTACACAATTATAATACCTTAATCAAGATCAGAAATACATATACATATAACAAAATTGACCTTAAAATCCATACCAATACAAATTATTCATATCTATATTCTATCCCCCTTTAAATGTAAAAGAACATTTATAAACCATATTTGGGAACATGGGTGCAGTTTTTTCTCTCCAAACTGCTTCCTGCTGAATGGGGGCGCTGTTATTTAGGTCTTTAATGGTATAACCTGTGTGCTAGATTCATCTCAGTTGGCAGATGAGCGAAGTAATTTTTTGAGGGTGTTCACAGCAACCTTTCAAGAGGGCGTGGTCTATCATACTATATTGGGATAGAAACAATCCAAAGAGTCTCATCCTCTGTGAAAACAAAAGAAGAAACTCTTTTCCAAAGTATCATATCCTTAGATCCAAATTCTGAAGTCAAGGCATTTTCCAAATATCTAGGTTGGATTAGTTCAGCAGCATTTATAAACAAGTGTCTTTTAGCAGCTGATGTTTCTTCCTCAGCATTCAAACAATTCAAAGAAAGCATAATAGCATACAGTATCAAGATTCTCTGTGTATTTTCCATCTTTGTGCCTCTTTATTTTAATCTCTCTTTCATTTATTTTTACTTTTATTTTATATTCTCTGTATATCTTTGTCCTGGAATAACTCTGTAGACCAGGCTGTCCTTGAACTCTCAGAGATCCAACTGTCTCTGCCTCCCAGGCATAGGGATTAAAGGTGTTTCCTGACACACCTTGAAGTCACAGAGGTCAATCTACCTCTGCTTCCCAAGTGTTGGGATTAAAGGTGTGTACTACCACACACAATTACTCTCTTTCTTCCTCTTTTTACTTTTAAGAACTTTAACTTTTAGCCTGCATATATTTTTAAACACACTGTAAATCATTTAAAGGTTTTCTTTGTCTTTGAATCTCTCTTTACTGTATATCTCTCTTTTTCTGACCACATGAGTCTTTAATTTACCAAGCAATATCAGTAGGACAAAAGCCATGGCTTTGACGGCTGGATCCAGCCCATTCCTTAGCTTTCCAGTCTCATGGCGGAGATACTGGCTGTAGCCATTTTTATTGCCACAAGTCTAAGTCTATGGCATTTCAAAGTCCCTGCCTGCAAGCAAGCTGCAACAGGTAACACTCAAGTCCTCTCTCTGTAGTTGGCCCTCCTGCCTCAAACAGTCAGAGTTTGCCCTGGCCAGAAGGCCCAGAAAGCTGTCATTTAAAAACAACTCAGCTTTTTTCCTGCTACTTTTGAAAACAAACAAGCATTCAGTCGGCTTTTATCAATACCATTTAAGTGTTTCGTGGCAGGACCTCTTAAGAGCTGTAGGGTTTTGCAGCTAAAGCTGAGTCAAGAAGCCTCTCTTAGATGAGAGTGTTTGCTTGCCTCTAGCAAGCAGAGCAGACCCAAGAAATTGCTGCTACCACGTCGGGCGCCATTCTGTTGCATATGTAATTTTGCTATGTTAAAGTTAAAGCCTTCTTCTTCTTCTTCTTCTTCTTCTTCTTCTTCTTCTTCTTCTTCTTCTTCTTCTTCTTCTTCTTCTTCTTTTTTTGTTTGTTTTTTTGTTTAAACAGAAAAAGGGGAAATGATGGAGGAAGGTCATTGGTTAATTAAAAAAGAAACCGCTTGGCCCTCATAGGTTAGAACATAGGTGGGTGGAGTAAACAGAATAGAATGCTGGGAGGAAGAGGAAGTGAGCTCAGATGCAGGGCAGCTCCTCTCAGAGGCAGACGCGATGAAGCTCCGACCCAGGATGGACGTAGGCTAGAATCTTCCCAGTAAGCGCACCTTGGGGTGCTACACAGATTATTAGAAATGGGCTAAATTAATATGTGAGAATTAGCCAAGAAGAGGCTAGATATAATGGGCCAGGCAGTGTTTAAAAGAATACAGTTTGTGTGTTGTTATTTCGGGGCATAAGCTAGCCAAGCGGCTGGGAGCTGGGTGGCAGGAACGCAGCCCGCAGCTCCTCACAACGGTAGGTCAGCCAGAGCACAGGGGAAGACTCAGCCCACTGAACAGTCTTCCTCGAAGGAAGGAATACTTCAGAATGAGAATTTTGCAAATTAAAAATAAAACAATAGCTAATGATCTGGTTGAGAAATTTGAAGTACATTGTGAATACACACTATTAACAGCGTCTATAACCAAAATTTTCTATTGAAAAAAGATTTAGCAAAAATATTTACCTGTGTAGTGACATTCATTTTTTTTTGTTTCTTATATCTTTCTGCTTCAGTATCTGCAATACACAAAGCATTCCTATAAAATTTGAAGACATTAGAAACATTCACAGAAATACAGTTTCTAGTCTGAAAATGTCCTGGGAAAGCTAGAGCTCATATTGTAAACTTGAAATGGCTCTACAGTCTGGGGTTACTGATGGGGTGTTGAAATAACCCTTTTGTTGTTGCTTTTCAAAGCTGTAACTTGACATCAGAGGTAATCTACTTCAATCGAGCATTTGGAACCCAAGCTAAGATGTCAGGGGTCTATGTGAGAGCACAGTTACAGCCGTGGAAGGCACTCTGAGCGGGTTTGTTGTTTGTTTGTTAAGTTGTTTGTAAGTTACAGGAAGCGAATCAAAAAGAATTACAAAATGACTCATTGCAAAAGGAAATAGTAGAAAAGCCTTGGGAACCCACAGAGGCAGCCAAGAGATATGGAAAAGAACCAGGGGAAAATACGTAAAACATAAGATGCAGACAGGCAAGAAGCTGAGTACAACTTCAGCTCTGCAGGTCACTGTGAGGACCCAGAAGCTGCTTCCAAATGGAAGCCTGATGGAAGGCCAGGCCTGCCTTCCCAGGACAAGCCAGGCTCCCAGGCACATCAGCTCCAGTGACCAGTGCAGAGGAGACAGGGACCACACTGGTGGATCAGCCAGCAGGAGAGGAAGATCCCATTTTGTCATGACATACCACTTGAGGTATGTCATAGCCTTTTTTCCTCTTTTACTCGTATATATTTATTATACGTAATGGTAGATTTCATTGTGGCATGCTTGTGCACGCGTGCGCGCGCACACACACACACACGCGCGCATGCGCACACACACCTTATTCTGAGTCCATTCACGCACATCTCTCAACCCTTTCTTGTCCCCTACCCAGTGCTACTCTGTTCAACCCTTTTCCTCCCTCCACCCATCTTTCCCCTCACTTGTTCCCTTTCCCTCTCTCTTCCTTTCTCCTCTCTCCCTCCCTCTTTTCCCCATTTCTTTATGATCCATTGAGTTTAATCATGGTGTTTACAAGAGCATGGTTGATTAAGGAGTTATTTACAGGAGCTAAAATAGTGCTATGCCACTGAAGACATGGCTCTCTCATTAATTGGATTTACACCATTGTGGAGGAATGGCATCTCATGATCCCCTCCCTCTTCTGTGACCAAATGCTGATGGGCAAGGCTTACACTGATAATCTCAGCTTCTGAGAGCTCAGCTGTGATGCCTAGTCTCCATTGCCTACTTGACTATATCTGGAATTAACCTAAAACCAGTACTCTTGTGAGGGATTTCTTTTAATTGAATCAGTTGAGGTGGTAAGATCCACCTTTAAAGCAGATCTTTGAGGTGGGAAGACCCACCTTTCTTCTGGGCCACACCTTCCACCGGCAGTCTAAATAAAGGACACGGAAGAAGGAAGCTTTCTCTTTCTATTTGCCCTCAGTGGCAAATCCATTCCTATACTGCAATTGCAGCCTACTTCCTTGGAATTCTGGTATATACTGAAGAACAGCTGAGAAATCCAGCCTCATGGACTGAACACTACTGAATTTTTGGACCTCCCATTGATTGACAACCATTGTTGGACTAGCTGAACCACAGCCTGAAAACTATTCAAATAAATCCTATAAAATGTATATATAATCGTTCTTTAAGTTCTGTTCCTCTAGAGAACCTTGACTAATACAGCAATGCAGGACTATTTCATGCTCTGTTCCACCTTAAGAGAGAAACTCTTCTTAAAAACTGAGGTATCCTGAAGACCTGAGACCAGGGAACACCCAGTGGGGGCCTGCCACAGCTTCAGAGAAAGTGAAGGCCCAGGAAAATATACGTTTAACACACAGGAAGGCTGAACTAATGGACTGAACTAATGGACTGAAAGGTGCAGGTGGCCAGAGACAGACTCAGGATGCAAACTGCACAGAGAAAGAGCCCTCCCTCAGTGGCTGTGATTAGATTGCTTCAAGTGAGAATGAACTGAGACTTTGATAGCTCTGAGCCCGAGGCCAGTGGATAAATCAAATTCTGGATCCGCTCGTCTGTGTTTCACTAAATTAGGGCCTGAGTCCTTACCTACAGCAAGGTGATTGATACCCAGGAGGCTTTGGAAGGAAGAATGTAGATTCCCTGTCTCCACTGCTCCAGTACTGTAGCTACTTCCCATACCCAAAGCATTTTGGAGACAGCCCCCAACACGCACAGCGCATTTAGCCCCCACTAAAACATTATCCACCAGACAGTGTAGTCTGGAGTGTCTCAGGAAAGTGAGAAGATCCTCAGCCACAAAAGATAAAAGTAAGCATATCCAGCAGAGGCCCCTGTCAGACAAAGGTGGAAAATGGTCTCTGTGAAGACATCTGGGGCAGGGAGAGGGGGCATGAGACACTTGTGCAGACTCAGCCAGAGCATCGAGCAAAGGAGAGGACGGAGCCCGCAGGCTGAAGGGCCCTCCGCTCCATGCATGTAATGTGATCTTTGCTTGTCAAGGGCACAGAAAGAAGGTGCTTTCTCATTCCCTGCTTTTTTTTTTTTTTTTTAACTTTTTTCTTCTTCATATGATCATCCATCATACATTGAAAAGGATCTTAACTGTGATGTACTTAATTTTTATTTATGTTTTTATTTGTCATTAAGCTTCATACATTGGGATAATTTTGTTAAAGCATGTTTTTCATTTATGGAAAATGTTTTTTTTTCTTATTTGCTATTTTGCTCTCTGTATTTCCTCTTCTTGCCTATGTTTAGGAGTATTTTAACCATATTGGCTTAAAAGTTTTAAATAAATTTTATTAAGTGTGTGTGTGTGTGTGTGTATGCGTGCACATGTGTACACATGTGCTACAATGTGCATGTGGGGCCAGAGGAAAATGACTGGTTTCTCTCTTTCTGCCGTGTGAGTCCCAGGATGCTCAAACTCAGACCATTGGCGCCTTTCCTCACCAAACAATCTTGCCAGTCTTAACATCCTTTCCTTTATACTTAATAATTGTACACAGTGCTGCGTTGCATAGGAACGTTTTCATACAAGGGTATATTACATGTTGAATGTATTCCCTCCCTACAACCACCACCCCTACTAACCTTGCCCCCTCCATTTAGTCCCCTTTTCCCTGAGACGATTTTGCTACTGCTCTAATGTCATATATACATATGCGTATGATTTTGTGCATTTATATAAAGTCTAGGGACCACAGATTAAAGAAAACATACAGTGTTTGTCTTTCTAGGATTGACTTACTCACTTAAAATGATTATTTTCAGCCATATCCATTTCCCTGTAAACCACATTCACTTTTCTTTGTTACTGGAAGAACCTTCATTGTGTGCACACACATGCACACACGCACATACTTGCACACACAAATTAGAAGATAGGATCTGCATATGAGAGCAATATGCAGTATTTATCTTTCTGTACCTCAGTCTTTACCTATTATACTACTGTAGAATATTATTTTAAGGGGTTTTACTTTTGTTTATGCTGTGGAACATTTGTTTAATGTGTTGCTTGTATTTATGGTGCATAACTCTGTGAAGCTGTGATTCTTTGCCTATCTAAAATACCTGCTGGTCTAATAGAGCTGAAGGGAAAACAGCGAGGCAGGAGAAAGGATAGGCGGGGCTGGTAGGCAGAGTATTAATGGAAGGCACAGCAAGAGAACAAGAGGAGGAGAACGTAAGGGGCCAGCCACCCGACCAGCCATGGAGTAAGAGTAAAAGTAAGATACACAGAAGTAAGAAACAGAAAAAGCCTAGAGGCAAAAGATAGTTGGAATACCTTCAGTTAAGAAAAGCTGGCAAGAAACAAGCCAAATTAAGGCCAGACATTTATATGTAAGAATAAGCCTCTGTGTGTGATTATTTGGGAGCTGTGTGGCACCCCCCACAAGGCCAAAAGATCAAAAAGTCAAAAAGCCAAAATAGTCAGCGAGTAAATAAAACAACAACAGCAAGAACAACAGTATGCTATTTATTTTTAGTTTTATTCTATTATGAACAGAGAGAATACAATGGATTATTTCAATTTTCTTCTATTTGTTTTATTTCTATTTCTGTGAATAAGTGTTGCTTTTAACTACATATAAATAGCTCAATTTTACCAATAAAGGCTTGGGATCCAGATGCTGTGGTGAAAGGTCAGTAGGTAGAACATGAGACTCTTAATCTCAGGGTAATAGGTTCAACCCACATTGGGCACCAAATATTGGTTTTAACTAATTCCCAATCATCTGATTTTACCAATAAAGACACAAAAGCTAAATGCTGAGGTGAAAGGCTGAGAAAGTACCCAACTGACTGTCCTTCTCTGCTGATCTCCTGATGGAGGAAGGTCATTGGTTAAATAATAAAGAAACTGCCTAGGCCCATTTATAGGCCAGCCCTTAGGTGGGTGGAGTAAACAGAGAGAATGCTGGGAGAAAGAAGCCGAGTCAGGAGTCGCCATGATTCTCCCACTCCAGACAGACACAGGTTAAGATCCTCCCTGGTAAGCCAGCTCGTGGGGCTACACAGAATATTAGAAATGGGTTAGATCAATATGTAAGAGCTAACCAATAAGAGGCCGGAACTAATGGGCCAGGCAGTGATTAAAAGAATACAGTTTCCGTGTAATTATTTCAGGGCATAAGCTAGCCATGTGGGCGGCTGGGTGCCGGGGACGCAGCCCTACCACTTTTATTACAACAATCTCCTAGGAAGAGCTTTCTCTTATGGCATCCGAAACAAAACTCTTCTAACTGGGTGTCCTTCCCTTCTACTTCTTGTGCACCTCTCTCTCTTCTCTCTTCTCTCCCCCCCTTCTCCCCTCATCCTTCTGACTTCCTCTTACACTCTATGGTGTTTTTCTTGTCAACTGGTTGTGCCTTCTGACCTATGGTTAGTTTTATTTAGTCCCATTTACAATATTCAAGCAGAAAGCTGTTAGGTTAAAGGGATGTGCTAGGCCTGAGCCACACCACAGCTGTAAGCAGGTTCCTCCAGTAAACAATGCGATCTCAGGGTTCACAATGTCATCAGATCTTCTGCAACACACAAAGGTTCCCCATTCCTCCCATATCTTTGCCTGCATCTGTTGTCATTCTGATTGGAATGAGGCACAATCTTTGAGTAGTTTAATTTGCTTTTTCCTGAAAGCTAAGGATACTGAACTTTTTTTCCCATATGATCATTGGCCATTTGTATTTTATCTTCTGAAAACTGTCTGAACATTTTATTAGCCTATTTATTGACTGGGTTGTTCTTAGGTGTTTGACTTCTTTGTATATTCTAGATATGCTATGTCAGAGTATAGGCAGATAAAATTATCTTCCATTCTGTAAACCATGTCTTCACTTGATTATTTACCTTTTAGCCTTTTATTTCACAGTTTCTATTTACTTTTTGTTGGTCTTCTTCTCTGAATGACTAGAGTGTATTAAGCCTGTCCTTCCTGTCCATGAACATACCACCCTGAATATACTTTATTTGGAAGCTAAGCAGGCTTAGACCTAGTCTGTACTTGATGGAACATAGACCTATGCCTAGATCTAGAGTGTTTTCCCTATAATATTTTCAGAGTTTCAGGTTTTATATGAAGATTTTTCTTATATTTGGAATAGACTTTAATGCTGGCAAGACATAAGTACCTCAGTTATTCCCTATTTGCTATAATGTTGGGTGAAGGGTTGCCATGTATAACCTTTGTTATGTTGATATATGTTCTCTCTATTCCCAGTCTTTTCAGTGCTTTTATTATGGAAAAAATGTTGAATTTTGTCAAAAATATTTTCAACATTTATTGAGATGATCATGTGAGTCTTATCTTTAAATCCTTTTATATGATGTATTATATTGTTTTGCACATGTTGAACCATCCAGCTTGCATCTATGGAATAAGCCAAGTTGATGATGGTGAATGATCCTTTTGATGTGTGCTTGAATTCTGTTTGCAAGTATTTTGGTGAGAATTTTTGCATCAATGTTCATTAGGGAAAGAGATTTATATATTTTTGTATGTCTTTATCTGGTTTTTGGATCATGGTAATAATGACTAAGTTTGATCTTCACAAGTTTGTGCATATAGAAATTATAGACTGTTTTGTGTATATAGAAAATACAGATATCTTTATAAGCTGTTTATTTTTAGTTTTATTCTACTATGATCAGAGAGAATCCAACTGATTATTTCAATTTTCTTTTATTTCTTAGGCCTTAGTTTGTGTCTTAATATAGAAAGTTCCTTCTATAGATGTCTCTTAGGTTAATTTGATCTATTATAATCTAATAAAAAATTATCTTTATTTGTTATTAACAAGACATATTCATTAATGGGAATTAGGCATTTAAATAATACATTATTATTTTACTGAGACAAATCTGTCTTTAAATACAGTAATGTTCATGAAATTATGTGCACAAGATTTGGTGGGTATATATTTAGAACTGTAATTCTTTTTTAACACATTGTCCTTTAATCAGGAGGAAGGAATCTAGTTTTAAAAATTTTGTTTGAAGTCCACCTTTTCAGCAGCACACAATATCTGTTTGTTGTTCTTTGTAGTTGAGGTGTATTTCTTGTATGCAACAGAAGGATGGATTCTGTTTTCCTATCCAATCTGTTAGCCTGCATCTTTTTATAGGCCAATTGAATTCATTGATATTAGGGGATATTAATGACCAGTAATTGCTAGTTCCTGTTATTTTTGTTTTGTTTGTTGTTGTTGTTGGTGGCATTGGGTGTGTGTTTTTCTTCTTTGCAATTTGCTGGTGTGGGATAATCTATTATTTGTGTTTTTGTGGGTGTAGCTAACTTCCTTAAGTTGGAGAAAATTAATTATTTTTTTACTGGCACATAATTATGTATTTATGAGGTGAGATGTTATGTTTTGATCCTGGTAGCAAACTCATGATCACATGTTCTGTTTATTTTGTGAGATAGACTATATAGGATCATAGGTTATTTGATATACAGCCCCTGGTCAATCTACCTAAGGAACTGGAAAATTCCTAAAATTTAACCTTTACATGATGACAAATATATTAATAAACATACTGTTTCAAAGTTTTTACACAGTTTAGAAAATTATGTATATTTGGATTGCTCCTTAGATTCAGGGAGTAATATAAATTAAACTAGAATAAAAATATTATGAATTTTTCTCTGTCTCAAGTTTGTGGCTAATGGAGGCCATAAATAGTTTTCAAGTCAAAGTAGCATCATTGTCCCCCACTGGTGTGGGAGGGCCTTCTGTCTATGTGTTGCTATTATTGGTTAATGAATAAAGAAACTGCCTTGGCCTGTTAATAAGGCAGAACTTAGGTAGGCAGGGAAAACTAAGCTGAATGCTGGGAGGAAGAAGGGCAAAACTACAGAGAGAAGTCATGTAGCTGCAGGAGACAGACACTGGGAATTTTATCCGGTAAGCCACAGCCTCATGGTGACACAGAGGTTAATAAAATGGGTTAAATTAATATCTAAGAGTTAGCCAATAAGAAGCTAGAGCTAATGAGCCAAGCAGTGATTTAATTAATGCAGTTTTTATGTGATTATTTTGTGTCTAAGCTAGCCGGGTGGCTGGAACAAACAAGCGGCCTCCTCTAACACCCCACTGTGCCTTTAAATCTAAAGAGTCTTCATTTCCTTTCACTTTTCATTTGTTAACTATGATAATCAAATGAGATAACCCATGTATTTTGCAGAGTATTTTATATTTGGTGAATAACGAATTCCAGCTTTATGATATCTAATTCTTTGTTTGTTTGTTTTTCGAGACAAGATCTCTTTGTGTAGCCTTGGCTGTCTTGGAACTAGCTAGCTCAGTAGACTAGTCTGGCTTGGAACTCACAGAGATCTTCCTGCCTTTATCTCCTGAGTGCTGAGATGAAAGAGGATTAAAATTGTGCAGGACAATGGCCTGGATGGGTATCTAATTCTTTGATGAATTTAAGATGGCTGGAGAGAGGAGCACTTGCTGCTTTTGCAGAGGACCCGAGTTCAGTATCCACATGTGGTTCACAAACATCTATAGTTCCAGTTCCAGGAAACCCACAGGTACTAGGCGTGCATGTGGTGCACAAACATAAAAGCATCAAAGTACTCATAAAATAAATCTAATTAAAAAATACATGTAAGTTAATAGTTTTAAAAGGGTATGGAAAATAAAGATTTGTTAGAGACTTTATAGTTTTAGACATTACTGTTTTGCTTATTACTAGTCTCTCAATGGCTTTTTTTCTTCAAATTATTTAGTCTAATTATAGTTGTGTATTAGAAATGATACACTGTGACTTGATATTATAGTAACAGTAAATGCCAGTAATTTTTAAACTCCATTATTACAGCTAGAGAAAAATGCTAGGAAAAGCAATGTGATTTGCTAGATTCCCATTGTCCTTTTCTGCAAAGTACATGGAATATAATTAGACCACGTATGACAGATTGTACAGACACAGAGTACAAAGCACAAAGTGTCAGGTGGACCAAATTATGGATATTAAATGGAATAACATTTATATTATACACTGGGGCAGAAAATCAAGCTGTCAGTTGCAAGAGTAACATGAAGATTACAGGGCTAACGTCAGTTATCACAGGAAGGATAAGTGTAGCTAAGAGAATGAGTGGAGTGGGTGGAGGTAGAATAGTAGAGCTGAGGGCATTAACTCTTCAGTGACTTAAGAAAACAGAAGCAATCAGACATTATCTGCAGCAGAAGATGGGCAACCAGGACACTTGATATTTACTAAAATGTGCTGCAATTTTCCTTGGCTATTTTGATTGACTATTTAGGGAAAACATTCGATTGCAAAGAGCACAACACAGCACACTTTTTGAATGGTTGTTTTGTGTGAGAAGCCACGGCAATTGCTAGATGCTGGTGGCCCTCTGTCATCGCTTCTTCCTGCATGGTTTCCAGCATCGCCACAAATTCCAACACTACGAGAAGGATGCAACTGGCCGTGTACAGGAAAAAAAACCAGAAATTTTACTTATATGAGGCTTTAATTATTAAAATTCCATTTTAAAGATATATTTTGTACAACACACAATACTTTAGAACAGCAACTTACCTTACGTATGTGTATATACCTTCAAAAGTTTGATGTGAAGCTAGCCTTGGAAGGGAAATAAAGCATCATTCTCTTCCAGGATAGAATATCTAACTACAATCTGTTATATGCCAGATTATATATTTTTGTCTCCAATATGTGTAGCAAGCCAGTAAAGGAGTAAACAGGAAATAACTTGTGTTCATATTTTACTGATAGGAAAATGACACTAAGTGAGAAGGACCAACTTGTCCAAAGCCGACATCCCACTCAAGTGTGACCCAGATGTTTTCTTCTTTCTATGCTGTAGTGGCTTCAAGCTATCAAGGGATCCATCCTAGATTGGTTTTAACTGGGGAGACATTGCAAAGCAGCCCTGCCTTCAGCCTCAGAGCCATAGAATGGAATTATGGCTTGACAGTGAGGATTTAAAGGTGTGCCCAGTCATTCAGCTAACTTCACTCTGTTTCTTATTTTCTTGGCTTCATTTTCTTCTTTCTGAGTTCCCAGATTTTTTTTTCCTACATTGACCTTGGATGCCAGGACAACAGGTATTATTAATATATACCTTAAGACAAAGAACTAAAACAACTCCCACACGAGACCTTGGCACCAACATAGTTGCCCTCAGTAGATCCCAAGATAGTAGTCAGAGGTCAGATTAACCAGACCCCTATAATCTTTAGCTCCATCCATGGAAACACCCAATCTTTGCGTTTGAAAACAGAGTTCAACCTTCTTATGGGACCTGTTATTGATATCACTCTCTCCTGTCTTCAACACCACTGGCACCATCTTCCTGGATGTGCTGTCTAGCCTGGTCTGTTGGGACTCTCTGGGGCTGGGGCTTCTCCTCTAGCTAACTCCACCAACAAGACCAGTTGAAAGCATCAGCAAAGCCACTCCATCAGTCTACTGAGTTACAGGGAGAAACCAGTCCTTGATGTTCCAATTCACCATGATTTGGGTTGTTAGTGCAGCAATTTCAAGTGGAAACAATTGTTTCTTCAACTTGGGAGACTCTTGAACTCCCATTTCACAGAAGCTAAGGTAGACCAATAAGTGATACCAAAATAAGTCACATAGGACATATTAACAGCATTGACAAAAGGACTTGAGCAACACAATATACGATAGCATTTAGTATAGTTTTTTACAAAGTTCGTTTCCATGAGAAACTCAACACACACCATCTCCTAGGTCCACCATTTACTTGCCCAATATAAACTCAGTCTCATTTTCCCTTCTGGTGCTGTCTAAATCTAACCTTTCTACTTTGCTTCATTTCCAAGGCCTATTTTTCATATAACTTGGTAGCTGATATATTGGTTTTCTTATTCTCCTGTTTGGTTTTATTCTTCCTTCAAACATTTGTGTTTCGTCGTTATAAACAGTCTTGAACAGATACAAAAATAAGAAATCCATGAAAGTTCCCATCTCTTCACCTTTATCCTGTTGTTACACCTCAGCCCTAACATCCTCAAAGGCTAAGGAATATGAGTGGAGGTGCTCATGTATTTAAATGCCATCAAATACTTAAATGTGTCAATTTTTTTACTATTATAAAAATAATAATTAATTAAATAACTATATTTGCTATCCCATAGCTTGTTAATGTATGTTTGTTAAAAACCTGGAGGAACAGGTTCAGGCATAGAACCTGTGAAATCCTTTGTTGTGAGGGAGAATTTGACAGTATGAGAAGAGCCCACACAGGGTTTTAGCTGCAACCCGTTTGTCCACTTCTAAGGAGCACTTCCTAAATCTATGACCCTCACTCTTTCAACATCAGAATTGCTTTTTCGATGGTCCGGAATGACTGCTTTACTGACCTTATTCAATGGTACATCTCTGTTGTGCTTTAAAATCTCTCTTCCTAGACTTTGTATCTCCACACTGACCTAGACATCTCCCTTCTTTTCTTGCCACTATTCTAGATTTACTCTTCTCTTTCATGTCTCCTAATAATTGTGCTTTCTCAAAGCCCAGGCTTTAGTTCTTTTTTTTTTTTTTTTTTTTTTTTTTTTGGATTTTTCGAGACAAGGTTTCTCCGTAGCTTTTGGTTCCTGTCCTGGAACTAGCTCTTGTAGACCAGGCTGGCCTCAAACTCACAGAGATCCGCCTGCCTCTGCCTCCCGAGTGCTGGAATTAAAGGCATGTGCCACCACCACCCGGCAGTTCTTTTTTTTTTTAATTGAAAAAATTTCTGCCTCCTCCCTGCCTCCCATTTCCCTCCCTCTCCCCCCACTCCTCTCCCCCTCCCCCAACTCCTTTCCTCCTCCCTCTCCAGTCCAAAGAGCAGTCAGGGTTCCCTGCCTGTGGGAAGTCCAAGGTCCTCCCTCCTCCATCCAGGTCTAGGAAGGTGAGTATCCAAACAGGCTTGAAAACAGGCTTTAGTTCTTTGGTGTGATCTAAGCATTTACCTTGGCCAAGAATGCGTTTAGAGTAGACAGTTGAGGAATGTAAGAGAACAGGAGCAGAGAGAGGGTAATCTGCTGATTCCAGGGCGTAATCTGCTGATTCCAGGGCCCGGAAGCCACTTAGGAAAACTGCCTGGGAGAGAAAGACCCTCTGCTAGTTGTCTCTCAGTGTGTTTCCTTACCCCTAAGGAAAGCCTTTCTTCAAAGAATGACTCTGTCTGCTGTGTTTGAGATGTCCCACACTGCTGTACCTGTCTCACTGTAGATTTATCCTGCCTTTTAGTTCTTTAAATGGCAGAAGAAACAAACCTGATCAAGACTCTAGATGGTAACATTTGTTGGATCTCTTCTCAAAATCCCTTGTGAGGATTCACCAAAATGCTGCCTTACTCATTTATTATGCTCCAGGGTTATACACAGCCATCAAATGGCTGCTTTGTGATTTGGATCTTTACCACTGATTAAGTTTTATCCTGACCCCTTAGATTGATCTGCATCTGAGACACTCTGACTGCTGCTCCTCTCTCATTGACCCATGTATCATCTGGAACAAGTTAGAGCAGTTGGTACCCCCAGACCCCAACATCACTTAGGGAGATCTCTGAGAAGTGTGGGGCAGGGAGGTGATGAAGGATTAGGAGTTAGACAGATCCTTGATAGACAAACAGATGGGAAGAGGGACCATGACTATATAAAAATGCTGGCACTCTTCTCTCTGAGATGATCAGCAACTTTATGGCCAACATGGTTGGCTTCTTCTTCACCCTCCTTACCTGAGACAAAAGCCTGTCAGCTACAAACAAAAACTTGGAGACTTTTTTTCCCCCTTTCCTGTAGGACTCTGTTCCTGTTGGACCAGGCCTAAGAGTTCAAAGTCAGATCAGAACATATTTACACAACATTTGTGGGCAAATCAACTATTCTGTCTTTGCTCAAATTAACCAACCTAAGTTAGGGGAAGAAGACACTTTAAAAACCTAGAAACCTGAGCACTCCAGGAAAGAATGGATTTTTTTTAGGCTCTCAATTCCTCACTCTGCTTTGAAGAGGCATTTCTCTGTGGGTATGTGTGTGTGTGCATGTATGTGTGTGTGTGTGCATACGTGTGTGTGCATGTATGTGTATGTGTGTGTGCATACGTGTGTGTGCATAGTGTGTGTGTGCATGTATGTGTGTGTGTTTGTATATATTTCCTCACTACAATAAAAACCTGTTTTCACTAGGAAAAACGATGCCATGTGAATTGAGCTCTAATAGCTGGAAAACAGAAAGCCCAAGTTATGTGAAAAGGAATCAATGGAAAACTTAATGCTCAAAGGAAGCCATAACAAAGTTTAAGCAAGTCAAAAAGGGGCCCAGGTTTCATCTCCAGCAAGCAGAAGAACCTGACAGCTTTAGTGGTATGGTTTTGAATTTAGGATCAAGAAGGATACAGGAAAGGAGGGTTACGAAATCTTCCACTGAGGTTAAAGAAAGCTGCTGAGGTCAGACGTTTGGCAAGGAGGTCCCTCCGTGGATGCCCAGAGAGGCCCATTGCATAAAGCTGTCAAGGTGAAGCCTGGGTTGCCTTAGTGAACCCAAGACGTTGGAGGTGCCAGATACCTCCTACAGACAGAGTGTGGAACCAGCCCAAGAGAGATAAGCGTGCTGCAGTAAAGCCTGAAGGAGTGGGAGATCTAAGGAGTCTTTTGACAGTGGACATGGAGATGCAGAGTTTGGAACTTGCCTTGCTGTATTTTGGTCTTTCTTTGGTCCAGTATTTCCTCACTGTGCTTCCTTTCATCCCTTTTGGAATGGTAATGTATATTCTGCGCCATTGAATGTTGCAAGTATGTGATCCGTCTATTGATTTTGATTTTATAGGGATTGCAGTTAAGAGATTGCCTTGAGTCTCAGAAGAGCCTTTGGATGTTTAAACAGTTTCTGAAGGACTACAGGGACTTGTGGAGTGGGATGAAATGCATTTTGATGCGTTACGATATGGCCACAGGCCTTGGAGGACGTGGAATGGAAAGAGGTGGTTTGAAGGAGAAAGGTCCCATCAGCTCACTTGTTTTCATGCTTAGTCTCCAATTGGTAAACTGGTTTTGGAAAGTAGAAGAGGTATTACCTTGTTGGAGATGTGTCCCTGAAAGGGCTTTGAGGTTTCAAAAGCCCATGCCAGGTCCTGTGTGTGTCTGTTTGCCTGCAGGTTGGTATATAAGACTCTCAGCTGCCGCTCCAGCACCATGCCTGTCTGCTTTCCACCATGACCATCATGGATTAACTCTCAAAAACAGTAAGCAAGGTCCCAATTAAATGATTTCTTTTATGAGAAAAGAAAGACACAAGTATAGGAGACTCTGTTCAGAAAGATGTTAAGCTTGAAGATGACGAGACACAAAAAGGTGTAAGGCTGCTGAGAGACACGCCGAACAATGGCAGTTCTAAAATCTGGGGGAATGTTCTGAGAGCAAATCAGGCTGAAAATAAATAAATAGAGGCTTTCGGAAAAATCTAAGTTACCAGAAACAGACTGCTAACTGGTGAGACACTACAGTGAGAAGAGTAAAGATGGGCCGCAGGAGAGTCCAGAGAAAACGACCCCAAGGGGACATTCTGTGGAGATGGGAATTTAGCCTTCTGAGGAAAGCGGAGCATAAATCAATCTCTTTTCATTTTGTGCCTACGTTCATGATAGCTGCCTCACAGATTTACTCAAGATTGATCTAATTTTAATCTAATTTACACGTACCCTCGGAATAATTTCCCTTCTACAGACGCACATTCTCTTAAAAACCCATTAAGTCCTCGATGCAGAAAAATGAAATCCCTTGGTTGACCTCCAGCTTCCTTCATTATCAAGTTTAACCCCACATTCATAGCTCTGTCTAAATCCAAATAATCCCCACTTCATTAGTCACTGGTTCTCCCTCTGAAAGTTTTCTCCTTCCATTTGTATAATAACATTTTCTATTGAAAATGGACTAGAATTATTGAAATTTTCCCTTAAAGAGCCACATGTTTATGTCTTTTATGCATTTGATTTGTGAGCCAGTTCACTTTGGGAGTCGCCAGAAATGATGTCTAGAAAGGGCATTTCATATCCCCTTAACTGTAGAAACCTGGGTAAGTTTGTTAAACTATCTGAGCCTGGGAACACCTGCCTCTCCTTTAAATTCTATACCCATCCCTTATAGTATGCTCACAGAATAGAGCAGAATCAAAGTGTGGAAGTGAGTGTTTGCTGAGGGAAAGTATTGAATTTAAGGCAGTAAAATAATAACTATCAATTCTCTGCTCCCTTCCAGTGGCCTACCTTTAAAAAACATCCTGCACTGGACATCAAATCCAAGTCAACCTTGTGCCGACTAGGCAAGTGCTCTACCCCTGAGGTACACACCCAGTGTCCAGAAGACTGGTCTTGTACACACACATGCAGCATTAGCATCTGCACAGACAGCATTTTCCCCTTTAACTTAAAATGAAGAAGCTTTGCAGGGGAAGTGGCTGCAGCCCAGGATTTCACCTTTGCTTCAGCTCTTATTCTCCCTGATCACGTTGGCTTCCACCTTCCCTTTCAAGCCTTTTGCCTCAGTAATTTACCACATCTACAGCTGCAAGCCTTTTGCACAGAAAGTTAATCATAAGCAATGACAGCAACAAAAATATCATTAACAGAGGTCTGGTTACAGTACATGGACTGCCTTCTCCGTGGACTGCCTTCTCCGTGGACTGCCTTCTCCGTGGACTGCCTTCTCCGTGGACTGCCTTCTCCGTGGACTGCCTTCTCTGTGGCCTAGACTCACTCCTTCCCTGGCAGAATCTCACAAGACTCCTTGCCCTCTTTCTATAGAAGGAAGAGCCATCTTCCGTCCATCCCTGGAGTGAGGTTCTCCTCAACACTTAGTTCTCTGACTCTGCTGCTCACAAGGTCAGCGCCCTTTCTCTTTCTCACGTCTCTTACAGGATGAAGTGACCCGTCTTTCTAGTCTTCAGTCATGATCCACTCTCTAGGTACTCATGACAATTGTGCACCAACTGTAGCCTCTACACCACAGAAGTTGCTCACTCAAGAGGTGGCTCTTTTTGTCTTCTCTCGACAGGAGTGATTTATAATAACGACACCCACACAACTTGATCAGACTTTGGAGTAATCAGTGACTATGAGAACAGATCTTAAAGAAATTGATACTGGTAATAAAAGGACTGTGATATGAAAATGCTAGTACCATAATAAATTTGTTGAAGGATGAATACATTTAACATAGTAACTATAGAATTGATAATGGGCTACTGATGGAGTTATGTAAATTAGTTCAGTAACGTGCGGAGTGTTTCAAAACAGTCTATAATTTAGTGTTGGTATCTGAGAAAGAAGGGTATTTCAGAAACCTTTTCTCCTCCACTGCTTTCTTCAAGTACAAAAATGAAAAATTTTCCATAGAATAAAGTTATTGAGAGAATAGGCTAACAATAAGTGAATAGTGCTTTTTATTTATTTTGATTGATATGCATTTTAACTTAATAGAAAAGGCTAAATAATTCCCTCCGCACTGTTAAAGACTTTCCTTCCAGTAGATTGATTGCTCACTGTACGTGCCAGTAAAGAATGTAACAGTCAACCTGCAAAAATATTTGGATAATGTATACGATGTGCCTGTCATAGTTCTTAGTTTATAGGGAGTCCTTACTGAACGTTAGTTTTATTAATTCTTGCTTAGATGAGAGGTAACTTGGTAGGAATCTAAATTACACGTGGGAAAGTATGGTGGAGATATTAACTGGTACTTTCCTCCGGATAATTCCTTGTACTTGAATCTTTTTCTCTATTCAGCCTGTGAGTTGTTCGTTGCTTTAAAAACGATAAACCTGATGTGGTAGGAAGATCTAGATGTGGATGCAGAATATATCAAACATATCACCAAGGTGACAAGTGTTCCTGGGAGCCAGTCCCCGAATGGGAAAAAGACTTGCTCAATTTGGAGAGTCAAGTGAGGTGGAGCACTGGCAGGGAGACATTTCGGCTATGATAACCTGATATTGAGGTGAAATAGACATTCAATTATTAAAACTTAAGAAAGTTGTATGTGTTGTAGATGAGTTTGTAAAGTAGAATTCATGATAGACATCCTAATTATTTAGTTTATTGTACCCTACAAGACTTAGTTAATGGCGAGTGTAAACTGTGACTCATACTCTAGGAACGAGGCAAGAGAGCTTTGAAGTGGAGACATTGGTGGCTTACTTGAAAAAGAGAAACTTTTAAGTTGATAATTTACAGTTTCAGTTTTTTTTTTTTTTTAAATGGAAACCCCTAAGATCTGTGTATCAACGAGAAGTGACAGAGGTATGATTAGAAGGGAGTTAGAGAGTGTGGTCAGACTCCTAGTACCTGTGTTAGAGTACCCTGCACTTAGGGTCACAGTTCACCATGTCTGGACAGCTCTCTGAGCTCAAATAGAGAACTCCATTTTCCAAGCAGGGCTTCTTGCTCTTTGCCTGATTTTATTTGGAAGCTGTCCTTGAGCCTGGATGCTTGACTTTTCTTTGAAATTATTTATTTTTATTATATATACAGTGTTCTTCCTACATGTATGCCTGTATATTAGGAGAGGGCACCAGATCTCATTCCCAGTTTTGCTATTGGACTTTTCATCCACATTGCTCCAACACAAGATTGTCATAATCTGGGGAATGGACTTACTAAGTTTAGGGCACTTTTAAGTTTAAATATATTCATGTATGTCTGATTTATTTCTTTTCTTTTTGCGGGTGAAGCTTTATACCAAGAAAGGTCAGCTTTGTACATCTATTTACGTATATGCTTACATAGGCCCTTTCCAGAACCTTCCCCAATACCTCCTTTAACACTTGTCCTTTGGTGAGGATGATCTTTGAAAGCGAATTCTAGGCAAGATAAGGATGTTGTCATCTGTGAGGCCACATTCACAGTCTCAGTCTCTGTGACTGTCTTCTGAGAGGGGAGATGCCCTTCCGGAGCAGGGGACAAGATAAGTCCAATTCACCTACAGGCTGAAACTCTGGTAGGAGAGCTAGAGTTGATGTCAGCTCTGCTCCTTCTCAGGAATCCTGGTGAGGTGGCAAGAGATGTGGAAGGGG